>NC_092462.1:41093759-42521259 GCF_047495875.1 Pithys albifrons albifrons
ATTATATTTTACTTTTTTGTTTAAATTAAGTGTTATAGATGAATATTGACTGGCAAACACTACTACAGCATTTGCAAATATAATAAGCTTTTTTTCTTTGTTATTTCATAACTATTAGTATATTGCTTGATAGGTTTAGTTAGTTTTAACTGTTCTATAAAATAATTTGCTGCAGTCTTCCTCAGTGATTTTTTTTTTATCTCACATGAATGATCTTCAGGGATGTTCAGTTCAACTGCATAATACAAGTCATGTCACTGTGAACCCCACTTTTTCATAGTGTTTCAGTTCAAATTTTGGAGAGAACTAAAGAACATTTTAGGGAACAGTATAGTCTGATAGTATAGTTTTTATTTGTGACTTTGGAAATAAATTGCAGTGTGGGAAAAGCAGCTGAAAACATGGATAAAAGTCGTATGCGGGATTATTGTAGACCCTGTCAAAATAAATGGTAGAATATTTTTTAGTATGTAATTAAATGTCAAGTTTTGTGAGTTAATGGAATTTCTGTAGTCACATCAAGGTCAGACGAGCAATTACTGTTTATGAATTATCTGAAATCTTGTATAGCCTCTTCTAGCTAGTCTTATAGCATCTATTTATATTAGACATCTTTGCCATTTCTGATGCTTCTCCCCCATAGTTTCTGTTAACAGCAATGTGGTGCATTTTGTCAATTCTGTAGTTGTTTGCAAAACCTTCCTTTATTTCACTGAAGTGCTTGCAATTAGCCCACTTCTCCCCATTGAGAGGCATCTTTGTAATAACAGCTTTCCTGGCAGAGCTTTTGTTAGGGAGATTTTAAAATCAAGAGTCTACAAAGGTTGGGAAAAATCTAATCATACAAAAGTTCAGCAAATCCCTTTCAAGGTCGTATCTGGTAAGATTACATAGATTTTCCACTTCAGCAAACCGTAGAGTTTAGCATTTTTAGGGATGAATTCAGAGTGATAGACTTAATAAAATATACCAATTCTGATAGAAATTGTTTACTAAACTCAAAGAAAAGCCTGAACTCATCCCCCACCTCCCACGCCACCCCCTCACCCATGGTCTTTAGTGGGGTTACCTTTCTCCCCCATGCAGCCTCTTGTATCACTTCCTTTGAAGTCGTTCACAGCATTTGTTTGACAGCCACTGGGTGTGGGAAGTATAAGGCTATAGCAAGTATCTCCATAGCATAATCCGCCCAGTCACTGTTGGTCACTGATCCAGCTGCATGCAGCAGCTTAGTAGTCAAAGGGCATGGTAATTCCCTCCTTCTGTCTTTTCTTTCTTCCAAGGCAAAGTCTTCACCTGGTGTTTTTGATTCATGCATTCAAATTATGATGGCTGCCATCATCAGCCCTGTGGGTGACATTAGAAATTCTCTGAGCCAACAGCTAATACCACAGCTTGTTAAGCGACCATGTCAGCCTGATTTTAGGGCCCGTTTTGCAGTTCACCGCAGGCCTATCTAAAAGCATCAGGAGTCTCCATCTAGCAGGACAGGCTCATTGTCTTTCTAAATGTCTCCTTCTGATAAGCACATCCAAATATGGTTCATTCACTGTGGATTTGAAGGCACAGTGGGGAACTTGGCTCACACAGAGACTGCAACAAAATGCTTAATATTTTCAGTTGGTACAGAGCTAAAGAACCCAATTTTCAATTTCAGGATACAAACATTTACTCCTTGACTATGATCAAGAGTTTGAAATTTAAATCAGAAGTCTTCAAAAGCTATTCTAACTCTCAAAGGAATAGGCTTTCCTGTACTTAGTACAAAGAAAACCCTGGGTTTATATCAGAGTTTAAACACACAGAATTCACAAGATGACCAGGAGTATAGTTGCCTAAAGACGTTGTAGAAAATTTTTCTCTGAATAATTTTGTGTGAAGTATATGATTTCAGTAACTGTGAGGTTAGTGACAGGTCTATGAATACTGCGGTCTTATCAGCCTTGCAAACTTTATTTGGTTTTAAATAAGAGCTATGAACACATAATTGTCTATGCTGCCTTATATATTTCTTTTTAATGTTTTGTCTAACCCGAGCTTTGGCAATAGAAGGCAATGAATATCTTTCAGTTGCAGGAAAAGGGAATTATACAAAAAGTGTACTGTTGCTACTCTCTATATTTAGCTGAGTCTCTGATCTGCAAACTGTTATTTTTTTTTAGATAGAAACAGGGCTAAGTTTTTTCTAACTTCGTAGGCACTTTTTTAATCAGAAAACAAATAGATGTCCTTTCCCATAGCATAAATCCACAATTATAATACTAATGCAACAGCTTTTGTTCTTTAAGAAGAAAATCAGTTACTTGCCAATGAGGTATGTAAAAGTGTTTATCTTGCAGAACTATCAGTTTGAGCCAGTATGCATAAGGAAAGAGCTAATTTAAGAAATCCGCAGGAAATTAGAGTGGCTCTTTTATTATCAACATCAATTTCCTAAATACTGTGTTGCTTTTGGCTTATATTCCACTGACCTACTGTAATGATGCTGCAGACTTATTTTATTCCTCTGTAAGCTGGCAAACTGGCAGCTATGCTAGTCTGTTGGCTTTCTTATGGAGATAACTAAGAAACCCATTTTCTAACAGAAAAATCTAGTCTTTTGTACCCTGTGTCTCCTTTAGTGATTGTGATTTCATGTGTAACATGCTATTAGAAAACTTCTTCCCCCTTATAAATTCTCAAAGGCTTTATAGGAAGAGGATGTTTCCAAAATGCACCATAATTGCACTGTGGCAGACATTCATACTTTTCCATTTTTAAAGTGTAGTTTTTCTGTTGTTACTAAGTATGTGAGACAAAGCTTTGACTTGATTGAGATATGTAGGAGTTACATCTCACACAACGTATATATCTCTCCAAATATTAAATGTAATTTAATTCAGCAGGCAAATTTCCATTCTCATTATTTTCCAACCACTTTTTCTCTAGTATGTCTGGAAGGCTTTTTGACATGGTATAAAACAGAGAGATATGTGGGTATAAGGTGGAGCAAAAGCTGTGAATGCAGAACTACACAATTCTATGTGGACTTAAAAAAATTAGGGTTGGAGTAGATGTCTAAAATTAGACAAACAGAGCAGGATAATTCAGAAAGAATAGAAGAAGTTCCCTCGTGTAATGTACAGAAAAACCAGATGATCAGCATGGATTTGTGAAAGGCAAGTACTGCTTGACTAACCTGGTGTCCTATGACAAGCTGACCCTCCTAGTGGATGAGAGAAAGAGTGTGCATGTTGTCTACCTAGAGTTTAGTAAAGACTTTGACACTAATTCCCACAACACTCTCCTGCAGAAACTGGCTGTTTATGACTTGAACAGGTGCACTTATGGGTAAAAAACTCGCTGGGCCCAGAGAATGGTAGTGAATGGAGTTACATCCAGCTGGCAGTCTGTCACAAGTGTTGTTACCCTGGGCTCAGGTGGGGCCAGTCCTGTTTAATGAATGTCTTTATCTATGATCCAAATGAGGGCATCGAGGGCACTGTCATTAAGTTTGTGAATGAGACCAAGTTGAGCAGGAGTGTTGATCTGCTGAAGGGTGAGAAGGCTATGCAGAGGGATCTGGACAGGCTGGATTGGTGGGCCAAGAACAGTATGACGTTCAACAAGGCAAAGTGTCAAGTCCTGAATGTGGATTATGGCAACCCCGTGTAGTACTACAGGCAGGGGTAAGAGTGGCTGAAAAGCTGCCTGGCAGAAAAGGACCTGGAGATGTTGCTCAACAGGTTGGCTGAACATGAGCCAGCAGTGATTTCAGATGGCCAAGATACGCAATGGCATCAGAAATAGTGTGGCCAGCAGGACTAGGGCAGTGATAAGCACAGTCAAAGTCATGCCTTAGGCCCCTCACTACCTGAAAGATCTTGAGGTGCTGGAGCATCTCCAGAGAAAGGCAACAAAGCTGGAGAAGTCCTGTGAGGAGCATCTGAGGAAGCTGGGGTTATTTATCCTGGAGAAAAGGAGTCTCAGGGCAGACCTTATTGCTCACTACAGCTACCTCAAAGCAGGTTGTAGCAAGGTGGGGCATCAGCCTCTTCTCCCAGCTAACAAGCCATAGAACAAGAGGAAATGACTTCAAGTTGCACCCAGAGAGGTTTAGATTTTGGATATTAAGAAAAATGTCTTCACTGAAAGGGTTGTTAAGCATTGGAACAGTCTGCCAAGGAAAGAAGTTAAGTCACCACTGCTGGAGGTATTTAAAAATTTTGGTGTTGTGGCACCTAGGGACATGGCTTCATGGTGGGCTTGGCCATGCTGGGTTAAGGGTTGGACTCACTGCTCTAAAAGGTCTTTTCCAACCTAAATGATTTTGTAATATTAGGTATTTTGTGAGAGTGCAATGGCAGCAATAAGCTAATGATTTGTTCCCATTGCTTTGCTATAGAGATACTTATGGAGAATTGCATTACATGGGATCTACTAATGTGGTTTGTTAAGCTTACTTGAATCTTATTGACTCTTGTCTACACAGGGCATAACAGAGCTTAAACTTGAGTCCACCATCATTTTCCCTTCTTCATGGTCCTAAAATACAAAACATTTCTTCCACTTATTAAAATATCTTCCATCGCTTTCCATATTTTTTAGATTGTGATTAGGAATTAACACAGTTAATTCCAAGATGAATCAGACAAAGTACCCCAGCACTGTTATTTAAGTGATGAGCAAATGAATTTCACAAAGGAGTCCTTCATCCCCAGTCAGCATGCCATTAAAAAGAACAAAACCCCAAGATTACTATAAATCACGTTTTTTCTTCATTTGTCCTCATATACAAACTCTTAATACTTGTATTAGCAAGTTTAGTATTTTTCCCTATGACATTTTATGAGAAAAATACTGGTTATGATTTCAGTACTTGTGGACTAGTCTGCATGCTATCAATCAAAGTATCCTGTCTGGATTTTGTTATCTCCCTCCATTCTCTCCAGCAGCCTGCAGGCTGCTTTCAGGTCTCAGAAGAAATAAGCCTTTCCTTTTAAAAATAAGCAAGAGCTTAGCAATGAATACTACTGCTGCCTCAATTCCTTCCATTATAATGTCCTGCCTAATGCTTTTCACTTTACTTTTCATTTCCTTTGTGTGCTGAGATCTGGGAAAATTAAGATCTGCAGTACTCCATATTCAAGCATATATTTGAGACTGGCACCTTGCAGCATTCTCACATGATCTCTGCTATTAGTGAATGTAAAAACAGTTTCTACCCATCTCCCTCTTCCTATTTCTTGAACTAATAGATCAGTGGGAGAAATTTTCCATGCATAATGTAAAGAAAGAGGAGCTTAACTCAATGATTTTTTGGTTAACCATTGATTGGAGTAGAGGAGGAGAATCCAGAAATTTTGTAATTTTGGAGGGTTTTTTATGACTTTCTGCCTGGACTTCAATCTCTAAGATGAGTATCATCATCTTCCTGGTGAGGTGCTGGCAAGGAGCTGGAACCTGATTTTGTGAGTTAGCAAAATCCATGAATGATTGTAGAAAAATAATATAAGCATTGTAAAAGAAAACTTGATGGGGAAAAAACCAGAACCACGAAGCATTCATTTGGGTACTTGACAGCCACAGAAAACTCGCTATTACGTTAGACTGTTACAATTAATTATGTTAAACTGTTACCGTTAATGCTAATGAGAAGGTATCAAAGGAGAAACTAGAGATCAACATGACACATACATACAGGTACTAAGTGTAGTATTCTTCATAGAAGAGGAGGATCAGAGGGTGTGACAGGTCTTTGCAGTATATCCTGCTTTCTGTAAAATACATAGCTAGCACTGAAAAATCAATTCTAGTAAGAAGACCAATATTTTTTTTTCTATATGTGCATGAGCTCAGGCTCTGATTCTGTTTGGGACTCCTAAATGATCTCATTCGTCCCACTCACAAGATGCTTTGTGTCTTGTTGCTGAGCAGGCTCACAGCACATGAACTATATATCTTTTGATTAAAACAAAATTTGAAGATATTGTTCTGGCAATATACTTTATCTACTCCAACCCCTAGACATTTAGTCTATGAGATCAAGACATAGATAGTGCATAGCACAGTCTGAAACATGTAGTGTGGATGATGGGTGTTGTGAGATTGCTTGCAAAAAGTTAATTTCTGAGCAATCCAAACTGCTTTAGCTCCATGAGAATCATGCTGATATTTCAGCCTGCAAGGACACACACCTGCTGTTTGTCCAGTAGGCGACAGTCACTCCTTGCAAGTGTTTTCATGAGAACGTCTCAACTGACTTCCTGATCTCCGGACATGGACCTCAAAACATCGAGATGAGATAATACAAACACCAGACTTGTGAGAGATAGGCTTTTAACCAATTAGAAGTTCTAGGGTGTTGGGGTGAGACTCGTTTAGCCAATAAGATGTACCTCTAACCCTATATAAACCGTGTGCTGTGTGTAATAAAAGGTCTTCACTATAAACTTCATGAGCTTGTTGGTGAAGTCCTTTCTCTACGCGAAAGTTTGTTTACTTTAGATGGGGTCTCAGTATCCACAGCTGAACTTATCAAATCTTCTCTTACAGAAACACACTGTATGAAGACATAGCCATAGTTTCTTCTGTTTCATGTCAGATTTATTTGCCCATACTAGTAACCTGGTAACTGTCTTAAAAATTGCAAGAAATCTGAGAAAAATTAGAAGTGCCTTTGATGGGTCTCTCAGCACCCAACTGTATTGTGAAGAAAAGTCTTAGGAAACAAATCTTGGCTCTTTTATCTTTTTTTTTTTTCATCCTTCTGTATTGATAAACACTCTTCCCAGGTGAGAAGAAATTGTTGCAACTCTGATTTTTAAGTGAGACATGCTTTAGCAACTCTACTGGACATTTTTAGCCATTGAATGTTTTAATTCCTTAAACTGATACTTCGCTTTTGCACTTAGTATGTACACAGCAACATTTGAAAATTATTTTGAACAGTGAAAGATGCATTTTATATGTAGTGAGAAAGGACCAAAAGCATATCTCTTCTTTCCAAATGTAATGAGGTCTGCAACAAAGCAGCTCATCAAAGATGTAAATGTACCTGAATTACTAAGTCCTCATTTTCTGAGCGGCGGCAATTAAATAAACTTGAAACCAGTGGCTGTAATCCTCAAGATTGGATCTGATTAATAACACAAGCGATAGCCTGCTGATTCTAAAGTCAAAAACTGAATAAATGCATGTTGCCACATTCAGCAATAAAGTAATAAGCTGTTTAGAATAAATATGATTGGCCCAAAATAATGCCAGAAACCATATCAAACACACACAAAAAAAAACCAGAACGTAAAATAAATATATCCACAATTTGAATCAGAGTTAGGATGATAGATATGGTAAAAAATTATTCATGGCATATTTAAGTGAGGCCTAACTAGTGCCACAATAGCAGTATTTATTTAATTAGAGCATGGTCATTGTTTGACAATTACTTTTAAAAACTTCCCTAAAATCAAATAGATAATAATTGTAAAATTGTAATCGTTCAGCTATGCAAGCAATCGGAAAGTTTAATAGCTGTCCAAGGGAGTAAAGAACCTAGATAGATTTGGCATATCAAATCATTGCAATACAGTAACTAACAAAATAGAAAACTGTTAATGGAATTACTTGCATATTAAAGAAAGCAAAGATTGCTATTTGATATCCCAAACCTGAGAATTAGCTGACAAGAATCAGTGAAGCCAGTAGCCATGTAAATTGCATGGGATAGTTAAAACAGGCAGTTTCCTTGCCAGTATGGCACATTCTGGAAGTGCTTTACTCTTCAGAATATATCAATGGCCACAGCAGATGAGGCAGTAGTTCCATCTAACCTCTGATTGTGTCACTAAGAATGGCTATGCAGGTATGTGACTCATCTCCTAATATTCTCCTAATTACCAACCATTTTAAGCTTAGAATTGTACAGAGACAGATGTGGTTGTATGTGTGTGTCTTGTTTTTAGTGGGTCTTTCTTCTCTCTCTTTTCCAGATTCCCCTAGAGCCTATTCAGACTTTGCATATGTATAGCTCTCCCTAGTAATGATTCCATAAATATCCTCTTTTTTTTCTTCAGGTATATAGTCTAGTTTCATTACTGGTCCCCAGGTCTTGTATGGTAAGAGATGATCAGTCCCTATCCACCATCTCAGTGTGACTTTTGTTATTGTAGACTTCTGAAACTCACATAAATACATCTTTTAACAGGTAGATGGACCCTAATCTGTGCTGTTCTTCCTCACAAAGCAGTGCTTCCATGTTTCTGATAGCTATTGAACTTCATTCTGAAGTTTTCTGAGATTTCTGAGATGTGAGAGACGCATGGTATTCAAGGTGTGGCAGAACAAAAATTTTTGGTGCAATAGAATAGTACAGTGATGTTTATTGTGTTGTATTGTGGTCTTTTCATAATATTTGGATTACTTTCTGCCTGGTGTTAACCTTAATTTGTCCTTTGGTAATGGATTTTTGTCAAAAGTCATTTGGATATTAATGTTACCTCAGCTGGACCACTTTGTACGTCAAGTGGATCACACATATGCTCCATGATTCTTCAAAAGAGCTTTAGGATTTGCATGTGCCAAAATTATGCTTCCCAAGTAGAATACGTCTATTCATGTGACCATTAATCAGAATATTCATTTACCTAGCAGAGACATCAGGATTACATATAGGTATGCATTTCCTCAGATTTGTCCAACCCTCCCTCATGCTCTTTGAAATCAAGGAAGATTTAAGGCAGAGATTTCATACCAACAATAACTAGTACATACATTTCACCCCTAGGCTCTTGTAGAAAATCTGATTGAATACCACCTACCCTTAGGTGTTTACTAATTTCCATTTTTTGTCACTGTTCTGTAATAAATTTCACAGTCTCTATAATGTCAGATCCTCTGTCAGACAGGGGTTAAGCAAGGGATTGTTCCTCGTTTCTTCCACAGTGAATTCAGGGAATTAATTTGGTTTTCCTACAATGACTTTAGGTTGTCTTGACAATTCTTCTGTACCCTCCTCATCAACTGGCACTACAGAATCTCTGGCATGAGTCTTTCTCTTTATACATTTCAAGGAAGGTCTGTTATTGCTTATCATTTCTACTAGTTGCTTTTCGAGTTCTCTTTTTAGCCCATTTGGTTATGCTTTTGCATTTAGTCTTCCAGATTTCATTGTTCTTTTTATTTTCTTCATTTTCATATTATCTCAAGTATTTGAAGTGTACTGTCTTCTTTGTCATAACCTCCTTAACCTTTAAGATTAAGGATACTATTTCACAGTGAGAAGCTATATTAGGCATATTGCAGCATCATTTTACATAATTTATGTTGATTGGGACTATAAAGACAATGTAATTTTTGTTTTTCAATTCTCTAACAGAAGAAATATATCAGCAGGATATTATTAAACATTTCCTAGAAAAACATTTCAGTTTTGTATCCCTCATTAAAAAAATTTAATCTGGTACTTCAGTAAAGGATCCCTGAAAATAGGAAAATACCAGATTTTTTTGTGTAGCCTGTTGTCTGTCAAAGAAAGCAATTCAGTTTTCCAAGTGATATATTTTAGTTTTAATAGTGTATACATGCTGTCTTGACACCAGGGCAGCCATTCCTTCCTTGACTTTTAAATTATGGCACAAACATTTCTCATCAATTGCAATTTTAGAGCCATTTGAAAGCTTAGATTTGGCCCTGTAGTTTCGCTGTGCCTGTACAATTGAGGAGAATAACTTCTGTGATGAGTACTATTATGGTCATTGTCTTCCTGTGAGGTGGACCTAAGTCTCTGCTGAAGCTGGACAAGATGCAATAAGTGTGTGCAGTCCTCTGAGTATTGCTAAGGGATGTCTGTGAATTCACAAGGTGTAAGGAGTGTGCCATTTATGCTGTTCCATGTAGGCTATGAAAATATACCATTTTTTAAAAGATTGGCTATGTGCACCACTACTGTATGGTTAATACTTAATTTCAAGAAATAAGCTATATAAAAAAGGGCTTTGCATCAGACTTCCTGAGCTTATGTAAGCAAATAATCATCCTATGGTGGTTTGAAATCAAAAGCTAAAGTGCCTTTTTCCACTGTTAGAGTTTCTTAGGTATGATTCTACAATTGGGTGCTTTTTTTGCCTGCAAAATTTGAATTCATAGAGTGTACTTTTCTCTCTATAGGATATCTAGTTTGTGTGAATTATCACATATTTAACATATTGTACATATGTAAATTGTGTATTGATATGTAGAATTTTGGGGAACTTAAATTTTCAGATATGTGTTTCACAGCAACCACTTCTGCTCCTCCAAGTAGCATTGGCATAACAATATTAAAATCATGGTTAGTAGGGTCTCTTTCAGGATTTTACAAACTGTAGGCAGTCCTTCTAACTTTCTCAATTTTGTTGTCAATTATTGTTTGCTGAGAGGTTATTGGTACTAACAGATATCAAGAAGCATCCCATGAAAAATGAAGGGTGGTTCGTCATGAAAAGGGTAGCCCTTCCTAGTGATTCATCATAAATGATGAAAGGCTAATTCCCTAATGAAGCTGTTCTTATACCTTTACAGTCTGCATGTGCCAATGGCCACTGTCAAAGATAAAATCATTGGGTAGCAGAAGTTGTGGGGTGGCCTTGTTTGTGGAACTCTAAATGTAGTAAATTTTATTAATACAAAATTTTAGGCACTGAGTACTAAAGTCTGTTGTCTAAACTGATGGCCTGGATTTTTGTTTCCAAGCACTTCAGGCACAAATTCCTTCTTGGCCAAGAAGAGAGTCTTTGCTAGACAAGCTTGAAATTTTCTGGAAACTAGTTTTGTTGTGCTGCATGTATGTTTCACTTTTAATTCCCCAGTCCTGTCTGGTAGAATACAAGCACATGTGGTCATAAACACTCCATTACTTCTGCCCGAACAGATTCTATATTGTGCCTTTTTTTAACTTTGTTTAAAACTTTTTGGAAAGTGTAGAATTTAATTCTGGTCAAAATAGGAAATAGTTAACCTAGATTCACAAAATGGCTTGGATTGGAAAAGACTTTAAAGATCTTTCAGTTGTACACACCCCTCATGCCACCTTAAGCAGGGACACTACCCACTAGATTAGGGCTCCCTCCAGCTTGGCCTTGAACACAGCTAGGGTGTTAACAGCTTCTCTGGGCAACGTGTTCCAGTGCCTAACTAGCCGCTGAGAAAAGAATTTCTTTCTAAAATCTAATCTAATCTAGTCTCTCATCTTTCACTTTAAAGTCATTCCCCTTTGTCCTATCACTATCTCCCCTTATAAAACCTCTAGCAGACATACTCCTGCTGGAGAAAAAAGATAGTTGTTATTATTGGTATATCTTAAGTGAACTGAAAGGAGTCAAAATCCAGTTTAAAGTTTCAGTTTTGAGCTTGTTTGGATCTACAAATTGCTTTCCTAACTGTAGCAAGGGATCTTCAACTTCCTTTCTAGGCAATTTAATAAAACTCTTTATTGTCCAATTCTCCTTTGTTCTCCAACTAAAACTCATCTCTGCCTGTAAAAGCAGTTGAGGAAATGAATGTTCTGAACTATAATTACTCTTCATAAACTCCCTGAAGAATTCTGCTGATAGGTTATCTCTCTATTAGGTAGAAACAGTAAGATGTCTGTGGTGTTCAATTTTTCATATATTTACTTTGTTCCAAGCAGTCTGTTTTATTTAACAATGTTGCCTTCTTGGCCTCTCTACTCTCCCATGGGTTACAAAATCTGCCTTTTACCCATTCCTTTCAAGATCTGAATCTAGTGATCTCATTCTCTATCAAGGAAATATTTAATCCATTTTTTATTTAGCCTAATCATGCATGATGCCTGATTTAATGAAATGGAGTATTTATTTCCAGGCTATTTTAAGTCTGGTTTTATTCTCTAAATATTACTTTATTAAAAATAATTATGTCAACCTAAAAAGTTAAAGAAATCCAGTAACTCCTAAATAACTTCTCAAAGGCAGACATTAAAATGCTCTCCCTAAATTCAGATTTTTTCCAACTATTAGACAATTTGCCCACAGTTTTCTTCCTAGCCAATACACTATCTACATAAACTAACTTACTTGATACAGATTTCTAGTTCTGGAAAAAATTAACTGGTCTTAGACCAGAAAAACAACTGGTAAAAAAACTCACGTGATTTCTCATTGGGGGTGCTGAACAATTTTTTAGTCAAACTGCATTTATAGAGAAATGGATGTAGCTAAAAAGGACTTGTACGACTTTTAAAAATAAATCTCAGTTGGTCTTATGAACTCAGAGCTTTGCACTACAGTTTCTTAGTGTTTTCTCACATTCAATCACCTTAATCTTTAGGCCACATATACCCAAGGTCTGTTGTCTGCAGGCACTTGTGTAGATACACCCTCAGTGCGTCTCTCTCCTCCATCTTCAACTACTCTTCTTTCTCTCTCTTTGAAGCTCAGGCTATACCTTTTTTTTTTTTTTAATGAAGCATGAAATTCTTTCTTAGTCACTTGAAAAAGGATACTGGGAATTTACAAATATAAAAAACTGTTCTGAGACTCAGTTTTGCACTTCTCTCTCCTAAGTCCCATTAACTCAATTGAAAGAGCAGCTCTTTCATTCTTTCATGCACACAAATATATCCATATTTATCTTTTTGTGAAGACAGTTATTTTCTCCTCTCTGAACAGACCTCAGTATTTCAAGCTGCTTTTGATACACTGTGTTTTCTAGGTCACAGAGACCTCATTAGGTATTTCAGAGCTATGTTTGCAGTTTCCTAATACTTGTAAGCTCAAAGAAAGTATTCTCTCCAAATACTGAGAAACAATCTTTAAGCTTCACTCAAATGCCATGTAGTTTGCTGTTATTTTTCATTACACATCAATATATCTGTAAATCTGGAATAAAAAAGTCTAGCCATAATGCTTATGGCTTAAAAAAAAATAAAATCCTCAGATTATGAAATTTTAGAAGGATTAACACTAGAACAGTGCAACTCAAAGTCAGTATACACTTATATTGTACATTACAATTTGCCTTCAAGTTATTTTATTAATTTATAATACTCTTTCTAGGGCTAGTTTCAGTAAATTGCATTAATACTGAGGGCAAATTTGGAAGTCAGCTTTCAGTCAAATACATTAGACTACAAATCCAAGTTATAAACACTTTTCAGGACACATAGCAATTTTATTGTTTTCTGGTAAACAAAAATATACTGTTACAAATACACTGTAATTTATGGAAGACCTTCCTCCATGGTTGCAGTTGTTGAACATTAAATTGAGAATAGAGACTATCTTCTGAATTTATATAGTCCCTGTAGAATTGAAACTACAGTCTGTAAAAAATTTTCTGTATTCAGACTTTAATCAAAGATGAAAAGGATGAAACAAGCAGTCACCAAAGCCATTGAACAAAACTGAGTATTGTACATTCAAGAATGGCATCAGGAACCCCCATGGGGATGTGACAGGATGAGACTAGGAAATGTTTGTGGCTAACAGGACACAAAAAAGTTCTTTCACTTTCTAATGTAAACAGGTTCAAATTAGCCATAGTATAGCATTTCCCTTGGGAATCACCTAAATATTTTAACTACAGAGTTATAGAAAGAGGACTGAAGATTTCCCATGTCTTCTAGTGCCCAACCACAGGTAAAAAAACCTGATTACACTTCTGTTCTGTTGGTTGCAGAGGTTTGTAGGTAACAATTTACATTTCTGAGTTTCAGCATGACATTGAAGATATAAGCTGTTGCAATAGGGACTTAGATTTTAGAGGCAATTCATAGTATAGTTAAGGTATCCCTTCATAGTACTGACTTTCAGATCCTTAAACATAGAAAAGATATATTTATTTGCACTACCTGCTGTCATTGAAGAACAGAACTTAAGCATGATGTTATTGTCAATTGCTCTCTATCCATTTTAAAGCATAATATTTTTTTATTGTATAGCAACATGGTGTTTTTGAAAGTGTACAGTGCTAATTTCCAGCAGTATTTAAAGTATAGCACAATCTTGTCAACTTAATTGAACTTATATGATTGCTAACTTAATTAAAAGCTCACATTCCATTATATGAATGAAATATATATACAAACTTATACTTGTAGAAAATACCTACTATAAATATGGACAATGGAAGGTCTATGATTCCAGAATTCTTTTATGCAATCTTGCATTTACAAATGTATTGACTGTTAAAAGCATGTGATCAGACAGTGTTGATTTGTAGCAAAGGACTTTGTGATAAGTACTTGGTATTATTTGAAAATTCATCTATGTCACCAGAAGGAGTGCTGGATATTCTGTACACCGTGGAAGGTGGCCATAAGTCTGGATGCACACGTCTTTGAGCTTAGAAGTTGCAATCAGATCCACGCTCTTGTTCTATAGGTCTTGTATGAATATAAAAGCACAGATTGTATAGTAAAGAAACAATGCTCTTGTAAACACAAATGGAAATCTCTAAGAATCTCATCTTGGTTACACACAAGAGGGGTGTATTCTCCACTGAAGTCTAATGGGATGTGCATCGAGGGGAGAATAATATGCACCATTGCCTTGTTCACTAACAGGTGAAGGGTAATATAGATGAAATTGGAGAACTAATGGGCAAGACAGTTCCATTAGCATATACACGGCAGTTTCACGTTTTGCAGCAAAGTAAAGGCAAAGTAGTGGCATAAACCAAGGAAAGATTAAGCCTAGGACCTGCTGTTGATGTGATGAAAACAACTTGACATTTGAGTCTTTCAAGTGCTGGTTTATCACATGAGTGGCTCAAATGATTACTTTCTCTGTAGAATCTAACAATGAGAGAACCTGAAGGACCTGCACACTGTATCAGATATGGTGCAAAAGAAATGCTGAACTGTATGAATTTGGAGATATAGCGTGAAGTTGTCATTTTGCACATTTCTAGCAAATGACTGAAGGAAGCCACCTGATTAAAGGTGTAGAGTGTTGTGGTTTTTTGACAAAAGATAGATAGATCAGTGAATCACTTGATCAATCAACATTTAAAGCTTAAATCAATTCAAAGCTTTTGTCAATTTTTTTTTTTTGCATTGTAGGTTTCAAAGGTTGAGAGTATATATAGGCAAACTTCCTTCTCTTCCAGTTCATATGTAAAGCATTTTTCATTCCTCCATAGATGTTCAAGGATTAATTGCTCTTAAATGTGGCAATTCAAATACATGCCATATGATGTTTTAAATGTGTTTCTAAAACTTTTTAATATTGTGAGTGGATCTTTGATATCTGCCATCTGGAGAAACATACATTTCTATCTGTGGGCTCTGTAAAAAAAAAAAAAAAATTGAAAAATTAAAAAAGGTAGCTTTTTCCAAATGGTCTTGTAAAACTGCTGATCAAAAATAATTATGCTCCAAAATTGAAACACCTCAAAAGATATTTATAGACATATTGAGAAAATGTTATGTACTGCTCTAAATGTGAAACAAACATAAATAAGACAAGTTTTATTATGTCTATTGAATAGTTTCAGAATACCTTTAATCCAGTTCTAATTGGTTAACAATGTATCTGTGAGAAGTCAGATATCTTTTCTTCGTTTATTAGAAATAGCAGAATAATACCTGCATAGGAATTTTAGTATTCACTGACATTAATTAAATGCTGAGTTCTGTTCTCATACAACCTATTTTATATATTTTTCTTCTAATAATCCATTATATTTTCTAAAGATCTTCTCTGGAGATGACAAGAATAAATGAAAAGTTCCTTAATTGAACCAAAATGCTTATTGCTCTTAGTATACTGTGTCATTGTAGCAGTACTCAGTAGTTCTCATTCAAGATGGACATGAATGACAGCAGTAGAGAGTATCTAACATATCTTCTACGGGCAAAACCTACATAATCATGGTTAACACAATTGCTCAAAGTTTTTAGTCAACATAATATAATGTATGCAGACCTCTAAGACTGTGAATCTTTTGACTATAGGAGATCTGTTTTATAATTGCATGTCTGCATGCATTGTGAGAATGATGATAGAATTTTACACAGTGATTTTTCAAAAAAATTACTGATTTTATCTGGATTTTATTTAAGAAGATCTGACTAGATTAGCATTAAATATTTTTCATTTAAATATAAGGGATATTAAAAAAAGAAGCAAATCTCAATCCTAATGTAACAAAAAAAATCATTATTTTTTTGGCAATACAATCAATTTTGGAAAGCCACTGTTGCTTCAGTTGTAGTAAACAAATTCTTGGAACTAAAGCTTACTGAAAAGGTTCATTTTATTTTTTAGTATTTTCAATTACTAATTATGTTATTATTTCTTAGCTAGAAAAACAATTGTTTGTTTTTTGCTGTTTGCACAAAGTTATATGCGAGGGTTTTAATTATTTGGGGTTATTTTGTGCTGTATTGACATTTTAGGCAGTGAAGGATATGTTTTGTTAGATTTATGTTAACAGAAAGGTCTATAATCTATATTCTACACTCTTGTTAGCAGCCAGAATGACTACTGAGGAATAATGCTGTAGAGAAAACCTTGAACAATTGTGTTGCTCTATAACACAGAGCTGGAAGTGTTGTGAGGTAAAAAGATCAGTATTCCAAGGTAAGCTTTCAGAAGCACTAAAACCCCCAAACTGTATTTCATTTTTTGCCAAGCATTGTGGCATTCCAGTTATTGCTGTGCCTTTGGAGGACAATATGTTTGTAGGTGTGTGAACCTATTCTTTCACTCTCTGCTCATGTAGCCAAACCACTTTCTTCATATAAACTAAAGAAGCGTGCAGGTATGATACCTCCTGATATCTTTGTGTTGTGAAAGCTGTATTGGGGAGGATCCACTTCAACATCAGGGAAAGTTTTTCTAATAATGCCACACTGACACCACTACTGAGCTGGCTGTAGTATACAAATTTTCCACTATTTTCATGCTCTTTTAGTGATAGCAAAAACAGTGGTCCTCGTCATGGTGAGCAGTGAGGCTACTGATGAAGGACAGTAAGCAGATGCAGCTGGTGGGAGCCATTTGCCTGGTCCGTTGGTGCCAGGGAGGACAATCAGGGATGTGGCAAGGAATGAGGGGCAGGAGACCAGGTGCTCCCCAGCTCAGTATAAACTGCCTCTAAATGTAGCTTTCCATTTTATTCTGTTCCTAAACTAGAAGCCTTGTTTTTGTCAAAGAAAATATTGCAATGCAAGAATATATATTTATTAATAGAAATAGTGTTTTGAACTCACTTCCTTTCTATATTAAGGGTTCCAGACTGTAAAATTTTATCAGAAGTAATTGTGTTTGTTGTGCTTCTATTCCAGTGGCACTATGAACAAATTTAACCAGATGACCCATATTTTCTGTGAATTTTTTTTAAACCTCTGTCACTCTTGATGTTCTGAATGTATGCATAGTAGGAAATATAATCCTATCTGCAGTCAGAGAAGTTGTATCCAGAGATAAAGGTAGACCACAGGTTTTCACAGTATGCTATTAAAGGAGTACAAATCCTCTTTAACAAAGGTAAACACAGCACACTCGTTATAGTGAAAATAGATATTAAGATGCTTTAATTTAAAATGAATAATTTTTAAAATATCTTCAAGACGGCATTATCAGAATTTTACCTTTGGTAAGGCTTTGGTTCTGAAGTGACACTGATAAAAACGACAGCGTTTAGTGGGCAAAAATTGCTCAGAAATCATCTCAGTGCATAACATTGTAGGACACCAGCTATAATAATATTCATACTGTGCTTATACAAAATATTTTCACAGGTTTTCCTTAGATAGCTTCTCTTGCAGCCTAAAGACAGAGAGGCACAGGCCCCATTGAGTGGCCAGATTTTTAGTTTCCTGCCATTAAGCCCAGTCCCCTGCTATTATGAGCATACAGTGTCACATAATCCCTTTCATCAGGATAGAAAGCTAGTCACAGATCCTAATTCTGAGGTCAGTTCTGCTCCTGCACCATCGTCGATTAGAACAGCTGGGGGTAGAAGTGGTCTAATTTGTACCTTCTTATCCAGGCTCCAGAGAGGTTAGCCAGTGTAGCCCACTGTGGCCACCCCTCGAGGAAGCACTTCTAGCAGGCCAGTGTGCTGCACTGAGCATGTTAAAATGTGTTTCATAAAAGGGAAAACTCCTGTTTGCTCTCATTACTGGAATGTCACAAGCTAATATGAAACCAATAGACTTCATCAGTTCGAAAGGTGTAACAATCACCAGCAGTTCATTTGGAGGAGGACAGTTTTGTTTGCTGCAGAATTACCTGCAATATGGCATCCTCTCCTTTTTTTTTTCTTTTCTGATTTTTAAAAATGTGTTATATACACCTATTCTATGAACTTGGACTTATGGAAACATTTGTCAGACAGCATTCTAACTGACTGCATGCTGCCAACCCCCTTCCTCTGACACCAGGGGGCTTATGCATCACTGCCCTTGCACTGCTCATGGTCGTCCACATATATAGCATGAAGAGATGATTGCCCTCTGTTTTAGAATTCAACATATATGATTTTGTAAATGCACTCTGTTTCCATTTGTTCAGTGCAAAGTTGAATTATTAAGGTAGGTCAAAGGCATTGAAGACTTGCACTTCATATTTCCCAACATGTATTTCTCTTGGCGATTTCTGAGCAGGTAGTGTGGAAACTCACTAAAACAAATGCATGTGTGAACTACATAAAGCTGTGCAGTGGTGATGTCAAATTAGAAGGGTTTTCTTGACATCAGTGTATTCTTCATAAATAGAACTTAGCATATTTGTGTCTGACAAATTTTTTTTTCAAATGGCTCTTTGAAAATTTCATGCATATGCTGCTCCTGAAAAGTGGAGTTTAAATAACATAATTTATATGGGATAGTTAAAGAATACATTTTTTTAAAATAGTCACATACAGTATACTACTCTTATTGCAAAATCATAAAATTAGATTGGAAAAGAATAAGCACTTCCCCCAGCTCCCTCAGTACCCTTGTGTTGTCCCATCAGGCTCCATAGACTTGTGTGTGTCTAACAGGTGTAGCAGGTTGGTAACATTTCCCCTTGGATTTTGTGGGATTCATTATGCTCCTTCTCCCTGTTTTCCAGCCCAGGAGGCTGGGTACCCTGATCTTACTATTACATACTGAGATAAAATAGACATTGAGCCTTTTCCTCTTCCATTGTTACTATTTTCCCCCTACACCCATAAAGGATGAAGAGTCTCTTTAGCTCTCCTTTTGTTGCTAATGTATTTATAACAACTTTTTTTGTTGTGTTTTATGGAAGTAGACAAATTAAGTTTTAGATGAGCTTTGATGCTTCTCTTTTCCCTGCGTAATCTCACAGCATACTTGTAGTCCTCCTGAGTTGCCTGCCCCTTCTTCCAAAGGAGATAAACTCGTGGTTTTTTGTTTTGGTTTTTTTGGGGTTTTTTTTGGTCCACATTCCAGCAAAATCTCCCTGTTCAGCCAGACTAATCTTCCCCACTGGCTGCTCTTTTGTTACTTGAGCACAGCCTGCTCCTGCACCTTTAAATTTCCTTCTTGAAGAATGTCCAAACTTCCTGGACTCCCTTGGTCTTCAGGACTGCTTCCCAAAGGACTCTATCTACCAAGGTCCTAAGCAGGACAAAATCTCTCCCCTAAAAGTCCAAGGCAGACGTTCAGCTGGGCCCCTCCTTCTCCAAGGATTGAAAGCTGTATCATTCTGTGATCACTGTGCACAGGATGGACTCTGACCATCACATCACCCACAAGTCCCTCTTTGTTCACAAAAAAACAGGTCTAATAGGTGCCTTTCCTAGTTGGCTCCCTCACAAGCTGCATCAGGCAATTACCTTCCACATGTTCCAGGAATTTCCTTGACTCCTTCCTCTCTCTGCTGTCTTGTATTTCCCGCAGATATCTGAAATCTCCCCAAAAAAGGGCTAGCAACTGTAAGACATCTCTTACAATGCATCTGCATCCTCATCCTGTTTGGATGGTCTGTAATAGTCTACCACCAGGATGTCTGTCTTGTTGGCTTTCCCCCCAACCATAAACACTTGATCCTTAGAGTATCGTCAAACTCTAGACAATCAAAACACTGTCAAAAATACATAACTGCACTACCACCTCTCTGTCCTTGTCTATCCCTTCTCCAGAGTGGTAAAATATATATTATATATGTATAAACATATATATGTACACAAAGATCTGCTGGACACAACAAATGCGTTTCTATAGATGTCTTAAACTTATGCCACTGTGATTTTTTGTGAGACCTGAGGACAGAAATAAAATTTCTTTGCTAGATTGAAAACTTGTTTTAATGTTGTATATATTCTTTTTTGGTCTTTTAAAGTCTTAAATGTTCATATTTCCTTCATCTTGTCATTTCAATGTAGGAGATGGAATAAGCTTTTGCAGTGACATGAAAACTCCAAAATGTAAGAAGAGACATATAATCCTACCAAAGCAAATTTTAGAGATCTGTATGTAAAATATTGGATATTATTATTGTGTAGTTACATATAAAATATATACATATGTTACGCCAATTAGTTCTCTTTTTAATGTAATATTGCAGAATTTCTATACTGAGAACTGGAAAATTGGCAAAATGTTGTTTGGATAAGTTTTTAAAATATAGCTAAGAAGAACAACTATATGTAAAGGGTATCAACAGCTAGGTATTTTCAGTACATGTTAAGTGCTATCTATTTATTTCCAACACACATAAAGGGCATGAACTTTTTTTTTTCAAAAAATATTTTAGAGGACATTAGAAATGCTTGTACTGAATGAAAAACAATGAGAACTAAAATAGCCACATCATTAAAAAGTTATTTACATTGTAAGATAAGAACTCAAAGTTGGAATCTGACTTTATCAAATCATAGTCGTATAATTCAAGAAAAGTCAGGTAATGTTCTATTTTTTCATTCTTTTATATTCTGATTTAGTTGAATATTTTTAAAAGAAATATGTTTATACATAGGCAATCTAGAGGGTAATTGCTTTATATTTGTGGAGAAAGTAGAAAAAGTTCTATCTTCATCATATGCAATTCTTCTTATCAAAGTTTATTTGCCAGATAATAAAACGATCCAGATGCCATCTCTCTCATATTTTATTAATTCTTTATCAAGTTACATCAATTGTTTCATTTTTTACATTAATTAGTAAAAGGACATGATTGTAAATCATCACTTAAATATAATATAATGAAAATGGGAAGGAAAGAAAAAGAATATGCAAATTCTGAAGAACCTTCTTTAAATAATTACTGTTTTTTTCTTCAATCAATTTAAATGTTAAACAATATTGTATAATGACCCTGAAAAAATATAACAGCAATAGCAGAATCAGAGATTAGTGTCTTGAATGTGTGAAACCCTCAGGAAAGCTGATAAACAGAAAAAGAGGAAAGAGTTATCACAAATTAAAAATACAAGACAGAAACTTAAACAAGATTCAAGGGTCAATTTAAAACATATTTTTAAGAAGCTCTTGATCATATTCCTTGTCCCCCACAAAAAGAATTCACTTACATGTTCATTTTCTAATATTTGACACCTATTTTTAATTCCTAGTAGAAATGGCATAATCTGGTTATGCTTTTATAAACAAGGAAAATAAAAGCAAGAGGACAAAAGTAAAATATAAAGACTGATGTAAGTAAATCAGAGCTCTGTTGTAGTACTTACAAAGGTCCAGAAGGAGGCAGATAACTCAAGTATAGAAATTATTAACCCTGGTTATATGGAAGGACTTGGATATGTGGTTTGCTTTCTCACTTCTCTCTCACCCTTTTTCACAATTTTAGTGACATCCATATGGCACTTGCTGTATTTTCAACAAATTGTTGGTCACATGGTAATGTTATAAGATTCTGAGAAGTTACTGCTTTCATTAAATAATACCACTCTTTATTTTGAAAGATCTGAAGGTGGTGGGTTTGTCTTGTGTTGCTTCTCTTTCCTACAGTCATAAATTTGAATTTCTGAGACACAGCAAGTTTTCTCACCATCCTTACACTCACCTGCCCAGCACTACAGTTGGAACAGCTTTCCTCCCCTGTGACTAGTTCAGGAATGCGGATGAAACCATACGATTAGAATTAAGTTGGTACTTAGGTGTCTGATGAGTATAACTATCCTTACTCTCCATAATACCTTTGAGTAATTTTTCTCTGCTCTTCACATTTTGTAAGAATTCTCCCCAGCACAAGAGTGCTCAACAGAGGAAGAGGTCAGCTGCAGCTGAGTGTCTGCTTACATCCTAGCAGGCCAGAGTCCAGCCCTAATCATTAGAAACCTCCTCTTTTTTTGTCCTGAAACTCATCTGAAAATATTTTTCCTGTGAAAAACTTCACACAGGAAAAGAAAAATTGGAGTTTTTTCCTTACATGTCCACTCATAGATCTTACAACAATGTATAAATCATGTCCTAGTAAACCCTGTTAAAGATAGGTAAAAGAGTGGTGCCTGTTGTAAAGAGAATATAGCATTTTGAAGTCTACATAGATGTGGTAACACCAAGAATGTAGATCAGTGCTCTGGCATAGCCACTGATGTTCAAGGTTGAGACAACACGTATTTTAGTCAGAAAAATAATAAACCCAGGAAGGTGCAGTCTGGGCAAAGCTCATAAAGTCATTCATCATCTTTTTCTTGCTATGAGATCTGACTGTGGCTTGTCTAAACTTAAGGCTTGTTGGGCAGAGAGTCACAACGTTGCAATCCTCTATACCTGGTTAGGCAATATACTCTTTGCATTGTGCTAATGAAGTTCCCAAAAGCATTTGTGTTGTATTAAAATACGTCTGTGGAGAGGAAAAACACATCATGAGGTTCCAATGTTCCATCTGCCTGAAGAATTCAGATAAATAATGTAGTGTTTTTGAAAGAACAGTTTAAATAGTTTGCCTTAAATTTCCTTAGTCCTTCTTGAGTGTCATCCTTTTCTATGCTTCTTGAATGTCCTAATAAACACATTGTATTTTTCACTTCTTCTGTCTTAGGATATGTACACTATGTCTCTTTATTTTGTTTTCCAGAGGGTCATTGCTAAAGGACAGAGGGCTTTCAGTGTGAGGGAAAAAATGTTATTTTAATTTTAGTTATAGGTGCCGTTTCAGGTTTCTCAACTGTAAGTGTGTCCTTTTAATGAGAGTTATATGTACATATCAAAAAAATAGGTACTTAAATATCTACTTTGATTGGCTGAAACTCTTTAAATAATTCATATACAATTGTAATCACAATGTTTCTTGTCTGATGAGCTTACATGCTTGATTCAGTGATGGGGAAAAAAACCAATAGGCTAAGTTGTTGATAGTAACTCCTAGGGAAAATATTCCATACTAAAGGATTGCTACTGGAAGTATTGAAAATCTTGGAATGTTAGAAAAATTGAAATTATAAAACCACCGAAGGAAACTATTGCATGTAATCACTGTCGTCTTTTTCTCACAGCTTGACTCTATGACAGTTTGATGGGTTTATTGCAGTTGGCATGGATTGCTTTGGTTGAACTAAATGGCAGCTATCTCGCATGCCCTTGATTGTGTTCAGACTAATCAGAGGCTTTAGGAGTGATGGCTTTTGTGTGGTTTTGAGGAATGATGCATTTTAAAAACTGATATATCCAAGACATTTTAAAATAAACCTATTGCAATAAGACCTGCATTGCCTCAATAAAATCATGTTGGGAACTATCTACTTTGCTCTTCAGTAACACAGGGGCAAAGATTGAGCTACTTCTTTGTTATGACAGTATAAATCTTTGCTGGTTTTAAAAAATTTATACATTACTTAAAATTACCATCTTATTATAATCAAATTATGCCTAAGTCTGATCTGGAGCTCTTCAGCAAAAAATTCTGTTATAGTGTCTAAAATATAATTAGCTAAAATGACAGTTAAATAGAGACTGGGGACATATTTTAAAAGGTCACAAATTATACATGGAGAATTCTATTGCTAAAGAAGTTTAATGTTAATGTATTTAATGGAATATTTGTTCTTCACTTTGTTTTTGTCAAAAATTCTGCTTATTGACAGAAAAAAAGATAAATAATGTAGGCAGTACATACCCTTTGATAGCTACAACACAGAGCATCTAAGAAAAGAAGGGGTTCCTCTCAAATACTACTTCTGAGATAAATTTATGCAACATTCTGTTTCACTTCCTGGGGGATGATATATGTAGTCCCTCACAAAACAAGGGCAATATGATTAGCTATCACTTAGATTAATTTCTTTCCATATATCCATCAGCTTGAGCTGCTAATATTTGCATGTATTGCACTTAATGTCTGAAGCTTGCATTATGCATAGTGAATCATGACAGAAAATTTGTATTACATTGTCTTCTTTATTTATAGCAAAACTGCACAATATGCCTTAAATGTTTAGTCTGGTCTAATTATTAAATGTCTCAGGTGATGTAGCATAATCTCATTGGAAAAAAACTCCCCTTCCTCGATGTAGTGTGATATCTTCTTCCACGATCAGCCCCCCTTGATTCTAGTGGAGGTAGTATGAGATGCTTCTGCTCAACCAGCCAACACACAGTGTCATTAATATAATTTCCTTTTCTTTGTCTGTAGGATTGAGTTAATTCCATTTCATTGCATTTAGATATATCCCCTCTAGAAACATCTTCTATTTAAACATGTCTGTTTCTCTTCAGGAAATTTATGCAGGCAGTAGTAATAAATTGAATTGCCATGAGAGGCATCACTCCTTTTTCCTAAACATCCCTTCTTTCTGCAGCCTCTCAAATGTTATGGTCTATACAACACACAACTCACTTTCATGGGTTCCCCTTGTACTCACCCTTTGTTACTGATATGTGCACCAGAGGTGGATAAAGTCACAGTCTTGTTTCCTGCTCCTCAGACCACATAGTCCACACAATCCACATAGCCAAGGCTGTAGTGTTTCCTATTCTTATTTGTGAGAATCTTTGTTAAGATATGTACCATGGAAAACTGGACTAAAACTTCACTGGGTAACTGTCTCAGTGTGAATTACAATTAGCCTCTAGTTAAAATTTAAATATACACTTTTGCAGAATATGCAATTAGATTTCAATCTCTCCAGTGCTGAAATATTTTTTCCCTTCTTTGAAATCCCTTTAATTTGCAAAAACCATAACCTGCAGCTGACCTAATCTCTCTGCTCATGTCATTAGAATAATTCCAAATCTCTGAAGACAATTTGCAGTGTCCATTCTAGTACTTCTGAACTTACCAGCTTATCTGTGAGTCCATTTTCCTCGCTACTGAGGAGAATTGGTTACATTCTCCCTTACTAGAGGTCAGATCAAAGTGAATTTTGCTAATTACTGCTCAGTATCCAAGCTGACAATGGTAAAAATTAAACAGGCAGACAGAAAAAGAGGAAGACAGAGTAAGTAGAGAGGAAGTGTCAATTACAATTATATCTTGGTTACAGCATCCATTTTATTAAAGGTAATGGAGAAAATGGGGCAAGTGTTTAAGTGTTCAAATATGGCAATAAGTTTTTTCCTTCTCACACTTAAGAGGTGTCACTTGTTTTACTTGCTCTTTGACCTTCCTTTAAATTTTTTCCGACTCCTATTGAATCCTCTCTATAATATGTTGAGACCATTTTATGCTACTGTGTTATGTCTTATGTTTGAAACAAAAGTAGAAAGTTTCTTCATTATTGTAGGTTGGAGATCATCATCACAACCCTCTTTGCCTCAATTAAGATGGCTTTAAAGATGTGTGTGTTCATGTAGAGTCAAGGGAATGGGAATCCCTCCAGAAGGCAATTTCAGCATCAACCTACCTAAGTGCAGGATTTGTATTCCTAGTGGAATTTGGAGTACTTTGCAGCAGTGAGACTGAAAAAGAAGCAGTCACCTACTTCAGTATCAGCAGACACTTTTCTCTTTAAGAGAAAAAATCAAATTCAAATTCCATTCTTTAAGACAAGTGAGATATTTACTTGCCTAAATCATAGTTAGGGTAACAGTAAGATCCATAATCATGCAAGTAAGAGTTACAGTAGGGGTTGTCTCTAGCCCTCCAGTATAAGTTCCATTTACATCCGTTGCATTTCTTGGGCTTTTTCCTCAATTGTGACAATGAGGACTGGGGTTTTTTCTTTTTTTTTTCCTCCCCAGTAAACTCTGAGGTTTCTGTGTCATCAGATGATACCAAGGGCAAAGGTCCTAGGCACAAGCTTTCAGTACCTCTGTATAAAACTATTTATATTTCTCTGGTATTTGGCATAGTCCTCACTTAGATATTGAGAAATCTTACTGTGAAGAATGAAAGAAACAGAATATAAAAGAGAATTTTAATCACAAGTTTAAGTTGCTTTTTCATGGATGCTAAAGCAATACATGCAAACTTATATAACTCCTCTACTGAATAGAAAGAACACATCTTAATATGTGTTTGAATTTTGTCAGAAATGAAGGTTTAGCTTACTAAAAAATAAATACTATTATTATTATTTACTGTTGAATTTTGGTTTATACAGATGCTTTTAAAGCATTATTTTTCATTGTAAACTTTTATAACGTTTTTGTAATCTGATTTGAAATCTTCCAGTCTAAGAGATATTTACCCTCAGTAGACTGATCCAGCTTGCAGTATATTTCAGTGTATGAGACATACTTTCAGTTGAGCTAATTGAATGATTCACCACTGGATGGTGGCCTGGCCCACAGGAGCATTTTTTTACCCTTAAAGTCATAAGTTATGTGCTTAAAAGTAAATTATTGCAGAAAGATTTCAACCAGAACCTCAGCATTTGTACGCTTCTGGTATATATTTTTAATATGAACATAAATACAGACCTCGTTCTTTCTAAGCTTAGTGACATATTCTGGCTTGTACTTAAGCATTTAAAATTCCATCAAATTGTCTCGTCCAGTCTGCCCAGGATGTTAGTTCTGGCAATAGCTTCTCTTCCTTTTTGCTTTCTATTACCTTTCTCCTTCGCATGCTTCACCAGGTTCCCATTTGTTTATAGCTATGTCTAGTCATCTTATAAAGATGACATTGAAGTTCAGTCAACTACCAGTTATTTGTCTGAATGCCAGATTGACCATAATAGAGACTCAAAGTTGTTTCTTTGCATAGCTGGCTCAGGATCAGCAGAGCTTATTAAGTGCCAATACAGCATGGTGGGGATGTGTGTTGCTCCCGGGATCATCACAAGTGGGTTTGGTTTTGACAGCAAGGTTCATAAACTTTCTGCTACTACAGAAACAAATTTGGCTCTTGCCACATTTATAAAACCCAATACATTCCTGTTCATGCTGAACCTTGGCCAGCTTCAATAAACTTCGTCTTGTCTCTGTCGTTCCCATTATTTTCTGTATTTTTCTATTATTTGGCATATTTCAGTCCTCATTATAAAAAATTGCTTTGCTTTCTTCTCTAATTCCATGCTAGTTTGTTATTGGGGTTTTTAATATGTATTTGCTTTACATCTGAGCTTTACACACTGCATTTATATTCTGTGAGGGTTTCTCCTTGTACATCTTTCTCTTTTTTCAGACTTTGTCAGGATGGTCTCACCAATATCTCCTTAAGTCATATTTAAGCTCCTCAGTATAATGTCTTTGACTAATAGGATTGTAAGTGTCATGGTCAGGAGGACCTCGTCACTTCTGTCTGTACAGCACATTCTAACTTATGGTATTTTATGTTTAATGGAACATATTCTGTATCTGTTGTTCTGTCCCTTGCAGAGAAAGGAAAGACTACGGTGGTCAAATAAAAACAGATCAGGCCTTTTCTCTGGAGCTATAGCTACTCTTGAGATTTATATCATGCTTACAATACCATTTCTTCTTCCTTGTATTGTATTTTATTCTTCTTTATACTCTTTATTTAAAACCAAAAGCTAAATTGCACCCAATGCACATCAAGACTGTCAGACTGAAACTCTGCCTGAATACCTTCAGAGTTTACTTTTTTCCAATTTTGAAGTGCTGACATTTTAATGAAATATCCTGTTCTCATTATATATGAGGATCCAAGTAGATTAAATTAACATATAAACATATGTGTACTTGTCATACTGCATTGACTTACCAAATTGTCTGTAATTTCACCTTTCTTTGCATGAATGAATGAGCTCAGTAGTTTGACTGCAAGTAAAAAGTGGTGGGATTTTTCCTACAGTATAATAACTTGAGCCTAGAGAATATTTGGTATGATGCTTTATTACAATCATTCATTCTTTATGAAATCACCAAAGAAGTCAGTGTACAGGTGCAGTATAATTGTGAATCATCTGAATGCAACATCCTGGTTGTATATAGTGTAATGAACTTTTGTTGACTTCATTGCTGGACATATTTATAGTTGTTAATGGCTTAATTTCACACATTTAGATTTCAGCATAATAATTATTGTCATGATGATTACAGTAGCTATGGTTATAATGTAGCTCCAGCGTACCATTGAAAAACTACTCTAAGGATGGTCAAAGACAGCTACTTGTAACAACCAAAACGATCAGTTTCTGGTTGGTTGTTACTGGCTTAAAGATGCTGTCTTTAAACATGTTCAGGCAAGCTCAATGCAAAATAATTAACCTTTAGCAAGGTTATTTAATGAAGAAAAGATATCTCAATTGTTGCCCTTATTGTGTATTGTGTTTGTTTACTCCCTGCAGCCATCAGTGTCACACTAGTAAAATGGTAAAAGTAAAAATAAGATCTGAATATATTGTTTAGTGCTGCAATAAGCACAAATGCATGATCTAATGCATGAACAAGTTTGGGGTGTCTGTATGGCACAGAGCTCTAGAACAGAGGCTCTGATTTGCCAGTTTGAAAATAGCTCAGCTTAACAGGGACCGAGGGTTGTTATATGATGATTATTGTGTAGTGATCTGGTTAATTCACTTCCTAATTCACAGGTTGTTGGATCTACAAAAGCTAATGCCACAAATGACACTCTAGCTTGCACTGTTGGTAGAAACAGTGAGCACTGAATGGGGTGTATAGACTATGCTGTTGTCTTACTGTCACAAGTAGCAGTTCAATGGCAGCAATTATGTACACTGGTGGGAAATTGGGTAGCTTTTTTCTAATGTGCACAATGCAAGGCTCAGCTTTGCTGAGCTGTCCGTTTGGTTCCTTTCACAGAAGCAAACTAAGTTGCAAAAACAAAAAATATCTTTTAGGAGTAAGATTAGTCAAAAAAAAAAAAAGGCAGCTCAGGTTGTGAAAATACTTGAATCAGCTTGAAGAGCATGAATGCTTCTTACATTTGTTTATTTTGGCTCATAGTGAGACCAGAGCTGAACAAAGCAAACCTTAAGCTTGAATATCTTAAATTATTACCAGACTTTTGGATACAAAAGTTGTTTAAAGTATTTTATCTCTATTTCATGCTCAAAAGTTTAAGTTGCACATCCTTTATGTCTTTTGGCAGTATTAAAAATATGGAGCAACACCTTTACCTGAATTATTGTGATGAGAAATTTGTTGTGAGTTGGAGCCTATGTTTTTAACAGGGATAGGGCTGTAACATTGTTGTTCTGCATTTGCTTCCCCGAAGTCACAAGTTACTTCCTGAGTTGTACTATAAAACTTTAATACACTACATCTCCCATAAGGTACCTCTAAGATGTTCAGAAGAAAGAGTAGCCATGTAAATTTGGGACTGCTTCCTCCAGTAGGTATTTCAAACATAGCATTTGCAGATCAAACAACATATCATGGTGATGACACTGCATTCCCTCAGTCATCCCACCTTACATGAGTGAACACCCCAGGATGATGGACTTTCTATCATACAGTTTTGTATTTGCTGAATTTATAAGCAATCCCTCAGATCTCAACATATGCAACTTACAATATCTTCTGTCCAGCAAGTACATAAACTGTTGCTCTTTGGCAAGCTACTTGCTGTTCAATTAATTGTGACTTTAGGATTATTAGCCATATGACTAGGCATAAGAAATAACAATCTATCCACAAAATATTAGAGATACAAAGAGCCCACACCATTCAATAGTTTACATTTCAATAAACAAAAGACACATCTGTGCTACCTCTCTATTTTACACACACATAATTTTTCTGCAGATTTTTGCAGAGCTTCAATAAGACATATAGGCTAGTGAGGCCAGAGTTTTGGCCTACACAACCACAAAGTGCAAAATAACAGCTTAAAAAAGACATATATTCATGTACCGAGTTTAACTGGAAGAAAAGAGCCATGCTCATCAAAGAAAATGTTGGCTACAACAGAAAGTGAACAGATACTGTGTTACAATTACAATACCTATTAGGAGGTGGAAATATTTTTGTATGCAATCTCATAAGGTTCTCACTTTTGTCTTTTCAGTTCTTAATTTAAGTGTACTTAACATCAGATCTTACTGCTAAATTCTATAGAGCCTTTTTTATTTATATCGCGGACAACTTAAAATTTAAGATTTCTTTGGAAAAATTCTGCTAAAAGAAAAAATTACTATGATAAAAATTTCTGCATGAATGTTCAAAAATGGGAGAACTTTTCCTATTAGTGCATTTGATACCAACGACAATAAACAAAAATTGATTTTTCATGTTTTCTCAAGGCCTCAAGTAAACAGAACATCATCTAGCATATAATGATTTTGAATACTAGTCATCTTTTGTGTTCATAGTTTTAAATACTTGAACCTCCCAACAAGAAGTCAAACATATGACATACAACCTGTCTTTCAGTGGAACCCGCAGGACTGTCATAAGCACGGAATTCAAAACCGGTTTTTGGTATTAGTTCCACTTGTCTAATATTTTTACCTCTTCTGGTTTAAGTTCATAAACCATAACCTCATGTGTAATTTAAATCAGTGTTTTCTGGAAGTCCATAAATATTTATTTGATGCAAGGGATAGACCAGAACTCAATCCCAAGATGCTGTTCGGGCTAAGTGGAATCTCCTTAGGAACCGCTTCAAAGATCAATTCCTCTTGTCCATAAAAAACAAGTTTAAATTGTCTTCCATGAACCTGCTGTTAGCAATTGTACTGTTACATTATGTATGATTCTTTGACTGCTCATTGCTTCAACAAACTGCACAGTGCTCCATTAGTGATTTTCAATTTCATGCTAAGCTTTGCAATTTATTAGTGTTGTTTAGGCTAATGTACTATTATTTTGCATATTTTATATCATTTTTCATTTGCTATTCATATGACCTAACAGTTGAGTATTGGGGATCAATAAGCCCTCTGAATATTTTCATATTTGTATTAGGAAAAAGAGGAAAATCATGCAGGCAGCCCAGTATAGAGTCGATTAGGACAAAGTTATTTTTTTAGCAATTTTCAGGTTTCCCTCCACTTTGTCTGCAGACTTAACTGCAGGTTTCCAAACAATGGTATAATATCCAGATGCACTTATTCATGAAAATAATTTGGTTTAGTAACGATCCCCTAATTGTAGATACCTGGACCATGTTCATGTGGATTCTTGGCCAGTGTGCATTCTCTCCGTATGTAAATACCAAGATTAAATTCAGCTTAAATACCACCTACTTCCAAGGAGCAGGTGCAGTTCGCATTTATTTTTGTCTTGATTTTGTCTTTCCTAGACCTGTCCACTGATTCAGAAAAGGAAATATTCATATTAGTGAGGAAAATGTTCTCCTCCCTCCAAAGGTTTTTAAAACTTAAAAGCTTTTGGATGCTCAGTTGACATAGGCAGTAGAAAAGCACAAAAGATTGGCATGCACCAATTCAAATTTTCAAATTAATTTAATTCAAAATTTTCAGAGTCACTTGTCTTAAAATGCAGAAAGCAATATAGCTACAAATAGAGTCTTTATAAAGTATTAATAAAGTGATTTGAAATGTTCATAGACAATATGTAAATGTATGTCAGATTTACTAAAATAGTAATGCAAACAAGGAACAGAATGTTAGGTATCTTACTGGCACATTGCAAATAGGGCATAGGACTTCAATTTTGAATGCTCCTCAGGATGTGGATCAAGGCACCAATGACCACTCAGTAAACATTATAGTAAAATCAGCATATACAAGAGTCATAAAGTATTGATAATCCTGTTTTCCCTTTGAACATTTGCCTTTTGTATAAAATTTAACATATGTAGTCTTTCAACACTGAACCAAAGCTACAAAATTTTTTTTAATGGACAAGGTAGGTATAATTGATAAGCAGTAGTTAACCTCGCATGGTTCTACTACCTTCCATGATTTAGATATTGCATCTCAAATGCTAAAAATATAAGATTTTTATTCATATTCAGGAAAAAAAAAAAAGAGTTGATTTCATCTGGAAATTTTGCATTTCCCCCATAATTTCTGCAGCAGTGTAACCTGTAAGTGATTTTGGATTAAATTTTTTAAATAATGAAAACTGACTTCAGCACTTTCATGTTTAAAATCTCTACATTTATAATGGAAATTAAACATACTTAACTTCAACCTAAGCAAATAGTTCTTCAAAATCAGTCCATTGACTGATTTCCAAAAACCATGTTATGAGGGAAACCTTCAGTTGATCTGAAAGCCTAGGATATTCAGGATGTAGATTTAGTTGCTTTTTGGAATCACTGGGTGCCGTATTCTCCTCCCTGAGGACTTAGGGGTCCTTTGTGTCCCCAGGTGTGGGCAACCAACTCAGCCAGACAGCCCCAGGAGCAAGATCTGCAAAATCATAAGTATCAAACAAATCTCCACATGGCTGATAAGAAATAAGGCCTTTTCCTCAAAACTCCATGTATCCACAAAGTAGTTCTGGTTTGGCACTTCACAAATTAATTTGAATCTAATTGTGTCCGCTCAGGCTTGTGTATGCACACAGACACAGAATTATAGGTATACAAGCGCAGTATCTTCAAAGCTGTAATCTGAAAGTTCATTAGTTGTTAATTTATTGGCATTTTACTACTAGACTTTTCAAAGCCATATGTTTCCCGTACTAGTGTATAGGAAAGCAATAGGCACACGATGACATCAACAGTAAAGTCTCTGACTACTTTTCTTTATAACCCTGTCTTCCCTATTAAGGCAGCCAGTCAGAGTTTCTTGGCATGTCAATGGCTTCTTTCTCTGTCAATGGCTTCTTTCTCTGTCAACATATGGAGAAGATAGAGCTCCTTTCTATATTCCCCTCTGACACCCGCAGCCCTGGTTGTGCCCATCTGGATTTGCTGTTATTCCTTATAAAAAACTAGCACATTTCTTTCCCAGGGCCAATGTAGGGAAAGTAGTGGTGTATCAATGAGTGCCAAAACTCCCTAACAAGAGCAAAAGCTTCTTTCGTGACAGTTTTTTCATGACATTGTCTAAACTGGAGACAGTTGGAAGATGCCAGAACAGCATAAAGAGATATTAACTTCCTATTTATAAAAGGAAATGCTTTCTCAAAATCTGTGAATAGCAGCATAAGCTGCAGCTTTGTGAGACTAGAAAAAAGTTTACAAGTGGTATGGCTATGACAATAATTGTATTTGCGGTGAATTCTTGGTCTAGGCAAGGCATAGTTAAACTTAAGTAAATATTTAGAAATTTCTCCAGATCTGCAGTGATTAAAGATGTACTTTAAAGGATTATTTTGGTTGTAAGCTTTCTTTCTTTCTGAAAAATTTACACGTGTGTATAACAGTGGTCAAACAGATATAGACCATTAATAAAAAAGTAGAGCAGGCGTCTGTGCTGAGAGATAAATGGTTGTGGTTCACAGCACTAACAATCTCTGCTGATGCAGCTGGTAGAGATCGTAAACCCCATGATGAAAATATCTCCATATCCATATTATGATGCTCTAAAGCACTGCAGGCACAGATGGCAGAACTTGTAAGTTCTCTCAGAAACATAGTTATGGTTCACAACATTTTCAGATTCTTCAGAAAGAGCAAATATAGCTTGTAAGCCCTGAGGAGAAGTTGATGGCACTTGTGAACTATGCCAGTTCAGGTGGCAGACCTCGTAGACATTGGGAGAAAAAATAACTGTGATTCACAATGCCTGTCAGAGAAGTGCTAGCGTTTGCAAGCTCTGATGACGCAGTCAGCAAAGCAGAGTTTTGGCATATTTATTTCAGGATGACATCTGAATGAAGGCGGGGAAAAAACCCCACCATGCAGTAAAGTGCCTTATTTTTCTGGTTAGACATCTCAAGTAGATAAAAGTCTGAATCAGTCTTCCTAGAATTTCACCTGTCAGTCCATAACAGTCTCATTAGTTCTTCTTTGACCTTTAAAGTACAAAACTATACAGAAAAGCTGCATTATATTATGCACAATAGCAAGTTACATAAGATGTAAATGAAAGAACAGTGCTCTGTAATTAGATGTTCTTATCTAAATAATTTGTGTAGAGATAAATACATGGATATTTGGGTACCTTTGGGGGGAAAAATGGCCACATCAAAGGCCATTTATTTCTTTGAGAATTATTCAGGGGACTTCTATTGACTTCTTTGTAAATTGAATGGCATCTGTAATTAGATGACCTGTAAGGTGAAAAATACTAAATTTTTATTCATTTAGCCATTTCATCTTTAGGAACAGTCTTACAATGATTTCTTTCTTGATTATTAAGGTAATATTTTGATGTGAATAGATGCTTAAAACTACAGTGCTTAAGATATGTAATTGAGTCACCAGTACTCGATGGTTTCTAGAGCAAGTCCAGAAGACTGTTGAAGACAAAAATGAGCAAAAGACATTCCAAAAGCAGGGGAAAGCCTCTGAGATGTGCAGTATTGCTCTACCAGCAGACTTTACTCCTTGAGTGTTAGCCAAGAGCAGATGCCTACCAGTTGGAAGCACTAAGGCAGGAAGTGTTGTATGTGGTGTGAGAAGAGTCATTTTGATAATCTGATGTTCTTGAGTCCCTAGAGAGATATGAAAATTGAGTAGCTGTGACTTAACAAGTGCTACTTGCCATGCTAAACAAAATATATGTATGTTTCAATGAAATTATTTGCAATATATCCATAACACATTTTATGTGTTTCTATGTTCATTTGAAATATATAGAAATGCCTATATGGACCAGTGTTATTGAACACCAGTCTTCAGCTAAAAGGATGATGACAATTTTCTGTTTTTCTTTTTGGTTTAGAGAAAAACATCTGAGTGATCAAAACCCTTTCTTGTGGTTAAAAATAGATTGAAAATAAAATTAATTTAGACTGTTTGGGTTTTTTATAAAAGTTAAAGTAACTGTTAGTTACTATATTTTTTAACATTTAAAAATAAAAACAAACAAAAAACCCACACAACCCCCAAAAACTCCACAAACAAAAACAATAGATAAATAAAATATAAAATATTGAGTTACAAAATATGTTCTATGGAGGTGGAAAGATTAAAGAGGGGACAAAATGGGCTATTAGTAGTATTAGTAATACTTTTAATACTTGCCAGGAATACTAGCTATTAGCTAGTATTCCTGGCAAGTTTTATCACAACACCAAAATAAATAATTTTGCAGTTCAAAGTTTATTTCTAAACTTTAAATCAAATCCTGTTGTCAAGCTAATTGAAATTTTTGCAAGGTGAATGTGAAAATCTTAGTAGCATGTAGAAAATAATTTCAAATTTTTAAGAGGTGTGAAAATGTAATTTTTCTGTATTTTCTGCACTGATCCACTGACTCATCATTATTATTATACAGTTTATATGTTCTTACAAAAATATTGTGAGCGTTAGGATGTCTTTTATGCTTTCTTCTTCAGTTTTGCTAGCTTATTTACAGAAGTTGAAGTGATAATGTGACAGAATTCTTGGTAGATACAACCTGTCGTATTTACACGCTGGTGATAAAGGTCTGTCCATGTTCAAAGGTACAGGTGTATAGAGCTCATACTGATCTTCATGTGTATATTTCATAAAGCATGACAGTAGGATAACCTCCTTTCCTCTTCTTCCAGTAAAAATCTATTTTTAGATTCAAACCAAACCTAAAAGCAGAGCGTTTTGGGGCTTGAAGGAAAGGTTTTCCGAGCTACTAGTATTAGGGGTTTGTATAGTGTATCCAAAACCAAGTAGATTTCTTAGTCCTTTCCTGCATGACTAGAAAACTCAAATGCAGAACAGGAAAAATGAAAACGGGAAGTATTTAACTATGAATCAGGGAGAGTTTAATCTCTGTTATTTTAAGTAATACTTTGTAACCTGAATTAACAGATAGTAAATTTAAATACACTGCTTGTCCTGTGCATATACTACAGTTTTTGCTGCCAAATAAATATGGCTTTTCATTCATTAATTCTCTGAAAGATACTTTTATGCTTTAATTTCTGTTCTCAAATAACATTTCATCATGTATTATTCTCATATAAATTTGTAATTTTATTAAGGGCTAGAGACAAATAAAAAGGTGGTTTAATTCCCTGTTCCCCAGTAAAATATATTCACATATTGTTTTCATATGAATGTGAATATGACATCTTATGAAGGGCCAATGAGGTGGGGGGTGGGGAAGGGGAAGTGGGAAGAAAGGCATTTTTTCCTAAGGCAGTGTTCAGGATTTCATGAAAATTCCAGTTGAGACAGTTCATAATATTTCTCAAGTATAGCTCAATTAATACATTTTTGCAAAAGCCATGTAAGCATATTAAGTAAATACTATTTTCTTTTTCTCATATATGTGGAAATTGAGGTACAGAAAGGTTAAATGGCATGTGTAATGCATAATCAAAACATTTAAGTCAAGTTGTTGCAACGTATTTCCAAACATTACTTTGATGCTCCAGAGGAAATATTTGTAAATGGAAAAGCCTCTTGTTACTTAGTCCTCTTTCTATGATAGTCTCTACCCTCTACTCTAAAAGATCTCCAGGGGAAAAGATTAATTAGGTTTCAATTATGCTACACAAAAATATGCTTTACGTACTTACAGTCTGAAAAACATTGTGGTGTTTCTCTAATGTGTTTAAAAATTCAAAAATATTTTTAAAAGCCACTTAAAAAGTCAGGCCAAACTCAGACTAATGGAACATGTGTCATCCTAGAAAGTGATGTATTCTCTAGTCTTCCAGGCCTTCCTCTATGACATTACACCACATTGTCTGTAATTTCTGTGATTCATTATTAAAACTTTTCTAGGAGATTAACAAACCAGCTGATTCATGTAGAGGATTATTGCTGCAGGTGTACATGCCTTTTAAATAAAAAAAAACAAACTTCCAAATCTGAAACATGAGGACAGCACCCTTCTTGGTTCAATATATAAAGTTCTATTTTATCACAACATTTTCTTAGCACTTGCATATTCTCACAAACATCTGATATTTCAGTCTTTTTCTCATAAGAGTAGTTGAGTAGTATAGCATTGTGATTACGTTCATGTGGGATTTATTCTACCACTGAAGAATGCACCGAGAGTTTACAAGACTGGATTAGTATCTATATTTTAGTCTGGTCTTTTTCAAAATTCTGCACCAGGCCAGGCTGATCTTTTTGTTCCCCAAACAAATGCCTTTATTTATCTGTTCTTGTGGCTTGAAGCTCTTCTCGTTCAACAAGTTCATGTCTGTATTATTCACCTTACCCAAGGGCTCACATCGGGCTTTTCCTGTTCATCTGATTATGCCTGACATTATTGGAATCTTAAATTGTTGTTCAAGTGACAGTGCTGAAGTTCAAAACCTTTCAGTCTCTTAGAGGGGTCAACACACTGCTATGTAAAACCAATGCATAGACATTGAGTGTTTTTGATTTAAGTAGGTCTCTAATCTCTGCAGATAATGAGTGTGCCTTTGTCACAGAAATTCAGTTCCAGCCTAGATCATAAGATGTTAGAGAAGAATTTTGTTCTGTCATAAAGACACTTACTATGTCTTTATTAAATCATAAGCATGTTTACTTTAATAGTCAGCAGTAAATGTCTTGTTCATTTCCAAGCAGTACAATATCGTTGACAGAGCAACTTTAATCATTGATACAATGATATATTCCCTTTTTCTTAAAAGACTGTGTTAACTTTTTTTATCAGTATCATCATCCCCAAAGAGGGTGAGTAATCTAAAGGCCAATCACAGTAAGTAAGTAAAAGATACCATAAAATAAAAAGTCCCTGAAAGAGAGGCAGGGTGTTTTGAACATTTGGGACCTTTGGGTTGCACAGGTCATTACCTGGAGCTCTAGTATAGAGATCAACGAATTTAAATAGAGCTTTATGAAGGCTCTCTAAGAGCTTAAAAAGTACACTAAAACTAGTAGAATTTATGTACTGCACTTCAACATTGGCAGCAGTGAATTCACTTGCAGAACATTGCAGCTCCTGCAATTGTACAAAAATATTAGATAAAATAATAGAATTGAATATTTCATTTCAATTGGAAGGGATTACAATTATCACCTTGCTCAACTGCCTGCCCACTTCAAGCATATGTGAAGTACATTAAGTTGGTGGGATGTTTTCCTAAAGATTTCCCCACCCTCACTAGTAAAACCATTTATCAGAGATTGGTGCTGCGCTTAACAGTACTGGACATCTCCATTTTCTTAGCACAGAGAACTATCTATTTTTATTACAGTACTTTGGAAATATCCTGTTCATTGCTAGGGGAGCTCACCTTTGTATTCTTGTTAAGTTCTACTCCAAGAAGTGTAGTTGACCCTTTCCACCCCTGTCACCCTGAGTGTACTGTCCATCACTGCCAGAATGCCTTCCAAATGTCAAATCCCCAAATTCCATGGTAGTTAGTAGAAATTGCTGGAAAATTTTCAGGATCTTCTGTAGAATTTTAGTGTCTGTGAATCCTGTACACAATGAAGATGACAAAAAATTCTTTGATGCAGTTCCATTCCATTACTGCAATACGGTTTTCCCAGACTGGCTGCACAGGCCCTGTAGGCGAAGGTCAGCCTTGGCAGCTGGGACGGAAGCTCTGCCTCCCTGCACCACTGGGGTTACCCACCGACTTCTCCTGCAAAACCCACAAACTAGGAACTGGTTCTTTGTTTGTCATCTGGAGCCAGGCAGAACAAAGTAACACAACTTTTATCTACTTCTGTGTAACCTTTTTTAATCTTTTATAAATTTTTAGCCGTGGTATGTATACTTATGTCCTGTCCACTCCAGTCTGCCAATTCCCTTTTTCTCATTTGGGTCTCCTAAGGTACTTGTATGAGTCAGCCAGCAAAATTTAACTGAATTTATACAGTACAAAAAAAGACATGACAACAAAATAGGATGTTTTGTGAGTCTGATTATATAGCGTTATTACAAAGTTATCATTTATAACTGAAGTAATTTTAAAAATTTATTTATACTTGTAAATTTAAATATTTCTTTAAAATCTTGCAGCACTTCCATAAAATCGTAGAAAAGTTTTCCTCGATTTAGCCAGAAAACATCTGAGAAAATTGCTTTGTAGTGTCTGTCTATTTTCCCATTGCTTTAAGTCCAGAAAAAGCATTCACTTTTCTGTAATTTAGATATTGTGCCAAAGTTTTTGGAATAGTGCATTGAAATTGAGCCACAAAATGGTATATGTTTTGTGGAAATGGGATAGCTCAGAAACTACAGATCAAAGGAAGGTATTCTTCCTTATATTATATGTGAACCTGCCATTTCGATACTGAAAATGAAAAAGACAGGAAGACAATTCTGGGGATGAGCTTAACTACATCAGGTTGTTGTTACAATATATGTAGTACTTTGTTCGGGTCAGCAGAATCCTCCCCTATTGCTATAGATCTTCCACAAAGCCAAATATCATAAAAATTCTGTGGAAAAAAAAGACAGGTGTTCAGTCCATCTGCTTTAGGTATCTAATTTAAGGTGTATGTGTAAGTTAGTCTCACTAAACTCTCTTGGAGAGAGGGAGGCTGCTCTAGGAGTTGATTCAAGCGCTCATACTCTGTACTCTACGGTGGCACTGCCTGTCTTTTTCTATGGCTGCCTGCAGAACTTGGCTCCCAATTTAGAAAGCTAAAGTTAAATGCATAAATTAGAAGTTGTGAATACCAAAAAGAGTACTTTGTAACTCCATGTTGTAAACTTATATATTTTAGCCTTTTACTTACTCCCAGCATAAAGGTAACTGTGGCAATTAAGAAAACATTTTGTCATTAATGTTTTTGTATAGAAAAAGACATGTTATTAGAGAACATTTTTCAAGTGCTCGATGCTTTAATATATGGTGTCTTTCTACTGTGCTAACAAAATAAGAAGCAAACCAGGAATCTCTGGGCTATGGTTGATATTTAATAACACAGAAAGAGCAAATAGACATATTTTTAAAAAATCTGGTGGAGTTAATATAAGCTTCTTTGACAGATTGCTTTACCCAGCAAGTTTTTTTTGTTTCAGAGCTTACTGGCAAATTATGATAAACCATCCCATGATGACATTTTCATTTAAGTGTTCCAGAGAAACAAAAATCACCTTTTTCTTGGGAAAATTTGTCACAAGTTTATTACAGTCCTGCCTGATCTTTACTTAGAGCATGGTATAGCTTATTTGCTTAGAAAATGGTAGAGATTATTTTACTTATTCATCCTTATGCAAATTATGCATCCTTAGAAATGCATTTTAAAGCTTGTGCTTCTGTCCACAGTTCATTTACCCAAGCTGTGTGACATCAGGAATACCACCTTGATATATTACAGATGGTGCGATCATTGTAGAAATGGTCATTGACTGATCAGCAGTCACAGTTTATTTCCTATCAGTGTCCACAATTTGCAGCATGAATCAAAGTTCTTCGGTATGGTACAGCTCTTCCTAGAAAAGTAGTTCTGAAAAGCATCACGACCCTGTTGGGCATCATTTACTGTGCATGAACAGAAACACTGAAGGGCCACAAGGCCTCAGGCAGTGCAGAGTAGTCAAAAGATCACCCGGCTATCACACACTCATCAAAAAACTGTTGGCAAAACACATTCATTTAAGAACCAGCAAATGTGCCAAATGCAAAGTCTCTCTCTGGACATAGAGAATATTTTTCCCCCATCCATTTAGCAATAAATGATCATGTGTGAACTAATTTGATATTAAATTGCAAGTAAATTTTTGCTGAATTGTGTCATAACACTCTTACATCTCTCTAACAATTTCTGTGGCAGAAAATATGATTTCAATATTTTTGTGGAGATGATGTCATTTCATTATTTCTTTCCAACATATTTAATAACTGTAGTAATTTTAGGAAAGTGAAGCCCAAGTAAATGACTCCCAGTGGTATTATTGCTTACTATTTTTCTAATTTCTAGTTCTTTGCAATTTACAAAGGATTATCTACATATGAAACAATGAATAAATACCCCATGTAAAGATCTTTTAAAAGGTGGTGAGAGGAGCTTAAAACCTCATTTTCTTCTTACTTGTCACTTGAATTCAGCTGCTGTGGACCCTCTCCAGCTGATCTTCAGAATTAGCTTTGGAGAAAAACTTTTTTTTTTAATTTTACAGAAAAAAGACGCTTCCCCACTTTAACAGCTATCAAAATTCTTTTCACTTTAGCAGTTTGTATTCGGAAAAAGGTACAAGAGATAAAGTTACTACTCTGTTAGGACTTATCCATCTTCTTTCTCCACAAAATATTTCTCTTTTGTCTTTAGTGAAGAATCTTTTTTCATACGTTGCTTCAGTTTGGGTCTCTATAGCTAACATTTTTAAACAGATTGTAGGAAATTTTTACTTTTTTAAAATTAATTTGCCTTCAAATTTCCTAGATATAATTGAAATACAAATTTTAATTGAAATATCTCCTTATTAAATCTTCTGAGGGTGTAATTCTTTTCTAAAATACTCAGTATAATATTCCTGTTTAGTTATAGGGTTGTTGATTCTATTCTTCATGTATCCTCGCACCTTTTTTTGAGTTCTCCCTTGGCTTCATGGCTAATCTGCTATCTGACAGGGAGGAAGAAAGACAGTGAAAGATTTCATTATAGTGTTCAGCAATATAAACAGTCCTATCTTGCTCATTATATTAGCTACAAAAAATCTATAATCATCAAAAATTATATATGTATTCAATTCCAAGTTTTGCCTCTTTGGAGGTTTCTAAGAACATGTGAAAACAAATCTGAGAATAGAGCATGGAGCAAAACCTTCTCTTTGGTTTGGGTTTCTTTGGGTTTTGTTCTGAAACTCAGTTCATTTTCTACAGAGAAGCCCAAAATACCAGTACACCAGGAAAATCTCAACTGTTGCATAAAGATTCCTAAGCACAAGTTTAAATCAGGGAAAAGGGATCCCCATCAGAAAGGAAAATGCTTTAAGAGTTAGGTAACACTTTTATTAATTTTCAGGTTTAATTGTATTTTTACTACATTTTAAGAATGAGTTTCATAAGGATCTCAAAAAGGTTCTTTTCCCTTCCAGCTTGTTAGAAAATGTCTCTCCTGATTCTAGATGAAGACCTGGCCGTTCTGAGCTATACATCTAGTGTCCCTGAATGGGATTACTGAAACTCACTGATCAGGATCTTAATGTGTAGTCATAGGTAGATACAGAAGATATTTGAGCACCTTCACCATTGCATTTGTGCACATAAAGCCCATGATTATGGCTTCTACTCACTTGCAGTAGATTTCCATGTCAGTCTGAGGCTTTGATGTTCAAAATACTCTTCAAAGCAATTAATGGGTTAATTCTTAGCTAAGTTATGAGAGTTAATTTTTATATACATAGCCCCATTCTTGTTGCTCTCCTGCAAAGTAAAACAGGTTATTAAATCCAAAGTAAAAATAAAATACCCAAAATCAAGGGAATCTGTCTACAGAAAGAGTAAAAATCTGGGTAAAAGCAGATGTGTCTGGAGCTTTAGGAACATCTTTGAAAAGACATTTCCATCATAAGCACAGTTGTGATATCATGACAGCACTTTTCACCTAATAAATCCCTGTCAAAAAGAAAAGAATGGAAAATAAGAAGTCTTTAAGGGGCTGGAGGAAATTCTGGAGGCTCTTTGCAACCCACTGGGGACTTGGTTGTCACTATTCATTTCATGTAGAAGGAACTCAAATATTTCACTAAGGGTAGCTGTCTTTAAAAGCAGTGACTTACTGATCTTATCACTAATATAGTATCAGTCACAATAAATATTGAGTCAGACTTAAATTATATCCCATTATTCTTCTGTGAAAGGGGAAAATGCTAATTAGATAGTATGAAGAGCATGTCCTTTACAAAGTCAGCAATAACAGGTTTTTCCCAAAGCAAAAACTGTGTATAGTCATACCATTGAATGCATCCCTTTTAATTTGCACATGCCTTTCTCAGGAACAAGAGCATGTTATTTACTGTCATTAAAAACGAAAGGCCAAAGAAGAAAGCAGGTAAAGAAAGAAGTCCTTCATCACAGATGGAGAAGACAAAAATTTGGCTAGTGCCACAATGTTTCTGGCTTCATGAACAAGCAAACAAATGAAACTACCTGGAAATTCTTCTTGTGAGACTTCCATGACTCAAAAATAGAATTTGGGAAGATAAGACTTCAGAGAAATAGAGGACTAATTACAAGAGTTGTACCTTCCTATTCTATGCTGTTGATCTCATAGGCAAGTACAACCTTACTTTGCTTAGACAAAATCTTGTCTTCTGACATTGTGTAGTCTGGTGCACACATCTTATAGAAACAGTTTTGTGGTTAATGTGCTGTATTTTGTCACATAATAAGAAAATAAATGTAAGATAGTTGTGAAAAATGCATGGCCCTCTCATTGCCTGTACTGAGAAGACCTCAGGAAGGAAGATGGCCAAGAATGGGCTGTGGATCAGCCTGTCCTAGCCTGTCACGAATATGGAGAAAATATGAGACAGGAACTCCTCCAGAGCTTGTTCTAGTGCTTTGAGTGAGCCAAAGAAATTAACTAAGTGAAAAAAGAATGTTTTTTATAATTAAATATGCCTATTTAAGTCTTGCCAGAGACCTTTTTTTTACCTGAATGAAATGTGAATCAGGTCTTGAAAAATAAAATTCACTTGGAAGAAACCAGTGGTTTCCCACATTTTGGCCAGTCTCCATCAAGCTACTGCACTTTAATGGTATGTTCAATCTTATATTCTGACTAGACCCAGGAAAAAATTTTCATTCATACAGTCTAGAGTAATCATAGATAAATGATTCAAACAAAGACTACATACATAGGCATATTATCATAAAAAAAGAAAAGTATTCTTAATCTTGAAAACCAAGCATCCAAAAGGAGTGAAAATTAAGGGAGATCATTATAGAGGCCCTACTTTGAGAGCTTCGATATTACACCTTTTGTTGGGATCAGGATGTGTGCTTTTGAATTAAATCTCATGATCACTGTTCAGATTTGGTTCATATTCGGTGTCTGTTCAGTATGCATGAAATGAATAAAAACTAAGGTAGAAGATGCACCAAATGTACTTTCAGTCCATAGAACTAATCTACTGCTAGTTCCAAGAGCTGCCACTTTCATGAAATGCCTAATGCAGACATTAGGACCAGAGCACCAACAGTTTGACTTTGCTGTTTCCCTTCTGTTGAGCTCTTTTAATTGGTGGTGATACACAAAGCCTTTGACAACAGATGAAGCAATGCCCCCTTAATATACTGTACTGTAGTAGGTTTCTTTGGCTGCTATGGAGAGCTTCCTGCATAAGTCTGCTTCTCTATAGAAAGTTTCTGCCATGTGGCCTTCATCCATCACACACTCCAAAACAAACACCAGGAAAGATGTTTAGAAGAGTGTATGAGGCAAACAATGCACAAAATGTTCAACACAAGTAGGAGGCATAATACTTCCTATCCAAGATAAGAGTCATATTGTAAAATTGCTATAGCCTAAAGCATGGCACCATGCACTAGAATTTCTTCCTTTTCTTTTTTTGTTAATCCAGATGTTTTATGTGCATTGTGGTTCTGCTGCCACCTGTGAATCCCGAAGCTATCACAGAAATTAATCTTCTGTGCAATGCAACAATGTCTGATGTTATCACAATGGGAATGAAAAATCTTCCATTGACTTTGGAGTCTTTGCAATGTCATCAACATTGCTCCTCTGCCAAAGTAAATAGCAGAATTGAAGCAATATAAGAAATTAAATTTTTAAAAAGGGTACCTGAAGTGATGAACATGTACCCAGAAATCCCAAAAGTAGTGCATACTAGTTATAATGTATACTACATGTCATAGCAATTACCAGCATCAATAGATTAGTTACTACATGTTATGTGATAACCCTTTATTAGTAGTACATTTATTTAGATTTTCATAACATATAGATGTACTGTGACTTTCTTATGCAAGTTCTGTAACATCACAAACCAGACACTAACTAAATAAATGATAGGTTGCTAGAGATAGAAGTAAATTTGAGAATATAAAAGTTTGCAAACCTTGATATTTGTCACAGAATTCCATTCGGTAAATTAGTAAAGAATTGATGCAATTGAAGAGATGGTACAGAATACATACCTTAAACTCCATGAGATAATTACCAGATGAGATATTATAGCATGTGTTTATGCATACAAAAAGGAAACAGCCACGGGAAGTCAGTCTGTAGCACACTGTCCATGAAGGACATTACATGGTACATAGGTATTTTCAGGTACTTGCATGGATTTACAGTTGATACAGCTATCTGAATTTCATCTGGTTGCTTATGAGCAATCATTCCCAAGTAGCCCTGTCACCCACTTAGCTGTATGATTAGCAGCAGCAGCAACAACAGCCAGGCTCAAATTTCAGGAGTCATAAACAGCAACTCAAACTCCCACACAGAAAATTGGAGAAATTAAAATAGTCTTTCTGTTGCTCAGTCAGCTAATTTTCTCTCCTTGCAAATATGAATCAGATGGCTTAGCCAAGAGTATATTATTGAAAGGAAAAACAAAAAGAACAGCAGGGAAACATACAATATCTAATTACTCCATCCCACCAAGGAACCATATCTGTTTATTCTTCTGTTTGGTTTCTTGGTAAAGCAAGTGCTAGACCAGCTGCCCATTTCCTACCTCCTGCAGTAAAACCTCTCTTACAATTTGTGATTCTCAAGTTTCATGGCTTGGTCCGTTACCTAGCTGCACTACAGATTCTGTAAATGCCTTTCTGCACTTCAATAAATATATAAACATAAGGGTCAACACACGTTCCCTACCACACACTCACAGGGATCTTCATGAACAGACTCTCTTGTCCATCCTCTTCACCATGCTTTTCACCATATCTCTTGCCTTTCGCCTTTCAGGGTTGTAGGCACGCTAGGTGTAGTTCTTAAAGAGATTCACACACTGTTACAAGACTCTTGCAAGATGAAAACAGCTGCTTTTATTGTTCTGCCTAAAAAATATGGTGCTTGAAATACACTGTTCAGATTACATTAGAATAGAAAAGCAACTTAATATATGTAGGTGAAAGTTTATGATTGCACTACTCATCAAAATACATTTCCAGGCTATAGAACCAAATAAAAATCCATGTTTACTGCTCAAATATCAATAGCAAACCATGGAAGAATCATTAGACTGAAATCTTAGTAGCTCAAGACATATTCCTAGTATTTTGGAACAAGAAAATATGTGGTAAATTCCAGTAGTCAGTGTTGTCACTTTTAAAAAATATGCAAAGCAAATCTTGCAGCCTATTCAGATGAAGGAATATTTGCTGTCACTTAATGTAGTAGCCTTTCCTCATTGCATACTATTTTTAAATTGCAGACTTGTGCAACCCTCCATTTTTTTTCAAGACATATGCATAATTAGCAATACTTTGCTCAGCATGCAAGATTTGAACAACTACCTATAGTATATTAAAAGGTCTTTTAAGCAAAGTGACTTTCCCCCAAAAAAATTCTTCATGTAACTATTAAAATACAGTCCACAAGTTTCAGCTCACTATTTAAAAGGTAAGGTCTGTGATTGATTTGGGCATAATGCCACTGTTTAATTTACTTTGGCTTGATTTTTTTTTTTACCCTTCTTCTGGCTGGTCTGGCAAAAGAAAGTATTTAACACAGCAGTTATCCCTTTGTAAGGGAAAGATACACTGAATTCTCAGGAATGCATTTTTAGTCCCTTTCAGAAAGTGGTGCATGACTATACTGCATTTCATCAGCCGCTGATAATGAGAAACAGGCAATTCAATGGCAAATGCAACTGAGGGATTTGCAGTAGCAGGAGGTTTATGAAACACATATGATTGTAAATGGACCCTGAGATAGTGTGGTTTACAGGATGATAGCTGTATTCATTTAGCTTGTTAATATTTTAGTATTTTATCAGGCTCCTAAGTTTTTCTGAGGTTTTTAGTATTTTATAATGTTTGCCTATACAAGGGTCCTACAAATTTTCATGTAAAATTCATGATGTGATTTCTGTGCTGCAGCAATGCCTTCTAGTCTTTTTATCAGAAAATTTTAGTTAGACTTTTACAAAGGAGCCTTTTTGTTTTCACATAATTTTCAGGTTGTCATGCTAGGCATTATGTATGTATGAGTGTCTTTGCTTTTCAGCTGACTTCAGAGATTCAAATAACGTTTGGGGATTCATTTGCCTATGACTTACTCTATGAAATATATACTCTTAGATACAAGCAAAACATATTTTGAACAGTCGTTAGTATTCACTTGCCCTTAGTTGCATACTTAAAGTTTTTTAGAATTAATAAACATACCATTCAAAACACTGTGAGATAAAGTACTTACTAAATTTATCACAAATATCATTGTTGCTATTTGTAATTGTCAAATTTGAACTTGCCAGTGTAAAAAGCACTTGATAACGTAACACATTTTTTCAGGGTAGGTTGCAAACAAAGCCTTGCTAATATTATTGTGATCATATGTGTCAAATAAACCTTTTCCACTCTCCAAGAATAATAGTTTAATAGTCTTTAGAGCCATATAATTTTGTCCACAGCTATTAGTGGCACTTTATGTCATATAGTCATCAAATGCATTTCCATGAAAGACAAAAGAATAAATATTTCATGGCTACAGCTTTAGAAGAACACTCTGTCTTTCAATCTTGGGCTAGTCTTTCAACATATGTGCCAATCAGAAATCTTTAGCAGATGCAAAATGCATCTTGTCTCCTTGTCAGTGAAGAATGTAAAGATCGCAGGATGTATCTAAAATATTCATCACATAGGCAAAAATCTGAGCATTGTAAGGAACTGCTGAACCCTGTAATCACAACTTATCTGTTTCCTCCTCATCACTGGCCCTAAAATAGTGGAATGTGTCTGGTCATGATATTTTGGTTACATAATATACCTTGACAATCAGTATAGTATTTAATATTGTTATCTTACATCTTTTATCTTATTATTTCTTTCACTTTAGACATAATATTGAGTGAAGACATGCCTACATTATTTTCTACTTAAAAGCTTTTAAGGTTATTTCTACTCATAATTAATTTTTGCTAAATAACTCTCTGCTTCCCATGTGTTTCTGCAAGAATAACCTTGCTGATGTGTCTTCCATTCTGGTCTTCATTCATGATCTAAAGTAGCACTGCTGATAATTATTAGAGTAGATCGTACATGGTCATTTCCTGTTACTCTACCTTGTAGCCAATACCAAGGCTGATATAATCAACCATAACTTCAGTGTAGTTGCATTGAGTCGCATCAAATCTACTTTTGGCTTGTTACCATGTGAGAGGGTTTATATGGACTCTGCCCTTTGAATGAACCTGTGACCTGCTGCTGCAGTCTGGGCTAGCCACTCCATCACTGGGCACTGCTAGAAGCTATTAAATCTTGTGTTGCTTTATCTCAGTTAAATGTGGTTAAGTGAAAGGACATTATTTTAACTGGATGCTGTGTCAATTGAATTTCATAAAGCAACAGCTCACAGCATTTCAGCTCTAATACCACTCTGAAAAGTTGGAAAAATTGAAGCTTTAGAAAGAATTAAACCTTTGATTAAATGCATTAGTTTTTCAAAGAGAAATAAAAGGTTGGATTCTCTTCTGTACTCCAAGTTCAACACTTTAAATGGTATTTTAATGTCTTTTTAAGGTCTATCCACATTCTTTAAACTACGAAACTTCTTCATAGAGGCCAAAGCAATGCATTTTTAACAAAAACATCATTCATTCCATTATATTAGTGATTCATCATTACTAATACAGTGATATAAAAGCATAGAAGTTTGGAAATAAATGTGGAAAGAATGCTGAATGTTTATTTAATGAAAACTACCCCTGAAAAATGAACCACTGAGATCATTCTATGGGAAAATTATGTACATGTAGGAAATGTGACACATTCATATTTCCAAATCTACATTTTCCCTAAATGCAGATTTATCAACTGAAGTCAGTAAAGCTTCTCACATTTTTCTAGTACCTGAAAGCAAGAAACCACAGAGGTACAAAAGTATTTCATGACCATGGCAAAGACAGGTCTTAAGCTTGTTTTACAGCCTATCTGTTTGTCTGCAGGTAACATGAGAACTTGTACGTACTGTACCTGATCATTTCTGAACTTTCAGAGAGCATTTTAAAACTAGTGATTATTTCGTGTAATTAACAAATGGAAGATCTGAAATATTTGCTTCAAAATGCTTATGCAGTGATGCAGACAGGAAGAAGAAAAGGCATTTTCTTCATGGAAGATACGAACACTGCCAGCTAGGAAAGAAGGGATTTAAAACCAATAAGGGGAACTAACTGCCTGGAAAGGTATGATACAGAAAGACTGAGGTACAGAGGCTGATCATGAGGAATCTTGGCATGATCAGAAAGGGATCAAAAGCTCTATTAAATATCTAGACTGTATGTATCAAGCAGAAAAAAATCTGGGTGTAGAAAAATCTCGTATCTAAGAAAGAAGTTGATTTGAAGTTGATTTTGCCGATTACAGAATATATTAATTTAAGTTGTAGTTTAAAGAAGCTGACTCTGAAAGAAAGCATGTGTGGCAGAGACACTTTTCTGCAGCAACTTTGACAGAAGAAGATTTTCCTTTGGGGCAAGTGTGAATTTCTAGTGTGGCAGGAGAAAATGAAGGGGCAGAATACTGAGTAAGCAGGGGGTGAAAGTCACTCTGAGACAAGGAGTTGAAGCGTATCTGTAATTCATTACATACCCTGCATCAGTATCCTCAGTTGGTCCCCTCTCCCTGCACAAGCCTTCCCCCTTGCTGCATTCAAAAGCCTCTCATAAATCCCTCAGCTGCCAGCACATATCACAGGCAGTAGATCTCTGTGCCATTCAGTCTCATTGGGCATAATGCCCAACCTGCCGAAGCAACTCTCTGTGCTAAGTTCTAACAATTTATGGCTTTACTGCTTTCCTGCTATGATAGTTTTTCTTCATGATATTTGAAAACCCAGAACAACTATTTATGACTGTAACCCCAATATGCCATCAAACAAATAAACAGCAACAACAAAAATTTAAAAATGGAAAGAAACCAAATGTGTGCTCAGTTAACTGAAGCTACATGATGTAACTCGATTATCTGAAATGTATTAATATTCATGTTGAATTTAAATAAGGTGAATAGCTTTCCTAATATCTGGTCCTTCAATATCTAAAACTTTTTTAAAACACTACTTCTGTTGAACCCAGTGAATAAGAGATTGGAGTTTGCCTGTTAGGAAGCAAAAGGCAGTACTTGTGAGGCTCTCTTCCTTTATGGGAAATAGGAGAGACACTTAAAAGATAACTGAGCTTTTCTAACTATACATGTGTTACCTTTTGTGCTTATAAAAAAAGTCTCAGACAATCCCTTTAGTGCTCTGTTTTTAGACCGTGAATGCCTGAGTTCACCATTATCTAATACAAGTGAAAAAATATTAAAGTGATGCAGTATTTTTCTTGTTAATTTAACAAGAAGTTACACTAATCAGGTGACTCATTAAAACTTTCAAACCCTATTTTCTTTCTATTTTGATTTCACAGGAGTGGTTCTTGATCCCTTCATATCGCCCTTAATCTCTGGCTACTCTGGAATATAGACAGTATATTTTCCTTCCAGTTGTTTTTAGCATGGCTGTCTAATGAAATTAGATTCATCTGCATGCATTCTGTTTGTCTGTCCATCTGTCAGTCTGGGCTCAAAGCAGAAGCTGGTCCCTTGCACTTAGCAGTGTTCACACATGGGAATAATTCAGTGAGCCTAATGTACTGTAAACTTGCGTTTTAGCAAAGGTAAGTTCCCCCTTTGGACAGTCCTGGTATCTGTTCTGCCTCTGGGAACCTTCATGATCACTGAAGGTTCTCTCAAACGTAGAACTGACTGACTTGTACAGAAGTAAGCTCATAAATATCCTGTAAGTCTATATACGCCTTTTAATATCAGGACATTAAGAACTAATCCCTTTTTTATTTTATTTTTTTTAAAGGAAATGTTCTGAGAAGAAGAAAAAAAAAGTAGTAGTGCAGGCAGCCAGAAATACTATTTTAGTCATTTCACTAATTGTGAAAGTTTACTTGTTTAAAAAATTGACATTTCTTTAGGCCAGCCAACATAAAGGCCTACTGTTAGGTCTGTGCAGACTGCATTTTTCTTTTTCCAAATTCGTACCCATGTCTGCTATTCTGTCCAGACTGAATTAGACCAAATGATACTGTCTGAGAAAAATTACCTTTTCTTCAGCTACAGTATGAGCATTGGAACATTTACACATGTAGTATAATTACTGGGAAATATATTGTGAAATATTTTTGAATGTTTGTTGAAAGAACAAAAGCTACATAGATTTGGTTGGGCTTTATAAATTAAAAACTCAAAAATGACAGTGTGTATTATAAATTTTCTAATTCTTAAAGATTCACAGTGTTACCTTTTCAAATATGCAAACCATATTCAGTATTTTTTTTATTAATCACAGAAAGGTAAAGTTAAAAGGGAGCTTAGTAGATCATCCAGTCCAACACTGTTGTCCAAAACTTAATCAGCAATATTCTTATCATTCTTGACTGAGGAGTTCATACTTGACCTCCAATACTTCAAAATCTTCCTATGCAGTCAGTTCCTAATCCTTTCCAATAGAATTTATTTTTTCTATATGCTGGAGCAAAACCTTTCTTACTCTAGTTTAACTGCATTATCTCTGCTTGTATTTATCATTAAAAAAAATTAAGACTAGGGTTTCTTTTCTCCTGTTTGCAACAGCCTTTTCTGTTTATAAAACTCCTGTCCCTCTTTTCTTTTTTTTTTTTTTTTGGAGGGGCTGGTTAAACTATCCACATCTTGTCAGCCTTTTCTCATAGATGATATTTTCTAGACCAGTCTCTGTATTCTGAAATATTTCCAAACATATCCCTTTGCTTTGTGCATGGCACTCAAATCTGAACACACAGACTTTCTTGAGCCGTCACTGATTCTGAAAAGAACATAAGGAAAATGCTTGCTGTCTTGTTAGTTATACTGTTGTTCATATACCCCACTTCTCTCATTTGCCTTTTTTACAGTAAGGGTGTTGGCATAGTCATTGCTAACTCATCACTTTCCACTTCAGCTCTGGGATCTTTCTCTGAATAATTACTGCCTAATTAATTGATCCCCTTCCATACTTGTACAGTTGGGTATATCTGCTGTCTATAAGACTTTTGACCTGCCCCTATTGCAGAGTTGTCCTTTCTTTCCCAGACCACTTTTCAATCTGTAAAACATATAACTGAATTTTAATCCCACTGCCCAAGATATTTACCGTATCTCCACATTTACAGCATCTGCAAATTTAACAAGTACTCCTTTTTATTTTTAGTAGTGTTGGACTTAGGATAAAACCAGTGAAACTAAGTAGACAGGACTATACTTTTTTTCTCTCTCAAAAATAGTATTCCATTTGCTCTTTTTCAGTCCTCCAGCATCTCATCCGTCCTCCATAATTTTTAAAAGACCACTAAGCCTTCTGAATCTATTTTAATCAGTTAAGTCCCTTAGGATGAATGAAGTTTATCAGCATGGATCATCTGAGAACATCTGTGTTATTTAAGCACTATGTAACCTTGCTTCTTTCTTTTACAGAGTGAGATCTTATCCCTTTTTGCTGCTATGAATTGTGTCTGCTTGCAATTGGTCTTTTCATGAAGACTAATGCGAAAAGGATATTAAATTGTTTTTACTGTATTACAAGTCTATAGATTACACTCTTTGCCAAGCAACAAACCAGCATTTTCTTTGGGCTTTCTTTAAGTAAATGTACATTCCTAATAAGCAATTTGCCAGATAAGCAAGAGCTGTCAAACTATATATACAAACACAGAACAGGAACAGACCTTACGAGTTACCAATTCCAGGCAACCACAATCAATGGCATCTTATAGTCATTTCATGTAGCCATCTCTGTGGTATCTGAATGTCATTAGATTACTTGCCCCCACTCTTCTTGTTGAAAGTCTGTTTCAAAGCCTGATGGTGCTGATAGTCAGAATCTTCTTCCAAGTTTCAGTCAAAAATGTCCTCCAAAATTACATCATACTAGTGGCTCATAACTGTGCTATGCTTGAACCATTTATTCAAAATTTCTTTTTTCTGGTGCTGCCAGATTATGGCAGAAATTCTTGTCCTACCATCTAAACACATGTATCCCAGGCCTTTTGTTTTAAAGGCTTTCTTGTCTGCAATAATAAAAGTGAATATTTGCTATCCATTGTAGGAAAATTTTAACAGTAGATCAATTATTAATGAATGAAATATCATGACTTTTTCAACTAACTTGATCATTTCTTGTGTGGTTTTCAGAAATACAGGTCTTCTCTATACAACCTTTTGTGTGCTAAACTTTTGGCTGGCTTTCTTTAGTGATACACTTTTTAAAATCATAGTTTACACTGATTTTTAATCTAACTGTAGGAGCATGTCCAAAAAATACAATTTCTTTTACTGTAGGGTGCTCAGTTCTAGTTTACTGACAGAGGATTTTTACTCTGGAGTGACATTGAAGATCAAGTTGAGGACTAAAAGAAGCCTACTACTGCTAACTGAGTGTTTTGTGATTGTATCAAGAGCTTAGTATTTTCACAAATGAATAGACTTCAGCATCTCAGTAAAGAACAGAAGAAAACACTTTTACAAAAACATTTCAAAAAGTATGCTTCAGTCATGAAAATTAGGTTCAAGCTGAAATGCAGGGTTTCATAGGAAAGAAATGGCTAAATGATACTATTATCTGCAGTAAAATTAAATTGACCTGTGTTACCGATTTGTTCTGTGCAGGGGTGAAACAGCATTCTTTGTTCTATTTTTTTTTTAACAGCTAAGAAGTCATTTACAAAATAGTACTTTTTCCCAGGATATGGGTTGTTACAAATTGGAGTACAGGAACACATGTGCAAGGATAGAAATAATAAGCCTCTCAAAGGATCTTTTTCTGAGATATTGTGAGAACTGTGCAATTAAACACATACTAAAAGTTAATTTACTTCCCTGTTCTCTCAGCTGTTTTTTCCCTCTGATTCTGCTGTGGGCTAGGAAGGTGTCCATCCAGCGCCTTTCCCCTGCTGTGTTCGACACACCAGTCTGCAGTGGAGGGACAGAATATGCCTTGAACTGTAGACAGACACCTGCCACAGGGACAGCAAAGAGCTTCCAGGCTTTTGAAGAGGCCCTGGAGAGCTCCAGGAGATGCTTTCAGTGACATTTTTTTTCCTGGTCCAGAGCTGGCAAATTATGTTACCTTCAAAGAGGGAGGGCCAAAGACAGGTGTTTGCTTTTCTGTTTAGGTAGCAGAAAAAACAAAAGAAATTAAATTGCAGCTGATTCTTAAGATTGCAGGGAAACCTCCTTTACTATTTTCAGGTCATTATATCTGCAAGTGGAACAACAAGTCTAACTGAAATAAATCCAGATAAAAGCAGAATTAGGACATTAATTCGAAAATCTAGGGACTCTCTCTACTTCTCAGTTTTGAAATCAGATGGTCTAGAGTTCCACTCAGCTTCAGCTCAGTGCATGTGCACTGTGCCAATAAAACTTCAAGTGATAATTTTTAAAAGCCTCTTGCTATAAAAGAAGTACTGTGCATGAATGAACATTTATAAAACTGTAGTAACTTAGCCAAGAAAAAAACAGCTTTACAATACAGAAAGTAAGGCACATTTCTAAATGTGCATCAAATTACGGATTTATTTCTTTTTATTTTTTCACTCTGTGTGGAAGTTTAGAATTACCCAAACACTGACTCCAAGGTTCTAGGCATAAAAAAAGGTATTTCTCCCCTCAGTTGTGTGTCCTTAAACATATTCCAATCAAATAGGACAATACTGAGTTTCTGACAGCAAAAAAAAATTGTATGCTTTGTCACAAACTTCCTAGAGAACTTTTATTTGATACAACAAAATTAACAAAATGTACAAAATTAGTTGTTTAAACCCATCTCAAATGTAAACATTCTAACTCCCTTTGATTCCTTTTAAAAGGTAGGACATATATGGAATTCTTAAGATTTAGCAATCTTTTTGAGGTTTTTCCTGAGATTTGAGGAAGTGGTTGTCTCATATAAACAGGGTTACAGAGACGGACAAAGGTGAGAAGCTGGTCTGCAAAATGCTTCTCGCCTTAGTCTGAAAATTAACTGTACTGACAAAAAAGGAAATGTGACAATTGACTAATAGTAATATTGATAACAAATATTATCATATGTTATCAGTTTTGTGTATCCAATAACAGTAGTCGCAAATGACTGTTTAAAATTTCTCATAGTGTGAAAGTGGTTTTTTTCTTAAAGTTTTTGTTTTAACAAGGTGCCTTTTATTTTTTTTTATTATTCAAATAGGTTCAAAGATACTTCTCTATTCCTAATGCTAGTCTGAAAATTACACTGAATAGAAATATAAAGGGTATTTTTCAATTAATGATCATCCTGAAAATTTTCATCTGAAGGCTCCATTTTATTCTCCTTACACCCAGACATAGATGCAAATTCAGGTAATAAGTCACAGCAAAACTCCCTCTGAGTGGGTTAGTGTATGTCCAAACTTAAAATTCATAATACATCTTTAACAGTTTTCCAAATGTTGATATGTGTAAAGAAGAGCTTGTACCACACTAGGAGTAGGTCTAATGTGTTCCACAGCTATTGCCCAGCAGATGCTGCTTTAATGTGCAAACTTGAGTGAATGCTCCCAAGAGAGCATTCTCCTGACATTGTTAGGCCAGCCTGACCCTCTTTCTTCTGCTCTTATGAAAGGCTTTCCATTGCTAGTTTCCTTCACAGTCCAACACTCACTAACCTCTGGTTCAACTTTCTTCCATAAGAAAGAAGTATCCACTACCTGTACACTGGACGTGGATTGTGCATTAGCTGGAAAAAAACCAGTAATGGTTTGTGCTAGGAAGGCTTTATTTGATTTTTGTTTATTTTGCTTGAAACTGGGACAATATCTAAACAGCATTCATTTCTCTTGTATGACAGAGAGGCATTGCTGGGGGAAGAACATCCAGTTTAATATTTGGTATGCGCAGGTGAAGAACAGGCTGGTCAGTTAGAGATTAATTAGCAAACGGCCAAGGCCCAGGCATGGCAGAAAACAAGAGCTGCAGAGGTAGGTGTGGCTTCAAGAATGAACAGAGCACAAAGGACCAAAGTATTTAAGTCTGAAAAAACTTCTTCATCTTTGAGCTAGTAACTGCTAAACATATTTTTCAAGCTTTGCATTCAATAAACCATACATTAAATACATCTCTTATTCTGCTCTGGCAAGACAAGTAAAGCAATAAGTGTTTTATGAAAATTTTAGCTGTCTTCATCCTATTATGTTTGAGTTCATGATTTTTTTGTTTCAATATTGTTAATACAAGAACTGAAGGCCTGATCAGGAAGAATCTGCTTCTTATAGCCCAAAAGAGAGATATTACCTGAAGCAATGTCCTTGGACAATTTCTGAATTATAAACAAATAAATAAAAACCAAACAACCCATGATAACACAAACCATCAGCATGAAAACTTTAGTTGACACAACATCTGTTTTCAAGGACTTCCTCAGTCATGCTGTTTCCCTTGCAAGGTAAGCTGGTGTATTCTGACTCCCTAGGTTGTGGTACTGCAACATTAGGAAAACCCTTTGTGGTGGGCATCTGTTCAGTTATAATTTGTACACATGAAATATATTCTAAACTCTAGATAGGAACCAATCAATTAATTATTCCTTTACAATCTGACAGGAAATATATTAACTTAATATAGCTGACACTATTTTTTGTTGTTGTTGTAAATTGCTCCCAAAGATTCCTGCCATGAGACATGTAACATTTATATTAATAAAAAAGAAATATTTATTCTTTGGAAATGGTAAAGAAGTTGGTTTTATTCATATTTACCACAAGGAGTTAAAACTGGTATGTTCTTTAAACTTTAATGATTATCATAGTTTGTTCACCAAGTGTAAAGTAGTTACGACTGAATCTAAGCAGAAAATATTATTCATTATTAAATAAAAGATTTAAAAATTCCAGAGAAATTGTGGTTGTTTTACAATGTTGAGGGTATAAGCATAACTGGGGGGTGTGGGGGGGTGGGAAGGGGAGGATTTTGCTATAAAATATGGAATGAAAATGCATTCCCACTGCCTGCTACAATATGCTGCAGGAGTTCCCTACAGCATTTCCTTCCTGTGGTTATGGCTTTAGGCTCACCCTTCCCATGAAGATCTGAGGCTTAAAATAAAAAGAAAAATTAATTCCCTGCTTTTAATTGGTAGACTTATGTCAACATAACATGAAAAGGAATTAGTAAGTAGTCAAAAATGCTCTATGATACTTACATTATTCATTTACATAATTTTCATAGCTGTTGTCTTTTGTTAAATTAGGAATACATATATAGCAGATTATTTAACCCCACAAAGGTTTGTACGTTATACATGCCAGTTGCACAAACTGAGCTTCACAGGTTTAAAACTAACATATGTTCTACACAGTGTGTTGTAGTGCATAGATTCTACTGTGACAATCCATTGGCAGCCTCCATGTCAAAAAACACAAGGTAAACTTTATTAGCATTCATGTTGTTGTAGTAACTTTATTATTTTCAATTCCTACTTCATGCACCAAGACACTCCTGCTCTGTTGTATTGCAGGGGCCTTTTTGTTTTGTTTTTCGGTTTCGCATTTGACATTCCTCTCAGGAGCTGACTTATGCTGAATGTGTTTTTGAATGATAGAGAGACTGCTCCCTTGGGCCAGCACAAATGAATTCTGAAAACTAGAAATGTGTGGAACTACCCAAAAGTACTTTTGACTAGTCAGCATGTTGAGTATTCTTCTGATACCCCACTGCACACTCCCTTACAGTCTGCTGCAATAAACTGGGCTTGAATGGTTTATGTTCAGTTGGTAGTTTTCCTGCTGCCTGTCAATGGCAGTTCATGAAGTTCTATATTATGGCATGTTGTAAGCATAATGTAATATGACACATCCTAATGCTAAAGGCACGCAGTAATAACAAACTCCTGCAATACAGACTGGAAAACTGCCTATAGGGATATAATCTGACAGGTGCAATCTTACTTTGCCTAGCCTTAAACTGACAGGACATGAGCCAACTAGTCAGAAAACCACATAACGGTGTTAGTATGGAGATTTCAGCAGCAGTTCTGCAAATCAGACCCAGCTTTTGTCCATCAGGACTGGTGTGACCCAATTCCAACTTAGTTATGTAAAGATGTTGCTGTCATTTCTGTGTCTACATGTAGTTATTTTCATTATTTGTGTAAAGTCCACTTTTTTGTTCGTGTTTATCTATTTCCTTATTCTGTGATACCTGATGAAATCTTTATACAGATTTTACTGTAACTTTTTATTTTAGTCTATGAAGCCTTGTAAATTACTTTCTGTAAAATGTATGCAAAACAGTGAACTTCTTTCCAACATCATCAAGTTAGCTTCCTTTTTACATCATCTCTGTCACAATAAGGAATAAAACAAGATGCCAAGTGAATCCTCCATAAATACATTCCTAAATATTCACAATAAGAAATACCATTTTCAAGTTAAGCTAAAGTTATCAACAAAAAATTCATATTAAAATATGAAAAAAACTGTAACCACTTTTCCATGCATGTTTTTCTTCTATTTTTTTTTACATGTCAGTCTACAGTACTAACATAAATAAGAGAATTATTTGTCCCACTCTGTTTAACTGCCAAGAGATTCACAAACCTTATTCTTCCATTCATTTAACTCTGGCTAGTTCTGCATTTTTCTGCCCTATTTTCTATCACCCTTAAATTGCCAAAAGCCTGCTGCTCTTCTTTGATGCTGTCATTCATTCTCTGCCTCCAAAACTGTAAACACCACTCTAATACACTCTCCACTCACTCAGGTTCATAATCTGGCTCTCAGCTGTAACTTGTCCCTCACTTTGAGATGAGAGTCCTGAACAGATTCCAGTCTTTCAGGGACAAAGTCTTCCATTAACAGACAGATGATAAATGAGCAAAGGTTACACATTACCAACTGGCAGGTGATAAACCCATCAAAAATAGAGCAAACAAGATTTGCTAAGGCAGCTCTTTCTGGTTCCCAGATGCTGCTGAGTTCCTTACTCAGTGGTAGTTCTTCACCCTTTCTGATTGCTGGGACATTGTCTGCATGAGTGACAGGTTCATAAAAAAAAAACCAACAAAAAAGAAACCTCAGTCCATCCCTTTTTCTTCATTTTAATCACAGGCTGGAAGCTGACTAAAAAAAATCCCTATTTTTTTTTCTCCTCTGTAAAATTATGCAAGAAATTCCAGTTTCTGATACTCTTTCACTCATTTCATAGAAAATCTAGAAGCCAGGTTTTGGAAACAAAGTTCACTGATATATAAATAAATTAATTGGGTTAACACAAATTGAATTTTAGTGCAGCACAGAACAAACATAGGTAAGAGGTCTATGCTCACAGAGGCTCTCTTTGCAGAATTGGGGATTCTGCAACCAAAACTCTTAGCAAAAAATCCTTTGTAGAATTTTGGTTACAAATACAGGCCAGTTGGATTCAGCAGAATCTTTGTAAGAGTATATAGCATAATTTAATGTAGAAATTCTTTAACCCTGAATACTCATTTTGAACCTGCTCCACTGTTTTACAGTAGCTTTTAAATAAAGGTTTGTTTTCTATTCCTATTGTGCTAGTACATATCCATAGGTATATATTCCAAGATTATCACTGGTAATCAAGTCAGTTGAAATAAAATACTAATTATGTTGGGACACAGTTGCACTATATGTATAATAGACAGACAGTTGTATTTTTATTTCATCTATAGAAAACTTCCAGTGCAATAAAATATCTATAGCCTAAACACATTTATTGGGAATCAAAAGGAAAATAAAAATCAATCCCATCCATTCCAATACTGACTTAAGAGAGAGAATTTTGCCAAGTTCTAAGAGCTCCTTTTAACACCAGGGCACTTCTTACTGTGTTTTTTAGATTCCTCATAATCATGCTCTGATTTACAGGCCTGACATGACAGATTTCACCTTAAAAGTTGTCCATTATCGGATGACAGGAGATAAACCCACCAAAAAGTGTAACAAACAAGGAAGAATTATTTGAAGAGTGGCATTATCCTATTTCTGTCAGAAAGTGTGAGTAAATAACCAAGAGTATAACATATTTATGAAGAGGAAGACTTTTTTATTCTTCTTTTAAGGTCGCCTCTTTAATCTGGAGCTGCAGCAGTGGATTTGATGTTTCATAAGTGGTAGGTTTTATCAGGTAAAGTATTTTACCAAGTTCTCTTCCTGACATCAGTGATGTGAAACTAGAAGTTTGAATTCTTTTTCCCTCTCATTTCCAATAACACATGACAGTACTTGCAGTCACAAATAAATGGTGACTTCACTCTTCTTGCCCTTTCCCTGCAAGACAACAGATATATAAGCATATGTATATAACCATATCTAAAGTACACACATACATAAAACTGGCTATTTATTTTGTCTGGTTTTTTCAATGTGTGTTTTATTTTATGTTCTAAACATTTTTGCGTACACATCTACAGATATGATAATATCACATCTAGTAACAAAATTTCAGAAGTAACAGCTAAACATGTAGATAATTTTTAAGATTTTTGTTTCTCACAGTCACTTTTAAATACTCTAATAGCTTTTTATCCAGAAAGTTTAAAAATAATTTAGTTACCTATTTAACATTTCCCCAAGGTTTTCTCTGTAAGTGGAATGGGCTCAATACCCTCCATCCATCCCCCCCAGGACCAAAGCAAGTATTCTTTACTATCAATTATACTGTGCTTCTCACAGAACAATTTTCTCACTCTATACTTGGGATTCATATATCTTGCCTTGTCCCAGTGGCAAGCCTATCAATATATTTTGTTGCTTTGTCATTATGGTCGTGTTGCCTATTTTGAACCACATTCTCATGTTCCTCCTACACTGGCTTTAAATGAGTTTGTTTCAGGAGTGCAATCAGGATCTTCTGTCCCTATTTATGTCTAGGGAAGCTGAGCAAGCCTGGATTTTGGAGTTTCAAAGGTCTTTCACTGTGTGTGTAGCATACCTGTAGTTCTCTTCAAACTGTAAATTAAGTTTGTTGTGGTAGTCTCTGATACTCAAGCCATTCTTTGTAGGCAAGATACATAACTGATTTGCCTTAACCTTTCCAAAGTTTTCTTCATTTTTTCCTGATCATTGCTGCATCCCACTGTCCTTCTGTTTGTATAGACTTCAGTGTCCTGTGGGGTGAGGAGGTTATATTTATATGAAATTATATCTATGGGCCCTTCTAAGATTTGCCACCTGAGACAGGCAAAGTAAAAAGAGCAACCAACACAGGTATCTGTGTAAAACTTGGTACAGAACAAGACTTCTAGAATCTGTGTTATCAAAGCTATATTCATAGAATATCACATTTCTTACTAAAACAATTTAGGAGTCTCTAGTGTAGAGGTATGAATTAGAGTGCATTATATTTGAGGAATCAGTAGTAAGACATACAGATGTGGGTCAACCTCTGCTAGTGTTTCAGGTACTGGTTTCAATGAAATCTGGGTTTGGCTGTTGAATCTCAGTTTGAGATCAAGCTTTGCTGAATATTGATTGCTGCACTGAAACTAGGAATATTACAACTTGCAGGAAAATTGCAAATAATGTGAATGCAGAGTATATGCTCTGTCTGGAAATCTGTTCTCAATTGATAATATTTTTCTATATACTAGCTATCAGTATCTGACATAGAAAAATAGTAATTTCTGACAACATTCTACTTCAGGGTGGAGTAGATTCTTCAATATCCACATAACAGAAATCTAATTGCTGTAGGCTATTGAAACTAGTGATATTTTCAGCTTCTAACCATGCTCTTGCCCTCCCTTTCTCTCTCCGGCTCATTCACAAAAAGATAAATTTCCCTACCTTGATACATTCTGTAAGAGTTTGAATGTAATAAAATTGTAATTGCTGAAGCCTTCACATGTTCATAAGAAACATATTTTATAACTTGAAAGCAGGGTCACTTAAGAAAACCAAGTGCAATTTATTGTAAAGGGCCTATATTTGATGCCTCCATTCTACTTCTGTTCTGAAATGACATGAAGGAATTCTGTTGTTTGATATATACCTGTAATGCAGTTATCTTACAAAACCAAAGAAGACAATAAGTTACAAAGCAGTAAATACTAGAAAAGATTGGATTCGTAAATCAACTCATTCCAGTAAATTTTATTTCTCATTGGCTTCCAGAATATTATGCTTCCATATGTTTATATAGTATCTATAGTGTTATGGTGTGGATAGATAGATAGATGATAGATAGATAGATAGATAGATAGATAGATAGATAGATAGATAGATAGATAGAGCATTTTATACATATAGTGGTATATTACTATATATAATACTGCAGGGAAGAAAGGTATAGTTATGGGGGACAGGTCTGATTAAATTCTGAAGCCATACATATTTACATGGAAATATCATGTTTATGCATAAATTAAACATTATCAAAGCTGTAGTTTTGGTGCTTTTCATGGTAACTGTATTGCGAATGAAAAAATTAGTTACCAAACAAGAGGAACACTTTCCTGCAAAATAGGAATCTTTCTTTCAAGTTACTTGTGTAGAAGAGATCTGGACTGCAACATGAAGTGTTTAATGACATATGTTTGAACATCAAAAGCTTAGAAGAGTAATTGGACACTTTATGCAAAAATTTCAAGATCTTTTGCTTCTCTGTCTCCAATCTTTCTCTAGTACTTACATCTCTCAGTGATCATGGCTTTACTTCACAGTTTGTTACATTGTGTGCCACAAGGACTTCGGATGATTTCTTGGGGGGCTTGAAGTTTCAAACTATTTTATTTTACAGACAGATAGAAAAGTGAGGGGCAATATAAACAAGCACTAAAAAATGTCCTCATTATATTTTTTCTATTTGTTCTCTTTTCTTTACCTGCTTAACAAGTAGAATGCATATCAAAGTAGATTTGAGTCTTATTTTCTAAATATCTTCTGAATTATTTTATCAAAACCCCCTAATTATTCTCGCAGAAACAACTACTGACTGATTTCACTCTCTTTATGCAGTTCTTAACAGAAAGGCAGGAGGTTTTTAAGATGGATACTACTTCCTTTTTTTACTACTCAATATTTAACAGACACAGATACACACATATACACATAATATCTTTTTACAAAAGAAAAAAAGGTCAAATATTAAAAGGAACATAGTTAGCCTTACATTTTGTTGCTGTATGTATAATGCCTGACAAGAGGAGTCAGTGACCACCTATTTGATATTAAAAGTGAAGAGGTGAAAATAACTCTGCACCCAATCCCGTCAGTTACCTGAAGATGAGTAAGATGAGAGACTGAGAATCCCTTCCTGCAGTGCCATTCAATTTGTGGCAATGATAGGTTTCATTCAAAGTATAACAGATTTTAGAAAATGTGCAGAAGTGTGACTTTGTTGACATCCTTTTATTTTCAGTGAGGAATATTCATGTCTGAAGTTATGCATCACTGATTGTTGTGTGAATGTGGATATCTGCCTCACAAATACATGGAGAAGCCAGGCAGTATACCCAAGGAATTACCATTGTTTTTATTTAATTAGCAATTTTTATTAAGTCTTGTAACTGTCTTGCACTGTGGTTATTATCCCCATAAGGACTTTCTGACTTCTCAAAGAAAAATAATTTTGCTTTATTTATATACCAATGAAGCCCCTGGCCCTGAAGTCCTTTGTATGTGAAGGGATTTTTCTCTGATGTATTCCACAGCTTCTGGATTCTGGACAGAAATAATCTCCATTCATGAAGATGGTGAAGATACTCTTTAGTAGTACATATCGAAGATTTGTCATCATTTCTATTTTACTATTCTGCAATTTCCACTATAAAGCTCGTGATACATGTACACATGCATACAGGGACATAAAGGCACTGCACACTGTATCCAGATCTTATGAACCCCACAGACTATAAATTAAACACTTTAATATTTGAATTTTAGGCTGGGCAATATTTTCTTTTGTTAGGACAGCAGTTTTCTGATTAATGTTTTTAATTTAAGCAATGTCTAATACACACAATAATAAAAGTGACAGTTCAGCTTATAATGAGTTAAGGATGTTTCTGAGAATACACAAGAGGTTTTTAAGAGACTTCCAAAGTTTATTTTTACAGAAAAAAAGCCCACAAATTAACCCAAATACTTTTGTTTTTTAATTTTTTACTGTGTTTGTATATCTCTAGTTTTAATAATCTCAGTACTGTATTATGAATAGCGCTTGCACTTTACCAAGGCTGTATTCCGGTTAAAATAGTAAAATAGCATTAAAAGATTAAAGTAACATTTGCAATTGACTACAGTGATAACTAGGAGGAAAGTGACACATACAGGATTGTTAACAGTACAGTTTCAGAGAAGTTAATAATTAAAATAGTATCTTCTGAAAGAATGTGAACATTCCATACATACACACCACTGCTTTTTTTAATTCCTGCAACTTTGATAGAATTCAGTGGTCCTGCCCTTCATACACAGAATCCAAAGGTCCCATTTGGATCTGGCTTACACCTTACTCTATTGATTCACTTTTTCTGATGCTGAAGGAAGAGCCAGGCTCCTCACTCTTTCATGGTAGCCCTTAACTGATGTGGATGATCTCTTTCTGAGCACTGGAGCGTGGCATTGTCCTCCAGTTTTCATTCTGTCCTTTGAGTCTGTCCAGTTCCAAGCAGGTGAAAGGAATCTCCTCCAGTACAAATAAGTGTCTCAAAACCAGTTGTCCAACAAAATTGTTCTTTTTAATGCTGACAGGTTTACAAAACAAACTTTTCAGATGTTAGTCCTTTTCAGTGAAGTTCTCAGACAACATCAGGAAACAATAGCCTGTGTCAATGGAGATCAGTGTGTGTGAAAGTAAATGTATTAAATGCGGAGTGGGTGACAGCTTTGATCCCCAGGAAGAGGTAAACATAAATAAATACCCACTGTGTTTATTCTTTTTCCCCTGGTTGACCTCCACTGATGTAGCTGAGCTTTCCTCTTGTGATATTTGCCAGGCTCTATAAAAAAGATTTTTTTTGGCCTCCTGGGTGAAATGATGAAATATAAAGCCTCCTCTCAGGCTGCAGAAGCCTGATGGATGTGGAACAGCTGGTGGGCTGCGGCTGCACTCCAAAAGGAAGTCTGACAGATGCAGTTGGTGCTATGTTTAAACGGGAAAGATGAATAAATTTTTCTGCTCTACACTTATGTATAGATATCTGTACAATGTAAATTTACTGAGCCCAACATTTTTTAGAACATACATAGGGATGATTTAGTAGAGTGGGACATTAGAATTGGGTATTTCCTGCTAAATAAAGCAGGTATTTAACATACAAAGAGGGTAATATGGTAAAAGAACTATAATATTTTTGCTTTTTAAATATCTGTTGTCTGAGCTAGCTTGTGCTGCATGCAACTTAGGTATGCAGCTCCTACCAGAAAAAAATATACAAAGAAAGCTACTGGGAAAGGAAAGGGGAGTGGAGAGTGAAATACTTGAAATTAAGAGGACAAAGTGGAAGCCTGTGCTTCAACCAAGAAGTGATGAAAGGAAATGAGACAAAACCATAAAATAAAGAAGGAATGTGCTGTCACTGACAAAACCCAAGAAAAGATAGTATTTTAATGACCTAGATACAAATAACATGTTGCTAGATGATGGTTTCTCTAACAAGAAATAAACATTTTTCCTATGAGGCTGATTTCATAGGGAAAGAAAAGCGAGAGCATGTCAAGAGGGAATGCACTAGAAATTAAAATCTCAGACAGCTTTAAGAGCAACAAAAATGATTCATGAAATAAGAGATGCAGAGGTAAGACCTCTTTTTCTAAGGAAGAGAAGTTGGTCAGATAACAAAGAGAGAGAAAACATTACTTGGGGAATCATGGATCTTGGAAGAAATAAGGATAACATGAAATAATGTTAGATTTATTCTGAGAATAATTCAGAATATTCAAATAGGGGACAGGTTAGAAAATGTAGAATTCTTGACAAATATATTTACCTCACTGGGCAGAGAAGACTGTAAAAGTCCAGATTAGGTAAAATTAGGGTTCTGCTGAAGTCAGTGTCTCAAAATCTTCAGTAAAGACAGGGATTTCACTCAAAGTACATAAAAGCATGGAGAAAAATTTGTTAGAAATCAGCAGATAGCATCTGAATGAGCTAATAAAAGAAGGAAATTGTTTAAAAGTGTAGAGACACATAACAGAATAAACTTTAAATAAAAACTCAGAATACTGATCCCAAACCTCAGAAAAATTACCTCTTTTCTGATGTTATAATTGTGATTATTATTATTGTGAAACTGAAAAATGGAGATTTATGATGGGTTTTATTTCATGTATATACAAAGCTGAAGGTGTATTCAGTATATTCAGATAGATGAGTTCTGCTTGTGTGTATATATTTAGGTCATTCAAGTCAGGGTTGATATTTAAGTAGTCATTACAATAAGCCTCACTTAAAATCATTCATGCCTCAAAGCTTATAGAAGTCACTTAGATACAAATTTAAGCACATTTGCAGAAATAATATTTTTCAGAATATTCTAAAATTGAGACCTCTAGCATAAAAAGTTAAATACTCTTAAAGCATATTATACTTGGGTTTGTTGGTTTGGTTTGTTTGGTTTCATTTTGGGTTTGTTGTTTGTTGCTTGGTTTTGGGTTTTTTGTTGTTTGGTTTTGGGGGGTTTTTTCATGTTTTGGTTTTTTCTTGGTTTTTTTTTTTAGACAGTGTAAAATAGCTGGTAAATAGTCAAATGCATTACTCTGCAAATACCTGAAGGACCTACGAATGTTATATGGAATATACATGAAGTGCAAATATCTGTTTGACTTCTGATCTGCAAAATACCTTTTGGACCAGGTCAAACCCTGCAGGAATTTCAGCTCTCTGGAATTTTCTGGGTTTGTTTTAGATTTATTCATAATAATCTCACCCTTTCATATGTAAGAATCTTAACACTCTTCAAACTTGCTCATTCTCCCTCTGTCTCTTGAAAAATTTAATCCAGTGGGTAAACTCAAACTTCAGATGTAACTACATCTTTCGTTCAGCAAAGTAATTCTGTGACTTGCACACCAGTTTCCTATGGATAATTGAATTTTAAGTTATCTGTAATAAATTTTAAGTAGGAGCTCACTCATTTTCAGACACTGGATGAGCAGAAAGAGTTTCTGGGAACACTCTTATAAGTGGGACAGAACTTTAAAGCATAGGATTGGATTAAGGATCTTCCAACAATATTTCTCCTTTATGGATTTTCTGTGTGATGCAATCATGGTACATCTTCTTGACAGGCCATGGGTAGGATCTCTTTCTTCAGTCTCACTGTCTGACTTTGTGAGATAATTAGTAGTGTCTTATTTTGAAAAACTTCATCTTTCCATCAGACTGGTAAAGAGTAGCCAAGAAGTTAAAAAGTTCCAGAGTAGAGACTAGAAGTATAAAGGCAGTACAATTAAAAAAACCCCTAATTCCCTGTACTTCATTTAATCATATTTGTAGTTAAAAAAATCATCTCATCATAAAGAAAAATAGAAGATTTTAAAAAAAAAGTGGGGTATTTTTGGAGCACATTTATATAAATCCTGTTTTCTTAATGGAAAGAAAAACAGACTGAATGCTGACTGCAGCTTGAACCCTGTCTGTCCTGTTCATGTTGTCTTTACAGGCCATGTTTCACTTAGATGTCTTACATTTAATTTATAAAAGAAGCTCTAATATGATGTATTCTCAGCTTTCTAGTTTCATAAGTTCATGTAGTTGAAATAATACATAAACTATTACACAGGTATTTCAGGAATTATCTAAAGTATGGTTTACATATGATTTATACAATGCAGGAAATCAAATTTAAAATAAGGTAAATTCTATGTATATGCAGAAAATTATTGTCATGTTTCCTTTACATGTTCCTAAACTGGCTTTACTAGTAAAATTGTTGGAGTGAATGCTCATTTTCGTATTGCATACAATTCTCTTCTAACGTAGGGAAAATGTTTAGGGTTTTTTTCTACCATGCGGATATGTAACACTGGGCAGTTATAGCACCGACTGGAACTGGTTTAAAATATTACGAACGATCCACCAGCACAAAAACGATGCTCAGAGGTTGGTGGTGGTACGACTCGCGTGTTCATTGAAAAGGGTAGCTCTTGTTTCCTCTCCGAGCTGCAGCCGCCGCGGCCGCGCAGCCTGGGGAGTTTGGCCCGGGGTGCTTGGGGAGAAGCAGCGGCGAGTCCCGAGGGGGATCCCGGGCGGCGCCGTCCCGGGATGCACCCGAAGGCGGCGGGGACGAGACGGGACTGGCAAACGCCCAGGGGCGGCCTCTCCAGCTCCCCGGAGTGCAGTCCCGGGTGTCACAGCTGCCCCGCAGCCGCATTCCAGGGAAGGAAATGAGAGACTCCGGCCCGACCGCTGGCTCGTGGCAGGGCTCCGGACGTCCCTCTGTCTGTTACAGTCCAATATTATTCCAGCAGACAAGGGGAGGACGGCGCGCGGCCACACCTGGCATCCCTTCGGTGCGCCCGCACCTGGATTCCTCCGGTGGCCTCCGCAGCCGCGGGTCTCTCCGGCCCCGGCCCCGAGCCCTTGGGTCCCAAGGGCTTTGTAGGCATTTCTTTCGCCCTGTGATGTGTTTGCCTCCTTGTGTTGTTCTTCTGAAATCACGGGTGTTTGCTTGCACTTTCAAATAGCAGGTTACCAAAATTCCCCTAACTGGTGGGCTTTTATAGAGCAGTTTGCTCAATTTGCTGCAAAAACTAGTACTCTGGCGACTACATTACTCAGCTCCGCATTTCTCCCCAAGGTTACTGACAGTGCAGAAGAGACAGCTGCAGGGAATATTCCTTTTTTCAGTCGGGATCTTGGAATGTTAAGTTAAATAACTAATGAGAGGAGACTTGATCTACTACAGGAGGGTATCAAATGCAGAGTCTGAAACGCTCCTTTCAGCTGAAGGTTCCTCTCAGTCCATCATACAGAATGAGGCACTGCAGAGAGACCAGGCAGTCAGGTAAGGGAGTTTGTGTCCTGAAATGTCTCAGGAAGATTGAACTGAGAATGATCCTCAAAGCCCTCTGAGCATTTCCAGAGGGAACTGCTACTAGGTATGCAAAAATATATAATACAACGTAGAGCTGAAAATAAGCACATTTTATCACAAGAGTCATAATAATGATTTGCATATATATAAATTGCAGCCAGTTTAAACACAGGCAGACAAATTGAACTTTGATTGTTGTGAATACAGAACACATTCTCATTTATATTCTTTGATTGAAAATCATTATTACTTTGCCTATAATTGCCATAATTTATCACATTGTTGAAATTCACCACTAATATGCTATTTGTCTACAGTTTCACTCTAATTGTACATAATTAATTATTCACTTTGCTCAATTGCTAATTGCCTTTTAACATACACTTAAATATAAACATAAAAATACCACTTCAAAGAGAATAGAAAAATAATTTGTTAAACTTTTATATCTGTTATAATTGTAGCTTCATAGAGTGAGGGATTGGTAAGTGTTAAAACAGTAGATCATGATTTAGTAAATTATGAGGGAGGAGTTGTCCAAGGAAAATCTCCATGCCTTATTGCACTCGGAGGCGAACCCTGTCACCAAGAGTGAGGAAAAGCCTGAGGTACTTAGTGCCCTCTTTGCCTCAGTCTTTAAGAGAAAGGCCTGTTATCCTCGGGACCATCAGCCCCCTGAGCTGGTAGACAGGGTAGGAAGCAGAATAGACCCCCTGCAATCCAGGAGGAAGCAGTCAGTGGCCGGTTATGCCACTTATAACTCACAAGCCTATGGGGCCAGATGGGATTCACATGACAGTACTTATGGAGCTGGTGGAACAACTTGCCAAGCCACTCTGCATCATTTATGAACAGTCCTGGTTAAATGGAGATGTCCCAGATGACTGGAGGTTGTCCAGTGTGCTGCCCCTCCACAAGAAGGGTTAGAAGGAGGATCCAGAGACCTACATGCCTGTCGCAGCCTGACCTTGGTGCTGGTGAATGTTATGGAACAGATAGAGTGCAATCACACAGCACGTACAGGGCACCCAGGAGATCAGGGCCAGCCAGCATGGGTTTAGGAAAGACAGGGCCTGCTTGACCAACTTGATCTCCTTATACAGCCAGGTGATTTGCCTAATGGATGAGGGAACAGCTGTGGATGTCTTCCTGGACTTCAGTAAAGCCTTTGATACTGCCTCCCACAGTACTGTCCCAGAGAACCTGGCAGCCCAAGGCTTGGGCTGGTGTGGAGTTCACTGGACGGGCAGGCTGAGATAGCGATAGTGACCGGAGTTGCATCCAGCTGATGCTGGTCATACTGGAGTTCCCCAGGGCTCAGTGTTGGGGCCAGTCCTTTTTAATGTCTTTATCAATGATCTTGACAAAAGAATTGAACACACCCTCAGCAAGTTCATTGAGTTGGGTGGGAGTGTTGATCTGCTAGAGAGTAGGAATGCTCTGCAGAGGCTTCTGAAGATCAATGGGCCAAGGCCAATGGTATCAGGTTCAATAAGGCAAAGTGCTGTGTCCTGTACTTGGACCACAACAGGCCCATGCAGCACTACAGACTGAAGAAAGAGTGCCTGGAATGTGTCCCAGCAGAAAAAGACTTGGGCGTGCTGGTCAACAGCCACCTAAACATGAGTCAGAATTGTTCCCAAATGGTCAAGAAGCCCAGTGGCATCCATTAGAAATAGTGTGGCCAGCAGGACTAGGGAAAGGACTATCCCTGTGTATTCAGTACTGGTGAGGTTCTATGTCCCATTCTGGATCCCTCACTAGAAGAAAGACATGGAGGTGCTGGAGCATGTCTAGAGAAGGGCAACAAAGCTTGTGAAGTGTCTAGAGCGTAAGTCTTTGGTCAAGCAGCTGAGGAACCTGGGGTTGTTTAGCCTGGGGAAGAGGCTGGGGGGACCTTGTCACTCTCTGCAGCTTCCTGAAAGGAGGCTGTAGCAAGGTAGGAGTTAGACTTTTCTTCCAGGTAACAAATGACAGGATAAGAGGAAATGACATCATCCTGTGCCAGGGGAGGTTCAGGTAGGACATCAGGAAGAATTTCTTCACTAAATTGGTGAAGTGCTGAAACAGGCTGCCAGAAGTGGTAGAGTTGTTCAAGAAACGAGTGGATGTAGCACTTAGTGCTAGGGTTTAATGGTGTTCCGTCAAAGGTTGGACTTCATGATCTTAGAGGTCTTTCCAACATTAATGATTCTTTGGTGCTATGAATTCCCATACTCAGTTTCCATAAATTTGAGTGTACTTCAGAGCTACAAACCAGGTAAATTGTAGTGTATAAGGTGACAGCTTATAGGAGGAATAAACAAAGAATCTGGTTTAAAATATCAATAACCTTATTCTTACATCTTTTCAAAAACAGTCTTTATTGTTGTGAGGTTGAAGAGGGAAGGCCCTAACCTGGACAGAACACTTGATAATAAAAGACAGGTTTAGAGCACTGTCAAATCCCTGGGTTTGGCCCTTCTGGTGAAGAGGTCTTGTATTACTTGTAGCACTGCATTTCTCAGTGCATCAGCAAGTAAGAACAAGACCTTGTATGATATATCTCAAAATTACACCCTTAAATGCAGTTTATAACACGCTTAGAAAGAACCAAGTAATAGTCTAGGCAGAAGAAAATCATAGCATCAAAATGGAAATAATTTTGCTGAATTCAACTGTCTCTAGAACTTAGAAGTGCCTCATAATGAAGTAGTTATTACAATCCAACCTGTTAGCCCTGCGGCATATGTATATGCATATAAATATATGTATATATGTGTATGCATGTATGTGTACAGTTCTAGCCCTGCAATCTGGGATAAATTTGAGTCTACCCAGTCTAGATTTAGTATTCTGTATCTCACTAGTTAGTTTGCATTAGTACCGTATCTCATACATTAATCAGAAGGGCTGTTGCAAGAGAGCTAGTTGACAAATTGGGGGGTTAATTAGCATAAAAATACAAAAACCATGTATATGTATTTTATCATCATTATTTTGAGAACAATACTAATTGGAGAAAATAGTTTAATGGACTTATAAATGGACAAGAACAAACTATACCTCAAAGATGACTGCAGCTCACTTAGGATTCCGAATGCCATCCCACTTTCATTCTCAGTATGAATTGAGTTTGTATTGTATAGTACATAAATGATTTTCCTCGACTTTTTAAAAGGCAATATGTATTAATATTTTAAACTGAAGTAATTGCTTCTTGTTCAGCAATGGGTTTCATTTATGAGTGTTTGTCCCTAGCAAATGGAAAGTATGGTTAATCTAAGTTAAAAATGGATTCTTTAAATAGCTCTAATTACCTTCTCTTTATATTTGTATGTTTTAGACTCTTAAGATTTAATCAGTAGCAGTTCTAACAAACCATAATGTTTATTAGCTGGTTTTAAATTATTCTTATGGATGATAGTTCAATGAGAAAATAAACGATGATTTGCCTACTATAGTGCATGGTAAATAAAAGATGGACCAGCACAGAAAAGAGAAATTACATATTATATCATTCCATTTTTATATTAGAAACACAGACAGAATGGAAGAAAACTTGAAACAGGAAAGGGAACAGCTTTCATTTCTCATTTTGCTTAGGCAGATCTTTGAAATTTTGAATGTTTCCTTGGTTGAATCAGAACTTTGGAGTGCTATTAACTTTATTTTGCATCATAACAGTTTGTAACCAGATACTGACAGTCTTTAGTGTGCTATTAACTATACACTCCGAAATCATAGTTTATATGAGGATCAGGTGCAAAATTATTACTGAAGCCTCTATTTTATTATCTTTCTAAACACCATGCAAGTAAGGAGATGAGTTCTTAGATAGCCAGAAAGTTTTTTGCAATGATGTGTTCATATGAATAGAGGGACATAATGTGAAGTATACAGTAGAGTAAAGTGGTAATCTGAAATCCTTTAGCTACACCTGTCTAGATAATGCATAAAACCAACCGAAAACTAATTGTCTTAAGTTTAATATTATATGGTATTTAATGCAAAATCTTTTTAACAATAAACTATGAAAATATTTTAAAGTGCAATACTAAAATACATTAAATACTGAAAGGTAGAAAAAGCCTCAGTCCTTTTAGCTAAAAAGTAAGTAATGCAAAATGAAAATGTGTCTGGATTATATCAGTGTTATCCATCTCTAGCTGTTCAGGGCAGAGTTCTGCAGCTCAGGGTAACCAAAACCTGGTTTCTTAAACACATGCAGTCGAATTCCCTTCTTGCGATTTCTGGAAACAGGTTAGAAAGAGGTTATTTCAGAACACATTTGACTGGAAGTGCTCTAAAAGGTTGGGCTGTTCAGGATTGTCAGAACAACCTGCCAAGAAATGCCTGACGTACTTTGTGTGATCTCAGAAAGATGCTGGTGAGCGGGCAGGGTGTGCCAGCTCCAGATCATCTAAATTCTTCTTCCATAAGGGGAGTTGTCAGCACTCGACAGAATTGTATTTGCCTTTTTTTAAATATGATTTTATTGCTATAACTGAACTGTATAAATCAAAAAATGGAAGTGGTACAATATATTTGTTTAAAGTTTTCAACTGATTTTCTGTGGACATAAAGTCTAAGTCACATTATGAACTTGTGCGTTTCTCTCCTCTCCCACCTCCTCAATAACTTTGAAATGAGTGCTTCAACTAAATTTGACAGGGGCTAGAGGTCTCACAAATAATTATGTTCTGACAAGCTCCAGAAAAAGAGAACACACATAACCCTTGAGTGAACTGTCAAACAGAAAATAGGGAACAGGAGATAATCCCAGTTAGACACTGGGGAATTCATGTGGGGGAAAAAAAGCTTTACAAACCTCCTAAATGCAAGAAAAGCTTCAGATTTTTCACCATCTTAAGTGGTTAAATCAACCTCAAGTCACAGTCACATGAAAAACTGATTCATTCTGGTACTTTAGAGTGAGTATATTATGAATAATACCTCTGAATTGGTAAAAATATATGTAATGATTAATTCTAACCTTTTCACTGGTGATATTGAAAGCATGCTTTGAAATAAAAATCTGTAGACCTATTCTGCTTCTATTGCAGTTATGTAGTGTACTCAGCCATTACATGCAATAGCATTTTTGTCCTTGTTAAGATTATTTGATCTGAAAAAAATGACAAGGTTTAATAAAATCTAACTTTGAGTCAGTTGATTAACACTAAGTCTCTTAAAATATGTTATTTTCCTCTGTGACTCGGGTAAATTTTTTTATCTGATCTAGAGTTTTTCAAGGCCTTATGGAGATTTCCAAGTTACCAGAAGAATATAAAATAAATTAGCGCTAATCTATTTTACTTTATTTTTTCCAAATAAAATGGTAATGTTCTGATTGTAACCTAAGGTTTTGCCTTTGTCTATGTGAATATTTTTGGTTTCTTACTGGAAGTTCACTGTGGTGGTGAATTCTCTACTATTACGAGAAGTGCTGTCAGGTTAAATAATGTAGTTTTAGATATTTAGGTCTTACTTATTCTTTATCAGAGAAAAGATTAATAAAAGGCAGTATTACAAAAAAAATTAGATTGTGTCTTCTTCCCCTGTAGGGAAAGATTTTTACTTGAAAGAGAAAATTTCAGACAGAATTCTTTTACAAAGATGACAGCAGTGGTAGAGCTGGAAGAGCTCAGCTTTGCTCCTGTAAATAAATATTCATGGAAGACTAGAACATTGTATATGCTTCTTAAATTTAGCTTTGAATCTGTTTGCCAGCTGTGTTGATGCCCACATCTCCCAAATGGGAAAGCCTCAACCTTGCTCAAACATGATTTTAGAAATTTGTTCCTCTTTTAGACCTCAGATTTTTTTCCGTTATAGTGAAAGTAAAAATTTTCCCACTTTAAAGCCATTCTTGGAATGTGAAAAGTTTGGCCCATGGAAAACACCTCTGGCTCAGGGAGAACCTGGACAATAAATTGCTGGGGGCTAACCCAGTTTTCTGCAGAAGTATTTCTATACAACTGCCCTATGCACTTTCAGAAGTGTCTGCTAACATCTGATAGTGGAGGCAGAACATTGGGCTATGTCAAGTGATGGTCTAACACATTGCACCTGATTATATATTGCACTTCATGCTCAGTATCTCAAAGTCTGTCGCTTTTAATTTTGCTTTGTGAATATCTCTAATGAGGAATATTCCAAGTCTCAGTAGAGAAGATGAAATCAGGAATCTAAACCTATCGGGAAGGCCTTAAACAACCATTCTTCATTTTCTGAGGGATGATGTTTCTCACTCTATTCATGCTGGAACTGTTCTACTTTGTATAAATAGTATCACGATAAACAGAAAACACAGGTTGCTTCAATACATGTGGCAACCAGTTGTGGTGTTTGGTCTTATTAAGGGAGATAGAGAGGACTTTAAGTCTTTGTCATATGATTCCCTCAGCTATTGGCCTCTTCTATGGTTTTGACAATCAATTTCATTCTCTAGAAATTTTCTAGTTGGCATTAAGTTTTCCTTGTAAGGTGGAAGTTGTTTATCTAACACAGGCAAGGTACAGTTTTCAAAGCTTTAGAGGAAGCCTAGAAACCACTCTGGATCTATTCTTATTACTCAGAAAAAAATTACAAAGAAAGGGTTAAGATTAAATCTCTTAACTGTGGTGAAACATATTTAGGGAGGCATGAGAGTGACCTCATGAAAAAAGAAGAGGTTGCAAAGAATTTGCAGCAGTCATGCATGTCATTTAGTTTAATTACTGTAAAAATCCTAAATATGTAAAGCAAAGAGGACAATATTCTTCTTATCTATGTACTTATGTCTAATACTTATTGAATCTTATCTAGACAAGGACATTTTTTAAAACTATGATTGCATTGTTCCCCTTTATATTTAAAGTTTTAAAATAAATTCTGTGCATCGAAGGCCACATTTTTGAGTCCTCCATGCAGTTGCCACTAATAGCCAGTGCTCATGGATTCTGTATTGCCTCACACGATGACACTCTACCACACTGCTGTGTTTCTTCAACCCACCTTGGAAGTTACATTAGCTCGCTATGGATTTTGTACAGAAGATCAAACAGATTCAAATTTATTCTTATGCCCTATGATTCTGGTAATGTTTTCCTCTTTTGTTTTGCAAACATGACATTTGCTTTCCAATCCCCCAGCTTGAATAGATTTTGCAGTTCAAGAAAAGCAGAGAGAAAAACGTTACAATACCCCTTACCAGTTCTTTCCAATGGTTCTTCCTCCTGTTTTAATTCTTGTTTGCCCTATAATATAGAATCAAATCTTCCATCACTGAGATCAGAAATAACTAAAACATCTTTATTTTTACTGAACAGACTCTGCTATGCCAGTTATTTGCCTTTTAAAATAATTAATTGCATACAGCTAGTATTCCTTGCCATATTTGCCTGCATTCATCAAACTCTGAGTGAAAAATGTTACAAGACAAAGAATTATTTTCAGCATTTTGGAAAGCTGTTTGAATAGTACATTGATAACATCTCAGCAGGTGGAGGTCCCATATGATTCCACCATTCAAGAGAACTTCTTTCAAATGTGATTAATTCCAAGATCCATTTAATCCACCACATTGTGGTGGTCAATTTGAGGCATTTGTGCTGATGAAAATGACTTTTGATTGTACCTTAAATGGCTTTTACTTGAAGTACTCCATGCCAGTTTACTCTCCAGTTCAAAGTGAGATAAAATAGAGTCCATTTTCTGGGTAGAGCTTTTTTTTTTTCCTGGCTCGCTAATCAGCATTTATATGTCTGATATCAAATTAGTTGGTTTGTAATCTCTGTTTTAGAAATATTCCCAGATGCTTCTGGGTACACTTATTTTAAAAATTAGACCAGTGGCATTTTGATTTTCTTTAGCATCACTTTTTCTATGGTACATGTTAACACTAATCTCCGCATTATTAAACACATAAGCCATCATATGCATGTTGGCTCAAATAATCAAGTGCATATGCAGAAAAACAGATGCTCTGGCCAGAGAATTTTGTATGTTCTGTATTAGAAATGGGCTGCATGAAGAGAGTACTCTTTAAAGACAGTGTGTGTTAGAGAGTTTATGTTACTTCTCACTTCCTAAACTCTGAAATTCACCTTCCAACTGATTTTCAATGTGTCGGCCATCTGGGTGTGAACTGGCTTGCTATCTCAGCCAAGAGCTAGATTGTTAAATGGTACTGTAAGGATTAAGCCCTGGGTGACTACCTGATAGAAGGATCCAGTCTGTCTTAACTGATAGATTCAGCTGATATCACTCAAAAAGAAAAAATAGAAAATGAAGGGGAGGGGAGGGAGGTAGATTTAAACTTAGTCTTCAGCTTTACTTATCCGTAGTAATTCACACACTTTTCCCCCAGGAGATTCTTACAGTCTCTCAGGCTTCTAAACAAATCATAATTCTGGTTGCCACTCTGTGTAAGGATTGGAAAGAGAAGAAAGAGAGGAGAGTTTTATGATATCTTTTTATAATGAAGTAGAGGAATTGATGGCATTACGCTATTCTTAATTTAAAATTTTAGACAGTAACAAAAATAATTATTGCAACTTAATAAAAATATATTGCTATGCTTAATTGTTCCAGAAGCTCTAAGGTAAAGACTAACACTTTCTGTGGCAATGACATCCAGAAAGTGTGAAAAAAATAATGGAAATGTGAACATTGTCTATTAGGATTTTTTACCTGTTATTAGTGAGATGACAGTCTATGAGGAAAAGTTAGAATTTCATAGCAAGAACAGTTAATAGTATATTAAGAATCTTCACTGTGCACACTGTCATTGTCCTATAGTAATTTGAAACATATAAGGAGTCACCAATATCTTGTTTGCAGATGTTGATGGTTTATTCATATCTCTACATTTTGTTGTGATTTCCATTTATTAAAAAATAGATAATACCTGGAATATGATACAGATCTCAATTACTATTCAGATTTTTACTATTTTGAAAAATACTATTACCTAAGAATAAACAAACAAACAAAAAACCTTAATTTTTTATTTTTCCCTAAGAATTCACAAAAGTTTGCCTGTAACTTACCATTTTGTACTGTGGAATTTTTTAGCAAACTACATTCTTTCTACCAAGACCACAACCAGCTGGAAAGCATTTCAAAACAGTTTTATTTTCTTTTCTAAACTCTAGAACTTGTTACTACATGCAGCTTTCTTTTAATAATCACCATACATTTGTTTCAGTCTTGGCATTCAGGAACAAAAATTGTTTAGTGATGCAGTTTGTTATGGTCGGTGTTCTGATTGAGATCAGAGAACGCCTTTGCTTCAAGGTAAATCCGCCAGGTTGCTAAGTGGCTAGGGTGGTCCCGTGGTGTAATGGCGAGCACTCCGGACTCTGGATCCCAAGGTCGTGAGTTCGAGTCTCAGTGGAGACCGTACCGGGAAGTTCAATGCCTCCCTGCCATCGGATCCCATCAGATCTCGGATGCTCAGCAGGGTCAGCCCCAGTTAGTACCGGGTGCTGTGACAGTCCCGAGGGGCCGTGGGGCCAGTTCTGTGCACGCTGTGCCCTCACCTAAAAAATCCACTGCGCAGGCTGGAAGGGCACGTGGAGAGAGCAAGAGCGTTTGCGAAGTTTGGCCATTCACACACAGTACACTAAGTGGCTTCAATGAGTAAGAGTATCCTTTTGGCATTGGAAATTTGCTTGAAAATTCAAATATATCATTATATGAAGGAATTTCCAGGAGAAGCCAAGGCCTCACTTGGAATTTTTTTGAATCTTTAAACTTGCCCTTTCTAGGCTTTGACTGTTATACCTCCTGCAGAGGAGTCCAGTCTGCAAGTGTAGACATGCCGCTAAGCTGATCTTTCAACAAGTTATAGACCCTGTATGCTTGCTTTAGCTTATTACTTTTATTTTAAGCCACGTATGGATGTATGGTACCTTTCCATTGAAACACAGTAATCTACTTAAAACTGATATCAGAACTGTACCATGAAGATTTTGGTTTGGAGTTTTTTCAAGATTTGAACAATGTATTTTTTAAAATATCTTGTAAGCCAAAAGTAACACCTCTTTCTTGGTCTCTAATATTTGAAGCCATTGCCTAGTTAGTCTTGTACCTATTCCTACCATTTGTCTGGCTAAACTGGTTTTGAAGGTACAGCATGTATTTTTTTACTGAGACTATAACATATTGTCATGCTGTTCATTCTACTGTCTGGTTTACTGACACATCTTTAAACTTTCAATGACTATTACTTCTCAATTACATTAGTAGACACTGTCTTAAGAACCATGATATGTCCTACCTTTTGAATCCCCTTTTGACTTCTGCCACGGCACCTGGGAATTAAGAAAATTCAAGGAAAGTAGAACCTTTCATTAACTGATTTTTAAAACATTTTTTTTATTTTAAACATACAATGTGATGCACAAATAAAGATCAAGGTGATGCAGATATGATATGGAAGATTCATGTGTTAGTATGCATGGAATTAATGAATTTTAGGATTAAGGGGATAATAGGGAAAGCAAAAAACAGAAGGTGAAGTAGGTGTTCATGTTTAAAACTGAAAATTTACTTCCAAGAATGCTAACATGAAATGAAGTCATAAGGGAAGGTCTCGTTTAACTAAATTCAGAGAATATATTTCAAAAAATCAGAAGTTTTCTCATGAAAAAGGATTAAATGCCATAGGAACACAGTGTCAGTTCTGAAACCTTATCAATAATACAAAATATAAAATTATCCAATTCATTATTAATTTAAATTTTCTCAAGGTAATTAATAAATCTGAAAGACAATATAAAGTTGTCCAAGTCAGAAATCAAATTCCTCTGCTGGCTAGTTTGCCGCAACTCGTTTTCTGTCTTTTTTCATTTAAAATGCAAGCTCATTTCTGATAGTTGTTTCATCTCTAATGTTTCATGGTCATCTTATTCCTTTTACTATAATTAAGGTAAACTATATGATTCTGCCTGAGTTGTTGCTTGTAGTTGCTAAGGTAATAACATGTTATCTTATTCCATCTCTTAATAGAGTCCTGTATTGATTCCTGGGTTATCTGAAGCTTAGCAATGGATGCAGGCCTCCTGAAAGGCTAAAGATGGAGAGGTCCCCAGACCTGTATCTTTCTGGTTTTATCCTCTGATGACAAATTTTTCACCAATACTGAGAATCTGATGCCTTGGTAACCGTGACCACTTTCTGGCTATCTCCTCTCTGCAATCTCTCATCTGAAATTAACATTTTGCTTTCTTGGCCCCTACTCTTCAGTACTTTCACTTCAAAATATTAACCATATCTTTGCCTCAGAGTAATAACTAAGACTTCCCTGTTCCAACTCCTGGACACTGCTTTGGGACATTTGGCCATATATTGTGATCAACCTCGTTCATCCAAAACATATTAAATATTCTGACACTGAATGTATCTTACAGACAAGCCAGGTTTAAACAGTAGACCGAATAATGTTATTTCTACACAATGACATTACTTCAGCTTTACTAAAGGCATTATAGATGACTCAGTGCAGGTTAACAGATAGGCTAATCCACTTCACAGTTGATTTTTTAAAAAAAGTATATATAATATATTATAAAAATAATAAAAATAATTTATTTCAAAAATTTAAATTGATTAATCCATTTCACAATTATCAGCATGGCAGATGTGGAAACAATTACAAATTTCTTTAATCTCTAATCATAAATTTTACAAAAATGAAAGTATTTGTATTCTTACAGGTCTGTCTCCATCATCTAACCACCTGTGGCTGCTTTCCTGAATGGTTTCATTTCATACAAATAGATTAATACTATATCAAACCTAATTTTTCTACTGAAAACAGTAGAAAGTTACAGAAATGTATGATTCTGGATCTTCTTTTGCATGTTTGGAATGCAATTTATTTCCTTATATTGGGCATTTATCTCAGGGCCAAACAGTCTTGAGTCAGGGAAATTCACTTAATATCTTGCCAATTAACATAAGCTTTTAATTACTGATTCGAGTATTGCAAAAGAAAGAAGACAAAAAGTTAGAAAATCAATTCATTTCCATACACACACTTCCCACAGCCCTTCCTCATCTCCAATGCCTGACACCACATGTTGCGTTCAGTCCTTTCAGTGAGGGAACAAGCGGTCCTGGAGATTGGTCTGCAAGAGCTCTTTCCTTTTGCTGTTCTTTGTTTCTTACTCATTTCTCCTGCTCTGGCATGACTCTCCACACTCTTTCACCTGACTCTCTCATGACCTGCAGACTCTTGGGGTCCATCTGCCTACTCCAGCAGGTTTCCTCCATGGAACATAACTTCCTTTAGAGGTGCATCTCATTGCAGGTCCTTTTCCATGTTCTTTCACTGCTTGAGTGTCTCCTGCTCCAGAAAGTTATCATACTTTCTTAAATATGTCTTCACATAGGTGCCGTATGCTCCTGTGATGAGATCCAGCTTTGGCATGCAGTAGGTCGGTTTTGTCCTTGACAGAGAGGGCAGAAACCAGCAGTACTTGGTGCAGAGTATCGTTGGCCTTCCTCCCACACATGATACTCTGCATACCCCTACTAGCAAAACTGCCTGTTATGCCAAAGACAGCAGTTCAGTCAATCTGTAAAAGTTACATTGTTAATATCTTGGAATAGCTATTCTGTTTTGTCCATAGTTTTTGGAAGAGCACAACAAAGCTTGTGGAAAGAATGTAATTAGACATGTGATATTTAAAAATACTGGGTTTTGCTAGCACACTTCTGTAGTTTTAAATAATTTGTGCTTCCAAATCCAAATCTTCATCTCTCATAAGACAATCAAATAAGTCTTTTTCTTTTCATTAGTCCTCATCTCATTGACTAGAATGATATATCAAGAATATTAAACATTTGTTGTAGGTTATTTATTCTTTCATCTGATGAGTTAACAAATCTGGGCAATTCTCTACTTGTGTTACTACTGTAGTGCACAGAAAGCAAAATTTGTGGCAGTCAGTGCTTAGAGATATTTTCATACATCATTCATGTTTAAATTAGTGGCACAAACTTGGTGCTTAAAAATCACATGCCACTCCCCCGATCCAAGAGACTACCTGCGAGCCCATGCTATCAGGCTCTTGTTTTATGAGTGAGATGAAGTGGAAATCCTAACCAGCTGCTGATTTTGGAAAGGCCAGAGTTGGAAGGAACAGCGGAGTTTATTTTTATGATTATTTTGTTTTGCAAAAAAACCCATCCTTGTGGATGATTTCCTATTGGGACAGCTGCTCATATAATGGTTTTAATTACAGTTGCCATCAGGCCAGCTGCAACTCTATCATTTCTACATCCTCAAACCAATATACTCTCCTGTTGATGCTTGCAGGCTCTGCTAAAACAACTTAATAACTCTAGAGGCTGGACAGTAAGATGGGTAGAAGTCAAACTTTATCCATTTTCAAATATGCTATTCAAATTTTTCCCTGTTAGATGATCAATGCAAACACCAATTACACCATGAAAGCCTAGGTGATTGCCTAGATTAACGATATGATTATGTTCTTCATCCATTCTTAGGGAGACTTCGTAGGAGCTGCCATTTTGTTACAGAAAGAATAGTAGTCTGGCATTTCTGTTGGTTACATTAGTTGTCTGAAGGTCAGTGAGAAAGGCAGCATATACAAGTGTGGACTACCATTTCATCTGTGCCTGTAAACAAGGTTGTTGCAAGGCCAAACAAGCCTCACAAGGCTTCTCCAAATTATAGAATCAGGTAGAAAGCAAATGTGTACTTTGCATTTATTTATACAAGTGTAACTTTAAAATATAGCAGATATGCCTTGTTAAAGACATGAGAACACACTCTTTTAGAGAATTTACTCCTGAACTCAAAATATTCATAGCATAACTTTGATCTTCTGTTTACACTGTAAAAGCATATACATCCTATATGGACGATGCATACACTGTCTGCAAAAAAATCAGGCTCATAAACATTTGAAAATGTTTATGTTGTAGCCTTCACAAAGATAATGCTGGGTTTAGGGTTTTTTATTTGTGTTCTCTGTCATATTGCACAAAATCTGAGTATTATTGTGTACAAAGGATTTAGAATACAAAGCGTCTGGACTACAAACAGTATCATACCCAAGTTAATACTCTGCTGTTATTTTTGCCCTTAGTAGGCATTCTTTATTTATAAAGCTACTTCAGCAAGGTGCTAGATCAAAAATTACAGAATTAATTCTGGTCAGACCCAAGTGATGTATATGTTTTTCATTTCGTAATACATGCAATATATAAGAACACAAAGAAAGAAAAGGGTAAATTTTTTGTGTGTCTGTGAGTATCTGAATGCTTAATAACAATCATATTTCTTTTTTTGGTCAGATAGGTAGAAAAATGTCAATGCAATCAGTTAAATGTCCTAATATTTCACCAGGCTTGTAACAGTTATTATGAGTGTGAAATAGTGTAAAATAAGATGGAGATCAACTGCATTTAACATCCTAACAATTCAAGCACGTCTACTTCTTAGTACTGTGCTGCCAGGAAATGTTACCCTGGGAAAACTGGATTCCCTATAGCCACTGAGTCCAGTGGTGCTTTTGATGTTTTTGATGAAAAGTAAGAGATGAAATTTGTTATAACTTCATGTGTTAGTATTCCCTTTGTATTAGGTCCTTCATGGATTCTGATCCCAAGTGAAATTCTGACTTATGATAAGGTTGTGTTGATTTCTTTGCAGATTTTTTATTATTTCTTATAAAGTGTATTGGTTTGGGATAAGATTGTATTAATTTTATATTTAATTAAATGGTTTTTCACTTATGCTTTACATTTTCATGGAAAGTAAAAAATTGACATTATTCCTTAGGAAACATTGAAAAAACCCAAAACATTTAACTTTGATCCACTGCCTTTTTCTGCGTGATTGGGTACCACTGTAAGTTGCACGTATCACTGAAAAGGAAGCCATTGTTCATTACTGAAGGGAAAACACAAAATGGAAACCAGGTCATTCTTCAGTGAAATTCTGTCACACATCATATCTTGACTTACTGGTCTTTGCGATTGTTCCAGTTCTACCTAACTAGCATGAGCAGCAATATTGGGTTTTTCACTCCAAGGGAAATTAATATAAGAAGGGAAAATCAGTTAATTCAAAAGTGAATAGGTAAAGATGGCTTATTGTGGGTGTCTCAGCTTCTTGCACTATATTCTAATTTATAAAAATTAGTGATGAAAATTTTATTAAAGTAGATTTTAAAATGTTGAGTGTAATTTGTATTTCTGATGAGTTTTTTGTATTTGTCTCCCTGTGTAGGAAGATCTGAGTCAAGTACAAATATTTGCCAATGAGTTTGATTAGAAGGATGGGGTGTGAAGAGCAATTTTATTCATACTAAGTGGCAAAATTGAATACTGCAGTCTTATAATGGCCAAAAATGTATTTTTAATGTATTTATTTATCAGCATTTGTATTATCATACTGCTTTGGTTTTCTGGTTTAAATTATTTGTAAAAGCCATAAAAAAATTAAAAATGCACAACTAGGGCTTTGCCCAGTATACCCTAATGCTCACAGTGTAAGGAAGGAACCATGGTCTAGAGAGGGGAATAATGTGGAAGAACGCTTGGGGATAGAAAATTAGTGTCACAGTCAAACAGAAAAGAGAGCTGTGTCTATCATTAAACAGTTTAAGAACACAGGTCAAGCCTTTGAACTGAGTTTGACACAGCGCCACTAAGTAATTATTGAGTCTAACGCTGCAGTCACCTCTCCTTTCAGTCCAAGGCATACTATGGTGCCAGACTGAAGTGTTATCCTACGACTGCTTGTTTTAAGCATCTATTTTTCTGCAGAAAGTTTATGCTGTGTGCTCTTACCAGATATAGAAATTCTTGCTTTTCACTTTCTCTCCTACTCAAGAAAGCATAGCCTTCCCCTTTCAGAAGGAGAATTAATGAAGAAATCTGTGAATGACAGTAGAGGATGGTTTGTGTCTCTTATGTTTCTAGTACACCCTCATATATATGCTGTATTTTAGTGGTTGTCCTCAGCCCTATTGGACATCCTGAGGTGCACAACCCCTTTTCCAGAAATCCTGAAGTCTTTGAAGGTGGGAAACTTAAAGGTGTAAAGAAACCAAGCACGGCAACAACAGTCAGTGTAACTAGAAATGCTTGAGAGGCAGAAATAAAATAATGAGGAAAAATGTCAGCTGCTGAAGAAAGCAAGCTTCTCCCTGCCATCCTCCTCAGATGAGGTAGTGAACCCTTTCATGCCACCTGCAAAGATGAATTCTAAATGTTTAGGATATGAGAAATGAACAGCTATGCCACTGAAAGTATTGCAAAAAAGAAGAATATTTGTAATTATTGCATATGTTTTTGCAATACTTACATTGTTAAGGTCAACAAAAGCCTGTAAAAAATTTAAATCAATAACCCCAGAGGAGAGCAGAGTAATTCACTTTACTATTGAATAATGTACCATGCACAATTATTAGGCATGAGAGGGAAAACCTTTTCACTGATAGGATAAACAAGAACCATTGTAGCACAAGGAAGAAGAAACACATTGGTTGAAGCCATGAGTTTTTGCCCATTCTCCTTTCTTCCCTAGAAGACTGGGGCAGCCATCTTTATTGCGATGATCAGAAAAGATGGCATTGTCAAGGCATAAGGGCCTAGAAGTAATTAAGAAGCTGATTGCCTAGTCTAAAAGGCTTGCTGAGAAACTGAACCACTGAAGGCAGGTCCTGGTGGAAGAGTTAAAATCGTGTTCTCCTGATGTGTTTCTGTTCTGCAGCAATTTTTAGAACAGCAGATCTACTCAACTCTTTCTGCGAGAAAATGCGGTAACTTTATTCTTCATTGTCATTTTATTAATATTATTCTAAAGCTAACTCTGACTGACTAGTCCTGTCTGTAACTTCTTTTAAAGAGCAATTAATTTGTTTAAATTATACATTCATTCTGGAGTAAGTGCTGTTACAGTATGCTGGATGGCATTCACAGCTCCAGACACTTCAGTCAGGCTTCGGATTCGCCAGGAAGCCATGGGACAGTTATACAGCAGGGAGCAGGCAGCAAGCTGATATATGTGACTGCAGATGAAGAAAACCAAACATGTCACTTTGAACCTATTGCGCGACATTATGGAAAGGTAGCATCATTTTTATCTCCTAGGATTCTGTTGCTGTATCGCAGAGCTACTTGTCTTAGTAGGATCATTTAGAGACCAGTCTTGACTACTTGAACTTCTAAAAAATTAAGAGGCACTGAGTAATGTCCAGCAATACCACTGAAAAGAGCCTGCTGTCTCATCCTATGCTGTACTGAAGTTAATCACCCTCTGAGGAAACTGATTTAGTGAAAACTTAGATTAAGTGAATCATTTGAGAATGTTTTTTCTTTCTGGTTCTGCTCCCATCTTCCTCTTGGCAACTGCTCTTATATTTAAGAATAATTACACTAAAAGTGTGTCAGAGATGGACACTGGAGAACAAAAGCAATTTTAATTTCTTTCTAAACTATTATTTTGCTCTTTTCCAAAGAAACATCTCAGGAGATCCAATTAGAATAAAAATTATGCCACCTTGTACAACTTTAGGGGGGGAAAAAAAGAACAAAATATTTTTAATTTGACAGATTTAGGCAATCAAACTGAAGGAAGATGTGAGGCTTGCTATGACAGCTGTTTCCTCTGTCATTGGCACTTTCAGACAATTTCTTAGCTGTGACTCTTCTGATACCATAAAAAGTTGTATAGCTAGAAATATCTACATATGTGGATGGTGTATTTTCAGTGTCTACATCTTTGAGTTCTCAGAAGAGCATCAGTTGCTTTAGCACTTGTGCCATAGGTTGATTCTTTGCTCTGTTATTGGGGCAATATCACATTTCTAAATATGCACAGGGAAGCCTGTAACTGTGGTTTGAAATATACTTGATAGCATCATAGGAACGGAAATATAAATGCTGTCCATTCCTCTTCTTTTTGGAAAAATGTTTTCCAACAACTAGAACGAATCTCTTAAAATGGCACCACCACTTTTGAGTAGCCTTTGGTGCCTTTATACTAACTGAATAAATTGTCTAACAGTAGAACACATTTCCAAAACCACTCCAAAGATTGTAATAATGTATGACCAGCAAATCAAGAGTAAGAGAGAGCAGAGTAGATTCCAAAATAATATAGTATATTTTGTGACTGCCATCTGTTTTCTGTCTAAATATTTTAAGTCCAAGTCAAGGTGCAAATGAACTGATTCTGGTGATCTCAACTTTGTCCTATAAAACAGTATGTATATAGGTGAATTACTGCATGTTTTGGCATAGCTATGGAAAATAGTTATGTCTATGAGAGGAAAGCTGATGTTTGCTCAAGCAGTGAGTAAGTTTCCCAATGTCTGTAATTTTTTACTTTAACAGAAGATACCAGCTTCCAAACTTCCAGCATTCCTCTCTGTGATTATTGTTCAGGAACAGCTTTTATTACAAGCTGTGAACATCTGTTGATAACTTTTTTAAAAGTGTTGGTTTATTAGATTTTTTTTTCCCACTGGTGTGTTATACTCTAATTTCCTTTTCTACTAAAGATTGTTGTGCAGAATACCACCTGTTGTTTTCAGTTCTGTGAAAGGTTTTCAAGCTTCTTGTTACTTATAACACCTTTCTTGAGAATATCATTCCAACAGAGTGATTCAGCCAAAGGGATACAAAGGTCTCACCAGGAGGAAGTCATGACAGAACACCAAGTTCTAGCTATGTATATATAAGCAATTATCTGTAGCTACTCACTATTTCAAAATAATTGGATCTACAGTGTGTTTTCTGTAAGAATGGAATAGCTCTTACTGCTAGTTTTTGGCCACACATTTGTTCCTGTTGTAAGCAAGGCACAAGTCTCTTACATAATGAAAGTTCATTAGAAGTAAAAATGGGACATACTTGTTTATCTAGTATGATATTTGTTCTTATTATAGATTGCTTCAAATGTATTCTATAATGGGTTTTGGTATGCTGGATCTTAAAAAATACAACCAAATACAAAATTTCTTCAGCAAAGAAATAGGATGGTACTGTTTGGCATTACCGATTTCTGAGCAGAAACCTCTGTCCTTCCATTTTAATGTGTAAAGGTTCTGAACTCTCCCTCTAAATTTAAAGATGAATTGCAGATAAATAGAAAATTTAATATTTTCAAGAAAATTCTGATGATAAGCTGCATGCTTCCAGTTAACTGAGGTAAGAAGAACACTGAGTTACATTTAATATGAGGGGGTTTAATATATGGATTACCTAGCATATCACAAGTGTTTTAGAGACTATAATCATGTTTAAAGAAAGAATAATATGTTCCCTTTGAATAAGAAGAACTATATCTATTAGGATTATTGTCAGCTATATTTATGACATCATTAATAAGCATTAAAATTAGTAAATCTTTATAGGTTCAAAGAACAGTTTGCAATCCAGTGTGCAACAACTATATGTTTTAATGTGCCCTCTGCCACTGCCTTATTTTATCATCAGGAGAGGATAGAGAGGCTCTTGGGTTTAAAAACACTAAACTCTTTTTTCCATTGTCTTTGTATGATGCTGTTCATTTTAGAAAGACTTATTTTTCGATTCCCTTTTCCCTTTGCCTTCATATTAATATGTCATAGGAGGATATAATGCCACCTGTTCCAGCTAAGTACAGTGAGATTTACAGAGATGATGTTTAAATAAAACTTTTTTCTTCCAAGTTTCTCTTTTTTGGAATCTCTTTCTACCTGTACCTAGTGATATGTTAGAATTGAAATTACAAAATTCATATTTCTATTACTGTTTTTTTAAAATCAAGAATGAAAGCTAATGCCTTTGATCAGAATTTCAATTGTTGGCTTGATTTCCACAACCTATATTACGTATTTTGGTAACAGTAAGTAGTGTTATTACTTTTTTGGTATCCATAGTGTTTTGCCAGGAACTGGCATAATCCCAAAGACTTTGACTCCGAACTTCAGAGGGATTAAGTGTAAGAACTTGTTTTTGCAACATAGCCATAAAATTTATGCCAAAGTGAGTCTAGCTGTAATGCTTGGATGTACATTACTTCATAGTGCCTTCTCTTTTATCTTGAGTTATCTGTTCCAAAATAAATTCAAACACAGAGCTAAGCCCACACAACGTACCACTGCTGATCTTGAGCTGTGCAGGGCTGACTTTTTGCCAAGCATGTCTCATCTCTCATTCAGATGTCAGGCCTCTAATTCCAGGCACCTTCCTATTGCACAGGCCAGAGGAAGAACACCATGTGTGAAGTGATATGCTCACAATCCATATACTTCAGGTCTGACTTGTATAAAATTATCTGAATATTCTTTTTTTCTTTTTGTGTTTACTACCTTTCTATTATTTTTCCAGATCTGCTTCTGATGTACTCTGCAGCCAACAGAAACTGTCTATTCACAAGGTGCTTATGATGTGTTAAATTTTGTTTTAATTAAAGAATTTCTGAAAATTAATTTTTAATTACAGGATTTTATTGTCATAATAAGGTAAAAATACAACAGAGAATCTCCTTTTTTTGTCTCTAAGAGTCTCATTCTGTGACTAAAATGACTTTTTTCCTATACTATTTTAAGAATTGCATGTAAATGATACATCTTAATCAAGCTTAAAAACAAACAAATAAACAAAACAAAAACAAAAACAAAAAGACCACCAAACTTAAAAGAGCTAATATTTGTCTGTGATGCATGTGCATTAATTCAAAAAGTCTCTTCAGTATCAATATGACTGGAAGTTTAACATTCTCTCAGTGGCAGAGTCAATATTTTGGGGAGATTAAATAATAGCTTTTTTGTGGGTTTGTTCATTTGTGAGCTTAGTGGAAGTGAAGGTGAGCAGATGAAGAACTGCACCAAGATTCTTGTATAAAACCTTTTCTAAGGAGTGTAGTCAACAGATCTGGTTTCTAGGTAGCTCATGTTCTGCCATTTGAATCAGAGCAGAGTAAACGTAAATTGCTGAAAACATACAAGTGACTATTAGACTTGCTAGGCCTTTGTATTTATTTACACAGATGTAATTAAACAATGTGCAGAGCAGAAGAGAATTGAGTCCAGTAACCTTAACAGCCAAATTAGTTTATGCTACATTAACTATTTTTAAGTAATACAAGATTAATGGAAACTATATGAGGAAATATGGTGAAGTTCCCATTTGTCATGAACAGTCTTTAGGAAATTGTTGTAAGTGCAAAGGATTTGGGAAAAAAAAAAGGCAAGTTAATGGAATTTAGATGTGACAAATCATGCAGGTAGGAAGCAGAGGCCTTAAATGAACATAACTACAGTGTTTGTAAGGAAAACATAAAGTTGTATCTGTCATCCGGTTCATGATAACAAAGTTCCATAGTACTGAGGCTGGTACTGAGGAGAGCACTAGGATTTCAGGTGACAAGCTCCTGGTTTAGATAGCCACGTTATTGTGTTCATGATAACAAAGTTTCCTAGTAGAAAGGCTTGTACAGAACAGGGCACTAAGATTTCAGGTCACAGGCTCCTGGTTTAGCTTAGCCACGTAAGGAACTTTGAGATCTGTTCAAGTTTGAAGGTTGATTTTGTTATCCCTATTTCTTCACCTAGTCAGCCATGACTTACCTTTAGTTCTGAGCTTCATCCCTTCATTTGCTTCTTTTGGACCCGATGACTCTGTCTAAAATTCTTTGACATCTATTCAGTCTGAGGAAATTGCTTGTTGGTGCTTTCTCTTTTGTCACTAATGTATCTATGAAGAACAATTTTATTCTTTCTCTTTTTTCCAATTTTTTTTGTTACTGAAATCTAGGCAAATACTCTGAAATAAAACTATGAATGCAGATGCACATATCCCCCCTTATCTGTAGAAAGTTGTTAGAATACTGTATGCACTGTTGAATACTGTCAACATATGGCACGTACCAGCAGAGGCTTAGATGCCTTTCAGCTAGAAAACATGCATTAGCTACAGGGCACAGAATAAACACAGATATAGGAAAAACATTCAGAAAAGAAACATGAAAATTAACATATACAAGCATAACAAATTTTTATAAAGTACACATCAACTCTCTCGGTGCCATCTTATAATGTGTACTTACGACTGACACAAGGGCCTGGAGTAGTTTCAAGTCCTTAAGTGATCTTAGATTATAACTGAATATAATAACTTCTGTGCAACAGTGCTGCTCTGTGTTAAGGTTCAACAGTGATGACTGTCATCCTAAATTTAGTTTTAGATTTAGAGAGTTGCAGCAAGAAAATGGAATATGAAGCCCTGCTGGTACTCACCAACCCTTGCAGAATGCATATGCATGGCAAATCTTTCCTTCAGCACATACTTCCCTGGGAAGAACATTAAGCTAACAAGGCTGCAAGAATGCCATGCTTATACTCCACAAACCTGCTCATGTGTCACTATGGCTGATATCCTGAGATGCCTAGCTGTTAAGCTTTAGCAGGGAAACCTGCATCAGAAGCTGGAACTGAACCAGAGCATCCTGTGCCTAAGTCAGATTCCTGGGGGCTTTCTTACCCTAGTGATTATTACTGCTCTTCCATTAGTACTGCCTCGTTTGAATGTGACAAATAGAAAGTTAGGTAACAAGTTAGGAAGATTATTTAATTCAATTATTTAATTCAGTTTGCAGATTTTCTTGAATTATCATTGAAGAGCAAGGGAGCAGCACAGACCTATTTAGTACAAAACCCCAGTGTTAAATTCTATTCTATTCAAAACAACCATTCAAAAACTTAATTCTATTTTTCCTTTTAAAATGTTCACCATTTCTCTGAGAGGATGCACTGATTTTCCCTTATTAGAAGGTGAGATAAAAAGTCCTTTTCACAAAATTTGTTTTGCTAAGGGTTCATAAAACTGTTGCCTTCAGATCTTGTACCTCTGTGAAGAGAGACACTCTGGAGACAAGTTAATGGAGAAAGTTATACAGGGGTTTATTATTGGAAGCTTCTGAGGTTCAAACCCAGAGGGGTCTGACCCCCAGATCAGGAAGTTCACAGGTTTTATACCCCTTATTAACTTCCAGTCAGTACTCTTATTTCTTTTGAGTGCCCACCCAAAAGCCCTGTTAATCTGCCCCCGTCTTCATGGGGGGGCAGTTAGGCCTTCTTCTGTTGTTTGTGTCCTGTTATCTTGCAGGTGGCTTCTCAGAAACATTGTGGCCTTGGTTGAACCTTAGAATACCTCCCAAACTCGTGAGAAAGGCACTTAATATGTGCACTTAAAATCAGAGCAACTTAGCAGAGCCTATATGATTCTAAAACCTTCTAAAATTACTTTAAATTCTTAGGCATCAAAACACTTGGTTATAATTTTACAGTCTTTAAGCAATACATAGTCTTTTTACAGATTTAGTTTTCATTTATTAGAAAAAGTGTCTATTAGATGAGTTACACATCTGAACTTTAAAAGATTCATGGTATGAGCAGATACAGGGAATATCATGACTCATGGAGAAAGCTGTGAGGGGAAAGGGGAAATCTCAAGAAGAGTTTGAGAAACTGCTTAATGTTAAAAAGATATATGGGATTCCAGGTTAAGTCCTAGGGAGCTTTAGATTTTAAGTCGGTATCCAGAAGTTTTGTTTGCTTTTTACCATGACTTTTGAGTGTGTACATAACATTTTTCTGTAGAGAAAAAGCTGACATTACAGGTGGGTAAAATTAAATTTGATGGGTTAAAGATTAAAGTTGTACCTTGATCTAGGCTCTTAGGGAGATAGATGAATTGTGATGCTGAAGCATAAACATACAGCAGGTCACTGAAGCTCTTATCTGTATATTGTTCATTACACTCAGTATGTGCTGATACTTCAACAGATAGAAACCCAGAAGGACGTGCAGTTGGTTGTATAGCAGGACTCATGTGTATTGTTTCTCTCAGAAACAGTTTTTTCTTCTAATTGACCACAGATGGTTAGATCTCTTTTAGAACAGTAGAAGCCAAAAAGCCTTAAATGATGGCAAGCTGACTGCCTTTCGCTTTCATGACAACTTGCATAGATTACTGTTCTCTGAAAAATGTCTCTGGATTTTAGAAATTCAGATACACAGTAACACTAGAATTCACAAGCATTTTTGTGTGGCAGTTTTTCTATAAGCCACTGTAGCAAATTGAAAATCAGCTGCAAAGGTGATTCCAAACTAGCATTTATTTAGACTTTTTTAGCCTTAGAAAAAGCTAAGACAAAGAGTAATCACTTTCATCTTCTGTTATTGAATTTTTGATTAAGAAATTAGTAAAAGTTCTCCTAATAATTTCATTTCATTATTGTGGAAATATCATGTTTGTGGCATGCAAGAGCTGAAGTTCAAAAACCTTCAAAACTATTGTCTGCATACCTCTCAGGAATATTATAAAGAGAAGCTCCATCAATGTTGGAAAAAATAAACATAATTAAAAAAAAAATAAGAAGAAATCCAATTACCCTTAAGGAACCAAAGACAGAAATACAGACACTGGAGACTTCATTCAAAGGATCTGTTATATTCCTACCTCTTCTAGTATTTTCCTGTGTAGTTGTAGGCAAATCTCATTGTATTTCTATTAACCTTCAAAAAACAGCAATACTGGCTGCTTCTTTGTTTTTGTTGTTAACTTAAACATGCTACTATGGGCACTGGAGAAAAAAAATTAGCCATTTTTCGATAATTTCCTGGTTTATTATTCCCGCACTAGCTTTTCTTTACTTTTGAGCTGTAGCAGTCAAATATAGATTCTGCAGATCTACTAACTGCAGGAAAAGTTGGGTTCTCTCTTTCCAGGAGGCCAGTTTGACAACAATTTTAATCACTTTATAACCCACAGTGTGCCATTAGTTGGGGAATGGAACATAGATCTGAATTAAATAAAATACCACTCATGGTCAGGAGTCCTTTGGAGCTGTTACCATTACAATAAGTTATTTTTATTACTGCATGAAAGTATTGATTTATGAGCACAAAATAAATCCAAAGAATAGGCACATTTATAACACAAAAGAAAGAAATATGAGGGAAAAGAGAAATGTAAATTCCTCCATATTGTGTTTTTGAGAGTACCCAATGTTTTTAATGAATAAAAGAAAATATACATTATAAAACTGAAATGATAGGTGTAGGAACCAACAGTAAGATAACAGCATCATATAAAAACTCCTGAACAATAGCATTTAAGTTCTTAACTGCCATCTCATTTAAAAACAGAGCAAATATCCTTTGTCTTTCATACAGTTTATTGGAATAGCCTGAATGGGTGCCAGGGAAGTTCCACTCTTACACCTTGGTGCAATGTTGACACAGAATTTTGTCAAAACCACACACCAGGCTGCCTCCTGATGGACATTTATCAATATTAACCCTGTTCTTTTAACAGTGTTCTGAATGGATTGTTGATTTCATGGACCATGGAAGTTACAAGGAACATACATCCATTACTGAGTAAATGCCAACCGATACTCTGCATGCAGGTTGCTTTTCATCTGTATGTAGCAAACCTTTTATTAAGGATGCATTGGCACTGCTGCTCCCATTTAGCAAATCAGAAAACTGAAACATAGAATGTGTAAGTTATTAAAAAATTTATTGGCAAGACACAGCTGTTCTGTATGGTTACTTGTAAGCAGAGAATGCTACTTGACTTCCACGAGATCTTCTGGTAATAATTACAGCATAAAAGGCTGACAGCACATACAGTAGATAATTTATCACTTCCAAGTGGAGATACAGAATTTTTTCCTATCCCATTGTTTTCCTTCATACATACACACAACTGAGGTCTTCTGGATTGTTCTGGTTTTGGATGGAAAACAGTTGAACTTCCTAATACTCTTCCATTATCTCTTAAAAATTCAGAAGTAAAACAAGTACACTGACTTGCATTGTATATTCATGAGACTGAAATGAAAATTTTAAAGGTCTTTTATTATCAATAAAATTAAAAGCAGTTGTTTACCCTGACACATGTAATTCTGACTAAATAAAACCATCTTAAAAGTTTTCCTTTCTGACATTCACTAGTTTTAGAAGAAATAATTTGGTTCCAGTGCTGTCCTTTTTTAGCTTAGTGCTCCTTCCCTGAGATGGTAAAAGTCTCTGCCAAATGCCGCAAGGTCTTAAGGATTTTTTAAGCCTTTGAGGGTTTTAGTGGGTCTTAATAATGCCATAGTCCTTATGCTGGCACACAGCCCAGGATGAATTTTACTTTTGATGGCAACAGCTGTGTATCTATCAGGTTTCTGAATCTGTGAGGAGGCCAGAGCAGGATGCTGCAGTCCCCAGGCAGCTGCCGAAAGCAAGGGAAACAGAACTGCTGTGCTGGGATCAGGGCTACCAAGCAACAGGCACCAGCTGGGAGGGGTTGCCTTTGGCATGTGACCCTCCTCATTTTCTTCCAAACCTTTCTAGGAGTTAGGTGTCTTGGAAAGCACATTTCTACCCAGCGAACCGCCTCTGTTACAGGTGTCAGTCCTAGAAGCAGCAATACTGCTTCTTCTTCTCTTCTTAGTAATCCATCTGTTAGCAGCAATTTCCCATGTAAATGGGACAACTAGTGGTTGTACTGATGAGTCTTGATAGTGAAAAGATTATGGGAGGAAAACTTTGAAAATAAAAAATTATAAATATTGAAATGCTTTGAATATTGCAAAATCAAGAGATGACATTTGTAAAGCAATAAGCAAGCATTTAAATCATGTAATAAGCTTTTATGCTTCACAGAAGATACATGACAGCTTGTTTTTTCTTACCGTTATCGTGGATGTTAATCTTAATATTTTTTAAGATGCAGCTCTATTCTTTGCCAGACTTTTCAAGAATGAACAAAGAGCAAAGGTGTGATTTTTTTTCCTGCTTATGAGAGAATTTCAACAAAAGAAAGAGTAAACATGATGAGTTTGAATATTCTTCTAATTTTAATTTTTATTGCCCATTATTGAACAATACCTTCTTCAATTATTTTGTGATGTGGAGATTGAATGACCTAATGACTATTTAGCTAAGAATATGCACAGTAAAATAAGTCATCGCTGTTCAGAATTATCAAGATTTGGGCTTACTTACTGAAAGACTGCTGATCAGCACACCTTCAGGATTTTTCTCTGAGATTCATATCATCTCCTCACTAGTGATTCATATCCCCTCCCCACTAGCAATCTAATCTAACACTACCCTAGAACTGTCAAGAAGGGGGAAGCAGCAGCACTGCTCAGTGTCCTCTCTGTCACTGTACTAGAAGCAAAATCTACAGCATCTCTGTCCTGTCCTCAAATGAAGGTAAACCGGGGAGGAAGGGCAGGGGCGGGGGGGAGGGGGGGGGTGTGGTCCACACGTCTGGGACCTGTGAAATCTGCAGTCAGTAACTGGAGAACACAGGGAGGGAAGTGGGACCATGTTTAGCACTGAGCAGTTGTAAATAACCTGTCTGCAATGTAAATAGTCTATCTGCAAAATAGCACAAGAATTTTAAAGTAGTAATCTCTAGTTCAAATAATAGTCAAACTTTTCTTGGAAATTCAGTGAATAAAAGAAGGAGAGTAGGGTATAAAGGGAGCAATTATACTTGCAGTTAGACTTTTGAGTGGATTTGGGGTTTTGTTTTCAATGTACCTCTTCTTGTCTATTGGTCAACAGTCATTGGGATCAAAATACCTTCCTGAAAGTCTGCCCTATTTCCTTCTCCATCTGAAAAATAAAGACACAGCTGTGTTGCAATGAATATCTCTATACAAGGAACTTTTCTCTGCATTCCACTGTCTCACCCTCTATATCCTGGCAATCAAAAACTTAATGAAGTGTGTTAAGAGTGGAATAGTCCCCCACTGCTTTAAGGCACCTCAGATAAAGACTTAGTCATTCCTGAGTTCCTCTTTCTTCCTCATTGAAGAGTTTCAGGCAGACCTTTAAGATCAACTGACCCATATTTTTGTATTTAGTTACTTTGCTGTCATATTTTTTGGTTTTATCATTGGTACATTTTTACTGCCAGTAAAATACTACTTGTGACCACTCTACATCTCACTCTCACCCCATTCATGTTTCTGTGATCCTCACAAAACGTCTTGGCCTCCCTTTAATCCTTTCGCATTTTTCTGAACTCTGTTTTGATCTTTCACCAGTTCCCTTGTGCCATTCCCATTCTGTCAAATCCCTTTGAGAATGTTTTTCTCTTATGCTCTCCTTATTTCTTGTTCTCTTCCTTCTTTAGTATATAAAGCATACTTGATTGTCAACCTGCATTTTTTCCAGTAAAGACCATGAAACACACAAACCCACATGACTGAGGAAGATCATTCAGCTTTTATGATTTCAGCAATATTTGCAACCTTGATATTAATTTATTGGCTTTTACTGTGGAAGTTATAAATATATTATTCAATTGTTCTTTCATTTACACCTGTTTCAATATAATTCCATTTGATTCAGTCAAGTTATTCTTAAATTACTAATCTAATTGAGACATTAATTGAACTAGAGGATCAAAATTTGGATTTATCTACCTCCAATCCTTTGTAATAAAAGATGGAATATTCCCAGGGAGAAGATAAACAGAAGAAATGTTAGAGCTTGAGAATGGCTTTTTCTAAATTCCTTTTCTAAAACTTAGAAGTTGTAAAGCAAGGCTGTTGGCTTTGCATACCTTTCTTTCACCTCTTAGTTTTGTCCTTTCTGTTAACATAAATCCTGGATATATTATGAGAAATTTTAAATGCGGGGGATAGCATATATTCCTTTTGTTAAGGACATTTTCTTTTGATAGATATGAGAAAAGAAACTGAACTGTGATCCATACAGTTGATCAAAATCTAATTAATTTGTTTAGACTGCAAAAGGAAATTCATCTGTCATCTTCACATGCATCTTGTTTCCTTCTCCTAATTCTAACCATATTTGTCTTAGTAGACACTGAAAATAAAAAAAAAAAAAAATTAAAAAAACCCACCACAAATAGCTTAAGAGGTAGAAGACGTTTCCAGAGTGTGTGCAATTGGAGCAACTTTGTTCTGTGTTTGGATTTGTATTTTCCAAGACAGAGACTTGATGCTGATTAACAGAGATTTTATTTCACATTTGATTTTCTGCCTATAATATGTCATGATATCAAATTTTTTAGAAATATTTTTTTTTAATTCTATCATCTCAACTGATCCTGATGTAAGCACAGACAAAAAAACTGTATAACTTGTAATGAAGACTTCAGGTCTGATAATTTACAGGAAAATACTGTCGTTTCTGCAATTTATAATGCAAAAATATTTACTCAAAAAGCATTTCCTTCAATATTACCTAAGAGACCTAATGGGGTCTTATCTGAAAGACTGCTTGATCAAAAAAGAGATGGTTCATAAAAGTACTTGATAAATAGTAAATAAATGTAGAGCTATTAAATGAAAAATATAGTAGTAGATACATTACTGAAATGCAAGCAGAGAAACTTTGAGGAAAAAAAAGGAAAAGAGAATAGAAACTGAAAATGGAGCAGAGAAGACAGAAAATTATGGAAATATTTTTGGAGATAGGGAAGGAAAGGCTTAATAATAGTCAGTCTGCTCCATTTCTGTCAAATTTGTTTTATGTTTTTTTGAGAAGGTAGACTTTGTTCAAATAAAACTTCTGCTCAAATAATATAAACACATTTGAAGCAAATTGAAATCTGTTATTAAATGTCTGTTCCTTACGTGTTACAAAAACATGGTCTTATCCTACTTTAAGATTCACTCTACCAACATGAAGACAACTACCATCATACTAATAAAGCAGTTCAGGAACAGGAAATTTTTTGTTATCTGCAGGTATCTTTTTTCTTATAGTATGTCTTTGGGTAAAAATGTGTTTGGATAAAACTAACTGGTGTCCTGGATAAATTTGGAATCAAAAACTTTAAATGCAAATAGAACTCTTGAATCATTAAATAACTCACAAAGAAATGAAAATTCTTACTGAAAAGCAAAAATAGCCCTTTCCTGTTAGAGTCACCTTAAATGGAGTATTCCTAGATCTGGGTTTTTTACATTACCAAGCATTCTTGTTTCATGCAAATCTTAGAGCCTACTGTGCACTAAGTGATATTATAGACATCAAATGCACATATTGTGTAGAGGAGTATATCTATAAAGCAATCAACCTTAGGTTATGAAAAATGTAGAATATTTGTCATATCTAAAAAGTATTGCTCTCAAGTTATCTGTTGCTTATATTGTAATAACCTTTAAAATATTTTTAAATCTAAAATAATATACATTTTATCTGGCTTTCAGATTAAAGCTTCACAACATTTAGAGGTTTATCGCTTTCAAATGTTCTAATATTTTCTGGTTCATTGTATTCTGGTGCTTTCTTTTTTAACAAAAGCAACAGGTGTCCATTCCTTAGTTGACTGAAAATGAGCTGTGAGAATTTCACATAATTTTGCAACAAGGACCAAATTACAAAGACAGTAAGCTCACCTTCAAGACTGCTAAATCCTAGTTTTAGCACTTCTGACTTGATTTACAGGATTCAGCAATACAAAGTGAAAGTGATGATGGATAGCCAGCAGCTGTATTTGACTCTGCTATATCTTTGGAACTAACACACAAAGCCCTCAATCCACAGTTATTTAAAAGTCTCTGCTACAAGATCCATTCAGGGGCATCACCTTAGCTTAATGCCCTCTGATAGCTAAGCCAAAAAAAAAAGAGGTATATTTTGCATAATTTTACTTTTTCTTTTTTTTCTTTGGTAGCCTGTTCTATTAAGTAAGCCTTGCACAGTTCTGACAGCAGGTGAGGATTTCCAAAGAGCCTGGAAGTTCTTTGAGGTACATTCCTATCCCATTCAATAATTATTTTTTTATATATAATGCTGGTATAATTTAAATAGACATGAAAACTGACAGAAAAGTAATAATAGACGTAGTTTCCCATTAGTGCAAGTGGGGCAATTACTACTTCACAAATATTGAAACTAGCTCTGATAGAGATAAAATAATTTCTCATAATTTAGTAGTGTTCATCACAGTAGCAGTGAAGGCCTACAACTATTGGCAGTAGAGCAATGTGAATTTTAGTACAGAATGTAAAGTCACAGATTTCACATAATACTCTGAGTTGGAGGGGCTCCACAAGGATCCTAAGTGAATGGCTGTATGGGGATCAAACCCACAACCTTTGTGTTATTAGAACCATGCTCTAACCAAGTGAGCTAATTTTACCTGTCCTGTCTTCCCAAACGGCATGATATTAATGTGAGTTGATGTCAGTTAGTCATTCATCAACTTATTTTACTTCAATGTCCTAATCAAACAGAGAGGCTGTTTCAAATTGGAAAATTGTGCAGTAGCAGTTTCTTACAATGATATTTAGTAAATCCTGATACATTTAAGACATGAGACAGAAAATGGTGTTCTATTCATTTATATAAGGCTAATGAAAATGAATAAATCTTGAGAAGGCAAAAATCAGTGTCTTTATAACTTGCACTTCCCTAGCTGATAAAATGCCTTATTTTGAACATAGTGTAAATGACCCTTTAAGTCCAAACTTCTACTAAGAAGTTTCATTAAAGTACATAAATTACTACAACTGTCAGAGATGGCATTAAGTATTCAATAAAAGTAGACTTAACACAATTAATAGCAATTAAAATTATACTTTTATGATGTCAGCCACCAGCACTGTAAAGACATAATTGCCTGTAAGGACTTCTCTACCATATTTATCCTCTAAAACTGTCCAATTTATATGAAAAATGCCAAAAACATATCCCAAATGGGTACCATTATCCTCTTGTATTTTTAAAAGTGATCTGTCTTTATCCAGCCTGTGCACATTAAGCTAATTTACTTTAATTAGTTTTTTTCTCATTGCCTTAATAGGCATGTTGATAAGGTTTTATTGGAAAAGGGTAGAGGGAGAGATGTTGGTTAGTTTTTTTTCTTTTTCTGACTACAGTTGTTAAACTTTATTCATTAAATATCTTTTAAGAGACTACTATCTAGAATCCTGCACTTAGATTTCCCCTGTTCATATTCTCTCTCTTATGTTTGGTTGTCAGACAAAACCTTACTGAATGATAGAATTTTTGGTATTTTTTAAAAATGTAAAGCAATTTTACTTTGGTTCATTAACGGGTAATTAAATGAGACAATGTGAAAAGGAAATTTGTTTGGACATAACAAATTAATTAATTCCTAGAAAAGTTACTTGTGTCTCTAATATCCAAACAATAGAATATCTGTGAAAAAATGCTAGAGTTCTCAAGCAATATTAAGAACAACATAAAAATGTGTCATCAACAGGTTGCTGTCTGACTTTAAGATCTAGCCTCAGCCTTGTAATTTAAATACAAAGTGCTTACACCTGCTGATGTAATTGGGACACCTGTGTAATTGATAGCAAGAGGGAAGCTTCTATTCTCAGGTACTTGGAATTGCCTTTGGAGACATATAATTCACTCTATTGAGGGTGCAATTCAGTTTCTGGTGTGTCATTACAAAGCTACCTCCAATTTGGATGTGTGAAGTTTAACAGAAAATCTTCCCCACCATATCATCTTCAGAAATATTCTCTGCTGTTCTAACAAAGTTTGCAAAGGTATGTTCAGTGTTTTGCTAGCATCCCTACAGGGTTATTTTTTAATTCTGTAAATTTTCCTTATACAAAATGTGAGAAGCCAAACCATTAGCATGGTTTTATCAGATTAGACTGTGATTTGCTCCTTGCTTTTCCAAAACCTTTTAATGCTCAATATGAGTGTTTTGCAATACAGAAAAGACAAACTGATGTCTGATTTATGTTACTGGATGGATAGTTCAATTTTAAACCAGCCTCACCACACAGCCTAAAAATCAATAGCTATAAAAATACTCAGAATAAGATTACATACAAATTTATGACAGTGAAAATAGCCATGCATGTCTTAAAGCTGTACAGATATGGAGAGTTTTAAAAGTGTTTCGTATTATTTAGAAATTAAAACTTCATTTTCCATAGAAATTCCTCAGAAAAGCACAGAATTTATGATGAATAAATATCAAGCACTGTAGAATCAAGCCCTGATTCAGCTGATTCATTTGAGAATAAGAAACTTCAACTTCATTTTGGATACTGTTAAAATGACTTGAACTCTCTTCTCATTCTTAGGCATTTACAGAATGCCAAAGAATAATATTCCAGTGAATAACTGATAAACTACTTTAAAAATAGGTTACAAGTTTATATATAAGCTCTACAATTGTTTTACATTCATGGAATGAAATTACATTCAAAGTGATTATAAGGAATTCTTGTTAGCCAAAGTTATTGGTATGATGCAAATCTTACACTGCTTTTTTTTAATCCCTGTGATAGTAGTGGATTGGTAACTTTGTATGACATCACATTGACTTAATTATTCATAATTAATCAGGACTGTTTCTCTCACCAAGTCTATGAGTTATGCTACAGGAAAGAAGTTTCTTAGGTTTCCAAACTACTGAATTACAAACCTATCCTACATGAAATTTTTCATGGCATGTTTTTTCCTTTGCTATCCCAATTTGTACTTTACTAGGCAAATTTGTCCTTTTCGTGGAGGAAAAATATTATTCATGTTGAGAAGATTCAATAACTTTTTGACTGACATAACAAAATATAAATGTTGAATTGAAGACTCATTCCCCATCAGAAGGAATTAATATCCTCCCATCCTTCCCCAGGGGAGGGGAGGGGTTTACAACTGAGCCAGTTTGCATAAGGCATAACTCTCCAAAGGGTTTCCTTGTTATCTGACTTGTAGCCTCTGGTGATGGATGTTCACCCCCTCTACCTTATAAAGACCAGAGACTTGTCTCTACGCACCCAAAAATTCACCTCATCCCCTCTTGAGGTGCAAACCTGGCCTCACAAAGGCACCCTGCCAGCTGCACAAGTGGGCAATTGTTTTGTCATTAACCATGAACATTTCAGTCTTTCACAATAATATATAAACTTTTGAAATTGTAGTCAGAGAATATTTTTCAATATTGCTATTTCTTGGTAACAAGGAGTGAGGGGAAAAACACAGTAAAATTACCAAAAACCCTACATGTAAGAGTAAGACAGTTCAACTTGGAAAATTCAGTTAAAGTCTGGATAGTACCAGGGTATTGTGAAAAAATGTACAATTTTTCCTGTAAAAGGTAAGCTAAAGGCTTGAATTTGTCTATTCTTACTCTAAATTATAGTAAGCCAAAGAAACAAAGTAGATATTTGAATTTTTTTGGACACATGTTTGGAACTTTATTAAATCTCTACTTTTAAGGTAACCTCTAAAGAACTGTCTCATAGGAACACTCAGTGTTGTTTATAACGAACTTCCTTGAATATCTTTGCATTGCACCCCTAGGAACTAGAAAATTGTTCTTTTTTTTTTTCTAACATCCACCATTTAACCACTTTCTGGTCTAAAAGCTAAGCTGCAGAAACACTATCAGAGGAAGCAGTTGAGTAAATGTACACATTATTCAGTTCAGACTTTTGATGTGCTGAATTTGGTATTTGATTTTGCAGAACATCTCTCCAAAACCTAATCAGTAGAAGAGTGGCTAAGAGTATAAAAACAGAACAAATGCATACAGCAATTTCCATGAAATTGCTCAAATCAGATTACTAGAGTAGCATCTGAGACCCCTGTAGAAGTTCTCACAAAAAGTTTTGTGAGAGGTTTTGCAAGTTGTAAGTAACATGCAAATGCATACCAATTTTCTGTTGTCTGCCTCTGTGATGGGTTTTGTAATTCATTTAGACTTCTTCTGTATCTAATATTTATCTAATAAAATCACTTGTCATAATGGAATTGACAATTAAAAATTATGACATTGAAAAATAAATTAGTGTTAGAAAATGTCTTGGGATTTCCTTATGAAAGCAAAAGCATTCCAAGGGAAATGGTATAAGGAGCCATAAGTATTCCAGATGGTAAATTATTTTCTATATGACATTCAGATTTATCTGTAAGTGATCAGCATTTTTTTACTTTTATAATATCTGTTTTGCCTTTAGCTTGTCCATAATGTAAAATTTTTTTATCAGTCATGGAAGTCTGTTAGAATCTAGCAAATATTTCTCAGATTTTTTGTACTGATTATATGAGCAGAGTTAACAGGGTATTGATAACATTGGAGATGGTGATTTTGCACTTTAATAGTAGGAAATCTGAACAAGTCGAACTATGGAAGAAGATTCAGGATAAAACAGAGAACTGAAAGCATAAGTCAAAAGACCGAGAATTTATTAGCCTTTACTGTTTTATTAGCTGTTATGGTGTTACATCAAGGTGTGTGGTTCTCTTCAAATTAATGCAACTCATTCTTCTCAGTTGTTTCCATATAGCAACCTTCCATTTCCTAACAGAAATACCTTTTATATATAATGTAACCTTTTGCTAAACTTTATCCCATTTCTATTACTCCAATCTTCAAGGTCATCCATGCTTTCCTGTACAACATCTTCTATACTGGAGCACCTTTACTTACAATGTGTTATCTATGAATGTCATCTGCATGCTCCTACTTTTTTTCTTAGCACGACCACCTATGAAAATATTATATCACACAACTTAAACATCAGGATCTGAGAAACTCATCTATGTCTGACTTTCACCACTTCTAGCAGATACCTTGCCTTTAGACAATTCCTTATCTGTCTAGCCTTGATTACTGTGAGGTAAGTTAATGTGGCATTCTATCAGTTTATTAATGGTGATGGATGAGAGCTACTATATTTATTATTTCCAGAAATTAAATGGGTATTTTTGTTAATGAGAGGGACCAAGTTAGTCTAGCATGGTTTACTTTTGATGCATAAGATGCAAACACATTGAGTCAAACAAGTAGGAAACTTCGAAAGAAAAAATATAAGAAGCATTTCTGGGCAATTCTTCCCTTTGTATACCCTCCCACCACTTGGCAGGCAGTGTCTTCAAGTCTTCTTATGTCAGAGGTCAGGATCGGGTCATTATGTTTGATAGGTATTAATAGGTCCACTAGACCTTTTGAATTATTCATACTTTTGGAGTTCATCATCTTGTGGTGGTGACTTGCACAATTTAGTTATGATTTTGTTTAGAAAAGTCTTGCATTTTTTTTGTTAGAACTTCTCTTGTGGTAGTTGAATTGAAAGATCTTTATTCTGGTGCCATAGTGATGAGAGCTCCCTATATATCTTTATATAGACCTTTATCTTATCCTTCTTCAGCTATCTCTTTTTCAAGCTGATGAACCATGGTCCATTCCACCATCTTCTAGTATGGAATGACTTCAAAATCCCTTTATATTCTTTCTTCCTTCCTTTTTTTCTTCTTTCTTAGATCTGATGCCTTTTTTTTTTTTTTTTGAGATGCAGAGATCAGAAACTTAGTGTTCAACATGAATATACGGTGAATGGATTTATTGCAATAAAAGTTTCCTGCTCTGTTTTTTTTTTTTTCCTAATAATTTTTAATGTTCTACTGCTGCTAGTTTTGACTGAGGTTGAAAGATGGTGCTTTTAGAGAACTACTCAAAATAACTCCTGTATTCTTTTTTGAGGTAGAATGTAGAATCCACAGTTTTGAATGTAGAGAAAGGAGTATTTATTGACACCATTTCACACATTACTCTTCCATTTTCCATTCATATGTGTTGTTTCAAACAAATAGCTCTACCTGGTGAACAGCTAGAGAGGAATCTTGAATTATCTGTTCCCAGAGAAAGCCCCAAAACTCTTTCTGATAAAGGAGATCACAGTACAGTAATGATGCACCATTTGAAGTACCCTCAATTAGTAATGTCGAGTTCAAAAATGGTAAATTAGAGTGATACAGAATTGCTACCCTGACACTGAAATGCTATGCAGTTTTTATGAGAGAAGTAATCTTTAGCTGCTTGCTCTTTATGAGAGTGAGAGAAAGAATATATTTTAAAAGTCATTCTAATGAGGAAGGATATGTTTAAGGCCAGGTTGGATGGATGAGCAAACTGATGAAATTAGAGGCATCCCTCCGCATGGCATTTGTGACATTTTCAGGATTTCTCTGCCACTCCTACATACTATTATATAGACAGTATCTAAGCAGCTAATGCAGATTAGTAAAAAAAAGTCATTGATATCAATGGAGAATCAAACTGATAATGTATATGAAGCTATACTATCAGCATGAAAAATGAAATGGATTGCCATGCCATTTATGTTATGGCACAATAGTTCTTTTATCTTTTGAAGATACCACAAATCCAAATGATCATGAAAGAATCATGCAGAAATCAAGCTCCATTTCTTCACATGCCCTTGCTTATTTTTGATAAGACTAACAAATAAAGATCAGAAAATCTACAGGATTAAATTATCTACATTTACAAGAACGTCTATCTTACCTGTAGCAAGGTAAATATAAGGTGTACAAGATCTTTCTGATGTGTCCACCATGATTAGTTCAGGGATGATGAAAGAGTTCAGTTTCACAGAACCACAGAATGTGATGAGTTGGAAGGGACTCACATGGATCACAGAGTCCAACTCCTGGCCCTGCACAGGACCATTCACAAGAGTCACACCAAGTGCCTGAGAGTATCATCCAAATGCTTCTTGAACACTGTCAGGTTTGGTGCTGTGACCACTTCCTTGGAGATCCTGTTCCAGCATTCAGCCATCCTCATTTGATTTAGTAGAGATTGCCTCACTGACTGTAATTGCTTTGTTAGCAATGTGTATGCTGTATACCTTAGCGCACAGACGCCTGTGTTAGATTTCAAATTCTGTATATACACATAACAGGAGACGTTATCATTGTTTTCCCACATTCCAGCTTAACTTGTTCATTCTTGCCTGTATTACTTGAGTCTATATTGAAAAAAAAAAAGTTAATCATATTTTGCTTTCTTTTACTGGAAACATGAATTTCTTAAACAATTTCAGACAAAAAAAAAAAAAGACATAAATTGGGCAGTGAGAAAACTTTTTCAAAATACACAAATTTTGCACTGAGACAAACACTGGTTTTGCCTTTTTTCTATTGATATTTTACTCATGATAATGTGTACATCTTTAGGGTAAAACAAAGAATATATGCCATTTTTACTCTGCCAGTAAAAAATCATAATTCATAAGCAGAAGCATTAGTACTTTGGTGTAAACAATGAGAGTTGGTCTTCAGTGTTCTTGTCACTGCAAACTGCAGGAGGAAAGTGAAGTTGGCAGTGAATGTTGATTTTTGCACATAATGTTGTTTTCTGAGGAATAACACACATGCATAACTTGCTGTCAGTTTGCTCTAATTATCGTAGATCATCTTCATGATCTGCCACTTGCAACCTAATATATTGTGATAGTTGAAGTAATATGTTCTGGTTATAATTGGTTGCCCACTATTGATATGGGTAATGGATCTCTCCTGTGAAATACAAACAGTAACTAGATGCACAGCATGCAGGTGAGTTAAGTAGCTACACTACCCAGAAATCAGCAGGTATTCTTCATGACTTAGTCTCTAGGCATATTTTTTCCTGAAGCTCAGCATATCTCTAATTGCAATTATATTTTGTGTCCATCTTGTCTCAGATCTTAGAAAAGGGGTTTCTGTGTATAAATATTTAAGTATGAAACTAAAAGGCAATACCAAGCACTTTTCTGCAGACTTGGAGAAATATAGCTACCATAATCTTTTCACAGAATTTTAATTTATATTAGTAGAATTGGTCTCAGGGATAAAGTGAAGAAAGATAAACAAGAAAATCAAATCTTTAACCTGGAAACTGTGAGCTACATTTTGGCATGGCAGGTTTTCATATTGCGTATTTAGTTCAGTGTAATCAATAGCATTAATAAATCAGTACATTGACTGAATTCTGAAAGGATTGTCTCTCTCACACAATTAATTGATTTTTGTGTTCTCCATGTGAACACAGAAACACCATAGTTAAGTGCACAGTTGGTGTAATATTGACTTTTTTTTTCCCCGATATTTAGTCACTAAGTGTTCAAGGTTGACAAGGGCAGTTATATCCCACTCTTTTCTATCAGTAACCATATTTATCTGGAGCACTGGTTTCCCCCAAAGCATTTCTTGGATTGAAAGGTCTACTCTCTTTTACGTGTTCTATTCTAAACTTCCAAAATAATCTGGAGACAAAATTTACATCCTTACAAAGTACTATCAGAAAATTTGATTTAAAAAATGTATGCTTGAGGAAAATGTTTGTGGTTCAGCATAAGCTTTTTAAGTATTTTGCTTTGTTTCTTTAAGTCACTCTGGTTATAGGTGTTGAAGAGGAAACCATCAAAATCTTAAAAGGCTTAGCCCTTCTTTTCTCATCCTCGCTGGTTTACATCTTTCTAAAAGGACTTCAAAAATAAAAAGAAGTGCAAAGGATGTTGCATCCAAAACCACACACAGGTTTAGCCTAGGGTGGTTATCTTTAGTTTTAGTGAACATGGTCTCCTTTAACTTTGCATATTTCAAAACTAACACACTTGGATATTACTTTTGTGACATCCATTGCAAGAAATCTTTGAAAAGAATGATTTACATTTTATTCTATTAATTTTTATTTATTTGACACTTTTATGTTACTTCTAAAATGCATTACAGCAGTTTTACCTGAATTTTCTGCTCTAATTACAACTTACCTAATACTAACCTGATCAACTACCAGACAGCGATTATGTTTCTTCACAACTTGCAGTGTTGGTGGAAATATATGACACAATACAAATTAAATTATTTGAAGAGAATTTGTAGTTCATTACAATTTATCAGTTCAGTATAAATAGTTAAGTAGATATCACCCATATAACACATAGATAAAACATAACAGAAATTACACAACTTATGAATTTGGAGGTAAAGGAGAGGGTTTGACATTTTCAAACTGCATTTAAGAGTCTAAATTAACTACTGTAAGTTTACATGTCTGGTTTAAACATGGGAACTGGTGAAATCTGTGTACCTTTTCACTGATGTTGCAACTAGAATATGGGGGCCAAAACCACTTTAAAATGTTGCATGCTTGGGCTGGGATCAGCATTGTGGTTGGATAGCAGAGGTCCTGCCTGGTATTGAAACACATTCATTTTCAGCACCTTGTTGTCTCCTTAGAAACACTGCTTTTGGTCAGCCATCATCTAATCTCAGCAATTAATGAAACAATAATTATTTGATTCATCAGTGAAGAAATAGAGTTTCTTTAAAAGGCAGACTCCATTTAATTAACAATAATTTGAGATTTTTAGACAGTACAGTTCTGAATACTTAAATTATCTGTCAACTGGCTTTCAAATATATTCTCTCAGAAGTGCCAAAATTTATCCTGATAATTGTTTGGCAGTAATTTATGGTCATATATGCCTGTTGTATCATTCCTTGCACATTGCCCATTCTTGGTTTCATCTGAATGTTCATTGGGGTCTAAACATACAGAATCAAGGGAAAGGCAGAAAAGAGGTCTATGCATATAATAATAGTCATAATGCAACTTAATCTAAAGTAAATATATAGATGTATTCTTTATATTCCTAAATCTGCCTTCATATATGCAGTCATCTTTTGACTTTTCAGGAATATACATTGGTACTTTTGAATGTACAACCTTGCTAGATAGGATAACTTTTTCATACTGCCATCAGCAGGAAAACTATTTATATTCCATGTAAACAAAACAAAACATTCTTCTGTTTAAGAAATAAATCTATGTTGAAAAGAAAAGGCACATTGTTAGTTTATGCTTATTCAAAGCTTTGTTGAGTAGTTAATAAAAGTATGAAAATTAATGTAGTCTTGTTCACAATAATTTAACAATTAAATATCCCACTTTCTCTTAAACTCTTTGATCTTTATATCTCCTTTTTCTCATTTTCTACTCTTTCTCTCTATTAAGAAAAATCCAGTATGTGTGTCATAGCATATGTGCAGTTTGCTATCCTATTTCTTTTGGATAGTGGACTTGGTGTGGGATAATGTGAAGTTGAAAATAGATGCATGTTATGGGTGAGCACGTAAGTGAGAAAAGAGGTATTTTATTCAAAAGAGCCAGTAATCATAGCATGAACTTCATACTTACAAGTAGTTTCAGCAGTGCCAGGTTTGATATGAAAAGGGATGCACGGTGCTCTAATTATTACACATGTTTTTAACATATGTTCTGCATTATATCACAGGGAGACCTGTTCTTTAATGCTGCTTCCTCTTGTGCTACTTTTCCTGTGATACCAATTATTTTAAGCATGTATGACAGGTAACTGGCATCTTTATAGCATCTCAGCAGGTTTAACCAGTAACACTGTGAACATGAAATAGTCTGTTAAGAATCTGTTCTATGGAAAAGGATATCACCGACACAGAAAATGCATAAAACAACCTTCAACAAGAAAATGCAACAGTCATTCATGAGCTGAAGTACGTAGTTTCTAAGTAGTGACACTTTCAGATTAAAATGTTGCATATTCCAGGTCTGCCTTTCAAAACTGTTCAAATGTAGTGTCATGAGCTCTAGTGAATGCACATCCCTGTTAGTAACCAAATTAATTAACAGCATGTTGAGGTTCCCTAGAGACCATCTAGATATATTTTTGTTGCAATTTAATAAAAAATATGGATTTGTGGAGAAGGAGGTAAATCTTTTTACTAATATACAGTTATGTTATTGGGGTGGGGTTTACTGTAGCAAGGTTATAAAATGTGTCTAACAGAGTGTGCTTGTTTTTTCACACAAGCAATAATTAAGAATTTTGTATCTAACAATTATATATTAAGTTATATATAATTGAATATGTATAAAACTATAGATTTATGCACATATAAACACATAAATACAAGTTATACATAACTATATTATTTTCTACATATTTTATATATGTTTGTTCTATATAAACTATATGTATGACTATAGTTTTATACATGCATTATATATCTTATATACACATGCATACATAATTATCACAGAGTCACAGACTGAGTAAGGTTGGAAGAGGCCACAGTGGGTCATCTAATCCAACCTCTCTGCTCAACCTAGTTCTCTCTAGAGCCCATTGCACAGAATATATATATATATATATATATATATATATATATATATATATATATATATATATATATATATATATATATATATATATATATATTTATTCATTGTATATTTTACATTAATTTTGCCTGGATGGGTTTTCCTGGACTTGAGATTCTCGCTCTGTCTTTGAGTTTTATGGTGTTTACATAACAGCTTCTATTCTTAGTACTAACACTGTGGGCCCTGGTTCCTGGCATTGCTGGGATTATGATAACAAACTGTTGCTTACCATGGTAGGTTGTAAGGGCCATCCATTCATACTGAATGAGGCTGATGCTGAGAACCTCATGTTATTTATTCTCCACAGAACTGCAACTTATGTTTTTTTCTAATGGACTTGTTACTGAGAACTTTGGATCAATTGCGTCAATGATTCAATTCAATAAACTAGTAAATAAAAATTCCCTACATGATCTTTGGCTAAGCTGTGTCTAGGAACATGGCTTAAATACAGCTTTTAAAAAAGGACTATTGATAGAAGTAGCCAGATTGCTTCTTTGCATTGATGATCAATGTCTAGCGCTATCCATGGTGTTCCTCATAACTTGTGCTGGAATCCTGTGTGGAGGGTTCCATTTAGTGAGAAGGTACTTACCTTCTTAGTTTCTCTGCCATAAATTGGAATTTGTTGAATAGCAACATTAACTCTATCCTATGCTACTTCCTCAATTTACAAACACTTGAGTCATTATTCTTAGGGTTTTCAAGAGTTCTTACCAACAAAGATGGAGAAAGAATCTTTGTATGGGAAAACTCAGTACCCATTTTTACCATGTCAACATATAACTGCTCAAAAGAGAATGAAGTTTTAGTTCAGTGCCCTCAAAATGAAAACTGCGTTTGTGATGTGCAAGGTGTTCTTCCCCAATTCAAACCAAAGTATGCTTCTCATAGATGTTAACATAGCAATATAATCACTCAAGTTCCAAGCTCGTAGACCTTTCAAGTTGACAGTCAAACAGATATGATGTGCTGGATCGTTTCAGTGTTTTATCTGGCAGATAGCAATAAAGTTTTATAAGCTTTTTCGAGTCATTTTTTCCATAAAATAGCATCGATGTTTTACCGACTTTTCTATTTTGCATGTTCTCTGTGGGATAAAAGGTTTCATCTCAGAATGTGTAATAAATATTCTTCTGACTTTGTGCGCATGATAAACAAGAATCACTGCCTCTAGTTGCCTGCTAGAAACTGATGCCATCATCTAACTCTGTGTCTTGTCCTGGAAATGCAGCTGAGGCAAAGCAGCCACGCTGCTAGCCTGTTGTCTGGACTAGGGTCACAGTATATGACTTTCTGTTGTCTTCTTCCACAAGCTAGTTAGGAACAATTAGATGTTTTTCTTATTGAACATTGGCCATTTTTACATTCTGATAACAATAACTTTCTCCTCCTTTTCTTACACATGTCTTCCGTGATGCTGGGATACTTGTCCCAGGTCTGTTGTGAGAGCTTGTGCATGAGATCACAACTCCTCTGCCAAAGACAACATTTCCCATTAAAATCAGCAAACTGATTAATTGGACTGAATCAGGTGAAACTGAAGAATTCTACATCTGAGCACCTCAGAAAGAGCAGATCAGGGATGAGCCTCTGTTGCTATTTGTTGGACTTTGGCTGCTGTTCTCAGTTCCCATGTTTCTGAGGCCAGCATTCTTTGATCATGCTCCAGTAAATGAAGATCAGAGCATCAAAGGGAGTTAAATATGTTGGCAGTGAGTGTCACCAAGCCTGACTTTCAAGTGTGCAATGCTAAGAATATATTCAGAAATGCTCATTAAGTGAATTAGGACAGTTAGGCACCTAAGAAATTAAACCATGCAGGGAAGAAATTTGAGCACAAGATCACCTAAATCTAGAAATACTAAATATTGAAGAGAGCAAAGATATAAAGTTTTGTGCTTTTTTTTTAATTTAAGCTGGTCTTATTGACAGTTGTAAAATCATAGCTAAGAATTTATTTCTGCAAGTGATAACATATATAGAAAATACAAGCATGAATATTTCAGGGTTGTCTTCACACTCTTTTCTGTCTGGGGTCTAGAAGCAGACTATGTTAAGATCTATGGTGCCGATACTCTGACAACACAAAGAATACTTAGACACTCAGTGATAGAATTAGTTACAAGTCTGTTTTGTAGCTGTGTTTATGCCAAGAACAAAATTTCTCAAATAGTGTGAATCAATAATGTGCTAGCTGGTCACCATGTGTTAGAACATTTTTAATATTAAGCCTTTAGATTTCAGTAACTTACCCTTGTATTGCTACAATTATATTTTAGTATTTATCTTCTTTCATGTTTAAATTGTCTGTACAGTCAAGCTATGTATTCATTTTTTTATATGTTTACACATAAGTTTTAAAAATATTTTCTTTTGCAATCCAGGACTTAAGCTTAAGCAAAAGACTTAAGTGTTGTGTCTCTGCAACATGTGGGAGAGTTTTTACAGACTCTTATTCAGTGTTTTGTTTAGAGGTACCATAGGAAATTATTTTCATGGTTCAGATAGAATTTGGATGCACACATCCAGTATCCACACACCACTTTTTCAGGCTGTAGAGCCAATCAGTCTAATGATCTAATGTAGTATTTAACCTGATTCTCCTTGAAGTTAGAAATAGAATGCTTATTTTCTTAATCTCTGCTTGTCAGAAGTCTGGAGACAATATTAAGAATTTCTTTCCTGCTCGTTGTGGATTAACCCAGGTAGGCAGCCAAGCCCCATGCAGCCATTCACTGTTCCCAAGTGAGGTGGGAAAGAGAATCAGAAGGGTAACAGTGAGAAGACTCATGAGTTTAACAGGTAAAGCAGAAAACGCAAGCACAAGCAAGGCCAAACAAGGGATTCATCTATTACTTCTCATCACCAGGTAGATGTTTAGCCAATTTCAAGCAATCAGGGTTTCCTCATGTGTGACAATTATCTGGAAAGACAGTACCATAACTCTGATCATCCCATTCTCCTCCTTCTCCTTCACCAGCTTTTTTGGTTGAGCACAACCTCCTGTGGTGTTGGATATCCCTTTGGTCAGCTGTCATCTCCCAGCTCCTTGTGCACCACCAACTGACTTGCTAGTTGGGCAATGTGAGAGCAGAGAAAGCCTTGACGGTGTGTAAGCACAGCTCAGCACTCACAGCCCTGAGAACAGCCCTATGGTATCAATACTACTTTGGTCACAGATCCATTACACACACACATACTGGCTATTATGAAGAAAATTAACCATCCCAGCCAAAACAGGTACATTACGTTGCCATTATTTGGATCGTATTGATACCCTCTCATTTAATTCCTTGATCAGTCAGTCTAACACGTACTTTTAAAAACAAAAGATCCCAGAAAATATTGAGCTTTTAACCTTGACCTATTTTGCTTGAAATAAAAGTCAATTTAAAACACCCACTGGAGAACTGCTCCTTCACACCACATTTTTAAAATGCTGAAAGCACAATGAAATTAAAATGTTTTCTCATGGGAAAAGGTATTTACACAAATATAGGAAGTGTGCAATTTTTTTCACATTCCATTCATCATCATAAATTATTTTTATCACTTTCAAAATTGCACCTTAACTAAAGGCTCAGAGGAAGACTGTAGGCTGTTTGGATTCTTGTTTGAAGAGGAGTTCTAGCAACAAAAATTGAGGTTGTTCAGTTCAAGACATATTGTACTTTTTTCCCTTCCAATTTTGGCAGACAGTACAATGTGAACATAATTGGAATGTAAGAAAGATAAGAATGAAACAAGATTTTCTGATACTTTTGTCATTGGTAAAGGCTTTATTCCATGTATCCATTTAATTTGTTAAAGCTCAGTCTTTATATGTGAAATACTCCCAAATTCCTGTTTATTAAAACAAAAAATCATTTTATAATTTACTTCAGGACACTCTAAGATTGCAATACTTATGAAAAATACTGTCTGAAAATAGCCCTTTGTATATATTCCAAGTCTCACTGGGTTTGTTTTCTCTAAAAAATAGTCATTATCTTTTCCATATATTTTATGTTTATTACTGTTGAATATGATGGCTTTGCAAAGCTATGGCAGGGGGATTTATACTATATTTGCTAGTTCATACATCAACAAAATTGCTAAGTTGCAATTGAAAATTCATGTCAGCTGCTCTGAAGTTAGGAAGACTTTTCTCTTAAAATTTATATTAAATTTTCAGGACACATGATCCGTTTTCCACAGTGGCAGAAAAGAAAGAACATTTTCACAGTGACCTGAAGGAATCATATGTGCAAGTAATAGAGGTACAATGACCATAGATCTCTAAAGTGCTTTTTTACATTTAGTATTCAACATACAATCAACACTTCCATATGGTTTAGAGAAATAAAATTGCATTTCACAGCATAGTAACATGTCAGTCCAGCAGTAACTGTAATAAATATTTTATTACAGATAATCTACATCTCATTTAGACTTTAGGAAAGATACACAGTTTATGAACACATCATATATCACAATGCAAAGAGGAAAATAATGATGAAGAAAAGAAAAAATATCATCTATCATATCCTGGATTGCTTTTTGAAGCCACTGTGGTATTCTGTAATAATAATTAAACAATTACAAAATAAAAACATTTGATTACCAAATTCTTCATAATCTGTTCTCATTGCAGAATCCTGGCTCTTCAGAGACCCATTCACATAACATCACATAGAAAGCTGAAGGTAAGATAAAACATCCTACGGCCTCAAGCTCTGGTGGGACCTGTGTATTGTATTGGTGTTTTTAAAATGACACCTTACACTTTAGCTGGCAGAATACAGCAAACTACACAATCACAACAGGCCAGGGTGTGCTCTGTATACAGTTTTCTACTGACTTGACCATTATCAATAATTTACACTGCTGTATCTAATTTATTGTTGTTGCAATAGAAGTGTGGGTCAAAATATAAAATGGAATAAATTCATGAAGTTCAAACTTTAACAGACAAATGTTTTGTTCGAGAAGGAATATTCAGGTTGATAAATTCTCTGCCCTTCTACCAGACTCATCAAGAATAGAACATAATTGAATAAATAATAAAATTCTTAAAGTGTCTCAATAAATCTCTTGTGAGCACCCTCAAGCTTCCACAAGAAACTGCTGCTGCCTATGTGTGCCCTATTGTGATGCTTTTTAATGACAGCCCTCTTTAGATTAATACTTGCAAATGTAATTTGTCACCATGACCTCAGCTCAGCTGAAAGCACATGAGGTAGCAGAGCTCTGAACTGGTGTCCACTCAGAAATGTTTGAATTTGACAGTAATCTGCCTGTGAGCAAACCTTAATCTGTCTGATCAGTACTTACATAGCAACTGTACTGTATTGAACAACTACATGGAGTTTGGATTTTTTTCCTTTAATTTTTAGCTCAGTGATTTTTCTCAATGGTAACCAAAGCCAAATAATTTATAGCTTGTGAACCTCACAAAAGAGCCCATTTACAACTGTATTCTGCATTTTGTGACACCAAATGGAAACTGTGTTCTTCTATATGACTACAAAAGATTTTAGAACAGTGATCAGAAATGTGTTCTGCTCGTTAATGTTTGTACAGTAGCTGCCTTAAAAGAGCTACAGTTTCCTAGAGCAAATCATTCAGAATTCCACTACGCTCTTCAAGTTTAATAGGTTGAGCTCTTTGAGTTCTCCTACCTCCTCCTGATTGATGGTTTGTTTCTCCTTTTAATACAAAATTCAGTAAAATTTCCCACAGTGGAAAGGTTCTTTTAATTATAAAACACCAGCATGTGGGAATGATTCAATTTACACATCAGAAAAGTTCAGTTACTTGACCATAATTTATTTTTTTGTGCTGATCATTTACAGACCACAGATTCTTCTTCCCCTGCCCCCCTCCCCTTCTCACTTGCTCTCGTTCTATGTAAAAGAATAAAAATCTCAGTAAGCTGGAAATGGCTTTAGATATTGTATCACTTAGTCATCAAAACTAGAGCCTTCATTATCAGATTTTTTTTTACCAGCTTTTATCCCTTTCTCATTTCTTAGCTCTGTTGTCATATTTAATTTAAATGTATTCTGCAATTGCTGAGTAATACATTTTTTCCTTGTATCTGACAAAAGGACACTGTAGGGACAGATATGATATCTTGCTCATGGAACTGTGAACATAAGAGATATTCCAAAAAAGGATATTTGCAGTTCTAATGTTGCATATGACACAACTAACCAGCTCTTTATTTTTCTTTTATATATGTATATAATTAAGTAGGTAATACTGAAATAATGCTCTGGAACAGATGGGAGATTTTTGTATTTCAATGTACTTCCTCTATGGAGTACTAATTGTTTTTCTTGGTTTATTTTCAGAATATACCTTAGGACTTTCATTCATTGATAAAGTAGTTTTTAATGACAAAGCTTTGTAGATTCTGGATATGATTTTCTTAGCAAAATCAGAAAATTTAATCTTAATTTGTACTCATTATGAGAATAAGAGAAATAAGCAATAAAAATGTCTAGTATACCATTTATACAAATAGTTTTAAATATGTTTATAGATATGTTCTTAAATTATTTTTGTTTTCATCAAATGTGGTCTGTTACTAAGAACTATTAGATTAGATTGTGGCCATTTCAGACTGAAAAAGTACCTGTAGGGAATTGTAGGTATGCATCATTTATTCTAGGTTGTATTTATAATTTTGGTTCAGCTGAATACTTAAGAATATTTATTGATTGGCTACTTGTTGCCACACACATATGATCACAATGTCTATAATACTGAAATACATTATTGCTACTTCCTTGCTCTCTTAGCATATAATTTAGTCTGTTTTCCACTTTGGAAGGAATGTATTGCATGTTACTCTGGTAAAATATGTAAAACTTTGGGTCAGGGTCATTTCTTCTAATCCTTTTCAGGTATTTGAAAGGTGCTCCTACTTTACCCTGGCCTAAGTATTTAAACTAAAATCCAGTGTGAATGTGTGTTCTGTAGTGTGCCTATGAAAGAGACACTAAAAGGCTATTTTTGGAATATCTGCACCTGTCTCTGTTTGGATATGCTTTTATGTAGAAACACAAATGTATCCCTGGATAAGATCTAAGAGCTGAAACTAGCATGTTCTTGTATAAGAAACCAATGTAAGATGTTCTCTTCTATTGTTCCATTTAGCCATCACAGGCTAAAGGAAGCCAGCTTGATTTTACAAATTTAAATTTCTACTACTGCAGCTTTTTCTAATTCAACTGTACTTTACAGTATCCTGCTCAGTAAAGGGAACAATTCTGATCACATGAGGACAGCAATAACCAAGATCAACCAATACAGTAAAGGTCTCTCCAGTTCTTATTCAGGCAGGCATCTTAACACTAAGCACAGTCAGTATTTATTTCCAGAAGTTAATATTTAAAATTCTTTATGATCTCTGAATAAGCACTGGACCTTTATACTTTCCATCTGAGTGGCATACTCTGCTAAGTAGATGATCATGCACATGATCTCTTACATATTCTTACGTCTTACTTTTGGCTTTAATGGAATTGAACTCCTCTCTTCTTCTGCATCAGTACAACTGAAGCCATGAATAGACTGTTGTTTAAATGGCTTCTAAGGTTGGTACACTATCTGAATATCTCGTGTCCTGAAAGATGTGACCAACCACTCATCACTGCTGCTGCTGGAGCCGCAGGTGTCCTGTGATGATGCACCCTATTCTTCTTGGACATCTTTTGGTAGATAATTGCTTTCAGGTCTGTTTCATTTGCCAAGTTAGCCATGTAGTGTTATTCTCAGTAGGTCTGTGTTCCTGCAGTTGTCAGAAATTTCCAAGAATGTAAATCCTACTTTAGGGATGAAAAATAAACAAAAAGGCCCTGATGTCCGTTGGAAGCAATTTTTGAATAATTTTACAATCTTGTTCTTCCAGACCGTTATCTTGTGACTATTTACTACAGTAAACAGTAAGCTAAAATCAATAACCCTGTACAAAACTTACTAATGTCAATGGAAGTCTTGGCTCACAATTGTTATCACTACATTTTTTGTGATCATTTGTTTCCAGCATCTCTGACTTAAATACTAGCATTTTGTGCAAACTGTATTCATGGCAGTCAAATGGTGCTGAACACTGTGTTTAAGGTTGTTGTTTTAGTATTTTCTATATTCAATAGGTGTCCTGATGATACAGTTTTATGACAGAAGTTATTATTTTGACAGACTTTTTTGTTTTGGTTTGGTTTTCTTTCATGTGCATAAGAATGTTCAATGTCCATATGACTGCAATATTCTCAGACTAATACAAAGAACTTACGGTTTCTGCTGTATTGTATATATTTTTGGACACCCAGTAAATTTTTAATTTAGTAGGTAGGGATTACAGTGACCTAGTCTCTCCTGTTGTAATTTGGCTCTCTCTCTACACTACCTGCTACAGCATCTCCAGTCCTTGCATCACTGATATGAGAATCAGATATCACAGCTGACAGCAGACCCATCTCCACAGTACTACACATATTTTATTCTTTTGTTGTGTGTTTTGATTTGGTGTTTTGTTTTGTGTTTTTTTACAGTTAACCATCTCTATGGGTACTGTTTAAATGCTAGTATGATTCCTCCACATTGCTATTGAGTTTTTGTCAGCCTACCTATGTATTTATGAACTGTAGAGAGGCATGCCAGTGGTAGTATTTTTTCAAGTTGTCCTCAGTAGAATAAACAGGTACTGTACTCAGTCTTTAGAATTGTTATCTACTCGCAACAATCAGTCACCATGTCATTGGATGGATATTTTCATATTTTCAGATGCTTCTAGCATCTTTACACAAAAGTGCACTGACATATTAATTTTAAATCTGAGAAGTTATTTCTTAAAGAAAAAAAATCTTAGCCACTGGTAGGCAGTGATTGAAGATGAGTTTGGAATCTTCTCTCCATCAAAGCCAAAGTCCGCTTCCAAAGTCCTGAGCTGAGAGTCACTTTAGCTTGGGAGTCTCACAGGTCTGAATTTCTGGACATAATTGTCTTTCTGTACAGACAACTTCTCGCTCTTTCCATTCAAAATCCAATATAGGGTTATTGATGGTGTTGATTTCTGTTTTTAGAAAATTATTTCCTTGAAAGTGGAAGAACTTCTGGGTCCTTCTCACAACCAGGTATCTCTCTTCTGAACAGCAGAAGGAAGCTTCATGATTTAGCCCAGTGCTTTGTGTAAATAGTTCTAGAAATCTGGACTAGAGCCATGGTTCTTTTCTCCTGGTCAAATTCCATCATTTTAAGGAATTTGGAGTACCTCCAGTGTACAGCCCCTGTTGAAAACTTCTTCTTGAGATGTATTAATTTATTAATTCAATCTCTCAAGACAAGGAAGGTACTAAAGCTATTAAATTTTAGTATGTTATCATCACAATCAACATGATAGTTCTAATCAGAAGTGGCCAGAGTCAGTAATTACCTCAATTTTGCGAGGCTATTAAGCAGAGCTCCTGAGCACTTCTAACTTGACCTGTAAAACTCAGATGGCCTCAGGTGTAAAGTGACTGCTAAAACACATTCCTGTTTTGCCACATAAGCAAGACCCTGAGGCTCTTGGGATTCCAGCAGAAAGCGGAAATTAGTCCTTATTCTTGAGCCTCGGCACAACCTGCTGGTGTAGCCATAAGCAAGAGGCAGGAGCAATAGAGTTAGTGCTGTTTCATCAGGGCAGGGCTGACCTAATGCGTACAAGTCATAAAGTGACTCACTGTGAAGAGTTCTGGGAAATTTATTCTCTGTAGATGTGGCACTTAGGGTCATGGTTTAGTGGTGCAGGTGGCAGTACTGGGTTAGCAGTAGGACTTGATGATCTTAAAAGTATTTTCCAACCTAAATGATCCTGTGATTATTTTTTTCCCTGAAAACAAGAAAACTTGACTTTGTCCTTAGGAACTATTTCTGTCTTTAATGGCACAATTCTCCTTTGGGACATAAGCAGAGATAACAGGCAAAGTTATGGGTTCCTTCTTAGGGTACACAGCAATGGGGAAAATGCTAACTAGGGAGGTGCTACATCAGTACAATCCAGGACTTTCAGTACTGTCCTTTAAGACCCTTTACTGTTTGCCAAATACTTGCTTTTAGTTCTATGGCTTGTTGATATTAACAGAGATGTTATTAAATCCAGAATCAGAGAGTAAATATCTCAGGTGATAAAATATAGAAGATTTTGTCATTGCTGGTCTGTAAAAAATTTATACTAGCTGGATAGTGGAATAGTAACACATTACTTTCTATGCAGAAAAACATGAGTATTTTTCAGGAAAAAATGTTTACAATTAAATAGAAGTTTAGTTTTGTCACATATTATTCATACTCTTGAATTACATAGGGTGGAGCTTCTGAGTAGTGTATTACATTAAAAAAGAGCAGGAAAATATCCTTTAATAAGTCTCCTTTTTTTTTCTTTTTTTTTTAATTTTCATTTGTTCATACTGTTTATCACTTGCATGCCAAAAAAAAAGAAGGCAACGAAATTAAGATTTTCTTGGTTTCTTAAGAAAAATGTTAAGAAAGGTTGACAGTTTCACTTTTGCGGCATAGTAATAACATGTCTAAAGTACCCCAACTGATGCTGTAAGTATTGCAGCCCTGTTATTTGAAGAGACTCAATTATTTTTGAACAACTGAACTATAGGTTCAAACCGCTTTTTTTTATTTCCCTTCAAGAGACAAAGATCCCTTTCTTGTGGTTTGTTAGGATTCTTTGAATTACTTTTTAAGGCTAATTTGTGGTAGATTTTTGTACTGTGATTTTTATTTTTATTTAGTCTACTAAATCCATCTAACCTATATAGCCTGAGGGAGCTAAGTCAGGAAGCATAGAAAGCAAGAACACCTGAAGTTGGTACTTCAAGCTGAACCAGAAGCTAGTAGAACAAAACTTGTCAGCAAGTATTTTTGTTGAAAGAACTAAGAACTTTGTTTAATTTTTTCCCCAGCATTCCACTTTTATGTTGTAAAAAAATAAAAGGGATTTCCCTACGTTTTGTGTAAAATAAGAAACAACATTTGATTTTTTGCTGGTTTGATGTAGTTTAACAACCTGTGTAGGAAGTGGTAGAGTTTGCTGAAGCTAAGATTTGACCTCCAGATCTATTCTGAAGAGGTTTGAGACATTTTCTTCATTGAACAGTGATAGAAAAGGACATTTTCACACATGCTACACTTCTGAGTTGATGGCAAACTGGTCTCAGGTTCAGTCATCATCCGTATCCTTTTCTTCAGCATCAGAGAGATATAGAGAAGAGGCTGTCCACTGGCTCAGTATGCCTGAGGCTACTGTACAAATTATGTTGTTCAAAAAACTCATTTTAACAAACAGAAAGGTGAATGGAAGGTTTATGTGTGTCAGAGAGACGGTCATCGGCCAGATTTTGTTTTGGTAAGAAAAAGCCAAATAAGAACAGATCCTTTGAGTGACACAAGTCAATGAACCAGGTGAAACTCGGCATAAAATAAGAAACTGGTTGGTTACACACAGACTACAGAGACTTCCCCAAGAATTCTTCAGCAGTTTATAAATTAATAGTAAGTACCAAAATCCAGGTGTACAGAACATGTGTAAGATACAGGCTCCATGTTAAAATTTTAATATACTTGATAATAGCTGTGTCAGACACTATAAAGCAGTGTAAAATGTATGCTTCATTTATTCATTTGTTATCAACTAGCCACATGGGTAGTGTAGTTTATATAAAAGTAGAGATCTTCTACAGGGTCCTACTGAGTTTTGGTAGTCTCCAAAAATTGCAGCTCCAGCACATGTGAAGCTGAATGTGAATGCACAGTCTGATCAAAATTTGGTTTTTCAAGTGGAATTTCAACGCGTGCTATTTCACACCAAAATTGTGAGCAACAATGTTAACTCACTGGTTTTAAAAGAAAAAAAAAGTTGAAAGAGTGAAGGATTGTATTCCTCTGTTCTACTTATTACAGTTGATGAAGGTAGTTATGTATTTAGTCACTGAGACTGAACCTGCTGCAAGAGGCAATACAAGCTACCTTCCACAAATATCTAAAAATATGGTAACTGTGCCTGAGTACACAAGCTCCAGGTGTGATTTTGGAGACTTCACAAGTATTCCTATTACTGAGTACATATCTATCATGTGGGAAAAAAGGTCTAATCTGAGTTGTAAATGCTGAGAATTGCATGTCATTTCCTTTTGAGTGATAAATGCTCTTTTGTCTATGTAGATTTTGTTATATGTTTTTCACAATAATTCCTAACAGTGTGCTGTATCATTAAAATATCAAAATCTAATAAGTCAGCTGGCAATAAATGGAAAAAATAGAAATACATAGCAAAGATTAGTGATATCTAAAAGTGGTTTATAGGTCCTAGTGGGATTCCTCCTTTTTTAACAACAAAGTGCAGAGTGAAAGAATATGCACAGCTTTCTTTGTCTTCCTATTTCTTTTGATCTGAAAGAACAATCAGATAAGGCTGATTTCTGAAGACAGTTCAGAATGAACAGATCTCAGTTGCCCCCAGTGATAACCATCATTGTCAACAGGAGGCATTCCAGGTACTGACACTAGAGCCTTAAATGTTCAGATACTGAACATTTTATCTTTTATTTTAAAAACTACTGCTGGGAACTCTCTTTATAGAATGCAATGGATGATGAGTATTTAGAAGAAGAATGAACCCTGAAGGAGAATAAAGCCCAAGCCTCAGAGACTGCCACTGAACACCAGAAGGACAGAATAATTTAAGGTTATGGTGGGGAATTTCATGCACACAGAAAACACAAAGCTGTGAAAAATGGAAGGATAGAACTCAGGGGTTACAGGCTACAAAACAAAAATTAAAATAATTTTAAGGCCCTGGCCCTAATGAACATTTGTCCAGATCAGAGAATCGTTGAACGTTCTGTCAGAGTTCAGCAAAACTAAATGCTTCTTCACCGGGAAGGCTCAGAACTGGAGTATCTTGAAGTGTTGATAATGAAAGTTGAGGTATCTGGATTAACCCAGTCCACAGAAATGCTAATAGCTGCCTTCTGTAACCCATGTCATTTAGCAAGTGTTATCAGTCCCTCTAAGCACAATCTTCAGCTCTCAATTTTTGAAGAAAATACTGATTTTTGACACTGTGTGACAGTTTGTGTTTTACATGACTCACGTGTGTTGTACAAAGCTCACTGAACAAGGCACAATCCCAGGCAGTGTGCTACAAAAACCGATTATTTACAAATATAAGAATTGTAATATTTTTCTAATGTAAGTGTATTTATATCTTGCCTGCTGCAAAATGCTGCTGATTATTTTTTAAGTTAGTAGTTAACTATCTTTATGATTATCATAGTATTGGTAGTTTAACATACCCTGAAAATATAAATACTATTATCATTAATGAAGGATAACTGACTTCGAATGAGCAGATGCCAATGAATTACTAAGCAAAGGGGTTTTATGTGCTTATCACTGCCACTGCAAAATACATGTTATTCCTTGTCTAGTCTGTTTCCAAATAGTTTGCTCTGTCTACTAATCCCACTTACAAACTGCATTTAAACACATTAACTCCAGTCCTCCAGCTGGTGCCATTGTGTTTTCATGGGTTTTGGATAAATGCCTTCTGATTTTAGTCTCACAACTGGGGCAGAGTTCAGTTTGGAGAGTTTCCAAATAGGAGCTTCATTGACATATGTGTTCCCCTGACACGGAAGAGAAATTTGGGGTAGTTAGAGATTGACTCAAATCATACCGATATTTATGAACAAGTGGGCAACACACTTCTTTTGTTTAAATCTTAAAAAGTCTTAAAATTATCTAATTTTCACTAATAGCTAGTCAGACTTGAGTAGAAGGTAGTGAATCTTGTAGCCCAGCAGGATTTTTCAGGGTGTTGATACAGTGAATGCAGGTGCTGATGAACTGATGACCAGGTTTGTGGCTGTGGATGCCTGTGAGTGGTGAAGAAGACAGATCAAAGTCACAGACATTGAGAAGTACAACTAAAGGTCTCTTCTCTTCTTCCCCCTCCAATACTTTGATTTAGTCCTTGATCTTTTCACCAGTTTCTACTTGTGTGAGAAGGGCATGGTTTTTAGGACACATTCAGTATGTATCTTTGGTTTGGCTGTAACTATAACCACTCTTGAGGCCACATTGCCCAGTTTCCTAAGTGTACAGAAATGCCTGTTTTTCCTCTGAGTTTCCTTTATTGGTAATTTACTGCCAGTTCTGACCTGCAAGGAAAATGCAGCTTTTACTCGTATCCCTCAAAATAGATGCAAGTCTTTCTGCAGGAAGATCAAGGGAAGTAAGTTTAGGAAGCACCAGATTACTTTTGGGAACTCCATGTGTGTTTCTCTGGGGTCCATTTTTTTCTACCACCCAACAGTGATATATGACAGATAATGTTCCAGGAGGACAATTTTAAACAAAGAGTTGGATGTAATGTGAACATTATTGCTTGTCACACTTCACAAAAAAAATCTTATAGTGGTGGCAGGTGTGGAATATGATTTCTTATTTGTGTATCTTAAAACAATTTTTTCGAATGCAAATATAATGTACCAGGTGAAAAGAAAGTCAAATTAATACTACTTTTACTTATTGTTATTTCTAAAACAGTTTCAAAACAGGTGTGCATGAAGGCAATTGAAAACACTGTATAGAAAGCATATGTGGGAAACACCTGTAAACTTTAAGATGGGCTCTAGGTTACATAGAATTCCATTTCTGATAGTGAAACATGTTAAACTTAAACACTTAAACTGTGTTCTCTTTAAATAAACATAATCCAAATTCTAGCCAGCTGGGACCTTCAGAACCTTTACAAGATTTTTGTGTATTGTACAGATAAGCTTGACCATTGTGCTGGTGTTCTCTACTGCTAGAAAATGTACACCTTTAGGTAACTGGAGATTGAAACTGGTTTGTGAGCTTATATAAAACTAGAGAGCTCCATCTCACATTTAAAGTATGTGCAGCAGAAACCTGATGCAAAAGAAAACACATTTTCACATATATTTTCCCCTAAAAATGCCAAAGCTTGCTTTCTGTAGGTTTTTATCAGTGACACTGATCTGAAAGCCCACCTTGCTGATCTTTTTTCATAACTGCAATGCCTACATCTTGCTTTAATTTTTATGTAAAGTTATACAGTGTTGACATGTTCTGTAGCCCTTCTATGACAGGACAGTATGAAAACCTTTCTTTCCATGCCTACTGAAGAAATCATTGGGGTTAAATGACAGGGCTCTACCAGTGATTTGCCTGTCACAGACGACTGTAAATTGTAGCCTGTCTCCAGGATAGTGTTTAGACACATTCTGAGATTAATGGTTTTGCATAGACACTTTTGACTTCAAATGATTTTGAGACAAGCTCCATCAAGAAGATTCTTCCAGTCTGAACCCAACTGAAAATGCCTTACATTTCAGCTGTGTTTATGTGTAACTTTGTTGGTACAGAACAGACAGAATATGATATAAAAATAAAATGGTGTCTCATGTTCCAGACTACATAAAAATTTTCACCTCTGCTTTAACTCTTTGTGACAGATTTCTTTTTTTTTAATGGTAGTTCTTAACACTTTCAAATAACAGGCAGCAATGAGACTTTTTGTTTACATGACTGAGCAGGTCGTATTTTTCTCTGAAAGAAGTGCAGCTTGGAAGGAAGATCTGTATCCTAAATTTAGGAAAGAGGAAGCCTAGGTGTATTAATCACCTAGTAAATCCATTTAAGAATGTGCTAATTCATTCACTTTTCAGAACCTCAATTAGTAGTATGGGTTCTGCAGGAAATGAGATGTTATAATTCAGGAACCCTAACTTAAGACAAAGGTAATAATAAGGTTTCTATTTTGTTTAATGTGGAAATTAGAAAATGTTTAGCAGAAGAATGCAATGAATGTATGCTTTTTCACATGTGTGCTTTTTCACATGTTCTGTATTCTCCTGATCAAAAAAAAAAGGAAAACACCTTTTTCGTTACTATCAATTGGTTTTCAGCTTTTCAAATAGGTACTGAAGGTTTTTACATACAGTATCTGTGATTCTTATATTTGTGACTGAAACATTAAGATGTACTGAAGACTGAGATAAAAACAGATGTATTTGAACAGCAGGCCAGAAGTTTAATAACCTCACATACCAAATATTAGATTTGGTCTGTGCAGGAAGTTACAGGACTCCCTCCATGAAACCCCTCAGCAAATTCAAAGTGTCTTCAGCCAACCTACTAGTGATTTCGGTGCTCTTTCTGCTACGTGTCAGGTAAATAAGGTCAACGCTGGTCACTGCAGATAACAAAGTCCTCACATTGCTGAGTTGAAGGACCAGTATCCACCAGGAGAACACATGAAAATTCCGACTTCTAAGAGCAAACCAAATGGAATTTTTTTCCTAGTTGGCACAGGCCCCAGTCTCATAGTCAGTGATTAGCAGCCTTTAAAAGACATTAAAAAATAAAAAAGTTTCTTCCATGACGTTGCAAGACAAATAGATCCAAAGCAAGCCAAACTGAAGCCAGCTTGGTTGTGGCAACTGGTTAAAGCCACAACAGCTGGGGACAGAGCTCTTGTATTAGCATTGTTCAGGGTTCATGAAGTGACTAGAAGTGATGGCTTCTGAAGCTCAAGGGTGAAGTTTAAATTATGAACACTGGAAAGTAATTTATAAGCCTCTAGTTCCCTTTGTCAGAGAGTTAAGGCCATCTTTCAAGAGAAACCAGTTTTGTGTTACTCACTAATATGCATGATTTTCTCCATTAGATGTTGAGTTGTTCATGTAATGAGTCAGACTGCCATTGCCTTCACTTGCTGAAAGTGAATATTTAAATTTAAAATTAAAAAAAAAACAAACCAGGACCAAAATAAAAACAAAGAACACAAACAAACAAACCCCCCAACATACTATATTAGTATCTAAATACTTCAGCCATAATACCTTAACATGTTTGTTTTAATTCACCTATGGAATGTATCTGACACCTATTTTTTTAACAACTATAGCCAAAGTTTAGAAAAAATGTAAAGCACAAATAAGTGTATATAAAAAATTCCTATTCTAAATGTGATTAGTGCATGCCACTTGTAAATGTCAGCAGTTATTTTTAGAGGAGAGCACTTGTAAGATCTGGCAGAGAACTCTTGAAATGTCAGGAGGCTAAGAGGAAGCATAGCAGAAACCAAATACATACATAAATCTATTAGAGGATTTTAATACTAAGTCCATCATTTTTTTGAAAAGAAAAAAATCCAGCTGTCTTGAAACCAACCTGATACATCATAGTTCCCCTTCCATGTCAGAGGTATTGTGCAGACAGAAGCTTGTCTTTCTGGCAACCTGAGGAAAGAGCTCGTTCTCCCTTTTCCTTCTTGTTCACAAACAGATATTGTTAAACAGCATATTGCACTCTGCTTCTAAGAAGTGTGTGTTATGCTTGTGTAATTTCTTTCTGGCAGACTTATAAAGATGGGCCTCAAAATTTCTAAGAAGGTTTATACTCTGTCTTATATATCTTAAAAATAATACCCATTAAACCCTCCTGGAAGCTATAAAGTGGAGGGCAGTTCTTTGACAGCATTGTTCCTTAGCTCAGAAACAGCACTGTTATCACTTTGTTTGATATAGTAATAGCTGTATACTTGCCAGGTATACTCTATTAAAATATTTTCACAGTGAAATATGGGTCAGCCATGTATGCAGCAGTATTTCAAGCACACCTTTCATCTATCATAACTCTAATTATATATTTCTGCTTGCATATATCAAGGAAAGCTACTGAGTATTTATTGCTGCAAATCTTGATACCTCTTAATACTGAAAAAAATTTGTTTTTCATTTGTGCAGGAATAGCACTTACCTCTTTGATAATCATTGTGCTCACAAATTTCATATCATCCAAGCTCAAGTATGACATTTTCACTTAGAGGTTATGAAGAATATTTTGTTTGCTTGTTGTTTGGGGTTTTTTTATCCAAAGTTTTCTACCTAATTTCCATTGAAAAGTAGGTCCTGTGTCCGCCATGCTTATCAGTGCTGGTGTCTTTGCACCAGAACTCTGTCCTCAAAAATCAGTCTGAATCCATACAATTATTAAGGTCTCTTTAGACAGACTCCAGACATTGGGGTCACCAGAACAGAAAGCCTCCCAACGCTTTCCTATTTTACTCTTCTCATTTACTCTTGGAAAATTGCAGGAGATATATCCATTTTACAGATGTTATATAGTTCATTGCTTTCTTGGTTTACAGGAAATGTAATTTGCACCCTTTAAAAGTAGATCAGTTTATGGAAAACTATGCTCAGAGTTGAAAATAAAATGGACCATCCAGATAAACAAATGACATACTAATGACCGAAAAAACAACTCTCAGTTCTCTTCTATTGCAGTATGTATTCTGAGAATTAAAATACAGGATTCAATGATACACCACTGTATTTTTGCCTAAAAAGGAAATGACAGGACTGGCTGTGATAGAAAATGAAAAAGAAGAATAAGCAGTAGCTTAATTGCATTAATGTAATTAACAATTTTAAACATGATGCATTTTTCTTCTTTGGAAGCAATTTTTAGACTAATTTTTCAGAGTTCCCATAAAAATAAATAGCAAGTAAAAATTCTGCTCTCTGCCTAATCCTGGAGAATTTCAATAAAAATCAATCAATAAAAAAATTTAAGGGACATGATCAAATTTTAACAGATCCAAAATTTGACCACCAAACCTATTTTTACATATGCTCTTACCCTGAGAATCCTGCCCAAAATAAAGTTCAAATACAAATACAAACTCCCAGCTAGGCAGCCAGATCACATTAATGCGATTTCTTCCTAGCATTTTCAGGTAATCTCCTTTTTCTCCTTACTTTCTTCTTGTGCTAAATACTTCAATATATAAATTTATAAAATCTGGCTCTCCTTTGCTCTATTACAATAGTACAGCAGGCAGACAGTTAGAAGACTTGTATGATCATGAAGAAAAGTCTACTAGTATGAAAATACGTGTGCAAATAGTATCCATGTTGGGAATTCAATTTACAAGTCTAATGCAAAACAGTGTTTTCTCTCCTTATATAATTATTATGTGAAATTTGAGCTACTTAATATCAAAATATTTGGATAAATACTGGTTTTTATTTGGAACTGTATCAACTAGAAAGAGGGGAAAAAAGACTAAGCAGAAGACCATTTCTTTTTGCTGCATTTTATTCATAGAGAATATCACGAGTTTTATTCTTGATGACACTAAAAAGAAGATAGATGTCAGAAGACAGATCTTTTTGTACTGGTGTGAAAGAAAAATAGCTCACATAAAAATAAATAAGCTTGGAACTATAAAAATATTGAATATAAATATATTGTTTGTGAGAGGATAGGAATTTATTTTTTTTAATAGGGAATGGATAATGGCATAAGAATGACTGAGAAATTGCCGATGTCAAAATAGTGTTTCAGGGAAAATTACTGAGGAAAAACTAGGACAGGGTTCTAAAAAGTTTAAAAAAAAAAAGAAGAAAGAAAATGCAACCTGAGTTTAGGACCTAAATCCAGGTTCAAACCCTATACAGTAGACCTGATATTTGAAAAGTGTTTAACACTCAGGTTTTCCCACTGATATTAGTATTTAGAACACTGGCGTCCTAAGGACCTGGGCATGAATGTAGACATTTAACTGAAGGCTCCTATTTGTGTGATACTTGATTAATATCTTAATAATAACAGAGTATAAAGAAATTAAGGCAATCTGTAGAGGAAGGGTTTGTTGCAGGGGAGAGCTGTGTTCTTCATCTGAATCCATGGAGAATTGAGAGAAAGAAACTTAGGAAGCTTTGTATTGCCAGTACCAAGAAGATCTAATTACCAGGAAGAGTGATGGTGAGATTGTCACTTTTGAAAATGCGTTGTCTTGGAAAATAAATAAGAGATTAATTAAGAGGATCACAACTGTTTAAATGAGGTAGAAAACCAGATTAAAATGTGCTGGAGCTTAAGGAAGTCTAGAGAGAGAGAGGCAAAATAGTAAGGAAAAAAAAGGCCATAATGGAAAAAAAACTACCTGTGGGGAGAGTTCATATGAAGGCAGAATTTGTTCTCAGAAGAATCCTAGTCTAGTATAGGATTATTTGCCTACTCACTCTGAGTGCTGTGTAGGCCATGGTTGCAAAATACACTTATTTGTGATAGGCATGTCTGTGATATGAATATAGAGTATTATAAGGAACTGAGAGACTTAGGGCTGTGAACCTCCTTTTGTTCTATCCTATTTGTCATTCCTGACCTTTACTTGACCAAGTAAGTTATGAATATATCTTAGAATTACTTGAATCTCAAAAGAAAGAAAAAAGATAGAAAAACCTTTAGAAATTTTTTTATACATAATTTTGCAGAATTTTTAGTGTGCCATTTTGCAGTTTAGCAGATTGGCTTTCCAGACACTTGGCCCACACTAATCTTTGAACCTAACAGAAAAAGAACACTGTTGTGGCAGTTGTATTGCAGAACAGTGAATATATATTGCTGGTGAGCTGGATATTTTGGGTTTTCTTAGGGAGTTCAGACACTGCTAATAATGTGGTAACATATCAGTGAAATATGAAAACAGTGTAGTATTGTTTGTCGAATGAAAGGCATGTAGCATCCTTTTAATTTCTCAAAAGAATCAAAATTGTGAAACTTTGGGGATGCAGTTGTCCAGCCCTCCTGCCTGTGGCTACTCATTGCAGTCTTTATATAACCGTACTTCTGTTGATTTTGGGAAACTAGAAAATTTTTCTTGAAGAAAATGCAACAGACAGTAGTCTGCTTCCTTCTGAGATGTCAAATTCCTACTTTATTATGGTGAGAAAGTGACAGTCAATTTAAACCAGAATTTATTGAGAACATTAAGAGCTGGAAGGGCTTTGGCTAATCACTGTAATGTCCTCAACAAATGGTAAATGAAAGCATCAGGAAATTGAGTTAACACAAGTTAAAAGTTCACATACTTACTGAATTATATTAAAAACCCTATCACCTAATTAAATTATCTAAAACTACTCATTTCAGTCCGTCCTGTTGTACTAGTGAATGCATATGATGGTATTTTTTTAGATGTGTAAAAGTTGACATGTTTAGCATGAATCAGATAAAAAGCCAATGAACAAGATAAAAAGATGAATTATTTACTAATCTGCAATATTCTGAATAGTTATACTTAATGAAGAGTTTTACATTCATGCTTGTTTATGTACATCAAATTTTTAACAAAAAATCAGTATTGTCAGAACTTGTATACATGGAGAAAATTTATCCATTTCTCCTTTATGGAATTTTTTTGGGTAGAAGATGCTAGAGGAGGTATAGTTGCAGGTGGCATGTATTTGTCCATCAGCATGTATTTCAGATGAGCTGACTGCAAAAGCTGTATTTTACCTGGTTTACATACCATTACACTACTTAACAAAGACTTTTTCACGTGGCTAGATTTTATAGTAAGATGTAACATTGGAGATCACATTTTCTAAGCTTTTATGTTGTCCTTCTGGAAAAATCTTTCAATTCCTTTGCTTTGCTTTTAAAGTAAAGGAAAACAATTAGTTCACTAGTATAACTGGCAGATTTTGTACAGTCCCTCTTACGAATTGAAACTTTATTGGAAATAATGGGTAAGGAACATTTTTGTGGTTTCAGCTTATGGCATAGTAATTTGTATTTGAAAACAATAGGCAGATCTTTGAGTATCTGTGAGAAATTTTATTCAGCAGTCTAATAATAGCATGAAGTATCATTCTCACTTCTAGCAGCTCATAGAACTGTTTCAAGAGAAAAAAATCTTGGATAGTGAACAGCAGAAAATTTTGCAGTTTGGAGGGGGTTTGGATTTATATATTTGCTGGCTTTACACTTCCCTGAAATGAATTAAAATCATGTAGGATACAGCTCAATCCTTTGGCTAACCGAAAAGGACAGAACCACCATCTGAATACCTTTTCATAGGAAAGGTCAAGCACCATAGAGGAGCCATTTCTGTCACCAAAGATACAAATGTGTAAGGGAAGATACTGATGATGGCAGAAGAGACAGTTTTCAGCTCTAGAGAGAAAAAAAAATAGTGTGACTTTAATAAATATGAAGATAGCATTCCAACAAGATTCAAATTGGATGTATCCCACAGGAAGTTTCGTCTTTTATTTCACCTTGAGAAAATGCATTCTTCTCCACAACTCTGAAACAGAAAAAAGTTGATTTTCAGAGCGAAATAGGGTGTTACAAATTTGTTTCTAACTTCCTGCTGAAAGAGAAAAGCAAATGTACAAATGAAATTGTTGTCTCACCCTCAGAAAAATAATTATTTTATGAAATGAGGTTTTGTGATTCTGTGACCTGTCCACTCCTATTCTAAGTGCTTCCTTACCAAAAAGAAAGGATATCATTGATTTCTACTGCTGACACCAAGACTAAAGAAATTTTGTTAGGTTGGCTCTCTGATGATTAGTTTAAGACTTGTTGACAAAAAAACCCCAAAAACGTTATCCTTTTTTTCGCCCCTTAAATATTTGATACTTCTTCCCCATTTAAAAATAAGAAACTTAAAATGTATCAAAGGTAACACAGGTATTGGGAAAAAATAATTTCACTGTGTAGCAAATAACTGTTTGTTTTGATGCTGATTTTCACACCCACACACACCACCCTACCACCAAATAGACAAATAAACAGAAAATAAACACCCTATAATATAAAAGGGTACTTCAGCATTTCTGGGTAACTTGAAAGCAGCTTTAGAGAAACCTATGAAAATAAGCATAAGTTTACTTCTTGTAAATGCAGAAAGAGCTTCATTTAGAATTGAGACATTTGTATATATTTTCCCTCATGAGACAGATAAAATCCCATCAATTTCTGTCCCCGTCAGAAGAGAATGGAAGGTAAAAGTCTCTGGGAGTACAGACCAGCTCAGAAAGCCCATTACAGTCTAAGGGGATGACCAAACCCAGAGCAACTTTCAAATCTGTAGTGTACTCTAAAAGCATGGAGAATTATTCCGTGAATGATCATTTCAGAGCGAGGGTTATTTTTTCCTTTCAATAAGAATGCCAAGAGTTGTTTTTAATGAATGAGAAGAAGGAAAGAAATATATGTTATAGCTCTGAAGTGCTTTCTGAAATTCCAGCAGCTGTAATAAGTAATCAAATTCCCTTCACTTTAGCGGTGAGCTGCTCACCCTCAGTGATGAATGCCACGTGTCTTACAGTGCTGATCCATCTCTCTGCTAAGCTCAGTGCTGGTGAAAATTCCAGTGAAATCAATGTGGTTATACCGATGTAAAGCCGGGCTAATGCAGTGAAAGAACAAGCTCTAAAACTCAAAATTCCTTATGTGGCTGCCAAGGAAAAATACCCTCTGCTTTTAAAACCATTTCACAAAAGACATTTGTAGATATTTTAGTGGGATTTCCCAAGGTCTTTTATCGTAGTACTTTTTCCTTTAGATTGTCCAAGTGGAGATCAAAAATCCTTTCACTTCACCCTCAGTGCCATAAGTGTTGTATATCTTTGTGCTTTCACAATATCATGCAATTGCTTTTGCTTCTGAGAATACTACATAACACAGAAAAAAATATTTCCTAATATATAGCCTATATTAAAGCAATAGGACATAGTAAGTCAGATTTCTTAGAAGTAAATTCTGATAATGGCTTACAGAGAAATGAGAGTATTTTTTTTTCTCTTAGCCCAGAATTTAAGAAGAGTTGCAGGACCTATAAGTATCTCTGATTGTTGCCTGGACATTCATCATGCTGAAATAATTTGGCATCTCCAAACAAGCTTCAATAATATGAAATTTTAAAGATACTTTTGTAAACCCATACTTAATTTAACTAAAATAATGAAGAGCATATATTACTTTAGTTTGCAAAACACTGAAATGGTAATTTATATGAAATATTTTCTCCACATATGTTGTATTTTTGTAAGTGGAACTAAAAGCTGTTCCTTATTTTTCATTTTTATTTTTTCCTTGTTTCGTATATTTTGCAAAAAGATGCACGGTCTTGCTAAAATTTTACCAAAGTTTCTAGACTTTATCACCAACTTAGACCATCTAATACATGATTGTTGAATATTCCACATAATCAACAGGAGTTAAATTAGAATATTTTCAACAGGTAACAGTGAAACAAGTAGCAATTTGAATATGAAATGAATGAGAATATTACACAACAAATTTGAGAGAGGGCTCAAGTATTAGAAGGTACATAGAAAATTTTAACATAACAAGGACAAAGTAAATAGAAATGAAAAAGATTTTAAATTGCTATATTTAACAGAGGAAAACTATCCCACCATTATTTATGAAAATTAAATTACACCAAAATATGAATTTTGGTTTTTAACGTTTCAGCTGCCTTTTAGGCACCTTTTTGTTATCCAAAATTAAACATTCAATCTTGTCTTAGTTTTTCTCTGAAATGAAATTTTCTTTTAGAAAAAGACTATACAGAACCACTACTATAATACAGAGGGCTGCAATGAGCTTGTGATGACAATTTCTTTTTTACGTATTACATTACTTTTCTCTGTTAATAAAATATATTTGCAGGCAATATCAGGTTGGCTTTGGTGGGTTCCCATCAAGATATGTCATTTCCACAATCACCATTCAGACTATCTCATCAAATTACTCCCTTTTTTTAATTATTATAGTTTTATAGTTTTCTCCTTTTTTTTTCTCAAGCCCTTCTCTCATCCCTAGAATGCTCTTCTTCTCACAGTTGCTCATATGCAGTTACTAGGGTTGAGAGTTTATTCAAGTAGAGTCTTTGTAGAGTTATTCAGGTATATGAGATCCCTCAATATTTTGGGGTTTTTTAATTAATAGACATTTATGGGAAAGTCTTTTCGGTTTGGCTATTTTCGTGGCTTTTACTGTTTTTTGCCAAAAAAAAGTATATCTAACATTGAAACACATACTTTATATGGATTTACACCAGGAATTAAATGATGAGCTACCAATTCTGCTTTGGGAATTTCTGTAAGAACATTCCAGGGATTTGACTAGTAAATTCAATTACCTAGCTATAGTGACAGAAATGCAGACCATTGCATATGCAAAGATCCATGTGATTTACCAAAATAAGTATTCAGTCTGAGATGCTTATTTGTACAGATTTTCCTGACAGATGTGTATGTTCTACTGCTTTTAATGGGCTTTCTTTGGGGACTTAGGATTAATTCTGCAGCATTTACGTAACTAAACTCATAGTAAACAAACTGGAAGCTTTTTAAGCATAAGGATTGGATTGCATTACTGATATCTAAATGTATTTTCTTTTGGTTTTAAATACACAAGTGTTTTTAAAATAAACTTATTTTTCATGTAGCAAACATCTGATCTCATGTTGTCACTTTCAGACAATGAAGTCTGAAGAGATGTTACTGAACCAAAGTCCTTTGTTACCATGTAGTGCCACAGCTAATAACTGTGAACAATAACACATTGCAGAGTATATTTGATTCTCAAAAAGAATACATGTGCCTGTTAAGCACTGGGGCTCTTTGTCCTCTAAGTTCTTAGTGTGTACCATGCCAGTATACTATAGCTGAAGATGATATTAATATTAATGAAGAATGGAAGCTGAGAAATAACAACTCCCATTCTTTCCCCAGCCCCCTACAAGCTAAATCCATTAGTATAGATAGATCAGCATTAATAAACAAGAAGGACAAAATAGCTCTCAATGCAGGGACAGTTTTGCATGACCTTTGGTACAATAAGCTTGTACTTGGTCATTGTGATGCTCTGAGTTGACCTATGCAGCAATGTTGAATCTGATGTAACCATAGAGAAATATTGTCAGTGCTTCATGTGCAACTTCAGTGTTTCAAGCTGCTGAGCTTTAGGGGAAAGAAGTGTTGAGTTTTTCTCTTTGTGTATCATTAAATTGATTGCATAAGAGCTTCATCCAGGGATCTCAAGTGTAAATCTATAGAAAATACTTGTAAGGATCATTAGGGAAAAGATGCCATTCATTGCTTTGTATTAAAATTGAGTACTTTTATGCTCTGATATGCATAAAGGCAATACTGGCTTAGGATCCAAATTGTTCCTGAACATCCATCAGAAGAATTATTTTTAATTGTTAAGACTCAATATAGTCCCACCAGATTTCAGCATCTAAAGAATTATTTATTTGATCAAATTTATACTGCAAGACACTGAGAAAGACATTGTACACTTGATGCATTACAGGTCTGCTGAGAACACTGTTTTCATGAGTTTTGAGAGCTACAAAACTTTCAGAACCTTTTTTTTCCCAGTCTATGAGGGGCGGGGGGGAGGGGATGGGGGGGTTGGAAGGGTATGGCATACAAAGTGTTATTGGTTTCATTCATTTCAAAAATTGCACAAATGAAACTGACATGTAGCTTCCACATCTACCATATTATAAAGCTGCTATCTGATTCTGTGTGGCCAGACAGAGGAATTGTGAATCTTATGAATAATTATGAATATTCCATAAAAGTGACAAAAGCATTCTTATATTTTAGTGTGTATATAGAGGTAGAAATCACCATACTTACAGTGTATTAATGCTTCAAATCACAAAGGGTACTTGCAACTCACAAGGTAATTCGCTGTTGTAGAAGAAAGCTGTAAAGGAGGCAAGTACTAATTTTTAAGTGATGTGTAAGTAATCTTCATACAAAGCTGCAGGCAGAGTATAGTGAGCATAAGACCAGGGCTGAGCATGACCCCCTAAGTCAGGATTTAGAGTGTTTGCCTCACTTCTTTCCCAAAACTGTTTCATATCTAAAGCTACTTTAGCAATTATAAAAGCATACATTTCTAGTTATGCTCTTCTGAGTATGTGGTTTTTGTTTACAGCCTAAGAGAGATGTACCTCTGTCTTTATTCAGGATAGTGACTTAAATTGGCTTGGTTTCTTGTTAAACTGTCTTTGAAAATTACCCTCTAGAGATTCCCAGGTTTGCCAGGGATTACATTTCCAGTTTCATCCCAATACCAGCCTGTAGCTTTTATTTTTCCCCACAATTGCTTAACTTTTCTTTGTTTTTTACAACTTCCACAACCCTTCCATGTTCCCAGCAACAAAAATGTTGGTTGATGTGAGGCAATATAGACATAGTCCTACTTCAGACTGCAGTGAAAACTTAAAACTATGACCTTCCAGGGCAGCAGGGAAATTCTGCCATACTTGTAACAATGAGTGTCACTAGCCAATGTAGCTTGGCTCGGAAGAAACTTCCTTGTATGTATTTTCCCTCTTATGCATTATTAATACTGCTTTTTAAATCCAATCTGGATTCTTCTTCTTTTTTTTTTTTTTCCAATACTTTTGTTTACTTTCCTATGTGAACTCTAGCTAGCTGCTTTGGCTGGCTGATGGAGACCACTGTTCAGAAACTCATCATCTCAGCAGGATACTTGACTCTTCTTGAAGCACCATCTCTGTTGTAGGAGGAAAGGCAGTGCCCTTCCCTGGGTTGAGTCAGCAGTAACTGTGGTAAATACTTTTGAAATGAAAATTTTTTTAATATATCCTTAACTGCTAAAATGGGTCTAGATTGCAAAAGACAAATTCAGACCAGAAGGAAAGAAGTAAAAAGTCATTAACATTGATAAAGTGAGACTTAAATAAATTTTTGTATTCTGTGGCCCTTTCTATTCCTTTTTAATCTCCTGAAAAATATTTAGTCATACTCTAGAGGTAAACATGTAGCTCAAGACCCACCAAAAAAACCAAACAAAAAAACCTCCCAAAAAACCAAAACCAAAATATCACTATTAATTTTAAGCCATTCCAAATTTAAACCATGTTAACTTCAGGAATGCTACCTCAAAAGAATTTCTACACCTGCACTGTCTCTGCATTTAGGTAGTACTTTGTGAGTCATATGGCAGGAATGTTCATGCAAGGATCCATTCTGGATGCCCTGAGAAAGATCATCGTTCACTAAATGCCTTGCAATGTATTGCTTACCCCAACCATTTTCATGTTCTGACTGATACTAGATGTTACCTTAGTAAGTTTGACGCCTGAAACATTTTAAGTAAATACTGAAAAAGGAGAGAAAAGGAAGGAATCTGGAAACAGTGAGGGAAGGAACATGCATGAATTCTATCTCATCCCATTTGTCTGACTGTTATTTCCTTGAGTATACAAAACCAAAAGCCTCTACTTAACTATATATTTATGCTTAGTAAAGTTCCTGTGCTGATGGAATGCAACAGATAACATTTAGAAATAGAAACAAACAAGAGAGTGGAGATTGCTATCACATGTGTTAATCAGCTGGATCAGCTCTCTTGTTTGGAACTGAAGTCTCTCACTGCCTATATCCAACCTCCCAGCTCCTCTGGAATAAATCCTCTGCATTCCAGGTGATAACTGCTGATCTCTCTTTCTCTGGGTAATCTGTATTACTAAGACCTTCATACCACTCTAAAAACACGCTCCCTCTTAAAGCTGGTTCCTTGGCATTAAGAACTTAATAAATGTTATTTTACAATTAGGAATGTAATTAAACAGAAGTAAAATGTTAGCTGACTAGTTTGTAATATTGGATAAGAGGAAGGCATCGAAAACATTATTAGGTTTTACATTTTTTTTCTCGTCCTTATCCTAATTCCTTATTGTGCAAAACACACCCCCTTTTCTGATCTTTGCATTGTTTCTGTCAGCAATTACGCCAGCTTATGTCTGTCAGGCGGAGAAAGCTCGTTGTCTTTGTAGCAATAGTGCACCGTAGGTTTTTTGAATTAGGATGTTTCAATAATAGTACAGCTGCCCCACCAAGCTGAAGTATGTCACCTTGGTAACATGCTTGGTTTTCATCAGCCTTAGATCCTTTAGACATTCCTGGACCCAGTTTTAGCTGGTTTTTGAATACAATCCACCACAGCACAAGACCAGCTGTTTCTCCACTCATTTCAGTGAAATCCATATTTCTTCTCATGCCTCAAATAACTTGTTTTCTTTTCATACCTAAATTAAATCAAGTGGATACCACAGTGACCACATTAGAAAAGGATAAGTACTTCCAGAATTATTCTCTTTTTTTAAGCCCCTACTTTCAGTGACATTTTTCTGAACGATATGTGAAGACTAATAGAGGTCTTCTTAGTTCAGTAGGAACTTCTAGTATTTTTTCATGCTGGATACTTGTCTAAAAACTGCTTGTCTTTCCAATACTACAAGGAAAAGACATTGCAGAGGGATCAGAATATATGTGTTTCTTTAGCTGTCACTTTTGTAGCTTTTCTTTTTTAAAAATGTAGAAATTATAAACAGGATATCCTTTTAAACTATCATGGTTTTGTTCAGAGAGAAATCTACATTGATCAGAAATTTTAAAATTGTCACTGCATCAGTAAGAAAGGGATTGCGACCTTATAAAGAGTAAATTTGTGATTTTTAATCTAACCTATGTTCTTTAATTCAGACTTTTCCAATCTGTCTTTTATGTAAGAACTTTGAATATTATTAGTAAAATTAGAAAAGGCATTTATATTTCCACATGCTTAATATTTGTACAAGAATATAGAAGATATATTTTATGTAAAAGTAGTATTTCTTTATGTGAAATGTCTGCATTACTGAACATGTATCTAGAGGACAGGAAAATGGTATTTCATCACTTGGAAATTATTATGTAGGATTCAGGCATTAAAAGAGGCTTGACTGAAAGAAAGAATATAATGAATTTTTTCTTTCTTGTTATGATACAGAGCAAATATCAAATGATTTCAACTAGATTCCAGCCTATTCACAAAACTAAGAACCATGTGGGACCTGCTAAATCCAAGTTCTCTTTAACTGTGGGAATTAGATGTTATTGTAAGCGTATTGCCAAAGAGTTTTAACTCTCCATTTTCAGTATTCTGAAAGAAAGAATAGGAAATACGAAAGTAATTGCTAAGAAAAACTGAACTGATAATTTTATGTGATAGGGAAACTAGAGTGCTGCTTCCTAACCTCAATCAAATGTGACATTTGTACTTGAAAATTATCAATTTTTTTATAAGTAGAAATTAAAAACTGCACATGCGCAAAGGTCCTGTTCAGATCAACATCACTGGATGAGGAAAGGACTTGTATTTCACACTGTGCATGTTGGTTTCTGATCCTGAAAGATGACATGGGCTCTAGAATTTTAATCTCTTGCATATAACCCATAAATACACTAATGGCACTTTAAAAAAAAAAAAAAGAGCAATTATAAAAATATGACTGAATGGTTACAACAAAAAAGGAGTATTATTAGAAAGAGAAATTCTTCAGGCAGTATCAGATATTAGCAGAAGACAAAGATGAAAAAATATTTTTGGTGACTGTGCTGTTATGTGCTTTGATTTATGTCGTGATTTACATTTTAGGCATAGATATAATAATGACTGGTTTTTTTAGGCTTTTTTTTGTTTAAAAAAGTGCATCTGTCTATAATGTGCTAAAGAGATGTTGACTACTATAATACAATTAATCTGAGATGTGCATTGAATTCTTTTTCTTATCTGCAATCTTAAAATCATAAAATGTATGAATAACAGTCTTATTTTTAAAAAAAAGTTTATTTTTACATATTTATACCATAAACTTCAATGGTTAATAAAGACTTGAAATGGGATGAATGGTAAAGTATTCTTACAAACATCAGGAAAGTGAGGTTTTACATTGGTAAAACTGATTGCAATTCCATTTATCCATAAAAAATTAGGAAAAAACCCTAAATTGTCCGGTTGTATCATCTGCAACTGAATCAAATTCTTTAAATCCTGAAATTTTTATTACAATTCCCTCCTCCATTAGTTAAAATAAATAAATAAAGCAAAGGTGTGGGGAGGGAGAGAGAGAAACTTACCTAAATCTTCCAGCATTAGCATAGGAATATTACTACTCTGTCATTTAGAACTTGGTAAACATATTTAAAGGTGTAAGTCCCCTGACAAAAAGGGATGTCCTTGGTAAATATTTTTTTACTTTGTCTGGTTTCACATGTAATAGGAAGCGTTGGTTTCCCTATTTTACAGTGAGTGGTCAAGTAAAAAAAAATGGAATGGAATATAACTATTGAAACAGTCTATGTTCTTATTTGAAGTGGCAGAATTACTCAGGCCATGCTTTATTTAAAATCTGAATATTTTCATTTTATTTTGCTTTTCCCCATAAAAGAGTTTTTCATGCCTTTGGAATGTCAGAATGAGCTGTGTGATACTAAGAACGCATCTTAAGTCACTGATCCAAACCTAGACAGTTTTTAAAAATCAAGCGGCTTTCACTTCCTCTCAGGAGTTGCTGGCTCTTCCGGGTGAATCTTAATTCTTCCAGATTTTGAAAATATTGTTACTTTTAAAACTAAGCTGAATCATTAGACTGATATTCAGCTATCATGCACAAATTATATGAGTTTCTTAGATGCAACCTTAAAAGTAACCACACTGCAAGGACACGGGGTTTGTGTGACAGACCAGCACTGGAGTTGGTTTCACTGCAGCCTCTGCTTCCACGTGCTGCTGGCTAAGCTTTTTTCCCTCCAGCTTGGACGAGTCTTTTGCCTGCTTTGCTTGGTTCCTCAGTGAAATAAAGATAGTAATATTCTAGCAATTAAGCATGCTTTTAAAGCCCATTTTCTCAAAGAACTTATGAAGTAGGTTTCACTACATTCATGCCTAACAGTACTGATAGAATCATAGGGAAGACAATGTTCTTATGTGAAAATGCTTCTTTTGATTTTGTCTTGAATCATGAAATATATTGACAGCATATAGTATTTAAGTGACTGTTTTTACAGAATCTGTATTTATGTGATCTTCTTTGAAAAATAAGTAATGCAAAGAAGTCGTTGTATGCATTTGAACCTATGTATTAAAAAAGAGGAAAAACTAATTGTTCAGTTCAGGTGAAGTCTTCATTATAAATGGCAATCAGCATCACTTAGCCTCGGGCATGCATCCTAAATTTTTGAGGAAGTTTTCTGGGACATAACCTCTTTTGCACATATGCTAAAGAGCTGCAAAACCTTTAGTCTTGTCTCTTGGAGAAGCGTGGTTACTTTTGTGGTGTTTGGTCAACATTTTATTTCTCATCACTACAATGTTATGTAAGTGATGACAACAAAAAGTGCTAGCAACCGATCAAATTTGATAATGATGAAATGTATTCTACTGTGTCTTATGTTTACGTTGAAAATAATTTTTATAGAATAATTATTGAGCAAAAAAAATTTAAAGTTTCTAGTAGAAATACCAACAGAGCTTTGATCATGATAGCATAAATGCAGCACGGTAAAAATAAGCCGAAGGAGTTTACAAATTTCTATGTGAGATATGCTATGCACAAAAGAGAGAGAGCAATAGACAGACAGGTAGTGAGGTACATATCAGACATTATAAGGTGAAATTGCCATACAGCAAAGGAATGTATAATATGAAATTAAATACATGTGTTAATGAAGTAGGAAATTGTATACATGTAAGAGTTGTTCATCTTTCATTCACATGGATAGTCAGAATAATAGTACCTGACAAAGAACTAAGAGAAGGGTTAACATTCAATGTGAGGTGGAGTGTTTAATGGATGAACTTAAAAGCAGATAACAATATAGCATCCTATGTATACTTTCATAATTGCTCGTTCCCCCAGAGATAATGGATATCATTATCAGCGGCGCCTGTCCTAAGAAACCTGGCAAGGTTATGATTGTTTGTTACAGCTTTGGTTATATTAACATACACATTAATATTTATAAATATTTGATGTCATGTTAATTTTTCATATAAGATGATTTATGTAATGCTGCTGTGCCCTGTTAGAGGGCATTTGCAGTGTGCTTCATAAGGAAAGAGAATTGATGCATGTTCTTTAAGAGGACTTGCCTCTGTATTGCAGTGCTCATCGTGCATTATTCTGGAGAACAGTGATTTAAGGATAAATTATCTGAATTGCTGATGCATTCCATTAACATTTTAAATAAAACATAAAGAAAAGACCACTATAGGAAATAAAACAATGATATCAACATGGGGGAGGGGGATTTTGCTCCCAAAAAATAAGACTCCTTGGTTTGACCTACCTTTTTTTGCATATTGGGAGAAATTAATAATTATATTCAGGGCATAGCTGTAGAAATTTGGTAGGAAATACTGCATCAGCTTCACAAATAATTTTTGAGAAAAGAGTAATTTTATACAAACATACATACATATATATATATATATATATATATATATATATATATACACATCTTTTGATGACAGAGATAGCTTATGATAAATCCAATCATAAAGAAACATAAAATTTAGCTCTGTCTAAAGCAGGGAGTATGACATAAGAAGTGATGTAAGTAACTATGCTGTTAAACTTCACTATTTCTCACTAATGACTGGAAGCATAATCTCAAATCACTGAGCTTGTGAATTAGTGGATATACAAACAAGTGCAATGAAAGGATATTGTATCACAAAATGTAGGGGGTTTAATTTGACAAATGTAGTTTGTTTATTTGGCAAATGCAATTTCGTTTGGCTTGTTCATAATACTTTGCACTTTAAAAAAATTTTACAGGATGTTTTGTGAAACAATAAAATTTTCATAACAGGAAGTCTTACTGCAGCGCATTACCTACTAAGTCTTTGGGAAATGCACAAAATCACTTTTTGTGCTTTCCCATGGGCTTGCAAGTGCAGCAGTATCACATAATGTATGTGTTCATACATGCATTCTTCTTCAGACACACACATTATTAATTGATTCAGTTTACTTTCCTGCACTTGGATTATGAAACTAAATTTAAAAAATAAGCAAACTGTTAGAAAGAACAATAACCACAATTATTTATATCATTTTTGTCAATTTAGTAACCATGGATTTAAAGTGAAAGAACTGATTTATACTAATGTCTGATATTTTGTTTGATTGTCTGTAATACATGGTAGTAATATCAGTCCGTTTCCTTGACAGAATTTAGTTTCAAATCCAGACTTCATATAAATATTACTTTGAATGATTCAAAATCCCAGACTTCCAAAATCTTGCACATTCCCATGGTACATAATCCTAGGACGATCTGCAGGGTGCTGGCACACATATAAAACAAGCAGCAATAAGCATCTTCCTGGCTGAGCCAGCAGAACTGAGCCTTGAATTCTACCCTCTGGTTAGCAGACCTTCAAAACTACTCAGCAGATCTTCCTTAAAATTAACATCAGAATTTGGTAGAAACAAGTCTACTAGCCCCGGGATAATAAAATATCCTTGTAGGTTTGAGTGTTAGGGAAACATTCATTCATTACCCTAAAAAATTCATAATTTAGTGGAGTTTTTTAAAGGTTGTAGATTATTAAAAATTAACTAATTCCCTAAATATACATGGAATATATTAATGAGTTCTAATCACAGAGGTTTCAGGTTATAAGAAACTATGACCATCTTTGATTTTATATTTCCATTACAATGGGCAGTTATCACTTGTCTTTAAATTAAAATATTTTGGTTTTGTCTTTTGAATACTAGGATGTGAAGTTACAATATGGTTGGGAGGAAGCAGTGATTCCAGGTTCTGGCTCTCTCTCAGATTTTCCATATTATGTAAGGCCAGTTATTTAGAGTGGGTTTCTCTAACTTCATATCATATGTTACATATATCTACTCATTGCATGTCTGCTTTAACCTAGTTGTGTGAACAACTTCTATAGATTTTACAGGGGCAGCAATCACAGAAATCAGCTCATCCCTTCTAAAATGACTAATAGTGTTCATTTCATTCCTTGAGTGGAAATTAAGTAAGAAAAAATCCAGCTTTACTATGAAACTATTTTTTGTGAAAATGAACTTTGGGAAGTCAGGATATGCAGAGAATCCATTAGCTCTCCCATCATAGGAGACCAGTCCATTCTTCTGAGATACAATGATCCCACAAAAGTACCATCTCTCTTCCTACTCCTCCTACTGAGGGGATTTCTGACTGAGGCTTTTCAGTGTCTGTCACCATGTCACTTTCAAATCATGGTACAAACAATGGGGAACATATGGGGAACTCATAAATTACAAATCTTGGTTTTTAAAAAATTGAATATGATCAATGAATTAGGTTATGCAGAAAAGAATTGTTTCTGAGATATGATCTACAGTTATCCTTACCTGATATTATAAATATTTTACATTATAATTTATATTACAAATGTTTTTATAAATGAATGCATCCATAAAGTAGTTTTTTAACACAAAAGACACTGGTTGGTTGAGTTGCCTGTCAGCTTTTAGCAGTTGGAAAGTGGTTACAGATTAATTAATCTGGAACCAAGAATAATGTTTAATATCTATAGTCAGAAACTGATCAAAGTAACAGCAGTATACAGGACGATTTGCCCGGGGGACGGGGAGGGGGAAATTATCTCAGTATGGATGTTTAAAATACCATGTCTTTATGGCTTCAGATAGAATTGTTAAAATATATTATCTGTGGAGTTTCTCTGGAAGATATTTTACAAGTAGCGTCAAAGGAGAAGCTTGTTATCTGTCTCAACATCAGAAAGCCAATGTATTTTTTCATAGCACTCTGATTGCACAAGTCATGTGTCTGTGTTTTGCTGTAAATCTCTCGAATCTCTGTAACCTGCACCACAATTACCCAAACACCCACCTTTGCTACTATAAAGTCTTTTGGCTTTTGAAGTCAAATCATAGGATTTCACTCAAAGTCACAGATGTGAATGAACAGTATCTCTTGATTTTAGACCATCTCTTTTAAAAGTATTTCCTCTGCTTGTTCTATGAAATATGAGCACATCTTCTAAACTGCATCTATACGATTATATAGACTTTTGCCTTCAGGGATAATATCTTGATGAATTTGTGATTGGATTTGGTCAGCAAAATTTATAATATTTCAAAATAAAATAAAATAAAACCCCGGCAGCACTTTGATCCAGAACTGGATTAGATAATGTAGTGACGAGCGTGGTACAAGACCCTACGCTGTAAGTGAGAATACTGCAGAAGGTATACTATTTCTTAAGTCCTCTTTTCAATTTTCAATACCAAATGAGAATTTCATCAGAGTTAACTATCATGGAAGAGGAGGATGAGAAGAAATTACAGAGAATCTCTGGGCTGGAACATGATTAAGTAGTCATACACTACAGTAACTGAAGTGACAGTGGACATTAATTGATCTTCTCTGTGGAAAATGCCAGTACAGGCAGCAGATACTTACAGTGAGAAGAAATGCCACCCTTGTACAAAATATAAGCACCTATTATCTAATGAAAACGTTAAATTAAATTTGATCATTTTTAATGTGAAGATTGATTTATACAGGGTTTAAAAAATAAGTCTATGTTAGGCCAAGTGGTGATAGTATTATTAGAAGACAAAAGGCAAAAAAGGCAAGTGTAAGGCAAAAATAACAAAAATATTCCCCATTCCCCCTTTTTTTTGGTTTCGTTTGTTTTGTTGTTGTTGTTTTTTTTATGAGTAAAAAGTGTTGTCCTTAATTATGATTTTTACTGATGAAATCTTAATATTTGGTAGAAAGAATATACAAGTGCAATGCTTTATTAACTTTTATTACCCAACTTGTGAGAAATCCAAACAGTAAAAGAAAATCATGTATAATGACAAGTGCTTTGGATAATTAGAGGGAGGAAATTCTAAGTAAATCTTGGGTTTTATTAATAGCAAAGAGTGGCATTTGCAATATATGTTTGTATGGTTTCTAGCTTTTTAAGCCCCTAAGTACTGAAACCCTGCCTGATGTGTGACCAGAGCTGTGCATTGGCAGTGAAAGGAGCTGAGGAGGCACACTCCATAGCTTAGCTAGGAGCAGAGAAACAAGCATCCTGTGCTCGGTGTAGTGTGAAGTAAAACAGCATAATTGCAGTTAACAACTAATTTCAGATTTTAAAGATTCACACATGTCAAGAGAAGTGATTCTGTGAGACTTTCTTGTTTGTATTTTTTTCCTGGGTTTTTTTCTGTTGTGATACTGGGAAGTAGGTAGAGATATGCAGAAAAGAATAGATGTGGCAGAGTTTACTGGAGAAAATAAAGCAATAAAAGCAGTTGCTATCAAAGTGGTTATTCTGTAAGGAAACAGTTCACCATTGATGATACAGTCAGGATGGAGATTCTTTCTAGCAAAGAGAGGTCTGGAACCTGTCCTTAATTTAAAAAATAAAAGGTGATATAAAGTCCTGCACTATCCATGATACTAGACTATAGCAGACTAACTGTTCATGACAGTTTCAGAAGGAAGAAAAAAAGTATTCAAAATAGCAATACTCTTTTTAAGTAATGGGTGATTTTAAATATTAATTTTAATAAAATATTCTAGTAAATAGAAATACTACAAATGCACAGTACTCAGTACAAATCAAAGTAAAATACAAATACCAGTAAAATATTTAACATTTCATTATAAAATGGTGATATATAGTGTAAAAATACACAAACATGAGTTATTAATGCATTGAAGGAAAGGCATTTAGCTGTAACTGACATTTCTACAAAACAGCAACAAAGAAAGGTGACTAATTCATTCCCATCAACTTAGTAAAAATGTTTTGAAGTAGGAAAACACTTAATGGAGCCTTCACAAGGCACATTTAAAAACTGATACTTTTTGCAACTTAACTTTTTGATAGATTTTTATTAAGTATTTTTGAAAGCTGCTGGTAGTACAAAGTGAAGTAACTAGTAACTGGTACAAAGTAAGATCAGTAAACCCATGCTGTTTTATTCTAACCTAATTGTTTGAAATTCTCAACTAACTTATATTAGTCTTTTTTTAAGCTGAATTATTTGGGAGGTTTATTTATTATTTATTCTAAATTTATTTTTTCTGTTTAAGAAGCACCTTTTTATAACAAGTATTAAATATTATTCAGATCCTTGCTTGTTATCTTGATATCTATTTGTTTTACTATAGACTATACCACATATAATGTGGAAATTCAGACATAAGCAAGAGGAGGCTGAATTTTAACAGCCTTCAATATGGTGTGAAAATTAGCCAGCATGTTGGTCATGACGAGGAATGCCTCCTCTAATCTCTTCAATTACTTGTGCATAGATTGGTACGACAAGTGCTCAGCATCATGAGTGAGCACAGATAATCAAAGGAAGCCCCGTAATCAAACTACAAACCTCCCATTTCTCTTCCTTGGCAAACATGAAGCAAAGAAACAATCTGAAACTCTTTCCTATATTTGACACAAATAAGGCAGGAGGATCAGAAGGATAAAAAGTAATAGCTGAGAGAAGGTGGTGAATGATAGGTGCTTTCTACAATCAAGGACTAGCATTTTTAACTGATTATACACATTGTTTACAAGCTTGTAAGTACTGCTGCTAGTTTTTCTCTTGTTCATTCAATTCTTCCTGGAGATATTTTTTTCTCAATGATACAGAATATGTATTATTCTAATTTTTAAATTTCCACCAGTTGTAGAAACGTGGCTGGGAATACTATACCTGCCAGCCATCTGAATCTACAATATATTCTTCTTAAAGTTCGTGTCAAAGTAGTGAGAGTTTGTAACTCCACAATTACATCAGAGATTCAAAAGTGTAAGTCATTCTATCATTTGGTGAACTAAGTTATGCAGTATCTTGTATAAAGTGTAAGCTTAGGCAAACTAAGCAGTCTCAAGTCTATCAGCTCAGTATTAAAAGCTTAGCATGCCTGAATGAGAAAATAGCCTTAAAAGGTTTAAAAATAACTATTTTGAATACAATGTTTCCAAAAAATGACTGTTCTCCTAAAACTCTGTCTTTTCCTTTCATTCCAAATTGAATTAAAAATTAAACCTTCTTTCTGCTAGACCAGCTCCTCCATTTTTGCAATGTTCAGGGTTAGTGGAGAAGAGAAAGATTTTAAGTCACTTCTGTGTAGTTAAGTGAAGGTTCAAATGGTCCTAGAAAATGTTCCACTCAGTTTCTGGTTATTTTGAATTAAATGGGTTAGAATGATGACACAAGGGCTACTCAAAGAGCCAAGGTTAAGCTAAATCACTTTACTAATACTGGTACAGTGCAGAAATGTCTTTTAATAAAAACCTTACTGACTGACAACTAGCAGCAGTGAAGAGGTACAATGGAGCTAAGTTCCAGGTAATGTTCCCTGCTGGGAAGGAAATGTCCTCTTCAGAAGGTAAGGTTTCTGAAGATACTCTCTGAACTAAGTATTTCCCACTTAAAAATTGCAGAAATTTCATTTCTGCTATTCTGTCTAGTTTCTGAAAGGGCTCTTGTTGATGAGCAATGGAATTTAAAATAAAAAGATTTCTCTCTTCCAACTGTAGTCTGTCTGCTAGTCCCAGCACAGCCATATTTTAGTGAGCCAATGCCCACACATCTCCTGTGGTCAATTAAAGTGTAAAACTGAAGAGAAAGTATTGTAAGTATGAGAGAGCATTGAGAGAAAAATCAGGTGGACAAAGCTGTGGAAAAAACTACAGAGCTTAAGTAAGGTGGATTTGTGCCTGACATGCATGAAGGAAGGAGAGCTAGTGAATGTCCTCAGAGAAGCTGGCTGAGTGATCACTGGTTTAGTCTGATGTCCAAATACAAAAAAAATAAGAAGAGAAGAGAACTGTTTCAAGTAGAACTGAAACAGAATAATTGAGAGGTTTAAAGTGACCGGGGAAGAAGAGTGGGAATCAGTTTGCTAATGCAACCTTTTTTTTTTTCCCCAAGTCAGAAATGAAAAGTCTTCCTTCATTTCTGATTATCTAACTTTGGTTAGCATTTAAATTTCATATTTGGTCGGGGGTTTTTCTTCCTAAGAAGGGCGCTCCAAACTGAAATGTAATATTACTTATTTTATTCTAGCATATTCCATATCTAAGTATTTAAAAGAAACCGGTAGCGGAAACTGAATAGAAAGAGAACAGAGGGATGTTCTTTTCACTTAGCTTAGTCCATCATCATACAAATTTATTAGTTGAGAAAGATTTGTTGACCAAAGGCTAAAATTTCTGAGTACTTACTCTGAAAGCTAATGTTTATCCACCAAATAAGTTTTTCATTTTCATGTTTTTTTACTCAGAAGTTATAAGAATAAAATAAATTAACATTAAAACTTGCAAATCTACAATTCTACAAGTAAGAAACAGCAAAGTGTGGGGTGCCTGTGAAATATAATTTCTGTGGTAATGTTACATGATTTAATTAAATGACTGCAAAGAGTGGCCCCACCTATAGAAATGAATCATCAGTTTGTACCAAATGGCTTTTCCTTAGAATCCTTTCTTCTTTAGTCGAAAGTATGAATGTTTGTGAAGGATTGCAAGGCAAAAGGTCATTTCATACTTAGGGAACATAATGTCACCTGAAGAACACAGCAATCAGTTTGCCTCTGCTAAAGGTTTATATATGGTTATGAGTGAGTCTCTCAAGCCCAAATGTTCACAGTTGGCTCTACTAGATTAGATATTTTCTAGAAACACAGACAATGCTGTGCAGCACAGTGATCTGTCTTCCACCTACTTGTATATTCCAAATTAGGCACACAAAATTTCTACACTAGTCAAACAACTCTAGAGTTTGAATTCTGGGCCTTTGGACGTTTCTTTTCAATGTAAAATACTAAAACATCATTTTAAAGTAATACAGAACTTCATATGATAGAACTGATGATGTTTTCAAATAATCATAGAATATCCTGAATTGCAAGGGACACACAAGGATCGTTGAAGTCAAACTCCTGTACATAATTATAGTGGGACATAGTAAGAAAGGTCAGGTAAAATCTATTGATTGTAGGAGATAAAACTAAATAGTGATTAACTATCTTTCCTCTAAATAAGAATGGCCTCCACAAAACTAAGTATTTGGTCATTAGAGTATTCTTATATCTAAAACCAGGATGCAGAATTGCAGTTACGCAGGCAGCCTGGAGTGTTAATGGTGCTGTCTGATTATTGATTGATACAGCAATCTCATTACTCTTTGCATATCACTTCTCATTTTAAGGTGTAATAATAAGTGTATATATTAAAATAGCCTAGTATTATACATGAGGATTAACACATGCAAATGCAATTTTTGAAGCCAAAGTAGTACTTACACATATAGAAAACTTAGAAAAATGAGGAATATTATCAGCATAGACATGGAACCTATTATCAAATTACCAAAGGAAGTGGTGTGTGAATTTGATTACTGCCAATGCTGTTACTTATATGTATTGCCATGGCTTCAGTGAGCACTCAGACTGTGAAAGCTCAGAGACATGCTGCATTAGATGTAGCAGAATGGAAAAAGACTCTTCCTGCTTCCAGGGAACTTTACTATCTAAGCATTAAACAAACGCAACAAGGCAGAGAGACTAATGGCGGCACTAGGAGTACCAGTCAGCACAATCACATATACTGTCCAAGCTTTTTGAAGTTATCATGGGAAAGAAGATCTCTAAGCAACAGTAAGAGAACAAGGGAGATGGCTGGCTTTGTGCTTTTTACCAAGAATTTCCCCCAAGTGTGAGAGAAATTGGGGCAGGGAGTGGGGGGTGGGGAAGGAGTGAAGCAGAGAAATGCATTTCAGACTTTAAGAGTTGGCAACAGTGACTGGCATCGTATGCCAGGTTGACATGGGTGTTGAGCTCTTGACAGAAAGAAAGTGAGACTGACAGGATGGAAAAGGGCAATGGGAGAATCCTTAAAATGAAGACAAGTAGCTTAAGTTCAGTACTAGAGAAGATGCTGCCAGAGGAAGGAAATGTTATTGCCAAAGTGGTAGGCTGTACAAATACAACCTTTGTAGGAATACTCAGGAAAGTCGTAAGCCACATAAAACTTTTTTCTTTTCTTTTTTCTTTTTCTTTTTTTTTTTTTACTTTCTGTTATAGAAATCTTTCTGACAAACAATTCCGGTTTATTGTTTGGAGATTCTTTTGAGAACTCTTTATTTTATAATGGAGAAATATAAATGCAGAGCTCTAGTTTTGCCAGCACTGGAGCTATAGATTTCTTCTGCTAGTTCTTTATGATTTTCCATTTCTTTATGATCAGTGTAAGAACCAAAAAGCTGTACTTTTACAATGTGCATATACAAAGGGTTTCTCTAGTTTCTTAATGTTTAGGAAAGAGACACTATAGCTGTTCCCAGACAATTTATGTTGTAAAAAGAAGCTAATTACAACTATCCTTTTCCATGTTGCCCTCTTGCAAGTCTAGTTCCCAGAATAGTGGTACAGCTTTTTAATGAGTCAGCAAATGTTAGAACTGACATTAGTGCTAAACTGGGATTTAGTTTTTTTGAGATTCAACCCTAAGAATCATAGCAAATCATGGAATTGCTATGATATCATCAGCACATCACAAGTGTTCACTGGTCAGAGGAAAATGTTGGATTTTTAAAAATCCAGTGGTTTCATCTCCTGTTGAAAGTTTTAATTAATACACTATTTTGGATCTGGAGAAGTAATGTAGAATCAGACATTCTATGTGCAATTAAACTGTCATGAAATCACCAATGCAAATATTGCACTGCTATGGTAGTAGCTGTGAACTCAAAATATGAAGATAATGAAAGCAGAGTGTTTTCTGTTTTCATCCTCCATTCTACTTCATTTTTCTGCATTTAAATTCCTGAGAAAAGGAACAGAAAAGAACTCATGCATCCAGAAATTGTGGGTGTTTCAACATCACCTCGACTAGTATAGGTGGTACTTAATAGACAACTGAAACAAAACACAAACAGAAGGTTGAAAGCATATGATGGGAGGGACTACAGCAGTCCAAATTTATATCAGTCTCAAAACTGTCTCTGCTGGTGGTGGTTCTCCAGTGCTGAGTTGAAATATGTAAAAGAGTACAGAGTCCCAGTCAAACTGCTTTGGTTTTGCATGTGACATGGAAGTCATGTTCTGAATGAGATCAACATCATAGAATCCAAATTTATGTCACTCTAAGTGACTGAAACTAGTTCTGTTCTGAACTGCTATTTGAGGTCAGAATTATGTCGTAGACTTTTGTGTGTGTTTTTGGAGTTTCTATGGTTAGTTTCTAGTGATTTAAGAATTCTATATCTTCAATTTATTTCAGTTTTTAAAACAGACAAACAAACAAGCAAAACCAAAATAACAAAATTCTATTTTTAAAGTGTTGCAAACTTTTCTCAAGCTATAAAAATAAATGCCTTTGAACAGAAAATATTTGGAAATCCAGAATGAGGATAATTTGTATATTGTGAAATAGCATAAATGTTAAATTAAAAAATTGAATTCTGGTCTAGCAAAGTTGGTACAAGGGCATCAATATTAACATCTGTGGTAAAGTTTCTGATTGCTCTGTCTGTATATATCAATGCTTGTTTTTTCTGTGTAACTTCCTTGGTTTTCCTAAATGGAAATCTCTCTAGAGAGAGGATTGACTTTCTGCATTGTATTTCTTGTAACTTTTTGAAAGGTAATGGTGATATGTTGTGATGCAGTTAACATGCCATATTAACAGAACTCTTGGTTACAGTTGCCATAATATGACTGGTCTGGTAACAGAGGGAAGAATTAAAACAAGAACTCTATAGGAGTTACCACAGTCTCTCATCTTCAAATCCAGTACCTGAACAGTTCTAGAGCTGACCTATTCTTTAGCTGTGCCTTTGCTCCACAAAATACTAGGTAAAAGAACTCATGAAGTCTGGAGGAAGGGGAGCTTACAGCTTGTTTCCCAACTAGTGCTCCTCTTCTTCCTGAGTTCCTCCATCATCTTACCACCTTGCTTTTCATAAACAGAAAGAAAACCCCTAAGTTGTTAACAGCCTGTGGGACTCCACATGTGATAATACTTACATACATAGCACGGTACCATTCCAATACAGGAAATTAGCATTTACAGCTCATGTTCTTTTCTTTCCCAGAAGAATCTTGGTTTGAATGCCTAGTAGTAGAACCCCTTTCAACAACAAGAATTATTTTTTTAAAGAAATCCTTTACTAAGAAGTTACATTCCATTGCCATGGAAACACATGATAAACCCTATAAACAGGGAATTAACATTAAGGAACACAGGTCCAAAAAAACCTGGAGCTGCATACCTTAGTCCTTAATAATAATAAACTATATATATTGCCATAAATGAGATATTCTGAGAATATATGAGAATTGTGGTTTTTTTAAAAAGCAACACTGTTATTTTCTCCGATTAGCTGATACAGTTGGGAAAAGGACAGGCTTTCAGATAGAGGGTTCCTTACTTGGAATCTTCTACAGGGTGTGACAGGAAAGTGTTTCCATTAAAAACTAAGATAGCATTTGACAGGGAAAGTGAATATATATGTTTATATATTTAATTTTATAAAGAATCACTGAAACATCCAACAGTTTTATGAAATCAGGAGGGGAAAGAACTCTATCTTGAGGCTGAAAAGACCCAAGAAACTTGTGGACTGAACTGATGCTTTTTTATAACATGAAGTTCCATAGCATCTGTGTGTACACAGAGAGGTGATAGTTCCATGGTAAATGTGTGATGTGCCTATGTTAGGCTTAATAATCCGACTTTTCTGAGGCAAGTTCTGTGATTCCAAACCTCTGAGCCACTTCAAAGAACTCTTGTTTTTAAAAGTATCAAAAACGTGCTGGGGGAAAAAAAAAAAAAGGTATGCTTTGAATAGAGAACAGTACCTGTCCAGTGGTCCTAAAGAAAAGTGATGGGCAGAGTACTGTATGGAGTAGGCAATATTTAGGCCACAACCAGTACTTACTTCAGTATTTGCATCCCCATGACATACCAAGGCTTTTGTACTACTAGAAAACGAGAGTTCCCTCTGCCAGATACAAATCAGTGCTTGCTTCTAGTAATGAACATCCCCACTGCCAATCAAGAAACAAGAAAACCTCCTACCAACAACTTAGAAAGTGCAAGACTGACACAAAATAATGTTTACTCTTCTACCAAAGTATTAGCAAAACAAAAATGAATGTTTAAAAACATTTAAAGGTTTGGTTTGGTTTGTTGGGTTTTTGGTTGGTTGGTTTCTTTGATTTGAGGGGTTTGTTGGTTTTGTTGTTTTGGTTGGTTGGGTTTTTTGAGAAAGAAACATGAGATATGAATAAACACTTTACAAACAGAGGAGTACTAGGAATATTTTAACAAGCAGAGTACATGTAATAGCCCAAATACAATAATTGTTGTAAAAGTACTTATTTGGAGCAATCTGCCAACCTCTGTTTTGTAGTGTATATCACTAAAACCAATGAGCCACAGCATTGTGTACTTTCCTTTCTGGAAGAACAGGCACCAGCATGAGTTTTTAATACATGTGCATGTTTTTTATAAACAACACGTACCCTAGTGAAGATATTTTGGAATCTTGTGGTGCAGTTTTTCTGAGCTAGGACAAAATTATTAGACCTCAAATTTCCATTTGTAGGAAAGCATATCACCCAATTCTGCTGTAAATACTTTCAGTTACTATTTATTTTTAGGCTGCTACAATTATGCCATGTATGATTTCATTATTGGAGTTAGCAGAACCATGGCTAATGGAATCAGTATCATGGCTACAGCAAGCTTTGTGAATTCTCCCTGCCAGTTTTCTGCATAACTACACTTATGTCAGTCATGCAACACAGGGGTACTCTAACAATTAATTGTAAACCAGGGGGAAACTTTTAATGGACCTCTTCTTGAGATCTTGTGTTAAAAAAAGAAAAGTTCCCATGAGTGAAGTATAAGTTAGCTTTTCCAGGGGGGCAAAAAGGAATGAATTACATTTCTCTTCTTGTCCTTTAAATGAATAGCATAGTTTGGGTGAAATTATCAGGCAATTGCATGCCTTTTATGCAGATAATGCTATTTGATGAAAGCGGTGTTTTGATCTGCTGAGGATAATACAGATCCAGGGTTGGATTCATTGGTAAGAGTAAAGCTGTCTTCTGTGATAACTTCATCTCAGCATGAGGTCAGACGGGGAAAACTGGGATGGGGGATTAAAAAATGACACAGTCGGAGCAGTATTCAGTTCCCTGCTGTGCTCCTGGCTGCACACTATAGCTTATGTTTCTGATCTGTTATGGTATTGTCTGCTTTTCTCTCCCAGAGCAGAAAGAGATTGCTTAAAACTTTTCTTTTTTCAGCTAGAGGGATTAGTTCAGTGCAGTTTTTTAATTAAAGAAACTGTATCTTTTTCAATATAATTTAAGGCTGTACAAGAAAGCCATCAGCATTCATAACATAGCACTGTTACCTGTAACAAAGCCTACCCATTCATTTTCTGCTCAGAAGAAAAAAATCACTAATAAGAGTTTTGAGGGTTAAAAATTGATAATTGGCCCTGTGATTGAAAGAATCACAGTTACTCATTGTCTACTAAGAGTTTTCTGTGAAGGAGCTTCAGATATCTTTGCTGTTTGTTTATTTGGGCTTTCTTAATTAAAACTCTCTGACATCAGGATGGTGTAAAAATATTCTGATATGTGGAAATGGCTCTAATCATGTTTTCTAAACAAACAAAAATAAAAACCCACAAAACCCCACAACCAAACAAAAAACCCCCAACCAAAACACTAAACAAAACAAAAAAAGCAAACCCTCAAATATTAAAATGACATATACCGAAAATGATTCTATAATATCAGCAACTTCTGCTTTATAACAACATTTATCTCCACACAACAGTTTTTCTAAATATATAACTAGTGCCTTTATTAATTAGTGCTAATGATTGACACATAATCATGATACCTAACAGTGGCCAGTGTGTATACATGTCTGTAGATGTAAATGTGTGTTTATGCATATATGTGTCTGTATGTCTGTCTGTATTCATATATATACACATATATATTCAGATATAGGTAGGTAGGCATTCACACATAGTTATATATGTTTTTCAGCTCCAAGAGTTGAATTTACAGCACAATTTAAACAAGGTTAATAGCTAAAACCTTCAAATGTTTCAAATAAGGCCCATATGGTGATCACTTTACAAGGCATACAGGGACTTGCTTAGGTTGCAACATACACATTTCCAACTAAATTCCATGCCAGATCAATTAGAAACAGTTCTCCTGAGCAGACAGGAACAAACACAGATTGTTGCCACTCTGCTGCCTGAACTCTTGTCTTCCAGGAATGGAAGCAGTCATCTTGAATACAATATATTTTACTAACAGCCTAAGAATTTTTTTGAACTACTAGCATTTTAATAAAATCTCTGTTTAGGCACATCAGAGCAATTAACATCCAAATTATCACAACAAAATAGCAGATCGTTGTCCCTCATTGGAGCTTTCAGTTAGAGAGGTATTTTTCCCAGACTGCATTTGTTAGTGATGTCTTCTACTAGGAGTACATGAGAGAAGGAAGAAGGAAAGGATCAGACAATAGAAAAGCATATTTAGTTTCTTTTTCATCATTCTATGTGTTTATTTTTCTTCACATCATCTTTTATACACATTTACTTTATTTGAACAATTAGCTGGAGGGATTTATTAGAATGATTTTTTTAATGCAGCTTTCAGCCAGAAAGCTATAAAGGAAAAAAAAAAGTTAATTATTACTATGAAGCTTAGTTAAAACTAGACCTCTTTCTTCTGGCAAAAATAATAAATTCTGAAAAATTGCTACTTTTTTACGTAAACTTCTGTATGTGTATATAAGGACTGTATATTGACTTCTGAATTGCTATAAATATTCTGCATTCCTCCCGTTAGTGGAAAATACAGATAGTTACCTCCAGCTATAGTTGGTGGGAAAGTGTTATACCAGCAAACACAAATCTTACATTTTTTGTGGTCTTGTGTACTAACCCACACACTGATGGCAGTAATGGCACTTTGTGATGCCTCCTACTTATGAATACAAGGTGATTAAAATGATTATGTGTTTGATTTTAAGGCCATAAGTTTTGCTCAGGCAGTAGTTCCTAACACAGTATTAACACCATATGAAAGGCATTTTTGTATTCCAAATATATGCAAACTCCTTCAGGTTCTTTCCTAAGGACCCAATGAAGAGGGTCAGCAGTTTTGTGCAGCTGAAGTGCATCATTTTCACCAGAGGTCAACTTCCCATATAGCTTTGTTTTATGCAGTGGAACACAAACTAATGTAGTGGAAAAGCATGACCCCCATTTAAAGGTTGATTTGTATGATAATCACTACATTTAGTGGCTTCAAAATGAACGTGTGTAAGGCCCTATCTTGCTTTAATTAAGGTAATTAAGACATATTTCCCTCTGCAGACAGCTATTTAATTTTATGGCTTTGTCAGTGATCAGATTAGAATATTTGTTTTACAATTTCACCACAACTCAATACTCGAGGAAAAAGTGCCTCTCGATCCGCTGCTGGCAGTGAGACGGGCGAGACAGCTCAGCCCTTTCCGCGAAGAAAGAGACCCCAGCGCCGCTCCGCGTGTTCCCAGGCCCCCCAGTCCGTCCTTTCGCGCTCCCCCACGCACTGGGGCTCCCCCCGGACGGCGGCGCGTCGCAGGCTGCCCCTTGTCCCCAAAGTTTTCCCTTTCCCAAAGCGGGACGGTGCGGTTCTCTGCGAGGCTTGGGGCTGGGCTCACGGCCATCTCGTCACCTCCTGACCCTGTCCCGCCGCGGTCGGTGCTCGGCGCGGCGCGGGGGCTGCGCGGGCTCGGCCGCCCCGCCCGGGAGCCGGGGAGGGGAGCGGGGCGGCTCCGTACCGCTCGAGAGCGGCCGCTGGAGCGGCTGCGGACTCGGTCCCATCGCGGAGCTTGCACAGGAGCAAGAGCCGCGGAGCTGACCGCACGAACTATCGGGAACAGTTGCTGCCATGTTAGGATCAGCTAGCAAGATTGAGTCGAAAGGGGCATTTATTTCATTTAATTTCATTTTAATTTATTAGGGTTGTGATTATGAGGTATCCTGGTGTAGGGTAATGCTGTTAGTTGTTTCCATCACGTAGAAGCAGTCCCTGCCTAGCTGACCTAAACCGCACCTTGACGCTTACCCCGAAGTAAAATGGATGGGTTAGGAACAATTTCTTCTTCCATGAGCTGTAGACCCAGGACCCTTGACAATGCAGAGATTTTGAGATCTGTTGTTTTCAGACACGCGAGTGTCCTAAAAAGCGTGGAGTCCTGGGAGAAGAAAGTGCCGATAAGCCTAGCAAAGCCCGAGTTACCGTTCAAGTACGGAAGAGCACGTTAAGAGAAGTTTAAGTAGTTTGAAAAGAATGTGACAGTGTCTCATTTTTTCGGGGTTACTTGTAGATTAGTGCAGGAGCAGACGTGTCTCACATCAGAGGACGTCCTGCTCTCATTAACACTTACTGGTCAAAAAGATTTACTGATAGTCCCATGTAAAAAAAAAAGTCTCTCTATATCGGTATGGAAGGCATATCCTTTTGTTTTCTCTCTCCTAAAATAAGGAGCTTATTGGCAGTCTAAAAAGGGAGAGCTGCAGTGTGATTTTAGAGAGTTCGGTCACATTTAATAGTTTACATTAGGAACATCGTTTCCCACAAAGCTCTAACTCAAATGTGACTGCATAGTTTTCAAATTAACTTAAACTCTGAAGACTGAAATTTAATTAAACTTTGGTAAACCTAGTAATGCTGCTTCAGTGATGTCTAAGTTAAGAGCACTAAAACAACTTACTCTGAATTTCAAATCTCTATTGATAAGTAGTTGACGTTTGTTGTTTATCTGGTGGGCTTTGCTCAAGGAAGGCATGATAGTATATCTTTTTCTTTATGATGAAGGAGCATCTTAACTCAGTGTATTTGAAGGAGATAAAAAAGTTAGTACTATATGAATGGATTTAGTGAAGGTATTGCAAATGGGTGAAGTAGCAGTGCAAAAACGTAGTGCTTTAAATTTGCATTTGCAAAATACAATTTTAAATTTTGAGTTAGAGGACTGTAAGCCAAAAAGAAAAATAAAACTGTAAGTAAAGCCCTGAGTCTACAAGATTTGCTTTTAGTTTAGCAGAAATGCTGTTTTGTATAATATGCAACAAGAATTGCAGCATTTGGTGTGAGTTCAGGGTTAAGATTATACCTGTGTGCCTGGCTATATGCGTTTTGTAACAATGAATTCAGTGTAATTCACATTTTCACACTTTGAGTGCTTTCTAATAAGGACTAAACCCTTTGGTAGGCTATTTTATTTGAAAGACAAGGTCATGATGTTTCCAGTTCTACCTGTATTGTCTGTGCACTTACCTGCACAGTACTCTCTCTAGGGAGATCTCTGTGACTCCTACCTTCTAAAATGAAATCCCACCACTTCAGAGCCACCCACAAAGTCAGTACAGATTATTCATTTCAATCTCATTGGTTTAGCTGTTGTATCTTTAAAAGAACTTTTCCAAACCTGTATTCAAAAGTAGTTATTTTTATTACATCTTTCCTGGTGATGAAGACAGGTTAATTCCATTATAAAATACTGGGTTTGTTTTTTGTATGCTCAATATTATGAATTACACGTTGGCTGTCCGCTTAAAAAGGCTTGAGATATTTGTGATTTTCTGTTGTGCTTGCTGCATAACGGTGCTGTGTGATGCTGGCTCTGTGTGTGTGGTACCTGCTGTAATGCTCAAATGCTGATCTCAGCACTGTCGAATCAGTTTATATATCCAGATACCTTGCCTCTCAGGTTGAGCCCAGTAAAGTATGAAAAAAAAAACAACAAACCAAAAACGTGGGGGTAAAACAGGGGCATGCGAGAGAAAACTGTTGGACTGATCACAAACAGACCACGCGCAAGGCGCGCCGGTAGCATCTCTCATTACCATGTCCATTATTAGGAAGTATTTCCAGTTATTTCAGGACACAAGAATATCGGGATTTTCCTCGTGAGCGTTTAAGATAACACAGTCGTGCATCTTTCATTACAGAGTCAGAGATGCGGTGGATAAAGTTTGGAAAATCAAAGTACTGCAGTGGGTAGCCAGCTAAACGTTCAAAGCTGTTCATGTGTCTAACTTCTCCGAGTGTTTCGTATCTCGTATGTGAAACGCCTTTGAGTTTAAAAGGGAAGGATAAAGGGGTAAAAAAGAGAGAGGTCCTAGACAGATAGGTAGGTAACATCTCAGTGTGTGAAAAGTTACAGCTACTACTTTGAGCCGAGAGGATGCTGAGGAGTCAGGGAGAAAAATAAGCAGAAGCACCTTTGTACGCCACTAAGAAATGGCTTTAAAAGCAGATGTTTAAACTGTAATCAGGTCACTCGGAACACGGTCCCCGCCCAACTCCGAAAATTGCCGGGGTGCGGCGGAAGGGCTGCGGATGCCCGTACGAGGAGCGGACTGCCGAGCCGGAGAGCCTTGCCGGCAGCCCCGGCCTGCCGGGCGGCCCCGCCGCCGTGCCGTGCTGTGCCATGCCATGCCGTGCCCAGGCTGCCGCCAGCGGCGAGGTGCCTCGGCGGGCGGGCTGCCCGCGGCGCCGGCTCTGCTTGGCGAGGCGCGGTGCGGTGCTGCAGGGAGCCGTGGATCATTTCCCCAAATTCTTACCCTCCCCTCATGAAAATAAATAGATCCCCGCGGAAAACAAAATGCGGTGTAGGGAAGCTTCCTGCCCCGCCGGGAGGAGGGAGCGCGCAGTGGAGCCGTGTAAGTTCATTAGTGTTTGCAATCAGGAACTCGCAGACACGCTCATCAGGGCAGAGCGCGGCCAAGAGCTATTCATCAGCCTGAAGTGCTGCTCGCGGATGACCCCTAAATCACCGCCGGCGTCGTGGATGCGCTGATTAGGCTCAGCGTGGGAGCCGCGCCACGGCACTCCACCCGAGTCGCGGGGACAGGACCAGGGGGCTGACGGTCCCCAGCCCAGCGGGTCGGGTCCCGTCCCGGGGCGGCGCGGGGGAGCAGCGGGGCCCTCGACCGGGTCCCCCGCGCTACGGCGCAAGTAGGTGCTGGCGGCGGCGGCTCCTCCCTGCGCTCCTCCCCTGCCCGGCACGTCGCTGTGCGCGAACCTTCGCCCTCCCCTCCCGCAAGAAGAGGGGCCAAACTCCCTGCCCGCCCGGCGGGGGAGGAGGCGGGGAAAGTGAGCTCCGCGGGGCGCGTAAGCTCCCGCGGCGGGGGGCGCGGGCAGCAACTCGTGGCCCTCCCCCCGCCCGGCCCCCGGCCCTCCCTCCGCTCTCGCCCGTCCTCCTCTCCCGCCCGCCCGGCCTGACAAAGTGCCGCCGTGCGCCGCTCTCCCCCGCGCTGCCGCCGGGGCGCGGAGGCGGCGAGGCTCGCGGCGCGCCCGCGGTAAGAGGCGCCTCTCTCCGCGCCCGCGGGTCCGGCCGGCGTCGGAGACCCGGGGCCGGTGCCCTCTGCCCGGACGAGGGAGGGCGGGCAAGGGGGCCGGTGCGCGGGGGACGGCGGACGTTTCTGTGGCCCGCCCTCTCTCCCTCCCTTCCCCACCGCCCCTACAGTGGCACCGTTGGCGGCGGGACCTTCGCCAGGCGCCGGGCGGGAGTCGCGGTGTGCCCCGGGACGCCGGAGCGCGGCCCCAGGTAGGGCTACGCAGGCGCGGAGGACCTGGAGAAAGGGGCCGGGGACACAACTTGATGTGGAAACTCCGCGGTGCGGGGCGGAAAACTGCGCAGGGGTGTCTGGGTCTGGCAGCAGCGCTGCGCGGCCTCGGTGGCCGCTCTGCTGCGCCTCTTGCTGCGGTGGGAGCCGGGCTGCGTTCCGGGGCGCTCCGGCCCGCGGCGTGGGCGCGCTCTCGGGGGGCCTGGGCGCGCTCCCGGCAGCGCGAGGGGGCGGTGGGATTGCGCACGGCCGCCGTTTCACTGCTTTCCCAAGTCGGCATCGTCACTCTCGGAAGGTAAATGGAAGTGTCCGTTCTCCTGTCCGGCGAGTGTAGTGACGCGGGCGGAGGCGCGAAAGCTCGTCTGAGTAAGTTTGTGATGGGTTTGGAACTTGGTGTTTGTTACTCGGGGGTGCGGGCCCGGGGCGCGTTTGGCAGGCGACGGGTGCTGACACGCTCTGCGGGGTGGTCTGTGCTCTGGAGCTGCTCCGGGGAGTTACCTGCCCTCCTGTTCAAGGAGGGGGTTTCTGAGGCTTCTATCTATAATGGTCTGTCCAATAAACTGTAGTGAAAATCATGTTACTGTGTAGCGAAAGCACATGCTCGAAAACGAGCGAAGAAATTGTATGTCACCGTGGTTTGGGGAGTGAAAGGGTGGTCTCCTTCTTGAAATTGCAAACATTTCTGGTGTCTGGTGGGGTTTTTCTTCACGTGGGTATAGGAACCAAATCCATTTTTTCGTGGGTTTAAAACTTTTGTTGGGAAGTTACTTCAAAGCAAAGAAGATGAAATACACCGAAGACCCCCCTGCCCCCCATCTTTATGTGCTCACATACCGTTAGAAGTACATTAATAGGAGCTATTTTTGCAGGATTTCATGTAGTTGTAGGGTCTTCTTAATGTTTAGATTTAAAATACTGTTCTTATAAAGAAACCTGAGCAGTTTTATTTTCCTTCTTTCTGAGTATCTTGTGTCATTTACACTGAGACTTCTTAATTGCATGCTTGTTTTTATTTGACTGTTTTCCTCTGAATTTTAAATATTTTTCTTCAGGAAAAGTATTTTGAATCATTCCATTGAAGAGTTATAGTTCTATTCAGGATGCTTGCATTCTGAAATTCAGTCTAGTAAAGAGCATATTGAAGTATAAAATTGCTCATCTATGGTCTAACAGAAGAGTTAATTGTAAAAACTTTAAAGACATTCTCTGATGAAAAAGACAACTGCTTTTCCCTTCTAAAATAATCCAAGTGCTATTCAGAGTTATTATTGCATTCACATCTTGGAGATTGGTTTAATATTGTATGCAGGAAAAAATTTTCATAAATTGTACTTTGATGTAATGTAAGAATAGTTATAAAGAATGGGCCCTATATGGGTAAGAATATATATATCTGAAAAATGTATCACTTAAATTTTGAGAAAATAGAGCAGGCTGAGAAAAATATTATTTTACAATTCTGAAGCTTTGCTGTTATAAGCTTGCTGGGTTATTTTCAATGGTCTAGTGAACTAGGGGGAAAAAGAAAAGCCTACAGTACGTAAGTATTTAATACACAGATCTGATTAAAATGTGAAGTAAGTTCACAGGAGTGAACACTGAGACGAACGATGATGTTTTGTAGAAGAAGTGCTTGACCACACTGAGAAGATTCCTTTCTTTAATATTTTTTGGAGAAAAAAAAATCCAGAATAACATTCATAATCCAGTTAGCAAGTTAAGACTGGTGCTTCAGTCAAATCTCTTTGAGCCAGGAGTAATTATGCTCTGTTCAAATGGAAAAAGGAAAAAAAAGATTTATTAACTGAAACTATATTTAAAGTTAGAAATCAATACACAGTTGCTGCTTTTAATATGCATCTGTTTGATACAAACCCTATAAAATGTAAGAAAATGAAATAACCAACCTGAAAGCATTTTTTGTCATCTCCTAGGCTCAACAATTAACAGATTATAGGCTTGGCTCAGTAAGGTACTGAATACCTTTACCTCCAGTTAAAATCAGTGAGTGTTACGCTGACTGATGACCATGTAGGTTGATGCAAAAACTCCCATTGACTCATATCACTTTTGGATTAGGCCCGGTGAAAACTGAGAGTGCTCAGGATCAGGTGCTGGTTTTTGAAGGGGCATTGTTTTATACAGACTTAAAGGCAAACACCAGAGATGCTAAGGCTTCAGATCAGACCTACTCTTAATTTTATAGTGATTCTGCACTTACTGTATTGAACGCTGCATTTCTATTACAGAAAACTCATCTCTGTCAAAATACAAATAAAAATATTAAATTCTTAAAGAGAAATCTTTTTTTTTTTTCAAAATACTATGCAAGAATGTGGTGCTTGTGTAAGATTTATAGGCAGATTTGAACTGTGGTGGTACTACAAGAGAGATTGTTAAGATTAGTGCATCTGTGTAATATTATTATCTTTTAAGAATAGCTTTATTCTTAATCTGTTCTATTAAATGAATACATGTAACCTTGTTAGGTTTATTGTTTTAGCAAATGCAGTGATAACGTGACTTTATCTCCTTCATGCTTATGCAGTATCAAGTGAACAAAATATTGTCAGAAATAATTTGTGTGTTTATAGAAAGCCTTTAGTTTGATGAAATAAGTTTTTTAACTCTGGCTAACTGGTAAATAAGTAAGTTCTTTTGGGATGCCTGCATTCAATTCCTCTTCAAAGACTGAAGAGTATCTTGTGATCTTAAAGACTTTATAATAGAGTAGTATTATTTGCAAAGAGTTTTATCTTGTGGTGAGATATATCGGGGGCCACACTGTTAGCTGAATAATTAAAACAAACCCCTAAACATTAAATTTTTTGAGTAACAGTCTTTAAAGAGTTACCATTGTAAAAATGTGCTGCTTTAACAACCTTTCCTTAGTTCTAAAACTGATTAATTGCTGTGTCTTATAAAACCTGATTTATTTCATACTTTTTTCATACCAAGCATTACCATTATGAAGCTCTCCTTATAATTGAGATTAATGTTTCTGAGCAAAGAAGTGGTTTGGAGGGCTGCATTCATTTTGAGTGCTATTCTAATCAATTTTAGATACAACATTTCACATGTATCAGTCTGCATCGGATGCTGCCTTATTATGTAGCATTAACTTGTTAGTGATTGATAGGAAGCCTGCTCCATCTCTAGAAGTGATTTGTTTGAAAACAAGTGTTACAGCTTCCTAGAGTTTGCATGCAGAGTCAGGCATCTGAGGTGCCCATTCTGTGGCCTGACTGAAGCTTGACAGAGTAGTTAGGAAAGAGTGCTGTGCATTTATTGGGAAAAAAAAAAAAGAAAAAAGAAAAGCCAAAAAAACAACAAAACCCAAAATTTCCCCAACCAAAATGCTACACCTGTATTGAATGGTGTTCCTTAAGCTGTGGTATAGGTCTTCATAGGCAGTCTGCTGTGACAGGTATAAGGCACAGACAGTGTCTTTGTGCATCACTACATATTGTTGCAATGCTTGTCTGCTAGATTGAGAAGTAGCTTTAGTTTTGAAATCGAAGCTCACAGGGCTAGTTTCAAATAACAAGATGCACACCTACTGCATTAGTACCTGCATAATTAATGGAAGATGGGCTAATTCTCTATTTTTATATTTTAAAAGTAGCAAGGGTGGTACTTGTTTCAGTAGCTACTGAAATATTTGCCCATTCCTTCTGTGCACCTTCTGGTCCCAGCTTTACTACTGTTTAATTTGTACCCAATAGGCTGTGGTCACAAACTACTGCTGAGTGTGCTGCATAAATATTTAAAGTTCAGGAAAAAATGATTTCTTAATAGTGAGAGAAAAATGAGTTTTAAAAGGCCCAACTTAAAAAAATTAATCTGTGAAACATCTGAAAATGGTAAACAATTGCAAGAAGATGTGTGTGCATCTATTCTCAGGGTAATGATTTAAATATAAATTTTAGTTACTTATGTGTTTCTTGCAAGACATGCTAATTACATTCAGCGCATGTTTAAAGTTTGCATATTGGACTAGTTACATCAGCCTTTAGTTCAAGTGTGCATGTGAACAATAACAGAAGGTTGCAACTGAGGCATGCCATAAAAATATTTCTGTTCTTATGCGGATCAGAAGTTAAGAAAATTATGGAATGTTTACAAATATCAGGCTGTAAGTGCTCCTCGCCACTTAGTTCAGTCTTTTTTTATGGAAGAAACATTGTCAGTAAAGATTCATTTTAATATTGTAACTGAAATAGCTGCTACTGAACTAATATGAAGGGAATAACATCTTAAACATATTATAAAATAGACAGTACAACACAAACTGTATCTCTGATTGCCTTCTTAAATGTGTGTCACATGTTACATATTTCTATCCTACAGTATATTTACTGTTGTTGTAAAATAGTTTTTATGCAAAGCTGATGGTTGGGCGACACGCGGTAAAAAAGTAGTTTAAGCCTGGAACTGTTTTGTGTTGGTATATGCCCTGAGTCTTGCAAAGGAGTGGGTGTATTTGTATAATTTACTCTGAAATCCAACATAGAAGTTCAAGCCTAGCTGACCTAATTATTTTAAATTTTGCAACATGAGTCTGTGTAACAGATTGGGGTTGCTGATACTTGATGTGGATGTTTGCGTCTACAAAGAAAAGTTAATTGTAAACATTAGTGACTAGATATACAGAAAGCAAAACAGTAAACTAGAAACTGCAAAGTGCTGTGCTAAATTCAGCGCTGATTAGCGTATTCTGCAAACCCCCTGAAATCAGCAAATTACCTGGATTGCTATGTACTTCTGAACTGGGAGGCTGTAGTAGCTCTTTCTGTAAAAATCTCTTAGTATATTAACTGTGTGTTATAGGTTATAAAAGCAATTGTGGATTACTTTTACAGTAGACTTTCATGAATGCAAATTCAATCTTCATATGGAAGAGAAAACAGTTTTCAGCTTGAGAACAGACACGTTAAATTATTTTCATTTGCCTTCCTGTTTTTTTTAAAATATTTTAGCACACTTCTAATGTTTGAAATAAGAATTTTAACATGGGTTAACTATGGAATATAATTATGTGATAGTAGAGTCTCTTATGTGATAATAGTCTCTGTTTCTTTTTTTGTTTCCCATCCCCCCACACCCACTTCCCTGACAAAGTGGTTGAATGATGGCAGACATTTTTAGTGAAAAACAGGTTTACTACTTTGTTTACTCTTTCAAGTAATTTATTTTAAAAGTAAAGAGAATATCTTTTATAGTGACAGTATAAAATGTCTATTCTACAAACCTTCTAATTTTAAAAGTTAACATCTATATCCGTATTTTTGCATCTGAATTACAGAAGTGTAAAATAGCAGTTTGCAAAAATCCTAGGATATTACAACCTCAGTTTTTCCTGTGACACCATAGAAAAATATTCAGAAAAGCAACGGATATTCTTGTAAAAGTGGTATTGGTGTGGAACTTAGAATGTGTTGTGTTGAAATCAAAAGTGCTCGTGTTATTTTTCATTATTATGTTGAATTTCTAATAGTATTTCTTGACAGTGGTTAAGCCAACATACAAAGGAACTGATGTGTCTTATTTCCTTATTTCAGTCTTGACAATTTTTAATGTTTAAAGAAAACTCCTGTCAAGGGTAAAATTGGTGAAATATAGATTTAAAATATTTTTCTTGGCAGGAATTGAATAGAAAGCTGCAAGTTAGAATTTTCAGTGGAAGAGGAAAGAAATTAATGAACACATGATTTACTATAATACAGCAATATTTTCCTAAATTGTGGAAGTCCTTGATACACTTTGGCTGGATCAGGCAAGGGGTGACTGTAGTGGTTGAAGAAATCATCATTGCTAATAAGTGCTACTTTAGATTAGCAAATGAAAGACTGCACAGTCCTTCAAAGGCCTCATCCATTCTCATTATAATCCTTTGAACGTTTGTCTGACCTTTCTAAAGAAATCCTATGAAACTTTATGCTTAGAGTTCCGCATAAATGAACTGACCATCACTCAGCACTCAGGAAGTTTGTAATCTAATGACAAGAGCAATAATACATCTTTTTAACACAAAAATATCAAACATTACTTGCCACAGCAAATTGTTAATTTCTCTTAAAGTCTCTTTTGTTAATGATGTAATAGTTGAGACTAATGAATGTGAAGCAGCTTTATAAAAGCAAATAGTATCATGGTTGTCTAACAAAAATCGAAAGAGATTGTATTGCTAGTATTTTTCCCCTCAGCTTTATTATGGTCTGTACATTATTAAGCTGGGATTGGTGGAGTAGTTTTGTTTTTATAGCTAAAAGTATGAAGGTTTATGAAGCTAGAACATGCTCAGCTGAAGCAAACCAGCGTATCTTTACTCACCTTGGTGAAGATGTTGTCATTTACCTTCCCAGTGACGAAGCGTAGGGCTTCTGATCATGAAAGACTTTAGATTTCACTTTAACTCTTCCTTTTTTTTTTTTTTGTAAGCAGTTAACGTCTTCCCAGTTGTAAAATACATTGCTAATTTGAATAGGCTTTGGTGCTTCTAAAAAGCACCATGGATCATGTTTTTTTCCATTAGAAGAAAGAACCCCTCATTCTGGTAGTAAACTCGGCAAAGCAGAAAATAATTCTTGTTATCAAATCAGTTTTTCTTAGAAAGACATTGTTTATTCATTCTACAGAATATATGCAAAGTGGTTGATGTCTCCCTGCTTTCCTAAGAGATATTTTTTATTTCAATGTCAAAAGATTGAGTGGCAAGGTCCAAACCTACACAACAGGAACTGAGAAAAGATTTGATACTCCAGTAAATCAGCTGGTTGAAATCTTGGTTATAAATTGTGAGCCTTTGTTATTGCTTTAGCAACGAAGGCAGAACCATTGGAAGCCTTAACAATCAGGCAGCAGTTACTAAACTACCATTTGTTCAACATTGTTCCCACGCTGGAAGGTAAAAATGTATTTTTAAAGTAATGATGGAACTTGAGAAATAATGGGTCCCTGCAAATGATTGAGCTTAGTCTAAAGAAATAAAGACCTAATTGGGAATGCTGAGGAGTGCTACCTTGCATTTGGTAGGTGATATTGATAAGTGATAAGTCTTCAAAGTTGATTTCCCTTCATCCATAACTAGTTAGAAAATTAAAATTTTAGGCAGAAGAGTACTGTACAGATGGTAGGAAGACTTGTTTTTCATACCTTGCTTTGCTGGTAATACATACACACACATTTTGTCTAATCTTCAATGGTATTAATTTGATTTTGATATAAATTGATGGCAGATGAATGAAAAGCTTTCCTGGCAACTTTAAAATATAGATGGGTCTCTGTGTGTGCATTCAGTATGGTTTGACTGAGTAAGCCTACAGTACAAAATTAGAGGAGGATTTCTCCATTTCCTCTCGCTTGCCTGACAATTGCGGAAGTGTGTGATTTCAGCAGAGGCCAATATGTTGGGAGGTGTCAAAAAACCTTAGGGTTTGAAGTCCACAGTGACATCTCAGTAAATGCTGGGAACAGAAATGCTCACCACCTTTTAGGAAGTTTTTCAGTCATTTGTGTATTAATAGACTATGAAACAAGACTCACCTAGTAATTCAGTCTAAGTGTATGATAACCCAGAAATACATCTGTGAATGACTCAGCTCTACAGGAAACTTAGAAGTACTAAGTGATTAGAAAATCTGGGGTCTTGTTTTCTTTCTTGAGTGAAGAATATCTTAGCATGAAAATGAAATATCAACTCTTACTTAGCTTGAAATAGTTAAAATTACATTTAGAAATGTTTTAAGTGGCTTAAAAATGCATAGCTGCTTTTATCATTCTTTTGATAATTCTTTGTTAATTGTGGAATGATACAGGGCTAATGACATATAATGTTAGCACTTCTAATGATATGTTTAAGAACAGTGCAGTCATTAAATTCAGTAAACTGAATATGTGGGCCTCATAAATAAATGCTGAATTATAATACAAACCACACCATGACCAAATTAATTAGTATGTTTAATCTAGCGAACTCCAGCTAGGCTGCATACAATGTGGACAGGTATTTAATTTCTAAATTTAATATTAGCTGCATAAGTCAACTCTCACCTAATCAGTACAGATCAGTAATCAAAATTTAATATATCTGGTGTTTTATATAAACTTTTTAAAGGAGATATTTTAACACTGTTAGAGATTTTAAGCATTGTCATTAAAAAAGGATGTGAGTGGTAATGTTCCCCTTGTTCTCCCCCTAATTTGTCATCCTCAGGAGGTAGAATTCCTGAGGTCCAAAATAAAAAAATCATTCAGTCAAAATGGCAACACTCATTAACATTCATTCAAGGATCTAGGACAGAATATTTTGTTCTTATTTGATACAAAATTTTCTGTTGGTTGCTTCTCTGTGATAATTATTATATCAGATTTTAGTTATTCAGGGAGAGTTAAAATGCCAGTAGAATCCTCTTGATTTTTCATTTGAAAGTCTTACTTTTCAAAGAAAGTGGAAAATACAAGACAATTTAATTTTTTTTATAACCTGTGAATGCTTCAGTTTTTTCTTCTTGCAGATTACAAGTATTATATTTTTATCACATGAGTTATAGGGCATACAGATTTTCTTGAACCATTTTCTGAATTTTTAAGTGTAACTTTAGTACAGAAACAGGAAATTGGGTGGTATGAGTCCAAATCTCTAAATAATCTGTTCAGTTGGTAGTTCCAGGGACTTCAGTGAGGTTGTGTAATGAATAGGCATTGTGTCTGTGATCAGTGGAATATAGGCTTAGGCTCATTGCTTTCAGAGAATAGTCTAAGATGAGGAGAGTTTGAGAATAATCAACATGTTTTTTCTTTTTTTTTCCTCTTGACTTGGGATTGCACACTCTGCCCGTAACCTCTAATATAAATCTATCTTTGCTTTGGTGTTTTTTTTTAAGTAAATACTTGACTAGGTATGGTTTGATGATTCACTCAGTTTTTATGGAGAGTCCATAAAACACTGAGTGGTCTGACTGCTCTCTGCTCCTCAGTCAAACTTTATCGTTGAATGCATTTAAGATGATTTCCACCCCGACTTCCAGCATTTCAAACAAACAAATCCAGTGACCATTTATTTGATGGACTGTGCAAAAGAACACTCTTGTCCAAAAGGGGACACAGTGAAGTTACACCTATATTATCATATTAAACCCCATGCTATAGATTTCTCATGATAGGACATAATCATCTATATGGGTTAACTCTTAAATTAAGAGCATCCATATAGCATTTTGATCTGTACTGATTTGTGTTACCCCCAGACAATTCTTGGGAGTAGTTCTGCTGTTGAGACTGGGGACATGTTTTTGGGAGTGTTTCCATTAAGCACTTTGCCTCCAGCTTCCTAACTTAGAGGTCAAGACTTCTTACTAACACACACCTGATTTAATTAGTCCTGCTTTAGCTATGGCTTTGGGCAAGATGACCCACACAAGTCCTTTCCAACCTAAATTATTCTGCAACTCCAAGCCTGCTGTCTGCACTCCTTGCAGTCCCTCTTGGAGATATTGCCTGTCCTTGTTGGGTGTCACATCTGAGTTCTGTGTTGCCAAAGGTTCTGTTGAATACATTTCCAAGAATAGTATCATTTAATAGACTCAGAGTTAAAATAATTGTATTTCTGTTTTAATCAGTTTTAATGAATGAATGTTAGGGTTTTATAACCTGTTGTAGGGGTAAGTTTTTATCCACCCTGCTTGTATAACTTGCTTGTTCCTATTAACTCAGCAAGAGGATATATGGGAATAGACAAGCACAAAGAGGCCTGTGTGTTAGAAACTTCATGGTGTTTCTTGAAAAGAGGTATTTTACCTTTGCAAGTTAGCTTTTTTTAAAATATGCTAGTCACAAAATAATGAACTGTACAAAGAAGTCTTTTTCAGTCCTTATTTCAAATCATTGTTAGGTGCAGTAAGTTTTCCTGCACTAGAAACTTGATATAATTAATTAAAATATTAAGAAAGGAAAAAAAAAAGCTTCACTTTAGTGCACATACCTGTTAGTTATACTGCTGACATGACAGACTTTTACTGGATTAAGTGCACAATAGCAACATCATATATGGAACTCCGATTAACAGCTTTTTGTTAAAGTTTTTATTTTGAGACTACATTAAAGATTGTGTTAACTGACTTATGAGAATCACAAATCTGTAGGCATTCTTTTAAAGTTTTTTTTTAAGTGATTTGTTAAAAAATGGGCAAGGGTAACAAGCTACAGTGTTGGGTTTTTAACATTAAGAAAAAATAATTCGAAAAAATTGTTCACTAACTCCCCACTTTTCAGCTGTGAAGAAGCTTTGCTTCCATCTCTCCAATCTCTCAATCACCAGATACTGCACCAAATTGATGTAAACCCATTTGGATGTATAGATTAGACATTAATGCGTATAGTTATTGTGGGATTGAATAACAATTAGGCACCTGAACTGATAACTGTTGGCAGGAGTCCACTGAGCACAAGCAGTGAAATGAAACCTATGGGCAGGTGCCCTATGAAGCCCTTCTTTGCAGAGCTTGAGTTTCATACCTACTTAATGGAAGAAAATAACTGAAACAGCCTGTAAGGTAAGGAATCTTGTCTGCCTACGATTAGGCACCCAAACAGGCGAGCTTTGTGAAGGTCTTTAAGGCATGTCATGACCTCCTCTCCATTGCTTTGAAAGTTGCACACTTTCTGCAGTAGCACTGCTTTGAAATGCCTAAAGCATAGTCTCAATTTAGTGATCTAAGCTAAAGAGATGGGATTTCATACATGCTGCCTCAACCAAACTGCATCAACAGCTGTGAAAGCATGTAAAATAGTGTGGAAATAAGGGTTTATTTAACTGGAAGTAAAAAAATTTTTTTTCATGTTTATTTTTAAATGTAATGACTGAACTAAAATGATAGATATTTCCAAACTATTTGTCATTGATTTGTAAGTTCAGTGTTGTCCCCAGGTTAAAATAGGACCTTGGCTTCTACATTACCATGAACTGCACATTGAAATCAAATGTTGCTGCAAATATATAGAAGTGTTCATGTTTTTAACATGGTTTGCATTGATATTGTTTCAGGAGAAAAATATTTAGAAGTGATTTACTTGTAAACAAATAAGCTCTGTATCTACTGCTATTTTGAATATTTTTGCTAAATGCAATTCAAATAATTTTAAATCAGAAAATGTGCAAAAATTGGATTAAATGTGTTTAAACTATTAAAACTCTTGTAGCTCATTGATGTCAGAAATGTAAGTAGGTAGTGGATATAGTCTTCCCCCCCCTCCAACTACCTATATATTTAGTTTAAAATCATATACTGCAAATCAAAAGTACCAGGAATTCTGAAAGCTTGGTCTTAATATTTCTTCTTCCTCCTTTACTGTGCCATTCACATGACTCTTTCACTGAGCCCTGTTATATGTCTTCCTGATGGCTGAAAATGACTGTTAGATACCAATTTGTATGTGGTGAAGGTGGGTTATATGGTTTTTGTGTGACAAGTGCAGGAACTGCTTGTTCTTTCATCTCCTCTGTAGTGGTTCTTAGCTGTCTTAAAAAACAGTAAGGCTTTGGTTTGATTAACATTTTAAGCTTTCATAAGCTGCCAGTGCTTCCTTTAAAAATAAAAAATTGCCATCCTGTACTCTATAACCTGTCCTCTTTGTTGCCCTCTCCCCTGTAGAAGCTCAACTGTTTGCCTGTTTGTATACTGAGTTCAGAGCAGCCATACAGTTAAAAAAGATTTTGAATGGATACTTTTCAATTTTTATAGTGTTCATTTATTTTTTGCCAGTTTGGTAGTTAGCTCACTGACCCAGTCCAATAAATAGTCACAGCCTAGTGGTAGGTGTGGGACAGGAAAATAAGGAGGATAGGACTGACTTTTAGTTTATTATTTAAAGAGGAAGAGCACACCACCTCCATTTTTCTGCCTCTTACTAAATTAGAAATATAGAGGATAAAAGGAGGTCCTAGAAATGAGTTTGCAACTCTACATTTTTTTCTTCTTTCTGAGTTGTTCTTTCATGATCAGCACCACAGCAGAAGACCTTTGGGCCTAGGGTAACCAAGAGAAACCATAAATAAAAGAGAAGAAAGTGAAATGCAGAACTGTCTTGTTTTCTGTTTTTTTCTTTTTTTTTCACCCCTCCAGTAACGGTATGTGCATCATTTAGCAGGACCACATGGTTGCTTGGTGGGGTTATTTTTCTTCGTATATCTCATTTTATAGAAAGAAAAGCAATGATGCTGAGAGTCCAGAGGAGGACCACCAAGATGATTAGAGGGATGGAGCAACGAGGAAGGGCTGGGAGAATTGGGCTTGTTCAGCCTGGACAAGAGAAGACTTAGGGGTGACCTAACTGAAGACTTCCAGTACCTTGCTTACAAGACAGATGGAGAGAGAATTTTTACAAGACCCTGTAGTGACAGGACGGAGGGAATGCCTTCAAACTGAAAGAGAGTATGTTTAGATTAGATATTAGGATGAAATTCCTAACTATGAGGTTGGTGAGGCACTGGAAGAAGTTGCCCAGAGCAGTTGCAGGTGCTCCATTCCTGGAGGTGTTTAAGGTCAGTTTGGATGAAGCTCTGAGCAACCTGGTATAAAGGAAGGTATCCCTGCTATGGCAGGGCGTTTGAACTAGATATTCCCTAAGGTCCCTTCCAACCAAAGCCATTCTATGATTCTACAATTCTCTTGCTCTGTATTCAAATATTTCTCTAGGAATTACATCAGCAGCAGAAGGGATGTTGCAGCAATGAGCACTTGTTTATAGAGGACATAACAGGGCTGATTTTTCTAGCTTATGCATTTTGTATTTGAGATTTTTTTTAAAAAATGATGTCAGTGTAGTGTCAATTCTATTGATGCCTGTGTTGGTAGTTTGTGCCTTTTGAAGTTTTTAAGGAAAGACTAACTTGGAGTTGATTTTTTCTGAGAAACAAACCTGAAAGAGAGGAGATGCAGCTATTTATGTAGCTTTCCCCTCCACGCACCTATTTCTCTTTCCAGACATCGATTTATAAGGGGATCACTGGGGTTTTCACATTTTAACCCTACCCACTAGCACCAGCTGATGTGACAGCAGGTAATTCTGCATTCTGTGATGGACTTATGGTTATGCCTTGTGCAGCCTTGCTGTTTTGAGGCAGCACAATTCAGTCCCTGTTTTTTCCTGGAGAAGGTCATCATCACTTAGCTATAGGTTATGATGCTGTTACTTTTATTTTTCCTATTGGAGCTGTTCTGCTTCCTATGAACCACTTAAAGATTCATTGGATCAAAAGAGGGCAAAGAAGGGGGAATGTGTCATTGCAGCCTGATGCTTAGGGTGCGCATCTGAAAAGGGGAAAAAATTACACCTTCCTTTAATCTGCCAGACGTGTCCTTTTCCTTCATTCCTGGTGCTGACATGAGTGCTGGTACGCCTTTGGGCTGAGCCAGAATTTATAGGTCTGAGAGATTTTTAATTTTTTCCCTGAAGTTAATTTTCCTTTTTTTGAGGTTAGCCTTTGCTAGCTCAATTTTCAAAGTGTTTCTTGGTGCCACAGTACAGCTGCTAGTGCTGGCATGAAAGAGGAAGGAATCAGTAGCCAGAGCTGGGAATATGAAATTGCCAAGGCTGGAAATGCACTTTTAAAAGGGATTATGTGGTATTAAAGTGAGCATGTATCTACAACATGAATGCATAGATAATAAAAAGCTGGGATGGGAAAACCATGACCACTTTCTGCTTGTAAGAGATGTTACCACTTTCCTAGCCCAAATTTGAGTTGAATCATGTGCCCCTTTTTGGATCAGACTTTTGCCCTTCTCTCTGAAGGAACAGTTGCCAGTTCCTTTGGGTCAGACTGTGGTCAGACATGGCCTGGTTTGTACATGCAGAGGATAGAAATATAAAAGGAAAATAGTGTGGCAAAATAAACAGTTCCAAAATCAAACATAATAGATTAAAAGACAAATCCTTATTTCTCATGTTGTAAGCATCATCTTACAGTGTTTCTGATGTAATTCACCAGATTATTCTTGTATGCACAGGTATCCTGAGCTTGCCCTCTAATCATTTGCTTGCTTGTCTCCCTGCCAGTAAGAGTGGAATGACTGCTGTTGTTACAGATTGAAACACAACTGACACTACAAAGCCTTTTCAGTTGTTCATAAATAAAAGTTATCACTGGAGTTTATTAGGTGTGACAAAACCTTTGGAGTTTACCCTTATTTTACAGACCTGACCACTGAGGCAGTGGTCCACAAGAACTTAGAGTAGAGCTCTCGTATAACCTGGCTCCTCATTAGGCAGTATGGAAGATGATCCTTATTCTTTAAAGGTTTATTTTTGGCTTGCCCTTAATTTTGACTTGGTGCATTAATTTGTCTTAGAGTTTTCTGGAATCAATCATGTACTTCCGTATGGAATGAAGATAATGTGTCAAGCTGTGTTTTTGAGTTGCCTGTCCTCCAATATGATCATGCTTCAAAGTGGAAGACATTTTCATTTAATTCCCTTGGTTTAAAAATCACCCACCGCTGTTGCTTACAAGATCCTGTATGATTACATTTACTTGCAAAACTTTGCTGACTAACCAAGTTTATAATTTTTTTAGGTGACAGTCTCAGCAGCTCACACATTGTAATCTTGTGAAATTTCTTGCTGCTACCATCAGTGAAAACAGTGATTGTTTTTAAGTGATTGTTTACATGGTGGCACAGGCATGGCCTTTAATTAAGTAGTCTGAAAAATGTTCCCATTGTGCCTTCTAAATGTAAATTTGTTGTATTTTTCTTAGTTGCATCTTATGCTTTAAAGCTATGAACCAAAGATGACATCATTGAGGAGAAATGCTTTGTATCTAGGCACTGATGAGCATGTCCTTCAACTTGGGTAATAGAAATGCATTGTTTTGGACTGTTAACAGACTGGACTATTAACAGTACTGTTATTAGGTGGCTGACTTCACAGATTTGTACAGATCACGGTTAAAATTATTGTCTTCCATTCCCTCAGCAGTAAAAAAATGTGCCATAACAGCTATATGAACTAATTTCACACAATTATGTAGTCTGGCAAAGACCTTATATGACATAGAATTTGCTAGCAGTAAGAAATAATTAACTTTCAATTAAAATACTAATTTTAAAAATATTTTTTTTGAGTTACCATTTTGGATCACAAGCTTACTTCTATATGTGTAGTTGCCACTTAAGAGAATTTTGATATTGACTCATAGATGAGGTAATTATCAAGGAAAGAAAACATTAAAAAAGGTAAAGATACTGCCAATATTTGGAGCCTGAGTATGCTTCTCTGTAAGGGAGTATTGAAAGAAAAGGTAATGACATAAAGCAGTGTGTTCCACCCAGGAATCAGCCTGAGTTACCTGTTCAAAAGATGATGTGAAATCTGTCTAATAATAATTCTGGCATGTTTTGTCTTACGAACCCAGACTGAGCAGGTTCTATTCTAGTATATGTGCATATTGTTGACCTCTAATGGGTTTTTACCCACTCACCAGTTTACTCAGTGGAGCAGTTCATGTTAATCTGGTTTCAAACAGTGCCTGAGCTCTGCTGGTGGGAGAGAGGCTGGGTGGAGGTGGCTGAGCCCCTGCTTGAGCAGTACTCCCCTGGAGCAGGAGGAAGATTGTGTGCAGCACTCAGCCCCTTTAGGTCTATGATCTGTCACCCCTCCTGCTGCTTCCTTGTGTGAAAAGGCCAGGGATGGAGGATGCAGCTCACCAGAAGGGATTATTATTCCAAGGGGGAAAAGTGTCTTTGGAGAATTCCTATTTGGGTGGTGTATTCATTGTATGTTTAGAAAGTTCTGAGATGACAACTGTTTAGTGTATAAAACATTTAGTCTCCTAAGTCTCCTGTGCTTTGTGAGATTAAGGACGGTTTACTTGAACAGCAAGAATGTTTCATCCATCCCCTTTCCTCTAATTTCAGTTATGTAATGTCCTTGGAGCAATTTCGAAAAGTCAAGTTAGAAAAGTAAGATTTTTAAGAGAGAGAGATTCTCTCTTTAGAGAGAGAATCTGAACAGGTGAATCTGAATAGGTGAACTATGAATTATGAACTGCATCTTTGCCTGTTGCTTTGGTCCATGGGTCACTGTTCAGAAGGCACCAGAATGAATACATTGTACTCCAAAAAAGAGGCAGAAAATTGAATTTCAGTTCTAAGAGATGTGCTTTGTCTTTCTTCTACTGTCAGCTATAATTAACGATTTGTGGTACGTGTCTGTGATGATTGGTTTTGATTTGTCCATAAGGATGACTAGATTATTTTGTAGCTCTTTCAGCTTAACTTTTGTACGCTACTCTGGCTCAGTGTCAGTTTGATTTAACTCCTTATTATTTTCTCCATTTTTAGTGTCATTTTTAGCTGCTTTTTCATTTCCAAATGCACTTTTTATTTTGAAGTGATGTGGGGAATAGAACATCTGATGGCAGAGTTTTTTAATGTGTGGCATTGCTGAAATGTTTAATGTAATACTTTTTTCTTTTTTGACATGTGATACCTAGTGATCCTATTTAGCTGTTGTAGTTATTTCTTGTTTTAGACTCTGCCTACTGGGGCTTTGTGCTCTGTATAGTGAACTCCCAGGGGTGGAGTTCCTTACTGCGAGTGCCCAAGGAGTGTTCAGAATGGAGGTAAAGGCTTGCTCAGTCGGTGTGGAATTAACAAATGCAGTGGACAGCACAAGTCATACTGTTCTGGTCCTGATGCCAAGGAATTATATTGGATGGTTTGACAAACTTACTTCACCAGATTTGAGGACCAGATAATTGTCTCTGCTGACATCCATGTGAATTATCGTGATGAAGCTCAAGCCGCATGATTTTAGTAAAACGAAAAGATTTCCTCCTGAGATGGGGAATAGAGGTGTTTGGCTAGTTTATTGTTCTAGTGAAATAGAGGTCTGAACGTGAGGCTATGTGCCAGCTGAAATTGATATTGTGCAGGTATGTAAGTGTTGGGAGTGTCAGTGTAGGACAGTGTGTCCTTCCTAAGCAATACAGGCATTTTAGTTAAGCTGTCCAGGGTGACTGTAGACTCGAACCTGTGAGGTCTGTGTCAGGGTAGCAAGTGTGCTTGCAGTAATATGTCTTCAAAAGCTGACCTACTCTGAACAGCAGTGGTAGAGTGACCTTGCAAGTGTGCATCTGCTCTAACTTTGATACAGAGGTCACTTATATGCTGTTTTCTTATAAATCAGGTTGCCGGTGCCTTCTGCAGAGTCTACATTTTTCTGTTTCAAAAAATACTTTCTGTAAACATAATTTTTTACCTTAGATTGCAGAAGTATAGGAGATATAGGGTTATATTGGATTTGAAAAGAAACCAAGCTAGTCTTTGTAAATCCCCAGCCCGTTCTTTTTAGAGTATTAAGTCACTAAAAAAATTTTCACTTATTCATGTAGCATACAAGTAAGTATATAAACATTTACAAAAACCCCTGATAATTATACAGATACCTGTTCCACTTCTTCGCTATCCTGTTTCTTCATCCAAGTTGTTACTGTTCATTACAGTTGAAGTGGGATATGTCAGATGTGCAAAACCCCTCAAATTTCAAATAAGATGGCTTTTTTATCATAGTGATTAGACTTTATATAGCATTTTGCCACAGGACGACTTTTTCCCAATGGCAGGGCAGTGAACAGCTTGTATCTGTGGGAAAGTGGTGGCAAAATTGATGGAACAGTCTGTTCCTGCCGATGTTCATTTTGATGGCCCAGAATATGGCTCTCTTTATCTGCTGCCAAAGCACACCCTAAATTGATGGGACAGCAGGAACAGCCTGGATCTTCATGTGTTAAAGTGAGGAAATGAAATCCTAAATCTCATTTTGGTTTGGAATTAAGTGGGTTGGCAATGCTTGTGGAGTTCAAATGGGGGAAAAGAGGAGTCTTACTCCTCCCTATCATGCAGCACTCTGAAAGGGGTCAGAAGTGTTTAGTGGAGGTTAGAAGCAGACAAACAGGAGAGCTTTTCTTGCAATAGTCAAAACTGAGTTGAAAACTAAGGGAAAGAGGAAAGATGTGAAAGTCTAAAGAAAAAACATGCTGAATTCAAAATGTACCTCAGGAAATACTTAAGAGAAAAAAAGTGCTGTGCCGTCTGCAAGGGGAAAATATCTCTGGTATTACTTAAGAGCAATGATCTCTTCATGTGGTCTGCTGAAATGCTGAACTCTCTAGGGCAACCCTAATTTATCATCTAATTTTTTTGCAAGGGTTCACAAAACTCCCTGTAAGGTAAGAAGAATGATGTTGCTTATACGCAGTTTTTCTCCCACTTTCCATTTTTTCCACAGCAATGGGAAAGGATTTTCCTTTAAACAAGTGTAAACAAGGAAATTGCAGCATTACTTATAAATATCTTCTCCTACTCACCTTAATGTGAGAATGTCATGGAATAGTAGGGTCAGGAATGTGTACAGAACAGGGCTTGGAGACTTGTGTATGTGCCTACGGTACATAAAGTGTATATGTATGCAGTGTGTGTATAAAAAGCCACACCTTTATTAATTTCTTTAATCTGTGTAAGATAAGTTTATAAAGATGCTGTTTTTCATTCCATTCACGGGCAAAGCTGAAGCTGTTCTTGCTCCCTCAGCCCCACTGAGGTCACCAGTAAGTGGGTAAATGTCTGTTGCAGCAAAGTGAAATGGCCACCTTTCTTCCTGGCTGTATTGGAATGCTTTTTTTTTTTTTTCTCGAATGATTTTAAGCTGTTGCTCCATTCGTCACTCCTATAACCAGAAGACCAAAGCAGACAGCTTTGCAGCTGATTCCTGGCCTTTGAGCTTTCTGACTTAGGTGAAGATACCAGCACAGTTTTTTGCTTCAGTAATGTACCTGGGGCATTCAGTCATATCAAGGAACCTTGCCAAGGAAGACTGTTCATAAGTATATAATTTGATTTACTCGTATGATACATTATTTGTTATAAATTATGTTTTTACAGAAGTACACACAAAAAACGGAACATAAAAGTTTCTTTTATTTTTTTCTGAGGTTTGATTCTTAACTGCATGATGTAATTATTTATAAAAAAAGGTTAGACTTATCTAAAAAATGTTTTTCTGTAGCTAGAGAGTAAGCTGAAGATGTGATATTTAAAAATACCAGTACGTCTTAAATTTTAGACTTCCCTCCAGCATTTCTCCTGAGGAAAGCCAAATACATAGTCTTTGACTTTTGTTTATCAATGAACTAACAAGAGATTTCTATTGTAGTACTAGTCTCAGAAGTACCTTACTCTGTGTCTTGCTAATAGAGCAGGTTTGTTCCATCGGGGGTTAAGAATATTTAATCCTTTAATGCTGACATATACAACACATAGCCATGTCAGCTACAGCTGTTTCCAAACATCAGTAACAAAATTATAGATGGTTTTGAAGCTTCTGTGTTGGAAATGAATACATCTGAGGATTCAACTTGCTGACAGTGTTTATGTAATTTAATCTTGCCATCTGGAAGAAAGTAAACATTTTTTAGGAAATTGAAGTTAAGGTAGCAAGCCCCTTGTGGTTTCTGTCTGCTGCAAATAACTTAAGTTGTACCAAATTGATGAAAATCTTCAATAGGGAGGGGATCATGTTTATATTTAAAAGATTGTTATGCAAGTGCATTGATGCATAAAATTGTTTCAGAATATCTGCTTTATTAACTTCCCTGGTTATTCAATAGTTGGATGCCTTTTTTCTGCTCAGACAATCCAGCATGTTTTTCAGTGAAATGTGATAAAATGTAAGAAGCATATGCATGCAGAATGCATAGATATAACTGAAGCAGTAACATGATTGCTTTTCTTCTTATACTCTTATGGGTTTTTTCCTATTCATCCTTGGGTTTTTGGTCTATATTATGTTTTGCTACTCTTTTTTTTTCTTTATTTGTCTGCTTTTTATTTGCTGAGGCTGTGATTTCATTCAAGGTTTTTGCTTGGTTTTCTAAAGAAACTGAGTTTACACAGTCATGCCATGTGTGCATCCATCACACTGTAATAGTTTTAAATCTGTTAGCCAATTTCAAATAAACATGAGAATAAGAAGATTCCAAAGGCATCGATTTTCCATAATGTTTGAGTGTAGGTGGCTTGGTAGAGAAGACACCTTACCAGTGCCATACAGCATGAGCTATATGGAGAGAGAGAAAAGACTAGGGATATATTGGCAATCCAGGCTTAATTGTGTTGTTCACAAAATTGCTTAAATGCTAACTCATTCTCTTCGCTATTCCATTGTTTTCTGTTGGTACAGTCTAATGAAAAGTTTCACGTGATGGTGGGGAAGGCAAAATACTTTTCATGATTGTCATGGCCTAGGACACTTATATAGTTAAAAGGTATTTATCGTAGGAGGCTGATTTTAGATATGCATGATTTGTAGGGATGGACATTGTTAGCCATTTTACACATGGAGATTGTATGGGAGTGGGTGAGACAGAATTGAAGTAGAGCACATGAGAGTTTAGTTTGCCTTTAGGTTTTAAGTCTTTAAGATCATCTTTATCATTTTGAAGGAAATTTACTGCCTTTTATTATATTCTTTAATAAAATCTTTATGTTAAAATCTCTGAATTCGGCAGCATTTGTTGAAAAATACAGGATTTTGTGAAAACATCAACAAATGCCGGAGCCAATGATATGGTAGTGGTGCCCTTGATTCCTAAGGGGTGAAGGGCAGAAAAAATTTAGCAGAGTTATGAACTCAGCAGAAAAAGTTTGGTAATAGTAAAACAAGAACAATGCTTTTCAGACTCTAAAGGGTCAGTAAACCCAGGAAAAAGCTGTAGGCTGTTCCTGCTTGACTTCAGTGTCTGGTGGTTTCAGCTGGTTCTTTCAACCTCTGTTTTCTCTGCTCTTTGAGATTATATTCACCCTTCCTTCTTGATGTCTAAATCCTCTTGCTTTGCCCTCTTCTGCAAGAGGCATTGATTTATTTACTTAGGCTTGTACAAGCATGCTAGTGTTCTGCCAAAGTTAAAAATACTGTTGCCACATAGTAGCTGGTCAAATAATGGGATTTTAAAGTAAAATATCTAACTTCATATTCAGTGGAAGCTGCTTGTCAGCATCTTTTTAGGCTTGAATAGGCTTTTTAAAAAAGTCTAGCTCTAAGCCTTGGTAATTGAAATTAAGCTTATAAGTTTGTCTTATCTACTTTTGAAATTGAAACCAGAACCTTGTCAAACTGCAATGAAGATCTACATGAAAATGAATTAGAATGTTAATGGAGAATTTCTCATTTAGATTTACTTCTTAGCGGTATAAGCAACAATTTTAGGAATGTTGATCTCAATTTTATTGTCTTGGATATGAATGACATTATGAAGTGAACTATTGGGTGTCCAAATCATGCCCCAGTCCAACTTTGTCAGTGTGACCTAGGCATTTTTCTTGAAGTAAATATACAGACTGGTGAGTTTGTAAACATTTATAGCTGTACCCTGTGTTAAATAAGGACTATGCTTTATTTTCATGCGATAAAATTTAATTAGTTTTAAGTCAGGTTTTGGTTTAGGTGTCATTAGTTTAGCATATAATTATTTTGTCTAATAACAATCTGAAATCTGCAAGCATTTTGATCTTTTTCCAAGTTAAAAAATCCAAACCACAACCATCTCTTAAATGTATTCAAACAGTAGCTATAACAGAATCTTATTAGTCAACCATATTACAAATCTTTAAGGGACTGAAAGTGTTTTCACTGATGCTTGTTATATACTGCATTAAGAATATATATATATATATATATAACATATATGTAAATATATATATATATATATATATAAATGTTTTATGTTGGACTTGGGGCTTTTATATGATTTGGAAAAAAATCAGTGATATTTGTTTTTCTGGTGAGCTTAATATTTGCTGTTTGAATTTTAGCTTTTCAAAATTTTCAAAATTAATTTTAAAGCTCCAACTTTCAGAAAATATTACTGGGAACTGTGTGTGTGACAATAGTAAAAGTTTAGTTTTAATAAATGGATATATAGTAGACCTGATAATTTACACACAAATATTGCCTATTAAAGGTATGGTTCACGTGTATTATTTGAATAGTATCTTGTGTCTTCTGTCTTTTGGTTGTGGCTGGCTTCCATTTCTAAAGAAGTTGCTCTGCCAAGGAATCTTCTGTCAGGTCTGCCTATGGGTTTCTCTGTGGGAACAGCATTACAGCAAGGGATAAATGCGGAGAGCTGCAGTGGAGTAAAGGGGAACAGAGCTTCTGTTCTCACTTCCAGTCCAGCCAGCTTATGTTTTGCCAGCAGTGGTTTACAATATTGCTTGCTCGTAATGTTGTTCTAAATTAAATTTCACCTATATTATCAATTTTAAGGTTCTTACGTGTTTCCTCCATAGGAGAGCTCATCTTGTTCTCTACTGATCATTTCATCAGCCTATAGGTCAGGAAATTATGACTAATCAGAGCATAGCAAATGGAATTTTTTTAAGAAATTGAGTAAATGAACAGTCAGCATCCTTGTACTTGATGGATATTTGTCTTTTTGAAGCTCTGTGGTATGATTGGGGAGGGATAAATGGCTTCACAACTAGAAAAGAGACACTCGAATATTGACATTTTAAAAGGAATGTGTACTTTAGCCTAGGAAGAAATTGCCTTATCTTTAAGGAATAGGATTTTCAGGTCCTTCTCTGCTTTTGCAATCACCTGCCCTGTAACACTCAAAAATGTAGATATTTCTGTTAAATTTAGCAGGCATATTGTATGAGTTAACTTGTCATTTTCCCTTCTAGACTTTCTATTTTACTACAATGAGTAGGGTATAGTTCTTAATTCAGTTTCAGTTTTTTTCCAAAGCAATCATATTTGTATCATCTGACATATTTTTAAAGTATCTTTAAGGCAGTTAAATGCCACCCTGACACCCGATCCTGTCAGATCTTGGAAGCCAAGCAGGGTCAGGCCCGGTTAGTACTTGGATGGCAGACCTCCTGGGAATACCAGGGGCTGTATGTTCTAGTCCTGAGGACTTCACTGTCACTGTCCAAGCTCTCTCGGCCGTGGCAGATGAACCTGAGGAATTAAAGGGTGGGGCCAGTTCTGCGCACGCTGAGCCTCACCTAAAAAATCCACTGCACAGGCTGGAAGGGCACACCACGTGGGGAGAGCCCTGCCCAAATCTTCATTCACGAAGTCTGGCCTTGACAAAAGTGTCTTTATAAGAACAAGTGTATTATTACTTGTATAATTGTGTGTATATAAATACTTATATCCATATGGAGGTGCCATATGTAATTATTAAACTCAATACTATACGTGTATGTGTGATTATATGTATAATACAGAATTAAAAGCTTAAAATATAGAACACACTTGTGTAGAAACTTGAAGATGTTGCACACGCCCACTTGTTAAACACCATTATACTACAGTCTCTGTGAAAGGCTGTTGAAAGCTCTTAATAACAATACTATTTACTTGGTGTTAACCTTTAGACTAACAGTAGGGAAAATACAACTTTTTCTATGTGGTTTGCCTTTCCCCTCCCTGGAATGAAACTATCCTAAAAACAATAGGGGACATAAACTGATATTAGAATAGTATATTTGTGTTTATTTTTTGCTTCTAGGCTACTTTAAACCTAGATTTAAAACAGTACTCTTTAGGCATCAATAGGTTGAAGTTCATTTGCAACCCAAATATAACAATAAAAGCAAGTCAAATATATTCCCATTATCACTCAACATGCTGTACTTAGAAGATGGATGTAGAAATGGCAAAAAATATCCAGCTGCTCTACATCAAAAACTAGTCTAAGTATAAATAAGTACTTGGAAATGTTTTGTCTTTAAATTGAAAGGAATCTTGAAATAAAGACTGATTCAATTCAGTGTGACAAATGAAGTATGAATTCAATTCTGACATAAGTAATAGGAAGGGTTTTATTTTTGTTCCTTTAACCGTGTTTTGCCCAGACACATGAATATCGTATTTAGTACTAAGCAGTTTCATAAGGTGAAAGTTGCCAACGCTTAGAGCCAATGTACATTTTCCAGGACACAACCACTGAGCTGACTGAGGAAAGTAGAGAGAGATGTGAAAATCTGGAATAATAGAAAGCATTCATGTCTCATAAAGCTGAATTTCAGCTGGGCGCTTGGAAGTAGAAAGGGGCAAATATGAGGGGAAGTATCTCTTCGCCAACTCAGAGGCACTCTCAGAGGGTTTTGCAGCCATCTAGGGCACTTCCTACTGAGTTATTACTTATTGCAGATATAAAAAAAATCATGGCTTTTTCATGTGATAATAGTGACAGAAGCTACTTTGGACTTGGTATGATCCTTATATTTTATGTAGTTAAATGGTTAATGCATCCTGTGCAGACAAAAGCTACTAAATATCCATCTTGAGGAATTGTGATATAACTACCTTTGCTTTCATTTGTGTTGGGGTAGTTGTGAGCAGGACGGTAGGAAATAAAAGCAGGCTTTTGCTGGGTACAGTGAGGTAGAGATCTAAAGCAAAAGAGCGGGAAAATTGGTTAATTTTTTCAACAGATTTTCTAGAGCAAAGTTCTAGTGATTCTCTTTCCTCTTGTCCCATCCTTTGAGGCGGCACATGACCCTGGCCTTCTGTCTAATTCATTACTAAGACAGAAGTCTTTATGTTGGTTTATATAGAGTAACTGTTGGATAAGCAAACTAGACATTTCCTGCTTGGTAGTTTGTTCAGGTTATGGGTTTGGTTTGGGACATTACTTGCACTTTTGTTCTTCCTTTCAGAGTATAGTGAGTTGGAAAACATTTTGAGGTCTATTAAATTTGCATGAGATTAAGAGACTTTCAGACTATGTTAAGTTTTGAGGACTCATGGCAGGAAAGTAGATGAACTTCTGGAGAACAATGGACAGAAAAGCCAGAAGAGCAGGTTAAGTGAGTAGCTAAAGGAAGATGGAATTGGGCACCAGGTGGCACCCTTTTCCCATAACAAGCTAGTAGTTGATAGATGGTAATTCATCAGATAGTTCTGATAGGCTTCCAGAAGTTTCCTTTTATTGACATCAACATCCTCTCCCCACAGCAGCTTTTTATTTAACCTTTCTTTGCTTTTGGAGTTGTTGTCTTTGGGTCAGCAATTTGGGAGGCAGCGGATGTTGTGATTGATGCAGAGCTGCCAGAGTGCTGGTTGGTTGTTGGTCAGGAGCTGTCCACTGGCTGCTTTCCCAGAGCTGCTGGAGGGGAGAACCAAACAGGCACGCAAATGTCTGCATCAGATGAAGAATGTGAAGGAGACTAAGTGAGAGAGTAACAGCAAAACAATTGAGAGAAAGGAGGAGTCAGGAATTTACCAAAAAGGGATAAATAACTGAAAATGCTATGAATGGGAAGTAACAAGGAGAAGCATATAGATAAGGAGATTATCATACTATCATGAACTTGAGGTAAAGAAAGTCACGGAAAGAAGAAAAAGTAAATGTTCTGTCTGCTCCTACTTCAAAAGTTTCAAGAAAAAACACCTAAAACAAGCCTCATTACAAAGAAAATAGTCATGAAGGAAGAAAGAATCCAAGAGAAAATAAATTCAATCTTTTTTTTTTTTTAGGCAGTTTATGGAGAACTTACTTTAGGCTCTGATGTTGGAAGACAGAAGGGACAGCTGAAAAAGAGTATTGGATACCTGATTATACTGATGCTTTATCATCTGCCCAGTCTAGCTTAAACCCCTGGTTGTTCATGATTATAGAGCAGTAGCTTTTCCATCTGATAGCCAAGTTTGTGCTCTGCAGATTTGCATCTCCACAATTTGAATGGCACAGTTGCTTTTTACACTTTTTCCAGAGAGACTTAAGGTAGATACAGTAAACATTGGAGCTGCCAAGACAAAATGCATTCTGAACCTGTAGTTAAAAACATCTTATTTCTAGGTAGTACTTCTTGCTGAATCATGAAGCATGTAATAATGCATTGCTTCGGAAAGCATTTTATATCCTTAAGACAGAGAAACATATTTCAGCATCTGATAACTAAAAAGAAACTTTTCCAAGGCTGCTGACCCAGATGCTTTAAGATAGGCTTGAATTTAGTTAAATTTTATTTCAGGCTGCTTTTACTGACTTTCCCTCCCCTTCTCCCCTTGCATATTCCCTCGGTGGTCTTTCAAAAGCCAGGTGTCTGGGATTGTGTCCAGCCTACTCTGAAAGCACCCCAGGCCTTGGATTAGTACGCGAGCACTGCCTTTTATTTAAGTCCATGCATTTGCATAATGCCTGCTCAGTCAGACCCACTTGCCATATACAGCCAAGTTGAGCCAAAACCTCAGCAGGTCAGTAGTGCATGGTCCTGGTTTTTACTGAATTTAACTTTAAATGTCACATCTTTTTTTGCAATGAAAACCAAAGAATATTGCAAAGGTGTTTGGGATTTCTGATTCACGGAGGGATGTTTTAGAGATCTTTGATCTTAATGTAAAAGAACTGGAGAAAGTATGTAAAAATGAGCTCTTTCTTAAAGGGTGTGAGTGTAGATCTAATATCAGAGTGAAAATTTTGTTGTGTGTACATGGTATGACAGTACATTGTTAGTATCAAAAACAGTTTCTGTGATACATTGAACAGATTTACCTGGACTGCATCAATGTCATGTGTTATACCAAGTTCTCACTCTAAAAGCATTGTTGCTACTAAATGAAAGATTGAGTCTCGTTTTCTACATGTAGTTCTGAACTACTGAGATATCAAAACCCAAACAAATTAGCCTTGTGAGCCTTTGAAAGCATATCATATGGATTGGAGGGGTGGGGTGGGGGTGTTGGGATTTTTTTTGGTTGGTTGGTTGGTTTGACCTTTTCTGGTAATTGCAATTGTCAGCTTTTATACCTTGGCATTGTTTTGTACTAGAGTCCTTCTCACTATTGTTGAAAGTGGGTCACAGGACTCATCTCAGTTTGGAGTGGAAGAAACAACGGCAGAAAATAGTGAGCTCTGCTTAAGGCTATGTTCAAAATGTTCACACTGCTGAATTGGCAAACAGATGGTATTATTAGTGATTCTTTCTGCAAGAGATGATAGCCAATGCCTGGTTAGCACTTGAACAGTGAATAAACAAAGTACAGACTTTTACAAAAATAAAAATGATCAGTTAAAAGGGACAAATCTAGGAATACTTGTTGCTTAGTTCAGTGATAGGCTTTCTTGTCACAAGTTTCTCTTAATGTATTATAATGTATTAGAAGGGCGTTATTTTTTCAATATTTGTCTCTGCCACTTTTTGGATTTTTTTGCATGAAACCATCAGTTAATTCCAGAACTTAGATATATAATATTCTTGGTACTTAAATAATATGGCATTGCTTGATTTCCCTAATGAGCAAATAGTTGTTTCCTGTACTTTATGTATGTAATTCACATCTTTATGGATGTATTTCTTTAGACTGGAATACTGTATTAATAAAATGTCAATATGAGATTATTCTTGCTCTTAGTGTATGATGCTACTCTTTATAGTTCTTCAATGGCTTAAGTAATGATAGTGATTACATTTTAATACCATTTCTAAATTGTCTTGTTGATGAATGCTTTCTGACTTGAAATTTTTAATTTTATAGATATTTCAATCATATGTGTGCAAAATTCACAATTTAGTTTTGCTGTGTTTTGACCCAGAGTTATCTTTTTCTCCATTTAAATTGTGGGGGTTTTCCATAAAAATCAGAAACTTTTGCTATGTTTTCTTTAGAATTTCAAGATTTTGCTAGTGCTCTACACTTATGAATAAGGCAGAGATTCATTAGGAATACCTTAAGAACACATTATTTACTCTACAAACTAGTTATCTACATCTTATTGTAAAATCTTGATATATGTAAGCAGTGGAGTTTACTCAAGGTTTTCAAAAAGAAGGGATCTTAGAAATTACTAGATTTAACAGCAGATCAGGTCTAATATGGGGAAGATAATTGCATAAAATTGCTGCCAGATTTGGTCTTGCTTCTCTATTACACTGGGTGGTTAGGGCTAATAAGAAAAAACTTTAAATCTTAAGATAGATTATGAAATGAAATATGAATGTTTCTAAATATGCAAGTGTGAAGGTTGTAAATATAAAAAGTGATAAATCAAAGGTTTCATAATACTAACCAGAAAATAACAGAAATGTAAAAATTTCTGGATTGGAATAAAAATTCAGTGTATATTGTGAAATAGAAATATTTATTAGGAGGAAATTTCATAATCTGTTAGTGGAATTTTTATTATGACTGGCATAATGTTGCTCATGGATTTACCTGGTGTAGAGTAGAAAGATTAGAGCATATTGGGACCCTGGATGGTATTTGCAGCCTTTTTTTTCTTGTTTCACCACATGGCAGTTTATCTGAAAGATAAATACTAAAGAAATTATTACTGTGCTCTGCTAGGTTTTGTTGTTACTGAAGGGGAAAGCCTTTGAAGAAGGAACTGTCTCATATCTAAAATGTCCTGTCAACAGCAAAAATGTCTGCAGGACAAAATAAACCTTTGAGATCTTAATATTTTTATAAGCCAGGAACAAGCAGTGATCCACTTAAGAGCAAGGGCTGAATTTATCATGGAGGTCAAGATCTGATGGTGCTGCACTTCTTATGTGCAAGGCAGCAGGGATGCTCTGCCTTTCAAAGCACACCTCTTGGCCCATGCTTTAATGCCAGTTGGTGTCACAATACTTTTGAGTAGTCAGGGGCCCAATGTGTGTCCAAATAATATCCCTTTGCCAGTGGCTTCTGAAGAGCTGTGTGGAGCAATTGGCATGGACTATGGTGGAAGATTTCCAGTGCATGATAGGGATGGCTTTACACCAGCCTTGACCAGCATCTTCAGCACGGATGGTCTATGGAGCTTTCCATTAACTTCTGGAAACACTGAGCTTCCCTTTCCACTGTCACCATCTGTCATTAGAATTAGTATATTACCTACAGTATTTTACATAGTACAGTGGCACTTACTCTTCCAGTCATTTTTGATTTTTCTTCCCTGTCTACAATGATTGAAGCTCATCTGATGCATCTTGGTATGCAAACCTTCTCTGAAAGAAACCCAAATACAGGTAGCTGATAGTGTGTTAACAGAAGGCAAGTACTGAGAACATGTTCAGTGCCATTTCAGAAAACTTACAGAATAACTAGTTTAAAAAAAATGCATCAAGTTTTAATACTCTGGGAAATTTAGTTGTGCAACCATATTTTACTGCTGAAGAAACACCGCACAGTCCTGGTTTCAAAATGAATTTTAAGGAGATGTGCTTGGTTTTCAGTGTATTTCACTAATGGATATTTTAATTAAAAGTAAGATTTTCTGAGCTGAACTAGTTGGAAATAGTTGCTATAGAGGGTTGAAGAAAGGTTGAGCTTGTGAAGATAGTCTGAGGGGAAAGGGGTCAAAAAAGGTTGGTCATTATAAATGTATTTATCAGGGAGGAAAAGATAAACCATTGTGACTAAAGGTGAAAAGGAGGGAAGTGATAGTAATAAATGAGTTGTAGGTGTTTGGGGAGAGGGGGAGAATTTTGTTACTCATCAGGCACAGATTCATAGATACTCTTAGCCTAATTTTGTAAAATGCTGTTAATTGCTTAATGAAAAGTCTTCAGTCAGAACCTCAGGACAAAGACAGTTGTGACTTAAAAAATGTGTTTGGCTTAGTATTTTATGGTTTGAGATTAGCTGTAAGAATCATAACAGGAATCAGATTTATCTCTAATATTTAGGATTTGACAGAAATATCTTAAAAAAATTACTTTTGTTTATTGTTGCTTGGTTATCTGGCATTTAAATTTTTGAGAGATGACTGCACCTTTTTTTTATTTGTTTGGGTTTTTTGTTTTAATAAAAGATGCAAAATAAATAACAAGAGAAGCAGCAATCAAGGAATTCTGTTTTCTAGGTGGTTTTTCCTTGTGGTTTTTTTTTTTAAGAGCTTAGACAGCATTGGTATCGCGAATTGTGAAACAATTTTAAGTGTGACTATACTAAGGCAGGATCCTTGATTTAACCCCTCAAAAGGGCATAAATACATTTTAAGCAGAAAGCTTCTATACAGAACTGACAACAGCCAATTCTGATCACAGTATAAAAATTATCTATTTTGAAAAGGCTGAAATGCACATAGATAAAGTATACAACTTTAAACATTTTAAAGGGTTATGTTTCAATCTGAAGCACAAATGCAATTTCCATAGTGGAAATTCTCGTTAACAGGTAGCTTTTGTGATGATTATTGGATTTAAATTAATAACATTCAAAAGGCTTCTGTTTTGACTTCTTGTCTGTCAAAAAAAAGTTGTCTTTAACTAAAATTTATTGTAGCTTGTTGCAGTTTTAGTGGTATGAAAATTGCTTAGCAGACTGTGTAACAGTACGTGATTCTTCCTTTGTGCTGCACAAAACTCAGCAATAACAAGAGGGGTTTTAAAATACATATTGATAAGGCATATAAACTTCCCCCACCACTTTTTTTAACTGTTGAGTCATACTGTCAGTTTTGACATTTTCATGAGTCTGCTTACAGAGAAGATTTGTGTTGTGTTTTGGATATGACAGGAAGGTCTTAGATATATAGACTGGCAACTTTTCTATGCATCAAAAGGAGACTCACAGTGCAACTGTGGAAGAAAATTGAGCTTCTATTATCCTGGCAGTAGGTATTTTGAGATGAAGAAAACATATGGAACTTGCTAATGGAGAAATCCTAGAAGTAGCCAAGCTCAAGGAAGTTGGGTTGTTATTGTTTTTCTTGGCTGGTGTTGACACTGTGTAGTAATTACTGAGGAATGAGTAAAGCTGGAAATCATGAGTTCCAAGTAGAAACTTGAGTTCAATCTGGTTTTTCAAGGATAAAATATAAGCTTCCATTAGAGGTGTTTCTGATACTTCAAGGCATAATGTATGAGGATGACCTTGAGGGGGGGAAAAAGAATCAAACTGACAATAGATTGCAAATTTTCAGTATCAGTGAAACTTTGATACAACATTGCAAGAGAATGGAAAACTGCCTTCGAGAAGTAGACTTTTGAAATTCAAAACTGGGAAGCTTTTGAACAAATGCAAGTTGTTCAACTTGGAAACAATTTGGTTATTTTCTGTGTCTTGTTTTGGATGGGTTAAGATCAGGAGTAGAAATTATCTCAGATTAAAACCTGAATCAATGCATGACTCTGTAAAACTCCAGGCTCTAAGCTACAAGCTCACTGAAGGGGTTTTACTTTAAAAATATGCAAGGCTCCAAAAATTCGGCCACTGAATTTATTAGAAGAGCCTTCAGTTCTTTTAAAGCCTTAGCAGAGAGTGCACAGGAGAAACACGTTTTCTCAGGAGGTACTTTTACTGGTAAACTTTAGAAAATAAGGAAACTTTGCAAAAATTTAAAAGGCAACATTCAACCAAAATAAAACATTCCACAAAGCATTGATTTGGCACATGCTAACTCATACAACTTAGCAAAACCCAATCCATCCAGTCTCAAGCTACTCAAAATGTTAAGAAAGGCAATTAGGAGAAGAAGTAAAGAAAGTCAAAGAGAATTATAGCTACCATCTCAAGATTCAGTGTAGGTCCAGCTACCAGGAGTCCAGAAGGGTTAGCATGGCACATGTTGAGGCTTTTATTTGCTTTGGCCCCTCTGTGGCCACACCTCCCCACCCCAGGCAGGAATTAGGGCCCACTGAGCACTCTGGAGCTCTGGATCAGGTCAGGGTGAGGGGCAGTGTCCCCAGTGTGCCGGTCAGTCAGAGGCTGGTTTAGGGAGAAAAGGAGATGTGGTATGGAGGGGTGCTCCTGGGCAGCTCCTGACTGACTGCTGCTGTGCAGTTGTCCAGGGATCCTCCAAGGGGCCTTCGTGAAATTTCACCTGCCCCTTCCCCTCCACCCCTTCCCACTTGAGTTGGTCCAAATCAATAATTAATATGATAATCCAGTGTCTCACAGACTCACATAGCAAAAAATAACTGCATTTCTCTCTCTGCTGTAGAAGTTGAGCCTTATTTTACATTAAGCTAAAATATTTTTTCACTTGCAGTAAAAGTACATGTTGGATATCAACCATTTACATTTTAAAAGATTTTAGCAATTAGTAGAAGGAATGCACTTGATATCCCCTGCTTCAGGCTTTGGTCCTTTAGAATCTTGCCCATGCCTTGACAACAGACCTCAGCTATAAAACAAGGGTGGTGCAGGAGCAGGTAGGAGTAGCTTAGGCTGCGTAATATCTGGCCTTATGAACCTTTTATCAGTTTCCATTTCTTAAACACTTCTGTTCACTAGTGTTTTGTTGTTTGGGTTTTGTTTTTTTTTTCAAATTGCAAAGATGTATATCTGAAATGACCAACATTTCGATTGTACTTTTGTACCTAGTGTAAGTCAGTGCTGTGGGATAAGGCAGACTGCTGTGTGCACTTTGCTATTGATACAATCCTTTATGTATTCTGTAAAAAGTCTATTTTAATTTCTTTCATGAAAATGAATATTAAAAGGCATAAAAATGAAACCAGAGTTCAGCTACAATGATTTGAGCGACTTCTCTTTAAGTGGTTACGTGAGCCATGTTCATGTATATATGTAGTCATTTTCAGCTTTCAATTGGAGGTAATAAGATTTAAATTTATGGTACAGCAGAATATACAGCACAGTCTATGAGCACTTGAGTGTTTGACCAGAAGGTGTTTTACATCCTTGCGGTGATCCTCTGTAGAGACCTTATCATGAACCTGACCAAAGCTACTGAGTCACACAGCTGGTTCTGACTTTCAGAACGTAAGGTCAGAGTTTGAGTCAAGTCTCAGATAGCAAAAATGCTTTCAGTTTTACTGAGACAACAAAGACATCTTACATTGCTAGGTAGTTAATGTTTTCTGAGTGGTCTCTCAAGGACAAAGTGTTTGTTGGTTACAATTCCATTATTGTTCTTCCTCGTGGTCTGACAGCACTGTACCCTTCAAAAGGAGAGCACTGAATTATGTCACATACTGTATGTGTCCGGTCGTCTTTCCTGACCAAATGAGTGCAAAAAGATGTGGAAGATCTTAAAGCAAAATGCTTCCTTTTTAGAAAATTTTTTGCCTCCGTTTCCTGAATTCCTTTGTGAATGAAATACACAGTGTGTGTACAATTTACAGTGTAAGATCAAATTGTCCAGAAGAAAATAGTATTTGCTTATGGCAAATGCACAAAAATATTCTATCTGGCTTATTTTTAAAAATGTCAATTCTTCCAGTATGTGTTGCTACAAGAAAATGGGAGTTAAGAATCTATCTGAGCTGTAAGCCCTAGGATTGTTAGCGTTTAGCCCAAGATGTTGCTACTGTATATTTAGTATGAGGTAGGAAGCAAAGTACACGTTCCTTTGGTAAGAAGATGATCTTAAAGTGTGTCATTTAATTAAATGGAGACACTATAGAAACATTCCAGGTATGAAAGTCCAAATGTATAGGTATCAAAGTGGGTAAACAGAATGAACCAACTGTTCAAGAGTGCTCTAAGATGTTTTAAAAGTAAAAATTACAAAGAAGGGAAACAATCAAGACTAGAATATTGATGATGGAAATAAACTATTTCCAATTTTAAATTGATTTCATGATGATAGAAACATCCACCACGACGTACTGGGCAGCTTGTTTATTCTGCACTTTTGTTAAAGTAATAACAGATATTAGGCCTTTCAGGTAGATATTGGTGATGTTATGTTTATGTAATATCAATTTTATTTAAGTCTTCTGTATTTTGAAATTTAGAGTGCATAATTTCTTGCATCTAGCACATGCTTGATTTCGAAGTGCATGGTAAGGAATATTAAAATTCAGTTAGTTCACTGTTTATTAGGTATTTGGATAAAGTTAAGCAGGTTTCACCTGAAATTAATAATAATATTACAAATCAGACAGTTAATTAGTGTTTAAAGATATTAAAGTTTTCTCTATAGAATACAATAAAGGTATTGTAATTATGGACTTGGATTCTTTTAGTGCTTGCCACTGAATTTTTGAAATAACCTTTCACCCTGGTTTTCCCACTGCTCAGTAGCAGGAATAGTCTCAGTCCTGGTCAAGTGCTCCGATACTTGTGGAAGAGAAGTCTGCTCTGTGTGTGTGTTCAGTTTTATATAAGTAGCATTATCCCTACAATATTGAGAATTCCTTCAGAAGAATATATTTGCAAGGACACTTTTTTCACTTCTGTTACATGCTCTTATTTTGCTTCTTTGTATACAAATTTAAGGCTAAAATCGGGCTTGTGTCAGTGCAATATCTGCTCATCAGAATGCTCCCCACTGAATAATACTGTGATGTATACAGCACAATAAATTGAATAGGAATTAGTAGCTTGCTATTTTGAACATAACTATAATGTAGTTTTATGTTTAAGACCTCCGTCCTCGGATTCAGAAATAAGTTGTCTTTCCATTTCTTCTTATTAATGCTTTATTTAAGTGGACGTGCAGGTAACTTTCCAGTTTGATCCCAGTCAGTATTAATCTCCTAAAACACCACACTACGCTTAAGCCAACTTAAAAAAAAAAAAAAAAAAAGTGTGTGTTATATAACTATTTTAGTTTTCTCTTTTTCATACATTGTGAGAGCAGGTATATTGGTGGGGAAAGAAATATTCCCTGACATGCCTGAGAGGTAAAAAGTAAGCATTTATAGGAAAAAATGAGAAACCTTAGAAAAACACAAAAATCCTCTTGAACTTTCTTTTCTCCTACATATAACTAAATGAATTACAAATAATAGTGAAAGAGATTAAAAGGTGTTGATACAGGATGTAAAACATAGAGCCATGCTTAATTATTTTTCTCCCCTAAAAAGCCCTGCCTTCTTCCTCATCTCCCAGAAAACCCAACCCAAAAAAAAAAAACCCCAAAACAATAAGAACACCCATGCAAACGGGGGGGGCAGGCGGGAGGGGGGGGGTCGGGGAGGGAAGCCCAAAATACCTCCAAAGTTGCCATGCTCTCACATGGCCTTCCAGAAATCAATTACTGAAAGAATAGTTCAGGAGAACTAAAGAACATCCTTGTTTCTGTTGCTTAGCTGTAACATAGAGTAACCAGTATCCAAGTTTAGGAGTGTGTTTTGGGATTCTTAAGTAGAAAAATCCAGTAGTTGATAACACAGTTAATAACTGATTTGGGCTGCTGCTCTTCTTACAAGGAGTCTTTAAGCTGTGTGGAACTGTGTGATCAGGAACTGGAGCTGTAAGTTAAAGATGTGATTAGATCAACGACATGGTTTTGTCTTTCAATCTTTGTCACAGTAAATTATACAGTAGGGCTCACAGATACAACCCCAGGTTTGGGTGTTGTTTGGTAGAGGAAGAATGAACAGTGATAAGTAGCAAATCAGAAAAGATAACCACTAAAGAAAGTTGTTTTCAGGCTCCTGACAGGACTACTTTATCTGAAGTCTTCTTGGTTGGGATGAGGGGATCACTCTGGGTTGCACACAAATGTTTTGGCTCATCTAGTAACTATTTTTGTTTGAAAAACCGTAAAATATGGATAATCTAGTTGATTCCTTAAAATGCTGCTAAAGCTGTAAAATGGGAACTAAAATGTTTTCAGCCGAAATGAAATTTGTAAGCTGAAATATCTTTTAATATAATTGAATTTTTGCTAAATGTTCTAGTATGAAGTATTTTGTGTCAAGAGTTGAAATGGATTCCTTAGGACAGCTACCAATATATGGATTTTTGGCTGGTTTAACTGTAGAGAAGAAAAATAATTAAAGACAATCTGACATTTGTATGAATGATTTCTACATCACAGAAACCACCTGAATATTCTAAAGGTAATGATTTTTTTTTTGCTAGTTTGTCCTAATTTGTTTCCTTCTTTTTAATATGTATAATTGACAAAAATAGAACATGCCATTTTACTGAAGAAAATGCACAAAAATTTTAGTTAGGCCTTTATGAAGCATGATACTTGTCTTATGTAAATGATGTCAACAATTCAGATGAGGATTGCACTAATTAATGCTATGTGGGCTGCATGGCATTTAACAAACAGAATAGCTTTGTTAATGCATCATTAGCAAAAAACTTCATTCTTTTTCATCCCTCATTACTGAATGTGCATATGGAAACAATGTGTTTATTGTCCTGGACTGTAGAATTGGTTTTTCAGTCTTGCTGAGTTTGAAATACTATTGATTAGCTGTACCAGTACCATGTATAGTATGATAAATGGCTTGGACACCAGCATTCAAAAATATCTCAAATAGACTAAATTATATCAATGACTTAATAGCAGTATGTTCTTATAGATCTCTGTGTAGCAGATGAAGAATCCCACACAGGTACTTGCACCAAGTATTTAATCTAAAGCGCTGTCAGTTGTGCTTCTGAAGTTGTCTGTAGATAAATATGCAATACTTCTTGTCTATCTGAATAGTATAAACATGGAAAAATCAACTGCAAACGCAGAATGGGAGAAAGTAATGTCTTACCTGCTGTGATGCTCATGAATCAAGAGATAGCTTATGTTAATGATTTCTGTACTGGAGAGGAACATAGTATGCCCAGACTTTTGTTTTGAAAGGTAAATTGAAGTTGCTGGAATACAGAGTTGTTTCCTTCTTCATGAACAGGTGTGGACTGACAGGTTTAATTTTGTGGAAAGAAAAATTTGTCACATTAGTGCTAAATTTAAGGTATTGTCTGTTAGCCACGTGTTTCTTCTGTTCTGCCTTTGTGTCTTAGATTAACAGTGGAAATATGTCCATAGAAAATCTACTTGAGAATAAAAATTTGCAGCAGAACTAAGTGCTACATATGGATTCATGAGGGGCAGGGGTGGTGAACAGGGGAGAAGGAAATTTACATGAGGGTGCCTAAAATATGGAAGTATTCTCTGGCGTGGGATTTAATCACACCCTAAAAATTAGTAGCTAAAGCAATCATTCTGATTTTATACTGGCTTGGAACTTTCCTGTAGAATGTGGCAGAATAAAAGTCAAGTTATGTTGTTTCTTTTGTAGTGTGTAAGGCTGTATCCAGTAAGGAATTTGGGGGGGAGGGAGGTGGAAAGAAGGAAAAATTCTAATTATCTAGACTATTTTAACAACCACAAACCATGGAAGAATATGTTATTAAGTTCAAAAAAGAAATAGAATTATTACCATAAAACATTCTCTGAAGTTTGTTCATGCAAGTGAAATACTGTTGTCTTACAAGGATGAGGTAAGGAAGGGCTCTCTTTTCTCAATGAAGAACATGTAAAAGCTTCTAAAATACTAGGAACCTTCCCTGCTATTAATTAGTTGCACAGAATCACAGAATATGCTGAGTTGGAAGGAACTTACACAGATTGAGTCCGACCCTTAGCCCCACACAGGACCTTCCCCAAGAGTCACACCACATGCCCCAGAGTATCATCCAAATGCTCCTTCAACTCTTTAAGGCTTGGTGTAAGTTCCTTGGGAAAGTATTCCAGGGCCCAACCACCCTCTGGGTGAAGAACCTCTGTCTAATATCCAACCTAAACCTCCCCTGACACAACTTCAGGCCATTCCCTTGGGTCTTGTCACTGGTCACCACAGAGAAGAGATCAGTGCCTGCCCCTCCTCTTCCCTTCACAAGGAAGCTGTAACTGCAATGAGGTCTTTCCTCAGACTCCTCCAGGCTGAACAGACCAAGTGACCTCAGCTGCTCCTCATACAGCTTCCCCTCAAGGCCCTTCACAATCTTCATTGCTCTCCTTTGGATGCTCTCTAATAGCTTAATATCTTTCTTATTTTGCAGTGCCCCAAACTGCACACAATATTCAAGGTGAGGCTGCCCCAGTGCAGAGCAGAGCAGGACAAACCCCTCCCTCAGCGGCCTGGTGATGCTGTGCCTGATGCCCCCCAGGACATGGTTGGCCCTTCTGGCTGCCAGGGCACTGCTGACTCACATTCAGTTTGCTGTTGACCAGGACCCCCAGATCCCTCTCCATGGCACTGCTTTCCAGCATCTCATTCCCCAGTCTGTATGCATATCTGGGGTTGCCCCATTCCATGTGCAGAATCTGGCACTTCCCCTTGTTGAACTTAATATGGTGAATTTCATATGCTGGTGATTGCTCAGTCTGCTAATTTGTTGAGGTCTCTCTGCAGGGCCTCCCTGCCCTCGAGTGAGTCAACAGCTCCTTCCAGTTTTGTGTCATCTGCAAACTTGCTTACTATCCCTTCTAGTCCTGTGTTCAAGTCATTTATGAAGACATTAAAGGGCACAAGGCCTAAGATGGAGCTCTGCAGAACCCCACTAGTGACAGGTCACCAGTCTGATGTCACCCCATTCACTGTCACCCTCTGTGCTTGACCCGTAAACCAATTGCTCACCCACCACATGATGTTTATCCAGCTGTGTACTGGACATTTTGTCCAGAAGGATCCTGTGAGAGAAAGTATCAAAAGCTTTACTGAAATCCAAAAAGATTACATCAACTAGCTTTCCTTGATTAGATAGGTGGGTTATTACCTTGTCATAGAAGGAAATTAGGTTCAGCAAGCAGGACTTTCAGGAAGCCGTGCTGGCTGTGACCAATGACTGTGTTGTCTTTCAGGTGTTTTTCAATACCTCACAGAGAAATTTCCTCCATAACTTTACCAGGCACTAAAGTGAGACTGACGGGTTTCTGGGGCCCTCCTTCTCGCCCTTCTTGAAAACTAGGACAACGTTTGCCAGCTTGCAGTCAGCTTCCCAACAATTCTCAAATTGTCAAGAGAGGTTTAGCAATGACAACAGCTAGCTCTTTGAGGATTCTTGGATAACCCCTTGATTTTAGTTCCCTTCCTGCCTTTCTTTCCAGGAGGTGAAGTGAGTGTGGGGATTGAAATTAAATGAGGAATAGTTATTATATCAACAAAATTAAAGCATATCCCAGCTGTCCTGGAGGCTGTTACCTCTCTGGGTGTTAATCTCAGAAATTCTAATATTTATTATTTCTACCATGTGCCAGTCACTTAATAATTTTCCGTGGATTATGAAGAATCCCATACTCTTCAGGCTACTTGCCCTGGCAGGAGTACAGTGAACCTGAATGCAGAGGTTGTATTACTGGAAAATGAATTGCTGTTTTAAATTATTCTTTGATTGTATGTGAGTAATTATTTAGGTTGGGAGCGACCCCCAGAGGTTGCCTCATTCATCTCCTTCATTGTCCCAAAGCAGAACTCTTTGCGTACTTCAGAAAGATATGTAGTCTGATTGTAGTTTTGTGTGTTAATGAGATAAAACACACTTCTCCTAGTTGATTCTACTTCGATAATTGGCTTTCCATTTTCCATAGGAGTCTATTGCAAGGTGAAAGAAAGTCTGTGGCAAAAGGCAGCTATTTTTTTTAACTTTTGAGGTAAGCTGTCATTGAGTCTGCTCTTTGCAATCATATTGGAAGGGAAGTGAGAGAAAACTGAAAAAATAAGAATGGTGTTTAAGGAAGATGACATTTCCATGTATAGAAGTGTGCCTGTTTCTGTGGATGCCTGTAACTCATAATATTTGTGCTCGTCCTTCACTGATGCTACGTACTTCTTACTCTTCCTCCAGTTGGCAGGTAGATGCTTTGGATAGGTATGCTGCTTCCCTCTCTCACTGGCAGTAAAAAAATATTTTGGTTATTTGTTCAGTTATTTAACCACAACAATAATGGACTTTATAGGAGTGTATATCTGGAGATACAGTTTTTGACTGAAGGAAGGTGAATCAGACTTTTTTTCAGGGCAGTATTTCCCTGAAGTTTCTCACAGTGAAAAAACTTTATTGACTGAAGATCTGTTTTACCTGCTTCCAAAATAGTCCAGCGCCCAGCCTCTGTATCACAGGTTTAAGAACTGGGCCCTCATTTGTCGTGAAAGGTTGGTCGTAACTCTTAATTTATTGGGGAAAGGTGAGTGGAAGCTACTAGAAAAATGAACTATTCACTTTAATTTTTTTTACATTTAAAAAACTTTTATTTTTGTTATTGTAGAAATTAAAGAATATGCTGAAATATAAATTTGAATAAGATTTTTCTCAGAGAAAGAACTGCATGATATGTTTCTGCACTGTGAAATGCTACAATTTGCTAGGCTAAGGGTATATCAAAAGGTTAATTGTGTATCCTCTTTTTCTGAGGCAGCTATTTCTAGGAATAGCTGTTTCTAAGCTTTTCATTCCAATTTCTGTCAACTAGATTTCCACAATGAACAGCCTAAAGAAGCATAAACAGGAGCTTCTGTTGTGGAGTGTGCTGCCTTTTTATTTTAAAGGGATGATTAACCCTTTTAAAACTTCCTTTTGATGTGACCAGACAAAGAAAGTCTCATAGAGCCCTTTGAGATTTGCTTGCAGTGTGAACCTTCTTCAAAAATCAAGACCTTGGCTGTCGAAGTAACCAGGACTCTCAATTTGTTAAAGTACATTTAAATAAGAAGAAAGCAGAATGTCAAATATGTGTATTTGTTGCTGTAGTTCTAGTGTAGCCATACTTTGTACTAGTTAAAGCATGTGTGAGAATATTAACCATCCAGGTTTTTGCTGACAGGATAGAAACCAAAACTAACGACATACAACAATACAGTGGGACAAATATACGAATATTCTCTAACCTGAACATGTAAGCATTTAATACATAAAAATGAATATAGACTATGCTTACTTTTGTCTGGGGCTAGGAATATTGGCAGAGTCTTTCTCAGTAACAAGGACATTCTTTGTAATGTAGATATATGGATACCTTTTCTTTTACAGTCATAACGACTTCTTGTCAAATGAACCAAAAAGTCCCAAGTGAGACTTTCCCATCATGATAGAACAAGAACCCAATAACTTGTTATTCAAAATCCTGTGATAGAATATATTTCTGTCTTCAGAAATTGGGTTCTTTATACATATTCTTGGGAAAAAATGCACTCCAGTGATTGTTTCAATGTATGCAGTGGGTTATAAAGGGAGTTTCAGAGATACTGTATTTATCAGCTGCACATGAACAGTTTGTGGTTTGAAGAGGGAACCTGGGATGTAGAAATCCAACCTTCTGTATCCAATTTTACCCAGTGGAATATGACATTAAACAACCCTATTGTGTGTTTAAAATTTCATTTTGTCTGTTGGAACACTAAACCATATGGTTTATTTGGAGAAGCTTATGGATAGTTTGTTCATCTTTGTTTCCTCATTTTCTACTTTATATATCAGATAACGTAAGGAAATATATTGTGAAAGTCAAAGGTAAACCTGAAAGCTCAGTGTTGTGTTAAACTATACATTATGTCTTAATTATTTTAGAGGAGCGCAAAAGTTGTGCCTCTTTGATTTAGGTTGTACATTTGAATTAAAGTCAGATTGAACTGAGGACTAAAAATCGGATCATTGTGAAATATTTAATTGGGAAAAAGGCATGGATTTTTTGTTTCACAAGGATTAAGTGAAGAATTAAACAGGAAAGAAATTATTATTCCTTTTAATGTGTGAACCAGACTTGGGGTATATTTTCTGATATCAGCCAGTCTTTTTGATTTTTAAAGAATGTGCTGGTGATGGTGGGATTTTTATATTATTTCCACTGTGGCCTGCATTTATTTACTTGCCTTCTTGTATCCGTTTGTTTTTATACAATAGTTTACAAATGCAAGATTTTCTTAAGATATATACTTAGGATGTAGTATAGCTAATCTGTGGAAGTGCTTAAACTATTCAGATAAGTATATGCTGTCTGTGTGAGATGGACTGGAAAGCTGTGTATCACTAGTTATTTATGTAGCTTTTAGCATTGCTGTTTATTGCAATTTATTTAGATTTCTGTTTTGAGCATGTTGTATTATTTCTTGCTTCTGAGACTTGAATTGGAACAGCCTCACAGAGAAATGTTCTTTGATGATGAGTTTGCAAAGTAGGAATGAATGAGCAGAGAGAGTATGCCAGGACTATAATAATGTTTGTAACAGTCATTAAACTGTTTGTTAAGTAATGTGTTCAGACTGACTAGTATTTCCCAGCTTCTACATTGCCCATTATGTGTTCTAGTAAATTAAAACTAGGAAACCTTTGTTGGAGTTAGAGAGCTCAAACTGACATCTAATTCCCTCCGACAATAGGTACAAGCCTGCAAGCCTCTCTAATTCTTTCCAGTCTTTACATTTATTGATCCTTTTGTAAACGTGTTTCATCCAATCTATTACGAACAGCACTGGTTAGAAGTGTGAAGTTTCCCACATTTGACCTAAGGCACATTAAAGCAGTAGCTGTCTGGCATACCATCGGACATCCCAGACTTCTAATCAGAAGAAAATTTGAACCCTTAACTGCCCAACTGGTTTGGTATCCTGCTTTATTTAGAAGGACTGACATGTTAATTATTTGATCTGTCTGGTTTGGAACTGAATTTAGTTCAGTTATCATTTATATTCTAGGCTGTAAATGTTTTATTGCTTGAGTTGGCTTATGTAAGTAGTTTATTTTGATTCAAGATTTCATTTTCCCTAGTCTTGAGTAATGTGTTGCATATACAGATGTAAGTTTCTTACTGCAAAGTATGGATTTAAACCTTTTTCTTTCTTAACATGTCCGTTTTTTTCATCTCTTATTATTGAAAAGTTACCAAAGAATCCATTCATAATCTCTGAAATGAACACAATACATTTTTATTGTTTTTTGCATATCTTATGCTGTAAAACATATGTAATAAATAATTGATAGTAAACAAACACATCTTGTTTTTCGCCACCATATTCATCACCAGTTTCAAAGCTTTGAAGTTCAGTAAATAATTTATGATAGTTGTTAGTGTGAGGAAATCTAACTGTACTCCTGATCCTGTTTTTGCCCTTGTTCTTGAGTAGAACTTTGATTGGTAGCCAAACTGAATGATAATGAATGTATGAATAACCAATGGAATTCATTAACCAGACCAAAAATTAAATCAGCTACTTTTAATTGGAAAAAAATCCTAGAAATACATAATGAAAATTTTCAGTTAAAAGTTTTGGAGTTTAGTCTGGTATGAATTGCATAAGACAATGATGGAAGTAAATGTTTTTAATACAAAGTGGAACATGTTTTGCTCCTGCTTTTGTTCTCAAAAATTCAGTCACTGTGTCTTTTAGCCTGGTTAAATATCTTGCTGAGATCTGTATTTGCTGAGAACGTAACAAAAGATGCCAGAGTTCAAAAATGAAGAAATATGTGGTTTTGCCCTTTACTGAAAAGCTCTGTAGAATATGTGTTCTAATTTCCTTTTGTTGTTCCCTTGTTTGCATGGAAAAGCCAAAGACTTTAGAGAGATTTTTAAGCATTGAAGAGATTTTTTTTTCCCCATGTCATTCAGGCTCTTCAGGATGGCTCTTTATTTGTGTCCTTATAAAAGTTCTTAAATATGTCAGTAATATATTGTTAGTTTTCACCCATATTCTGACTTACCTAAAACTTAAAATAAAGCAGAAAAAACCCCACATGATTTCAGGCAGAGATGTAAAAATTCAATGTAATTCAGTTACTTCCAGATACCAGTTTGTGGTGCCTCCACTTTAACTCTCAAAAAAGAGTGAGATCAGGACAGAACAAAATGGTTTGAATCCATCCTCGTTTTGGCTGCACAAAGCAATGCATCATAAAACCTCACATGTAGTTGTCCCAGGGGGAACCATGATAAAAATTTGATGTTTCTAAGAATTTCTGTTTCTTTTTTTTCTTTTCTTTTTTTCTTTTTCTTTTTTTTTTAAAGATTGTGTATGTACAAATGCTGTATGATGGTACTAATGCTCAGGGTGACAGGATTGCATAGGAATCTTTGGCCGTTCTAACTTCTCTGTGTGGGGCTGTAACCTGCAGTGCTTGTCTTGCTATGTAGTTTTGCATATGTGAAGCCCTAGGTCTTTGCTTTGTGTCTGTCATAGGTGGAATGGGGACCATGGAATGTAAATAGGTTCTGTTTTGTACAGCTCTGATTACAGTGAGGCATCGTGGTGAAGCTTTAAAGAATATTTTCAATGTAGGGCTGAATATATTAGGCACTAACAGGGGAATGCTGTTATTCCATGATACCGGCTCTTCTGGATCTGAGATATAGGTTGGTTTGTAAGGCTTTTTACTTAAAGGTGATTTATAGGTGAAATGAGCCAGATGTTGCAAAGGTTACTATGGATAGCAAGGACTTGTTCTTTCCTTTCAGAAATTTGTTGTCTCAAGATTTCCTGTATGCCACTGTTACTTCTCTCGAAATCAGTATGGGAACTGCCTTGTGTTGGCAAGACCACATTAAGCTAGTATCATCATTAGCTTACTAAATTTTCTTGTGTGGCAGATGACAGAAGACAAATGTTTTGGGAAGTTTCTGACTTTGACCAATATGGTGACAATTTCACTTGGCAAAGCACATTACTACTTTCTCCCTATTGAATAGTAAAACACTTCTCCAAAAAGTGAAGTTGTTAGATCATTTCAGGAGGAGAAAAAAAAAGCCACAATCTTTTATTGTTGAAAGACAGCCTAAATATAGATGTTATCATCGACTGCTCAGTGTTGTTGGACAGTGGCAAATTGTTTTCCTTTAGAGATCTGTAAATGATGTAATGAGCAAGTATTCAATCTTCACTTGGTAGCTCTAGCTGCTTCTTGAAAAGTACTTTGGCTTTGTTTTGTTCTAGTAGCTCTTCTTTTCCTTTCCTTCCCATGGCTTCTGTCATGCTTATTTTGTCTGTGTTTAACTGCTACACTGCAAAACTAGCAATAAATAATCTAATTGTATTTGCAGATGAACAGCCATATTTTTTGGAAGCTTTAAAATTGTTAAAAGATTATTAACAAAGAACATTGCAAGAAACACGTGGCTACAGTGTGACCCCATGTGTTAATTTTGCTGTGCAAGAAGAACCTGTATACTTGCCTAAAGCATCACTTGCTTCATAGATCACTTTGAAGGATTGGGACTTGCTTTTTGTAAGGAACATGGAAAGTATTCGTCAGCTACAGCTCCCTGTTTGCAACAATACATCACCTTCGTATCTTTCTTTGGTCGTAGAGAGAATCTGCTGACAGCAGGGCTTTGATAGAACAGGCCACATTCGCCATTGACTTTTTACTTTCAGTGTCACCTTGGGACATCATCTCTAGTTTCCATGTAATGATACTGTCTTAACGGCTTTAGTACTTATATTTTTTGTTGTCTACTGCAGCCTACTGGTTTTTCAGAGGCTAAGTTCATGAGTTGCACAAAGTGGGCACAAAAATGCTATAGAAGAGGAAGAGGAAAAATCTCAGTCATTTTCAAGCTGGCTTTTGTTGTAGCCAGGTTTAGTGAATAATTTTAAGAATTGTGTAAATTTTTACTGAACTGTATCTGTTTTTGAAAACATCTGGATTTCTTGGCAAGGAAGATGAAGCAGAAAATGTGGGAAAAGGCTGACTTCCAGAAGAATAAAATGAACCTCATCTAAAGGAAACAGGTTAGCAATTATCTTTGCACTGCTGTGTTCAGGATAGACTATTGCTCACACACGGAGCTCAGTTATCTGCAGAACAAAGGAACAGCTTCCGTAAGTGTAACTGTCTGTACAGAAAGATCATAGTCGTAATCTTCATGATCCCTTGTAACTTCATAAAAGGTGAGGTATTCACAAGCGCAATGCTTGAGTTAAATTAATAAAACCAACTCGTGTAGCTGTCAGTGAATGTCTTCATGAACTACATGTTCATTTTGAGATCCCTAGAAGCAGCAGTTATTCAAATTAACAAAAGCAGTGTGCTTTAGTTAAAATTTTGTGTGTGTGTGTATGTGTGCAAATCTACTTGAAGAAATAAGTAATTTATTGTAAAGAGATGAAAATTGTAATCTGACAAATGTGTATTTGTTCATAACCTTTCTGTAAGTATTGAACTCTGTCTTTAATGTCTATTAGTTGTTAAGTCAGATGTCTGAGGCATGGAGAGCTGATAGCAGATATTCATAGTGGAAGCTGATAACTGCCTTAATTAAGCTGCTGCTATCTTTCCATGATAAATTTAGAACTTCTTCATAAGTAATCTGACTTAATGGTCTATTTGCATCCAGGAGTGTTTGATTTAGATCAGTGTTTTTGTTAAGAAATCTGCAGATGTGTGTCTGATGCCCTACCTGTCTGTCCTGGAAAAAGCACCTAGAAGCTTTGTTTCTGCTGTATTGCAATGCCAAGGTGTACATTGTCCTAAAGCTGCCCTTCAAGTATTTAGCTTTTTCAGGGTTGACATGCCTTGAGAAATATTTCTAATTTAATAATAATGCTTCCTCGTACCAATTCTTGACCCCCAAATTCCTTGAATTTTTAGTTACGGTAGAAGATCAAATGTATGTGCAAGTAGGTGGCTAATAGTTGTCCTTGCTAACACTGAGCAGTGCCATCTATTTCACAGAGGCTGTTCCATGCAGCTGTGTCATGCATGAAATTGTGCACATTATCTTTTATATGTTACATTTAGAAGGAAAGACATCCAGCTTCTGAGCTCATGAGGCTTTTATTTGGGGCCAACTTTAGTGAAATAAACATTTCGATGTATTTGAAATGATAATGGGGAAGACAATGAAGTTGTGTACTCTCAGAGCTTGAAAAAGAGCATAGTTTTTGGATGTCATCCAAGATATAATCTACCAGTTTTAAAAAACGAGCTGAAAATCTAGATCTTCTAGACTAAGTTGCAATAGTTGAAGGTAGGAAAAAAATGATATGTGTGTATCAGAAGTTTTCTCTTAATTGTGGCAGGGTTTTTCTGGGATCCATCTCTGCTCCTGGCCAGTTGCATACCTGTGGTGACTTGAGAGTTGTTCTGCCCATGTGTCTCATTCCTCTCTGGTGCAGATTTCACTGCAGTTACCCATTTCATCTTCATATTCTATTACTGCACAAGATCTCTACCGTTAGTCTAAAAATTAAGAACAGCTGAAGAAAACTGGCACTTGCTTAATTTCAGAAAGTTTTATCTTAAAAACTTTGTGTACTAGGATAATTTCAAGGATATTCTTAGAAGCTTTGATGGGCATAGTCCAAGACAACTCTGTTCATGTAGAGTTAATTGCAACTAAACTGGTTTTGAGATAACAAGTTATTTTGGTTTTGGGGTTTTTTTGAGTAGCAAGTTAGTATTATGTCATCAGATTATTTGGATGGATTTATTTTCTCTGTTTTGTTTTCAGGAATTGTAGATATTGTAAATATATCACTAAATAATCAATGACTTAACTGTCTGACAGACGTTTCTTTTTAATTCTTTTCAGGAAAGAATAATTTGAATTGAGAGTTAATTCTTATATTAGATTTTTTTCATCAAAATGTAAAGTACAACATTTTTTCCTGTCTAGAAAATCTGTCATTGTTTCTGAACTGGAACTTTGTAACAGTATTCTTCTTTATAGTTTTTTTAGGAAAAATTAGAGGGAGTGTCCAGTGCTACTTCCTTGCGGGTAGTGAATAACCACTACTCAGAAACTGTAATTTTTATGGTAGTCTAAATTAGAGATAAAGTGGATAATTAAGTTAATGTAAATCACAGAAGTCATCTGAATGTTTGGCTAAAAGTCCGTCATGTATTGTGTACCAAAAAAACCACAAACCAGGAGAGTTGTGTTCCACCAGAATCTGAGAACTGGTTTGAAAGAAAAAGAAGCTCTGAGTGAGAGATTTAGAGATGCATATGGCCATTTATTATAGGAAAAAGAAACCAAATGTGTTCTGCCATATTTCTTTCTGCTGGCTATACTTGTATGTACTAACATTTTTTCCTAGCTCTTTTCTGCTTTTAACTGGTTTTTCTTTTTTTCTGCTTTCTTTTTTTTTCCCTTTAACTTGGTATGCCTCTGGATTAATTTTTAGGATTTTTTTTTTAAAGTAGGGCCTTGAAATTTAATTTTCAATTAATTATTTTTGTGTGTGTGTGCACTTGTGTATGTATGTTGCAATATGATGCTGCTGATTCTGCATTGTTTCATAACTTCTGAGGGGTTAGGGTTTCTTGATGTCATCCCTTGGGGACAGGAAGCAGAAACAGTAAGAAATCCAAGCCAATATGCATAAGCGTGATGTGCTTAAAGTCACAAGAGTGACTCAGATTACTCCTTGGGCAATTGCCATTTGTGAGAAAATAGTGAATGAATACAATATTTGTAGTTTTCCTGTCTTTCAGTCATTAAGGCAGTGGCCAGTTGAGTGGAATTTGAACCTGGAATGATAAATTTTTGCAATGACATCTCTGGATGGTGGGTGTAGTAAATTAGCTCATCGTGTATCACAGAAGTAAATGAAAAATACTTCAGGGGGAAAAAAAAGTTAGAGTTTGCTCTTCCCCAGTCTATGTTTAATCTGTTACAATGTCTGGTTGTAATCAGATTAGTTGCATATTAAGGAATTTGAAAACAAACTTGTCAATGGTTCTCTGTGTAGGATTATGTTACTTTACTGAGGTAGTAGGAATGTTTCTGTACAAATAAATATTCTGTTGGAGTAGTTCTGCATACCAGCAGATGTAGCAGCATCCGTCAGGAAGATACAGATCCAGGGTGCATGTGGCGCTTATGTTATCTGAAGAGATTCTCTGGTTTGTGATTAGAAAGGTGACATATGTAAGTAACACCTACAGATGAGTGGATATCACAGTTTTGCTTTGTTGCCTCACTCCTCTCAGTTTACTGCCCTCTTTATTGCAGTATTTGGCAAACACTTCACTGAGGTAGCTGTGTTTCCAAAGAGCTGCTGAGAGCAGAAGCAGATGGTAGCTCAGTCATTTATCCATCCCGCAATATTTATTTCTATTATTTCTTTGGAAACTGAAATCAATTGATGTTAAGCTTGTGTTTGTTGTTTTGTTTTGTTTGGTTTGGTTTTGCTTTTTAAGAGGAGAAGATAGAAATCATGCCTGATTTATGTTGGTCTTGGTGTTTTTTCTTTTTTCCTCCTAGTCATGAATATTTCAGAGCTTTAATGAAGGGTCTTTGAGGAAGTGGTGGATGATGTACTAAAAGACGAAAAATTAACTAAGACAAATTAGTTTCTTCTGTCTCTAGAATGTCAAGATGATGATAAGGGTATGCCTAAAATACAAATTAGAGTTGAAGGTTTGTGTGGGTTTTCTAGGGAGGAGGGAAGACAACACCAGTCTAACCCTAACTTCCTTCCATTTTGGATCCTTTTCAACAGTGTGGGTTTTTAACGGCTTCTGATGACTTCTCATGTGAAATAAACTGATTTTTTTTGCTTGTTTCTTTATTTACATGAGATGATGGAAAAGACTGTAAACTTTTTTGAGCTTAGTCATTAGTGCTTTAGTATATGGTTAGAATCAAATAATCCTAGCAAAATCAATTGACATTCAGTCTGGTAAAAGAGAAGATTTTACTCAAAACACTCATTTATTTGGAGTAGTTGACCATCATTCTGTGTGGACATATATATTTATTTCATTAGATATATTTAAATTACTGCTGATGGGCTGGACGAATAAACTGAATAAATTCAGGGTGGTGAGCATATACTGACCACTACTGCCATTTCAGTTAAGAAAAAATAGGTAAGATTAGAATAGATTCCATTGCCTTACAACTGAGGGAGAGGGGTTAAACAAATTGAAACTACTCCAAGGCTGAGGTGAAGTTTATGTTGCAAGATATATTGTGTGCACTCTGTTGGGCATAGTCCTTAAAGAAATAGTATGATCACACCAGATCAATGTGGATAGCCTTATTAATAGGGATTGTTAAGCATGGAGAAGCTGGACAGGGTGAGAGGCCATTAAAATATATTACTGCTCTCACTTCCCAATTTGCATTCCAGTCCTTGCCCTCATACCAGTTTTTGGAAGAAGCAGTGTGAGTGAGAGGGTAGGCAAACAGTGTTGATGCCCCAGTTGCAGTATAGTCTCTGCGATCTCCTGGGAATCTCTGATTTCAGCTAGCACACTGCCTTACATTTGTGCTTTGTGCTGTTTGGAATGTTTCAGTGATGGTGTTACAGCAGAAGGCAGGCTGGCAAGTAGCTGAGCTGTTACTCAGGAGTCTGCATGGTGCTCAGATGCCCAGTTAGAGCAATCTGGGGTAAAGAAAACAAAGTGGCTTATTTTGTGAAAGGTGGCTGCATACTTCTTTGTGAATAGTTCAAATAGTGTGCATTTCACCTCTGGTTTATGTGAATGATACGACATCTTGAATGATTTTTTCATTGTCTTTCTTCTAACCCACATCCTGGTCGGGAAGAAAGAAAAGGCCCAGTCGTGGACTGACTGCCCATAGCATAGTAAATGGGGGAGGAGGAGGCTGCTCCCATATAACTTCTGTATACCTTCTGGAAATTCAGCTTCTTTCTCCTCTTAGATCTGATATGCAAAGAACTGTGAAGACAAGAATGATGCTACCCATAAATTACCTTAGATTAATTTATCTTCCAATTCTGTGTAGCACATGTAAGTGAAAATCTTGGAAATATGTTTGCTAAATCATGTGGTAAATGGTCTTGTTGATGACTGCACAGTTGCTCTGGGGTTGAAGCTGTTAAGCACTTATTATGGGAATCCAACAGGGCAAATTAAGAGAAACCTATGTGCATGCTTGTTATTTTAGGACTTTTATGCTTGCCTTCTGAGACCTCATGTAGAACCCCATGACCTAAAAAGACCTGATATCTTTTAGTCAGAGGTTGACTTCTGAAACCTATCGGCAATGGAAATAATCACCTCCAATGGAAGGTTTATTGTTATTATTCTTTATTGCTAAATAGCTGAATATTGCTGGTAATAATACATACAAAGTAGCTTTTTAGCATTCTGCTTAGTTGTATGTGGTATTTTGACTTCTTATTTTATACTTGTAAATTGAGGGGGAAAGGGGAAATATTTTCTTTCATTGTAAGCAACTGCCGAGTGGGTTTATTATTTGTAACACCATTGTTAGTGTTTCTTTTATCTGTGAGTATTCAGATGCAGTGGGTGGAACTTAAATCTGTACATGAATGTTCCTTGGAAATGCTATTCCAAGTATACAAACCCAATGTACATGGTAGAATTTGACATTATAGTAAGTTCTATCTTAGAAGAACTAATGCATGGGTGTTTTTTTTCTCCTGATTTTTAACTGTTATATTTCAAGACTTAAATGTGTAGTCTGTTTAAAACAAATACAGCTACTGTTTATAAAGCATGCTGAATACTTCTCCTAATATATTTCTTTAGAGATTTAACGATTTTTAATGCTAGTATAGAAATGTATACTTTCACATAAACTTCAAATTTCAGTTTGGGACAGTTGAGTAATTCTTTTCACTATTTTTTTTCTAACTTCACTTAGGTTTCTCTCAAATAGCAGGTATCTGAAAAACTGCTGTAGCCTTCTAATGCCATTTTTGCCAGGATCATAAGCATTTTCAATAATGTTTGTGAGCAGCACTACTGATAGATCTTGGGTTCCAGCTGAATTAGTTAAGTCTTTTGATGGCATAATTATGTTGCCAGCCATCATTTTTGTAACAGTGGAACTCCTCTTTGAGGAAAAAAGAGGTCATTCGTCTTTTCTAAGATTCATATGTGAGCTTTATCACTATAGTAATAAAATTCATTGCTTGTTGATAACCCCAAAGGACTCATACTACTGGAAAATGTAACCACGCTTTCGTACATTGTCATGTGCACAGTTAAGTTAGTTTTAGAATAAGCACATGATAAGCAAGTATAGCATACTAAGAAAGAAGGAATGTGTGTTTTGGTTTCATTTAGGGAATGTTGGAAAGTTTGAACAGAATCTTAAAAGTGCCTGAAACAACATTATGTCCTTCCAGTTTTACCTCAGATTCCTCTGGTAAGGTTTATAAACATATTATATTCATTTACATCTAATACTCTAGGACCTTATGTTGTCTTTAAATAGCATTTTCCCACCTTCCTTGCCAGTTTATTTATAAGGCCGCAACTTGCATAGGCAGTGTTTGGATGGCTTTTCTGTAAGCCATATTCTAACCACGTATATTCACTAGTATTCACTTTTCATTTTCATCTCTGTATTTTGTTTGAAGTATTTGTAAAAGTATCCAAAATTAGTTTTATCTATGGTTACAGACTGATTTAATAATTACAGTCTGTGGTATATTGTCTGACTGGCTGTGATATCAGCCAGTGTATCAATGATATTTGGGGAAATTTCTAACGTTGTGAATTAATATGTTGAGCTGGGAACTGCAGTAGCTTTGCTTTGGTACTTTTGCTTCTGTTACTGCTGTGAATAATTATCAAGGACAGTGAGAGGCAGGGAGATCAGGCAGTAGTACTGCTTTAACAGCAGTTGCTAGCCTGCCCAGATCTGTCTGCTACACAAACCACAATGTCCTCCTGGCTTGCAAATCATGCTGACTGTAAACCTTGACAGTACAGAGAGATGAGAAAAAGAACTGAAATCTAAAAAGACTGGGTTTAGGACATATGTTTTTTCCATGGTTTGAAGTGCTTTCACTTTGTCTTTGAGAGAAAAGATGCATAACATTTTGGAGGTGGCATGCAGCAGCATGCAGAAAGGCCTGATAAGAGCAATACAGAACACTTTCCTCTCCCTAGGAATCCTGAAAGGAATTTCAGACTTGTTTGCAAAGGCAGTAATAGAAAGGGTAAGTGAATGGGCTGGAGTAGAAACAATTCCCTTTGTTATGTGAGGACATAAAAAGTAGTTTTTTAATGAAGATTGTTAATGAATGCATTGGTGTTGATGTCTCACGTTGAGCTTCTGTTAGGCTAATCTTTTCTAAAAAATAGAGGCAGTTGAACTCATGCATCGAATGTGCATTGAATGCTAAAACAAATACAAGTCATTGGTTGTGCGTCTTAATGGAGAAGGTGGTGGTGGTAAATGTAAGACATTGTTTTAAATGAAATTAAGTAAGATTGCACACAGTCCCAAGCATGTTAATGTCTCTAGGTGATACTTATCTCCTTAATTCCAAGACTTCTATTATTATAAGAGCTACAGGTACCCAAAGAGAAACAGTAACATTAACTTTGTATACATTCATTACTATAATTTTGTTTTCCATCTGTTTCACTCTTCTGTAGAAACTTCTTTGGCCAGAACCTGATACCCTTGCAAGTGGATCTTCTACTAAGGTTTTTGCATCTCTGAGATCCTAATAAGTAATGAAGAAAAGGAGAGAGCTTTTAGTTCTGCAAACTACAGCTGCAGAGTATTTCAGAATATTTTGTAACAAATCACTACTAGCTATTCTGTACAAATTATGAAACGGATAAAATACCATATGCTGCTACAGAGGACTTCAAAGAAGCTATTTTGATATTTTCAATAGACTAAAACATCACATGCAGATTTACTCAGTCTAATGGGGATTTCACAGTTGTACTGTTGTAAAGAACAATATCTGTACAAGCTAAGTTGTGGGCAGGGAAGGAGGAATGAGACTATAATACAATATAAACTAGATGAGAATTAACTTTTCCTAAAATGCATAACAAACATGATCACCTAACATGCTGTTAGTAGCACAGTGGGTTTTATGGTGCTTTTGTAATTTGGGTACTGTGATTTGTAGACTAATTGGATTCCTGGGCAACACTGAATGTCTTACATTCTTAAGTTGTGTAAAGACTAGTTAAAATAATGGGATTGGCATTAACTTGTTAAAGTTTCCTTTTTAAAAATCTATTTGAAAAGATTTTAAAAATAAGCCTCAGTAGAATTAGAGATATCAGGAAAAGTTCTACTCTTGTGTCTTAGACTATAGGCAATCATTCCATTTGGCTTTATAATGGATACAATAAATTTACATTTTAATTTTTTCTGACCTCCAATTATAAGTGTAAACCAAGGAGCTAAAAACTTCCAGTTCAACTTAGAGCAAATGCTTTGAAACTGAGCCAAAAAACCATGTCATTTAGGAAGTCAATAAATACTTAGAGACAATCTTAAAATCAGGAAGGCACAGTATATTCAATGATTTTATGTTTCAGGAAAGAGATGCTGATATAGATGCATTGTGTGCATCTTCTGTGGGGATAAAAAAAGACATTTAGCTTCTGTTTTAACTATAACACGTGTTTGTGAGGTTGGTGTTCTGGCGCTGTTTATCAAAAGTAAGGCAAGTGTGCACTCTTCTTTTGTGTCATTGCTGGTGCTTATATAAAACCAATTAAGGCTGGTTCAGAAAGCTGCTTAGAGCTTTAACCTCAAGCTCCTCTTATTTCCTCCAGTATTGTTACTACTTTCTGTTTAAACAGTGCCCTTGCAGTCATTAAAATGTCAGAGCAGAGGAGGAGCTCTATGGACAGGGAAATGGGGAAGGACAGAAACAGTAGTGACTTTGATTTAAATTGTTACAAAATTTCATTAACTTCATTAGACACTGATGTACTTGAGGTTCTTGTCCGTGTGTGACTGACAGGATGCTGTGATGTGTCAGGCAGTCTGATGTCTTCTGAGTATTGATTATATTTGATACTGATCTGTGGAAAATGTACAAATGTTGGGCTGAAAACAGTACACGAAATAAAATCCACCAGTGCAAAAACTTGTTATTGCAAAAATTTCACCTGGCATAGGCCTAATAATGATGTTAATGTTTGGGGTTTTTTTAATTATTATTATTAAAGGGAGCATCCTTGGCAAAGGAATAGCTACTGGCTAGACAAACTGATTTTTCACATATGAACTCAAAAGCAGTTAGTCATGTTTTAAAAGGTTTTGAAGACATATGTGAGTCTGTTCTTCAGGTCATCATAGAAAGAGAACTGAGAATTCTAATAGAAACAGTATTTCTTGAAGCATTTGGGAAATACCTGGAGAGAAGAGAAATATGTGCAATAGAAGGAAAAAAAGAGAAGGTTGGATGTGCAAAATAACTTAGGTTCAGCAGTTGGTTCTTGCTGGTAAGGAAACTGAGGCAGGGAAGTGAGTGTGCTTTTCATGGTTCTGTTTGCCTGTCCATGTGTTTGTTTTAGCATTATCTTCAAGTTAAAAATCAAATCTGGAATCACTATGTGTTTTGGTGCTAACCTTCTCACTCATTTTCCTGGAGATTTGAATTGTTAATATAGAATGCCTTCAAGTTTTAGAGCTCTGTGGAGCTCTGCACACACAATGAACAGGATTGCATAAGGTCAGACTCTTACAGGGAGTCTTAATCATCTCAACTTCAATGCCTAATTTATGGGAAGGATGGGGATGTTTGCCAGTGCGACCAAGGAGACGGACTGTACCAAAGTCTCTTCAGAGCCTTGAACTCCTTAGGCATGCAGTCCTTTCTTGTTTAAAATAGTGCATCTGTATTGTTACTGGAAGACATTCCAATTGATTTTTCTGGAGAATCACCTTTTCAGGGTAGTCATAACAATTTTTTGTTTGTTTGTGAAACTCATTTTTCAGGTCTTGAATTTATATTTTGTAGTTGTAACAGCTCTTGTTAGTGTCTCATTAAGGGGTTCTTGAGGTAGTTTAGGCCTTAATTTTAGTAGACCTCAGTTTAGCAGACCCAGATAGCCTTACGTAGATTAGAAGGGACAAGCATCATCTGACTTGAGCAATCAAAGAGATATTTCATGTCATCTCATGTCACAACAAGTACAGAAACAGGTGTAGGAGGAACTCAGCCAGTCCCCTTCCTGGCCGGTGCTGAGTGAACATGTTATCACCATGCAGGTAGCATTGGGCCTTGCCACCACTGCACAGATGTTTGGTTTGGGAAGGACACATTTTTTTGTTATGTGTTTTCTCCTCTCTTGTCAGGCGCTCTTTGCAGGGAGTCTGTTGGGATGTTTTTGTGGTCTGGGTGGTTGGAATCTGTGTTATTTGGGTGGGTAACTCAGTGGTGGTTGTTGTTGGGTTTTTTCCACACTTGTATATACATGTGTTGCATCATATTCTGTTTTTAGTTTTCTGTCTTCTATGGAAAATATAAAAACCTTGCCATTTTAAGTGTTAGTTCTAGGTTTTTTTTCCTCAGGGTTGTGGGGAGGTCCTCTCTCTCTGTGTTGGGCATTTGGCATTTTGTCAGCTCAACCTGGCACAGTTCTCCAGTGTGCAATAAGGTAAATCAGGGAATAATTACAGTTTTAAGGGTATTTTTCAGGTCATCTGGTCCAGCCCCTTGCTCAAAAGAGTGCTACCCTTCGAAGTGCGGTCATGTGGCTCAGGGTGTTTGTAAGTCAGGCTCAGAAAATCCACAAGGATGATGATTTTACAGCATCTCTTGGCAGGCAGTTCCAGTGCCTAACCATTCTCATTTTGAAACTGCAGGAAGGTGTTTTCAATCTATCTTGCAGATTTTGGATTCTGATGCTGACTTGAGCATCTCATTTTTTACTTCTGGGTAAGATGCAGATTAATTGAACATACCAAGCCTGTTTGTTTTTGAGACAGAGCTTTTAAATGATGCACTCTATGAATACTTAATTGCTTTTAAATCACTGTTAGGTTTTTACTTGTTGATATCTGTTTTGATATACTGAAGCTACCAGGGAGTGTTTTGTAATTGCTGAAACATTTAGTTCTGTCTCTATATAAAATAGTTTACATACATTTATTTTTTTGTTTCAGAACTTTGTAATGGGACTCCTCCTTCTGGGCTAATGCTGAAATAAGGAGCTTGCACCTGTCTGGTTTTTGGGCTTATTTCCCTAGAGAGGGCCATTATTTTCAGCTGGCTTCAGAAAAACTAGTGTTGTGTGGTGTGCACATCAGGTTGCATAGCTTGAGAATGGTAATATTTCCAAGAGAATAAAGGATCTGAAAGTAGTTGATAACCTAGTTAAAATGTGTTCTTGAAGAGCAAATAAAAGTGGCAAGGTGTAGGGTTTTTCTCATGTAACCTTCTAAAATTACATAGGTGGTTGAAGATCAAGTTATCCATAAGGTTTTATCACTTTTCATGTCTGTGATTTTTTTTTTCTGTATGAACACTACCATCTTCTGAAGAAAGGGGCACAACTGCAGTGCTAATGAAGTGTAAGGAACTAAAGCTGTCAGTGCTGCAAATGATATTTCCAGGAATGAGAAGTTAGTTTACTTGATGCCTCATAGCAAATGTCTTCGAAAATCTAAGGTGCTGTCTGTGTGAATTATGATGAAAGCATTGAGAGAGAAGGTGTTTATATAGTCTGTCTGGTATGTCTTTTTCCAAAATACATCTTTTGGGAACACATTTTTAAAGCAAAACCAGTGTGTTTGGTACACTTCTGTTCCCTGAGTTAAGGGAACTGGCAATGGCTGACTTATGCCGGTCATTCCAAATGTGTGTCAGAAAAACACATGCATATACTGTCCTCTAGAAGTTTTGACCACTTGACTGAGAACCTGTTATAAAAATGTTTTAAGAAACATTCTAATATTACTGTTACTAATTTTATAGAAAATTTTGTGTTGCATTTTTCTAAGACTTTTTAAAGGTCCCTTGATAGCTGCTAATACTAGAAGAAGAACTTAAGTCTCCTCTGTAATATAAACCTAGAAGCAGGAATGTCTACTGATTTAGTAGAAGATTACAGCACTTCTGTTCACCTGTGGTTAACTTGGTAGGTCACTGGTTCATCATGGCAAGGGAAAAAACAAATAACAGCTATACACCTGCTACACTTATTATAATGGTCTCTCATCCTGTTAAAAGCCACTTGAACTCAAAGCACTTGAAGTGAATTGCCAAGCATAGACCCTGCCTTTGAAAATTGGAGCTCAGCCCCTATTCTGAGTTTCAGTAATAACCTCGTGTCAAGACACAAGGGTTAAGACCCTATTTGTATGTATGGAATTAGGTAGGAATTAGGCATTTGGACTTTTGAGAATCCCTGGATACATCCTCCTGATATCTGCAGTACCCTATGTATTTGTAATAATCCTTCTGCTAGTCTCCTATTGATTGTTTGGTGGGTTTTTTGTCTAGTACATAAGTTTATATTTGCAACTGAATAATATACAACATATTTTATTAACATTTTAATTATTTCAAGATTGGTGAAGAACTTGTTACACTGACTTGGTGTTGCAGTGGATCTTTTGTCTAATTGTTCTCCTGTGTTATGCTCCCCAGTGACCTTGGCCTTAATGCTTCAGCACTTGTAGTTAGCATGTTTATTTGTCAATAGACCCTTGTTGGAGGGAGCTGTGCTGCACTGCATGTTGCACAGAGATGAATGAGATAGCCCTTGCCTTAGGAATACATTGTGTTAAAGGTAAATCTAACACGTGAAGTCCTCTGTCCAGTTATGGCACTACAGCCTGAGAAAGGTGGATTATGTTTTACCAAAACCAGTTGATGATTTTAACATTTAGCTGTTATTTTCCTTTAGTTAGTCATAGTAACTACACTATTAGCTAAAATTTTTCTAAATACCTAATTGAATCTGAAATGCTGAATACCAACACCTTTTTCCTGATAATATAGTATTATTTGTATCTTAAAAGACATATATTAGAAATGCAAGTACTTACAATCAGATGTTTACTGAAAATATGAATAGGTGTGCTGATCTTGCATCCAAGTCTCTTCAATATTCATCTTCCTTAATTATTCTCCTAAAAGTGGGGAAGATACTTTATTGTTGAGTCCATAGTCGTTTGTTATGGGTTGTTAAAATGCTGCATAGTCATTTGCTGTAGAGTTAAAATCATATTTAGGTGTTTGTTGTGGAGAGTTAAAATGTTCACTGCAATGTAAGAAATTGAAATCTACTTGTATTATTAACTTCCCAACTGATACCTCAAGTGAGAGAACTGTCATTTGAAAGCAGTGGGCTGCTCTAGCAATATCTGACTATCACAAACTTACAGCTATATATTTCATATAATGGGTAACATCAGAAATTTTAGGGAGCTATATTTTGAGCTATATTTGAACTATAATTTGCCTTTTCTTTCTTAGAAAACACTACTGTGATTTTTTTTGCAGATAACTTCGTTGCCACTTGACAACATGTATACTTCTTTTGTCTGAAAAGTCTTAAATTTACTGGAGATACACTTGGCAGTGTGGGAGGGAGAAAGCAGGGTTCTAGCTACTTCATCTCAACCCCATCTCCTGGGCACCTGCTTTCCTCCTGTGGCATCAATGACTTGCCCGCCAGTTTGCTGCTGTGACTTCTCCCCAGCTCCAGCCCTGTGTGGTGGCCAAGCTCTGCTTGTCACATCCCACTTTCCATCTCTGCGGTCAAGTACCTCTGTTTCCTCGTATTTAAAGTATGCTGTGTTTGAACAGTGCAGTAAATTGATCCCTGGAGTGTCCAATACTCCAGTACAAGCAAATTCTGACTTGATATTAGTTCACTCTTCTGATTTATTTTGTTTCAAGTGTTTTTTAATTCATAGAAGAAGTTTCTATGTTGACTCATGTTTCACCTTTCCAAACCATTCTGACTTGGTACAGAACTGGGTGTTGTCTTGCTTAAACTTGCATAAACTCCAAGTAAGACTGGCTAGTTTGACAGTTATAATTAATTAAGTAATTAATTAATTGTATATACATATATATATATACACACCCAATCCTGCAGGTCAAATATGTACCATTAGATGCTAGAGCAGGAGTCCTCTCAGCTGCCAGTGTTCATAGAATCACTGCCTTGTTAGCCTTGTCAGCATCTTTAGTTTGAGTGCTGGCAGTTTATTGTGTCAACCATTGACAGAGGTAAATTTCCCTCTGTATTAATGCAGTGGGAAAGAGGTCAAGCAAGCATTTTTGTACATTCTTTTTACAGCCACCAGTAGAGACTACAAACTGAATTAGTCTTTGGGGTTCAGTTCTGTGGTGTTTATGTTAGAAATTCTGAAATGATCAGAGGTTATGAATTCTGGAAAAAAATACCTAGGTAGATGAAACAAGAGGTACTGTAAAGACTTGAAAGATACCTTTTTCTGAAAAAGTATAGAATTAGTGATAGCAAACTGTTTTATGACTTTTTCTATGCACCATAAGGTTAGTGAAAGTAAGACAAACTTCTCTGGTTGAATGGAATTTTTAACTCTATTTCTTAACATAAAGAAGCCTAAAATAAAATATTCTTTCATTCTCACACCCATGCTCTAATGGATATTTGGGTTGGCATAGAACATATCTATTGTATTTTTCTCTCTTGGGACATTCCCTCTTTCTCATGTATTACAAGGGTGAGAGAAGCGTCTTGCTTTAATGTTTGGGAAAAGAGCCCATTTTAAAATATTGCAGATGAAAATTGGAATAGTCCAGAAGGTTTGGTTTGTTTCATTTTTGGTTTGGTTTGGGTTTTTTTGCGGTATTGGGGTTTTTTTGTTTGTGAGTTTTGTTTTATTTTTCTATTGTTGTCTCCTCAGCTCCCTTATTTCTCTCCTCGTGCCTGTTCCTGACTGAAAAATATTGCATAATGGTTTACTGAAGTCATCTTCAGTTTCTATGAATCACTAAATTCCTTTATGTTATATCTATATGGCATACCTACAAAAGTGATCCAGAGAAAAGGAAATGCCTTTGCTTTTGGAGACTTTAAATTTTTCCTGGCAGTGATGTAAAGACAGAGCTATTAGTGGCCAAGTTGAATAGACTTACAGGATGCATCCCAGGAAAAGAAATTTCTTTCTGACTGAAAAGCACTTTAATATCACTACCTCATTTCTGTTATTCATGTGCATCTTTTTATGACAGCATTAATTGTTATATTTCATAAATACTATATATAATATACTTAATATCAAATTTAAATACAAGAGACAAAAGTTTAGGAAGTTGAGAAAATAAGAGATTGATGCAGATACAATCCCGGTACAGTTTTCCTGTGATATCAGTCATGGATTGTGTAGCAAATACGTGATTATACAATGAAAGATTGCATCAAAATGCCTAAAACTAAAAGAACTTTAAGACCAGTTTATTTATATCTAGCTTTAAATGGGAAATCTCACCACCATATGTATTTCATTCTGTAAGTTCTAAATGATCACCGTGCAGCATGGGTAGTGTAGTTCTTAAGTGTGGTTCTTGAACTCTTAATTCTTCTCCATCACAGCAGAGTCTGCCATACAAATGGTAGAACTATTTAATAAGAGAAGATGACAAGTTTAGATTTAGGACACAAATGCGTTTGAGAGATGTGGTTGAGTTTCTTCCTTATTTCAGTAGTTTGGATGATCTCTGTTGCTTAAAGGGCTTTGAACTGGATTGGGAGCACCATATGCCAGACTGTGGGTATTTCCTCAAACAAAATCCTCATTGCTGCAGGGATTCAGGTGTTTACCCCAAAAAGCAAAGAGGTGGCATCAGAGTTGCTGAAGCATGGACTTCATACTTGTTTCAAGAGCATAATCTCTCTCCTAACCCCTTTGACTGTGTTCTTACTCGGTTAGTTGATTTGGGATCCCGGACCATACTTTGAAGCTGTACAGATAATGTTTGTAGAATATGACAGAGTTTTATTATCAAGGCATGAAAGAAAATTGATGTTTCTGATGGGCTGTAAGAAAGTTGGTCCTGAAACAGCTGGTCTGAAGAAATAAGATACTTCTATAGATTGGGACACGTATTCATTCAGAGTTTCAAAGGCAATCTTCACTCAGTGGATCTATCTTAAAGTTAGTATTTTAGTTTACAGTGACTCCTGGTAGGCTACCGAAACCCCACGTGTTTCCTTGATATGCTGCTCAACTTCCTTCAGTCACTGCAGGAGCAGATTCTGACCCTGCAGTTAGCAGAGAACAAATGGAAGTCACATATGGCTGAAATAATGGCTTGTGTAGCACTTACACTGTTACCTTTGGGTTTGGTATTTACCTGGTCGGAAAAAGAACCTGTTTGAGCACAGTCTTTCCTGTCATAAACCTCATTTTTTTCTGCCATAAATTAAAAGTTTTTAATAAAGAATAAGTGTCTGAGATTGAGACAACTGGACTTCCTGTTGCTGTTGGTTTGAAGGTGTAATAACTGGCAGGTTCTGTGAGCTGGTGAAAAGAGTGAACGTCATTTTATGTGATGACTTTTCGGTTTATTAAGAAATTTCTAGGAATAAGATCAGTACCGTTGCTTAAGCATATTTTAGTAATACGTGAATATACAGTACACTGAAAAATGTTACCAATTTTCCTGCACAGAGTTGCTCACTAATGTGTTTGATTTCTAATGGATAGTTTTGGTTGGAAATCTATGAAAAAAAGGCACTATTCCTCTGGCTGTTTTCACTGTATCTTTAAAAGATGTAATTTGAGAAAACTGTAAATTTTCTAGGGTTCTTTCTCATACAAATATGTTTAAAGATGAGTATCAGGGGTAAATAGAATATGGTGCAGAAAAAAGTAATCTGAGAACTGAGAATTCATCTTTCTTGGCAGCATCTAAGTCAGTCTGACCAAGAGCAGTGACTCTATAGCCATTGGTGTTAAACTGTTCAGATCCTTGACAGCCGGATCATTTACTGACCCTTCTCTCATGTGATTTCTTCTGGGATCAAAGAGAGTACTGCCATGTTGAGCATTTCCCAAACACAGGAGGACCATAAAAGAGACAGAGTTATCCGAGATTGACAACTAGATTGATGGTAAGCAGTGCAAAAGGTTCAAGTCTCATGCTAGCATAAAATCATTTGACAGATAGAAATATTTGCTTATAAATTGAAAGAGTAGGTAATAATAGTGTGTTTTATGATTACATTACATGATATTTTATGATTACACAGACTAATAGCTAGCAGATGGCAGAGTATACATTTTACTTGTTTACCAAGTTGATGGATGGCAGTGATTGAAAACCATTTTTTTCCTGGTTGCATTACTCTGAAAGCTTGTAGTGGACAGGCAATTTACAATATGAGTCAACAATAATTTGTATCTGCTCTAGAATTTGGGGGACATCAGTTATTCTGTTTCTTGTTTTATTGGACTCCTTTACATCTTCCAATGATATTTTCTTCTTAGAGGAAGGGGGCAAAAATTGAAGCCTACTTTGAAAGCCAGGCCTTTGAAAGGATGCAGGTGTACTTAGAGTCCACATATACAGATAATATCTATTTGCATGAAGAATAAATGGTGACAGTTTTTCTACTTTGTATTTTAATGTTTATCATATTACTTGGACATTTTGATGAAAAGAGATATGCTCTGTCTTTTGTTTAGGCATCTCAGCACAAATCTATGTTGCTATATTGCATGCAACCAAGGTAGTTAAAGCTATCCATTCACAATAATAATGCAGTGGTTTTCATCCCTTTTGTTTAATTGGTATTGACTTACTCAAATTATCTATGTGTATGTTTTGTATGTATCTGCTATTCATGTGTTGTTTTCTTTATTTTCCTTTCTTAGTTGCTATGGCTTGAAAATACTTCATAACTATGGAGATGTTTCATGATCAGTACACCTAATTTTTTTCTAGATTCATTCCCTATGTGTTTTAGTGTCCACTATCAGGTGCCCCAGGTCCCTACCATGTCCCTCAAGCGTGTTATTCATTCAGTCTCTGTCAATGTTTTTTTTGCTTTATTAGGAGCATTGTGCTTCTGGTTTCAACAAACAGAACCTGAATTCTGATTAGCTAGTAGATTGCCTTTTCTTCAAGCTGTGGTTGCTTTTCCAAGAAGAGTTGATGTGTTGGGTCTTATTTTTCTGTAAAGTTTCTAACTTCTGTGAAATCTGTATCTGAGACATCTAGTATCTTGCACAATTTGATAGAACTTGGACAACATGGTTCAAATTTTATGATTTTCTGTTTAGTCTTCTCATAATAACATTATTTTTCTGGAAAAATTGGGCTAAAACAATCAGATGGCACCAGAATGTCATTTCTCCTTAAAGAATTCAATAAGATGATGGATTCCCCTCCCCTCCCCCCCCCTTAGTAAAAGAGGAAGGGCAATCATTGCAATAATTACTGTGACTGGACAGGATAAAGCATAACTTGAGATTTTTTTCAGATAAGAAGACTCTTGCCTTTTAGCCAGAGGTTGCTTCATAACGTAGATGTCTGGTTTGTAATAAAAATACTGACTCTGCTTAAAACTTTCCCTTAAATTCCCTTCATGAATTCACACACATGAGACCTGAAAATACATTATTGATAGTATGTTTAGTTTTATATCAATCATAGATTCACCAAGTCTCTGTAATTCTACCTTAGAAGTACTGTCTCTTAAAGGGTTTTCATCACTGCAAACTGCTAGTGGCCTTTCAGCAGGGAGGAAGGCTATGAAATTGTCTCACCTTTTGTAATGTGAAAAGGGAAAAATATATTCAGACAGATGCTGGCAGCTTTAGTGAGCTTGTTTTCCACAGTCCCTATTCCCAAGATGCACCTTTTTCCTGTGCAGTAATTGAATTATTTTCTATTTCCTTTATCTTCTTTTCACCGCTGCATTCAGATTTCAGCGGCAAATATATATGTATATGTGTGTCAACAATTACTGTTTTGTTCAGCTTCCCTATCCTGACTGAATCTTTGTTTTGCATTCTCCACAAGATCCAAGTTTCAGACCAGTATGATAATATGACATTTTCTAGTTTGTATGAGTACAGATGAAATGCCTTCGGTAGTGATGCCTGGCTCTGGTTGTAAAGAAGAGAATGAGAAATATATGCTAGAAATCTAGTTACCAAGACTTAAAATTAATTTTCTATGGAAACCTGAATTATGCACCTGAATGTCACTGGTAGATGCTTGAGGTAAGCAGTACAGGAGAAGAGCAGGAATACACAAGAGGAGAAAGAGCAGTACTCATCTGGCCCCTGTAATTGTTGATGGTACTCTTGCTGGGAGAAGATGAGTACCTCAGCAAAAAGTGAGTGCTACATCAGGAATAGTTTTCAGGTCTAGAGTCACTGTGTAATGCTTGCTGGATTCAAATGATGAGGCCAGGTTATGGAGTGAGGATCATAGTTTGATGAGCTAGGAGTCTCTGCCTGTGCCTTCACCTGCCTGCATGTTAGAGTGGCTGGATGCCAGTAAAGGCAGGGGAATGGACCCAAGTTAAAACTGACTTGGTGAAAATGAGTATTTAACTCAGGTCAGCTTTGGTAACAGAGTCACCCCAAACCTTGGGATGAGACAAGGGGCAGGGTGCACAGACCTGCTTAGAAGCAGCAGAGCACAAGGTTGCTACTTTTAGCACTACTGTGGGCTTATACTTGTAAAGTTTTGTTAAAACTACATTTCTGGTTTAGAAGATGACTTTGATTGTTGGGCAGGTACTGTTAGTGTGCAAATCCCAGTTGTGCCAGGATCATAGATGATAAATTAGGCAATAGGTCTTAATTAAAGATTATAAAATGTACAGTTGACTCAAGTTGTCTTGGCTCAGATTTTTATTAGCTTTTTGTTTGCAAAATTGATTCTTATTTATGCATGTAGGCTGCAAACTGCTAGATCTCCTTTGCAAAATTATGTAGCAGAATTTTAAATAGTGACCTTTTTATAGTCTGTGCTTGTGATCTGTCTTAGTGCTGCAAAGCTACACCGTAGTCACTTCATTGTTAAAGCTGCTTTGTTGTATGTAACTGATGTGTTTTAATATTTCTCTTGTTGAGAGGGATAAGGACTTTGCATTTTGTGCCTGTATCTAGATTATGCCTTCATGGTTTCATTATGGTTTTTTTTTTAGTTCTATTCTTATCCTGTTTACGTGTTCATGTAAGTCACTTTGAAACTCTTCTAACAACGTAATACTTCCATTAACCGTCATCAGTATTTGCAAACAGGAGATTTATTCACATTGGGTAACAAATACTTAAATTGTTCCTCTGTGCAGTTTCCAAGAATATACTGCAGCATTTTTACCAATTAACTTGGTATGTAAGATGGTGTAAGTGTTGATCGAATTTCAGAATTCAACCTCTGTATTCTGGGAATGTAGTGAAAGTTAACCACAGATGGTCATAATGAATTTTCTATATATTTAGTCAGTGAAGTGTAAAGGAGTCTAAGAAGTCTATGGAAACTTCTTATTTCATGTTTCAGAACTTTTAACTGTTGTTTTCCCAGAACCATCTGCTTCCAGATACATCTTTCGTCAAACAGCCTTGAGCGCCAAGGGAAGTTCTTAGAGACTTGAGGGAAGTGCTGTTCTCAGTGCAAAGCAAAAGCTACTGTGCATGCTTATAGCCAGATTTGCAAGCATTGGTTCAAGTACCTGCATGCTGCAAATTTGTGTGCTGCTAACGTGTGTGTCTCCAAGGAAGGTGGTTCAAGTGTATCTCCAAATTAGAAAAAATGGATGCAGGTTTTCTGACAAGGGCTGTCTACCATTTAGGTTTTAGCAATAGATTTTGCATCTCTATAGAAAACAAAATGGGTTTCAGAGTAAAGATTTTTGTCTTAACTGTTTACTAGCTGATACAAGTAAAATTTGTTATAACTCTTGGGGATTTTTGTTTTTACTTTAGTTTCTAGAGACGACAACCTATTTTATTATTGTCTGGGTGCCAGTGACCACACTTTAACTTCTAACAACACCAAAGCTGAAGATACATAAAATGATACACTGGTTCATCATTGTTTTCATACATTGCTGCATCGGGCAGTTCTGTCTGATCCAAGATGATTGCTCTTCAGATTTGCAAATCACTGCTTCATAAGGACAGCAACAGCAGTTTTGGGGAGGTGGTAGAATTGGTGAGCTTTTTTTGTTTTCATAAAAAAAACCCCAAACGTTGTATCTCTTTAGCAATTAAAAATTATATATTTACTGTCTTTGATACAACTATATTTAAGTGCCCAATTCAATTTAAAAGAAATAATTTACAAATAGTTTAATTTTATGACTTTTGAAATAGAAAGTATCCATTGTATTCTGTTCCTTAGTCAAAAAGCCCTGGGTTCAATACCAATGCTGATAGAAGGCCGGATGATTGTATGTATGAAGGGACAAGGGAAAACAAAAACAAACACAAGGGGAAAAGTAGTTCATATCACCAGAAGAGATATTTTTGGTAACAAAAAGACTTTGTTCTTTTGTATATTGTGGTTTTGTAGTCACTCTGCAAAATTAGGCTCTGATATTTGCAGTAGATTTTAGTGGAATTTGCATATTGCATGCAGAAGAGAGAATATATGAGGTATATGTGCATAGGTATATTAATTGTATTACAATAAATCACTCTAGAGTATTAAATTGTACAAATAAGACCCAGTCCTGTACTTTAAAACACAATAAAAAGCAACAAATTGAGTAGAAATTTTCACTGCTGTAGATCCACAAGTGTCTGGAAAGAATGAAGGAGAGGGCAAAAATTGTTGGTTCCCCTCTGTCATCCATAATGTCCAGTCCCCTCTTCCCTTGTCTAATGACACTGATTTGTGTATACATTTTGATTAGGAACCTGGGTGCTTGATGCTGCTCATGTTCTAGATGCCAGTGTTTGTAAGATAGGAGCAGAAATCTTGGTCAAGGTCACAAGAGGCAAATTCTGTTTCTGGAGGCTAAATCGGAAATTTGTTGTCTCCACTTTAAAGTTCTCTCTTTACGCTGTGAAAAGGTTGCTTGGAAAATTAAGTAGTATCCATTTCTGCTATCAGTTTTCTGTAAAGAATGAAAAAGGAGGATATTGATCTGGATGACATCCCTATATATAAAACATTCACTGACATATCTTGCGTATTTTCAGTCTGTTCCTTACAGGCAAGACACTTCTTCCATTTACTTAAGACTAAATAATATTTTTTTAAAAAATGCTTTTCCCACCCCACAAATGATTGACTGTATTTGTTTAGATCAGTTACACTGTCTTGGAAAAGCTAGAGGGGGAATTGGAAATGCATCTACTGTACCTCTTGTGCAAATTAGTTTTTTGATTGTTTTGATAGAAGATAATTGCTTAAACATGACGGTTAATTTGTGTTTCAGTGTAGCAGCTTCAGAGAAAGTGTGTTACAGCATGTACAGCTGACTTTAAATTTTCTTTACTTTATACCAGAGGCATTTTTATCTCAGCTTGGAGTGCAGTACATATTTTTTGCAGTATGCTAATACAGCAATCTGTGCAAGGAATAGAATCTTGAGTTTAATCTTACTTTAGAAGTTACTGGCAATGACCATGTCTTTGCTATAAAATATTACAAATGTGGAAAATGTAGTATTTAATGTCTGACCTTTAGTTCATAGGGTTATGCAATCTTAGCTGATTCAGTTTTTCCAAGCAATGAAAAATACAATTAAATATATTTTCTATCAGTAGCCTATGGACAGATTAGGTTAAAAGGCTTATTTTAACCACCTCTTTATCAGCTATATTAATTTGTTACAGTATATGGATGATTAGAAACAACTACATTTTTTCTTTATAATAAAACCCCTAATAGTCTATCCTTGCATAATAAACAGACATTGTTTTTTGGTGAAATCGTAAATGAGTGAATAATCATATATTTACAGTTCTAGCTATAAAGGAAGAAATCCAGATGTTCACTATTGGTCTCTCTGAATCAGTTCTCAAGTTTTGGTGTCTGACATAAATTGAAATGAAACAATTGAATTGTTGTTACACCTCAGTCTTAAATTGTGCTTGTGCTCGGAGTCATTTGAGTGGCCTTGGAAATCTTCATGGAACTGATGCTGTGTAATTAATGAGAGTAACAAATTGCTGTAGAATTGATCCCACTATGGTGTTGCTGAAGAAACAAAACAGGAAGGAAAGTATCTGAAGGGATCAAAACAAGCAAGGAGCTTCTGTGGTGTTGGTTTGTTGTAGAGGCTCTTGTGTCCCTGCCTCAGCATGTGCTGCTAGATGAGGAATGCAAGTGCTGTGGAGAACCATTCGATTTTTAGTCAATTTTTTGCATTTAGGTGAGGGTCAGGAGTCTGCTGAATGGCCTCCCTCAGTGCTTTGCTCTTATAAGACAGCACCATATTTAGCTATAAGAATGAATTTTAAAATAGTGCCTTGATTGTCTTTCAGCGCCTTTTTGCACAAGTACAGTGTTTGTTGTTAATTTGTGTTTGAAAAGCTTCTTTTAAGATTCAGTATCCTTTACCATAGTTCATAATAGCAGAAATCTGAGCAATACTAATGTGGCCATTTCACAGAAATGCTGACGACAAGACTCTAACTTGGAACAACACTTTCGCTACTCCATCATTATGGAATGATTTTGTTTATGATTCTTAGGACCTGAAGCAATTGCATGGAGAACAACAAGTCTAAGGCGAAGTGTTAGGCTTGAGAAAGCACTGCTAACTTATGCCTCTTGTTTAATATTTGTCTGTTTGGATTTCCGATTTATACCATCGTCATACGCAGCCAGTGACTGTGATGGGTTACACTCTGCTTGCTTAACCAGCCCTGGCTTTTTGATAGTTCATTGTGCTGGGGGAGCCTGGTGGCTCTTCCTTCTTTCCCCTGCCCACAGTGAGCATGTTGTCATCAAGGACACACTGTCTTGACAGCAGAGCACTTTGCCCTTTGGAAAACAAGTGTAACTTACCCTTCCTGTGCTTATCTTAAAATTGCTGTATTTGTGAACAAAAGTCTCAGAAATGGTCGTGATGGTATGTTATAATATCATAAAAACTAAGTTTAATCTTGATTTGTTTGCTGCTATGGCAGTGTTCCTGAAACATCACCTCTGCTTCTTTTCCTGAATAAATTTATTGTCTTGTAGGGTTTCTGGCCTGAAAAGTGCACAAATGTCAGAGTGGTGCTGTATATTAAAATATATCATTATTCCTCTTGGTACTATAGCATGATATATCTGAAGGAAAACATTTTTTAAAGGCACACATACATCTTCCTGAGACAGATTTTTGCAAATCTGTCTCCATTTACTCTCATTAGTATTAAATCAGTACAATTGATAACAAATGTCAGATTGTAATGTTTCTGGTGAAGCATACCATCTGCCTGTTTCATAATATGAACATTAATGCTTACAATCAGTATGCTTCAACAACTGGGCTCAGAATGCCAGGTAGTAATGTCTGTTATTTGAGATCTCTGAATACATTATGTATATTGGAACAATAATTGGTTCCATGCTTTCTGGCAAATGTAATTTTTAAAGGAGTTTTAAAGGAGATTCTTTCTGAGCATTGCTTGCCTCCATTGAAGGTACCATCCTCCTCTTACCCTCTGTTTTATTTCTCTGTGATTGATTGCTTGTTTCTTACCAATGTATTTATTTTTCAAGCTAGCTATCCTCTCTTTGAATCACATTAATTTGTGAAGTCAGACAGTCTACCAACTAAGTAATGCTGTGATATTCAAACAGAAATACCCTTCCATCAACTTACCAGTTTATTTTGATGGAAAGTTTTTTATTAGAAACAAACACTCAACAAACTAAAAGAATACAAATATCTGTGAAATCTCTCAATTAAAACTTTCAGGACTGAAGTAGAACATGCTTTTCTTCTACAGCGAGCAATGAAAATTGAAAGCTGAGTTGTATTTCAGATGACTGCTTAGTTGTCCTTCCCACTGATGCATGCACTTTTATTGAGAAGGACGGAAGATCATGGGCTTCAGTTTTCCATAAATCTGATGACTTTATGTCAGCAGTTGAAATCCATGTGTTTGTAGTCAGATGCTACCAGTTCTTAATTCACATTGCCACTCCGTATGCTGTATGTTGTGAGAGTGGAGTGAGCCACCACGTTTGGGAGAGCTGGGCTGGGCCCCTTCTGGTCCTGCAGTATGGATAGCACACTGCAAGCACAGAACCTGATGTGGAGGAAGCAGGAAAGGATTTAGCACCAGGTTGTTTTACAGAAATACTGTTAAGCAGGTCAGTTGCCTAGAAAACAGGAAATGCCCATCTGGACAGGTAATTTAATTAGTACCATGGCTTCATCAAAATCAGTGGCAGAGATGAAGAGAAGACGGGATAGAGATTCCTCTTCTGTTCCTAGTTTTCCTCAAGCTCTTTCCATGGAACTGTAGAATCTTCAATGTCTTCGACTGTTAAACCTGTTTTGGTACGAAATAGGGAGATTGGTTTTTTTGAGACAAATATTACTATACCTGAAAAGTAGCTGGAGAACTGTGGTATATTAATAGCAAAGTTGTATATGTTATGCAGGCATTTTCATTATCGAGAAATACTGTAAATAAAATCAGTAAAAAAATACCAGATACATTCTTTGTTTTGTTATACAGTTACTGTGAAGTAAGGTAATGCACAGGTACCCCTAAAATGCCAGGTAGTTGGAGCATTGTAGGGAAATTTATTTCCAAAATCAAGAGCACTAGACATAAAGAATATTAGCCTTAACGGTGTTTCAAACACCAGGCCTGGGAAAGACATGCCCTCTATTCTTCTCAGGGCCTTTACTATGCCTGCCTGCTCTCCCCCTCCCATCTGTAGGGGCTTTCAAATATGTCTACTAGGACTTATCTTTTTTCTTATAGCAGGGAGAGTTTCTCTGCAATGCAGGAGGAGAAAATATCTAAAACTGTCTCTGGGAAAGATGCCTCTTCCAGGCAGAAAAGTCTTTGTTAGTGAAATAAGCTCTGCTTTCCTTATAATAAGTCTTCCGGAAGGGTCTTCAACCCATACAGTAACCTTTTCAATTTAAATATGAAGCAGTTGTTAACACTATGCACTGATAATGGATAGAGGTTTACTGAGTTATTGCCAGTGATACAGAAACTGATCCTGTGCTTAGTAAATTTCTTTCTCCACTGTGATTTGAGAATGAAAGATAATTGAGCTATTATTTTGATTTCTGAAGATCAGCTGACTTGAAGTAGTATTTGACAAAGAGAAACTCTTGGGGTTTTGCAGAGTTGGGGTTTTTTTGGTTGTTGTGCTGCTGGTTTTCAAACACTGGCAAAACTACTTCCCCACTTATGGCATATGACACTATCTACATTTTTGACAAACTTGTCTCCTTTTGCTGGTTTATTCAGTGTTTACAGAGCAATATGTTACACTCCCAGTTTTGTGCTTTGAAACCTGTGCTGTTGAAAACGTGACAATAAGTAATATTCATTCATGCATCTTGGTTTTTTTTATCTATTTGTACTGAAAGATGTCTTAGAGTATTATGTCTGCATAGCTACATATGTAACTTGTAGGTATGTATACAGTGTATGTACTTGAACCTTTATTTGTATATTAGGTTCTTGCATAAGTACTCAGCAGGTGTTTGTCTTTAGCAGTAGACTAGAAATCTACTCTGTAAAATATAAATATCTGTATTTCTGCAACATTTGTATTTCCAATTTGTCCCCTGAGTCTTGGTCTGACAATGCAGCAGTGATGTCTTTTATGTGCTGAGCATTAACAATTTTTAGATGCTTCAAAGTGTCAAGATTTTTAAGCAGAGGAGTTTTGACAGAGAAAAAAACAATTGAACAAAACCTTTGTTTAAGATTACTGTAGTTCTTGATGCCATGATTCTAAGCAGAGGGTCTGGTAACTTGTATATAGAGTTACAATCCTATAATAAAATCTGAACCTGCAAGTTCTGCCAAGTTTCTTCTAAGTAAATATTTGGTAGACTCTGTCATTTGAAGAATGTAAAATTGCTGCAGGTTGTAAAGCTGTAGAGCTGTGTCAGTGGAAATAAAATGTTTTAAATCACAAGATACTGTATGCACATCCTTATAGAACACATAAATGTAATCATATTAGGATGTTATGTTTTTATATGCACAGTAATGGTGTGCATATGATGCATTGTTGTGATTTAAAGCATTTAAATCTTCATTTATTCTTTTCTCCTGCTATGTTTCCTTTTTTATCCCAATTTTTCTGATCTCAGTAATAAAAGGCAGTTTCTGCTCCTTTTTTTTCCTTTTTTTTTCTTTTTTGAAAGACAAAACCATTTTGGGGGAAAGGATGCAGGAGTTTTCAGATTTACAGGCCCATTTATTAGGATGACCTCTGTTTAATTCATGTAAGAACTGCCAGACTGGAGAGGACTCTCCCATTTTCACCTCCAACCCATGTGAAGGACATAATGAACATTCACAGGCCATAAATAGAGGTCACATGAGTTATATGAAGCTTAGAATACAGATCTGTTTTCCAGGCTGTGGAGTTAGGTATCTCCTAATATTCAAACAATATCTACACAGTAAAAAAAGTTACAAAAATTGATTAGTTAAGACTTCTTTCATAACAGAACAGTTAGTGCTCTCTTACTGTTTTAGGTTTGAGCAAGTTGATAATGTCATTCTCTTTTCTCATTAGCCATTTTTTACTGTGCTATTATCATTATACTAATATATGTTTATTAAGCATTTATAGCAAGTTTCCTGAGATGACAATTTAGTGGTTTATTCAGATGTTATGCATATTCTGTCAAATCTTCAGTTTGAGAGAAGCAAGGAGATGATCTAGAAACTGTTCTGGCTCTGAGAAGAAACATAGGCATAGACTGAGTTGATAGTTAGTCAGATGCTTACAGAGTCTTCAATGTTGGTTTATTCATGAAATGTGCAGCACCAATTATAGCTGATATATGCTGACAAGTGATATTTTTGCTTTACAGTTCTATCTGGTTAGGTAATTTAAATAAATTGGTAAATGTACACAGTACCTGGAATGAGCTAGCCTGCCTGCTGCTTTGCTTGCTAAGAGTTGGCTTAGATTGTTCAGTTCATGAAAGTTTTAAATGCCATGTCTGTGAAAGGCCTGATATAAAGTCCTGCAGCTAAGGAACATTTTTATCACAAATTTTTGGTAGTCAAAAGAGAAGATAGTCAGTGTTAGAACTTACTCATAGTCTTTTCCATAATACTTTTTAAGAAATTACATGTGAGATTGACCTAACTCATACTAATGATGACTGCTGTGAGGAACTCTGTGTAGTCTCTGTGTGCAGGTGTGTTTCTTTCATTTTCTTCTCCTTATATAACCACTGTATTTCTAAAAATCTCTACCTTGCCCTATTTTATTCTGGATGTTTTTCTACACGTCTCTTAAAAAAATGAAAGTGCGTATTTGTTTATTTCCTATGTGACAAGACACTTGCTTTCTCAAGTCCCTCTCACAAGGGTCACTTCTTGGTCATTTGCTCTTTCTTATATACTGTGTCTAAATTATACTTCTAACTGATAGTTCTGTGCTCATGATTTTCAGCTGTACATATTTCTTGACACCTTTAATGACTCTTCTCTGTTGTCTGTGCCTGCTGGTGTTGACTTTCCCTCTAAATACTTCGCATGGATGTGTTTCTCCTGGGGACAAATCAACTGTTCTTGTATAGTTCCTATTTAGGCTTTCTGTGAATAACCTTGGTAGAATGTTTGATCCTGAACTTCTCAACTGATCCTTTTCCTCTACCTGCAAATATTATTTACTATATATATAACACTGGCATTTTATTTAGTACCTTGTGGTCTGATTTTCCTGTCTTGGCAATTTCATTTCTCTCCATCTCTTCTTTGTCTCTGTATTTGCAGCATAGGAAAGAAGCATTCATTATTTTTCTGATTGTTCTATATCTTGGCTGGCTTCCAGTTAATTTGAGGGATCAGTATGCCATCTCTTATATTTTGCTTTCAGTGTTTTCCTTTCATTTTAGCACAGATCTTAGTTACGTAAGTAAAGGGTATTTTAATAGGAGCTCTTGAGTCATAATTATTACTTGAAAATAATTCTTAGACTGTCATGTTATTTGGGTGAATAATTTGCTTAAAACTTAATTTTGAAGTAGTTGTTTTCATTGGTTAGATTTTAAAGCGTAAGTGCATTTACTGTGATTCATACATGACATTTCATAGAGTCCTTCAGCTTTTGGAGAATAACAAAAAAACAAACTCCGTCTGCTGTGACAACTATTTAGTGTATTTCTGCAATGCTGAGGTCCTTTGCTTGTTGACTGATTTAGGCAGACTTAGAAAAATGTCAGTTCTAGAGGTCTAGTCACTAAGAATATAAAGCACTTTTTACCTACTGCTTCTACATTTCTCTGTATAAAGTTTCAAGATGCCTGAATCCACTCTGGGCAGGATGCAAGTGTCCTTTATCATTCTATTCTGTGTAAGCACTTCTGAAGCAATAGACGTTTTCTTGGAACAGTTTGTAAGACTTAAGAGGTTTTCCTTTCTGGGCAGCCTAGGAAGAGTGCTCTAATGACTACTGCAGTGACTATTCACATTAATTCCCAGCTTGCATTTGCTTTCAAATAGTCTGCCTGACCCAGAGGTATTTCTGTGGGACTGGTGAGAGATAGAAGTTGATGTTTTTTGTGGAAACAAGACCTTGCCTGTATGCAGTGCAGTGGAAGCTGCAAACCTGCACCACAAGCAAGGTGCAAGAGGGAAGGGAATCATTCCCAAGCTGTGCTGTTGTGTGTTACCCGTAGAGCTGAATGACAACAGCAGCTCTAGCTCTGAACTTGAGTCTTACCTATATTGACAGCCTATCGGCCCTCACCATCTCTCATCATCTGTAGAGCTGATATAATGTTCCTGCCATTGGATTCTGGCCAAAGAAAGTGTGGTGGTTTTTTCTGAATGTCAAGGGTTGATGCATTTTGGAGCTTGTTGAACGCAGGCAAGTTGTTCATTAGTGTGTTTTTGCTGGCTACAGCTGCAGAACTTGAAAAGAGGTGATCAGTTATGCAAAGGTCAGAGCCTATTTGGAGGCCTGTGTTTGTTTCAGTCAAAATGTTTTAACTTCAAGTGGGAACTAAGGAAAACCAGTTCCTTCCAAATTACACGTCATGACAAATTTGCACGTCATGACAAATTTCAGTTAGACTTCAGTGACCGACCAGAGAGTAGCTCTGAAAGGTATTATGTTTTGAAGTTAATGCTGTCTAAACAGTTACAAAATGTTAGCAAATTTTCTGGTACAGGAGACAAATTTTACCCAGAAGCCTTTGAGAGACCTTAAAAGTCTCTTACTTTGAAACTTTAAAATTTCAATTTTTTGTTGACACATTTTTCTGCTTTAATATTTTGTCTATTGTATTAAGTATTTCAATATTTTAGGTGTATGCAGGGATCTGAAGGGTTTTTTTCAGATGTAATTTAGTATCTTCTTAGCAGCCACAGTGCAAGCAAGTAATTATTAGAAGTTATTGTTGGGATTAGTCTTCTAACTTGCAGAATGAATGTTTTCCTTTTAAGCAGAAAAGTACTTCAAGTGTCTTTAACAGAGATTCTGCAAGGCTCTGACAATAATTTCTTTATCATTTAGATATAAAGGCAAGAGTAATAAGGTAGCCTTAAGAGCTGTCTTGGAATAGTAGTTGGGAATCAGAAATTTATGCCATAGTAAGAGTATGAAACTGTGGTGCCTCTGTCAGTGTAGACATGTAGTCATTTTTTTTTCATTAAACTTACCTTTATAGTGACTTGTAGCAGAAATAAAATTTTAGGGTTTATATATGACTAAGTTAGTGTCTTATTGTAACCTGGAATATTTGGTTTATGTTGATGTTACTTTTTGGGGCAGGGGGAAGAAAATACTAATTTTATTCTGTTCTTACTACTGGTCTAGATTGGGATGTTATACAGGTGATACTGGTCTAGAGTAAGTGGACAGTTGTTAGCTGAACACCTCTCTTATTTTTTTATGGAAATCAATTTCTGTTGCTCAGTGCCATCCCTTTCTTTTCTCTGAACTAGATTTCCACTCCCCATTCTCGAGTTTCTGGCTTGCACTTGTGGAAGTGCAAGTTCTTTTCTCTCCTCATTTTCCATTCTTGCTCTTTCCCTGAGTTGGTTTCTCTGACACTCAAGGCAGCGCATCACACACATCAAGGTAGCCCCCTCTTACTGTGGGACTTAAGTAATAGTGCTGGATGCTCAGCTTCCTTGGCTACTTGCCTTGCTCACACCCAGTGTCTGCTCTGTCCTTGGGAACACATTCTCCCTCCTCCTGGTTTATGGGTGGCAGGGTTGCAAGTACCAAGCTTTGCTACTTGCCATCACTTTGTCATCAGTGGCGTAAGCATCTTCACAGCTCTGGAGAAGCCGCTGTTGTGCTTCACTTTGTGCTGCATGGGCGAGAAATGTTCCTACAGCTGGCAGCTGTGTGTGTTGCGTGTGTTTCCATCTGCTGGAAGATGCTGTCAGGAACAGTATCACTGTAAAGGTGTCCAGCAGCTGCACTGGGAACGATACTCAGGCTTTGGCAAGTGTTACTTGAAGCACTCTTAGTTCAGGACACCTCAATATTTTGCACATTCCCAAAGTGAAACGTGCTAAATGGCTGTGACATACTGGTGGGGGCTGATGTGGTTGGCATCCACACCTGGCTGTCTGGGATCTGCAAATAAGTAAGAGGGATAAACCTACTCCAGTCTGGACAAGAGGATGCTGCTAATCTTAGTGTTCTTGCTGCCTTCTTGTGACCAGGATCAGTGACTACCAAACACTTTGTGTTGATATCAAGATTATTTTCTCATTTTTTAAATCTAGTATTTTCTTGAAAGACATAAAACTTATATTAAAGGGTAAGGGATTTTGTTTTTTATAGTTATGCTATTAGACCTTAATAAGTAGTTTTTGCTTTTCTTTGTACACGCTTGCCACCATACTTTGTGTAAGTCTTCATGGAAGAGACTAACACAGACTCCACAGCAAGCTACATACAGAATATAAATGTAGCAATATTTCTAGTGATGTAATATTTCTAGTTTATTTATTAATAAAGGACAACAAAATATTTTTATTAAACTAATGGAACAATCTGTAAGCTTGGGCAAATTGGAAAAATAAATATTCAATGTTTTTCACTTAATCTATTTAGGTATCCTTTGCCTGAGGACTCAGTATTGTGAGTCTTTTGCTAGATTGTTCGTACAAAATAGGTATCTCTGAAAAAGGATTGCTTCAGATGAATGTTCTTCTGAGTATTTATGAAATGAAGAAACTAGAACTAACACTTTTCACGCTGGTAAAATTCTACTTGGTCCCCTAAGTCTAAGAACTGTTTATTTCAGAGGGACAGAACAGATGTATTTCTAAACTGGTCTTCTATATGTCCAATTCCATGGCATTTCTACTTGAAACATATTTAGGCAGAGCAGATGAGATAGATCAGTCCTCTGTCCTTTAGTTATCTTGTACTGAATTTCTCTTCAGCTTAAAGATTCAGCACTTTGCAGAATATTGTTAAATAGATTAAAACAAAATGCAAATAGATTTTTGTTGATTTGTTTGGGTTTTTATTCTTTTTTTTTAGTACGTGCAATTTTTCTATTAGTGGTAAAAATAGTACAATACTGGAAAAATATTGGAGCTATGGTAGATGGGGAGATAAAATTTATCTGAGCAGAAAATTAACTTTACTGCAAACAGACAGTTCACAACACTATTTTCTGTCTGAGAAGTAGGAGTTAATACAGTGGATTCATCAGAATATCTTACTTAGAGCTATGGTTATGGTTGGCTCTTTCAAGCTAGGCATTCATAAGAATCCAGCACTTAGAAATTGATTTTTTTTTATTCTTACACCATTCTCAAAATTAAGATTGATTTGATCTGCCAGCATGTGACCTTTACAAATCACAACACTACTTTATCACTTGTTCCTTTTTCTGAGGAAAATCTACATAGATAATACAGCTCTCATTTATTACTATCTTGGAATCAATACACCCCTTGTTAAATTCTCTGCTTTACAGAAGTTGCTGTATAATATGGAAGTGATTTCTTTAGGACAGTATTTGTGAACATAAGTTTTGATAATTATACAATATTTGTAACAAAACTCAGATTTGAAGAGTCAGCTATTATGAAGAAGTTACAATCAGTAGATTTTAGTTTAGAAGTGTGGAGATGGAAATATTTTTTCTAGTGAGTATGATAGCTACTTTTATTTTGCATATCTCAAATAATGAGCAGTACACAATTGTAAACTAGCAACACTGTGTGTTAGATAAACATGCTTTTCAAGCTAAACAAAACACTTTCTGCATGTGAATAATCTTCACTTACATATAGGTTTTCAAATTTTCTTCAGTTATATCCTGAATCTTGATTATTTTTCCTGAGTTTAGCCAGAAAAATGAGTGTTTCCTAATTATTATTATTAGTCTTAATAGAATATTTGACCATGTTTGTTCTTTTGTATACACTGATGTGTAAGACAATGGAGCTGAACTAAATAACTTGCCACCACCCAAAGATGCCCTTCCCTGAGCTGTACCATTTCTTTCACTGCTGACTCCGGCTCTGGTATTCAGCATCATGAGATGCTTCAGCTCACTGACCCACTACAAACCTATATGAGTTGAGGAGCTTGCAAAAAAGTTATTTGTAATCTACTTACAGTAAGGTCAAAGTTATGAAATTTTCCATTTTTCTAATGTTTTTTTCCCTCCACCTTCTTGCTACTTGCATAATTTGCGACTCTCCATAGGATAGAACCTTATTTTAAGTGAATGTGTGAAATCAGTGGGTTTTTTTCCCTCACATACTGCCTCTGTAGACTCATGAAAAACAAACTCAGGAAAATTAGTTGGCTGGTTTTCTAGCTCCTCCTGATGTATGGCTACCAGATGTATGTATGGCCAGACTTCGCAAGTGAAGACTTGGGAAGGGCTCTCCCCACGTGGGTGTGCCCTTCCAGCCTGCACAGTGGATTTTTTAGGTGAGGCACAGCGTGCGCAGAACTGGCCCCACCATTTAAGTCCTGAGGTCCATTTGCCATGGCCGAGCGAGCTTGGACAGTGACAGTGAAGTCCTCGGGACTGTCACAGCCCCCAGTACTAACCGGGGCTGACCCTGCTGAGCATCCGAGATCTGACAGGATGGGATGGCAGGGAGGCATTGAACTGGCAGGGGATAGTCCCACTGAGACTCGAACCAGATAAAGCACTACAAATGTATGGGGTGGGTAGAACAGAGCCAGCACCACTTTTGGCAGGGGCCTTTTGGTAGTTTGAATTAAGAAATGCTGTAGCTTGTGTTACTGGGATTTTCTAAACTAAAAGCGTAAGAACAAACGTACTGGTCAGGCCAAGCGGTCAGGCCAAGCACTCAGCTAGTTTCTTTCTTTGCACATATGTGAAAAGATACAACAAAATATCTAAGAGACAGTGAATAGTTATATTTTCAGTTTCAGTTAATTTTTTTCTCTATCTTTTGTGAGTTTTTCCAGCACAACTCTCTGTTGAACCTTTCTCCAAAGAAGAAACATTTATTTGTACACTATTTTGCTATCACCCGTCTGTTGGTTTTTATTTGGGAGTATTTTCTCTGTTACACCATAGCAACTTAGATTTTTGGATCCTGTCTTTCAAGAAGCCTTATGAAATGTCTCTTTTTTTGTGTTCATTTTACTTCTGTAAAAAAAATTTCCTCTTGAAATTTGAAAGATCTAAAAAAGAGATGTAAAAACAGTAGTTTGAGAATTCTTCACTACATCAATGGAATATTAGATGTATATCTTGTGTGAATGTATAGATAAGCAAACCACACTTTTATCATTTCTTGACAACTACTCTTTAAAAATCTGAATTTGATTATTGTAATTCAAGGAACTACAGAGCTACTTGGAAGTTTAAGACCTGAACCTCTTTCTCTGATGCAGTTGTCTAACAGATGTCTCCAGGACACTGTTTTCAAATGTTCTCAAATTGTTGGGTCAATGAAAAAAAAATTCTTCAACACAATAAATTCAGACTTTCCCATTAGTTGGTCTTTATGCTTGTGCTTTTATTGTATTTACATTTTTACGACTTCCTAATATTCTGAAGTACTTGTCAGTTTGGAGGGGTTAGAAAACATCTGTAAAACTAGGGATGAAAAAAAGTCCTGTGCCCTCTTGCAATTAGCTTATTGTTCCTGGATTTTATCCTTTTTTTTTTTTTAAGGAGTCTTGCTGTGTGTAAGGAGGAAGTAGATTTTCCTAAGGTAATATTATGATCTTAGAAGATCTTGTAACATCCACAACAAATATTTTACAATGTTTATCACAACATTTTGAATTAAGGGAAGAGGGTTTACATTTTTTCATTTACCAAGAATACTCAGGGCCAGGTGGCTGGTCTTGTCTTCATGTCTGTTTTCAGCAAGCTGGTAGAGAACCTTAAAAGTCACCTTTCACCCCCAATATGACACATGGAAGATATACCCATGGCATTAATCTTTTCAGATTATGATCACAATGGGATTATTCAGATCATTTGCCTTGCAGGGAAAGTTTGTAAACCACTAATGAGAAGGTATACATTTTTGTGAGCTGAGTAAGCTTTACACGAGAAGTGGCGAGAGATACTGAATTCAGCAGCCCTTAAAAGAAAGACACCTTCTTAAGAAATCCATTGGGATCTAAGCCTGTGATGTATGCCTAAAATCTTTATCCTCTTCACCTGGATTAAATTCAGTGGTTAACAGTGAAACCTGAAGAGTACATGGTGTGGGAAGAGCTGTAGGAAGAGAGAATGTTTTCAGCTCCTTTGTTTGAAGCTTGGCTTTGGGATTTTGGGGTTGTAGCAAACTTTGACCTGCTATAGAGGAAGGGAGGGAAACCCTTTGCTTCCCTCAACAGCTGCTGCTGGCTCCTGCTGGGAGAAAAAAATCAGTGAAGGTGGTATATAAATTGGTAAAGATTCCAAGACTGGGAGAGACAAGCTTATTTTGGCACATAAAGGTAATTTTTTCTATATTTAAATAGTTTACATTTCCCAAGAGGGTGCTTCAAGCCATACTTTACACATTGTATCTTTAGTGAAGGTTGTGATTTGTGATTGTTTTCTCTGTTTGAAACCTGGGTTTCAAAGCATTACACACCAGTGGAGCTTCACTGAAAAGTGTTTTTTACACTAAGTAAGCTTGCTATTATGTGTTCTTTATGTAGTTTGTAATATAGCTTCTAAAAAAGGGAAAATTTGCCATAAATCTTAATCTGTGTTGTCTATTAGATCTGCTTTGTTGTCGTGAAAAAGGGTATTTGGAAAAGTCTTGAGAGGCAGCATATGAACTTGAACAACCAGATATGAAAATATTAGGGCATCTGGACATTTTCCTACAATCCAGTTAAAGACTTTTTTGTATAGAATGCACAGCTGCATGTGGATTGTCAATTATTATGGAAGGCAATTAAATAGCCATGAAAGAAACAGCTATGGTAATTGCATGTACATAGTGTTCATACAGTATTTCTGTCATATGCAGAGGAGGGGCAGAAATGCACAGATTCCTTGTCCCACTTGTATTAATATAAAGTTATTAGCCATAAGTGCCCTCGGAACAATCAAAGCTTTATGAACCCGGCATTGTCTGTTTAACAATGGACAACACAGGCTGGAAAGGTTTTGACCTTCCTGTGAGGACCACACTTTAGCCAGGGAGAACTTAATAGCTATAAGGGTCTCCAGAAAATGGAAGTCTTATGAACCCAACACTGCCTGCCTAACACTGGGCAGCACACAGGTTGGAAGGATCTTTGACACTGTGCTGTAGGGACCACACTTAATAGCAAGAAAAGAACTTTCTCCACAGCAGCTCCCAAAATAGTCTATTAGTACATGTGACAGTTACTGTGGGTTTTGCGTTGCCAGTGATAACGTTTAACTGCGTGATTGTATTTAATTGATGACTAAAAACCCTAAGAGAAACCAGCACAAAACACATTCTACAGAGACAAACACCCCTAACTTAAGTTTCAATACAGCAGTGTACCTCCCATGACAGATTTAGCTAACAGAAAGTACTAACCAGAAACACAACAACATAAAACACAAATCTAGAAACCCTCCTGGTAACACAGAGCAACAAAATGACTTGCACACCACCTTGTCTATAACACAAAGCAAAAGGAAAAAATAGAACTGTTTCCCATTAACACACATATTAAAAAAGAACTACACACTGTAAAGGAACACAACAACTAATATAAAGTAAGATATATACCTAATAAGTTGCGAAGTGTAGCAAAACACAGTATATAATAATTACAGTGCCTATAGAGTAAAGATATAGCCAAGTAAATTAGTATCAACATAGCTGTGAGGTAGAAGTGAAAGCATATTATAAGGGTATAAGGTACTTTATAAGGTATAATGTAACAGGCATTGTATAAGATATATGTGAAATATAAAGAGCACATGGTGTTCTCACCCCTACATTGTCCAAAGAGGTGGGAGGAGACGGGGCAGCTGCTCTCAGCTACGTCTGCAGAGACGATGGCATTTTTCTCTCCTGTTTTTCCTCATGCCCCATTGCTTTTATATTTTTTTTCTCTTAGATTGTTTGAGTGGCTTAGTCAATAATTGGTTTTGGGGTGATAGACAGATGACCATGATATAGTTTATCAGGGCTATCACCCCACAATGTTACAAACAATGCTTTTTTTTAATAATTGTCAAAAATTCTGAGATTCTGACTAATTACACTAAGGTGCATTGTCAAAGCTTATTTAAAACTGGAATGCTGGGATGTAAATCGTGAGACAAGCAAGACAAATTTTTTGCATTGATAAGCTAATTTATACTTGTGTGTGACCTTGAAAACTGTGTATGTGTGATTTTGTTCCAGACATTAGATTCTTCAAAGTAGTAAAATTAAGCATATATGTAAGTATTAGCGTGTTTAGTGGCATATGGCTGTGTACACACTTCAAAAAAATCCATTTGTTATAGTTTTTTAGTTAATGCCTGTTTTCCTTTGAGCCTGGACCATAGTGCCCTTTCTCCCTCCTCCACTCTCCAATAAAAATTAATGAACAGTGTTTTTTACTGCTGCTAGTAATGTTTAATCATCTTAAGATTTCATGTTGATAATGCAATTACTGAATTTACAAATTTTAAACCAGTAACAGTGCAGATCTTTCAGGTAGGTGTTTTCCATCATTCCTTAGCATTTTCATATTACTTCAAAATGTAGGAAAGAACCTTAAACTGAGGTGCTTTAATGGGTTTGATTCATTACTGACAGTTGTGTATATTTCATAGATGTTTCTTACAATCATGTAATAATTTGAATATAAAAACTAAAAACTGCATCAAAATTGATAATGTCTCACATTTATATTTCTTTTGTGTTCTTTTCTGGCTGTGTTTTAACAAGAATTGAAAAATGCTTGTTTTTCTTAGTATAGCTTACATGGTGCTTGTTGTGAGGCATATAACACAGAAAATGAATTGTATATGGTAGTCATTATACCAATTTCTTTTTTACAATTTTACTAGAATAAATTCCTAGTTCTCCATATTTGTTGCCTTCCTTTTTCAGTGTGGTATGCCATGAAGATTATAGGTGTTAAGCAAGTCCAGCAAAAAAATGTCATGTTCATGGGCACTGGTTATCAGTGTTCATCACAGCAGCCCAGAGAACAGGGTTCTGACCTGGTCAGTAAAACCTGCTGGTACAAATTTAGTTGAATTAGTTAGATTGAATTAAATGTCTGTTATGCTCTGCTGTTCACTTTTCTTTCACTCTTCACCAATAGAAGTGCAAGAAACTGAAACATTTTACACTCTTTGCAACATGGAAAATCATCAACAATTTTGTAGAACACAGTGATGTTATTGGTTGTTATTGGCTTGAGACAAAACAGTGGGATAAGAGTTATTTCAATTTCTTAGTTTAAAATTTTGGTCTAAATGGAAGTTACTGTGCCCATTGATCAGTTGAATACAGCCTATATTGAGCTTACCTTATGCTTTTTTGTCTCCTGTTTATAAAAGTTAAATAACTGCAGTAATTTCCTGAACTTATAGTATGAGTTTCTAGGATGTCTCCTGTGTGCTGGTCATCTTACTCTGTCATGGCTTTTGAGGGTGAGTATTTTGTGCTAAAAAGTCAGGCTGGTTTGTAAGACTTCAGTATTTTTTTAATATGAGAAAGAGCAACATTGACTCTCAAGTGGTGCTGGGCAGAGGGAGTGTTTAAATTGGATATTACGATGAATTTGTTCAATGGAAGGATTGTCAAGAACTGGAACAGGTTGCCCAGGGAAGTGTTTGTGTCACCATTGCTGGAGGTGTTTAAAAGACAAGTACATGTGGCACTTTTAAGGACATATGTTTGTGGTGGACTTGTCAGTAGGTTAACAGTTGGACTCAGTGTTCTTAGAAATTTTTTTGAACCTAAATGCTTCTATGATTCTATAGGTTGTGTGGCTAAGGAGAACCTGCATCTGGCTGTGGTGAGCAGCAGCTCATATCACTCCCATTTTTAAGTGCAGTAGCTGCTCCGTTAATTGGTAGGAGAGTAGCCTAAGAGTCCCCAGTATTCTCCCTGTCTGACAAATTACAGGCAGCATACCTGCCTGAAGGGAAAGAAAAATTCCTTTTCTTAAAATTACTATATAATTTAGAATATATGCAGTATATGTAAATTCTGCCACAAGATTAGGTACTTGTATTGCTCCCTTTAGCAGACAGCAAAGAATATCTTGTTACCCTAGAGTTGTGCAAAGGAGCCTGTATGTTTATTTGAATGTTTTAGTACTTGATATAATCTAAAACTACATGTGGTAGTAATGTAATATTTTTTGAGAGATGCAAAGGTGATCATACAAAATTATCAAGAACTCAGAATGCACTGTGACTGTCTGGATTATTCAGATTATTCAAATGCTGCATGTTTGCAAAATGGGAAGTTTATAACCACTTTCGACTCTTCATGCTTCTGACAGTCTGTAAAGAATTGAGATGTTTAAGGAGCTTTGAAATTAAAAAACAGATACTTTGTACTGCTGTTAGAATGACAAATATCTATTTGTGATATTTTCTCTCAAGAAAGTATTAAAACAAAATTTATGGCAGATGAGTAAGTGCACACATAAGAGTTTTTGTTGGGGTTTGGTTGGGTGTTTGGTTTTCTTTTGATTTTTGTGAAATTGATAGTGGTTGTGAGTGAAGGACACTTGGGAGGAAGGTTACCCTCTTCAGCATAGAGTGCTGCTGTTCTTTCTGCTGAAGCCTGAGAGAGGAGTTCATTGATCTCAATAATAATGAAGACATTGAAAAGTCCTTCAGCAAAACCAGGAAGACTAAATCTGACATTGTGATATATCTAAAGTTATTTGATGAGAAAGAAGGAAATGGAGAAAAGATGTCAGGTAACAAACCACAACTTGCTAGACCTTATTTGCGCGTTAGGGATTGTGGAGGGGGTTAGTTTGTTCCCTGCAGCAGGGGTTTGGGTTCTGTACAGGTTTTACTTTTTATTTGAGAGGGAAAGCATCATAGTCTTTCAGTTGCCATAAGGTAGTCATCTTCATTGATTAGTGAGTTAATTTCAGCCAGAGGAAGAGAAGAATGAAATAGAAGGGCAGAAATACTTGGGTGCTAGGCTCTGCTCTATTAACTGGGATTATTTTTAGTATCAAAGAGTTCTCTAGCTTTCCTTGTGGTTAAACACAAACCTGTGGGTCAGTGCGGCAAGCCTTCAATTGGGTGCATGTTAGAGTTCAATACAATGTCAAGTTCAAGTTTTAACTTAACAGTTTTTTTGGAAGATGAAGTATTCACTGTCATACAAATTGTTTGCATATGTATTTAAGATAAGCTTTCTTGGCAAAAAAAAATGGTTATAATTTAAATGAAGGGAGGAGAAGATTGAAGTAAACAGTAATGTCTCCCTTAAACACTATATTCCATGAGTCTGTCTTGCTCTGACAGATACCATTTTCAACTACAACTTCATATTTTATGTATATATATTGACAGCCTTCTAGTGCACTTGCTAATCACAAGATTAAAGAGGAAGTGGCACTGAATTTGCAGACTTGTCAAAAAGGCTTGGAGTGGTGTGTTCTCAAGTGTTAGTCTTTGGGAAACAGGTGATTATACTGCTCATATTTATGATTAAGAAATTTTTTACAAGTACCACTGTTTCTGTGCATCAGTACCAGATTGCCCGGTTCAATACATATGCTGGCATCTGTCTATTTTATAATTAAACGTAGGCCTGTACATCAAGTATCTGAAACAGCTACAACAAATGTGAGTGCTGGTACTGTGTATGTAACCACTGAAAGTTGTCACTTCTTTGTGCTCCTATTATTTCTGGAGTCTAAGCTAAACAGACTAACTGCTGCTAAGAAGCTGTCAGGGGATGCATGTCAAACACTAGGTGTATCATGCGATCAGACCAGCGCTGGCATATAAAAGTCAGTGGCTGGAAAAGGAAAAAAAGTGACCTTTTTCTCTCAACATTGTCTTTACACTGAAAGGAACAGATGAGTTTCTGAATTATTCACAGTCCTGGAAGCTTATAATCGTTAGCAACAGTGACAGCAGCAGAGTATCAAGACAGGGGTTGCATTTTTTGTTAAAATGCCTGTTTCTGAAGCTCATCAAAGGATTCATTTCACAAAACAGTCTCTGGGAATTTGGGTATTTAAGAGCTGTGGGAGCAAGGGCGGTTTCTTTCAAAGAATCAAGAAAGAGAATATTTTCTTCTTAATTTTGTAAGGATCTGTGTTGAAATAAAGGTTAATATTAATCACAGGTCTTATGCAGTAACGGAACAAAGAAGCTCTGTGAAAAGGGGTTGCTGTTTAAGCAAGTAATCTCCGTGAGTTTGTTACAGTGTTAGTAAAAAAAGCAGATCTTTTAACCCATAATATAATTGCTAGATATATAAACTACCTATCCATCTAAATGAACTAACCAATTCCCATAGTAGCAAAATGTACTTCAAACAGATGGTAAGACTGTCTTGGTTATAACTGATACGTGGTGGAAGGTAAGGCTTTTCTTGATGTCATGCATAGTTTTGTCTGCTTAAAATACAGACTGTTTATCATTTCCTCAAAGTAGTTAGCTCTTAATAATACAGTGTTTAAAAATCTTTTGTCTCAGTAGGTCAAATTTAACACTATATTCTTTAAAGTTTCTTCTCCTTTTTAAATTCTGAAGTCTATTGATGATTATTATTATAAATCTGGAAAATAGGCACTTGGATGCAGCGTGTAATAATTATGCCATGGTTTAACATGTCATTAGTGTCCTATGACAAACACTCATCAGTCAGATGCTATTGCCCAAATGAGAGCTTGTGTGGCAGCATCCATTATCATCAATACTCTCTACTGCCTGTTACTAAAGGGAAAGGTTTTGCATATGGAGAGAGTAAGGGAAAAGTGCAAAGTGACTGGAGAGTTAATGTCTGCAGCTCTCAGGAAACCACGTTTTAAAAATTCTTCCAAAGCTTTTACAGTTCTCGTTACTTTTAAAAACTGTTCCTCATGGATGAGAAGGTATGTTTTGTTGATACACTCAGAATCTTAACTTAAAAGAACACGTGCCAAAGATAAAGAACTAAGATTTTTCTAGTAGACCAGTTAATGTTTTAACAGTCTAGTTGTCCATAGAATGCAGAAAAGCATCTTTAATAGCAATTTAAGATTTTTAAACAGAATTTCAACTTCCTGCCATTTTTGGTGTTAATTGTTCCCCTGGGCTGTGCAGGTGGAAATAAAATGGTGGGGGCTATTTCCATGAAGTCGGCAGCATTCTGTGCTCTTCACCACAGAGTGTTCATGAGGGGTCTGTCATCTTATGTGATCTTGGTCTACTGGGGTCTGGTTTTATGTGTTTGATTGTAGCCTTCTCTGTTTGCATCAGTTCCCAGCCTGGGTTTTGAGGGTTGCTCCAAAGCCTTTGCCAGTCTCAGGTGACACAAAGGGTTCTCCTTGTTACCCAGTGATGACTGTGGATTGTCAGACTTTCCCTCTGTGTCTTCAGGTTCAGGCCAGGCTGTAATTGCTCAACCACCCGACAGCTGTTAAAACTTGCTCAGGTCAAGACAAGTCCAGACTGCTCTTGAGACCCTGTGTTGTCTGGGCAGTGCGGAGTCTCTGGCCTTTCACCAGCATTGACAGAAATCATATTTATTGGTCTACTTCATATACAGAAATACAGTTAGATTAAAGCTTTCTGAAGTCATGTGCTCCTGGCTTGTCTTTTCTGTCTGAGAGAATTGTGTCAGTCAGTACTATCTAATATTATCGAAACAAGACTGAAGTCATAGCTGCAGGTCAGAAACTTCTTATTTAAATCTGGCTAAAAAGATACTTTTTTTTTCTTTAATGATAAAGCCAAGAAGATACAAACAATAAGCTAACTCTGTTTTCTCCAAACCCTATCAGACTTCTTGTTGCTCATTGCTCCCTCAGCCTCATGATTCTCCTGTGTGCTGCACCAAGGTCCATTCAGCTGTGAAGTGCTGGAGCAGAGTTGGTCTTCTTAGAAGAGTATTTAAATGAGGGCATCTGCAAGGGGAAGAGGAGGGAAGAGATCTTTCTTGCAGTTGCTATTGCTCTTCATCTTACTTTTTAAAAAAAAACATGAGAACATGTTCTATTCAATTTTTATTTTTTAAAGTAAGTTTTAAACTTAATTTCTGGTAAGCATCTGCCAAATGCAGTTGGCTTCCTCTTCAGTCAATAGGGAGAACATGAACTCCCTCAAAAGACTCGCAACTCTTTTTTTCTGGTAGTTGCATGAAAACCCAGACTCAAGAATTTTATCATCAGGATTCTGGCAAACGGTACTTTGCAACTCTGAACTTTGTCTCGTTTGAGGAAGTCAAGTTGCTCCATGATTTATGGATAAGGCATTCAGAAATTCAGTTTGATTCAGAAATTGAGACTGACAGATTGCTTTCTAAGGAAACTGTATTGTGTCCTGTCACAAGGATGGCACAGACTGAACGGGTAAGTGTAAGTGTTCAGGACTGACATCCTGGTGCGCTAAGGTACTACTTCATTAGTTCCTTATGTTGTACCTTTTACTGAATCACTGGGACACAATCTCTAATTTAACAATTCTACAGTACAGTCAGTGCCCTTAAATCAGTGTCATGAACCAGCACATAGTGGGTTTTATGGTTGGTGTCATGTTTTTGTGAAAGGTAAATAAATGCTTAAATAGGATGTGGAAGATGCAGCCTCACAGCAATGTTTTTGACTTGCTGATAGACAGTATTTCTCATGCAGCAGCTCCTGATAAATCTGGCACCTGTGCCAAAAGCTGTTAATTTCTCCCTCAGGTACACAGGAACATAGCCCTGAGGGAATAATAGGTAAGGAAATACAGAGCAATACATAGTTAGCAATATTTCACTATTTTTAGTGATGCTGATTTTGTTTCCATAATAAATTTCATTTTAATTGAATAAATAGGTAAAAGGAATTTGGAGGTGATTGCAGTGTTAGGTTTTCTGGCGTCAAAGTCCACAGTGGTACTTTGCACATTTGCCTAATTGCTTTGTAACCTACATTTAAAAAAAAAACAACCCTTTTTTTTTTCATTGGGGAAGGATCCCCTGTTATTCTTCAGAGAAGTTGGAAGGGAAACTATTTAAAAACTCAACTTACATAGTTATAACAACACTTCTGCTTTGCCCCTTCCTCCAATACTCTCTGGTTGTCTTGGTTTGGTCACTTTTACCATAATTTTGTGAAGAGACAAATTATCAGCATCTAGATGGTTTAGAGTGTAGAATTGCTGAAGGAACTGGGGAGTCAGATTAGTTACATCCATTTCCCAAGCTGGCTTGACTTAGGTTAGCTACATAGTTGGTTTTACTTTATAGTTAAGAGAAGAATATTTCTGATAATACTTCTCCCATGACATGGCTTTCATGTGTGGTTTTTATTTGTATGTATAAAAATTATTTTGTGTGTACATAATATGTGCACATTCACATTTCACTAGCTTTGTAATGTTCAATTAAGCCTTTTAAGCACTAAGGAAATAAGAACTGTGCATAGGTTAAGATCTCGTGGTTATGTGTCTAGTCATTTCACAGAGGATAAAATGTCTGTCTTTTCAATCTCTCTTTTACTTGCTTTGCTCTAGTCTCCATCAGTATATTTCAAACTGTGCAAGTCTGTCTTTCTCTGTTACAGCTGTGCTTGGTGTTTGTGGGTTTGTTTAGTCTTTTTTCTGGATTTTGTTTGGATTGCTTGCTGAATGTGTGTATGAGGATTCTTTGATTGCATATACTTAAGTTATATGGGGATCCTAAATGATATAACGGTATATTAAGATTACCTTTATCTCTCTTGTTCCCCCAATACCAGCAAATAACCTATGTTAAATCATCTTTCTGACACCTGCATCTTGGAAACCTTGATTAACTTACACACAAAAACTTGTATTACTAATCCTACCCGACAGCTTTATGCAGCTGTATATGAGGCAGTATGAGCAATACCAGCTGTATGAGGCAGTCTGTGTATGAATTGGAGGTGTGCAGTAGCACATTCATTGTTTACAGCTGAATGAAACCTCCCCAGAAGATGAGTGTGTCCCGAAATGATAGCTGAGCAGTCTGAACCCCTTCATTCACCCTGCTGCCTGTGCTCATCCTTTCACCTGGATGCGTTAAGAGCCTATGATATTAATCAGAACGGCTCCAGTCTCAGAGCTTATCTACATCAGTGGTTTTAAAAGTGCACTCTTCTGTCAGCATCACTGCATCTGCACAATAAATTTTGCTAGCTTAAGCTATGACTTCTAGTAAATTCAACTATGCTGGCAGAACTTCTCAGTACAGACTGGATCTCTCAGTACTGTGTGGTTTTACACATATTCTTCAGCTATGCAAATACAGAGACAAGATTTTGATGCCACCAAGTTCAGGTACGGGTGTCAGATGTTTTCTCGTTTTTCTATTGCCTGCAATTCTTCAGTCCTGGACCACTGCTCAGGAGTAGGAAAAATTGATGAATTTTTTCTGAAAGGTGAATGCTTCTGAGCATACATAATGGAGTTGAAAGAACTTTAACTTGGGCTTCCCACTATGTTATAGAGTTCTTCACTTTAGGATGGACATGAGCCCCTCTACTGCATTGTGTAGATCAGGAAAACTTCTAGATCCTACCTTATAATACATCCCATGCTCTTTTTTCTGTTTCCACAAAAATTGTCTCAAGTATCTAGATAATTCAGCAAAAAGTTAATGCTTGGAAGTGCCTGTACTGCACTGAGGTTTGTGTCCTTGGCTGTACAGTAGGAAAACAAGTAATATTTTAGTATTAGGTATAAGACCATGCAAAAAATGAATGCTTCACTTTGTATTTCATATTAAAAAAGAAATATTTGAAACAGGATGGAAGTTAAACTGCCTGCTTGCCCATCCCTATAGTCCATATGGACTTGTTTAAGGCATTTTGATTATCACTGTGGAAAAGATTCTCTTCCTTGTTCTGCTTGTGCTTTCCATGTCCCATAAATGAGTGGAAGCCTGCAGTGTTCCTGGCTTTCGGGCTTGCACCTGTGCTTGCTAAACTTACTTGGTAAGAAATACAATTATATATTGTTTAGGTGTAACTGAACTGTAGAACGTCTCTACAAACTCCTGTTGGATCTAAAAGGATTTAGTTGGTAATTGTGAAATATTTCATTATTCAGTTATTGTTAATTGTCCATGGGTTTGGAAACAAATTTTCTTTTTTGTTATAAAGAGAGATATTTAAAGGATAGAAATTGCCCATCCTTTTAAGGTCACCTTCAGATCTGCTGCTGAAGTGAATTGTTACTTTAATTAGAGGGATTTTAAACCAATGATTGTACTAAGAAATTCCAAGTATTATATGAAGTGGTAATTTAAAGGACTTAAGCAACTTCCCTTCTCCCTGGAAGCACAGTGTTAAGCTGCTTAGTACTTACCGTAGAAGCTTGTGCTTATTTTGGTAAATTGGGATCATTTGTCAGTGAATCATTTTTTACAAGTGGAGGCTGGTTTCTCTTAAGATGTGAGTGCAGTGGATCAAGTCCTGTCACTGGGCTCTGCCAGCAGCAGCTCAGCTGCATCCTCACGTTCAAAGTTTGGTGGCATGGGGGAGGTCAGCAGGAAGTAATTCTTTGTTCTACTTTTTTTCTACTTCCCCAGCTTTCTGAAGGAGGTTTTGAATTATTAAACGTTAATTGTTGTTTAAGTACTGTTACCAGAGAGAACATCTTGGTTGGTAGTCAGGTAGGGCCATGCCAGAGTAGGCTGTGTAGACACTTTCAGAGGGAAACACAGTCCTTTGAACACAATTGCTAATTACTGTGGGAAAACGTGTCTCACATAGTTTGCCAAAGAACTTTAAAAATGCACTATTCTTTTGTTTGCCCTAATCAAAGTTTTAGTTCTGTGAAATTGGAGACAAAACTTGGGAGGTAAGAACGGAATTGGATGATTACAGGACAAAGTTTTCTGTATGACCTTTAAGGTAGGGCTAAAAATCTGGTGCAATGAAAAGAATGGTCTGGAAAAGAGTTAGAACGTGGATTGCACAAATGAAGAGATCCAGCAGGGCAAACAACCTCGAGCCGTTACTGTCGACTGATGTTGGATCACGCTGAAGAAGAGACAATTAGAGGTTGTGACAAGAGGACGCAGCTTGTGAAGAGAGGGAAGCAGGAACCTGAGGAGTATAGAACACACGACAGCTTATGCAGTCTGAATAGATAGGAGAGCTAAATACGTCCTAGGCATTGCTAGTGTAAACAGAATCAAGCTAAACAATGCTTTACTACATGGTATGTAGGTATTAGCTAGTAATTTTTCACACTACTGTGTTAGGAACAGTAAATGAATGTTTTGACAGTATGAATAATGAGTATTTACATTTTGTAGGACTTCTGTGTTCGGGACTTTTCTGGTTTTTATCTGTGCAGTTTTGATTTGTTGCTGTTTTGAGAAAGTGGGGGGGGAAGGTATATTTGAACAAAATGGAGTTCTTGAGCATTAAAAAAATTTAGCAGTGTGCCTTATCAATCTTACTCGTCACTCTTCATTAAGATGAGTCACTAAATAATTCTCCAGATTATCAGGCTGCAACAGTATTCTAATTATAATGGGACTGAAAAATCTGGTTACCTGTCAGATCATTATGAATGAGAAAACCTTGCAAATGTCTCCTGTTTATATGGACTTTCAATTTTCCCTGTGAGAAGCTGCACTTGGAAAAAAGGGTGATGCTGCAAGTGTCTCCCATGTCATGCCACCACAGCAATAGCTTCAGCACCCACACTTAACTATGTTTTTCTTCCCTCTCCTGTGTGTCCTCAATGACATCCTTGTTGCAGTTTCCTTGGGTCCTCCTTTCGTTTCCAGACACCTTCACAATGATGTTTTCTGCTCAGCCTTGTGACTGTATGCCCATCTCTTGCATGTCACATGTAATAAACTTCATTTCCCTTATAGTGACTTGAGAGATGTGTTGTTTTTGAAGCCTCACTATTGTCAAATTGTTTGAAATTAACTGTGAGTTGTTGAAGGGGGAGTTGAATGATCGACAGCCTGTTCAGATGGTGAAGCTGACATACTGATAGCTTTGTTCTCCAAACAAATGCAGAAATGGCTGTGCTGTGCTCTGCTTGGGGATTAAGAGACTGTAGCACCTTAGCTGATGTTCATGGCTTGTTCCTGTGTCATGGTCTTCCTCTCACTTGTTTTAGTTTTAAAAATCCCTAGATTTCTGTGGCTTCATTCCACAACAAAAAAAAAAGACTATGTGGAAGAACTCTGAGCAGATGCAAAAGTAAATTTGGGACACAGCATTCAAGAAGAAATTATACTTGCATAAATTAGAAGACCATTAAGATAGATTAAGTAAGAACACAGTGAGGGAAAAATGATATGCAAAAGGTGGGAAGAAAAGGAAATCATGGCATAAAGGTGGAATTTTGAGTTTAAATGAGTAGAGGGAAGGATTTAGGCCTTTTTATTTGCTGCTGAGTAGTGAATTACCCAGTGCTGAGTCTTTCTGACTTTATTTATTACTTTTCTCTGAAGTGAATGTCAGTTTCCCCACTCTAAGGTTTTCTTTGTTCCGTTCCTCCACTTGCTCTTTTGTCTTCAACTCTTCTCTCTTTCTAGGTTTGCAGTGTTACTTTTGTTCCCCACAATAATTGTTGCTATAATGAGTGCTACTGATTCTGCCACTCTCCATCTTCTGTCCTGAGCTTGTTTTGTTATACATTTTTCTTAAGAGAGCAGAAATACTGCAATATAATCTTCCTTTGCCTCTGTCTTTTCATCAGATATTCTCATCCTCATTCTTTTTAGAGGGATGCACTACACTATTACACTTTTTATCCCTTAGCTCTCTCAGCCCTTTGAGATAAAACACATCTTACACAAAGGCCCCAAATTAGGGGCAGGCACTTCCTCTACAGAGTTCATGACAGTTCCTGCAAAAGGGGGAGCAGAAATTGTCAGTGTAACCCTGTGCCAAGTTCCTGCCAAGGGGCTGTTCTTGTTGACAGTGCAGTTGGTCCAGCCATTCCTCCTTTGCAAGTTATGGATTTTGTGCAGGGTCTGCTTGGCAACTTAATAGCCAGCACAGCCTTAGACTATATGTGCATATGGCCAGCTCAGGGTTAGTTTGAGTTTTCTCTTCAGAAGGTTTGTAGCCTTGTTGTGGGAGGGCTTCCAGGCTGCAGAAATAGCTGTAGCTCTGTCTCAAATGCTGCTATATAGTCTCCGTAGCCTCACAGGAAAATGCCATCCTGAGAAGTACTCCCTTGATTCCCAGCATTACAGAGGGTGAATTATCTCTTTCTGCCTATATGAGGGAAAGCATGAGGTGTTCTTTCCCTCTTCTTCCCCACCCCTAAGAATTTTAAGTAACGACAGCAAAATTGTTATATAAACATCAACCTCTATGACTAACCAGGATCTTGCAGAACTCTTTGATGGTTTTCCTGACTCTTATTGCAAGAAACTTCTGTAATGAACATAGAGTACATTTATTTGTTGTTTATTCTATCTCTAATGTAGCTAAGATTTTGAGATAGACTATGTAAAGTAACTTTTATATTGACATTACCTCCTGTAGTTATGGTAGATATGAGTGTTTTGTTCCTCTGACATGCAGAAAAATGCTTGAAAAATACAAACCATTTTTTACTGGTCTTCCTTATTATTCTTTTGTGTGTATGTGTGGTTTTGTTTGGGATTTTTTGTCTGTTTGTTTTAAATCTGATTCTAAAATATAAGATTTGTTTATGACTTAAGGAAGCTTTTAAATCTTAGTTTGTGAACTGCCTATCTGGCAGGCCATCTGCTTTCCAATCCCCCTTAAGGAAGCTGACTTGGGTTACATCCTCTCTAGTTTCTGTGCTGGAAGACAGACTTTTTATATTAAGAACTGAATTTCTAGATATGATGACCTGAAATGTCCATGTATTAAGAGTCATCAGTTTGACTAATGGCATACCATGGCTACAGATCATTCTAAGCACCTCTTCAAAGTGTCATTTTTCCAGCTCAGTTGATTTCTGACATATCTCACTTTATCAACCATTGAAGTGGAAATTTCATCACTCTTTTATGCTTTTTGAGTTTTTCTTAGTATTTGTTTGTAATAGGTTTTATGGGTGATTAGTTGTGTGAATTCTGAATTTTTTTTGTGGACAGAAGATTTTCTTAATTTTTGCATATTGTACTTTGGCTTTTTAATCTACTTGTTTACATGTATCCCTTGAATTTGCTTTGTTCTTCTACTATTAAGAGGCATCCAAGTCCTATACCTAATGCAATTTGTAGCTAATGCAATATTTACATTAGTTTAATCTGTAAACAATTACAGATTCAAAGGAAATTATTATTACATTAAAATAATGGCACTTGCAGCCATGTATCTGTTGAACAGCACTACTTAGATGCTATTTTCAGCAACTGTTATCAATGCTGAGAATAGGCACCGTCTTGACTTGCAGCCTGTAAAATCCTCTGCTGTTATTCCAGACAGAAATGCAAGCCTGCTTCTTCTCCCAAAAATGTTAGGGTTCTTGTGCTACCTGTGTTTATGTGGTAGTGTATCATGAAAGGATATTTGCTCCCCATCTAAGCCAGTGTTCAGACTGTGCTTGTACTAAGAGATCAATGTGAAAAGAGTGATTATCCTTAATTTGTAATAATGGTAATTAAAACCAAAAATAATAGTAATTCGTAATAATGAAGGCCTTTGCAGCTGGGAATACTGTGATTATTCAGAATGCATACATTTTTAGATTTAGGTGTTGAGAGGGAAGTTTGTGATATGAAATATTTAAGTTCCTTTCCTAGCTCCATTTTGCTGGCCTCAGGGAGGAAAGAAGGGCTCTGCTCCAAAGAACTTGCTGCTTGCCTTACGGCTCCTGCTTCTGGTGAGACTGAGTAGGAGAGATGTTGTTTGGGCTTCCTTATAACAGTATTTCAAACTCCATTACTGTGGCTCTGTAATAAAAATATGTACAAGTTTTATCTTACCTTTTTTTTTTTTTAAATATTTTCTATTCCAGCACTAGGCAGTTAAATGCCACCCTGACACCTGATCCCGTGAGATCTCGGAAGGTCAGCAGGGTCAGGCCTGGTTAGTACTTGGATGGGAGACCTCCTGGCAATACCTGGGGCTGTAGGTTCTAGTCCTGAGGACTTCACTGTCACCGTCCAAGCTCACTCAGCCATGGCAGATGAACCTGAGGAGTTAAAGGGTGGGGTCAGTTCTGTGCAAGCTGAGCCTCACCTAAAAAATCCATTGCGCAGGCTGGAAGGGCACACCACGTGGGGAGAGCCCTTCCCAAAGCTTTGTATGTGAAGTCTGGCAATGATTCCAGCACTGTATATATTAATGCCTCTTATTATTCCCCGAACTAATTCCAATTTTGTTTTTTGTATTTTGAGATTTCTAAAATGGAGATAGACATTGAAACTATAGTAGATCCATAAATCGAGTCAAGCAGTGACGTAATATTTTCTATACAATTATCCCTTCATTTTGGTAGCAAACATTTTATTTCTTAGCTCTTTACTATTTCATGCCTGTGTAGATTTTTAAATATCAAAGGACATAAAATATTGAGGTATATTTAGACTTCTTAGGTACCGTGATGTTCATTGGATCAGGTTTAATGCTGGAAGGAGGCTCTGTGAGTGAAAGATGCGGAGGGAGCACCATGTACATTAGGCATCATTGCCATCCTGTTGCTAAACTGTAATAATCCTTTGAAGTACTCAGAGCTGAAGCTGCTGAATGAAATGCAATACTTTTCTATAGCCCTTTGAAAGGACTGCGGGCATGCTAAAGTTGTTCCTGGGTATTTTGGATAACAGTGTTGCATGACCCTAATGCCTCTTTTACATCTTGGCAATTAAAATATATACTATGTTTTACATCTGTTATACTTTTTCTGAATTGCAGTGTAAAACTTAAGTGTTAAGGCTTTTTTAGTGTAAAAAGGGTAAGTAACTGTGGTTTGGTTGTTTTTTATTTTTCCTTTTCACTACACTGACTTTATTTCATGTTGCAATAGGTGATTAAGAGGAACTGATGGAAGGCTGTTCTGGGGAGCTTTAAATGCAGTGTAAAACTTCTAATGGCATCAGTCAGCTTTGGCTGAGTCTGAGGCCTCAGTCATTGAAGCTCCCGTGTTAGCTTTGACACTTGTGTGTGAATATGCTTTGTGCTCAGCTTTTGTGTTTGCACTTGGTGTCTCTACAACACTTAGAGAAAAAGAAAGAATTTTGATAATTTATTCATTTCAGTTGTTAATTTTTGTCACTTATCTGACTTGGTAATTAAATGTTGTGCTAAATGTGCTAATGATGTCAGAGGTCTGCAATGTACCCTGATGCATAAAGGAATGAGCTCTCTGGTCCTAATGACCTGGTCATGACAAGAATTGCTTCTCTGGTTTTTCTGCTTCACTTCTAAATTAAGTAGAAAGAAATACCTAAGTACTAAATTTAAAATGGACATCTCCTCTTTATTGTTTCAAAGTGGTTTTAAAATTTTGAGTAACACTGGGAAAGCACAGTCTGAGTCTGCTATCAGCTAAGCCATGTACAGAAATGGGATGAGCACGACTCTATCAGAGCTGACATGTCAGTGTAGTGATTAGCGTACACCCTCCTGTGTAATTCAGCCAGGAGCCTGTAACATTGGAGAGATCACTGAAAAGGTCATGGGAGATCCCAATGCTCAGTGACACAGATGAGCATCCTCAGTTTTTATTCTTTGAGAGGTATTGGACCAAAACGTAAAGACATGGCATGCACCAGTTAAATCTTTTTTGATTTTCTACAGTATAAGCAGGCCATTTTAGGTTAGCACTGCAAAAGATCATGTAGTAATATACAGCACTGCTGTTTTGACATGCTTTTGTGAGTGTGTGAGTTAGTAGTTCAATAGCTTTGTAAATATTGCTCTGTGAAAATTCCTTAATTTACTTGGAATGAAGCTATCTGATAGACCATAACTATTGACATATGGGCAAAAATTCCTTGCAGATGAAGGCAAGTGTTTTTATAGTGACACAAAATAAAATTAAATTTATTTGCTTTAAAATTTTAATCTGATTTTTCAAATTAGTTGCTGTAGATTTGGGTAACTCCCCCAGAGATGCTGCTTTTATATTATAGGAAACAGAGGAGAGGAAAAAAAAAAGGAAATATGTTCAAATTTGTGCAGCAGTGGTGCATTTCAATCTGCAGATTTGAGTGGGAAAACTTGTTAATATTTTAGCTACAGTGATCTTTATAAGATCCACTAAATGACAGTTTGGATTTTTTTATTAAAATTGTTTTCTCAGTATTTGAAGATGTTTCTCGTATTGGCGGGGGAGGGATGTTTCCTAGGGGAAAAAAAACAAGAGGTGATTCATAACGAGACAAGAGTTTGTAAAGCCATTTAAGTCTTTTGTTTGACTTATCACTGCTGACTTACTCTACTTAAACATTAACACAGATATCTGTTTCTGTGTTCTGTGAATATGTTTGTGTTCTCTTTTTCTGCTTGTTGTCTTTCTGCTTGTTGTCTTTCTGCTTGTTGTCTGATCAAGGTAAAGAACATTTATTTGTAGACAGATCTTTAAGGTAGCTGTTATTCTGCCCTCTTTTAGATATGTGTATTAATTCACTGATAAGTAATTTCAAAGACAGCATCCTGAGGACATTAACTGTTTCCTAATACTTGCTCATATTATTAATTTTTAAACTCAAAGGTTACTGAAATTAAAAAAGTGTTTTGTGTAATGCCAGATTCAAAAAGATCAGGTTCATAAATCTTAATTTTTTTTTTTTTTTCAAAAATGCCTGTAAAAAATGCACTAGTCCTCCTTATTGTGGCAGGGTAGTCACTACTAAAGTGTCTCCATAATGCGATGCAATTAAACAGTGTGGATTTTGTAACCTTTTCATTCTTTCATTCTTTGCCTGGAGAGATAATAGATAACTTAAAGAACTGCTTTTTAAAGTTTTTTTTATTAATTGACTTTGTGGAAAAATCACTACTTCCTCATGCTACAGCAAAGATTAAATAATTGAGGATTTTAGCTTGGTATAGTTCCAAACTATTGTGCAAAGAAGAGTTTGATTTATTGGTTCGGGTTTTGTTGTGGGTTTTGTTTGTTTGTTTTTAACATAAAATATTTTCAAAACTTGGGGAAAAATTCAAAATTATTTAATCTTTGATGGTGAATAGTGTGTGTCAGTTTTCCTGTGGTGCAAATTAGGAACATTAGGAATTAGTGACCCTTTAAAGTCCTGAAAGGTGAAAAGGGAGATACGCTTCCACAAAGTCTTTACACTGCAAAAGAATTCCTGTGTGTATTTGTTAATAATTATTTTTAAATTTACAATTTAGTATAGTGTTAATAAAAAACAAAGTTTATAAGATGTCTAGAAAATTTTTCTCATGTGGAAAAATACTTGCATTCCTTAGTCAATCAAATATTTTTAAAACTGAGTGTTTCATTTGACCTAAAAAGGTGTGCTGTGTAGGCATGCAGGCATCTAAAGTCATAAATTTAATAAATTTTTCTATTATAAAACTTTGGGTTTTTTCTGATCATGTGAAAATTTCAGTTTCTTTTCAACCCATTAACATTTGAAAATATAGCAAAATTATAAGAGAGTTTGCTTAAGTGGAAAGTTTTGTTACTTTTTTAGTCTACATTGGGATTCACATACATCAAGAAGTGCAAGAACCTTTTTGGAAAATTTTAAGACAGACTGCTATAGGACTGGCTGCCATTCATAAGCTTAAATCATAGTTCTGTACTAAATTAAATACTCTCTAAAAATCTTCTAAGGAGTGACAGCTGATTGTTTGGCATTACTTGTTTAAATAAGGAAAGAGTTATAAAGCATCCTGCTTTTGCTGAAAAGAGTGCAAATGGAGTTTGCTGTTGCTGTGTGGTATGTGCTGTAAACTGTCATTTTAATTTTACATCACTAAGAACTTGACTGATAGTACTTTGTAAAGTAATCAGTTTATTTTTTTACTTCACTTTTAGTTCATTTTATTTTTCTACATTAAAGTGCTTGAAATTGAGGGGACTGCTGAGGGGAAAAAAAGTGCTCCTTGAGACAAAGAAAGGACCCGTAATATATTGAGGTATGAAGCAAGAAATATCAAGGTCTCAGTTAAGAGGTGCAGTTGCAAAGTATTAAAATCATCTGAACTGTTCTTCATTTAGATGCTTTGTCAGCTGTTTAAAGATACAAATTATATTCTTTATTGTATTTTAGTACTTCTCTTTAAAAAACAAAAGCAAAATTTACAGACACTTTCTGTCAGAAATGTAGATATTTTGGCTAAGGGTGCAGGACCCAAGAAATGAAACTGACTAGTCTGGTTTTGAAAATCAAATGTAATGAAATAATAAAGAAAAATAAATACTCATAGAAGTAACTTTCTTACTGTAATATTCCTTAAAAACTTGAGGGAAAGAAAAACTATTTCTCACTGTCATTTACAAATGAAATATTTTCTTGCTTTCTAGAACAGCTTATATAGAACATACTGACTTGGGGAAACCTTCCTGGACATGACCTAAAATGTTTCTGTAGCTTGCTCTGAAATCATGTGTACATCATCTTTGATGGGAACAATTTTCGTAGAATAGAAATTACAATTTAAAAGTTATAGAAGTCTGTAAGTCTAAAAAGAAGTATGTAAAAACCCCAAACATTAAACCCACAAATTTCTGACTAGCAGAAGGAAATCAGATTCATCATTAAAGCATACATTCTTCTCAGCAAAAGAGAAAGCAGATTACCTGCAAATAAATTTTAGGCAAGTAACGCATTCCTAAAGCTGAAAACCTGTTTTTTTCCCCACCAAATTCTCAGTTTGCTTTTGATCTTCTAATCTGTTTTATAAAAATGAGTATTGTGTTGTTGTTCTCAAGAATTTCTTTGCTACTGGGGCAGCTTGTGCATGGAACTCTAGGAATTCTTGCACATATGCACAGAGAGATTCTCACTCATTGTTGAGCAGATTTTCCTTTCTTTGTCTTCCAGACAGTTAGGGAGCAATTACAGCAATTAGAGATCATTGTAACACATCAGTGGCTGTCTTTCTGATTTTGTTATAGGTGAATGTAAGCTGAATGTAGAGAAGACTTCCAAAGAAGCTGGACTGATGTGCACAGAGAAGGAATGAAGTATGGATGTGAAGGAACGTAGGCCTTATTGCTCCCTGACAAAGAGCAGACGGGACAAGGAGCGGCGCTATACAAATTCCTCTGCGGAAAATGAGGAGTGCAGGGTGCCTACGCAGAAGTCTTACAGCTCCAGTGAAACCCTGAAAGCTTTTGATCATGATTCCTCTAGGTTGCTGTATGGAAACCGGGTAAAAGATTTGGTCCACAGAGAAGCAGATGAGTATACCAGACAAGGTAGGCAAGATGTTTTAATTCAGAGTGTATAAATTCATTAGTTCCAAGGCAGTCTTGCTGCAGGAAGACTATGTTATTATATCAGTTTCATCAGTTTTGGTAATATTCTATACACATAGTACACTCCGCTTGTATCTCCCTAAACATTTTACAAAGATGAGGAAGAACTGTGTACCATCTTTGAGGTAAATAATATATGATGCACAGGAAATAAATGGCCTGTATTGGGCAATGAGTCAGTGACAATATTGCAGAGTGAAGTGTAAAACCTTAAAATTTATAAACTAGACCCCCAGTTATTCATCTCATTAACAGATTGCCCAAAAGTTTGACACTCGCTGTATCTCTAAAATGTAAATAGCTTTAAAATTAATAAAAAATAAACAAATACAACTGTTTCAAGAAGGCCACACCTTGTGAATAGGTTTGTGAAAACACAGTATGTGTGGATGAGTGTACAAATAATTCATTAGTTCAGTGCCTTTATCTTTTGGCTCACAAGGGCAGTAACAGAGCACTGCACAGTGAGTAAGGTAAATTAGTTCACAGTTTACGCATTTGGGTGTGTTGGAGGATTGTTTTTAGTGGATATCTATGTTGCTAACAGGTTGCTAAAGCACACTGTCGTATTTTTGAGTCCATGACCGGAGAGACATAAGAAGTCTAAATACCCAAGGAAGTGGTATGATCCTGGGCATCTTGCTATAACTGACTGTTCTTGAGCAGAGGGTTTAGACTAGATGATCTCAAGAGGTCCCTTTGGACCTCAGAGATTCTGAGAGATTGAATTTGGCTCCAGTTAGGGTTCAGCACTTATGCATCACTTTTGGGTTCAAAACTGTAGTGTCTGGAATTGGCATTTTTACATTTCCACAACTGAGCTACTTATTATAAGAAGGAAAAAGAAAAACAGTTAGAAAATGTGTTGAGTACTGCAGCCCAGCTATCTAAAAGCATAAAGCTAGGCCAAGCCTGGGCTGTGGGAACCTAAGCCTCAGTCTTCCGTTTAAATCTATCCTCTTTTATACAGAAATAAGAATAGATTTAGGTATGGAAAAATAAATTTTTGTCCTTGTGAGGAAGTCCTTAATTTTAATTTTAGAATGATTAAAATTATTTTCCCCATTGGTGTTTTTTCTTTGTTCTTTGTAGATTAACTGTACATTAGAATTAGAACTGGGCAGACAGTGTTGGCTTTTTTGCCTACAAATGTTTGTAAGGGAAATAAAAATATTTCTCTTAGGCTCATGTAACTGAGGCTTGCTGCTACTGTAGTCTACTTTCTGCTGTTTATTTTTGGTTTCTGTGATGTATTGAAACTTCAGGTCATCATTACTTTCTAGTTTTTAAGTCATTAGTCACCTAGTAATCACACATGATTATTTTTATGAGGTAAAATCAAGAAGTTTCTAAGACCTGCACTGTAGGCACTTTCTTACTACTAGTGACAAAATTGCATCAAAACAGGCACCATTTACTTAATGAATTCATAAACTATTGCCTGAATAGAATGCTCTTTTTAAAATATCAATAACAAATTGGAAGATGTTATGTGGTCTGGCATATGACATATGATGGTGCACTGGGCCTTGGATTTTTTTTCCTCTTCACTTTCTTCAGAAAAGCACATAGTATTTAGCCAACACTTATTGCCCAATATGCAATAAATTGCATGTCTATGGGCCTCAAATGGTAGTCTGGGATGTATAATGTCCTCTTCACCTTTCAGTGGTTTCAGCACTGTCATCTGCGCCCATTTGATTTCCCTCATTATCCTTTCAATTCTTTTTGTGTCACTTACTGGCTTCCTGTAATGCCATGCTGGTTTGGCACCTCTCGGGACTACCTGCAGGTTTGACAGGGTCAGGTAATAAAGGGCTTGTTTTGCGGTCCTAGGTAGTGTATTCTTTTGATTTATCTTTGACCGAGAATTTACAGTTTCTGGCATGGGAGGTATTTTGTGGAAAAGGTCTTCAAGGTCATTCCAGAGGACTTTAAATAATATATGAAACATGCTTCCCTGTGGTTTTTTTTTATTTCCCACTCTGTCTAGAAATAAAGTGCAGATATGTGGCATTGTTGACAGCCTACTAAATCAACAGAAAATAAATCTAAAAGCAAAAGAAATAAGCTTTAATAAATAACTTTTAATTGGGAATTTATTTTAAAAATTAATCATGGCCAGTGTTTCACTTTTTTTACCCAGGCTATGTAAAATAACTATGAAATTTGCAGCATCCTCAGGACAATTACTGGAGCAGTTCCATGAGTTTCTCAGGTCTCTCCAATGTGGCACAACTAAAACTGTCACTGTCTTTTTTATGACTGATAATTTAGGGTAAGGCCCTTCAAAGCTTTCTACTAATGAATCAGAACTTTGCCACCTTTTCTTCCTGAGTTGACTCAGTACATGTCTTTGTGCTTCCTGCTTCCTAAAATCCAAAGACAGGACTTTTGACAGGGATATTGCTGTTGGAGATAGGTCTGCTTTGTTTAATGGTAGTAACTTTATTGCATGAAACCTTTACTTGTGGAGAGGAGATTCTCTTATTGTCAATTTCAGTCACAGGATCTTTTTCCTCATCTGTTGAATTTCTGTTGCTTTAGATTAATTCCATAAATAGAAATAAGAGTCTAAAAATATTTTTACTTGTCACTATAATTCTAAAAACACTGTTTAAAATATATTGTTCAATAGTTAAACATTAAATTTTTATATAACTGGGATTATCTCGTCACTTTTGAAACCCACTTGACAAGATTGGAAGAGCAGGTGTGCTTGTTTAGGAAATTGCAACTATATATAGACAACATGCTTTAAGTTAACCTCAATCAGAGGTAAGACCTAGAGTGGTGTCTTCCTGTTTGTCTCAAACCTCTTAATTTGTTGCAAAACTGATTTTGTTTTAAAAGCTTTAGATGAGGATTATTTAGCCTATTCTTTTTAGAACTCCTAAATTAGTTATTTATTTTCACTTTGTTTATAAACCCCACATAAGAGTGAAAAAAAAATTGGTAAGCCTGTGAATACTTAAACTCAGCACCCAGCCATGTAATGATGACCATGAGCTGTTTTTCTTAAAGGAAGCTTTAAGATAGATACTCAATTTTATATTGCATGTTTGAGAATGTACCTAATCTCATGCTTGACAATGGAGGAAGCTCCATGAAAGACTATTTACTTTCCAAGGTGTGATGGTATGATTGTTTGTTGTTTATGTGTTAGGGAGGAAGAAAACACCTATTTTCTTATACTTTGAACTATCCAAATATAAAGAGCAGTCTGATTTAAATGTACAACTTCTCTAATTGAGTTAGCAACCCAAATGCTTGTAATTGATCAGGAGTCCCTGCCCATGGCTGGGGAGTTGAAAGTAGGTGATCTTTAAGGCCCCTTCCAACCCAAACCATTCTGTGTTTGATTCTATGATCGTATATTGCACTATGCCCAACTCTTGCTGAATTCAGGATTAAAGCTGACTGTATAAAATTGAATTTCTCTGTTTTACAGAGAAAAATTTGTGTGTTTAGAAAATTAAACTACTGTGCGAAGTGATATAAAGTACGTAGAGACTGCTATGCAAAAGTATGACATGACTACAGTGTGGGTGGGAAGGATTGTAAAAATACAGAAAGCAGTATTTTTGAAATTGCATTTGGAAAAAATAATTAGAAGTAATAGTATAGCAATATGAGAATAATATGAAAGAGATCATGAATCATACCTGGACTCAGAAGAACTGAAAGTCTTTATATTGTTAGTAAGAAAAATGCAGGCAGGCAAAAACTGTTTTATTTACCATCAGATACATGTTAAAGGCAAAAGAGAAATATTCAGTATCTCTCAAGTAGTCACTATTCCATTTCAAATATTTTTGCTGTTTCAGAACAGTATAGTGGTCCCTATAGATTGATTCATGTATCATGTCAGTGAGTTTTTGCACAGGAGCAAAAGGCTGAACCATAAGCACAGGTGGCAGGATGCAGTGCAGATTTGTGAGTGTACAAAATAATCAGAGCATTTTTTGCAAACTGTGGGAATTGAATAGCTGAGCTGCAGGGCACCTTTTGCTATTAGATGAGCCGATGAGGCAGTGCAGGTTTTGTTATTTTTTTACTTTTTGGAAGCTTGAATCAAATATGGTTTAGACTGCAGACAAAGTTATTTGGTCTGTTTAGATGGCTGTGAGAATGAGTTCACTGTGTTTTTATCAGTCAAACAATTTATTGTCAGCCAAACCTTATTATGAATTTATTTTCATGCTATCTCTTTCAGTTTTGCAGGAGAAATTACTCCTATGCACAGTTTGGTGCCTTTAGTCTTCCGGCATACTTAAGTGTCTAAATTAAATTACCTAAGAATTCCTGGAAGCTTCTAAAAGAGAGGCTGAATGTTCCAAAAAAGTAAAGAAAAAAATTCCCTTCCTTCACAATATGCTGGATCATTGATGCCAGGGTGCTGAAAAGCAAAGCCATGTACAGTACATTACAGTGTATGGGTATATCGCACTATTGTTCAGCTGCTATTCCCATGACAATTAGATTTAGGTGCTAGAAAAATATCACCATTCAGCAAAAGAGGACCCTGAAACTGTGATATATATAACAATTTTATTTTATTATATAAGGTATTAAACACTGTCAAGGATACATTTTTAAGAGTTCAAAAACCTGAACCTTAATTGCAACTTCTATCCTAATGTAATATTACTCCAATGTCTATTGCTTTTAAATACTAGCTGTTCAAAATGAGTTATTTGGATAGCAAAATGTTTAATCTTTTTAGTCACCATAAATGTCAACTGTGGGATTAAAGGATTTAAATGGTCATGTTTTTAAACCTAAAGCTTGAGTACTTAAAACCTCCTTCTCTGAAGCAGGGGCAGGATAGATACATAAGGCCATTTGTGACTTACCATTACCTATGGCTCATCAATGAGCTGCTTTTGACTATTGAGTAGGCAAATGAACCTCAATAGAACTGAATTAGCTTGCTTTGCAGGTTATTTGCACAAAGGTATGAAATAACGTTCTAGTGATCTGTGATCTCCCAATGAGCAAATTAATTACCATTTGGTGACTCATCAAGCAGTGTCTCTCAAAATCTGAGGCAGATATTAGAATTAGTGTTTTATGTTTCCTGGCTGCAGTGCCAGATGTGTCCTAATTGTCATCATGACAGATCCTTTTTTGTTATGCTTAAACATGGCCACCTGCAGTGTCTGCCTGATTTCAGTGGGTAACTTCTGTAAGCAGCACACAGTGCCAGTATGTTCTGGATAATTTTGTGGCCTTGAGCTAAGCCCATAACCTTCTGCCAGAGGTGTTTTTTTCTTTTTTACCTTCTGTAATACAGGAATAATAACACCTACCCACCTCACAGGCATGTTGGGAAGATTAATTAGTTTATGTTTGCAAAATGCTTTGAAGATGAAAAGCACTGTAAGTGCTAAGTAGTATTATAATCTCACATTTCTATCCTAGTTACTCCTTAAAGCAACAATAAGAAGTTAATTGGTTTCAGGTTCCAGGTGATAAGGATCTGTTGACTTTTAAAGTTATTCTATTAGCTACAGAGTGATACTAAGAAAAACATTTCTCTTTTATTTGATAGAAATATATTTAGCTTGCCCTCAGTGATATGTACACATGCTCCAAGGTACTCATCTAGTTTAGATTGGTCCCTTGTGGGTCATGGCTTGTATACGAGCTACAGATCTGGAGAAAAAGGACAATTGTAATTCTCCAGGGAGTAATCAACCTTGGTTATTGGCAGTAGACTGCTTGATCAGGCATTTCTACACGGCTTCTACAGGTTCTTGGAGTAAAAGCCTTGTCTTCCAGTAGTCCAGTTGCAGCATAGGAGAGTTAAGTTCTTGATCATAATGATGAAGGATTTATAAGATGAGCAAGGGGCCTTCACAAGGATTTTCAACCTCATGCAAAGGAAGATACTGTAGAAAGTCTTTAATTGCTCTTAAATCTTTCCATAACTCATATTCTGAGATGTATATGATTCTTATGTTCGTAATAAAAGCCAAACTGAGGACTGGGGAGATGAATGGATCACATGCATGGCAATGAAAGATGACTTCAGCATGTTAACATCTATGGAAAGAATAAAGCTAGAAAAGTGTGCAGTTAGACATGGAGTAAGGAGAGAATGAATGAGGCTGAAGAGTCCTGTCTCTGCTGTCTGTTGATTTAGTGCTTAGGGCTGAGAATCAGGGCTGGAGGCCAAGCTGTGAGTGATTGCTGATAACGTCACTGGCAAATAAATGCATAAAGTGAAGCAGAGATGTAAAATAGGAGTAATTCCTCAGAAAGTTCCATGATACTTTTTGCAATTAGTTTGTAAATTGTCACAACTTACTGGCTTGAGAGACAGTACTCTGTGTTACTGTGCTTTTTAAAGCCAAAAGAGGAAATGGCAAAGCCAAGCTAACACATTTGCTTCAAGCTTTGTTTTTCTGCTTTTTTGTTTTGCAGGGGCATAAATATCTGAGTCATAAATCCTTTCTCGTCTTCAGCATAATGGACATTTTGCTGCAACATCTAAATTAAGACACTGCTAAACTACATTTATTATGGGGGTTTACAGAGTGGAAAACCTCTTGGGGGGTTGTGACAGGTAGTGCAATAGAGGGAATAAGAGGTTTTCATTTCTGCAGTAATTTGGGGGTCTATATTCTGTGTTGTTTCTTGCATTTAGCTGTAGTGATGGTCTGAGCACCTCAGTCTCTCCATGCATTGAAGAGTCAGTGCCTATACATGTGGGATACTTCTTCATGAAATTCCACAAATTGCAATGTATACACTACTTTGTTGGGTTTTTTGTTTGTACCTGTAGCCTATAGAAGTAATCAAGTTTTCTACCGTTCTAAGAGGCATATACCTCTGTAGGACTATCTACCCACTTGTGGTGGCAGACATAAATAAGGCATGAACAACTCTAGAATTTTCCATCTTCCCCATATGGAGGAATAGCAGTAAGTCTGAGCTGTAGTTTGTGTGCTTCTCTTCATGTTGTCTCCTCCCTCCTCACCTGCTTTCTTCACTTCACATCTGTATGTCATGTCATCAGCATCATACTGACCTTAATGTGGCAGGTCATACTTGTCAGATCTGTGGTTATAGGCTCTTTGCATACTGGATATCCATCATCTCTACTTTACTTACCCTTGGGTCATATTTTCTTCACATCTATCAAATTTAGGCTTTATTCTTATCTTGTAATAAATGGATGCTAGATGTTGATGATTTGGTCTTAGGATCCTAAGATGAAGACAGAGGTCTAAAATGTCTATACTGTCACTCTGCTCGTGATCAAGACTTGGTGTTCTTTGCTCCTTGTGGAGTTGTGTTTCTTTTCTAAATCCACAAATCCTTTTTTTCCCCCTTTTGCAGCCCATGATCAGGACAGCTGTGCTAGTTTCTCTTAATTTAGCTTGTATGTTATATAATTGTAGTAATAAAATCAGATTTTTATATAAAATCCTCAAATTGGGAACCATAATGTTTAAATTATTAATTCCCTTACTGGAACATGTTTTCTAGAGCTTCAAAGCTATGAACTGTACGATTGTGAAATTATCTTCAGCTGACTTTAATCTTACTCTGTGATAACTTTGGAAGGGCTTGACAAACAGCGTTTTTCTTATACTGGTTTAAGAAGTGTTTCTTATGTTCTAGTCTGGATTAGAACTGAAGTTCCCCTGCCACCTCCAGCCTAACAGGGACTAAAGTTATGAGTTTCCCATTCTGTGCGGGAGGGTCTGCACATTTGAATCATAATTTGGAAAATCAGTGGCAACATGATACTGTTTTGTTCACATCAGTTCTGCTCTATACCCAAAAATAAAAAATTTTCCCAGACTATCTTTTCAATCAATGTCTCCTTGTGATTCTATAGTAATAAAAATACATGGCTGGTTTGAAATACTTTATATCCCACAAATATATGTATCCATGATTTATACTTTTTTCCCCAAGAATTGACTTGGGTTTTGAGTCTTGCATGAAGCTGTTCTATCAAGAGTTGCACAGTAAGTACAGCTCAGAGAACTTAGAGTATCTGACACTAACCTTTTCAGAAGTCACCAAGACCATGACTTATGGCCCCAAATGCTTTTTGAAAGTCCATGAGGAATGGGAGAACTGTGTGGTTGATATTTTTTGAAACTAATGAGCATTTGAAAGTTATATGCACACTCAGTGAGATTTACTGTATTTTAATGCTCTTTGTTATTATGGATGTATTAGAGAAGCAACTGTCTTTCATACAAATCTTCCAGCTCCACTCTAAATCAGATAAGGACAAGAAAGGGAGGTTAAGATGGAAGAGTGAATAGAGCAGAAAGGTCAAGAAAGAGAGATTAAGAGGTGACAAGGAAGATAGTTGTGATGAGTGAAAAATAAAACATAGAATTAAGAACAGGAGGAAATATGATACAGTGAATCAGAATGGTTTAAATTTCCCAGATAATTTTCAAAAAAGCAAAAGAAAAAAATTAGACTGAAGTAATAACAAAATTCTTCACTAAATCAGAAAGAAAATGTTACCATAGGCAAAGCTCATTACTTGTCAGTCTTCACTGCAATTTCTTGCATCCTAGCAAACAGAATCCTGCATGTACAGCTTTGAAAACTCCTCTTAACTAAATATATTGTGATGTTTGTGTGACAGAATGGATGTATCGTGTCTATTAGTCATTCTGTCTTGCATAATTGCATTCTCTCCACCTAACTTTCTGACTTCTGGAGGTAGCGTTTGTACACCTCTTGTCAGAGTTTTCTAGAGCATCCAAGGTATCAGTTTTGCTATTTTTTAAAAAACCTCTACCCTTTCATTTTCAGCAAATCCATTATCCTAATGTACGTTTGTTTCCAATTCTGTGTTCTTCCTACCAAGACTTTTACTTACAAAGGAGCTCATTATAAGTAGGTGTGCCACACTGTATTTGCCCCAGTAAATAAAAAATAATATTTACAAAGAAGTTACATATTTTTCCTTAAGAAATCAGCTAGAATTTGCACTTGAAAGATGATGTTTCTTGCTAAACCAGTTCCAATTCTGCTCTGCTGGTCCAGGAAGATGACACCTACCCCATGCTCTTATCAGTCCTGCGGTGACTACTTAATGCCCTGCAAATAGAAGGGTCAGTTTTGCTGCCTATTGCTATATAAAAAGAAGTTACTTTTTTCATTTTGATTAGTATGCAATTAAATGCTGTCTTTGGAATTGCTAAAGTGAATAGACCAGCCAATTTGCGGTTAACAGAGCTATTCCTTCATAGTTGTCACGTGTATGAGTTAGGATGGCAAAGTACTGTAGTATTAGGTCAATAGTGTTGAGCTCTTGGTTGTACAGTTGTGATGAAGCATTTCAAATGTGATGCAGCTGTGTGCTGGCTTCTGCTTTATAGAAAGTGCTCAGAGGTGTTGAGAATGAGCTCCACATAAAGAGCTTCAACAGAAAAAACATATCCCCTATATGGTATCGAAATATGAAATCAAAAGGAAGTGCTTTGCCCATATCAGAATGGCAGAAAACATTACAGTCCTTGTAACGCTTTGGTATCAGCACTGCTTTTACAATAAGCTTACGTGATACATGTTCTATTATTGAGGATGTATTTGCATTCAGTAATATGCAGACAAAAAATAAAAACAGGAGACAGATATTTTTCCTGGTTTGCTTTCTAAATAAATGAAGCTACCTTTAATAAAAAAAAAATCAGGATTAAGTAGCAAATGAAGGAAATGTAAGGGAGAAGATTGGTTCTTCTAAAGATTTGTGACCATAGTTTTGCATCTGTATAGCTTTAGTTGTTTAACAATTTTTCTAAGTTTAGTATAGGTATTTTTGTCATGCATTATCACAGAGTGGTTACAGGGAAAATATGTTTGATTTTTGAATGGCACAAATCAGTTCTAGGCAGATAGAAGATGGCAAGATACTAAGGAGGAATAGATTAGAAAAAGGACTGTCAAATAATGAAGGATATAGAGACAGCAGATATGACATAAAACTTCATCAGAAAAATTAGCAAGAGCCAACCTAAACAGAATTTTGAGTATGGCCTTGGCTAGGTTTGGGATATGTGGCTTTTTGGTACTGTCTGTCCTCTTAGGACAGGACCAAAGTCAGCAAAAGCACTAACACTATAATTCCTCTGGTTTAAAAGCTGGAGGAGTGGGAATGTATTTATGCTAACTAGGCAGGTGCTTTGGTGGCTTTTCAGATTTTTTTTTCCTTTCCCTCTATTTCAAGATAGTCTATTGTTGCTAAAACCTCACTTGTCATATTATTAGTGGTTAATGAATTAGTAAGGAAACTGCTGATGTCTGGAGATGGTGACAAATTTTCTTTGACAATTTTTTGCTCATTCCTTCTGTTTCCTTTTTTTACCTTTTCATGATTTTAAAGATAACATCTCTGTGTCTATATTTAATATAGATCCAAATTAGAGCAAAGACTGATAACTGAAGAAACTTAGGACCTTTTCTTTGGTTAGTATTCCTCTTCAAAAACCCATTTCCACAAATAACATTTCCAACCTGAAGGTTAGGTTGTTATGGATATCTTTGAATGACTTCTCCAATTTGAGTCAGAGAAATAAATGTGGCACAAGTGCAGCAGGTTTCTGTTTCATTCCAGCTTTTAAATTCTGACTTTTTAAAGTAATACATCATTTCTGAATACATCAGGCTTGCTTATAGCAGTATCTGATTAAACTAAAAAAAATCATTTACATTTCTAGGCAATATAGCCTGCATGATTCTGGCAGAGAAATACATACACACCCACTCACACACACACTCTATCTTTTAAGAATAATAATTAGGAATATTGACCATATATATGAAAAGTACGCTGGTATACTTTTTTGTATGTATTTAACCAATGTAGTTAAGCAGGTACACCAATTGAGTGTGAATCATTGCTCACATAGCAACATAACAGGTAGGCTTGTATGGTTACTGTTGGCAAATGCTGTTTTTAAAAGTGATTGCTGCACAAGTTTCTGAAAGTTATTTTAGAGTTATTAATTAATTTTGTTCTTGTCTGAACAAATGGAGTATGTCAGCAGTACTCATAATACCTATAAATTTATATTCCTAGCCAAGAGAACTGCAGTATCTAATGGCTCGTTGGTAGTAAACAGCATTATTGTAAGTTTTTAAAATGTAGCTTCATGACACATCATCCCAAATAGTCCAAAACCCCCAAAGGTGTCTCCAGGACAAACCTCCTTGAAATGCTGTGTCTAATTTTGTTTCTACTTTCTACTTCATACTTATTTAAAGGAAAGGACAAAAACCACAAAGCACTATGACTATCTGTTTATTCTGTGCCTACATTTTCTTCTCAGAAATTAGTTCATTACAATGAACAAGCTGTTTAAAAGTCTTTATGAGCTCAAGGCACTTATTGTCAGTGGCAGAAATTGCGAATGTGCGTACAGTATAAGAAATTGGTGGTTATATCCCCCACATGGAAGTAATTCTGGAAAGGTTAATTAGAAACTCTACAAACATAAGAGGAGCATCCTCTTTTCATACTGTTTTTTCCTGCTAAGCTGCTATATCCTCCTTTTCAGCTTTTATTTTGATTTCATAGTATTGTTCATTATCAGTTAAAAGTTCCCAACTACTCTGCTTCCCACTGGGTCTGAGTTCAGCTGTGTTCAGCTTCCCCTGGATCCTGGAAGAATTCCTGTTCTCATTGTTCAGAAATCTTAAGATGATATAAAATTTTTCTTTTACATATATATGATTTCCTTTGGGATATAAATTCCTACACAAATAAATATTTTTATTTTTCCATGTCAATTTTTCAGTTCAGGTTTTGTGGGTTGTTTGGGAGTTTTTGGTTTGTGTTTTCATTTGTGTATGCAACTTACATGGACTACAATCCTCTTAGTGACGCTCTTAGGAAAGCTTTAATTCAGAAGATTATGTAGCTTGATGATTCCAAAACTGTTTACAGTATTTCTGGGCTATATCGTAAAACTTCTCAGTGTAGTGAAAAATGCTAATATATTGAATAGGATAAGAAAGCAGTATTCAAACCTGCCACCCGTTTCTGTTTTTGACCTTATGACATGCCATAAGGTGGGGGTTTTAAAAAAATCATAAGAGGGTGGGAAAAAAAGAAGAAAATATTTTACATGGAGGTAGGCTGTTGTAAATTTAAAGTAAAAAATCAAATCCATTAATGGATGGTAGGTGGTCCTAGAAAGGTCAAGGAAGATGTTTTATATAACTCCTGAAATATTTTCTTACAGAAATAGATGTTTAAGAGGCAAATAAAAGTGTGTGTGAGTGTGTGTGTGTGCAATAGTCTCTTCAAACTGCTGTGCCTCACAGATGTCTCCAGGAGTGCAAAGAGGCTGCTTTGGCAGTAGGGGCAGCCGGGGTGTGTGGGGCAGGCTGGCAGAGGAGCTGCAGGTTGTGCTGCTCATCTGCTGCAGCTCAGCCTGCTGTGGCTCAAGAGGCACCGTCCATCTTTGTCTGTCTGAGTCCTTCCTCGCCTTCACAGCTCAGTGCTGTGAGGTTGTGGAGACCATAAGAATAACACCTCATAGCACTGAAGTCAACAGTAGTTTTGTTACTGATTCAAGTAGTCTTGTCTTTGGTCAAAAACATCTCTTTCCTTTCCATTTTAATTGTAAGTCGCCCTGTTCTTAGAACACATGGGATGCTGCATGTGCAATTGTGTACACACCTTAGCTCCTCCATACGTGTGGAGACACCTGTATGCATACACAAGTGCACACAGGCTTGTCCTGTATTTGTATCTGACTTTGGGAACTGTTTGAAAATGTAGATTCACATAATAATGTACCAAATGCATAAACTAGTGTTCTAGACTGTCACCTTTAGGATATATATACCAAAATGCAATATAATAAGCATTTTAGGCACTTCACTACTTTCAATTCTGACCCTGTTACCACTGGGCAGTTTATTTGGCCTGTTTCCTTTGCTGATTAGTTTCAGCTCTCATAAAACCTGGAAATTCACTTGGCATGTGAAAAAAATTACAAGATACTATCAGTGTGCATGATAATCCCCTTTCTTACACCCTTCACACTGTTCAGACATAGTCATAGATATGTTTACTCCTTTATATTTACCTCCCCAGCCATATTTTCATTCAAGTAATCTATTCACAGCTGCATAATAAATAGTTTGATTTATACCTAATTGTAGTAACTAACCTTCCTTATTTATGAAAGTCATTGTCAGAATTCATTTGTGGTTCTGACTGTTAAGAATCTTACAGCAACAAGTTCATGTGACTGCAGCAATAAAATAATAGATGATTTAAAAAACCTCAATGACCAGTGCATTAACTCTTAATATTTCAGGAATTATTTACACTTCTATATTCACACTTTGCAATTCTATTACTTTCTCATTGATAAGATTCTGTTCTTGCTTTAATTTTCTCGCTAGTGTGTTTTTATTAAATGACTAATTTTGGAGAAATTAGGATACCTGTCAGGTTCAAAAATTGAATGTGTGCCCTAATTTGTTCTCAGAGTTATGAAATAATTGTGGGCTAGGGTGGAAAAGCATTATGGGTATAGGCATGCAAAGGAGCTTGCCAAGTGTCTATGTATCATAAAATGTCTTAAATTTACAGACATAAAATAGGATGAAGACACAGCTATTAAAAAGGCAGTCATTTTTGAGTGTCACATAATTTAGACACTCTAAGTTATTGAAGTGTCACAAGTTTATTGCACCGAATTTATGAATACAATCATTTGGGATTCACTTATGTCTCTTGCTCTGCCCCAAAACAGAGGCTAAAAGTCTGTTAAAATGCATAGACTCTGCTTCAGCAGTAAAAGCTTAAAATGCTTCTTAAAATATGATGACACAAAAAATAACAACTTTACTGTAGTACTTGCGGGTAACAGGTGGCCATGTTCCTGTTTATTTGTATTTGTGCATTAAAGTGGGCAGAGAGATCAAATAAAAACTCAGTAAATTTGATTCCTATATAGCTCTTTCATTGCCACGTTAGGGGACATCTCTATGGGGAAAAGAGCCTAGTGCTTTGGCCTCTAACCAGGACAAGCCAAAAAAAACCAAAACAAAACCTTCAAAACCGACCAACTAAAAATCCTGACAAATACTTTAAGTGCTTTTATGCTTTGAAAGATAATTAAGAAAAGATTTATAATTTATTTCTAATCCTTTCATGTGCTGAATTGGCTTTTCTTAGCAGGTTCTGTTTTGTTTGCTTGCTACCCAGGTGCACTTTTGATGTGTTTAAGCAGTTGACAAAACAGTGCTGAGGTGTACTGTGAGTGAAAACAGGCACTGCAGAGAGCTGGAGACAAAAGAATCCACTTGATTGTAGTACAGGCAGAGTTTTGACAAAACACCTTATGTGATATCTGAGACAATTATACACGTGAAGAGTTTTAACTTTTTAGATTCTTAAAACAAAGTAATTAAGAAATTCTCACTTTTTGTTATCTTTTTTTCCCCTAATCAGGACAGAATTTTACCCTAAGGCAGTTAGGAGTTTGTGAACCAGCAGCTCGTCGAGGACTGACATTTTGTGCGGAAATGGGGCTCCCCCACAGAGGTTACTCTATCAGTGCAGGGTCAGATGCTGATACTGAAAATGAAGGAGTGATGTCTCCAGAGCATGCCATGAGACTTTGGGGCAGGGGGGTCAAATCAGGGCGCAGTTCCTGTCTGTCGAGCCGCTCCAACTCAGCCCTCACTCTGACTGATACCGAACACGAGAACAAGTCCGACAGTGAGAACGGTAAGTTATTATGCATATGCCCATATATAAATGAATGTTTTATTTGCTGTTTTGGTTGACACTCTGTAATTTTAAATCATTAAAGAATGGCCTTGAATCATTTACCACCTTCTTTTATTTCCAGTCCTCTTCCCTGAAAAGTCAATATTCAGTATGAGTCCTGACTAATGCAGCCTTTGGGTGTGATGTTTTAACTGTAATTTTTAAAGAGTTTAATCACAAAAAAGATTAGCTCTCTCTTATCTCTGGTCGTGTCACCTGTTAGCCTCTGGGAGACAGCTAAGTGTTGATAAAGTTTCCCAGGCCAGCTTGCATTCAAAAATTTCATTGTAAACTGTTCTTCAAGACATCTTGGAGAAGTTGTAGAATCTAGAATGGATGAATGAACGCAAAGAATAGCCTATTGTCAGGGCTCATGTGATTGGAAAAGAAATTTGATTGTGCTTTAAACATTTTTGCTGATGAGAGCAATTGGAATTGTGGTGAAGAGGGACATGAGGCCTTTGATGTGCCAGTGGGACTGGATTACTGTGTAATTAAAATCTGTAACAAAAATCTTAACAGAGGCTTTGTAGGATGTCGGATACGACCATTATATATTAAGTCTTAGTGGTTAAATGCAAATAGTTTAATACAATTAACTGATTCATTTTTAAAGCTTTTCAAAGTTTTTTACTTCCTCTTGAGATTATATGTTGTTAAATGGTAAATGCACAAATCTTGGAAAACATTTTGTCTTAACTTCTTTTTATTTGCAGATTTTCAGCTTTACTAGAATTAAAACGATTGTTCTATTAACTTCTGACTTTATGACAAATGGAAGAGGAATAAAGAAAAATGAGTAACAATGAAAATTAGTGATGGTTATTGCCTGCATGTCTAGTCTACATGTAATTTTATTAATTTATTAAACCTGTCTGTTCAGCTGTACAAAAGTCAGAGCCATTTTACTGCTATCCTCTGGCAACAACTGTAACACAGTGTGGGAAACAGCAGTGTAGGTGTGTATGTATGGCAATCCTTAAAAAAAATATGCAGTTTTGTTTTAAACTGCAAGCAATAAAGATTAGTCCTTCCTATTTATTATTTTAACTTCAGTTTGAGAAAACAAAACCAAAACTGTATTTTGGTAGTATTCATACTTGGTCTTCCTCTGGTGGCTGGTTCCACCTGAAGATGCCTATGCAAAACAGCTGTCTCAAATGGGACCCTCCTTTTTGTGGTGGACTGAATGCTGCATGGTACCTGAGCAGACAGCTCTCAGTGCTCACAGGTGTCTTGTGTCATGCTTCGAGAATTTGTTTTTTAGTCAAAGGCAAGTTCTGAAAGAGTAGCACAGGAGTACTTGCCTACTGCTTTTTGGCAGTGAAGTTTCTGAGGGATAATGCTTGATATTTCAGCTGCAAAGAAATCTAGAATAAGTTGCTGAGCAGTCCTATGCTTTTCCTTCTGAAAGATCTATGCTGAAACATGTTCTCTTGACCCTTTTGTAAAACCCTAGGTTAATGATTCTGAAGATTCATATTTATATATACATGCATGCGAACATGCTATTTCCATTGAAAGTCATATCTTTATATTACCAAAGAGGTGACTGCTTCAGAAGAACCATAAGTTCAGTATAATTCTTAATATATTTTATATTTAAATTTTTTAAAAGGCAAATTGTCAATTATAATATGCCAAAACTTCCATCAGTTTAAAGTGAGAGTGATTTGGTTTTTTCATGTGTGTGTAGACTGTCAATATGTTAGAAAATACATTATTCTGCAGTGGTTAAAATCATGCAAGGAATGTCTGGCATTTGATACAACTTCAACGAAGAGTTTAGCCACTAAAAAGGATTACAGTTGATTTATTTATTAATAGGGAGACCAGCAGTCCGACTTAAAAATGTACTGGGACTGCTGTGAGGCTAATGAAATTTTGATGGCTTGAGAGTCCCCTAGGGTTATGAAACATATATAACGTGGACCATGTCATAGGTCGCTGTTTCAGTGGTGATGTGAGAGTGGCGAAGAGCTTGATCTTCTTTCGTATTTTTTCTCTGAATTTTTTTTCCCACTGAACATGGAAGACTTGGCTGAGAAATCATTTTATACGCATACTTGGAACTCACTACATTTAATGCTCACAGTAGAATATAAAAAAAATAATTTAAAGCCAGGGAAGCTCTATTGCCCTGGCAGGAGCAGGTGCTCTAATCAAAGGACTAAACTGCAGGTGTGAGTTTTGTTAATTTATGTCCTAAAGTTAACAGATGTGCCAGTATACTGTTAAAATCTGACAAATCTGAGAAGGCTATGAAACCAAAGGTAGAGTTACAAGTCCTCTGCACTGCATGCCCCTTTGCTGTGTGTGAAAGATTCCTGACTGAATTTTGATGGAGCTGTTTTACAGGGAAATGCATTTCTATGCAGCATGTTTGCCTCTAAGGTAAATAAGGAGCAACTGGTTATGATGAGCAAAGTGCAGCACAACCAGATTGTACTTTCCTCACCTAAAGGCCTCAGTGATTGAGCGCTCCCACTCTTCACCCAGTAAAACTATTTAAATGGTCCATTTCTATAAGCAGACCTTATTGTAGTTAATTGGATTTGTCAGAATGATGAGAACTTTGACTTATCCTAAAGGTTTATGACCTCAGGATTAACAATTTGATGTATGTACTTGGGGTTTTCTATCTTGCAAATTAGGCAAGAAGAGAAGCTGGCATAAAAGTACCATTTCCTTTCCTTCCTTGTAACCGCTGTGTATATTTGCTCTTCTGAAATGGTTGTGGATTGCATATCTCTCAGGAACGTTAAACTTGCAGTTCTGTTGCATAATTTCAATAAGTAAATGGAAATAGTTTGTTACAAATACTAACTTGTACTTGTCAGGGTCTTAACAACATGTTTCTAAGATCCTAAAAAAGTGGCTTAGATTCGTAAATGGCATTGGAAGGTCTCTTTAAACAAATAACATTGTACGCAATTAAGCTACAAAATTTTAAATATACTAAAACATATCATGAATGCCAGCAGATTTGTTTGTTTGTTTGTTTTAGAAAACATCACAACATTTATCAAACATAGGGTTTATAGATGTATTCTCATATCAAAGTTTTAGGTTACTGATCAGTAAAAATAATTCTGAAGGGAAGTATTTTTCTTTGACTTCATTCAAGTTGCACATGTGACTCTTGGCATCATGTTCTGAGAGATTTGTCTTGTCAGCCTCCCTGAAGGAGGGCCTGCATCTGTTAATCTGGGCAACCTAGCAGTGATGTATACAGTATGATGTGTGAGTTGGAGCACACTGGGCATGCACATGCTTCTCAGGCTTTCTTCTCCATTCCCATTGCAAGTTATTTCATAAATGCTGCATCTAGAAATTTATGTTGGTAATTGTTCTAGGAGCTGTCACTTTGAAATACAAGCAGCCTCTCTTTTGCACGCTTGCCAGTTACTTTATGTTGTTAAGATGTCTAAGATTACTAAAGCTTGTCTTTTATACTGGATAAATACTCCAGCAGAGTATGAGCTAGAAGTCATAGTTAGGCTTCAAATTGCCCATTTGCTTAAAGGGTCAATATATTTTAAGGTATCTTAGAATTCGCTTATATATTTAAATTCTTTTTAAATCCATTAAACTGCAATCCGTGTCTTAGTGAGAAATCAGAAGGTTAATAAGCAAAACATGAAAGCTAATTCAGCAAGTTACTCCAAAAGTGCACCAGCTTATTATTTATTTATTTATCACTGTCAAGTTATATGACCAGTTTTGTATATACTTTTTGTGCTGGCCTGAAAGTCAGGCTATGGCAGTGATTCTGATTGGAAAGTCACTCCTATAAGACTTAAGCCAAGTCTATGTCACCTTCTACTACTCCTTTGGAAGCAGTAGGGACAGTGCCTCTGAAAAGGAATTGGGCACTCCAGTGACATGCATGCCACGCAGCTGACTGCCACAGAGACTACCCAGGCACGTAGAAAGCAGTACTGATGGCACTAGAACATGGGGATCATTTTTTTTTTATTTGGTAGAGTGTTGCATTGATGGGTGTTTGTTGGAAGACCAGAGGAGATCAGGATGTAGCAAAATAAAAAGAATAAAGGGAGTGGTGTAAGTCCATGGTCTCAGGCAGTCATTCTGAATTGGTTAGATAAATAGTTTGAAATTTGGACCAATTTTTCCACAGATACACATAGTAGATATTGCTGGTAGAATGTTCATTGCTGAGAGCTTCTGTAAAAAGAAAATATCAGTTTGTCAGCTATCTGAACATCTGCTTGCTTCTCTCCAGCTTCAGACAGCTTCTGAAGATAGCATTCTTGTGAATCTAATACTCTCTTATCCTTCCAGAATGATGAATTTACTGGCATTCAGATCTCTGAAATCCAAGAAATACATTGGTAAGACACTTGTCAAGACGTTTTAAATCTGTTCTCTCTAACCCAGTTTATCTATAACATACACCTGAATTCTGCATTCTTAAATAATGCACATAATTCAGGAAGTTGTATTACACGTTTTCAACCATGTAACATCTCTCTTTATTCTAAGGCACAAAACTTGATTTAAATAAATCCTGTTGAATAGGAGCTGCTTGGTACATGCCAACCAAATGCTGAGCCTATGGATCAAAACCAGCCACATAGGTAGTGAATTAATCCTCTGCTTACTGCCCTATCACCAATTACAGCTTCCTCTCTCTTTCCCACAGTATTCCATCTAGAAATTGTCTGCTCCTCATTAAGCATGCCAATATCTCTTAAATCTTGCTTTGCTGCCAAGAAATTTCATGGCCAGGAAATCAGTCTGTTTCATTGTTGACAGAAGTCAGCATGGAACAGAAGTCCATAAACAAAAGTAGTCATCTGATTTTCTGCAATATTATCATATATTTTCTATAGTTATGCCAGTTTTCAGATTCTATTATGATTGTAGATCTGTGGATATATTTCAATTAATTATCTTTTTAGCATTCACTGTTAATGCAGTTGAAAATCATGTTCATAACTCCTTTGGCTGGTGGTAGCCAAAGAGGCAACAGCTGGGCTGACCTTTTTGCAGTAACTTTTTGGGATGTCCTGGATTTCAGAGATTTTAAGTGTCACTAAACCTGCTGTTGAGAAAAAGTATGAGATTCCAAAGGACCACCTTAATTATGCTTTCATCATGAGAGTCTGGTAGAGAACATCAGGCCAGAGAATGAGGCTGTTTGGCAACACTTAGACAAATCTGATGTGCAGGAACTCTAGGCTTAAGAACCGCTACAGCAACAGAGTTAGAACTGGGGTCTGTAAGGAAAAACAAATCAAAGCAGAAAATTTCAGAGAATTCACTCTCGGCTGTTAAGCTTATAAATTCTTCTAATGTTGAGAAGTGGTGAAAGAGGTGTCTAAAGACCAACTGTTGTAGCTCAGGATTTCCCACATATCTGAATTTTAAGGAAAAAAACCATGCAGAAAAAGGAAGGAAAGTCAGAATTGTGAGGAGGAGTTTACAAAGATGCTTCAGGAGGACTTCAGGGGGGTTCAGGCATACAAATAAAATTGAGACACAATCAGTAAAAGAGTAGACAGTTGTACAGAAACATGAAGGCTAAGAAAAAGGAAAAGATGGTGTTGATTTATTAATTAAAAGTGAAGGAAGACCATGTTGCTGATATGTTTTCTTTTGGTTGTTTTTGTTTCGCCATTTGCTGCCTGAGTATCTGATCACAGAGCTAATATTCATACACTTAAATAAAGGATTAGAGGTTACTTAGGTAAATAAATTTTGTCCTGCATGTATAGACTGTCTACAGCTTCTGGGGGTTTTATGATTCATGCATGAGAAACCATTGATGATGGATATGGTTCTGGAAGGTAAAAAAAACAAGACAACTTCAAAAGGGGCAAAGAAAAGGAGGAACCTGCCTAATCAGTAAGATGGAAAACACCCTAGAAAAAAATTGGTAAAAAGTTTGTTTTATAATAATGTGTTTGTACTAAACAAGTCTTGTCAAGCTGTAATGCTTTCCTTCTGCATAGTGCAAGCCACTCCTTGATAAGCAAAAAGAACAGATGCTAGCAGAAAAAGGTATTTTGGTATTGGTGGGGTGTCTGACACTGCCTTCCTCCTGACATGCTCATAGATAGGAAGATGAGATCTAGGTTCATTATTACACAACAAACGTACAACTTACCGGAAAAATCCACAAGGAATGATTAACGTTATTTCATGAACTGGCAAGTTGAATCAAGTCCTATGCCACATAGTGTGTTGAGATTTTTCTTAATGACTTAGACAATGCAAATAGAATGTTGTAACTCAGAAAGAATCACATAGACTTTGTAGGACAGGATGTAAGTGGGAGAAATAATTCCATAAGAAAAAAATGCAGTTCAGTAAATTCAAGTGCAAAGACAAATTTAGATGAGCTTGCTCAAGGTCTTTTTCAAAATTCTGCTGAACATCTACAAGAGAAATGCCACATACTTTCAGGGCAACTGTTCTGGTGCTTAACCAACTTCATTGTGATTTTTTTCCCCTTTATATGTAATCAGAGTTTGCAATTGCTGCAATTGTGACCACTGCATTGGGCAGTGGAAGGCCAAAGTTAGATTTCCACCTTCTGCCTCTTTCAGCCTCACTCAGCTTCATCTCGAGTTGTATGCTTCAGCACTGCAATCTTCACGGGTAGCCTTCACTGAAGTCACTCCAATTTATCAGTGTTGTACTGGCAAGCCCCAAACAGAATAGTGTATTCTAGATGAAGTCTTCAAATGCTGATTAAAAGGGACTAATCACTTCCCAGGGTGTGCTGGCTCCATTCTTCTGAATGCAACCCAGTATGGGGTTAGATCTTTTTGTTGAAAGGGCACACTGCTGAACTTGTCCACGGGGACTCCCCAAGTCCTCTAATAGAAAGCTGCTTTCCAGCAGGCTTTCAGCTAGTACTGTTGTTAGATGTTGTTATTCTGCCTTTGGAATGCATGAGGTTTTTCTAGCCAGTTCTTACAGCCTGTTGAGATCCATCTGAAAGGCAATCCTGCCCTGCAGTGTGTTGATCACTCTTTCCAGCTTGGTGTCATCCACAAGCTTGCTAAGGGCACATTCCATCCTATTAATTCTCAATATGTTAAATGTAGTACAGCCATAAAACAATATCAATCCCAATATTAGCCCCTGAGGAATGCAAGTAATGTTGGCCAACAGTTGCTCTTTGCACTACAAAACACTATTCTTTCAGTCTCTTCATACAAGCAATTTTCCACAAACTGCACTTTGTAGGTCACGCAATCAGTCCATCTTTCTCTGCTTTGGCCACCAGAGTACTATGGGAGACCATGTGGAAAGTCATGCTGAAGTCAAAGAAAACAATGTCTGCTCTTTTCCATTAGTTTGCTGAGACAATTAGCTGTTTGTTAGCTAATTAGCAGTCAGGGAGTTTGGGTGTGATTTGCCTTTGGTAGGTACATGTGCTTAGCTGTGGTTAGCTGTTCTCATTCACTTTCTCTTCTGGAGCCTATGCCAGCACATGAGGAATTACTCCAGCAGTACTTGTTCCATAAACTTCCCTGGGAGTCTGGAGCTGTGCCTCTACTTCCACAGATGTTCCTTACCCATCTTGAAGATAACATGCCTTTATCTTCTACATGGTCATCAGGAGCTTTCCTCCAATGCTGTGCCATTTCAAGAAATCAGACAGTGGCCTTCCAGTTACATTGATCAGCTCTGCCAGCACCTGTGCATGCCTCCTGTCTGGGCCCCTGGGCTTGTGAATGACTATCTTGCAAATCGGTTGTCTAACAGCTCGCTCTTCCCCTGCAGTGGAAGGGCCTCTTAACTGTGGATGAGCTTTGGCTTCTCCATCCCCCATCCTGCATATCTGGGAGACATTTAAATATTCCCCCTGGATAGCTTAACCTCAAAGTCGTAGTGATTATTGTTCAACTGTGTTTTCTGTGGTATGTGAATGTTTCTTTCATGGGTTTATAATGTGTCCACTGTGAAATAATCCTACTCCTGCACTCAATGCTAAAACAGAAATAACTGTCTGTGAATGGCTTTGGGTCTACATTTTGAGGAAAATGCCAGCCAACTGGAAGCCTAGAGAAAGGTCAACAAGCATGATCAGAAGTTTTAAACACACAACAGTGGAACAGATTGGGAGAACTTGGCCTGCTGTGCCTACTGTGTTCTGTCTAGATATTGCTGCTGTTACTAGGGCCACATGTGGCAAATAGGACCAGAGGCAAACAGTGTGAATAGCAAAATGTACAAGTTAGTTCAGACAATGGCATTCCAGGAGTAGCTCAGTGAAAGAGATTACTGGGGACCATGCAGATATTTAATCATCTCACAGATTTTCCAGAACAATTTTTAAATTCTGGTGTAATTGCTGTCAGTCTTTGTGGAAGACAATGGGCAGTAAAAATTCTTGACTTCCTTTCTTGTTTTGGTTTTTGTGAGTCAATTGTTTTATTCAATACAAAAATTAGTAAGCAGGAAGCATGTTGAGAAAATAAAGGCTATATTAATATTTATTTTTTCTTCTAATTGGAAATTGTTAACTTTTCATATACTTTTTTTTCCTCATTGGAAGTTTGATATAAAAATATTACTCTTCAGTTCCACTATTCAAAATACATTGTTTTGGATGTACTTCTGTGAAGAAAGCTTAAAGCAAACAGCTCTTTTTCATTTAAGCTGTGTTTTAATTGTGAGGTTGCTATGAGAGTAAAGCATGCTTTGCACATCTATAAACTGATAATCTCTTCTGGTTTGATTTGAAATGTGGTTTTGATGCCCTTGAAAAATAAGTGGTAGCAATAAACTGCTTTAATTAATGAATTAGAGAGCAAAGATTTGCTGAATCAGGTTTATTGACATAATTGTTACTAGAATAAAAAGAAGAAAACAAAAATTGTCAGCTATGACATTATTTGGTTTGTTGTCATTTGCAAAAAAGTTTCTCAATTACCACTTTCTTAATTTTCTGTATAGTTATGTAGATATGGTGGTGGGGGTGTGTGCATATATACACACACATATATACACATATATTTATATTTTAATTAGCTAAAAACAAAGTAATGGTAGAGGTAAAGTCTAAATAATACCCATTCTATATAAAAAAGTGAGTTATTAAGATCCATTTGTTGTAAAGGTGTTTTTTAAGCTTCCTGTAATGTTGATTTAAGATTTTAATTGAATTTACTTTTATAATGCCATATTTCTCATATGTCATATTGAGAAATAATCTAAAAATGATTTCAACTTTAAAGGAAACATAGGCTGTGCTATTGTAAAAGTATCAGTAAAAATTATAGGTGGCAGCCTTTGTATGCTGGTCGAATAACAGCCAGAGAAAGGTTGCCAAGATGGTTTTTTCCCCCTGCCTTTTTTTTTTCTTTTTCCAAAAAGCTGCAAAGGCCTTTGGAATAGATATTTTTTTAAGAATAATTCTTATTAAACCCATGTAATTACTTACTTTGGCGTTTTTTGGATAAAAAGTTGGGGTTTTTTTAATTCAAAAGAGAATTCACTATAAGTTTAAGTTTCAAATCAGATTTGATATGTAATTCAAATTTTATTCTTTTCAGTTTTTAATAGTGGATGGAACTGATCAGAACTTTCTTGGATCTAGATAGTATACTGGTCTGTTGTGAAAATTTAGGGGTTTTTTATTGATTTAAGGTGAGAAGAGGATGAGGTCTCAAATTTTGGGAAAAGGAATGCTTGTTAAGAAGCTGCAGTTTTGACTTTTGTTCCATACACCCTTCACCCCTTCCCATTCAGCATACTACTTTTTTTCTAAATTATGTCAGGTTTTTGTTTACTTATCTTTTGTTTTCACCTTTATGCTGCAGAGAAGAAGAAATGTGGCTTGAGCTCACAGAAGCTAGGAAGAATACATATTTTCATTCTGTCTACTTAGAAATCTTTTAGTGGAAAGGCCTTTGACTGCTGTGATTACTGTGGCTTAGTCCAGGTTTCTGTATAGTACATGGAAATTTGCAAAATTCTTATAAATATCTTACTTTCTTTTTTTAATTTCCTAATTCTGAAGCCACAGCATCAAGTAAAGAAAGATGAAGGGAAACAATGTAAATCAATTATGGATGAAATTACAAATAGGCAAATGCTTAGTAGGTGTGTGTATCTCATATCTGCTCTGAGAGTGTCCATAACAGATAACAGTTTTCCCAGTGTTTGAAGATTTTGTGCAGCTGCTGTGCCAGATCTGTACTGCTGCTGGCAAATCTCTCCCTGGGGTGCAGTGGCTGCTGACTAGGTACATCTGAGACACAATGTGAGCATTTCCCTCTTTGGTGCAGTACTCACAGCAGAAAACGAAGCTGCTGACCAGGGAAACCCTGGCTCTTGCTTGTCAGGCAACGACAGACTGACAACAGGATGACTTCTCTGCTTGACTGCATTATGGTTGTTTTTTGTCTTGTGGTGAAATAGATTAATAGATGTGTGTATATGGGTAAGTATGTGTATATATAGCTGTCCTTACAGGACCTTTTCTTATACGGTGTTTACTTACAGCTTTTACGCGGTGCTTTCATACAGGGCTGGAGACCAGTTGTTCCTTCTTCAAGTTACCTCAAAACTTTAGAGCATTTTCATAGTGAATCCATGTGCAGTCATGAGCACGGGCAAAGCTATTCTGGTTGTTACACATCTGCCAGTGAATTAGTGTATTCTGGAGAAAGAGATTGACTCCCTGCCCCCTCCAAATCACTGAGGGTTTATAGATGTAATAGTTCTATAAACTACTTTAAAGTTACAAATAAATTGCTTTGGATAATTGCTTGATGACTAATGCTATGGAGTCTCAGTCTGTACCTGTGGCAGACAAAAGAGTTGGGATTGCTTTGTTTGTCAACAAAACTTGAATTTGTTTTTGTAATGGGTTTTTACTGAACCCAACTGTCCTGGTCACATGTGCAGTTTGAAATAAAATAGCAGAAATGAGAAGTCTAAGATCCTTTTGGGCACAATTAAGTTATTTGAAAAGGTTTCAGATTTGTCTTTTCCTCTTGCTGTTGAAGACAGATATTGAATGTATCAAGACAGATTATAACCTTTGAAGTTCTTTTGAATATTCCAAGTTTCCAAGATAACTGGGTCAAAATGACTTTGAAAGATGCAGTCTTGGTTAAATGAATAGTATCCAGTCTCCTTCCATGTAGATTTAACTAGAATTGTTCAAGCTGCTAAGTTCTTCGTTGCGTGATTGCTGTATGCTCTGTAAGGAGATTTATTTAAAATTGCTTAAAAGCTGCACTCAGTGGGGAATTCTGCTGCTCGTTCCCTTAACTACTTTAGCTGCAGAGAACATATGACGTCTTTTTCATTAACTGTCTTTGCTGCTTGTTTGCTTTCAGTGGAGTTCTAGGAGATTGTTATATTGTTTTGTAAACTCAATATTGCTGGATCCTGGCTGCTTATGGCAATTGAGATGAGATTAGATGCTTTTGTTAACAGGCCCCAGACTTTAAATTTATAGGGACTAGGCACCATCTGTTCTCAATTAAAGGTCCTGAGCTCTGAAATTAATTCCTTCCATTGGTCCATTAGACTCAATCTTTTGACCTGAAGTCATGATAAGGTTATATTAGCCTCTCGAGTCTTGGAAAAGTGAGGAGTTCACACAGGGGCAATGCTGAATATTCTTATTAGTCCTTGTATCAGTGTAGTTAGAAGGCAGAAAGCAATGATTGTTTTTCCATTTTACAGGTAGAGTGAGATTTTTTTAAAGTGCCCTGGAGACTTGCATCTCACATCGTCATGACTTCTAATAGGACTTGTGCTTCTAAATCATAGAAGTGCTATTGAAAATCCTTCCCAGGAAAATCAAATTAGTATAAAGAATGTTGATTAAATTCACAGAAAGACTTGATATAGAAGCGGGCTCAGTGTATAAGTTTATTGTTCCCAGACTCACGTTTGCTCATTAGATTAGCTGCGTTGTGCTTCAGCTGTCCTTCACTGATTCCGTCTGCAGCTGCAAAATGATGGGGGACCTTACCAGAAATCCTGGCACTGGAATTGTTCACCCAGTGCATTTGCTGAATTTATGTCTGTCCTGTGGTGTGTAGATGTTGCAGAGAAGAAATGGATGGATGGACAAATTGGTTCACATTTTTGTGGTTGTTACTCCCTCTCCTTCTCATTTCCTTTCTATATTTTACTGAAAATTGTGGTTTGCTCTATCAAAATACAGCAGGAAATACTGTGGACTGAGAGCCTGTAGCCACCAACCTTTTAGTTGCAAAGGAAAAGCTCCAAGGTGCCAAATGGTTATGCTTGTTTTTTAAATTTACTGGGAGTTCCTATATACATGAAAATGTATTTAAAAGGTTTCAGGAGCTTGTAGATCCTCAGCAGACTTTGGTTTTGCGTATACAGTGGTAGTAACCTTCTGCAAGACAGTAAGAGTATTGTTTTTGAGACTGAAGTTTCTTCAATGTCTTAAGAGTACTTCTGTCTTACCCCAAAATGCAATGCATTAGAATGTTTTGGGATCTGCTGGCCATTAAGCTATGAGTAGAAATAAGCAAAGAGAGTTCATATGCCTGTTTTTATTCCTATCCAGCAACCCTCATGACATAAAAAATGCAGCAGTGTTTGACTTCATACAGGGAGCAAAGTCAAAGTGACTGCCTTCTCGGCTTGAAAGGAATGATTTGTGACTGCTCCACCTAAGTGTTGCTTGTTGGCGACCTGTCAGCCAGAGGTTAAACTCAAGAATTCAGTTTTTTTATTACTCCTCCTCAATATTTTCCTTAAGTTCTCCTATCTCTCTGTCCAACTCATAAATTTCTTATTCATTGAGCAGTGAGGGTACTTCCACACTTACAGTTTCATACCTTCAAGGCTGACTGCAATGCTGTTTTCTTGTGCCATCTTGATGCTGCCAAAGCATTTTTATGTATTTGTGCCACCCCTCTGTTATTTTTCAGCCTGCCAGAAGATGGGTAGCTGGGCCCTGTAACTACTGGCTGAAAAATACTGAAATACTGTTTCATGTCCATGGGGAAAACCACTCTTCTTACTATTCTAGCAGCTGCAATGCTTATTTCCAGCAAGGCCATCTCAAGCAGAAGAGAACCTGTTGGCTTTAAAAAGTGGATTTCACCACAATCTAGGTGTAGCCATGTAACAGCTTTTAAATTGGGTTCATAAACAGCTAGATAAAAATAATCTTTTTGTGTGCTGCTACAATTAGGAGTTCATGAAGTTTAGTAACTTGAAAGTTACCTATTTTTCAACAGAGAAACTAGAATAAACTAGAATAATGTTGGAGTCCCCATGATACAAGGCATTCTTTGTCAAGTGTGGCTTACATAGCTCTGTGAAATATATATATAGATTTTCAAATTCAGTTTTAGTCATTACAAATGCCTAGATACCTTTTTGAAAAGATAAGCTGGAGTTCTGATGTTTTTCCCAAATGTAACATACCATATAAAACTAGTCAGTGAACTTACCTAGAAAATGCTAGAGTCCACTTTGCAAACATTAATAACATTCTCCTTATACAGAGAGTCCTTTTTGCACTTCTGGGATTTAGGGAACACATTTGAACTACTATAACAATATTGAAAATATGATAACAGAGTCTGTGTACTTTTTGTTAGCAATTTGCTTTTAAAAAAAGTTCATTCATTTCTTGTTTTCTTACAAATTCTTTGTTCTTTGCAGTATCAAATGCATTGATTTTTATTAAAAAAGTTAATCAGCTTACCTTCATTCAAAATGGATTTTTGTTCCTCTGATCAGCTCTACACAATTGAATTTTTCATCCTCTTTTCTGAGGTATTTCAATGTTATGAAAAAAGCATTAAAGAGAATTCTGATAAATTATTCCTTTAAAAAAAGATTCTGCTGCAATGTACTTTTGTTGAGACTGGAGAGTTAATTGAACTGAGAGATTTCTCTTTTGTTTTCAATGCAAAATATATCTATCCTTGGTAAATACAAGAGACAGTGTCTCATGAGGAACTGGTTCCCTACTGATTTTGGTTACCCCAGAAGTTTTAATAGGAATTTGAAGTAACCATTAGGTGCTGTGTTAGTATCCATTATTTGAAAAGTTGTGATTAAGATATTTTAAAGTAGAGTTTGAATAAGTACTCTATAGGTATGGGGGAAAATATTTCCTAGTCATATAAAGTAACAAAAAAAAAGCTTTCTGAATGTTTTTTATCATGCTCTCTGGTTCTGCTTTAATGGAGCAATGCTTCTTCTTCCCAGAACCTGTAAAAAAACCAGACAGTGTAATATGTTTTTATGCAGAATGTGTGATTATACTGTTTTGCCTTAAGAAACAGAAAACCAGGGAAAAACCCAAACCAATACAACAAAAAAAGCCCAACCCAGAAAAACACCCACAACATTTTTTCCGAGTACTGTCCTTCTTTTCCTTTTTTAAACCAAGCCTGACCTAATATTTTTTAAGTTGTTTTTGTGTCTGTATTACCTCAGGCCGTGCTCTCATCAGAGTTCACAAGCTAAGTGGACTTGAGTTTTGGATAGTCTGTGAAAATAATCAACAAAAGTGTACTGTACCTTCTGGATATAATGATAATGGTTCATTATGTCCATTACATTCAGTACTGATTCCGTGCTGAGTATTATTCTGTGAGTTCAGGTTAGACAGATTAGACTCTGTGTCCCTATCACTTGTAATTACTAAAACACAACTGTTAGCTCAGCTCACTCCCGTTCCAGTGACTTTCCTTCTGCTTATCAATTTCTTCTGAACTTTACATACAGGAAGCCTTCAAAGTATTTGCTTTGAAGTAAGAGATTCTGCAATGAAATCCTGATTTGGTCACTCATTTCCTGTCTCTCCATTTGCACATTACTTTTTCTGGTTTTGTTTTCCTACTTATAAGCAGTACGATGCTCATTTATTTTTTGTCAAACTTACCAAGCCTGCCTTTTTTACCCTCTTGAACTAAATAAATTGAAAAGGTTGGGAATCTTTTGTGTGTGTGTGTCTCTCTCTCTATATATATATATGTGTGTGTGTGTGTATATATATATTAAAAAAGTAAAAATACAAATAAGTAACTTTATAAAAGGCCTTTCATAAATTCAGAAGGGCTTCTGAATCTGGCAAATAATCTCACTAAATTTTATACAACTAAAAAAAATAAGGTGGGTACAAAAATCTACACCATCTCTGGTAATTTCAGATGAGATTGCAGTAAAATTACTGCACAAATTATATGTGTATGTGTGTGCACATTCTGAATAAATGCGTGTATTTTTTATGTTCTTAAAGTGTATGCCAAATTGCTTTTACTGCAAATTTGTTCTTTATCTACTTTCACAGGAGTAAAAAAGCAGAGATGTTACTGCCCTTTCTTTGGTTGTATGGCACCTCCCATTATAGTAGAGTATAGCTAAGCTAGTATTCTCGTACAGGCTTTGGCTAAATTGCTACAAACTTCCTGAAATGATTCTTTTGATTTTTGATTATATCAGTACTTTTAGATCAAGTTCTGACATTTTTCACACTCCTCTGTAATACCATTTTTACGTTTTCTCTTATCTCTTGTTCAGGGCTCTTCAACCTGAGGCTTCAAATTCTATCGATTCAGTAAGAAATTAATTTTCTTTTTTTAGAAAATGGGCATGAGTGTCTCCCTCTCTTGTTTTGAAGAGCTGCACATATTGCCATTCTCAGTGTGCTTGATATTTTCCCATAGGATGTGCAAAGCATGAGAGAGAGGAGGTGAAATCAACTTCTGGAACTGTCTGTACTGATCTCATTGCATCTCAATGAAGCAATGGCCTTTGCTCCCATTCCACCAAAAGCAGAGGAACAGTTTGTCATCAGATAGACAAGCCAGACTCCATTCTTGCACAAAATGACTTGTCACACTATCAGTCAACCACTGATTCTTGGAAGTGGCGCAGATGCTTCCACTTTCTGCATCATAGGTGGGTAGCAGGGATGAGCATTCTCAACCTTGCAGGGGCACTGGATGAGGCTTTACTCCTTTCCTGCAGTGATTAAAGGAAGAGGAAAAGCATCCAAATTCCAGTGGTGGCAGAAAGTCCAACATGGTTTGCATCCTACCAGCCATGTACTGGGACTGCTGATGCAGCAGCTGGCACTGGAGCACCTGCCATTGCATGTAGTAGTCATGTGTGTCACTGCAGCTCATTCATGTTTGCTCTCCCTCCCACATGAGTTGATCTCATCACATAGAGTAAGGAAATTTCTGCCCTAAATTTAGTAGTTGGAACTGTGGAGAGCAAAGCCAGAGTTGACAGTGCAGGTACCAGCCTTATCTGGGCAAAGCATTGCCCTCTTCTGCTGTCTCTGAGTGCTCTGACACCATACTAAACATGTCTGCCATGCTGTTATTTTCTATGCAGTACCTTCCAAGTCTCTCAGAGTCTGCTGTAACCAGAAGGGGCCTCTTTTGTTTCACAGCTGTAGATGATGACAGAGCAGAATTCAAGAGAAAATGCTTGTGTGCATAGTATTTTCTCATTCTGAAATGTGGGATGACTTTATCCTCTCAGGTGTCAACATATGAAGAGATTCAATAAATCCATACATTTCTTATTAGCCCTTCTCATTTTGGTGCTTCCATTCTTCAAACTCTTCTGGTGCACAGCTTTTTAACTTGCAAGGCTCACTTTTGCAAGCAGAATTCCATTTGCAATTTCACTGCATGGCCTGTAACACAGGACACAGGAAAAAACGGATTTTCCAGACAGCTAAGCATTACAATTTATCAGTTGTGAAAGTGTGCTTGAGGAGGGACCAAATCTGTATGCAGATTGACTGACATTGCCAGCAGACATGTAAACATGCAGCATCAACTAGAATATCATGAAAGCTGTAACATATCAGTTCATACTGTTCTATGTTATAGACTTGGTTGGAGTCATCACCAATCAGGTGACTGGAAGAGGGAAAAACAGTGCAGTCCTATGAAGGCAGTATGTGGATAGCTGGAGATGTGAAATAAATGAGTGCATATGTATTTCTGCGTTCCAGGCTTCACTCATAACATGTACAGGTTTGGCTGGAATTTGCGTACTGCCCTCCAGGTATCACCTGAACAGACTAATATAGCAAATCACACTGATTTTATGGAGCAAGATCCACCTTGGTGTCTGGATGCCATGAATACGTGGAGATACTGTTCTTTTCCTTGTTGTGACTATTTACATCAAATGCATCAAGCAGGCTGAGTAACTTGCAAATGCAAGAGATGTGATGCTGGGATGAACACAAAATACCTAGTCTTTCTTTCAGCCTTTGAAATTTGTCAAATTGTCCCACCCAGGGTTTTTCTGCATCTCATTTTTGTGACTGACTTCAGAGAGTAAGTCCTGAAAAACAACACACTTGAAAGCTAAAAGGATATGACATTCATTCATCTCATCTTTGCCATGAAGGAGACTGCCTCACAAGGAGATTTTATCACACAAAATGGCAATTTTCATGGGTTCTGCAGTGATCTGGCATTATCAAAGTAGTAAATGATGACTTAGGTGTGGCTGCTGAAAGGATTTGTGTGGGCAGTGTGAGAGTGTGACTTTCCCTTGAAAGATACATTTGCCACAGAAGAGAATACCAAATTAATAATTTCTACTTCATTGTGAATTAGGTTTATTGCTAGATAGCTTTATTTACTAATCATCCTAAACTCATTGGTGTGTTATTTTTCTCCTGATTGTCAGAGGACTGTCTAAGCTTAGCTGGATAAGGCTCCAGGGTAATTGTTCAATCCAATTTCAGATACCAGAGCTATCAGCAGTTACCTCCTGTTCAGCTGTGTGTCCTGTTTGGGGGGTATTCTTGCAGAAGTGTGGTCCTATCTGATCCAGTCATTTGGGCTCACCTGGAATGTCAGTGGCTTAAGCACCACTATGAGTTACTGTATTTTGCACATTTGGGGAATCTCTTTGCAAAGCAGAAAGCATAAAACTTGTTTCCTTAAGTGGTTGGATTTTTCAAGTGAGACTTGGAATACCTGGGTGCAAAGAGAGTTTCAGTAACATAAAGTCTAGTCAGTCAAGACCAAGTTTCACATCTGCAGTATTTGATAATGAAACTCTGGTACCAGAATTCCTTAGGAATCTCTCTCAGACAAAATTGGGTACAGCTAACTTGTGGAATACTGTGCATGTATTCAGTACTTTTTTCCTAGAGTTTGCATTTTTCAAGTAACATATGCGACTAAATTAAATGTGAAGACAATGGACATTTTCTTTCCACTTCAGGCCTTCCTGCTTTCACTGGCAAAATGCAATTAAAATCAGTAAGCATATAGATAGATTTGAAATACATCAATTTAAAGCCTTTGTGCTGAAGAACGTGCAACTAGAAGTCTTTAAAGTAGGCAATAGACTATTAAAAGTCTAAACAAACTGCTGACTAATTTCATTCAGAAACTAAATTATTCAACAGTATCCAATACATGTTGTCATAGCATGAATTTATAACTAGCTACTCTTCTTGGGAGCATTTTGTGCAATTGCTATAACTTGAATAGTAGGAACTAGATTACTCAATCACTTCAAACTGATTTGCAATATCTGCAGAAATTGGATATCCATGCCTCCAAGTCTCCCTGGCTTTTCTGAGATTGAAAGAAAGTTGTCACATATGTAAATGTGAGTATATGCAGAAAACAAGGCAAGTCTGTACCCTATATGCCTTTAATGATATTTATATGATAGCATATTTCATACCAACACAAATATGAATATTAAGATCTGGAAAATACCTAAAGAGTATTTATAATTGGTATCTACACTGTGTTTTATTCAAAGAACTATAATAAAAATTATCTTGTCTTTCAGAACATTATTATTCACATATCATGCTACTGTATTTAAGGAATTTTAGTTGAAAAGCTTTATGGAAAGTATTTCAATATGTCTCTGGATATATTAAAAACTTAATATTGAAGAATACATCGAGGAGTAAAAAAGTTACTAAAGCACTCCCCTGTGCTGCGATTAATTTGTGTATTATCAAAGTCTTTATTATGAATACAGTTCCTAATGTAGGCCTGTAATAAACAGAGTGTAATTGAATTTTCAATATTTTGCCATCAGGGAGTGATTTTCTTACAAGACCTCTGCTCCATCTTCTGGCTAATTGTCAGCAGTTACTCAGTATTACTGCATTAATGTCACCAAACAGGGAAAACAGAAGTTACCTGCTTCCATTACATGAAAGGATGTGCAATTCCAACCCTTCTCTATTTACTGATTTTGATTAGTGTCCCATTATCACTTGCATCTTTATTAACAGCATGAAGTTTCTTGAAAATGCAACCTTGGAGACAAACTGCACTTCTCATAAATTTGTCTTGGTGTAAGGTTTCAGTCAATTTGAGTGTTCCATGTAGTAAATACAGAAGCAGCCACAGAATTGTGATTGAATTCTATGATCTTAAAGGTGTTTTCCAACCTTAATGACTTGATGATGATGATTTGTAGCCACACTAGTGAGAACAGCCTTTTATGTAACCCAGAACCAAGTATTTCATTTTGTCTTAGCAAATGGAGTGATAAATTTGGGAATTTTAGGATATACACTGCATTTCACTTCCGTTACACATGTTACACTACAGATATAAGAACAACAAAATTATAGACCGCTGAATAGGCAGAGGAAAGCTGATCAGTCTACCAGCTAAACAACCAATGGCTGAGATTTTATGAAGATGTTGGTTCCACTCCTGGTCAATATTTTCATGAAGGTTTTTCAGTGTTTGGATTAGTTCTGTTAACTTTTCCTAGCAGTGCCAGGCTAGGAGGGGCCATAAACAATAAACACTTGGCTGGAAGGGATTAGCATTGCAATATTCTTATGCTGGGTATGTGAGCATAAAACTGTGGTAAATAATCTGCAACTCAATAAGAGAAAGTACAGGTGCAGTTTTAAAGTAGCAATCATTAATTCACAACTTCAGGTTGGGATAACCACGTGACTGGCAGAAGTTCTCGAGGAAGGAAACTAAGTACTGCAAGGGTTTGTTTGTAAACTGTGAATCAACCAAGTAATCATTTTGTGAAGTGAAAGAAAAAAATCTGTTGAGATGTGAGCATGATTGTCATATGAAATAATCAAAGATTTCCTTCAGCATCTCTCAGCACTTGTAAGGCCTCACCATCCACCACTGGGATTCGTGAATCAGGAAAGTTTTGGACCCAAGGCATTGGAAAAGAACAAAATAAGCTGGAATCCAAAGTGCAGAGTATCTCCTCTGAAGAAACAATGGCCTAATGGGACTTTTTCTAAAGAAGGGAAAATGCTGGAACATATGAGACTGATAAGGGGCAGGTAACAACATTGTGGGGTCATTCTGTCAGTAGGTCAAGAAATAATGTGCTAATAGTTGCAAGAGAGATGTTACTTGGGCATTAGGGTAGCTAAACACTATTTGAGATGTCTTGAGAAGACTGTGAGATTTGTCTCCCAGAGGTTTTAACACTAGGTTTTATTAGAATGGATAATCCTTCTCACTGTCTTGTTTCCTGGGAATCTATGGCCCCTGCAGATTGCTATAAACAATGTGTAAAAAAAGTTGCATTTTAAAAGCTGACAAAAATAAAATGTCTAGCATCTTTCACCTTTTTCAGTTAGCTGGTCTTGAAATAGTATTTAATAATAATGCATATGTGTTATTTTTAACACTTTTGCAAGCTGAACAGTTGAGAATTGTTTTGATAATTTATTTATTTTCTCAAACACCTGCCAGTTTGTGAATTTGCCAGGTTTCTTAGCATCCAACTACTGTATTTCAGATTCCATCCCAAACTTTTATATTATCACAAGAAAAAATAATCCCAGACCAGCAAATTTTTACATTATTCTACTGGAAAATATGCAAATATTGTTGTGTACTTACAACAAATGAGCATCAGTTTACAGTTATGTAAATCAGTAAGTTTCCTCACCACTTTCTTCCTTGCAGGGGAAAACACAAAGAAATGTGAAGACAGAGAATGGCCTAGAGCAGGAATTGCTACCTATACTACAATCATGCTATCTTCCCACCAGTGCATTCTCTTTCCAGTGCTTTTTCAGCCCAGCTGCCATTCAGAAATACTATACTGGGACAGAGGCAGTGAGATGAGTGCTGAGAAAACAGGGCACAAATATAGCAGGACAAAAGAATGAATCGGAAAATGCTGCTGGATGGTTTGGAGCACTGACAAAATGGAGACTGATGCTTGTGCTTGAAGATGTGGATAGATTCAAAACTGAGGCAGGAGAAGCTTTGAGTATGTACAATCCTTGATCAAAGAAAGAAACTTAGGCATGTTTATGAGAAATCTGACAAGTCTCTTTTAATGAAGAATTCTTACCTTCAATTAATAACTTCACCTTCAATTAATCAACAATATTATATGATGCTATAGTTGTTAGTCATGTATAAAAATTAACTTACACAGGACATGAACTCAGGCTGAGTAGCTGGATTGTAGCTGTAATATCCTTAAAAATGTGTCCAAAATAATTTTGAAGGTCAGAATTAAGGCACAGAGGCCACAGTCTATCGCCTTGTCTTCCATTAAGAATTACTTGCACTTTGCTAATCAACATAGTCAGTATAACTCTCTGTAAAACATATGCCTGAAATTCTATGTACTACATTGTAATTTTACCTGAGTTCTTCTTCCAGCATAAAGATGCTTTTGATTCTTCCATGTTATTATGCAAAGAATATTTGCCTAGAAAAGACATTATAATAACTCTCTAGCATTCTCATGCCTCCTGGAAAGCTTACAGGAAGTTCAAAGTGAGGAAATGTCTTCATTTCCCCCTGGTCTCTTTCGGCATGAGCACTAGGACTCTGCTTTTATCAGACCTGTCAGGTCTCGTGATTTCAGTGGGAGACTGATTCTCTCAGAATGGTTTCCCCACCATTGCTTTTGTATCCTCTGTACAGGAAAATAGTGCTGAAACATCTTACAGCACTGTAATGCTTTAGCTGATGCATTTGATGGATTGGATCTTATAGCAGAGTTTTTATAGCAAATGAAAAGCCCTTGAAACAGTGTGATCCTCTGCTTTGGTCTTGCATCACCATTCCTCATCCCTTGTTACATTACTGTAATCTGCCTTGTGTAAGTCCTGGCATGTTTCATGAGTTTCATCTTTTAGATTGTTTAACTTTGTAAATTCCCTTCCCAGACTGTCATATTGACAAACATGGCTCTTCTGTTTTGTACCTTTTAACTGTGAGTTTTTAAGTGCTTCATACATTCTTATTTTTTAAGGTGTCACAATTCCTCAGTGTTTCTACAGAGCGGATTATGGCATGGCCCTTCTTCAGATGCACAGCTGAAACGCAGAGACTTGTTTACTAATTGGGCCAAGCTTGTTATGGGGAAGTAAGACTATACAAAGTTAAAAATACTGTATTTTTGCAGCTAAGGAGTTAAGATTTCTTGTCAAGTAGTACACAAGCAGGTAGAAGGCACATGTGATAAATGTGAAGATTTTAGTATCTGGTTCTTGGATGAAATGTGCTGACTGTATGGAGAATGGGAAATGATGTATCTCAGATGAGATCTAGTCACTTAACACCAATAAAAGAAAACCAGAAAACAGAAAAAAAAAGAAACCACCCCAAGATCAGTTAAAATCACTGCATGGTTTTGAGGTACATTCCTACAGCTGCTCAGCAGCAGGATGGTTTTGGTAGCTATCAGGTAGACAGTAATTGGACTGAAAATTAGACAGTGAGGTCATTTACGATGACAACACATAGAGTGAAAATTACTGCTTTGGTTATAAGTGTACACTATGGATTTTGCAGCAGATGTAAATTAGAAGAAAAATTTGCAAGTGGTTGGAGGCTTAAACTGGCTCTCATTTTGCCAGCCTGGTCCCCTTCCATGAGCAGGGGAAATGTAATGTCAAATCTGCTGGGAGTTTCTGGAAATTCTCCAACTATAACTATATCCTTGAAATGAAATTGCATAGCTCCTGTTGAAATAACAAGGACATGGAAATATCAGTTTGAGATTTAGATGTGTGCTGTGTTTTTTGCTTTTCAGGTGGATAGGAAGTCTCTTTTGGCCCGTAGGATGAGAATGCAAAGACATATAACGCAGAGAAGGCAAAATCAAAGTAGGAGTGAGATACAGCTAGGAGGAATAGCTGAGCCCCTCAGGGCCTATGCTATCTAATTTACGTTGAGTGTGCATAAGGGACATGACATTTCCCCTGTTAAGACCTCAAAATGTAAAGTTCAGTAGTTATGTGAATTCATTTTTGTTCAATGTCACTTAAAGACGCTACAAACTTAGCACACAATATGCACTCGGTATTCAGCTTCAGAAAGGGAAAGTGTATTTCAAAAATTGTCAGTAAAATGTGTAAACACACTCCCATAACAAATAATTCTGCCTATTGAAAGGATAAAGTGCTCTTGTCATTTTGAGTCTGGAAAAGGTATATTGAGAAAATACACTATATTGAGAAATTACATCCATACGTTATCATATATTGTTAAACATACAAATAGATCTTGTGCATTTCTTGATTGCCTTAAGTAATAGTGTTATTAAGGTGCTAGTAAACCTGCCTTGAAAATAAAAGCAGCATTGTTTTTTCCCTCCTTTATTCTTTCTCTTGAGGAATATGTTAGTGTAAGTATAGTCTGTGTTTTCTTTGGTTTTAAGGTTTAAGATGATGTCAGTAAAGATGATGTGTTTGATAGCACTTGCAGTTTTTGACATTGCTTTTTACCCACTCTTTTCAAGTACCGTGTCTCATTCTCTCACAGCCTCTCTGAGTTACACTGTTTTTCTAGCTCCCTGAGATCTTGTCTATATTAGCACAGTACCTCTGATAGGTGTTTTTATTTAAAATACTTAACTAATGCTTTTCTGTATTCTTCAGCAGATCCCACCCATCTATTTTTTCTTTTTTTTTTTCCCGTCTTTTACATGACTATGCAATGAACTGGAATCTTTCTCTGCTCCATTCCTACCAAAAAATAGACTGATGATTTTTTGGTCATTAGATTTATGTCAGCTGGTACTTTATTTTCCTTATACTTATTGCTATATTGTTTTGTGTTACTTTCAAAAAATCAGTGATTTCTTTGACTTCCAGGAGGGTTTTACAAGCATAAGTTCTCTATGTGCCAATGCCAGTCTTATTTGGGATTTAGCACAGGAAGGATTCATCTGAAGGGAGGCTGTGCCTTTATGATCAATGCAGAGGAACTCTAGGATGTGGTTCATGTACTGTGGGACATAAGTAGATGCCCAGGTTGATTTCAGGTGATATGCTCCTAAGTGTGTGCTTCTTTGACAGTAGAGGAAGCACGAAAAACATTATACCTGAGTTTAGTTGGAAGTTTGGACTACTGAGATTTTAAGTCAGTTTAAAAGAAAGAAGCTACTTCCCCCCCCCCCCCCCCCCCCCAGTGTAAACTGTTCTCTTCTTGTTATATGGACAAAAAGTTCATCCAGAGTTTTCTTGAGAAAACATGATTTTCAGAAATTATACTAGAGGAATTGAATAATTCTGTTGTTAACATAGTGCAGGAAACCCAAACAAATCCAGCACCCCCCATTGACAATAAAACTGAGAAAGCTATGGAGCAAAGAAAGGGTTCAGGTGGTACTGATACTGAAGAGAACATGTGTATTTTGCAGCAAAAATGTCATTAAAATGTAATTATTCCAAAGACTGAAAATAGCAAAAAATGAATAAAAATCATAAAGTCCAATAAAACTCTTCTAATAACTGACTATTTCCTAAATGCTCCTTGGTTTTTGGGGAAAGAGCATATGTATTTGCCATTTCTTCCTTGTTCAGAGTAATATTATGGGGGACACAGATATGGTGCACTGCACAGAATATGAGAATAACACAGACACTCTGTGCCGTAGTCAAATGTATGTGTTTTCACCCTTCCAATACCCTAGATCATGGTATTATATGCCATTTTAAAGTGTAGAAATTTGTTTAGTGATTTCTTCAGCATTCAGGGATATAGAGTTAAAACATATTTATGTGACTTTTCTGTGGTATTCAGTGTACTTATAGTATATTTTTATTCCTTACAAATTTTGTAGCGCCTTTAAAACTGGAAATATTAACTATTATCAATTAAGCAGTTACCAAATGACCTCAAGTTTGTGTTGTGCTCACATGTGCTGAAATTACAGCAGGGATTACTTCAAAGAAAACCCTTTGTTTGAAGTCTCAAAACTTGTAGTGATTGCTTTGAAGGTGTGGTCCACTCTTTTTCATTTGCTATTGGTAATGTTGACAGCCCTCTTTCAAATAGAATTTAATGCAATTTTATGAGTGATGGAATGGAATTGTATTAGAGTTGTAAAATCTATTTCCAATGGATTTGGTTTCTGTCACTTACAAAATGTAAGATGCTAAACATGGTTAGGAATATTATTGCAGCCATTCTCTTGTAACTGGAGGATTTGTGTCTTGACAAAGACCTTCTCCTGCACAAGTACGTGTGGTGCTACCAGCATCTTCAGGATATGACACACTTCTTTTTCCTCCAGTGGTAATTGCTCAGCAATCAAAATTTGGAAGGCTGTGCATCATGTCCAAGCTGAGAAAGAACACAGTGGGAGGGAGGAATGCTAAACTTGGTTTGGTTTGGGGTTTTTTTGTGGCTGTGGTATGGCCAATGACTTTTCAGGTCTTCAGCTCTATAAGTCCTCTGAATTGTCAATGTTATAAATTTTTTTCTTTTTCCAGCAAATAACATTTGGTATGCAACAAGCAAGAGGTCAGGTCTGCTGCAAATACAGTGTTAAGATTTGGGTTTCATTTGTTCTGCTTTAAAGGATGTTCCTAGCTTGTTTGCCTTTTTTACCATTTTTTCCCCTATCATTTCACAAACATATTCTTCTTTTCATATCATATACATAGTTTTTACTCTGCCCTGTTTGTAATAAAGAAGTGTTCTTTATCAAGATCATAAAGAGAATCACGGTTGTTTATCATGTTCCTGATACTAGCCATCCAACCCAGGCTACTGCTCTTCTGTTAAAATGGGCTAATGTATTTGGCTGTTCTACTGATAAAACAGAGTTATGAAAATGCTTCTGCAGACAACACAAGTTTGATTTTTAAAACAAACCAACAAGCCAAATGAATTTCTAGGCTTTAACTTGTCACTGAAAATTTTAAATTAGTCACTTTAGCAACTAATAGCTGGTGTGCTGAAGCAGGAAAGTATGAAATGCAAAAACCCCACAAACAAATACATATATGTATATGGTTGTTCAGTAGAAAGAGAACCAGCATCATGCATGTGTGTCATTAGGAACAAGGCACAAACATCAAGGTACTTTGCAGATGCAAAGAGCTGTACTTAATTTTCTATTGGAAGGTGACTGTTGAAAGGTCATTTCCTAAAGCATAAGTCAGATTCTTTGGGGATATATCCTTTAGCTTCATCTAATGTTTCATTGAGTGTATAAGCATTAAAGTCAGTGAGAATGACAGGCTGTAGTAAGTGGATCCCAGATGGGCCTTGGGATCTGCAGCGCCAGCTGTTCCACAGCTCCGATAACTCTTGCAGATCTGCAGATCCTTTTGCATCCGCCATGGCATGCCAAGCCCTGGTACTGCCCAGTGCTGATGTTAGAAAGGAGAATGGCTTAATAATTTAGTAAGCGCTACATTTCCTTTGGGGTGTATCTGTGTGATGCTGTTGAGTCACTGAGATATGTAAATAAGCAGAAGTTAAGAGAAACACAATCTTTTAGAAAGCCAAAGCTTTTAAATTTCTTTGTTATTCTGTTTTTCCCTCAAGGGCTTCTCTGAGAATTTATTTCTGTTTTTTATTTTTTAACCAGGTAGAAAACTCTCCTTTTTAAATCTGGTCTGAAACGTGGTTTTTTGCTTGTTAATATCCTGCCCTTCTGAAAATAATGATAAGTAATTGTATAATGATGCTGTATTTTCTTGTTTATGTGCATTTTTAGCTACTGATATTTTTTCAGCCTACTATCAATACTGGCCTTTTTAATTTCTATCTCAGCATTTGGTGTGTACATGTATCTATCCTTTCCCTTCAAATTCAGGAAACATATTCTTCTCCATCACCTGTGCCTTTGTAATATGTTAGTATAGACTTCTGCCAAGCTTTTAAATCTCTCAAATGTCACCTACTTCACAATACTAGAAACAGATGATGAAGAGACAGTCATACTTCTTCAGCATTTCCTGACTAAGAGGAATAAAATTCTGTCTTCTGGTTCTCTGAGTAAATGCAGTGAAAAATCCCTAAAAATATTGCATTTTGACACTTGTTTCTGTAATCCCTACTGTTCACTTCTGAAAAATCAAAGCATAATGCAGTCTTCTCTGTTCATGCAGATTTATATGCATTTAAATATTCAGTCCATATTTTCTGTTCCATATTTGCAAGTAAGAGATAAGACGCAGAATTACAGAACTGTGATAATATTATTTTCAATAGTATTACTCTGATAAGCTGGAGTAGTGCAGTTGAGAATCTGGATCTTTGCAATATTTATTGCTCAGGTACAAAATACATATAGTGCTGTATTAAAAAAACCCTAATGTTTTTGTTTAGATATGTAGCATTAAAAATTCCCAAAATTAAGGCATGAGCGGCTGCCTTTAAATACAGTTTCATATAATTATTTATACTTATGTTTAAAAAGAAAAAAATAAGACATTCCCAGCTAGAAACTTGCATAATGTTCAGGGCCTCCTCTCTTTTCTTCTGTCAGGACTCCACTTGCACTTCATGGAGGGACCAATAGGTATTGGAAAGCAAAGTCACAATTCTCCTACAGAATTAAAAAAAGAACTGGACTTTTTTGGTTTGTGGAAATCAGTCAAAGAATAACTGTATACCTGAAAATATGTGGCAAATAATGCGGTAGAATAAAGTGATAGAAGTTAATCCTGATAATAACTGAGTATTCCAACTCCAGCTGGGGCAGTCACTCTCTGTGCATCCCTAAGTCTGGGGACAATGCTGTACAGATTTTCACATGCCATGTTCTTTCTTTTATTTCTATGAAATCACCAATGCTTCATTACTAAAAAAAGCTGAGATAATGATTATAGAGCACTTGCAGACTTTATGCTGGTTTGAGCATCAGGATATGATAACGTGAATTATTTTTCATCTGTTCAGCAGCATTCAGTCTCCATGGAGGCTGAGAGTGCATTGTGAAAGGTTTTCATATCAGAAAAATAGTAGACCAAGCCCGATAGGTATCAACATCCAACAGAACTGGTTCTTAATGTGAGGAATGATTCATTCTTTTCTTTAGATAAAGTAAGCGAACAAGTCTCGCCATTGAGAGGCATTCAAAATTTTCCTGAATAGGCTTAGGTTTTCTGGTGGAGGTTTGTTATGTAACTCTAATGTGAAAAGAGGCTCCGTGGAAACGGCCACTTCTGACTCAACTGCTGGGAGCTTTCTATGTGCTTACAGTTCAGTTCAGTAATGAAGATGTCGATTTATAAATCCTATAGTCTTGCAAAGTTAACATAGCTTTGGATTAGTGAATTGTGTATTGGTCTTAGTCTTGCGTGTAAATTAACAAAATCAGAGAGCTTTAAATAAATACTCAAGCTCCTCTCTTCATTGCTTTTCCAAACATGTTTACAGTAATGTTTTACTGATGCAGCTGAGACAGAATTTACCAAAAAGTGTAGATCTGATTTAGACCCAGGAGGAATTTATAGCATTGGCAACTCTGGTTTTTAAAGGCAACAAATCCAGCACTGAAATTGCTGAAAAACAATTAATAAAGAGCTTAGACATGTATCTTCAGGACAAAATACTTGCAATCTCTCTATTTTTTTTAACTCAGATTATATCTCTGGGTTTCCACAGTTTCCAGAATTGCAACTGTCTTCACAAACACCAAAATGTAAAAGAGATCATTACTCATTAATGTATTTGTTCTTTGTGTTCAGAACTTAACAACCTACTTTTTCTTTGTGAATGAAATTTACAGGCTAGCATTTTTAAAATACATTTCTAACACTGTTAGAGCAAACATCACTTCAGAGGAGAGTCCAGCTGCAAGCATGTGTCTCATACTACATACCACAAAACCAAATACAAACTTGGTAACATAGTTAAAGAACTTGTTCCTTTCTGAACTTGAAATAACTTTTAACTTCAGGCAAGTTTTTGTTTTGAGCTTTATAAAGAAAACAACAGTTGCCAATATTTTATCTGAATGGGCCATATTCAAATGGAAAACTGTGGAGGTACAGTAGAGACTGAACTGTAAGAGAAACTGCTGACTGATCACAGATTAGCTTCTTTGGGTAATCCTTGTATGGATAACAAAAAGAAAAGAAGGATGGAAATAGTGAATGATTACACTCAAATGTAGATGCATTTAAGGAAAAAAAAACCCAAACCAAAACAAAAAAAAAAACACAAACAAAAAAAAACAAACAAGCCCCACACAAAATAAACACCAAAACCCCACCACACATAATAAAGGACAGTACTTTACTTTGACTGAAATAACTGTTTGCTGCAGTAGTTTTGCTACTTTAAAAGTACCGTCTCATTAAACAAAAAGTACGTTTGATATGTATTTTGTAAGGGTTGTAAATCAATTTCGCCTTATTCAGTAGTAGACTTTCATTAATTTTGAAGACTTTAGGTCATGTTCCTACCTTGGTATTGCTTTGCTGAGCTCCTTAGACAGGTGATATTATGGAGAAAATTTTATAGAAATAGATGATGCATTTCTTTTAAAAACTGATTTTTCTCCAGTTTGTTGTATCACTTACAGACGAATAGTACCAATAACTAAGCACTTATGCACTCATTAAAAATTAGCATTAATCAACTAATATGTTATGCCTGGATACATCTACGTATACTGGTCTTCTGGAAGGGATCAATACACCCTGAATAGCATAATTTGGTCCCTTCTTATTTATATTTACAGTAGCACAATACTATAAACCAAAGAGGTTTTTCTTGTTTTGTCATTTTTAATAACACTCTGTTTTGATTTAGGCATGTTTACTTCTGTTCATGTCTGATCCATTGATCTGTAAATGGGCAGAAATGAAATACACTCATGATAAAGGAATAAAGTTTTCATCTTAATCAGTCAAGTGCAGCCACCTCTGGACTGCTCGGGTTCCCTACTCTACTACCACATCAGTTTTAGTCAGATTAAACATTTAGTTCAATGCACATGAAGTATTACGAGAGGAAAAATAGAGTTGTAAAATCACAAGGTTAGAAGCCCTGATTAAGATCTATTTGTTGTGGGTTTTTAAAAATTATTTCAGTTAATCTACTCAGCCAGAGGGGATAGAGTACCTGTGGTAAAGTCCAAACACCAGGCTGTTTGTGACTAGTTTAAGAATGTTTCCTTGATGAGACTAGTTGGAATTTGTGTCTTATACATACAAATAAATACTACTGACACCTTATAAATAAAGAACAATAGTCTTAGTAAGAAAACCACTGTCCCTAAGAAGGGATGCTAATGTCCAAAATTCAGTTAAGTGCCATGAAATAAGTGGACAGAAAATTGTACTTCAAGTCGAGCATGGCTGTGTGTTTTCTCTCAGGATTTGGGAGGTTTACTCTTACCAGGTAAATAGGTGGTATTCATTGTTCGTTGTTTTCTATGTGTCTCCCACCACAGTGTCATGGAATATTTGTTAGTATATGAGTTTAGGTAGGACTGCCATGTCAGCCTTAGCATGTACCTTAAAAAATTCTTTGGTTATGACTGAGGGTATGAGTAAAAGATTTGGGTCTTCTCTAGTTGATGCCCTCTGAGGTCTTAATGCATTCAGCCCCATCAGTCTTAGTATCAGTATGTGCTTATTATATTGATTTTTTTTCTTTTGCAAGGAAAAAGAAATACATTTATTTTTAAAATTAAATTGCAAAATAATCTCTTAGCAAGTCTTAAAATTGCATCATTTTGATGATTTAGTTGGGCTAACCTGATTTTCAGAGTATTTTATTTGCATTTTGTTGATTAGCAGAAGCTTTATTTCTAGTCACCTTGCCGCTATTGTTTAGAAATGCATTTTTGAAAATGGAATTGATTTTTTTATTAAGGAGCCTTTCCTTTCAGCCAGAGATAAGCCAAATTGACACAGAATATTCTTAAAGCATATGCAGCAGATTGTCTGAATTCCTAAGCTGACTTCTCAGGTACTTTGCTAATGTAGCATTGATCAATCTACAGATCCCAAATTGTGGAGAAGTGATAGAAGTATTGGCCACAGGATGCACTATGGGCCAGAAAGATAAATTGTTTGGGTTGTCTTTTTGCAAGTTTAAGGTCACAATTCATTCATCTTGTTACTTCTCTGTATCCCTTTAGTGGCTTCAATTGCAGGATTAAATATTGAATGGTGGCAGATCATTCAATATATGGCTCTTCTACTTTGGCATTAGAAGGCTTTTCATGCTTAAAATGGAACAGTGTGCACACAGAATGCCAAAGGTAGTCGTGCCGATGATCTATTCTGTAAGATTAATCCCACAACAACATTATCAGGCAATTCTTAACACATCAATTTATTCCTGATATGACACTTCTGAAACAAATGGATAAATGCTTGGCATATACTCAGCATCCTAGGAAAGAGGATGTGGAATTGAACCCTCTACAGGAAAGATCCATATTTAAAATTAACCCATTAAAACCTGAGTCGGGAAAATTTTAGACTGAAATTCACAGCCCCTCATGCAAAGCTGGTCTGTAAGAAACAAGAGTGGGGTAAGAGAGAAGATTCTTCCCCAGAGGCCAGATCATAGTCTGCAGATTCACCACACGCCTTGTTTACAGTAATAGTTGTGCCATTATACTTTTCAACTAGAGAATTGCTTCATGTTTCAGTGTGTTTGGCTTCCCTCAGAAAGGCTCCTCTTTGCCCCCCTGCAGGGCTCTGCTCCTAATCCCACAGGAAGGAGCAAGATCTCTTGCAGACCTTTGCCACACAGCTCTCCTCTCACAGTTCACGAGCAAGGGCAGGCATTGCAAGGCTTTTAGTTTGCTGCACCGGTGAAAAGAGCAAGAGAATTTTGCCTCTAATGATTGCCACCTGCGCAAACTGTATAAACACCTTCTGTGTTTTCAAAGAATGGTACTTACAGAATGTGAAAAGCAGCACAGCTGTGGAGGGTAGGTGCATTTGCAGGTTTTGTAACTCGCATTATGATTGTAGTACAAATCAGCTCGAGGGAGTTTATTGATTCGTGCTTTAAAGCTGTTTTCTATAAGGTTTCAAAATTGGTGTTGTATTTTGTATGTTATGGGCTTTTTTGTTAAATCTGTCTGCAAATTAGGAGAGAGCCTCTGGATTTCAAAAGCACATTATTAACTTCAGCATGTGAGAAGTATCTCCAGAGATAGTTTTGTTTTTTCAAATTGTCTATAATGATTAAATGTGTTACATATGAGTTCAGACAAAAGTGAGATCCAGTTTCAGTCCTGCATCTGACTTGTGGATACACTTCCTAGTGGTGTATTAATTACGCTGCCTGTGCAGATGTCTTACACAGATATTCAGAAAAGGTTGACCCATTTTGTGGCATCACTCATGTGGCCAAGCAAGTGCAAAAGAAGAAGGTGCTGCAGAAGTAATACCCAGGAAGGAACTTGTGCCCAAGGAGGTAAGGTGACACCTCAACATTTACATTCATAATAAAGGAATTTGTCCTTTGGATCTGAGCGCTCCAAATGTGTCTACACTTTCTTGCAAAATTAGAAGGAAATGTTCTTGAAATTTTGGCTTTTGCCATCCCTCAAAAATGACGACAGAGAATTAGGTCATTTACACCTACATACATATGTCTAATACGTGTATGTATTAAACCCCTCTCTCTCTAAAAATATTTGAACCCAGGAATCTCATCTCATAGGGAACATTCGAGACTGCTGGAGTGTCAGCACTTCTGGCAGTCATTCAGGATATGGAGGAGTCTGCTACAAGGGCCACAGATGACTAAAAGTTTTTTAGGCAAGGAAGAACAGTTTCAATAGAGAAGGCTGACAGAGACCTGCCCAAAGATGTCCAGTGTGGCAGTCTGTCAGAGCACATTTCTTGAAAGTCAGAGATCTATTTTAAAGCACTTTCAGAACCTAATCCTCACAAAGAATCATTTCTGTGCCTTGAAAATGGTATAAGGCAGTATTTATGCTGTAGATTCATTTTTCATACTACCCACCTATTATCATGCAAGATTCCTTTTGATCTCATGGAGAATTACACATATGAATTACCTGCTGAATATGTAGTAATTCAGATTCAAAAGAAAAAATTCTCCTTAGTGTTTGAATTATTTTTTTAAAATATCTTCTGATACAATTAGATCCCATATAAGGACATTCTTAGATAGCTACATGAGCTCCCTAAGTACATATTTCCCTGTAACATAGATTGCAAATAAGTTGCTTCATAGGTGTCATGGTGTAGACACCACAAATTATAATGAAATTCTCTTTTTTTTTAATTGGTGAAAATGTTTCTCCTGGGCTTGAAGATGAAATAGCAAAGATGAGAAAAACAGCATGTTACATTCTTAAATCTACAGGATGATAGAATGATTTTCTTTGCTTTAAAAGACCTGCTTTCACTTAAAGGTTGACTTTTCTGCTTACAGAGAGAATTAATATGCTTATTGCCTTCTTCTAGATTCTTTTTAGCACTGTAAAATTAATAACCTCATTATCACATACTCACTAGCCTTATATTTTGTTGTTTCATTTTTGCCTGTTAGATGGACATGAAATTCAAGGTGCAGTTTGGGAGGTGAAAAGCATGGCTGACCTGGAGATTTGACTTCTGATATATATAAAAGTGTGAGCCAACACTTCTCTGTTGATAAGCAATATATGTGACCCATGATGGGCAACTTGCTGTTCCGGTGGAGCAAAATATTAGAGCTAGAGCATGCAGGCTTCTGCTCCACTAGACTTGGAACAGATTAGTAAAATACTTTCCCAGCTTGAGGGGTTTCAGTTTTGTGGGTTTTTTCCCCCCATTACAGATAAACTCATGTGCAAGTTTATTATAAGATTCCTTTGAGAGCACTAGCTTTTTATGAATGGAAAGGTAATTTATAAATGTCCAACATAATTGTATTTTATTATTTTCCCCATAGGACATAATTGCTGTGTTTTCTGTAAGAGACTGCAGTCAGATTTTACAACTACACAGATTTAGTGTTGTACATATTACTTGGTTTTGATAACTGAAGTGAAAATACTTTTCAGTGGAGGTCTTTCTTATTCATATGTTACAATCCTCAAACCAGAATGAAGACTTTACCAAGGCCAGAAGCATTCAGTCCTAAGTTACTGATGCAGGGTTGATCTTTGCCTAGTATGTGGGTTTCTGTAATGCTAAAAACTTCTAACCAGTTTTCTCTGACACGTCTGATACTTCTTTGTTGGAGTGGCCTTGAAGTCTGCTATTTGTAGATCTCTGTTTGAATCATGGGGTCATATTGATGCTTGATTTGGTCACTCAGTTATACTCCATATTTGTATGTGCTTGTCTTAGTTCCTGAATCTTACTCCTTTGGGCATAACACATCTTCAGTCACTATAACATCTAGTTCGTTTTCTTCTTTTTTAAAAGCATTAATATTAACTAGAAAAATCTTTACTCAAGCAAAGTCCAGGATTTGAACGTGTGTGGTCACAAGCTGAATTCATTATTGCAACATTAAATGTCAGTTAGTAAATTTGAGACTTTAAGCCATAAAAACAGTTCTGTGATCTGATATAGAGATTTGGTGTCAGGCACTGAAATTCTTCAAGCATTTCTTCCTGGCTTAAAGCTCTAAAGGCAGCTTAGATTTTTTTAGTAAGGCTTGGTAGCAAACTCCATCCCTATATTGGATTATCACTACCTCCAGAAGCCCCATGCTCAGTCTTGTGCTGGGAGAAGAGTCACTCTTTCCAACTGCAAAGCTGTCTATCAGCATTTAAAGGAGAATATTAAAGTTTAGAAGCAGTTTCCCAAAATCTCAGGAAAAGCATGCAATAGGAAGAGTTCATCATCATGGGATATTTTTCATATGGGTGAGGAAATAATCTTTACCTATTCCAAAGCAGACAATTGATGAGAATTCCAACTATTCCTCAGAAAGCTTCTAAAAGGTTTGTGTGGAATATGTTCTCCAGCATGCAGATGTATCCATGACAAGTTCCATGTTTTGTATTTCTTACATAAAAGAGAATGGTTAGATTGCTTTAAAAGTCCAAGGTAGCAGGACTGTATTCCTATCTCAGGGTAATATTAAACTCAGAATAGGAAGGAGAATGTGAAGTGTCTCACTCATACATATACCTTGCAGTTCAAACTCACAATATTTCCTCTTAAGAGTCTTAGGAAAGATGGTTTTTCTTAAACTAATAGATGCTTTTGTCATGAGTGCACAGCTGTGTTAAGTATCAACTTCTTTGTAAAGCATTCAGCGTCCCATAAGGCTTTTGATTTGTAGATTCAACTCAGTGTATACTGTTGGACACAGGTATTGAATATCCCTATCATATTAGTATTTAAGTGGTGCACAGGTAGGACTCTTAATATACTTTACCAGAAGCATCTATTAGGTGTTTTGACTTTATAAATTGCACCATACTAGTGCGTTTAGGCTGCACAAGACCATATTTTTAGGAACTGTTTAACACAATCTATTGGCCAAAGAGAAGTGAGTCTGCTGTTTTCACAGTGGAGTTGGTTATTTCACAAGGTAGTATAGTGATTCCTTGTTCATTTGTTAGTGTTCTAAGACAAGTTGTTTTATTCCTTTGAAAGGAGAGTATTATGGGCCCACAGTGTATTTAATAGCTTCAAAAACATCAACTTATTGTGTATGAAATCTAGTAAAGCTTTCTCGCTGAGAGGTGTCTCCAAATTTTTTGTCTAAGTTTTCTAAATACCAGAAGGTAGATCAGGTTATTGCAAGTACTCAAAAAAGATTATTTTGATAAGGTATTCTGAAGCTAAATGATTTTGAGGCAGTGCTTGTGGGGAACATTGGCAACGAGAGTACAGTTAGATGAAGGCAACTGTCAGTTGGCAAAGAAAGTGGTCATACTCAAGAAAGTGTCAAAAGTGACAATACTTGATAGGGACAAACTGAACTGTTTTCCTTCGTCCTATGCCTTTTCCATAATTTGTTGCCATCTAGCAATAGGCTAAATTATGTTTCTTTTCAAATGCCTGAGCTCCACCTTGCACACAGAGACATATGCCCATACCGTTTTTCATAGTATCTATCTTGAGTAGATAGGATATGTAACAGCCTTTTTGGTGATTCTAGGGAATAATTGTCCATATTTCCCTGAAAATAACACAGTGCACTTTTTAAATAATGACAGCTGGCATTCATGAGGAGGTGCAGAATAAAACACAGGTATACATGCATATATTCTGTGTCTTTTTTGAAGAAATCTGTGATTCCTCTAGCTTGCAGCTTCTGTCTGCTGTAAAACACTCAATTGTCAATATGGGCAGGCCTACAGTGGGTTATTATATCACAAATACATCAGTTTGTTGCTCTCTGTATGTATGCTTATGTGTGTTACACAGAGTTGAATATGGGAGCAAAAGGGAAATGACATTGTGTGGCACAGTTTGGTTTGCACATGAGTTACTGTCAGATTTCTTTCCCTCCTTTACTCTCTCTTCCCCTTCCTTCATATTAGTGAAATTTAAGTCTGTTGTCTGGGGAAGGGAAGTTACGATGGTGTAACTTTCCATATGAACCAGACTGGATATTCGTGAAAGTTCAGGCACGTAGTGACCTTGTAAGCTCTGACCAAAGCTGGGTCACCACCTTCTGTGTGTTCATCAGTGTGCTGTAATATGCCAGCTTTAGGCAGGGCTCCCCCTTAGCACTCCCTCACACTAGGTAAGGTCTGGTTTAGCTCTGTTTTTAGAATTCTCTTTTCTGAAAGTCAAGTTGTAATAAAACCAGCCAAGGTTTTTTCATGAAATTCAGCTGCTTCTACAATGTACCCTTAGGACTTCTGAGTCCACTCAACAGTCTGTAGTTTTCAATTACTGGCCACATATGGCTTTTAAGGGATCTGGCAAAGGTAACCAAGAAAATTGAACTTAGCAAGATTAAATTTGCTGTGTAGGGATCTTCATCTTCACAAGAAAATTCTTACAGCTGTGTGAAGGAAAAAGCAATTAATAAAAAAAGGCTGAAAACTACACATACCTTGTCTGAAAGTGACTTATAGATCTGAGAATTAAAAAAATCATCTGCTCTCTAGCCACCAAAATACATCAACATTTGGCAAGTGGAAGAAAAGATTCTTTGGTATGTAATTAGAGTTATTATAGGTTTCTTCTTTCTATATGAATTTATTTCAGCTATGTTCACATTCATTAGGCATTAGCTTGTTCTAAAACTGAGTAGCATATTTGTGCATCTGATATTTAAGATGAGACATGTATCTGAACCATGCATTGTCTCCCTGGCCCTTTCACAGTTACGGGTTTCTCATTCTTAAAATGATGAAGACCTGCTCTGTTATCTCAAAACATTTGTGCAGCTATTGGTTATGTAGTATCACCTTTATGGATTGTATCCCTTGTATGCTTCTAAACTAGTGAAACGGACAGAATTTACAGATAGAGAAAACCAGAAGTGAAAGTTGTGGCATTTAAATAGTGAAAGTGTTTCATATCCACTGAGAAAAACACAATGCAAAGGCATTTTATATAGTAGTGTTAATCAGAATATTTCTTTTACCTCTGTAAGGGCCCAAATATACACTCAAACAGCAGTAGAGTTACTCATATTTATAGACATATGGTACCACGGTCCTTACTGTAGTAATATGGTATGCTGGTTTGGGGTTTTTTTCTCATTTTTGCTAATCTGTATTTTTTACACAGCAAAGGGCCAGAAATCCAATTTAGACTGTAAGGAACTGCTGGTTTCCCCGTTAGCATAAGGGAGAGAGCACACCACTTACCAACTGAGCAAAATATGAATAGTGGCATACAGTTTGCATTAATTTAACATTTGTGATGTTTAAGTGGCTGCAGCTAAAATTCAGCTCTGGATGGCAATGGAAATACGCATCCAATCTGCTGAGATGGTACTGACCTGTATCACAGGAGAAGTTACTTTGAATTAAACTCCATTAGTTGTTTCCAAAGTTGTCTCTTCCACCCATTCCCTAACTGAGTTATTATAAAGTGCAAGAATATATTTTTGACAGCAAGGCTGCAGGAAGTGCAGCTTGCAGCTTAGTAGCAGAGTTGTAGTGTTTTGTCCTAACAATCTAGAAAATTATATTCCCAGAAATCAGTAAGTGTAGCAAGAATGCTTACCTATAGAAATCTCTGCAGTTGACTTTTTTAACAGCTGGTAGCCTGTGGGCCTGAATCATTGTGTTCTCAGACCTTCCTTTGTCCTTTGGGCTATATCTGCCTTGCTTGGAAAGCCTCAGTTAACACCCAGTGTTTGTACATGCTTATTCACTGGGTTTCACCAGTGTGTCACCAAAGATTATGGTCTACCACCCTGATGATGCTACTATTTATGTTAATGGCTGAATTTAACTGAGGGAATTGCAAATCAGTCTTAGATACCCTCAGACACACCTGCTTATAACACCTGAAACATCTGAACAGAAGTGGTCAGTGCAAGACTATGGAAAGTACCAAGAGAGACACCTGAGAAGTCCTGAAGCATGATCCAAATACCAGACTCCTTCACAGCAGTTTAAATGTAGTATAAAATCAGGCTGTACAAAATCATATTAGAAATGTTTTTCCCAAGCTGTGTGAATAAAATCTTTATTAAATTATGTGAAATATGATTTGATATAAAATAATTCATAGGTCATCTTTTAAAATTGTGTGTTCACTGTCAGAAGCAATAGATGCTTATACATTATATAAAATAGTATCTTTATTCCCCCTCCAGTTAGTGTTCTAACTAATTGGCTTTTCATACATTCATATTATTGTACTAGAAGTTTAATATTTAAACTACTTAACATGCAAATTGATTACTAGAGGGTCAGACCCTGCTGTAAGCTTTTATCATGAAATTTTATAGACCTATCTGCACCTAGTTAATCTTTTTCTCTTGTGAATCCTATCAAATTGTCTATCTGAGGTACTTAAATTTCTTTAAAGGCACAGATTTCCACTGGAGATATATATTGTTTAGATCTCATAATGGTTGATAATTCTGGCATTTTTATTTTTATATGGTGTAGTCCATCAGGGGAGAAGTGTGAACTAGGGCATAAGGTGAAGATTTTTTTATTGCTCTTCTAGAAATTAAAGTTTCTAAATTCCAGGTTTTGTGTGTTTGTTAGCTGTTATATAGCTGCTGATTTGCTAAATTACCCATTAACGAACCTCGGGAGAAACCTCAGGAGCAGTGTGTGCTGCTGGGTTAGAACCCCTCCATCACCTACCCCACAGTGAGCTCAGTCTGTCAGAAAAGTTAGGGACCCAAGTCTAAGCATCTTCAGGTATTAAGGGCATGTAATTCCCTCGTTAGCACCAGCACACCAAAGGTTGTTTTAGATGGATATAAGCACTGTAATATCTGGTGGTCCTTGATCAGACAAGCCTTCCTGCTGGCAGCACAGAGATCCTGATTCACAGAGAGAGTGAAGATATATACAGGATTGAGACAAAAAATTATGTTTGTAGTGGATTGGTGTTCCTTGTTCTCTACGAAAAGTTGTGGGCCTGGAGGGCATTTTGTGTTGACACAGGGGACATGCCATGGGATGGCTGCAGTGTGTTTGACTGTGGCTGGATGCCAGTGCAGGGACTTGGAGGAAGCTTTGGGAGTGACGTGCCTTTGGGACACTGGAGGCCAGCCTACTGTGACATGGGGGAAGGATACAAGGCTCATACATGAAGTGGGAATAATATGTACAATGGAATGGCAAAAGGAGGGCTTTTATCACTTTTAAAATATTTTGTGCTTTTGAAAAATGAGAGTATTAGACTTGAGCTAGCATGGTATTCCTTTTTCCTTTTGTAATTCAACTTTCTGCCCCACAGGAACAGCAGAAAAAACATCTTTAGTGAGTTTGATTCTTTTGTTTTGCTTGTGTTTTTAAAGGATGCGACAATAAGTCAGGAAAAATGTATTTTGATGTTTTGATTTCAAATTTAGTGATTTAGTCAGCCAGACTTACTTTTGAAACTGGGAAGGATTGCTGTTTCATGACTTGGTAACATTATTCCTTTACAAATATTTTAAGACCATATTTTCAGGCCTAGATTAAGCAAATTGCAGAAGAACAGAGTTTAATTGCAAACTCTGTTTTTCTTTACAAGAGCTCATCATATTTTTCTGGCAGAAAGTCAATGTGGAAGCATTTATGTGACTTCCTCCCCACTAAACCCATTATATCTGTCTTTGGCCATGGGTTTGCGCTGTTAATATGTCATAGAGAGAGCAAGCAGGTTACTAATCAGAAGGTTAAAGGTGACTTGCTTAAATAGAACTACATTAGCCACACTTAATGTGAAAAGACAAAAGAAAGCAGGGAAGAGGCAAAACCGAGAACAGCAACAGCTTTTTCTATGATCTGTGAAGTAAGGGTAGCCTGCATGTTCACAGGTTATTTTGATCCAGATTGCCGTATTTCAGCATACCTGAAACATATTTATTCCAACATTGGTTATTTTGCTAGGTTTTTGTCTAAGATCAAATACTTCCTTAAGTCTGATTTGTGTCTTCTTCACTATACAATCTGTAAAAGTAAAGTAAAGGTAGCAGTGTTTCAGAGAAACCAGTGAAAAGACAGGGCGTATTTTACACTCAGCAATGAAATGCAGAGAAGTCCCAGTTTGTGCTTCACCCTGAGTGATGGATCTGTGTGTTAAAAAGTAACACTCTGCAGTCATGCCACTTTGGGTGCAGAAGTCTGTCTGCATTAGCCAGGAGCTTCACCCAGACTAATAGACTTTGTCAAGAGGTATGGCACAGTGCTAACATGCTTTGATGTTTTGCAGCTCAGAGGTACTTACATACTTGCCAGGTCAGGTATTTTAGCATCTGTATGTAGAAATCCATCCTCAGATTTGTAATTGGAAAAATGTTTATGTAATAATGGAACGAAGGCATGCCCCTATTTTACAAAACAGCAGCAAATTCTTGAAAGTAAGTAAGTTTTTTTTGTTAGGCACATTTGTTTTTAAACCTACTCTGGTTCTGAAAACAAAGAGTAATCAAGAAATTCAAGAATCAAGATGCATGTTGCAGATTCTTATTGTGTTTTCATTACCATAGTTACTTGCATATTAGTTATATGGTAATTACTGCTAATGTCACATTGTTTTACTGAGAAATTGTATTTGTTTTCCATATAAAAATTTAATAAAAACACAGCATATTAATACTAAGATAGAATGAAAACACCCTTACCCTTTTTAACATGTGATTTAACATGTACCCATATAAGTAGCATCTATAGAATTTTCCAGTTGTTAAAATCATTACTGGGCAATAATGTGTTGTGAAAAAGCATTGTAAAACCATCTGTAGCCTTTCAACTAATTTCTTTCATGCCATTTCACTCAATTTAAACCTGTTTGACACTGTCCAAGTTAACAAGTTACTCTTTTCTGTTCTGCACCTGCTGGTGGCAACCCGTAAATCAACATCTCATCCAGAAGCATGAAAGACCTCATTAAATCTATTTTCGTGTGAGTTAACAGATCTCCAAATTAACCTTTCTTTAAAAATAAAATAAGGTAGTAAAGGTCAGCCTTTTTGTACAACAAAGTTTGCTGACCACAGAGATTTTCAAGCCTGATGGCACATTTGACTGCCTGGTTGTCTCATCATTTTGGCAGTGATCTGTTTTATGCCAGTGAGGAATGCTAAAACTCTCTCTGTTGGAAATGTGATGTACATGTACATTTTATAATTTTTTAAGAAGTAGGAAATGAAAGATGGAAGAAAAAATGTTAAAACATTTTTCCCCCAACAGTAGCAAATCATTGATGTGAAATTACTTTTGCTAACAATTTGTGGGGAGAATGGCTCACCTCTCCATTCACTTGCCGACTCTTTGAAAGGCAATACAATCTTTAATTTTGCATTTGCTTTACTATGTTATAATTCTCTTTATTTCACTATAGGTAAATGCAACTAAATATATTTTGACACAATAGTTGCAGAAGGACTACATAAGAAAGCCGTGCCTGACTTGAACATGGACTGTTAACCATTTAGGGCAATTAATTGGACCTGGGAAGCAAAAACTAAGCCCATATATGCTGGCAGTCCTAATGATATTCAGGACTACTATACTGATATTCAGGTATGTCTGAAGATGAAGGGAAAATTTATTTTAGGCACATTACTTTTTCAGTATAGGGTATAGAAGTTAATCTTCTTCCAACAGAAATGGCAAATATAATTCACCTACATTATACATAAAAGACAAATGACAAACATTTCCAAAACTGCAAATGGAAATGTCTATAAATAAAAGCACTTTAGCAACATCAAGTAAAGATAGAAGAAAAAAGACAATAAAGCATTAAGAAGAAAAATGAATATGCTAAGGGTACAAATAGCATCTTAGTAACAATGTTATTACAGCAACATCTATACTTCTGAGTTTGTGTGTCTCATAGAGAACTGAACTCTGATTATAAAATATGTTGAGTAACAGACAGTACAGAGTGCCAATATTTGTAGCAAGGTGCAAGACAATTTATTTATGACATTGGTTAAAATACTGCTACACTGAGCAAGCTTCATTTTTTTCTTATAATTTTTATTTCCGTTTACACATAAATAAATGTTTCCACTGACTGCATTGTAGGGCCAACGTGGATTTTTCCACCTTTTGTCACTACCTAACAGAACATGTTAGCATTAAAGTAATTTGGGTTGGTTGTGAAAACATGCTCAATATTGAACTTGATTGAGTATCTATGACAGAAAATAACACCAGGGGACAATGTGACTCATTAAGAATCTACCGCTAGTATATAAGGGAGAGAAATTGTATGTGCTATCATGGGAACTTCAATGGAGAGATAATGTCTTATGCTAGCTGTACTAAAATGACTCAGACATTCAAAAAAATTATAGATAACTAAAATATTGGTCCAATAAATTCTTTATTAAGTATACATTGATGGCTAAAAAAGAAGAAAAAAATACAGTGTTAATGTTGGCTTAGCTGATTGAACAGATTAATTTATGATTGTTAAATAAAGGAAAATGAAAACTAGGAAATATTATCTTTCTGAAAGACTGTAATGTAAAATCTCTCTTGGTAAATTAAAAACGCACTTTACAAACTCAAAAAAAATTATTCATATCCAAAACCTGAAATGATTCTTTCAGATTTGTGTTGAAAACTGCCTTAGATAGAAAATAAAAAGCCTGTTAAATAAATCAGTTTGAGGGGATGTGTATTGGAAAACAACTGGAGGAGAGCATGATTTGGTGATAATGAGGATGTATCAGCTAAGAAATTCAGAAAACTGAAAAGGCAGAGGAAAAAATTAGGGAGAAATCTGTAACCAGTAAGTTTGATGGGTTTTCTTTTTTTTGATTTCCTTTAATGGGGCATTTGTTGGGTTTCTTGTGGCTGTTAAAGTGAAACTGAATGTATCGTAACAATGTTAACCAAACCTAGACAAAAACAGAAGAATTCCCCAGAGTAAGGCAGAAAATGCTGAATTATTCAATAAATATTTACCTTCTGTACTTGGATGGAGGAATTGGGGGCAAAGAGGCAGTTGGATCACATGATAAAATATTTGCTTTTCCCATGGAAATATGAAATTGCAGCTATTAGTACTGGATGTTTTCAAGCACTCTAGACAGATAACTTCATTCAGGACTGCAAAAATGCATAGTGAAACAACAGGTAGACATAAAGCAGATGAGTTAAGACTGCAAACACAGATGCCAATTTGTATTAAAGTTCCATTAAGAATACTAAAAGATCTGGCTGAAAGACTTTTGCAGTTGTTAAGCTGGCTTCCATGAAGTTGTCTAACACTGGAAAACTTCTGTAAAACAGAAGACAGTGCTGTTACCTACATTTTCTAAATACTGACTGTTTATAATTTTACAAGACTGACTTTTTTTTGGCAAAATAACGTGACTGAATGATGCAGAAATCATTCATGTAAATCATTAACCTTTTACATTCAGTAGCATCAAGACTTATTAATGACTGAAGCCATCTCTGTGCTTTTATGAAAGATTTTCCACTGCCAGAAATTTTAATCATTATCTTTTCTCCTAAAATGAATTTAAACCAGAAATGTCACTAATGGTAGATCTGTGTCCAGTGTTGTGCATGTTTGTAGTGGGATCTTTTGAGTCTGACTTCCATTTGTAGCGTGCAAGATATGCACGACCATAAACCTTGACAGTTTTATTCCATGTTACAATTGCATTCTTTATTTAAAAATCTTTGTGATAAAGATACTAGGAAACCTCCTCTATAATGTCTGTTTTATTTCCAGCAGCTGTCTGCAGGCTGTTCTTTTAGACCCATAGTTAGAATAATTGATATAGAGTCTTTTGAGATGGTAAGGAATGTGATACTTCAGACCATCTGCAAAATGGTAGCCTTACAATAAAAATGAAATGAATAAAAGAAGCACCAGGTACTCACTGTATTAATCTTTTTTCTCTGTCTATGATCTTTTTTCTTTTACCTGTAATAGAGCCCTAACCTTTAAATGTTCTCGGAGTTGAACAATTTTTCATGATCCAGCTGTCTCAGGATTGTTTTAGTTCAGTTTAATATATCTTTTGATTCACTGTTCGGGGGGTTTTTTGGAGTCATTTATGAGATTTATCTCCTGTGCCAGACAGGGGGATAGTAAATCATAATTTGAATAATTACAAAATTATTCCAGTTGAATAAATGAATATGACCTCATTAGACAAAACTCTGAAGACCAGTGTTTTTTTCTAACAAATAGCTGTTTAATGTTACTTTTCTATACCCTTTCTCCCAATAAAATATAAGCATACCAAATCTCTGATTCTTAAGTTTTAAAAGAAAAAGAAGCTGAATTGAAGCATATTGATGTCTCCTTGATCTGTTGAAGTAATAATTTCCAGCCCCCAATATCCAATCCAATATCCATATGCACTAAAAGAGGGTTATTCCATCGCACTTGACTCCAGACAGATGCTGTGACCGTTTCTTTTGCAGCCTTAGCTTTAAATTACACAGACATAGGAGCATGTCAGTTCACTGGATGATCCAGCAGTGATGGTCAATGCTCGTGTACGCTGTGCTGGTACCGCCTTGATCCTGAGTCTTGCTATGCAGTGGCTGTGACTTCTTTGTATTGGGGCAGGCTTTCATCCAAATTCTTAATGATCTAGTTGAAGCCATTGAGCCAGCAGAGTGTTATTTCCTGATCCTCTCCCCACCCCCTCTATTCCCAAATTCTTTGCATAGTTTTCTGAAGATTTAGTAGCTTGAACTTGCTCCCTGCAGAGTCAGACAAACAGCACAATTGACAAAACACAGGAGGCAGGGTTTGTAGGAGATGGACATAACTGCAGCAGCACTAAATATTTTAATGTCAGCTTTAATGGAACTGTATCCTAACCCTGGAAAAAATTACCTGACATCACCAGCAAGCTGAACCAACTCACCATGCAGCTGCACAGGCTGATCTAATAAAAGGGGTAGGAAGGAGGCAGGCAGGCCTGGGACCCCCCCTTTTGGTGCCTTTAGACTGTCATAGCTGTAATATGAAAATGCTTAAGGTTTGCTGAAGACCTGGAAGTTTATGATTCAGTTTTACATCACCTAATTTGTGCTTGCATGTACTTTATTATTGCTCATTGCAATTTACATGAAAAAATTACTTGTGAGGCAGAAAGGAGGAAATTAATTCAAAACCCAAATTTAAAAGTCCAAGTAGGACTTTCCATAAATAACTAACCAGTAAAAAAATATTCATTTCAAAAATAAATGTAAATTTCTTTTGGAACTTGATTGTGTCCCCAAAACCCCTGTACTCCCTCTTGAAGTATACTGAGCTCATTGTACATATTGGTACCTTCTTATTTGACCTTCCTTTCCTAGGAAATAGCAAGGCATAACAGGAGTTCACTGTCTGTACACTTATTTGTTCCACATTTATTTTCCCAGGCTTCGGACACTGGGTCTCAAGTTAGAGGGAAGAGGTAGGTCTTACCATTTTGGTCTGGTGCTTGGGTCAAGCAGGAAAGTGGTGTTAAACAGGAGCAAGCAGAACTGTTGGCTGATGCAAGTTATTCTTGCTCCAGAGTGTCACTTCCTTTCTTTGCTTTACTAAATCTCATCTGTGTCTGTTTAACCATCATTCAGCTATTTCAGAATGGCACCTTTGTTTCCACAAGATTACTTGGCATTGTTGACGTCCATGTAGGCTCCCAGCTGAGTACGTTTGCTGTCAGATAGTCCAGATATTCCCACCTGTGTGAGCAACGCATGGGACTTCCCAAGTTTTGTTCACTGAAATGTACGGTTGATCTGCTTTGGGTAAAGCTGATGGTGTCAGGACAGATCTGAGGCAAAGCAGCCCATTCTGTTAGTTTGTTTATTCTGGGTGTGGTTGTAATTTTCAAGGCATGGAAAGAGTGATTGATTTCAGCCTAGTCTACCTCACTAGCCTTGCCTGGTATAAAGTAGCTTTCTTTTTATTAGGTAGTATGAAGAAAATAAACTTCTTGGAAGGTCTGCTTTTAACTTCTTATCATGGAAGCCTTTAATACTTAAGTTTATAACTTTCCAGTTTACCACTTCCCTGTCCTTGGGCAGATACTGAAAAACCCATTTTAGAGGTGAGGTAGCTGTGTGTTAGTCATCCTAAATACATTGATAAATTATGAGTCAATGCTGTGTCATCTAAAATCAGCCATGGGATTTGTGAGATTAATAAAAGTTGCTTTGTTTCCTTCATTGTTCATCACAAGTTTAAGTAAGGAGGGAGTACATGGTGGGAATTGTACTTTCAGGTATCTGGAATTGCAGACTCAGGTTTAGAAATTAATGGTCAATATTATGTTAAAATAAGAAAGTTACTTTATAACTGAGAACAAATAGTATATAAAATTAAAAATAAACTTGTCCTTCTGCAAGCTCTGTTCAAACAATTTTACTAGCAGATTTATGAAGCTTTCTGGGATGTGCACTGAGTCCTGTACTTAAAAGATACTTACTCCCTAGAGTCCTACTAAAGAAATAATGTTGAAGTTATTTCTTCTCTGCTAGTTTTGTGAAGCCACAGAAATTACCTGTATTTCACCTGACAGCATTCTTGACTTTTCCCTACATTTTGACACCATGACAGGTTTTGTAGTTAGAAAACTGAATGTTCTAGCTCTGTTTTTAACAATTAAATGCTTTTACTTTAATTCAAAATTAATAGAAACAAAATCAGTAACTTCAAAATGAGTAATACAAAGTATGATTCAGCTAGTGATGAATTTTGTCTGCGGTCTATAACAAAGTAAAAAATTAATGAATAAAGACATTGCTGTAAATATAACATCTCCTCTTTTCAGATTTAAATCTTATTGCTTTACACATTTAATTTTGTGCATAAGTGTTGAAGTGATGTATAGTCATTATTTATAAAACTTGGGGTGAACTTGAATCCTCCTTATATTCTCACAGAGCATTTAGGAGGGAATAGAGAATTCTGAGTTTCACCCTCGGAGTTTGGCAGTCAACTCCTTCAGTATATCCAGTGTAAGTGTATCATCTTGCTATTTTCTCTGGATCCTCTATGCACTTGGCTCTGCCTGAGGCCAGAGCCACTATACCTACAAAAGTGTTTCTGCCCTTTCTGTGGGCTTATATGGCCCTATTATACACATATTTTCATACAAAAGGAGATTTCCACAAGTACTGATTTGCTTCAAGAGACTTCCCACAACAGAAGATAAAAGGATGATGTAATTCAGTGAGGAAAGGAATTGCAGCAGTCTCTTGAAGCAAGCAGAGTTCCCTTTATACTGGGTTATGTATGGGTGCTTTCTGTGTGTCTATATATGTATTTAAGTGTCTATTTGTAGCAGAATGAAACTTAAAGTGTTTGCAATTAAACACATTTGACTGAGCTTTGTCAGTGCCATGAGGTAAGTGTTCTCAAATGCTGTGCACCTGTAGGTGCTTGCAAACTAGTAGGGCTGAGATAATTTATGCTGTCTGTCACTTAGCTGTTTTTATCAGTTAATCATGTTTTGTCATTAGTTCTCTACATATGTCACTCTATATGCTCTTTTGTACCACCTACTTCCCATATTATTCACAGGAAATGTAGGTTTAACCCATAAAAGAAGTACACTGTTGCTCTTACGTAGAGAGAGAAATAAAGCGAAGTTTCCAATTATTACAGTCCATATGCTCCACTGAAGTTACAGCATTTCACTACTGATTTAGCAAAGCACAAGGAAAGAGCTGTAGGTGAATCTAGAATGTCCTGTAAGTTTATTTGCAGATCAGCTACTGGTTCACCACTAAGATTTATTTTGCAGTTCTAGTCACAAATACAGTAAGATTGTTAGTGCACCGTGTCTTTTAAGAAAAAACAAACCTTCCAGATCAGTTTTCATTTCTAGGATCACTTGAGCACCACAGGAATTGTAAAAGAAAGTATGTAAATAAACAAATACAGAATATTCATAGCAGTATAACTGAACTCTTTTTTTTCCCTCGTGCATGTGTGGGATGGTATTTTGTTTGGCAAGATACTTTAAGAACAAATGGTAATTTGAGAATGAGAAACAATGATTCAGCTAGTAGGCCTTTATTTCTGTAGTTATAAAACACAGTAAAATGAGAATTGCATGAACTCAGGATTAAAAGGCATCTGTGGAACTTCCTAGGTCCAACCTTCTGTTGAAAGCAAGGCCTTAGACTTAGATGATGAAGGCCTATGTCTCAAGCAGAGATTATTTGAAATAATTTCCCCTCAAGGGAGATCCCACCTTATAGCTGGGCAACTTATTCCAATTTTTCATTGCTCTTATAATGGAGGTTTGGGGGAATGAGGAGGTGTTGTTTTGGTTTTTGGGGTTCTTTTAATACAGATAGAATATCCCCTGAAGCAGCTCGGACCCATTTTCTCTTGTTCTGTCACTGTGAACTGTTGTGAGGAGAGTACCTCCATCCTTCTAACCTCTTTTTAGTTACTGGGAGACTAGAGACTATCATTAGGTTCCTGTGAGCCTTCTCTTCCCTAGATTGCCTGAATCCCTTCTTTGAACTTCTCTTCATGTGGCAGGTTCTCCAATATCAAATAATCCTTGTGGCACTTCAACAGATTTTCTTCAGCTTCAACTGGAGGGACCAAATTGTTGATATTTGTCTACAGTCATCACCATGAAAATATATGAAGAGGGCAACACATAGGAATTTGTGAAACTGTCAGTCTAGTGCTACACTCTGTGTGTTATCCTATACATGGTTTAAACCTATGTAGTCTTTTTAAATGTCTTAGATAGGCTAAGAGACTGGGGGTTTTTATCTGAAGACATCTATATTTTTTGCAATGTTTCATTGTGTTAAAGCATTTCAGTTACATATTTCCATACTTTCCCTTTTGTTATTTATATGTTGTGGCTGCTAGGGTTTGGAACGGTGGGAGTGATAAATGTTCCTTAAAAAAAAAAAAGGGGAAAACCTATTCATTTTCTCCTTTAAGTTTCCCACCATGCAGAACTGCTATTGTACCAACTACTGCTGAACAGTGAATGGTGGTTTTAAATAATCAACTGCATAATTGAATGGATCTTGAAGCACAAATGCAGCATCACTAGGGTTGTGTACTAGAGTTGAACTGCAATTCCAGAAGTAATAGAAATAATGTTTTTCAAAAAAAATCCAACAACCAAAATTGTGCTATTGTCTTAAGACAATGACTGACAGCATTTGTATTTCTTTATATATCCTAAATTCTGATGTTCCCTGACTCACATTAACCTCTTTAGCAAGAATCACAAATCTTTAGAGGATGTCCTATATCTAATTGACTCTCTGTCAAACATATAAAACAAATCCCAGTAATACTTTGCATTAGGGGAGGAAGGGAAATCTGTCATGGCCAGCCCTTGCAGTTTGACTATCCAGATGAGACAGATGTGAAAATCCATGTTTCAACACTCATAACCATAGTTAGAGTTATGAGTGATTCTTGTTAAATGTATTAACTCATAGAGTCTGGTGCAATTTTTTTGTGGGGTTGTTTTGTTGGGGTTTTGTTGTGGGTTTTTTTTTTTTGAGAGGGCTGGAATTACCTTGTCGTAAGATTATTAATAGACAGTTTTTAAAATTACATTAAATAAGCTGGGAAAGATTAAGTATCTATTAATTAATTAATTAACCAGAGTAATATAGCGTGTCTAGTTTTGGCTTCCCTTTTAAAAGGGAAATCCTGGGCAGCAAAATGTTTTGGAAGGTTTTTATTCTCTTAAGGGCTTTCTTAACTGTGGCTCTTATTTCTTTCTTCATATTGCGCCAGGCTTCACTTTGTGAATTGTAGCAAATCCTGCTTCAGTTATAACACTAGAACTCCCCTCTCTTCTCCATATTTCTTGGTTTGTAACACATATCTTTGCTTCTAAGTTCTTAATTTTTAAGTTCCATGTTCTTATATGATGTTGGAAATACTTCTGTATTTCTACCTGTACCATAACTAATGGTGCAGGTAGACATATTTTTTTATCTTCTACTTCTTGCTTATGAGCTTATTGTTGTCCTTTTTGCTATACAAGAACATGTCTATCTTTGCCTAGCAATGTAATTTTTTTAACACTGTGTTGATCCATAGTTTTGAATCTCATTCTGTTGGCATTACAGAGTAGATTTTGACAGCTGAGTAAGTACTATTTAAGAGCACATTTTACTAAGAAGTACTTCCTGCAAAGAAAAGCAGAAAATACATGAAGTCCCATTTAAAATGAAAAACTGAAAAAGAACAACTTTTCAGCACCAGATTTCCTAAACTACCTTTCCAATACACAATCAAAACTCAGGAAAATTCATTTGGGATTACACCCATAGCTTCATTCCAGATGGCTGCACTTTTTAAAATTTTCTCTGTATCAGGAGAAAACCTGTGTACCCATGTGTTCAGATTAAAGTCTAGTTTTGGTAGTGGAGTAAGATGTAGAGTCTTTCACCACTATGAGGAGACAGGTTAAATGCCTCCTTCAGTGAGTATGTCTGTGTAGAACCCTGAGTTTAATCACAGTCCTACTTATACCACTTAGTTATAGTATCACCAGACCAATTATAGCCACATCCAGGGTTATCAGAGATCTTGGCAGAACAAAGTCCAAAGCTATTCACTTACCCTCGACACTGCAGTAGCTTAAATTTGAGAGCTCTGAAAACAACCGCATTGCTGCACTGCAGCTGGGCTGTGGGCAAATGTAATTTTAGTGTCTGATGCTGTCAATCTGGCATCTTTCACAAGTAGGGATTTTATTATGTAGAAATTTAATCTGTCTGCCCTATCTTACAGGGTGGTTATGCAGAACAAGATGCTTTTTAAAAAAAAGAAAGATAAAAAGGGCAAAGACTCCTAAAAAGTTGTTAACTCTGAGAGGACAGACTTTTGAAAGCCAGTGCACACTGCCAAACTCTTGCATTGAAAAGTTTTGGCTGAAATACTGGGACATATAGATGATATGGTCCCAGAAATCTTGCCAAGGAAACTGCAGTCAGAAATGTAGGAAACTGTCCAAGATTAGGCCTCAAACATGCTGCATTCATTACCAGCAGCTGTGCATGAAGTGTTTCTTTATACCACACCACCCAAACCACTGTGGCCTGTCATTGTCATTTTTATAGCAATTTGCTGACTTTTTAAGAAGCAGGAAAACATTTAGCTAAAACAGAAGTTGAAATGACTTAGGGAAGATAATTTAAAGGAATTTTAATGGCTACTGATCGTGTACCATAGAACTATGCTGAAAGGTACATATATTTAGGACTTCACTTTATGTAATAAAACTCACTAAGAAAATAAAATTATGCTAATAATAATTTAATTCTTATTTTAAGTCATAGATGCATACCTTAAAAGATTCCTTAAAAAGCCAGAAAGGTGAACGTGATATGACAGTGGTATTACTGATTATTAGGTTTTTAAATTATTGACATTTTCTTCTAAGATAAATTCAAATATGCCTCCATTAGGGGGAGTTACACATTCATCACTTAGTGCTTCAGATTTTCAGACACTGTTTGTTATGATAGACTTTCCCTTGGATGTTTTTTTAACTTTTAAAATACTTTGCTACTTACTGATACCACCTTCTTGTTGTGGGACATGTTTTTAACTTTTTTAATCATTATGCAAAAATTTGCAGGAAAACAGAAGGTCCAGCTTTATCAATTTCTTCAGAGGGAAAAAATTATAATAGTAGAAATATTTTTATTAACTGGAGGATTTTCCAAAATGAAATATAGATGTTAAGATTTAGAAAACCTGGAGCAAAACTCTCTCAAGCAGTTTTTCTTTTGCCCATCTTTTTTTTTTTTTTCCATCTATGAAACTGCTTCTGCCTCAGGGTAGTTCAGGAAATCTATCAGTGTCTGGTTTGTTTACTTTAGGGCAGGAGGGTTTGAAATAGCATTGTGACCCTTGTGCTGAATGTTAGTATGAGTGTTATCAAAAAAGGCAAAGAATACTGATGGACCTCAGTTGATAAATTCTTGTGCCAGGCTTTAGAGCATAATGGTTTGAGATGAGGTATTGAAATCATGTAGTTACATGCCTAAGCCTTCTCCGTCTTGCTATCCAGTGTAACATGGAGAGCGACAAATCCCTTCCCTTTATACAGAGAACTGAAAACCACAAGTAGCTGAATTTGCTGTGGAGTAAAGTCCACTGCATGTTTGTCCTACAATCACAGCAAGTGCCACTGTGCCTTTGCATAGCCCTTGGAGTATTTTTTCCAGTGTCTCTGGTCCAGTGGTAGGAAGCACTGGCTCCTGGGAAATTTCAGAAGAATTTCTGAGAGGCCACATGAGAAAAAAGGATTTAAAAAGTCGAATTCTAGTATACCACATTTGAGGGCTTGTCTCAAAATGACTTCCAGTATCAGTCTCTGCTCTTCAGCACAGAGCTCTGCTGGAGATTTTCTATCTAACCTCCACAAAGTTAACACAAAGGTAGGTGGACAAAATGAGAAAGGACAATTCAAGGTAGAGAGGAGGGAAGGGGACAGGGAGGGCTGAACTGATGGCTGCAATTCCTAAAGTTCATTTTTCAGCAGTCACTGTCTTTGCCTAGATCAATGACTGAGTTAATGTATGTATATATCACTCTCACTGTAAACAAAAGTATTTGGGTACCTGGGTGGTGGACTCAGAGGTATTAGAACAACATTTCTACCAAAACTGAATTGAAACATTAAATGTGGAATTGAGATATTTCTTGTAAAAAAATTGATATTTCTTGCATATGTTTTCCATGCAATTTTAAGAACTTGTTTTCCATACTTTTCTACTCTTTTGACCCCAAGTACTGAACAAATGCAGTGAGATCAGTATTTCAGCTGTCAAAAAGCACAAGCATCCCCAGCAAACTGGAAGGAGGGAAGAGTAATCCCAAAGTAAGGGAATATCTAGATTCTTGAGAAACGGCTGATGATGCTCCTTGCAGTATAACAGATAGCAGGGAGAACCAAAGGCAAGTTGTATGCATGTGAGAAAATACTTCAGGAAACACTTCTGTAGAAAGAAAGTAAACTCCATGAGGCACTGGTTATGCTCTATCTGCCAATTTACCAATATTAAGGACAACTTCTATAAATTTGATTATCGTCAGGATATTTTCAATAAAAGCTGCAATTTTTACTGAATGCTCTTACCTTTGAATGCTTGTCCAGCAGGCTTGGCTCTGACCATCTCAGATTTTTGGCTTCAGAGCTGATTCAGTCACACTGGCATTCTCAGTCCTAAATGTGGCTCCACTCTTCCATGTAGGTTTTCATTTAGACTTACACTTTGCATGATTTGCTCTTTAAGTGTCAGCATATGGTGGGTAGGAAAAAGAACAGGGAGTGGGGAGACCTTCCTGTGATTTGTGCTGCTTCATCGGTAGTCCAAATATCTGTGTCATGCCATTAGATTTTATGCCCTCTATATATACCTACTACATTTAACTGATTTATTTTCCTTGAGAAATATCTTTTTAGGCTGAATATTCTACCACTTGTTCACATTTTAAGGGCTCTTGTATGAAAGAATTCAGCTGGACTTTGAGTTCCCTCTCTTGGCAGATAACACCAAAGCTTGAGAATCTGGCAGTGCTTGTGGGAAGGTCTTTAGTGAAATGCAGTTAGTGAAATCATTTAGATGATGGAATTAGGAAATGATAGTGATAAAGTTGGCTGCTGTGAAAATAGCAACTGGAAGACAGAGCCAAACTATGATTTCTGAAGCTGTTTAACACACATGGATCCACAGCGGTCTGACATCTATGCAGTGGTGTGCCAAGCAAATAAATAGAGAATGGGAAAGTGCTGGTGGGAAGACGGATGTTTGGGACTATTGCATGTGATAACTTCTATATAATATACTGTGTGCTGGAAACCTGTGCAATGGTTAGACTTGCTTGAATTAAGTCAAGCCCAAGTGGCAGTTGTAAGACCTGTGGTGCAGCCTCATGCTCTGTGTGTGAGCACAAAATATACAGAAATAGTTTTTTCTCCTTTCTCCCTCTAAAGTAAATGGTAACTTTAAATTCTTGATTGTGTCTATGCCCTGTTTCTGAATATACAACATCTGCTGGTATAGAATAAAATTATTCCACAAGCAGTTTGTCATGTTGGTGAATATTAAATGTGTTGTGTTGAATGTGGAAAATGATCACCTGCTCTCTAGGTGAATCAATATCCAACAAATCACTTCAAGGTGTGCAATAAATGCAACTCTAGATGCACTAAAGCACTTAGTCTTATGCCTAACAACCCACCTATCACCAGGCATTCATCATCTGCCTGAATGTGTACCACGGGAAGGCTTGTTCAGGTTGGCAGTTCTAAGTGTACATTAAGTGTATATAAATACTATTCCAATTGTTTATGAAAACCCCTCTAATTTTTTTTCTCTAAGAAAAGGTAATAAGATGTCTACTTAAGAGCAGCCTGAAATGTTTCGGGTTTTTTTAAATAAACCTAAGTTAATATTTTGGAAAGTATTTATTTTATTTTGCATGTATGATTTTTATAACCATTTTGTAGATAGACCACTTGGAGGGATATGGCTCACACCAGGTGTCAGAGGAGTGTGAAATAATTTTTATGCCACATTTCCAAGGCAATAAATGTCATAAAAGCATACAGAAGTGCAGATATAGTACTTTTAGATGAACATTCTCAAACTGTATATAAGAAATCTGTTTGACAGACTTACCCAAAGGATGACACTATTTTCTGATCTTGCCAAAGCAGCAACTGTGTAAAAAGAAAATTTGCTCTGGTGGTTGGTTTTTTTCCCCAAGGAATTATGATGTAAAGGGTGGGAGGAGAAGCTGTAATTAGGAGAAAAGAAATGGTTTCTTTCTACTGAGCAAAAAAGAAATTTCTGACCTAAATGACACAGCAAGTTTTCAGTCATCTTTCCTACAAGAAAAAGCCAAAATAGAAGATGGATGACAGCAGCTGAACGCACAGTCCCAGCCACATAGATTGTGTCATGATCAGTATAATGCTTATTCCAAGAAATATGTGAAATACTTTTCCGTGGGAATCACACGGATATTGATTTTTGTGTGTATGTGTGCCGTTGATTTCAAAATATCTTTTAAAAATGTTATTTCAGAGGTACCTTGAGCCTCTTTCTCAATTTTTCCCCCAGATGATCAGAATACAAGTTAAACTTTTCTAGAGGTATGAAATTCCAGCTTTATCATTAAGAATAGAATGATTTTTTAGAGCTTATTCTCTTACACTGATAGGATTTCCCTGCTGGTGGTCTTCACCAATTCTAAGAGATTCACAATAGGATAGTTTGTTCACAAAAGCAAATTCTTTTTTCAGATTTCAATACAAAACTATTTTACTCTAAATGGATTGTTTCAAAAAGCCTACACATACTTGTTTGTTATGAGATGTCCTGTATCTGATAAGTTTACCTACGAAATTGACCTTTTTTTCCTTCCAGTTACTTTTTTATGTCATTTTCATTTTCAGTAAATATCTTCCTCTTTTTCTTCCAGACAAAAGTATAAATTTTAATTAAAAAAAAATAATCCAGTAATCCAGAGGGATTTAGAGCCCTGGACCCAAGTATTAAATGTAAATCAAAACTTAGTCAGTTGGAAGCTGCTTATTATGAAGATTAGACACTCAGTCTCCAGTTCGAAGCATTAGCTGTGCAAGCAACTGCTTCTTTGCCTTGTTTTACCAGCAAAAGGCAGTGAGGAACAGCTGCTGATAGAAGTTACTGAAAAAATTAGGAAACCAGTATGAAAAATGGAGGGAGGAAGGTGCTGCAATTGTGTGTGTTTTAGGATCTTTAATAGTTTTCCTTTTAGGGTTCTGATGATGCATTGAAGTGAGTCTCACAAATACAAGCAAGTTTCAAATTCATAGACAGTTCAGTTAAAGAGAAATACAATGTTCAGATTATGGTTGGATTTTTCTTTCTTCAGTGAAGCATTTAAACTTTTTCCTAAAATAATACCGCTTTTCCTTGAAAATTAGGTAAAATGACCTGAAAAAGCAGAGCATTATTTTTTTGCTTTGTCTCACTACTGTTATTCACCTAGCAGTTCTGCTGAAATAAATGGCATTAAACTTTTTTTTTTTTGAGCAGGGGATATTTCTTTCAAAGGGCTCATTGATACATCATCTAATCCCCCTGAACTTTCATAAAAATGTCCTCCTCCTCCTCCTCCTGACTTAGCCGTACTATAAGACAAGGAAAGCACGTATGCTTTGTGTTTCCAAGAACTGTGTTAATCATTCAAAGCATATGTGCCCTTTTTTTGCTCTGCTTGACTGGTACTGTAGGTATTTAAACACAGGAATGTAACAGTGAAAAAGTAACTAAAAACTATACAAATGCTATGAAAAACATCATTATTGATGTCTTTGGTGATCAAGATATTCAATTTGCATATTAACTGTATATTTGTATTTTCCCATACCTTTATATATGACAAATCTGTGTAGAGTAGGATGATTCTAATCACGGTATTGTAATGTTAAAAAGCAAAAATCTAGGTGTTTATACACAAAAATATTTTGCAATTTTTACTTCACCTCATACTGCATTGAGCTTGCTGGGAAATTTGTCAAGGAGCTGAGGAACATTATTCAATGTATGAATCCGCAGCACTAACAAATCACAGAGCAAATGTACACTGGGTGGTTTTGAATTGGTTCTTAGGAAAAAAAACCCTGCTATTACCCACTTACATTCAAAAACCATGTCATAATTTTATCCTGTTTTGAGAGGACTATGTTTTTGGTATGACTCTTGCCCTACCCTAGTTACATCTACTTGTTTACAATTTCCACTTGTATTTTTAGGGAAATGCTGATCTGAAACTGCGAGATTCTTAATACAGTCTTGGAAGGGGTTATACAAAATAGAGTTAGGCTTTATCTATGTAAATGAAAAGGAAAAAAGATGTTTATTGTTTTCAGATTTGAACACTAAGTCGGTGAGCTCATCATGGTCTTAGTCTGTTCTTGTTTAAGTCAGCATCATTACTGCATGAAAAATGGCTCATCTTAATCTTCACTTGTGAGAAAAAACTAGTCAATACAGTGTACTATTTAAATGCTTAAGAACTACAAGATGTTCTACATTCTATATATTTGGGCACATGTGCTTTCTCATGGGAACGCATTATACTGCTAATCCTGTTGATATCAGATAGTATTCTTAAGACCTTCATTTCTAGACATTAATCTGCCTTCTTTTTTAGCACATTTCCAGCAGGAACTGGAAAGCTATATTATAACTATTTGGCTTGATCAAGTTTGGTTTTTAAAAGAGACATAAGAATAGACATTGCTGTAATCTGACAAAAATGTTTAAATTTCATAACTTAATACCCTGATGTTTGTAGGGTTGTAAGATAAACAGGTCCCAGAGGGATATAGTGATGCTGTGTGATTTCAGCATCTAGGTAGATACTCCGTTTTTAGTTCTTTGTAATGCAGACAACAGTATCTCTTTAAAGTACACTCAGCATGTCTGTAGAAGTAGCTGTAACACTAATTAACTATTTATGATAGGATGTCTTAACAGGGCACTTAGGCTACTACTATTCAAATAGGTGAATTAGTATTTGGCTAAAAAGGTGTTTGTTCCCTTTTAATAAAAGTCACTGGTCATCATAAATGTTAATAAATAGCTGAAATTATTATCTTGATGAGGAGAATAAAGGCTCAGCAATTAGGACAGGCCTCGGAAGACTATTCGAGATATCATGTTTTCCCTCTCCCACAGTAATACTTCTGTGGTAGTGACAAGTCAGCTTTGTGCATCCATTTGTCATGTGGAAAATGGGCGCAATAAAGTTTTTCACTTTGGTATGATGGCAGCAGGAAGGACTGAATGGTTGTGTGCTGCAAGGAGCACAGCTACAGCACCTGTAGCTACAGTCCAATGACTGCCCAGCAACACCTCCAGTGGAACCTCTGAAGTCCTTTCCAGGTGTCAGTTTAAATGATGGAATTACTAATGTGTTAGTTTTCTGTGATAACACTTGTCTTTATCAGAGAGTGAGTATGGCTGTTTGTTACTACCTTTAAAATCCCAATTACCTAACACAAATTCAAATGCAAATACAAAAAGTAATCATTGTGACTAAGCTGCAATACGCCTCCCTTCTCAGCTAAATGCAAACCAAGCAGTTAGAAAACTGAAAAAAGGCCTTCCCTCCAGAAACTAACCACATTCACAATTCTCTCCTGTTTTCATGCACTCTGGAAAAATATGAACTATGCAACATGCTATGAAGGCCATAAAATTTGAGCTCTTCTGGATCAGGGAAGAGGAATCAGTTCCAAAAGCTTTGAGTTCCCACAAAGAACATCCTAGCAGTTTCTCACTCTCTTATACCAGTAAGGCCCCCAGCTCACTGGTTTGTCCTGATGTAAATTGTGGCAATATGACAGATAGAATGTGAGAGGGAAAAACATACCCTTTCCCCTATGTCTAGGCCAGCTGTGTGGTACTTTTCAGTCACTTAAAAAAACAGGTAAGCTTTCAGGTGACCCTGCTGGTGAGCTGAAAAGACCACTATGGCTTGAATTCAACAGGGGATGAGTGTCTGTTGCCCATGAAATGCAGTTTCCAGTAAGGAGAGTAAAAGTGGCTACAGTAGTGATAAATGTACCTGCAGATAGCTGCATGGATTAACACAGCTCTAATTTATTCCACATTAAGAAAAAGGACTATAATGAGTTATTAATAAAGAAAGACTAAAAATGGGTTCAAATTCAATGGTTAATGCTCTGCATAATTTACTGTAATAATCCTTCTGACCAAATAATTTTTAAAGTGCTTCTCTTCCTATGAATGAAGCACATGCTGCTATTCCCCTGCACCTGCCTTGAATGTTTTGTTTGATCTTTCTTTCTACTGTTCGGCATGAGCTAGGTTGGCATAAAGTGTGATATCCATGCTAGAGTTTGCTTCACCCCCCCATTTGTCTACTCCATATAAATATTTTCCTAAGCAAACATTTATGTTCCAGATTTCTGTAGTGTTGCACCTCATAGATTTCATAAATCATTTGTGCTGGCATTAATGGGAGAGTGGATTCTCAGCACAGGAAATCTCATAGCAAAGGAAAATTCCATTGCAGCTGGCTGGAAATGGAGAGAAGTGGATCCACTGCAGCGACATCCAGGTCTTATTTTTTTGATAGGCTGCAGTCCTCAATTGCTGAATGTACAGTAGCACAAATTTGTAGAAAAATGGTACAAAACATATAGGTGTGGATAGTTTTCCGATGAAAAGAGGGATTGTCCAAATACACTTTCCTTCCATAGCATCTGGCTCTTGGAGGACCCAATATGCCCCTTCCAGCACAGGTCCATGACAGTCTTCTGTAGAGGGGTTGCTCTCAGAGGACAATAATTCAAATGAGATCTAGAGCTCTGCATGAGCTGACTCCAAGCATCAAGTTCCTATTCCCCCTTCTTTCAAGATCTGTAAGGATATTTCTGAATTACTTAGTAGATTTTTCAATGGCAGAAAGTACATATCCATAGGTACTCCAGCAGTTTGGAAAATAGTATTTGCATGATCTAATACTCCATTTATTACAACTAGACCTCTTGGAAGAGAGAATATGAATGTTGTGGAATTGCTAGAAACTTCCTTAAAATTACTAGATTAGTTCATGATTTCATCTCATAGCTCTTTCTTGGCTGGTGTTGCAGCTATCACAGATAGGAGTCTGTCCAGGATTTGAACTGCAAGAAGCTTCCCATTTTTATCTAACTGCCCTGAAAGCCTGAGCAAAGTTTAAGTCAATGAGGACTGTATTACAGTTTCTCCCTTGTGCTAAGTCAAAGCACATGTAGTCTGTTGCTTATCTGATTTAAAGAGCTTTAGGTCAAGAGGTAGTGTTAGTACTATTACTTTGGGATTTTTTCAGAATTTTTCCCCAATGCCAGCCAGGACTGCCCTCATCAAGACATGGCTACTTAGACCATTATTCTCCCCCGGTTCACAGAATTCTACTGTTTCAATCTGTATAGTCTTTGTTCCTCTAGGAAGTTGCAAATGAGGACTAATTGTGTGGGCTTTTTGAATATTATTAAATTTCTTATGAATAATACATCTGAAATATGTGCTTTTATTGCAGCCTTCTACTTAACAGAGTTGAAAACATATTCTGGAATGGTACTGATCTTCCCTGGAAGTACTGTATAGTCATTAACAGTATCTTGTTCTGATTTTTGGCAAGATGTGGCTTCTGGGCAGTTGCTGTGATAACTTGGCCTGGATCAGCAACAGATCTTATAATTGGGTGAGGAGAATTAAGTTCGTTGTTATTAGCAAAGGTCCAAGGTGAAAGGAAAACCATAATAGGAGTTTTTGTGGGAATTACTACATATCACTGTATTTTCTAAGCCAACTCAAAAGGTTCTTTGTGTAGTATTGTTAAGAATGAAGTTGGAGATAATCATTCCCACAGACATTTTAAAGGACTTCCATTTTTCACAAGGGGGTAATAAAAAAAAATCAAAGAATTTAAAATCTGGTTCTTTTACTAAAGACAGAGGCACTAACTCCAGTTGGATTATCATCTGAAAATAGGATTTTCTGTTTTGAATATTTGTATCTGCATATTTTTTATGCCTTTAGTTGTTCTTGCTCTCTCTACAGTATTTCAGAAATTAATGGTAATGTGAATGCTGCATTTTGTACCTAGTGTTGGATAGCTTTATCTGACAGCCATGATGCATAATGTGTCCAGCCAGATCAAGGTGCCGCTCCAAAGGCTTCATTAGCAGCAGGCTTGATTATAAATTGTCAAGTAGAGTGTTTTGAAGTAAGCAGTCTGTTATATTCATGCCTCTGCAGACACGAATTAAAACTGCCTTCTAAGGTGGTAAATGGAGGGGGAGGTGTTTGTGTTTCAATGAAAGTCCAGGTGGTGCGTGATGAGGCGCCGGTGTCACATCTGCGCGCTCACAGCTGCGCTCTGGTCCCGGCGCGGTCCCCGCGCTCCGAGCGCGCCCTCCGGCACTGCCCGCAGCTCTGCCCGGGAGCGCCGCGGGGCTGCGGGGCCGGCCTGCGCGGCAGGGACCAGCCAGGTAGTTTATAATAATGCAACAACTACCTTGAGCGGCAGGGAGTTTATTTTTTGTCACGGCAAATCCCCGCGTTGCGGTGAATGCCCGCAGCAGCCGCGGCCCCGCGCTGCCCGCATAGACAGCGCTGCGGCGGCGGCTCCGCGCTCTCCGCGAAGGATCCCGCTGCCTTCCCCCGGCGCTCCCGACCTCGGCTGCGCCGCCGCCGCGGCCCCGAAAGGGTTACTCGGTGCCAGGCCCGGCCCCGCTCCCCACCGGGGCGGGCAGGGGCGGCCGCCGCAGCCTGTGCGGGGCCGGGCGGGCGGCAGACGGGGCCGCGCGCGGAGCGGCGCGCTCGGGCGGGGCGGGGCGGGGCGGGGCGGGGCGGGGCGGGCGGGCGGGCAGGGGGCGGGGCCGGCTCAGTGCGCGCTCGGGCAGCGCTGGAGGAGCCGCCGGGCAGCGGGACCGGCCGCGGGTGTGGGTGCTGAGCCGAGAGGTAAAACCGCTTTTGTCCTGCTTCTTGCCGTGCTGCTGAAAGAGACCGACCCGGTGTCTGACTGGGATGCGGTAGGAGAGATTTGCGGAATCGGAGATGTAATAAATGAGAAGTTTTTGCATAATTTGCATTTGAGGTATCGCATCTCGCTGCGGAGTGAAGCCTTCGAGCTCCCTCGCCCGACTCTTACGGTCGTGTGATGGGAAAAGTATAAAGTGCTTCTGATTTTTGAGCTTCTTAGAGGCTGCGATACCTGCAGCACTGGGGGGGATGTGAAAGAGATTGTGGTCGTTCAAAAGTGTAGAAAGAAAAATGTAACTTTACAAGTGCAGTGCAAATTATGCAAATAAAAGTATGGAAAAAAAATCAGCCCAGATTAATTTTTGGAAGGATTGTAAAATCCTTCACTTAAAGCTTAGTGTAATCTTTGACATTTACGTGGGCACCTGAAAAAAAAAACAACCCTAAAGCAGAGCTTTGGTATGGAAGTACAGTTCTGCTGTGAGCATTCACATTTCTGTCTGCTGCTCATTTAAAGTGCCAGCTCCTTCTTTTTTGTATACTAATAAACAATACGTATAGAATATACGGCTGTGTCACAAAGTCATTCTATATTCTTAAAGCTTCATATAATCAAATTCACTGCCTAAAGATGGTGTGGTTGAAGATTTGATCCTTTTTCAGTGAAGTGGAAATACTTTCAGTAATTGAAAGCAGATTCATGTCTGGAGTTGTACAAGCCAAGGTTTTCATTTTTAAAATAAACCTTTTGTTCTTCAGCTTTAAATATTTCAGTGAGCCATCCAGAGACCTCTGTTAATTGCTAGAGTAGACTTTAAGGAAGGATTGGGGGGGAATCCTGAGAAAGGTATGTCAGCAATTAAATTTGCTTAAAATGATAATGTCTGTATTCCAGTGCATGAACATATCATTGCATCTTTTGTGCACACTGCACTTTAGTTTTCCTCTTTAGCCACGTGAAACTGAATTTGAACTACCCATCTGTCTGTACAGTGTTTTGTTTTAAACCATCTTCTCTTCTGTTCACCTTACTTAAAATCTGAACTTTGAAGATTTGAGGGAAATACTAATCTGATCCAGTAAACAAACGTGACACTTTGCAGTGATAGGTTCCCCTTTGTTAACTTTGTGTCCGTTCTCTGGCTGTTCTGTGGAAAGCTTTCAGAAACCTTGCCTTCTGATATTTCAGCAATGGGGAAAGAAACTTAGGATGTTAACTACCAGACTCTCAGACAAAGACTGAGCTGCTCTCGAGCTGTTTGTAGCAGCTTTGAAGGTAGAGAACAATGGAGGGAGAGGAAGGGAAGTACCTTCTCTCCTAAGCTCTCTGATCCACAGAGTAAATTCACTAAAATGTGTGGAAAACTTACTGAAGATGGCAAGAGTCCCCTATCTGTTTGAAAGTGTATTAATTGCTTAATAGACACAAGGATCTAATTGCCTGATGTTAAGTACAGGCTATCATTAAGATAAGAATTTGTAATTTCCATAATGGTACTAAAGAGGTCAGGTTTATTTCAGTGAACTTGTAGGTGGTGTGCATTTGGCTAGCATAGTTTGCTTTTCCGTCTTTTCTTTCAAAAGGTAAATCGTTTAATATATCCTCAGTAAGTTTAGGTGGGAGTATTTGAGCAAAATGCAGGAAATGGGAAGTTCTGAAACAAGAACAGAAAAATCTAGTTTACCATTTTTTCATCCATCACATTGGGGCTGAAAACTGTCAAGCGGCTTAGTAACGAAAAATGAGACGTTACAAAATTTTTTGATTAATCACACTACAACTCTGTGGAGAATGGCCTCATATATGTCACAGTATAGTATTTTTTTTTTCTTTTAGGTAGTTATAAAAAGGTTATGTTACAATTTAGCAAGAAACCTACAGCAATGGGACCTTTAAAAATATTTAATTATTAGATGGCTTTGGTTTGACATTTTTACTTTCTAAACTTTTTGTAGTAGATCATGAGAAGTTATATGTTCCATGCAGTGTATTTTATTTTATTGTCTTCCTTTTGGAGAAAAGCAGTTGGTGGTAGTTGTCTAGGACAACTGATAATCAATGCCTTAAAAAAATGTAACATGTCATGTCAGATGTGTGTTCATTCTGAAGGTCCACAATAGAAAGCTGCCAAGCATCCACCAGCTTTGAAATCTGATTTTTCTTAATTACAGATAAGGCTGAACACTGAAATAAACTTTTGTCATAATGGCAAATTTTAGTACTGAAGAGTTTATCCTTTGGCTTGGGAGATATAGAAATATGTCTCAGAATCAGTGTATGATGCAAACAGACCCAATTTAAGGAATTTGTCTTGAGCTGTATTCTTGCTTTTCTAATGTGCATCTGTGAAGATTTAACAAGAATTTTCAAATTACTAAAATGGTCTGATAAGCAATTATGAGATCAGACTTTACAACTTTCCTTCTTGGAACTTATATTGCTTCCCAGTTCACTAGTTGAACTAAACAAGGGAAAATAAAAGGTCATGATATGTTTGCTTTGTACAACATAGGCATTTGAGTGGTGATACCAGAAAATAGAACTTCACTGTATTGTTTTCCAAAATGAGAGGAGACATTAGATTTCCTAATCTTTCTGCATGTATGCAAAGATTTTATTGCTGGTTGTTCCATTCTAAATACGGCTGTAGGTGCTCTCTGTGGTTTCAAAAGGCTTTCTCCAGAGGTAGTTATGGATTCATGCGTTCAGAATAGCAAGAGGGCTTTTGTATGTTCAGTGATATATGAAAGATAATGCTGTGAGCCTGTGACCTCACTAATGGTTTGAAAATGTATACATCTTTTTTAGGTCTGAAGATTTTTGTACAAAATAAGGAATTAGGATGAATAAAATAACTGTACTAATAAAATGTTTCTATGGCTTTCCAATTTAACTTAAGCTTTTTGAATGGTAGGGGCAAGTGATAAAAATAGCACTTTGTTCCTTTAGAAAGCTTCACCCATGTTAAAACTCTCAACAGGATAGATAGGTGACTGAAATACTCTGAATGGAAAAGAGTGATTCACCTTCTTTTTCTAAGATTGAAGGAATTCAAAGTGTCATTATACAGGAAAACTTTGGAACTCAAGGTAACAACAAGATACATAGACTTCTTTGGAGATTGGCTAGGGCAACCATTTTTCAAACTTTAAGTGAAATAATTGTTTTGTGTACACTGCTGTAAAGTAGATTGTTTCTGAAGCAAGTCCTTTAAATGTAAGAAGGAGGTAGGTTGTCATCTCTGGAGACGGTATATCATTCTGGTGGTTACATTTTTGAGGCCTAGAGTATAGTGAAAAGCTTATTTATGACTTGTTATACACAGCAGAAAGGTTTTTTCACAGTAGTGGTATATGAATCATTGCAAACTTCATGTTTTTGATATGGTAATCAGAGATTTTTTGTATTGAGTACTAGAAGGTATCTTTACAGGAGGTTTACATTCTGGTGTATTCAGAATTTGGGAGTTGAGTCTGCATTAAAGAGTGTTACAGTAAAAGTTTGGGCCCGATCCTGGATGTGTTGAAATTTGCACAAACTACATCTACCTCTCAAAGTAATGGTGGCCTGACCAAATGGCAGAGGTTCATGTTCCTGTGAGTTCTGAGGACATGCATGATGGTAAAACGTTGGTCGAATGCGTGTAACAGACTTTCTGCGTACTTTCTTTTCTATCACAAAGGAACAGCAATTTTTGCCATAGCAGTGAGCTAATGTCTAGGATCACATCAACAGTGAGTAATGTGTTTTTATCTTTTTGATACATCTTGCTGTTTTGCCTCTTTCTTGCTTTTGAAGAAGATTCAGACCTATGCAGCAATATTTCTATTAGAAGAAAGAAAAACATTAAAATCAGATCTGTTGCATGCAATTATAAATATAACATCCAACTCCTTTTTCCACTTTTTTATTGTTTATATTCTGTTTCAGTTGTTATTAGTCCAAGAACTATTGACATGGGGATTTTGTTTCTTGGTATCAAGAATTGATGTCCTGGAGAACTCTTTGGGGTGCAAGAGTATATATTAATATTAAAGAAGAAAGTCACTGCTATTATAGAATGATATTATTTGGTTGGTTTCATCATGGTATAAATCATGAGAAAGCACTACCTTAAGCTTCCAAATTGTCATAACTACCAAATTAATTTTTAAACTGCTTTAATTTTCACTTCTAAGATAGCTGCTGACCACACACAAAGGGGGAAAAAAAGGAACAGAAATGCTTTTTTTAGAGCAGTCTTTGGTTTAATCATATAGACCTGCTTTTTCACTAAACATTATTGTACCCATGTATGAAATATAACCATTTCCAAATCTGCAGAAATTTCAGAGTTGTTAACTTTTGCAGAACATTCTTCCTCTTAAGTCATAAACTGTGTTAAAGGAAAGACTGTTGTCCAGGGAGTTGTAAAAAGTAGCCTGGAAAGCCTTTTATGTTCTTTGTTTTAAATAGAATAGAATTGCCTTATGTAACAAAGTTAACTTTGTTAACCTTTTATAATTATTTAACCATTATTTCATTTTACCCCCTGCTTAAACATTGTACATTAATGCAATAGACACCTGGCTGTGCTCTTAAAAGTTTATTTGTCTTTCAATTCCTGTGATAGTAGGGGGCAGTATATCTCCTTAATTATCTTTGTTCAGGGAAATGTTTAAAGGCCAGGGTAGTTAAACAAGGCCATTTGGATTTGCAGTAAGGTCGAAGTCAGATGCAAGGAAAGTGGTTAAATGCATTATCATCTTATTGAGTACATCATCAGTAAAGTGACCTTGATGGAGGTGGAAAAAGCCATTTGGCTATTTTATGACAGCCACCTCTCTGCTGGCTTTATCTCTGCCAGAGAGTACTTCAAATAGCTTTATCACAGTCTTCTCTTGTTGCTTTGAAATCTGATTTTTCTTAATTACAGATAATGAGTTAGAGGCAGAACACTGAAATGAACTTTTGTGATAATGGCAAATTTTAGTACTGAAGGGTTTATCCTTTGGCTTGGGAGGTACAGAAATTTGTCTAAATTGACTATTAAGGTGACCTTTATGTTGATTATTGTATACCTGCCTTTACTGATAATCATTGTTTTTTATTCACTACTCTACTACTTTTTAAACTGTTTTTTATGTTACTATGAGGACAGACAAGCCAGCTTCCAGCCTTAGCAGCGGGGACATTGTTTGTTTTAATGTGTGTGTTTTTTTCTTTTCATAAAGATACTTAAGCCATGGGAGGCCTGTGGTTAAGCTGGAAAAAATAGCTTAGAAAATATATAACTAATGCTTAATTTCTATCTCACTTTTGTTTTATAATTGTAGTAATATTGGTGTCTTGAAAGCTTACAAAAGTAAAACTCTAACTATTGCATGTTAATGTAGGTATTTTATCAAAATACTCCTGACTGTCCATCTTCCCCTCTCTCAACTGTTCATTCTCATTCAAAAATGGTTTCTTTTATTTGTGTAAAACTGCATTGATTTTGAATAAATAGGGTAATTTTCAATTTTTGTCTTCTAAAAGACTGTAGTGCTAGGGGTTTTTTGTTGTTGTTGTTTTTATCTTGCTTTATGTACAGCCATTGTTGTAATTGTTAAGATAATTTTAAAACAAATGCACAAAATGCAAGGAAAGACAATATTGGGAAAACTGAATCCAAATTTGGGCACCTGACAATATAGGTTAATTGGCTGAAACTCACAGCAGAGCACTAAAAATTGTCAGAGACTAGAGGGAATGATTTATAAGAAAAGATGAAAACAAAGAAAAAAAGAATATAGTATAGTCACATGACAGTTCTGCACCGATTGGAGAACCATCTACAAAAATGCTCAAGACCATGTGGACTCAAGTGGTGTATCTAGATGGAATAACATGAAATTAAGAACCCAAAAATACAGGCTGCATATCAAGACACATTTTCTAATGGTAACATCCTGGAGGCTATGGAAAATACCTCAGCACAATTGACAGAAGTCCCATTTTTGGAAGAACTAGTATTACTTGTTTCATGGTAGTGTGTTCAGTGTGGCTGTTACACCTTTTGTTCCTAAGTTTTGATTATGTGTTGCCATTTGGAAGGTAGATGTATTTAACTTCTGCTTTGTGACCAATGATCTCTCATTGAACACAATGATTTCCTAAGAGAGCAGGTTTCTTATTACCATTATGACCTCTGTCTTTGGAGCTGAAAAGCATCTCATAGTTCTATCTCCTCAACAGTTTTACCTCAGTAAGAGAGCACATTATCCTTGGGTGCACAGTATTTTTCTGAGACCTGGTACTTCAGGCAGTTAAGATTTTAAAATTTCTAATTCTCAGCAATGATTTGGTGTGGTCTTTATCGCTGGGTTGTGGAGTCAGGGTGTGTACTCAGCATGAACCATCACCATCCAGATGGAGAAAGAATTGCTGTTTTCACTCATGGCAAGTTCTCCTTGTTCCTCACAGACTTGCCCTATTTATTTCCTCACCTATATGATGGAAGTGCCCTTTGCCTTTGTAGTATAAAGAATTTTCTTACATTTTTCTTTCTGTTTAATTTTTCTTGCTTCATCCTCAGCACTCTCCTGGTACTTATCAATCATGTTCTGCCGTAAAGCAGGAGGATTATCTGTCTGTGTGTGCATTGCCATATGCCCAACCAGAAGACAAGCCTTTTGAAGGCAGGCACATAGAGTCAGAGTTTGAAAATGTGATTCTGTCAAATTCATTTTTTCAACAGATGCCTTCAGGAAGGTCACTATAGAGATAGGCCTGTCCATTGTCTTGTAATGGTACTGAAACGTAAGATTTCTTCTGTCAACCAAGAGACAAACAGTGAACTGATGGATCGTCTTACTGAAGAGGATCTCACTGTCCCTTGAAAAGTGTGCTGAAAGCACTGACGATACTGAAGTCTTTTTTGTAGCCTAGAAATACCTCAAAGAATTTTTCTTTTCCTCCCTCATCTTCCTTTCTTTTTTTGCCCCTCCATTGACCATTTTGGTTTATGGAGCCAAGCACATATTTTATTGCCAGGAGAATTTCTTCTTAACAGCAGTCCTTTCTCCAAAAGATATAGTAAGGTTCATGACATTAAATAAGTATCTCCAGAACATTTCAAATAGTCTTATTCTGCAAACCCTGTTACTCCTCATTTTTACAAGATCCCAGTGTTTGCCACCACCTTTTTCCCCTGAGGTCAAGGAATCTCAGACTTTCCAGTGTGTTCCTCTCTGGATGTAAACCCTTCTCCCCGATGATTTTTTTCTATCAGTGGCTTTTGGATAGTGTTTTGAGTTATTCCTCTGCAGCTCTGCCAGCTTTTCACAGAAGAGACCTGCATATTATTTATCAATTCTCTTTTCACATTCCTGCCCTCCAGCTTTTACATTATTCCCTCATCCTAGTCCTTTCTACCTAATCCTAATTTACTGCTGATCAGAGCCGTGGCAGCAGAACCAGTTACATGAGGTGAAAAAAAGGAATAAAAATAAAAGCCAACATCAGACAAAGTTACATTTTTGCCTTTGAGGCAATTTGTTTCACTTGCAGTGATCTCTGTGAAACCGGGCAGAGCTGAGCATTCTTCATTCCACTTGTATATTGCCTGTTTTTGTTTCCTGTAGTGCAACTGTATCCCAAAAAATAACAGGTAACAAATCATTCTTTCTGAGTGTTTGGCTTCTCTTTGCGTCATACAACAGAGCTTGTGCTAGAATCTGTTCTGTGATTATTGTTCCCCTGTTTTTTTGTGTGTAGTTTTATATGTGTGTTCTTATGCCAAATGTGGTCAGCATTAAATTCGTATGCAGTAGACCACAGGGGAATCTTTACTAAGAAATACCAGTATGTATTGGGTCCTATTTTAGCAGACTGTGAATTGCCATGGTTCCATGGAAGTAGGTTATTTGGTCTATAGTCTGTATAGAAATTACAGCCTTTATTAACATAATTTGTAGACTGATTTGTTGGTCTGAAACAGCATATTGGGTGCATGGGTGTCATTTGCATTTTAGCCGACAGAAGGAGTCCCCTACGCTCAGCTGGCTCATTTTCCACTTGTGTTCATGGCTATAACACAGAGACTTTTTAACATTATACTTGAGCATTGAAAGTGTCCTAGAATTCATTAGCTAAGAGGCCATGGATGCTGAAAAATGCAGAAGCTTGGAAAAGCAGTATTACTTGCTAGATGTTGGGAAGCACCAGTTCTGCTTGCCTGATGAGACCAGCTCGCAGCTGTTGGGTGGTGTGCTGCAGGCTAGCAACACTGGGCATGAGGCATTCCCGCCTTTCTGGGGGTATGCTGCAGGCTAGCAGCATTGGGCACGAGGCATTCCTGCCTTTCTGGGGTTTTCCAAATCCTACCATGTGGTGGAAGAGGTCAACGAAAGGGAGAAAGAGACCAGCCAGGTGCTTTTCATTTTCACTGTAGAGTAAAACTGGATTATAGAGGAGGAGAGGCAGATGCCCAGTCTTTGCGTACAGTAACAAAGGGAACAAGCCAAGGGCCATTTGCTGTTAGAGCCCAAGCACTGCAGATGTGCACATGTGCTTCACCAACAGCCTGAGGATCTAATCCATACAACCTACTGGTGCAGCCCTTGGTACATAGCTAGCGCTCCGTCAGCTGGGTGGGTGGGTGTTATCTGGGAGAGCACTGGTTATTAGAGCCAGCAATTAAGGCAGGAAGAATGGTATCAATTACAAGTTATTGATGATTTTGTGCCAGTGTTTGCCCTCAAGCTTGCACTAAACTGCTCCTGTTGAGTTAGTGCAGATATAAGCATTGAGCCTGAGGCTCATGGTAGGGATAAGAGGGAAAGAGTAAAAAAAAGGCCTTTACAGGGACACACCTGTGTCTCTAAACAAATTTGTGTTTGACAGAAGCCATTAACACCTCTCAGCATAACAGCGCAAACTTAACAGGAAATTCACCGAATGTCTCAAAATACTTTTCACACTGCCATCCCAGTTGCATCTGGATGTCTTTGTTCTTTTTCTCTCCCTGGTGATTTCTGTATGGGGCAGTCAGGCCTGAGAAGGTGGGAACCCTTTTCAATGTGATGCTGACAAACCTGGAGACCCTTTTAAAAGATCGTAGTTATCTCCACTTTCCTAATTACTGATTCCACAGATTCACTTACTGCTCTAGGAACATTCAAACTATGCTTTGCTTCCAGATTTCTTTTGTTAATTTAGGATAATGAGGTTATTTTTTTACTGTTTAAAAAAAAAACACAAACAAGAGGAAAACAAAACAAGAAGAGAAAACCACACAAGAATATGAAATTTTAGTTCCCATTCAGTCCTCAGCCTAGTTGAGAGGCTGCTTGCATAACTACCTTGCATGTACCTGTTCTTGCCGGATCTGTGCTCCTTTATCAATGAAATCAGCTTGAAAAAAGTTCAGTTTTGCCTCATTTTCATACACATTTCCACATTTCTTGGGACAAGTAAAAATACTGTAACTCATAGTAGTGATCACACTTAATTTCTTAAGTGAGATGGCTAAGCAAGAAATATTTTGATGTATTTTCTGCTGTATGTAGATGTATGCAATGCATTTTTTAGTTCATAGAACAAGTTTTTCCCTTCCACACACTACATCCTCAAAGTCATAAACTTTGGTACCATCATTGCTACAATCAGATTTTAAATTTGTTGAAAAGTCTACAAATAGTCCCTTTTTGGCTACCCTTATGAAGAGTCTAAAGAAATGCACTCAGCTCTGTTGTAAGTCAATTATAACTCACACTAAATACCTCTCTGTGGCAGAGGAATGACCTAACTAGCTTATGTTTTGGATGGAAGGACATCTTTTATAAAGCCACGATTGTTCTGTTTGAAGAAAATTATTAGCACTGAAGCATGAAAGCCAAATTTTTGTAAAATAGTTGACTCTGCCAGCTGATCTATTAATCAGTCATCTACAGCTCTCCCCTTCACTCAAATACTGTTTGTAATTCTCCAGAAAGATCTTCTACCTTTGCTTCTCATAATTCTGAATAGCTTTCTCCACCTCAGTAGAATTAAAATGAAGCAGAAAGACAATACTTGTTTACTTTTCACAGTCAAGCAGGTAATAGGCAATTCACTGTCACTGTGACAGTGTCATGCTTTGAGGTGACACAGGGTCTTTCCAATGCAGCAGATGTATGTGTACTTGCACTGTTAATGTTCCTTCTGTCCAGAAAAGGTGGTGTTTTCAAAAGAAACTCCTATGGTCAAAGTCTCATGGACTTTTTTGTAAGCAGGGTTATCTTATTGGTCCAATCATTTGTAAAATGTTAATAGCATAATATATATATATATATATATATATATATATTATAAAATAATAATAGTGTACACTTTTCTCTGAAATACCTGAGTTTTGCAAGTTTCTGTGATGTTGTTAGTAAAACAGATTTTATTAACTTGCTATGCTCTTCCATATGGTGAACTTGCTCCTTTCCTTTACAGGTAGTGGAAGTTGATGTGCCAGTGCAGGGAAACAAGATAACCCTGTTGAAGAAGAACAAAAGCTTACTCTGTAATAAAATGTGTAGAAAATTTTAGAATTTAGTACTGCCAGTGTAGACAGCGTTCATGGAATGAGTGTAGTTACACATCTGTGGTATAAGCAAACCAGGATCAAATCAATGCATAGAAATATTACATAAAACAACTGCCTATAGTTGTTTTTCTCATATTTTATTATTGTACTTTCCTGAGTTATGCCAAAAAGAAGACGATGAAAGATGCTGCTGTTAGCTACCTGCAATTTCGATACCCATACTTAAATTATCTACTATTGTGTGTCTGCTAACAGAAAACCTAGAGTAATCCAGACATAGCCTCACAAAATAGGAGTTCTCAGATTGTTCCATCTACACCTAGAGATCCAGTGAGCTTAATGGACTCACTTTGGAATACAAAAAGAAACAGGCATTATTAGAACATATATATGTCTTCAAACTTTAGGGGTATGTTACGAGTTGAGGAATGTGTAATAAGACTTGTTATAATGTTTGTGTATTAAGTGGCAGCTCAACTTCTCTATGCAACCTGAATTAAACTAGGAAACCTGTTGGTGATCACAGATCAGGTCTGAAGTCTGAATCTTTGGAATTTTCTAGTTCCTATTGGAAAATAGGGATCATTGCCTCCCAGAAATATTTCTAGGTAGTGCCAGCTAGCTCCCTGAGAGCATCCGTCTCTATTGTATACTGATGTCTCTGCAAAGATACCCCTCCAGTGTCCACAGTTTCACATTATAGCACAGAGCTACCTGAGAAGGACCAGGGCCAGCATAATTCTGCTACTCTATGAGTTGGAAACCACTAATCCAGACTGTTAGATCAAGGCATTGATCATTAAAATAAAATATTATAAACTAAAATATTATTAACATTTTGTAAAAATATCTTGGACTCTCAAGGAAGAAATCTAAAGCTTTTTATTTTCTTCCACCTTTTCAGAGGAAATTTGTATGCAAGCTGACTAACGTACCAAATTTCAGCCATTTATGAATTAAAACTGCTAAGTTATGAATGCTTGAGAAATGGAGTGCATAGTAGAAATGACAGTTCCAGCATAAGAATGCCAGGACCTGCTACAATAACTGAATATTATAAGTGCAATAAAATCAGAAATGAGCACCTTCATGTTTCAGAAGGAGATTATGACTAGACACATTGCTTCTGTAGACAAATTCCCCGCTATGTTGCAGCTGTAGCACTAGCAGGTCTTAATGTGCCTACAAGAGTAAATCAGTTTTTAAAGAGGCAATATATTCCAAACTAGCAATCAGCTTTTTTTCTCTTTTTTTTAAATATCTTTATTATGAGCATCTGTAAGGTTTGAAGTGCTTTGTACTGAAGTAGAGTTCCCTGAAACAGGCATCCTGTGTGTGTTGAATGTGTCTAATACCTTGCTTGGTCCTTCTCAGATCAGGAACTCTTAAAATCATATTTGTTGTTTTTTACTTTATGGGTTATGGTGATGTTAATTGGGGCTACCATTCAGATGGTCAACATTTGAGAATGGTTATCCTTTTCATTCTATGAAATCCTTGAGAAACTGAGAAAAGCCATTTACTGAGAGTTGTTACTTCTGTTCAGAAGCGTCCTCATCTGTTTTCCTTACTCTGCAATTGATCACAAGCGCTCAAATGCAGGATTGGGGTTTTTCTGCTGTCGTGAAACACTCCTGAAGAAAGGATTTGCAAAGCAGGTTTGCAGGAAGCAGGGGAATGGGGTTTTTTTAAACTCCTTCATTCACATAAAGGAAAAGGGTGTTTCAAGTTGTTACTTGCATTGTAATGTGTGAATAATAAAGTACTGTCAACACTTAGGCAACTGACTACAAGCTAGTTTTATTGGATAGCAATAGATTACAAGTGTGGCTATGTTTTAAATCAAATAGGTACAATATTCCTTACAATAAATACAATAAAAGCAGTAGTCCTTGCTATCCCTTAGAGAATATTGAACAGTTTAATCCCAAGACACTTAGAAATACAAATATAATGAGATATGTCTGGTAGGAAACCTTCCTCTTGTGCTTCCTACTAAAATTTAAACATAATCTGAGTAGTAGCTTTCCTACGTGTCTTTGACTGATGTTAAAACTTAAATCTTACATGTTAAGATATTAAAACTCACATCTGTACCCATTAAAATAAATAATCTTTAATAATGTGAACAGAAAATGGGTAATAAATTTGAACAGAATTTAAGTATATGTCTCCATGGACCAGAAAAATGTTTTCTTTCATAATTTTTAAAGGGCTTCATATAATGCCAAAATTCCTGCATGAACACATATAAAAATGGACTTATCAAAAAGTCCGACTAGTCAGCTGAAATATTTTGAATAGACAATATTTTTCTTCATGCAGTAAAACTGTGAGAGGAATTATAGACACTGGATTTTTGAATATATCACAAAACAAAATAGTTGAAAAATCTGTGGTTTAGTAGCCTGTGTAAATTTACATCAATTCTGTAAAATTATGTATTTATTATTTGTGGAATTAACAGTGTTTTGATTACAAACTTTTAGAGATGGTAAATACCAAGAACATGTTAAAAAATATGGCATCATTTGTACCAGTAAATCCTCCTAACTGGCAACTGCAGATGGATTTTCATAATGAAACAGTGGATCATTTCTTGTAAGAAGTTAAAGGTTAGAACTATTGCATAAAACATGTTAAGAATATTATGAAAAAGACAATAAGATGTTTGCACTCACTTATGGTAGACCAAGGCTGTTACAGGAACTCAAATTATGGGCTTACTTTTAGGAAAGTGTTTGCAGGAGAGGTATATTGGCAAGCCCTGCACCCTGTTCACAGTGGTAGGAGCATCTATGATTTCACTGAAGGAATTTTGGCTTCCATTATTTTAATTGAATTCTGCTGCTGATACAACTGCATCTGAAGTAGAACATTGACTGGCATATATGTGTTTGTTTAGAGGTGTAATTTTTCCCCCCTTTTCTATTAGGAAAACTGGTCTACCATTATACCTCTATTTCTTGCAGTTTTTATAGCAGATAGTAATCCCTTAGAGATAAATATGTTGTCAACTGTTTCACATTATTATTATTTTCCCTGGGAACTTCACGGTGGTATTTTTTACCAAGAAAAAACCTAATCACCTACACTGAGAAAATACTGACAGTGGCCACACACACAAATATTGTCAGTTAAATCAAAATATTGCCCCACCCTCCTTAAACATAATGAGTTTGCTATGGGGGCACTCCAGTGACTTGAAACAGGTGCTTGTAGAAAGCAACTGAGCTTTTGCATGTTATGTTTTCTCCTCCATATCAGAGTTATATCCAGCCCTGAAAGTCTTATCTCCACTACATTGGCAGTTGGAACTAAGTTTTGTCCCTAAAGCTTTTCAGTCCAATGAAAATGTCCACTGAGCTAAATTCTGGTTTAACTGCGGTTGTGCTGGCTGCCTGGGGTAAGGTGGAGCATTGTAGCACATGGAGGATGAGGAGGAGGAAGGTTGAAGTTTATGTTGCTGTGCTGTAATAACGGCGCAGTTTCTGGATTTACAAGTTTATCGAATGGTGATCCACGGATGCTGTGCTGATACTTTGTGTAGTACACACTGTTTCTCAGGGTAGCTAACCCAGCTGAGAGAGGCAGGGATGGCAGACTCTTCTTTCAGATGTATTTGGTGTACACATTGCTTGTCTCTACTATGGAAACATTTTCTGCTGGGATTTGTCTGTATTTGATTTCTTTAAATCATTGTGTAAAAAAAAAATACAAAAAACCAAAACCAGGACAAATCCAAATAGCTGGAACAAGGTGCTGTTTTGGAGATTGTGTAATTATATGAAGCACAGTGAGATGGCTGTAGTTGTTTGAGATATGCCCAAAATATGTTTAAAATGAGAAGAAAATAGCAATACATCTTGAAGTTAAAACTTCTTCAATGCTTGCAGTTTACATTGACTATCTTAACATGCTATGCATTCATTAATTTAATACAAAAACACCATCTGTGTAAGAAAGATGAAAGTATCTTCTGTTTTTATTTCATATTGAACCAAGTAGTTGCCAGATAGCACACAGCAAGAAAAGCAAACACCTTTCCTCTTTTTTCCCCCACCTTTCATGCCTGGAGTGTGGTTTTCTTTCATATTGTTTCCTTACTGGTGTGTTACTGGACAGGGTGGCTTTTCACTGAGGGGCAGCTGTCTGTGTATTTCTGAGCTGCTTAACTCCCTGGTTGCATGTTGTTAACTGTGCTCCCCATTCTTACCCAGTAACCCCACGAGAGGAGAGTTGCAGCCAAATACTTCCTGCTGGAAGCTCACATGGCTGAAGGAAGCCTGCTTTTTCCACGTCTTGTCCTGAAAGCTTCCTAATTTTCCTCTCCCTTCTCCTTCATATCTGCTCTGATTTGTTACTTCCCTATTTTTTTTCCCGTGGACATTTTTGGTTGCTGTTGGTTGGTTGATGAGTTGCGTTGTTTTGTTCCTCACCCCAGACATGGACTTCTTTTTGGTGCTTCTTTACCATCACACTGCATCCAGCAGTGCTTTTGACTTTGGTTCATCTGTAACTGCACTGAACCAACTAGCTGTGGTTTAGACTAGTGTCTTGGAAACCAGACATATTTTTAAAGCAATCTATGCTGGTTTCAAGGGGAGAGCAGGCAAAAGGCATGGGGCACCTCTGCAGTTTCAGGGAGACATGAGCAGCAATGTCTCATGTTCTCCAGCCTGCTTCTCCAACCCTATTTTTATTTAGCAACCTTACTTGCTAATCACCTTTTTGTTAGCTTGGTTTAAACTTAGTGAAAACTTGAACTTATGGGACAGGCTCCATTTGTTTTCGTGAAACAAACAAAAAAACCCCCTCTCAAACTGTCTTTTGGGTCAATGCCTTGCTAGAAAACAGACTAACTTATAGGACTGCAGAGCTCCATATAGGTCCTGGCTTGGGTGAAGTAATTGTGACCAGAGAGAAATAAAAAGTCATATTTTGGTTTCCTGTGAGAGCTGTACATACTGGCTGTGACATTCAGATCTGCTTAATTTTGATGCAGATTGAACTATAAGTTCGAATATTCTCTTGAGCAAAATTAAAACTCAAACAAGTTATCTGTAAATACCAAAAACTGATTTTTATTAATTGATTGCTAGAGAGATGCGAAAGGAAAAGAGGAAAAATAAGAAAAGTTAGGAAAAACGCTCAAGATTATTTATAGAAGCAGAGGAAAAGATACCACCATGAAAAACTACTTGAGTACCTTATCGATGTAACTGAGAGTGGGGCGAAATGCAGTTTCTCTCTCTGTATCTGTTAGCTTCAGGAGGGTGGTGAGTCTTTGAAATGCAAAATGCCCGTTATTTCCCCTCACAACCAGACCGTCTGGCTTCTGGTTTAGCTGCAAAAGAGGCTGCCTTATTTTAGCCTGTAAGAGAAAAATTCAGAGAAAGGATATACCTCACACACAGTCAGAGTCTTTCTCCAGGCTAACAAGCAGTCTCTCTCTCTCGGCAGATGACGGCTGGTGGTGTTGGAAGGAAGGTAAGATGAGCTGAGAGGAAAGATCAGAAGAAAACCAGACAAGGTTCCCTAGTTTCTCCTTGTCTCTTGTTCTTCTAACTTCTGAATTCATCTTCAGGTTTTTATAATGTTTTCCAACTTCTACACATGTTTTTTGGCACATAGTCAAGTCCAGATATGGGAAACCTATGACAAAGACAGGATCTTCTGGCAGGAAATATTTTCCTTGAGAAAGCTCTTCCACGAAAGCTGACATAGCAATGTTAGCAGAATGTATTGAGAGGTAGAAAACAATGGAGAAACATATTTTTGACCTTTTATATGCTACACTGGCTTCAGCAAGAGCAGGACTTGTTGCAGGATTAACTTCAAGGAAGTTTCTCACTACTTAATCCACAGAAGCTGCTGATGGGGTGTATGGTGCATCTCCTTCTACTGTTACTGCTCTTTTGCTCAGACCTTGCCTTTCTTAATCCCAAGTCAGTATTGGTGTCAATTATAAGGTTGGAAAACATTGATTTAGGAAATGAAAGGTAGTGTTCTTCCCATCTTGAGGAACCAAGACCTTGGCACTTTGCACTGGAACTTGTATATTTGTTCTTTGCACTTTCAAGTTAATGGGAGAGGAAGGATCACATCCTTGTCAAAGTTCAGAAAATTATTAAGTAATTTATTCTAAAGATTAAGTTTGCATTTTTACAGAAAAGCTGTGAACCTTGCAGTATTTCATTGAGTAATACTTTTTGACTTCAAAATGCTTTCAGATTGCCTGTGAGCACCTCTAAGGAGATACTGTGAATGTTGGGACTAATTGTAAGAACTGTGTATTAGCACTGTAACTGGCTAGCTTTGCCTTCCTCAAACAAAAGAAAAACAAACCTAAAGTTCTTGTAGAAAGTCTGTATCTGTGAAGTAGGTAAGGTGAATCCTCAAAGATAAGTATTTATTCAGAGCACTAATCATAAATTATTGACACATATCTGAGCAGTTACAATTTTGGTATCCCGGTTCGAGAATTACTCTGTTACTACTTCCTTTTTTGCTTCAAACCTGACCTAGAGCATAGACTTACTGGCATAAAACGAAATACTGGTGTTTGTTTCCAAATAAAGGTGGGTGATGTGCTATAAAATGAAGATAACCTACTGAACTTCACAAATAACTGCAGTGCCACACAGATCTAAACAAAAACCTCATACTTCCAATATCTTTGAGGCTACTGTTTTAAGGTGGCTTTCTTCTAGTTTCTAGCTTCCTGTTAACTCTTCTGTCACTGCTTCTCAAGCTTGTCACCCTGCTGCTTCTAGCTGCTCTGCAGAGATGCTGGTTACCCAGGGCTTTACACTTAGACCACTGCTCTGTTACTCTGTCCAGCTAGTTGATCACACTAGGTGGGAATTAAGGTTCCTGCTTATGTCAAATTTTAGCAAAGGCCCCACTTACCCTGGCACCATAAGGAAAGCAAACCATAGAGTCTGGTACTAGAGCAGACAAGTTCTTCACTAACCTGAATTTGCAGGGACCTAGTTCTTGCACGTGGAACAAGATTTTGTCAAGTATTCAAATCCTTTCTATTATATATGGGAGCTTCTCATAGGAGGTATGATAGATAGGCTTTTCAATGACTCTTCTCATGGACAGGAGAAGATAAAAAAAAAGGAAATTGTTCCCATTGTTATGACCCTATATCTTATGGTAGAGATGTTCTCCAAGGCTTGAGCCAATCTTGAGCCAACAGTTCACTGACTCTGAAAAAAATACTACAGAAGAAAGCAGATAGAGGGAAAAAGGGCATACTTTTCTGTGGCGTTAGCAAGTCAAATCAGTTCCCATGCAGATAGATGGGTAATAAAGGGCAGAGAGGGGGAGGCAGGAATGGCTGCTAGAGCAGGCAGAAGGTAGGGTGGGGTGACCCCTTTTCAGTGGCAGACCATGAGAACAGCTCAGCCTTGAACTGTGACTTCAGCCTTTGTTTGTAGCACTGAAGTCAAATACCTGTGATCTTTTAAGAACCTGTATCCTATTTTGCATCTGCTTTAGCATTCAGCTGAAGGCATTGGTGATGGCAGAATGGCTTGAGTTTCTGCAGAGTAATATCTGATTTTGTGCTCCACCTCAATATCTTATTCTTTAAGGGTTTTTTTCCTTGCACTTGCAATGTATGTAAGGCACAGACATACCAATAAATACGTACATTGATGGTTGCAGTATTGGTGAAAGTGAAGGTTTCGGTGCTGACTTGCAGTGTATTTGCGATCTATTTACTTTTTGGGATACCCAGTGGGATACGAGAGTGAACTTTTCCTGCTCTTAGTTGAGCCCTTGTATGCTTACTATGCACATTTGTGCAATTGCTGTGAAGAAAAAATCACTACAATAAACTTCTAAACCTGAGCAGCTGTAGTGCCTTCCTCCACAGAAAAATCAAAGGAGTTTATCCAAGACACCCTGTGAGTTTGCTGTCTGTTTCTTGCTGCTACTGTGCCCTGACAGTACAGGAGCATGGTCCTGCCTGAAGAACATGCTGCTGTACAATTGGGACTGCAGCTGGTCCTCTCCCCAAAATACTGCCACTCAATTTCATTGCCCTCCTGTATTTACTCCATAAAAACACCTCTCAAACTGCTGCACAAGGTGCATGCAGGCAAGCACTTTTAAATGATATGGCTCCTTTAATAGCTAGTCTTTAGAGCAGAGTGAGATGAGCTGAGCATCTTGATTTTCACAGAACTGAATGTTTGCCCAGTTCCTCTGTAGCATACATCCCTAAGGATAAATGATAGTCTGCAATCACTTCGGCGTAGCTAGGTGCCATGGAAGTGTCATACAGTATCCGTGGTTGGTTACTTACAGGTCAGAGGTGATGATGAAGTATTTTGGAAGAATGAGAAATTAAAGGGCATATTTTCCTTTATTCTGGAAAAAAACCTCATCAAAATGCTTTGCTCTCAACATACAAATCTCTTTGTTGTTGGCCCCTGATCCTTAGTGCTATGGTGACTTTATAATCTCTTGGACAAAACCAGAGAACGGTAGACAAAACTGGACAGTGAAGCAACAAAGAATTCATTCTCTTTTTTTTTTTTTTAAATAAGCAAAAGGGTTTATATTGAATCATCCCAGCTCTCTCCTAGTGTTTCATTTTGTGTGAGTTTGCAAACAAGATGCAGAGAAGCCAATATCCAGGGAGATCCCATCTACTCCTGTGGCCTGCCAGAGAGGAGAGGCTGGACAGAAGGATTTCATGTGCTCCTGATGCATTCATTTATAGTAGTGTAACTTTGTCATTTGCCAACCAAACGAACATTTAAAAAGGGAGATTAATAGTGGAGAACATCAACTCAAACCTACCATGGCTGTTTGTAATAAGGCTTATTTGATAAACAGTATTTCTGTAAGGTCATTCTCCATTCAGTTGTTTTACTGTGGGCTCTTGCTAATTGATTGGAAACTTATCTTGAGAGGCCGAGTTTGTTCCATGGTTTTGTTAAGGGTGGGAGCTGTTACATGTGACATGAGGCTGTGCAGCCCTTTTGGGCAGCAAATCCCTGTGAAAAGCCCATAGCCTGATGGGCAGGGCCAGCACATGACCTGTGGGCACTGAGCCTGTAGTGGTGCTGGGGCTGGAGCTTGCTTGAGTTTTGAATGAGTGCATGAATGTGTCCATTTTCAAGTCCAGTCTGCTTCAAAACAGACAATGCCTGAAAAAGCATATTTCTTCAGATATCATTGGAATTCAACTATTTAATCAGTTTTACTGCCAGTAGAGTGAGTGCAATATTTCAGCAAACAGACTAATTTTTTTGGAGAATGTAGTATTAATAATATTGAGGAAAGATGTGGATCCTTCTTCTACAAACAGAAAGATACGGAGTATCTTTGGTGCCGTGTTTGTGTTTCATCGGGTTCAGATGAAGTGTAGAGAATATGCTGAACTGTTTTGTGGAATTTAGTGGGAGATAAACACTTGTTTTAGCTCACAGAGAGATGCCTGTTTAGTGATAAAGCTAAGATTACTATCAGCAGATGAAATTTTATATTTTCTGCAGTAGTCTTCATTTACCAATTTAAATATAAAATGCTTTTAAAACTTGACATTTGAATGTAACTTGATTCAAATGAAGGGAGGAAACTGTAAGAAACAAGAAAAAAGTTTGTTGGGTTTTTTAACATTTTATTTTTTGTTTTGCTTGTTTGTACTTGACTGCTGGTTGTTGTCATACTCTCTGTTCTCAGAAGAAAACAGGCAGATATGAACTTTAAATTCAGTGTAGGATGAACAAGGCAACTTCATGAGTAAAAGTTAATTCTCAGTAAAACAGGAGATATTTGTAAAGAGATTAGATAATCCAGATAAATTGCAGGTTCACAGTAGCCTGCCTTGTACTTAATCTTTGCTGAGAGTAGATTAGAAAACCAGGTTAAATCAAACAAGCATGCTTTCATTTATGAGGCTTCATTCCAGCCTAACACTGAGCATGAAAAATGCTGGTTGCCATTTCACGAGGTGCAGGTTGCCAGATCCACGAACTCTTACCAGACCCTTTTGCTACCATACGGGAAGCTTTTGTCAAGCCAGTTCTTCAGAAATGCTTCCACATCCAATACTGGAATCAGTAAATGCTGATGCCCCTTGAAATTTCTACATGGTAATTTCTTTGTGGTTTTTTGTGTTACCAAACTTAACATTATCTGAAGAAAAACCTTAGAGGTTCCCTGTCATTATGTTTTATTGTGCTGTAGGTGGTTTGACTGCTGGTTCTTAGCAGCCTTGCAGAAGCAGATATTGCCCTCCATTTTGAGAGGGATGCACTGACTCCTTAAAATGGCAGCTCTGGGATACATCACTGGATGTGTTGTCAGACCACATTAAAAAAAAAAAAAAAAAAAGAGAAAAAAAAATCAGAAGCTTTCATAGGCACAGAGTGGCATAGGCCACAAAAGGTTGAATACCTCGCCAGATAATCATTTCTTCAATGCCCTTCTCTGTCAGAAAAATCTCCTTATATTTTTTCTGCCAGTGCTTAAGACCCCACAGGCAGTGTCTGTAGCCACCTGAAGTCTGAGTGGCCTCAGAAGGCTTTGAATATTCCCTATTGTCAGTAGGACATTTCTGTGTGTGCTCTGTACAGCTCTAGTACCTTGACTGGCCCATATTTTTTTGTTGTATGCCAAGTGCTTCTTGTTACTTTTAACTGCCCTAATTGTAGCATGTTTAATAGTAAAAAGTTTTGCACTCCTTTATGAAGGGCTTATAAGTGCAGTGGCAGAAGGGTATGACTGAAAGATGGACTTATTTTGAGAGGCCTAATTATAACAGCATCATTTTACTTTTCTGTTGTTGTTGGCCAAGGTTTGTCATGTTTCTAGTGTTGCTATTAATGTCTTCTTAAATGTCAACTTCAAACTGCTGATGGTGATCATCTCATGTCCTATTGCTAAATATATACACGCCATTGAGAATGCCTGATGTAAATGTTATGCCAGACACTTATATATGCATATTAGAAGTCTTCTTATGCTAAATAGCTGCTATCAAATACATACTTGACTATTTTCCTAAGTGTTACACAAAACAAATTGAGGCCCCTTTTTTTTGGGGGGGGGCTGGGGAGTCCTCATGCTCTTGTATTATTTTAAATGATTTGTGATAGGGAAAACCTTGCTTCTAAATAATTATGACACTAAATGCTGCTGAGTAACCCATTCCAGATATATCTTCACTGTTCAACTGAAAGTTAATGTCATTTCCTTGTAAATGTTTCTCTGAAAGATCTGGGTGCATGTGACTACCAGCTAGCAGTCAAATGAAGAAAACAAAAGTATGTCTGAGGGACATTTTTAGTTAAACTTTCTAATAGATTAAAAAAAATGTTGGTTCTTCTGATCTGGTAAATTCAATAAACTTTCAATTATTAAATTGTTAAATTTTCTTTTTTCTGAGTCATTTTGGAAACAAAAAGCCACTTTAAGACATAGGTTCTTAGGGCCTTTGAATTAGTTGGCTATGTGTGAATGACTATTATGTGCAGTGTAAGTTGTGCTGTTCAGTTTACTACTTCTTGGAAGTGCTATGTGCACTTCCTCTGATATATATTGAATTTCATGTGTTTAAGCTATTTGAAGTGTACAATATTTGTAATTTGGATTGAGACATCCATTACGTGCTGTTGGAGCTGTTCTTTAAATTCTTTTCTTTGTAAGAAATCACCTGTAGCTTCACTGTGTAAATAAGATTGCAAATGTAACAGAAAAATGAGTTAGTATCTTGTTGCTCCTCAAAGTGGTTGCAAATGACTGTGGAGATTACATGCCAAGGGAATAAGATTTCGCCTTCATGATGGTTTTGTGATGTTTCCAGAAGCCTTTAATATCTGCCATTATGCTCTTTTCACGGTTCAAAAGCAAGGTCTTGAAATTTTAGAATTATAAATATATTTATTATATTCACCACATCCTCTAAAAAAAAAAAAAGATGTGTCTGACTTCTAGCACATGAATACATAATTGTGGAATTTCAAAGTGCCTCTGTCTTGTTAGAACAGCAAACGTTTGGATATCAAATAGGCAATTTTGCAGAAATGAGGGATGCCATTTGTTTTTATTAAGCTGGGATTTGAGTGTTTGGAGAAAGCATTGGGGGAGGCATTTCTTTTGAAATGGAAGTAATATTCCTCATTTGTGACGTTAAAAATGTTATTTTTGGCATAGTTACATTCTTTATAAGTAAATCTAGGGATCTGTGCCTAAAAGAAATATGCTTATTTTCCATGTCTACTTATAGCTTTGGCTTTTTATTATTATTTTCATTTTCGCAGGGTTTTCTGTGTAGCACCAAAACCGTAATTGAATACACTGCTTTCTAAATGTACCATTGTTGCTTTGAGATGGAAATGCCAGTGTATTGATTACAGAATACCAATGCATTGAAAACTCTTTGTTCTACTACCAAGTCATAAAGGAGATAGTCACTGATGTTTTTCAGTCAAGGAACTGCAGAATAAGTTAAAATTAACTATTTCAGCTGACCACAAACAAAGAAAAAAAACAGGATTAAAAACCAAGCTTGGAATTTAGCCATTTCATCTCTTATGTTTATTCAATTAACATCTTTCCATCATTTATGCAGCTTTTCACTCTTGTCCATTTGGTTATTGACGTATTCCAAACACCAAATCTTGTATAAGTGTGCCTTTATATCCTGAGAAGTTTGCACTTTCTAGGGAAAATTAAGGTTTCAGTTGGTCAATCTAAATTTACAGGAGCCAACATACTTGTGTGATTTTACATGTAATGTATAGTAAGTGAGATGTTGCAACAGAAGTTTCTTGGTTTAGACCAGTCTTATATCCTGATCGACCTTCTTTGCCATAAGAAATTGTTTTTGTATTTTTCAGTGTCCAACCTTGAGGCATTTTGTGCTGTTTCTCTAATTACGCATATGAAGTGACATTTCAGGAACTGTTAGGAACTATTGGAAAATCATTTTTGTAAAGGTTGCTCTTCAGTATGGGATGTGGGAATAATTAGTTCTTTTTTGGTGGGTTGTGTTTGTTTACAAGGAAATTGTTTCCTACACTTAGTGAGAAAAAGCCAGTGCACTCTTCATGCAGTAATTGTTGTCTTCTGCTATTAAAATTAAATCAGGAATTCAGTACAATCAGTTCTAGCCCAAGCCTACAGTTTTAGTACCTTTTGTGCTCAGGGTGAATATGATTATTCTTAAGTGTGTTTGACATTAAGGACAGATTTGTGAACTCAGCATTTTAATTGTTGATCATCATTTGGATGCCTTGTGTTTCAGCATAAGCATGAGGATGTTTGTTTTGTTATTAGGAATTCTTGCAGGAAGTCCATATGCTGGAAAAAGACAAGCTAACATGGAGAAACTGGCAAACACAGAGAGATGCAATTAGCAGAAAAGGAAAAAAATTTCTAAAGCGATATATATCCAGTAAAAATAGAAATAAGGGAGGAAGTTACAGTATATGTTGGAAAAATCCATGGATTGGAGAATAAAATAAGCACAGGATTTCTCTGGAGAATGTTATCTAAGCCCTGGAATTTTGTTAGGAGTAGACTGCACACAGCACAGAGAAGTAACACATACAAAAGCAAGGAGAGGAAAGGGAAAAATTAGTAAGTCTTTTCTATCTCTAACTTACAGCTATAGCCTCTATGTGAGATTCAGCTGGACATGAAACCTGTGCCATAGATTTCAGTGCCGTATGTGCTTCACCATGTCCTGAACTGTGAATCAGGAGCAGCTGAGCATATGATGATCCTCCCTTGCTTTGTGTAGATCAAATTAGTACATTCAATAACTTCCTTACAGTAAATCAATACAAAAATGTTAGTTACAAGTGGAGAGGATTTAGCCTAATGGTAAACAAGGCATTGCCCACATGAAACTTATGGCAGCCCTTGCCCTCGAGCATTTTGGGCAGTTGAGTTATTTTCCTTTTAAATTTTATTTTGGTATTGTACAGTGGCAGTGCAGACCTTGTCAAGCCTGCATTTTGTGGTGTGAAATATAGTCAGTGGCAGCTGTCATGTACAGCAGATAGGATGCCAAGAGGACCCTCTCTATGCAGCATGGATGGATCGACAGGCATGACTGTTTTATATCCCAGTCTTTCTGAGCACTCCCTCCCTTGCCAAGATTACACCTATGACAGCCCCACAGAGATATTTGTTGCTGGTCTTGATATTGTTAATATTAAATATTAGAATTAAGTATAAAATATTAATATTTTAGTAGTCACACAAGTCTCTACGCATCTTTAGAGCCTTTTTGTACTAACTACTTTTCAACCACGTAGAGGCACAGCCCTGTCCTAAGAGCTTGTAATATAAAAAAAAAAGGATATATGAAAAATGGGGAAGGATGACTCAATCACATATCTCTATTATATATTTTGATTTTAATTTATGAGTAAAACACCAAATGTTCCCATTTTCTCTTCAGCCAAGCTATTGGTTGGCCGATTTGGAAGGAGAAACTGCAAACAGATTTATATGTGGATTTGCTTGCCCTTGCTTTATACTTAGGCATATTTCTGTAATTTATAAATCTTGTTGCTTCTTTTCTAAATTAAAAAAAATAATAATTTCAGATGGAATATTCAAAAATATTAAAGAGAATTAAAATTATGTGCCATTTTCCTGGCTTCCCCTTTCTTACATTTGCCATCTAAAGAATATCCTAGAAAAATGGCTTTTATAGATAAATTTTACTGAGTTTAGTCAAATTGTCAACAATACAAATTGATTCCAGATCCAAGATCCAGATTTACTGTAATTGTTTGGAAACAGATGCTGATTCAAATTACTGCATTTAACAGCTAGAAATAAAATTACATTGTCTGGTGATAAAGTGTTAATTTGGATGACTTGGTGTGTGGAACAAACTGCTCCAAGGGGAGCCTCTGCTGTGCCATTTGTGGCTGTGCTGCACAGGAAAGTCAGTGGGGCAAAGGTACAAAGAGACGGCCATTGCAACAAGATGGTCCTGCCAACTGGCTTGGTTTTGGCAACTGGGGCCATGGAGAGCCCCATCCAGGAGGATGCTCTGTCCATCAGGGCAGATGAACAGAGGTTGGGCTGTGTTTGCATGCAGTTGCAGTGATCAGAAGTAAAATTTGTTTAGGTAAGATTACCTGAGATCAGCCTGGGTATTTTTGTATTGTCTGAGCAGAAGCAGCTCTGGGAAGACAAATTCTTTATTTGTAATGACTTGTGAGGATTCTTACAGTCCCTAATACACAAAGCCCCTCAGTGCACTCTGATGATCAAGGATGTCCATCACACAAGAACTGCTAAATTCAGTCATACAAAATATAGACCCAACAGAAGTATATACAGCACCACCAGTAAGTATCATGGACTGGTAGGACATGGGCCTTGAAAGGATAGCAGAGGCTGGCTTTCAATAGGATTTCTCCTAGTTCTGAAGGACTACCTCCTTACACAAAGATGGGGGGAGCCACGTGAATGCACAGCAACAGGCTGTCCCAGTGTGCCAAAAGGCCAGCTGGAGGGGAAGACAGCCAGCTTGGTTAAATAGGGAGATTCTGGAAGAAATCAGGGATAAAAAGAAAGTTTACAGACTATGGAAAAAAAGGGCTGGCTACTTATGAAGAATTTACAGATAGAGCTAGGTCATGCAGGAAAAAAATTAGGGAAAGAAAAGTGGAATTTGAAGTAAATTTGGCTATTTCAGTTAGGGATAACAAAAAGTCCTTTTATAAATACATTAATAACAAAAGGAGGGGCAAGGAAAACCTCCATTCTCTGTTGGACTTGGAGGGAAATATAGTTAAAGAAGATGAGGAGAAGGCTGAGGTACTTAACACCTACTTTGCCTCAGTTTTCACCAGTAAGACAGGTGGCCCTCAAGACAACTGGCCTCTGGAGCTGGTGGACAGGGAGAGGGAGCTGAATACCCCTCCTGTATTCCAGGAGGAAATAGTGACCGACTTACTGAGCCAGCTGGATCCTAACAAGTCTATGGGACCAGATGGGATCCATCCCAGGGTGATGAAGGAGCTGGCAGAAGAGCTTGCCAAACCGCTCTCCATCATCTTCCAACAGTCCTGGCTCTCTGGGCAGGTCCCAGATGATTGGAGGTTGGCGAATGTCACCCCAATCCACAAAAAGGGCTGCAAGCAGGACCCTGGCAACTACAGGCCTGTCAGCCTGACCTCCGTGCCTGGCAAGGTTATGGAGCAGTTCATCCTGAGTGCAATCACACAGCACCTTCAGGGTGGACAAGGGATTAGACCCAGCCAGCATGGGTTTAGGAGGGGCAGGTCCTGTCTGACCAACCTGATCTCTTTTTACGATCAGGTGACCCACCTGGTGGATGAGGGGAAGGCTGTGGATGTGGTCTATCTGGACTTCAGCAAGGCCTTTGATACTGTCTCCCATAATATACTCCCGAAAAAGCTGGTAGCCCATGGCCTGGACAAGTGTACCCTCTCCTGGATTAAGAGCTGGCTGGAGGGTAGGGCCCAGAGGGTGCTGGTGAATGGAGCTGCATCCAGCTGGCGGCCAGTCACCAGTGGTGTTTCCCAGGGGTCTGTGTTGGGTCCAGTCCTGTTTAACATCTTTATTGATGATTTAGATGAGGGGATTGAGTCCATCATCAGCAAATTTGCTGATGACACCAAGCTGGGAGGGAGTGTCGACCTGCTGGAAGGCAGGAGGGCTCTGCAGAGGGATCTGGATAGACTTGAGAGATGGGCTGATTCCAATGGGATGAAGTTCAACAAGGCCAAGTGCCGGGTCCTGCACTTTGGCCACAACAACCCCCTGCAGCGCTACAGGCTGGGTACAGAGTGGCTGGAGAGCAGCCAGGCAGAAAGGGACCTTGGAGTACTAATTGACAGGAAGCTCAACATGAGCCAACAGTGTGCCCAGGTGGCCAAGAAGGCCAATGGGATCCTGTCCTGTATCAAAAATAGCGTGGCCAGCAGGACCAGGGAAGTGATCCTTCCCCTGTACTCTGCATTGGTGAGGCCACACCTTGAGTACTGTGTTCAGTTCTGGGCCCCTCAGTTCAGAAAGGATATTGAGGTGCTGGAGCGAGTCCAGAGAAGAGCAACAAGGCTGGTGAAGGGACTGGAGCACAAGCCCTATGGGGAGAGGCTGAGGGAGCTGGGGTTGTTTAGCCTGGAGAAGAGGAGGCTCAGAGGTGACCTCATCACTGTCTATAACTACCTGAAGGGAAATTATAGCCAGGTGGGGGCTGGTCTCTTCTCCCAGGCACTCAGCAATAGGACAAGGGGGCACGGGCTTAAGCTCTGCCAGGGGAAATTTAAGTTGGATATCAGAAAAAAATTCTTTCCAGAGAGAGTAATCAGGCATTGGAATGGGCTGCCCAGAGAGGTGGTGGATTCACCATCCCTAGAGATTTTTAAACACAGATTGGACGTGGTGCTGGTGCCATGATCTAGTAAATGGACTAGAGTTGGACCAAGGGTTGGACTCGATGATCTTGGAGGTCTTTTCCAACCCAATCGATTCTATGATTCTATGAATGGGCATCTGGCGCAGCTGCTGCTTGAGAGAGGCAAGGAGCTGATTTGCTTCTGCACCTTAGTCTTGTTGACTTGGCTATCTAGATCCCATATTCTGGTGTCTACTTCTGTATGCATGTGTCTTTGAAGGCTTGGTCTTTCTGTGTCTCCTTGTTTGAGATTCCCTGCTTAAAGAACTTCCCACTTCTCCATTAGAAAGTGAATCACTCTGCTTCATAAAATTAACAAGAATACAGCTTGTTTCCTTTTATGTTTTTATGACAGTATCAAAAGTTTGTGACCAGTTTGCCTGGCCTGCCAGGAGACAGGTCTGGTTTGTATGCACTCCTGCTTTAGGTCACAAAGAAACTCAGTCCATCCATGTTTCTGGCTTTTCTTCATGCTCTGTTTAGTGTCATGTTCATTTTCTCCCACTGACCTTAACATCTTGTATCGGTACTGCAAAAGTTCATAATTTCTTGAAGTGTTTCTGCTTTCTGTGAAACCTAAATATGAAAAAGTGATGTTTTAAATACTGTGTCTTATTCTAGCTACTATGTATTTTCAACATATTAGTATTTCTAATGTCTGTTTTTCAATGGTTTCAGGTTTTTCTAATTATTTTTTGAGATTAAAAATCATCTTTCCCTATATATAACAAATACACAGTGACATCTCTCTTTTTTTGGTCAATATTTCATATTGTGTGTTCAAAAACAAAGTCTTTTATTTATGAAAACACTATTTAATGTTTAAGTACTTTGTTTATTTGGGACTTCTAAGCATTACATCTTTACTAATTTGGTTTTTTATGATAACATGAGACCGTGGTGTTTTTATGATGTCTTACATTGACTTCCATACATACGTTATTGCAAAATTTAGGGGTTTGTGGTCTCTGTTTTTATTGCCACAATCCTTCAGATAAATCACTGAGAATAAGATTTAAATCTGTGCAGTGACAAATAGGACCGCAGTGTTTTTAAATTGATTCTTCTCAAAGCAAAAGAGGGTCATGGCCACTCTGTCCAGCAAAGCACTGTGCTAGCCACACTAGCTCATCATGGTGTCACTCTTCTTCCACACTTCTTTGCTTCGGTTTCCATGACTGATCATCATTATTTTATAATCATTTTTAAGAATATGGATGGTCCTACCTCTCTGGCTCTTCATTACTCCTGTTACTACAGTGTTATACAATTCCATGGTGTCCTTCATGTGTTTCATGCCTGTTGTTCTCATCTCTGAATCAGCTAGAGTTTCTGAACTCTACAGAGTATGGCAAAGCGCACTGGAAATCCATCACACTGGTGAGCTGTTAAAACATAATGTGTTGATTCCCCCCAAAATTATTGTCATCTTGTGTTGCTGCCCCTTCCACTTTTCTCATAGTAGACTCTTCCTCCAGTCCCTTCCACACTCCTGGAAGTAGGTGAACTATATGTTCCTGTATTTCTTATTAGCTTGAAAAGGGAGCTATAAAACAATTGAAGTGAACTTTGTGCACTTGACAGTCGCTCAGCCCTAGTGCCCTAAGGGTTGACTTCTTGGAGCTTTTGTTTTCCATTTCAGAGTTAATCAGAGACATAAAGACTATTGTGTCTCAATACCTACAACCACTGAAAAGCAACAAAGGATCAGCACAAATCACTAAACTTCTTATGGCATATAAGACCTGGTCATCTCATTAAGTAATTATCTATGCTCTCTTTTTTTTTTTCCTTCAGCTGTTTTTTTCCTCAGAGGGGACACTTTACCTTATCACCACATTCCCATGTCTTTTTACCTCTTTGTGAAGTAGCATTGGGAAGGTCAATCTTCTTTGAGCGACACAGGCATAGAAGAGCTGCTTTTGGTTTAAGCACTTTCAGTCTTGCAGGAGAATATTTTGGGTGTGAGCTGTTTCAAGTTCTGTTTGCCTAAGTATGACCTGGCTTTCATAATTCATTATTCTTTGCAATATCTGAATTCTGTGGGGTTTTTTTCTGGTGGTTTTGGTTTGGGGTTTTTTTGTCTGACTGGTTGGTTGGATTTGGGGCTTTTGTTGGGGGTATTTTTGTTGTTAGCCTTCTAGTCTTGCATCATTACTATGGGTTCAACCATAATGAGGCTTTTCTCTTTTGCAGTCTTATTTGTTTCCTGATTAAAGGATTTAAGTCATGGGAAATTAAAATCTGGCTTTGTACAGGTTTGCGCATCTACTGCATGAAGGTTCCTGTACTTTTAACGTTGTTCTTGGTGTTGAGTGTCATTGCAGCCTAGACTGTGTTGCCAGTGAGTGGATTGCCATGTGTGTCAATTTTAAAAGTAGTAAGCTTCAGTATCCCAAAGTGTACTTTCTGACTCAAATGGAGAAGTGAAAGTATAGTTCTTGGAACTTGGCAGAAAAAGCAGCTAAATTTGTCTATCAGCAACATCTATATGTACTGAAGATTTTTTTTCACCTCTCCCCACAGGTTGAAATATTAATATTATGTTTTCTGTATTATTTAGCTTTTGAAGGTCAGTGGAAAACTTTGCTCTGTTTTTCTGTTACTGTGAATTGGAATTCTGTCTTTTCCTGGTTTGTTCTTATATGTGCCTGTGGACTTTTCTAATCTCATTTTAGAGGACATGTATGCAGGTCTCAGTATACAATCTCAGCTTATTATGATGCAGTCTCAAAATTAGTGAAGTTTTCTCATGCTTCTGTATTTTTTTATTTTTGTCAAGACGAGTGCTGACTTCTCACTTTTGTATGTTGATGTGAACATTTGTATTTTGATAACATTGTGTCCCAGGTCTGGAATTCATTCCCTGCTTCAAGTTTATCTCGGCATTCTTTTTATCCTGCATGTTTGAAATATTGTATTTCACTTTCTGATGTTCTACTCCCATATGTCTATTGAACCTCTCTGCTAAGCTACAAGCACAAAATTTTGATCCTACTTTTACCTAACGTCTCTGTATTTAAAACTACTATCAGGATGCATAGCAACTATTAAGTAATTTGCTGCACTTACAATCTCCATAATATTGCTGCTAGAATTTACTTTCCATTTGTTTTTCTCAAGTTTGGCCAATATTTTACTATTTTTATATTTAAAAGAAGACATTTCCTTGCACATGGCTGATACTTTGACTTTTTTTTAATTATTTTCTATTTTAATTAATTAGTTTATTCTGATGACTGATACTCTGCTTTGTATAAATTCAGTGAATAGCTTGTCTGAGAAATTCACAGTAAAACGCAAGTACATGAGATGATTGCTCTGAGTAAGCCAAAATAAGTTTAGTAGAGGAATATCCTTGTCAGAAGAAACCTGAAAGAAAATTTTATGTCTGAAAGTTTGAAAGACAGTTTCAGTTGTCAGCTATTTTGAAGAAAATAAAAAGTTGAGGCCACAAAATACAGAAAACAAGCATCAGCTGTGTTATCATAAATCCTTGTGTGTGATTCTGCTTTTTGTGGATGGTGTCAGTGGCCATAACACAGAAATTTTACAGGGGTTTTATCAGAACCTTTACTGATGCTGAAAATTTATTTCCAGAGTTGTTGTCTAGATCCACTGTAGTGCTCGAGTCATTAAATTCTCTAATCTGGTGGCAGGTGGGTGAAATTAAATTAACAGGACTTCAAAATGTGCTTAAACTTATGGCTAGGAGTGAATTGGGTCCGGTGTCGAGGGCACAGCAGACTTGAATGGCTCCTTTGAAGGAATCCTACCCTAGAGGGCTGAACAACTTCATGCTCATTAAATGCAAGAATCATAACTTGACCTTTGGCAATAGTTTCTGTATGCTTTTGACTGTGCTTTAGATGAAGCAAATAAATGCAGTGCTTTAGATGCTGGTGCAATTTATATGGAGTAATAAAAGAAAAACTTGTCTCGTTCTACATAAAGACATTTTCACTCCCACTGTTGTGACTACACATTAAATGGCACTGACATAGAAAAGAGTGGCATTACCAGAGTCAGCAAGACCTTAGGGACCATTGTTGTTTTAACTAGTACAGCTGAAACATGCCCTGAACAAGGTAAGAGGACAGTAGTCTGGAAACCTCTTGCAGCTGCTCGTTTCTCAACCATACAGCCGGTAGTGGGAAGTGTCACCGCCATGACTTGGTGCATCACAGCCTTTACAGTCGTGGGTGGCTGCAGGCAGCACTAATTATTTGTTGAAGTCTGCTGATAGCACAGCAGGTACTGTCCCAGAACAGTGCCGCTCAACTTCACAATTTGCTTCCCGCTCAGAGGTGAGAAGGGCTGTTGAACAAGAGCTGTAAGGTTATCAGAGGTGTCGAGAGGAGCTGCTGCCTAGAGGGGATGACAGTTTGTTTTGTAACGTTGTTTTTGTTTGAAAGAATACGTTAGCAACCATTTTGTGTTAGCTTCACACAATATTTGAAGCTGTATCTGCTTTTCAGGTGGAAAACATCCATAAAGTAATCTCAAGATATTTACCAAGCCTTTGTGGCTTTTTCTTATTCTTTCTTTGTCCTCCTTTCATCTTTCAAGTTGCATTTTCTGGAAATTAAATAATAATGGACTTGTTTTGTCAAAACTCCTTAGCCACTGCAGTATTACAGCCAAAAGACAGTGTGGGAGTTTTCTAGCAATACACTGAATTTCTGGTATGATAATTCTCAGGATCAAAAGTGTGAATTCAGTTGCTAAATCCCAGCTGCCATATTTTCAGGTAATTACTGGAAAAAAATTATCTTACTGTATCGGAAATGGTAACTGAATGTACTCTTATTTTCAAGTACTACTAAGCCTTGTATAGTATGGATATCTGTTGCCCTAAAACAGTCATTAGATAAGTAATATACTAGTCTTTGAGATGTTATTTCATGTATAGTTGAATGTAGGAATGTATAGTTGAGTTTTCACAACTATATCTTAATTTCCTTACCCTTTCTCTTTGGGTTTTTTCCTTTACTTTTCTATTCTTTTGTATGTATATAGGCATTATAGAAACAGAATTTATGCTCTTTTGTAGTGCCTCTACACCATGTTGTGCGTAATACCATAAACAGAGTAAAAAAAAGTCAGATGGTGTTTTTAGGTAAGTGTCACACTAAAAAATTACTGCAGACATTAAACAGTAACATTGTCATGTGCTCCTGATCTTGGCAGATACTTGGTCATAACTGTAGCCTGTCTGCAAAGATTTTTTGTCTCATATTCAAAAAGTAAAACATGGTATAATAGAGCATGTGAAATTGTTTTGTACATTTTTAACACAGTTAATACTTGTTAATGTCAACTTTGTTGCTCACCAGTTTTTAAATATTTTCTAATTCTGATGAAGATTAGCCATATATTAATTTTTACATTCCTGCAAAAATGGAAAAATAAAAATGGAGATTAATTCTGATTTTGGCCTGGGACAGGACTCAGATCTAGGTTACTTTGCTGGTTCATTTGCAGGTGGAGTATAGGTAAGCTGTTTAGGTTGCATCTTCCTAAAGGCTTAGGCAAGCAGCCCCAACCCTCAGTTTCTCTCCTGTCACTGGCTGTGCTCTCCATAGTTGGTGTCAGGACCTGCTCTGCCTTATTGTCATTTTAAAGTGCTAGAGATTTTGCATTTAGCACTGTGTAAGTGCCACTGCTTCTATTAGGAGGAAAAGGATTTCTTTTAATAATTAAAAAGGGTCATGTTCCCTCTCCTGGTGCTCATTTGAAGGAACAGGGAATTGTGCTGAACTCAGTCATTGGTGAGTGAGGGTTGCAGTCAGACAAGCCCCTCTGGCAGCAGCAGAGCCATATGAGAGTTTTCTGCTGCCAGCTGTTTGTCCCAGCCTTCCCCTGTGCGTGCCAGGATCTGCCCAGGTAGCTGCTCCCTAACCTGGAGTGTGCAAACAGTCCTTCATGAATTTCTGATAACAAAGCCTTTCTAACCTGTTGTTTTGACATGGGGAGTTAGGAAATGAACGTGTAGTTGTGATGCTGAGGAGTGTTGTTCCCCCCTCCCCACCGACACATCAGGTATGGAGCAGCTGGAAGCAATAACCTCTTCACCCCTCTCAGATGCATCCAAGGCAGTGCATCTGACGATGGCCTTAGGCAGTCAGAGCTTTCTTACGATTTGGGAGCCTCAAGGGATTTTGGCCAGTCTCATTTGTGGGGTGTGAATGTCCTAAAGATGCAATATATTCAGTAAGAGTAAGATAAAGATAATGCAAAGATATTCAGTAGCAGAATTCAAGAAGCTCTTGCAGTTTTGCTGGTGAAAACTTGGACTTCTGCGAGTTCTCACACATGTAAGGTAGAGGATTTTTTATTTTTTTTTTGGTACTGAGGTGCAGAAATTCCCATTGTAAGAATATGCAAGTTTTCATAGCTCTTGACTGAGTCCGGTCTTACCAGGTATATAGATGGGTGACTTAATTCTGATGTGTCCCTGAGGTATATATGTCTAAGCAGCCTATGCCGTAACTCTTTTCCCCCTTCTTCATTACAATTTGAACTATGTTGCGTGCTTATCAGACAACAGAAACAATCTGCATAGATATTCTAATAGAATGAAAGGAAAAACAGCTTCAATGTTTCAGGAGAAATACTTCCATTCCAAATCAGGACAAACTAGAAGTCCTCAAATTTTTCATGATTGGTAACAAAAATCCCTCAGTTTCACTGTAGTTCATTGGAAACATTTCCCAAAAATAACTTTGTTTACATTTAAAATATATAAAATAATGTTTAATGCTGATTAGATTACATTTGGAATCAGTATTTTTAAATAGGCAAATAGGAGTATTTCTGAGTTATTTCAAACTGATCACGAAGAAGTGCTTTGAAGTGCTCGGTTTTGTAGCACCTCCAGAAAGCTTTGTAAGTGAAGTGTCTCCTCCAAAAATAAGAAGCCTTTATGTATAGCATTCAGGACTTTTAAATCCCTTTTGGAAAAAGGGATTAGATGCAAAAACCAAGACAGGAATATTACAACACCACTATAATGCCTTTTTTTATTACAGCATTTCAAAATACATGCTATCCAGAGATGCAGATTTACAAAATATTGTTTCAGAATATGTGATGTTGGGTTGATTGGCACAGAAATAGATCTGTACTCTGTTAGGATTTTTGGTGTTTGTTGGTTTGTTGTTTGGTTTTTTTTTTTAAAAAAGCTTGTTTAATGTTGTTGCATCACTGAAACTTGATAATTGGGGTTTTCTCCCTTCGCTTTGCTCACCCGTTGTTTTTTACTAAATGCAGTGACATAAAATGATAGTAAATGGAGCTAAAGTAAAATGTCTGTTCTTAAAGCATGCAACATAGTTTTAGCATCACTTCTCTCATCTTTGCTTTGAACGGTATCAAAGCAAAAGACAATCCCTTCTCACCTGGCTGTTGAAGATTACCTTTAGCAAGGTATTATTACTTGAGAGGTGCGCACTTGCATATTTCCTTCAGAAACCACAACTGAATGCTGAGGGGGAAAGAAGGATTCTTATCCATTCTTTTCATATATTTGTCAGAGTGCCTCCCTCTGTAATACCTAAATCTGTGCTTAGAGAGGTCACACTACACTGAGTTTTAAAGGTTGAAACAAAATTTGTGTAGGCGTGTGTTTGCATCCATGTAGGGAATCATTTTGATATTTTAGGGGATAATTGAAAATAGCAGGATAACATTGTATGATTCCTTCTTGTGTACCAAAATGCACATGCTTAAAAACAAAAGCTTTTTCCATACTTTTGGATATAACACAAATTTTGTTTTACGGAAGGAAAAAGAGGAACGGGGACAAAAAGAAAAGGTATTTCTTTCTGCCAAAGCTACTCGGTCTAAAGAGAGGGCACTGGTGCAATTTAATATTAAAGCTTTTAGCAGTGCTCATCACTGAACCTACAGTAGCAGTCACCTTATTTTACCTAGTATTGGCATTGTCTGACAAGCTTACAGTATGGCTGCAGGCGACTGGCTCCTTGTGGGTTCAGGGACCAGTCTGAGCGTTGCAGCCGCACACCTGAGCTGCTGCAGGAGCCAGTGCCAGGCTGAGTCGGGGCTGAAACTCTTTCTTCCCCATTTGCAAGAAGTCTGACTTCTTTCTTCCCCACTTGCAGAATATTGTTCCATATTTAAAATAGTGATTTACAGGCATATAAATGTATTTTATTTTTCTAAAATTATAGGCTGTATTCTTTGTTTTAATACCCAGCTTTTTTGTCTACTGTGTAAAGAGAAATTTGTTCTTCAGTTTAACAAGATACATCTCTGTCTTCTCCATTTAAGGCTGTAGGGAGAGCTGATCAAGCTAACGTGAACCTTTGGTTTCAGCTTTAATAACTTTGTGATACAGATTTTCATATTTGTGTTGGTAGAAGTTAGTGTGGTAACTACATTGCTTTAAAAAGGCAAAACCGAGGCAGGTCTATCTGGACTTGTGTCTCTGCCTTTCTGATTGAAGGAAGCCACTGTCTATATAGCTTATTGCTTCTGGGATTTTAATGACAGTGAAATAGTTCTGTTTAACAGTATTTTTTTCATGCATATCATTTCTCTGAATTAAAATTATTCTTCAGTCTTTAGGCTGTATTTATTCGCCAGAGAAGGTAAAGCAAGCAGTGAGCTTCACAGCAAAGCCGTTTCTGTCAGAATGGAGAGTTAGAGACCAAGGGAAGTGATTTAAATCCTGAATAATTACCAGTGCTTTCAAAATAAAAATATCCTTAGAATTTACTATACCTACTTACAAGAGCTGTGATTGGGAATTTTCCCTAGTGCTGCAAATGATTTGTTAGTCCTTGCAAATCCAGATCTTTGGCAAATGGCTTGAGGAAGATTCATAGTGCCAGGCTTTAAAACAGGCAGGAGTGGTAGACTTGGGGAAGGGAGGGACAGGAGGACTTTTCTTTAATGTGTTGCAATTTGTTTGTTTTTTTTCAAAATGCATTGACAAAGAGAAAGGAAAACAATACAGACAACTTATCTGCAAATGGCTACAACCTTATGTAATCCACTGGATTAAATGGAGTTCCCTACAGGCACAGAGACCTGGCCACATGGAGGAAGATATGGGATTGAGCCATAGCTAGAAGATTTAGAGTATTAATGACTTTTTTTTTCCTTTTGCATTTTTGTTCACTGATTTTTTTTGTTTTCTCTGTGCTTCACACCCACATCTCCCAGGACTTCAGTTTTTTAAGTTAGAATGCAGTGTTATCCAGTCTTGTGAACAAAGGTACAGTTACTTTGTTAGAAGAAGATAATCTGTGTGAGCACAAACAAGATCTTTGAGCATATAAGCAAAGGTGAAGAAGGCAGGCTTACATATGAAAACAGAAATTAAACTCATGATTTCTCAGGGCAGCATAGGATTCTCAGTTTATCCAGTATATTTTATCAATTGTTGCGTTCAGAAATTTTATTAGAGGTTGAACAACTGACTGGAAAATGGGATGTGTTTATATATAAAATGGGATCTCAAATCTGTCTGCAGAACAGAGGAAGAAATTTTCTGCTTGTGACTGAGGCAGTATTGCTTTTGAGGCTTTTTCTTTCCATTCTTTTTCCTAGATTTATGCCTGACTTTTATAGTTTGGAAATTTTTTTTTCAGTAGAATTTTTAAAGAATAATTTGTTAAAGCCTTGAAGAACTAATATTGCCTTCTGTTGAATAGACAGTAAATGTCTAAAACACAAGTATTTTCTGACTACACTCTATCCAGGATGGTAAATCCAACCTAACAAGGCCTTGAAAGGAAGCTGTGGTGTGCTAGCTTGCAGGGCTGAGGGAGACAAAAGAGCAGAACCGGGCAGCCTTTGTAGCCCAATAAAGAAAAAGAAAGTAAACCATTTTTCTCAAGCTTTGACTTCTTGTCTGGTCATATGGTAAACCAGGCTTGCTGAAAGACTTGCGCTTGCTTTGCTTTCTCAAGTGAATAGGTATCTGAAAAATAAGTATGTGATTTAAAAAACCCAGTGCTCCATTGATGATATTAATGAAACCCAAAAACATCAATAGCTAATCTTATCAAATATGCCAACTTCCAGAAGCCTAATTAAAATTCAGAAATAGCAACAAGCCTAGTGTTAAAGTACTATACTGATTTCTTTTAGTATTTTTAATGGATATCTTTATCTCCTTCAGCATTTTCCCTGTATGACAGCGTGGTCCAGGAGCGTAGGAATGTCCAGATTTTTTTTTCTGAGCACAGTTGCAATGTAATAGTTTGTAGCCTATAAATTTCTGCCCAACACATCACAGACATGTATTTCTCAAACAAGAGGTTTGTGTTTCAAATTTGTATTATAATTGAAATGCTGTAAGATGAAATGTCATGGAGAGAGCAAGAATGTTGTATTTTATCCTTACCTGATTGTGAAGGGGAGAAAGAAAAGCTTATTATCTAATCAGACCTACATTTAGCTGGCTTCCATAATTGGCATGAGACCCTCAATCCAAGTACTTGTTTTATAATGGAGATGAGCTGATCCTTTCATGTTCACTGGTTAGCTGGAACACAATTTCGGTTCACACAGAGCCTCTCTCCTTCAGGGGCTAATGCCTAAACAAGGTCCAAGTCTCTCATAGTACCAGTTGTTATAGGAAATTATATGCTTATTTATTGTAATAATTGCACTAAACTACATAATTCCACTCTTCTGGTTTGAACATTTAAAATTAATTTTTTCAGTTTTGTTGTAGATCATTAATTTAGCTAATTTAATTTAGAAATCTTGGTACCTGTATGGCTTGGTACTGCTTCTCCAGATATTGCTACTCTGAGAAGATCCAATTAATCCCCAAACAATTCAATGTAGAGGTACCCAACTTACTGCCCAAATCCAAAGTAATGCATTCATGTGAACCTAAGGTAATTAGAAGCAAGGCTTAACAGACTGTGCTCAGTACTGCAGTGAGGTAGTGTAACTGATCCCAAAATGCAAACTACTACTTGCACATTTGGCATTGTGTCAAATTATAGAAATACACTAGCTCCCTCAAACAGCCCTTTTTTTCTTTTTGGGCTCCAGCCCTCCATAATGCAGAAATTATCAAAGAGAGTTCAGACAGATAGTTGCCTATTTGAGACTATTCACCTCCATTTTAATATTTAATTCAAGTACATGTGAAAAGCTTTCTTCACAGTTGTGGTTCAAAATAACTGTTTTTTTCATTGCGAATCTCAGCTGTGCTCTGTGCCAAAGTAAACTCAACGTGTATTTATATTATAAAAGGTTATTCTTGTAAACCAGAAGTTGTACAGGAAAGTGTCATTTGTGGTGCCTGTGTGAAATAAGTGAAGCCTATATCTGGGTGTGTTCCTTGTGTGTTTCTAATAAGAAGCTCCATATTCACTGTCAGACTTAATTGCCATGATTTGAGAGGTGTCTTACAGGTTTGTTTTGATGAGTGTTCCTCTGTCAGCTACTGCAGTTTTCTCTTGCTTGCTTGAGCTATGATATCTCTCAACCTTTTAATCAAAATGAGCTCAAGCAGAGTAATCAGAAGCGTATGGTGGATGATAGTGACTCAGGAAACCTTCCCAAACTTTAAGCCCTCTCTGCTGCTTCAGTAAAAAGAAATTAAACATCTGCACCCCCATTGGGTCTGTGAGACTTTGGAGAAAGAGGCTATTGGACTTTCAAACAGCAGTGAATAAAACATAAGCCCTGGGAGTGAATAGTGCATAGGGCTTCCTATTTTTTGTGCAGTTTTGGGGGAGTTTGGGGGTGGGATTTTTTAGAATAAAATGTCACCAAATTTCACTGCAGTTCTCTATATGAAGTAGCACCTTGTTTCTCACTGAACAGCCCTTTGAGCCACTGCATCTACCTAAATATGTAGTTGATAACTGGACAGTTGTGTGTCCACCTTTAGCAAAGATTGTCAGTAGCATTTCGCCAGGCTTAATGTTTCTGAATGTCCTCCACAGGCTTTTTTTCTCAGCTTCCTAACACTGCCCAGTAGGAGACTGGCTAAAATAACTATTCTGAACTAGTTGATGTTTACTGCTTTTTCTGATAGCTAGGAATCCTAAGTGGCAAATCATCTTTGCTTTGAAATTTGATATGTAGTCATCTCGTTTTGGTTTCTTTTATTTAGGTTTTCAATTGGGGAAAAAGAGTTCTGGTACAGTTCATAGGGCAAAAATACTTTCAGCCGGATTTGTGTGCTTTGATCTAAAGTAATGCACTAAAAGTATATTAAGATTAAATGGCCACAAACTTTAATGTCAGATTTAGTAGTCATGAAGATCTTTCTGGTATTCTGCAATTGTCAATTCAGTTCTGGGTTTATTAAAAATATATTTGTTTAATTTGTAATTTCATTGGAGTTTTGGAATTATTTTAGGAGCAAAACTTTTTTTCCTGTGTGTCATCACTGCCATCAAGCATTTTCAAATACAACATTTTTTACAAAGCAGGGTCACTCTTTCAAAATTCTTTTCCACAAATAAAAAGTCCCACTAAAAGACCTGCATCAGAAGCACTGTACATGGTACAGATTTCTGTGTGCCTAACAGTAGACTCCAATTTTCCCTCACTCGCACAGATCCTGGCATGACACAGTGATATGTCAATTTTCTTTGGTTTTTTTTCTGAAGATTTTGCAAATGCCCTTTTTGTGAAAATATCAAGGTGAACTTACTGAAGAGTGAAGTAACTGTTCATATTACACTATCTTTGATTAATGTCTTGACAAAACATCCTTACCAGGAGTTCCTGTGGGTTTCTCTTTTGTTGTATTCTCTAGCTGTTGAAGGGTAAATAAGTTAACTGAATATTCAATGTAATCAGCTGGGTGTTCTGTTCAGATAATCATTCGATCAGTACAGTCACATAGGTATTTTGGAAGATGTTGTATTTATTATGAGAGACTGTACAGTAAAGAGATGATCAAACAATAATTTTTTGAGCTGCTACATGAATGGAGTTTTTATCAGGTATGGACATCTCTTAGGACATTGTTATTTAGAAAACCAAAGTACGTCTTGAGTGCTCTAAGATAAAATATGAGACCTGAATTCAGGGCTAAAATACCCAGCCTTTCAGGGCTTAACTAATCCAGTTTTAGTTCTGTGACTTAATAGATTTTTATAATGTATTGATCTGAACATTAAGTTGTACCCATACAAAAAAAATTCCCTTTCTTCTGTATTTAAAGTAAATTTTAAGGAGGAAGAGTGGCCTAGATTCTGGCATTTTTTCTGATGTGTATAAAAGCAATTTCTTAGACAGGTAATCCACAGTAGGTAGAACATTCCCATTCATTTGATATTTAAAAACAAAAAAGTGTTGTCATGGTATGTTGCATCCACAGAGATGGAAATAGTCACACAACTGAAAAAAAAATTTTGAGCGGAGCAACTATTGTGCTTGATTTGAGTACGTGTCATAGAATTTCTGTAAACTTTAGGAACCTTATTTTTAGAGTGCTGTTATTTCAGATTTCTGAATTGTTTTGAGTTTGTACATCAAAAAATCATATACATGTGTTCCAGTTTAAAAGAAATCAAGATGTCTATCAAGGAAAGTGAGGAACCCTTCTGGACTAAGGGGGGGAGGGAGGGGGGGGCTGTCTCTTCCCCCCAAAAAACCACCACAACCTTTGAAATTAAGAGACTTTAATCTGAAAATGTAGAGAAAAAGATTAACAGTTCTTTACTACAAATAGATATATGTATAACCAGAACAGAACAAACAGCAACACTGTCACCAAAACTTTCAAACAAACCAAGTCCTATCTCTGCCCCTTCGGTGCAGTTGCATTTACAGACAGTGGGAGGTGATGCCGCGCCTCAGAGGGCAGCAGCTGTGGCAACTCACGCAACAGGCAAAGACAGCAAGGAGAGCCCTCCTGTGGGAATGGTGGCCACAGGGATAGAGAGACCTTTCCCGTGGGCAGTGTAAGGGTCCTCTCACCATCCTTTGTCCAAAAGCATTGCAAGGGGTTAGCAACTCTTCTGCAGATGGTGTTGGCCCCTCAGTGATCCTGTAGCAAATCCAGGCAGCGGTGATTGTTCTCGCCAAAGAACAGCACAGGGTGCGCGGAGTCGGAGGTCAGCCAGGAACCCCCTCCAAGTGCTTCCACCAGCCCAGCAAACAGCAGCTGGCACACAAGGCAACCAGAGGAGAGAAGTGTGGCAAGCACCAGGAAACCTCTCTCTCCCTCCACCTCTCCCCAGTGCACTCCCCAGCCATCACGCTAGAATGATCAGCCCTCCCTTTGTTTAGGCTTTAGACAGCTGGCTCTGGGAGCAGGTAGTGGTGGGCTGGGCTTCAACAAGCCATCTCATCCAGGCCTCCAACTCCCAAACCACTGTGTTGGTAAGGGACAGAAAAAAAAATTCCATGAAAGCTTTTGAAACTATAACATGGTATGATCCATGTATATACATATATGAGTTTTCTTATCGATTTATGTGGTTACAAATATAAAATATTCATACCTTAATAGAAACTAGAACCAGTCTTTATTGAGTTAAGTTGTGAATGTGGACACCAGGCTGCAGAAATGATTGATGGTTTTCTTACCACTTGTAATAGCCTAACAGGATTTCACAAAACCTTTGTTCACACACTTAAAAATTACCAGAGTATTTCCTGAGCATTTTCTTAAAGTAAAGAGCAGATAGTATAATCTTAAACTGCTGCTTGAGAGAAATTTTCCTAAATGTTGCTTCAAAAATTAGGTATGGAATTTAAGGGAATTTTTTAATGTAAATAAGCACTGTAGATTGCAGTTGCACCTCAACTTATATTGTAATCATTTTTGTTATGTCTTTTTTAACAAACACCTTCTAACATAGAAATTAGAAGTAAGGCTAATTATAAAATACGATTTTATTATATTTTTTGTTCCTGGTTTCTGTCTGGAACTTACCTGCAAGTATATTGAGAAACAGCCACAACTGGATTTCACCATTTATCTTACAATCCCCTAAGCCTGCACTGCTGCCTTTTCCTGTTGAGGGCCCTGACCTCTACACCCTTACTACAAAGTTGCCACTATTGCTTCCTTGCCCTCCCATTTACTGGAGTGAACTCCACACCTCGCCGATGATGTTGTGCATCCCCTATGAGGTGCCTGCTACAGTTGTGGTTTAGTGTGGATCAGGAGTGTGGCCTTTAGGAGACCTCCTGGCTTACCATACTTTAGTGTGTCTCATGGAGCATTGTCAGAGCACCTTCTGGTACTTGCTGGGTGGCATGAAATTGGAAAACAGTATCCAGAAGCATTCTTACCATTCTCAGCTGCACACATGGACTTGTCTACAGGCCATGCTAGAATCAGCATGAAATTAAACCCTTAAAATACAAATCACATGGCCATTGGGTTCTTGGCAGCAGCTGCTCCACCCGACAGATCTGCTCCTTTTGGCATGCTTTGCTTTACAGTGTCTCATGTAGCTATGGCCTATGAGCCCTATGTCTCTGTTTTCCTAGGACTTCAAAACTCTTCTCTGATCCTCAGTGCAATTGTGATCCTCCTGGAAAGAAGAATTTCAGAAGGGACAGTTTAAACTGGGTACCAGGAATTTATGTCATTTGTTGGAGAGAAGTATTCATGTTGTATGATGCTCTCACAGTAACTGAGGATTGTAGTACTATTTTGTTGTGGGTAGCACTTTCCTGGTATTTTTTTCCTATCCTTCCTTTTTCTCGGGCTTGCTTATCCTCAGGAGTGAAATTATTCATTGCCTATGTACTTACTCCTGTATCACCCCGGTAATTTGCTATAACTTCTCTATTCCTTGTTCCCCTTTGATTGGCCTCTCCGTGTAGTCATGTAGTGCATAACACAAAGATGGATTGTATGGCATTCTCTGCTGGGGAAAATCAACACATAGAGCAGGCTCACTGCCAAGATGCTCATAATTAAACTGTTGCTATGGACAGGATTACATCAATGTTTCTAGCAATCATTTACTGCAGTTTTGTGGCTGTCCATACTTGGTTTGGGGTTTTTTTTTAGGTTTGAGTTTTTATCTTCTCTCTACTTACCTCAGTTTGCAGTTGAAGTGTTGCAGCACATAAAGAGAGATGTATAAATAAAAATTATTATTGGGCAACGTAGGAAAACAGAAGCCAATTTCATAATTCTGAGTTTGTATTTGAAGGCAGCATCTTTGTGAGGTGTTTGCATTATCTCAGGTAATGGAAAAGGCGAGACATAGTCATTTCCCTTCAGCCGTCATCGTACTGTTGTGACCTAGGGCTTGATGCAAAACAGCTGTGACACAGCAGCAGTCTGTATGGACAGAGTGTTGGCAATCTGCATTAAAATGTTGCAAATGCAGTAGAATGACAGCAGTAATAGGAAAACGGGAGCAAAGCAGGTAAACCTTTCATTTTTCTTCTGTCCCCCATCTCTTCTGATTCACGTGGAGTAAGTTGTGAGATGGACTAATGACAGTATAGTGTGAAGTACACAGATGGATTGGAACAGACCTAGCTTGCCTGAGTACAATGGTTGTGCTTCACCTGCTACCATATTGCTGCTACTGTTATCCCCTGTGACAATGATCTTCAGCAAGTGCCTCCCTTTGGTAGCACTCAAAATGTTTGGTGTTATAGCTAACTAGTGTGAAGTGCATTAAATGAAGAGAGGTGCAGGATTACAGCCAAAATAAGGTAGTCTGAGAGGTAACAAATCATACTGAGTGCATCTGAGATCACTGTAACGAGATAAACAGTGTGGTGTCACAAAATGGTCTCCCAGTTGACAAAATAATCCATATTTTATAGATTGCCTTAAAAATTGAAGGATGGAGTCAATTATAGCCAATTATGACGCTACATTTACTGGAGTAGTTTTTATATCCTTTGGGGAGAAATAAGGAAATGTTCAAGTCAGTCAGAAAAAGCTTTTGCATTTGCTTCCCTGTTTCATCTGAATGCAGTTTTTTCCCATTTCTTCAGGTGAAAACTGCTTTTGATAGCTGGGTCTAAATTATCTTTAGGAAAAAGTTTGGGGGTTTGTTTTATTATTTTCATTTCTTCATGTTACACATAAAATTATGATAGATAATATGGCAAACAGACGAAGAAAATCAGTCATCAGCTCCTGTCAGTTGTATCTGGGTTTACTCAAAAGGAATTGTAAATGCAGCCTGGTCATGGCAAACCCTGCTTAGACTGTGCATGTTTACATCTTGAATTTGACTTGCTTCTTTCCCAAAAAGGAGCCTTCATGTCACTAAAGAGATACCTAGTAAAGCACTGCATATTTTCAACTTCAGTCTATTAAAATAAAGGAATGAGGCCATGGAATGGTTTGCTATGACCCACAGTTGCTTTTCAGTAAATAGATGTAAAATGAGATATGAAAGCAGTGTATTGAAGATGAACAGACACTCATGTTCTTAAGAGATCTGGTCATTGTCTGAGTGGCTGTGAGGCAAGCATATATTTAATGGCATTTATGTTGTCATTTAGATTATCTCTGTCCTTTGTTTTCATTCCCAGATAGTGTATGGGGTAGCTGTGCATCCCATCTATCTTGTGCTGTAATACTGACTGTGAGGAGTAGTTTCCCTTCTCTAGCAAAGCATGCTGTTATTAATTAATGAAGGATTCAGACATATAGGTAAAGGTGTACTGAAAAATAAAAGCCATCAATAAGCAACTTGTTTGAGTGATGTTTCAAAGTGTTACGCCCCTCCTGTGTTCAGAAATTCATTCACCAGCTAACTTCAGAGGGTGACCTAGTACATGTGCCAATGACAAAAGCTACTTGTAACAATTCAGATCATGTTTTCTGCTTTATGAAATGGGATTGTAAAAATCCTCTCAAAAATGACATCTGAAATAGCATTAAAACACAATTTCCCTTTGATAAGGTTTTAAGGCACTCATATGAAAAGTGACACTGCTTTGAGTAGCTCTGTGTCAGCATTATGCAATGTGTTGCACATAAGTGACATTAATCCATTAAGGGTGTGAGGGTCACTTATTTTTCTCATGAAATCATTAAATACCTTTATTGATTTCTATTCAATCCATTGCATTCCACTCAAATACAGTGATTTCTAGACATGCTAATAGTGCTGTTTCTATAAAGTTTATAGGCCATTGTTTTAAAGACAGATACTGCACTGAAAATAAATTATCATGCCTAAGTGAAACACAAAGGAGCTTGGGGAAGCAATAATATTGTGCTGTTTGCAAACTACCTGAACATACTTTAATGCAAAAGATGGTTTTGTGACACAGTTATTCTAAAATCAATTATTAACCATCATCAGTACATTCTTTGCTTTTTCTAATTGTTCAAAAATAATTTATGTATGTTTGGACTGCTTCTGTTGCATGATGATAAAGCATCTTAAAAATCAAAAGCAAACCTATAAACCCTGTTATAGTAAATATAAAAATTGTAGTACTAATTTTGTGTTGAAGACTGTTTAAAACTTGGGTCATAACAAATGTTTGTATGTTGGAATGGCGTGTACTTACGGTATTAGCAGATTACTTTGTCATGTGAAGCAATGTGTGTGTATGAAGTGCTAGTAGATCAAATACTAGTAAGAATACCTTTTTTCAATTTTTTCATGATGGAACAAATCTCTCAGCAGGAAGTACATAAGACTCAATTAAATATAAGAGATGCATTTTATCACTGTATGAATGGATGCATACTAGACAAAATAAAAAAGAGAATTTTCTGTCCTCTCTACTTGGATGCCATCCTAATGACTTTATCTTGACAGTTAGCCTGATCTTGTTTCCTTTCCTTATGGATGGATAACTTCAGTTGTAGTTTCTGTTTTTCCAACTTAAAAGGAAATGAGGCTTCAGATGAATTAAGAATCTGTTGGAAGACTTAGGATAGTCCTGTTAATTTTTGCAGTTATCTGATATTGTAGTTGTTGCTTGTTACCTCACCTCTTCTACCTTTTTTCCCTTTGGATGCAAACAGTTTCTCAGAGTAAATTGCCAGCTTTGCCCTGAGCATAGCAAAAGTAGACATGGCACATTTATCTCTACAGCTAAAACGTGAAGTTTTTGCTTTCAAGCAGTGAATTGCATCCTGCAGAGGAATTTGTTTTTTTAGTTTTTTTCACTAGGACCCCTAAGGGACTCTGACAGGTCTTGTCAAATAGCATTGGTCATCCTTGTCTCAGACACCAAGTGATGCCAAGTAGTGGCAAGTTTATTGCATTGTGTCTGGAGAATCTGTTGTTCACTCAGCATTTTCCTCATAGGCTGCCTGCCTGATTTCATTGAAGGAAACCTGAGCAAGGCTGTGTTATTAATGAATTATGACAAGCCTTTTGCCTGTCAGGCAGAGAGGTTCCTGCTATCTCCTTTTAAGACAAAAACTTAATGGAAAATGCTCAGCTGGGCAAGCTCTCTGATGATACTCCTTAAGTGCTCATCCCAGGCTGATGCGAATACGCAGAGAGCCGTGAAGCTGCAAGTGGCAGCGTTTAATACCATCTTCCTCATAATGCCTGACTAATTTTCCGGAGAGCGATCGCCGCAGCTGCTGTGAGCGTGGTTATTTGTTTATTTTTCACCTTGGTCCTGGCGGATTGCTGACCCGGCTAATGTGCCGCACGCGCGGGGTGGCGGCGGGGGAGCCCGGACGGCGCTCCTGCTCCCAGCGCTTCCGCTCCCAGCGCTCCCGCTCGCAGCGCTCCCGGCCGTGACAGGAGCGGCAGCCGGAGCCGGGCAGAGTTACACGGGCTGGCTCCACAGCCCGCTCAACCGGGGTAGCGGAGCAATGCCGGCCAAGGATGGAAGGTGGCGATGAGGGAGCCGGCTTATGTTCTTCTTAATGGATGTTTGTGAGCAGGAAGGAGATGGCGTGGGTTGTCGCGGTGAGTTATGGAGCGTGTTTTGCGATCTCCCTCCGGTCGGGCGGCTCATTATGTTAAACAGTGCAGCGTTTAAAGCGCCGTAGCTCTCCTTTATGTGCCTTGGCCTTCATTTGCTGAAATGCTTCAAGTTCACGGTGCTCAAGTAATTTTGGAAACGGGATGTAATTACAAAGGTTTCTTATGCTTACCAACAGCGTTTTTGAACCAGTGTAATTGTCATTACTTGTGGATACTGTAAATTGAATATTCCCTCCCTAATTACATTAAACTCAAGGGTTGTCTGCTTAAGCAGCCAAATAAGAAAAGTTCACCCGTTACTATAAATAGCAAGATTGTTCTTTAGTTCTGCAGACCTTTAAAGCAAAATGCTTTACACGATGTCGCCAGGTGTACATTATAAAGATAGCTTGTAATTAGAGCAGTAATGAGGAATTCTGTTAGAATGGCTTTCTGAAAAACTTCATTTATTCGGCATTTTCTAACTGGATGGCAGAATTAAAGTCTCAGAGTGCATCAGGAATTTTAAAGGGGCTGGCTGCCGTTTGGCACTTCACCTCTTCTGCCCGTGATTTGTGGCTGCCCCAAGTGCCACTGCCAGGAGCAGCTGGAGCTGCAGCAACTTAGCCCTGCCCTTTTGGAAACAACGTGGGGTCAACAGGATGATTTATCTCGTGATCCAAGGGTTCCTGTGATTAATTAATATTTCTTCTCTCACTTCAGGAGACAGATAATGACTTAATTTGTAGTGGGCAGCAGAAGAGAGAGAGGGAAGAGGTGGTTGCCTGAGTTTAGTTTTCTTTGGTTAACAAAAGTAACTGTAGTCTTGCTGAAATCTCCTCTTGATAGATGGAATGCAGAGCTTGAGTTAGTGAGTTGATATGCCTGTCTTGGGTTCAGTTTGTGTCCTGTCATAGCTTCACCAATTCTGTGCATTGTTTTATGAACACTGAAGGCATTTTTCTGGAGTTTGATTGGCTTCTACTTACTTGCAAGTGCAAGTGACTGAAATTTTTAGTGTATTGCTACCAGCTAACATTTACTTTGCTTTCTTCATTCTACTTTAATTAAAATTATACTGTTTATTCCCTGTAGAAGCTTTTTTGTTAGTTGGGACAATGTATTTTCCCAGAGCACTTCCTGCTGAGTGTCTCTCATAACCTGTTTTATAAACCTGCTTGGACAAGGCAAATTGAAAAAAAAAAAAGCATAAGAAAGAAACTTGAATTACAGTCCAATGGTAGAAAATGACGGCTGTAGGAAAAGAATAATAAAAATAAACTCACCTTAATTTCACACTGTAACGCTATAACATTTGAATTCAAACAATTCCTAAGTGGTTTTAAATTAAATGTAAGGCTAGAAAAACTATTTGCAACTCGGTCTGTTTTAAGTCTGTCATTAGTCTATTTGCAGCAACTCTTAGCTAACAGTTTCAACTAATGAAATACCCTGCATAGTTTTCTTTGCTGTTGAAAAATACATTCATATTTGATACATTTTTGAGTTTAAAATTAAGGAATAGTTGTTTATCACTATTCTGGTTTCCAGTGTATTTGTTATCTTTCTGTATTTATTCTATTACATGATAGGCAAAGCTACAGGACAGATTAGTTATAGATTGTGATGGTAGTATCTTTTTCTATACACAAGCATGTGACTATATGAAGTGAATAGACAGTATTTTATGCAAGTAAATAGAGGGTACACAATATGTACCCACTGCTGATAGACACTTTCTGTCTGATATTTTACATTCCAAATGAAAACCAGAACAGCCTCATGGCTCATGCAATTAGATAAAGATACAAGTCATATCAGTCCATTAGAACATAGACAAAATCTTCTCTCATAAAAGCAAGAAGTAGATGTTGTACTAGAGATTAAGGTTGAAATCTGAAGGCCTAAACTTAATTTAGTGGTTCCCTGTTACAGAACCTCAGTGGGTAAAAGCATTTGTCTGTTGTTCAAGCACCAAAGAGTCTGATTCCAGCAGCACATTGAGCACACTATCTGATAGGAAAGAAAATGAGGAAAAGAGAGCAGGGAGAAAGGCAAGACTTCAAAGATTTTTATATTAATTTGTTTTTACTTACCCTTTTGTGGGCTCTTAAATTTACCCTTAAGTTTTAAAATCTTGTCTCTTCAAGATGGTACAGCACAGTGATTTTTAGCTGGATCTATACTGCTGGAATGAAGGCAAATCTTCAAACTTGTCCTTTCCCAGGAATTTTAAATACTGGTAAAGCTTGTGCATTTAGCAATAGCTAAGTTTCTGGTGTTATGGTAATACCTTTTAATAGAGTTCATTTATTATATGTGTGTAATTTGTCAAATTCTTTTTTGAATAGTTTGTCAGCAAGTATCAAGAAGACACTATCTCCTGGAATTTTGGATACAATCTCAGAGAAAAGTCTTTTGAAATTGGCATGCAGTGTTAAAACGTCTGTCTTTGTTCCCCTAATTATAGGTCACTCTTTTGTTTTGAGTTGCTTTCTGTTCTGCTCCAGCCTTTGTAAAAGTAAGCACAAAATACTCAGTGATGAAGTATGTGCCTGGAAGCAGAGACAGTGTATGAACTGGGTGACATTACAGAGTGGCATAATTGTGTTCTCTGTTTTGCTTCCTGTTCAGTTCCTAACAATACCTAATATTTGGGCTGCTTTCTTTTGGCAGCTGAGCACTGAGCTGACATTTTGATGACACTATTTATTGTAACCTCAAGGTCTCACTCCTGAGTGATAATGTTCAGCTCAGAGCCCATCACTGTACATGTCAAGTTAAGGTTATATTTTCCCGTGTGCATCACTCTACACTTATCCACACTGAATTTAATTTACCATTTCATTGTTTAGTCACTCAATTTCATAAGGTCCTGTGATTCTTCACCACTTGCCCTCTTCCTTACTACCATGAATAAATTTGTATCATCTCCAGATGTGTTTGCTTCAGTGCTCAGCTACCTTTCCAGGTCAATTACAGGTATGGGAAGAGGAGCAGATTCCAGTGCAGATCCCCTTGGTACTCCACTGGTAGGCTTCCTCTGCTATGCAGTCTTGCCCATTTACCAATAGTTTCTGGTTGTGTCTTGTAGCCAATTATGTTGCTGTGCAAAGATCTCTATTTTGCCATGGCTGCTTAGTTTCTTTAAAAGCCTTTGGTGAAGTACTTGTTAAAAGCTTTTTTGAATTCTATGTAGGCTGCATTGACTAGATTGCTGGTTTCACTTGTTGAAGCTATTCAGACAATTGGGTTAATTTTGTAAGACTTCACTTAATGAAAACTGAAATTTTATTTTTCTTAGATACGTGCCCAATTAGTTTTTTGTTATTACTGTTTCTATTAATTAACATAGACTTGAGGTTTGCTGGTTGCCATTCCCCAGGCGCTTCTCAGGATGCTGTTTTAGAATTGGGCAGCACACTGGCCTCACTGGTGACCTCGAGTAGCAAGGCAATTTGGAGAGGGGTGATACATTTTCCTGAGTAATTCAGCTATTCTGCCTTTTCAGTTTTCACTCAGTCAGTGCTGTCTGGTGCCAGCCATTTGTTCTTTCATTCAAAGAAAGGACTGGGGTTTTTCTCATATACTTCTGTAACACCCAGCACAAGAGTTCCTTATACCCAGTAACATCATAATAGTAATAAATTAAAATCAAATCAGTTGCTACAAGCTGGATAGAAAAAATGCAAGTCTTGCTTCTGTTATTATTTGCAAGTTTTAGTAACATACTTTTTCTGATTTGCTGTGTTTAATTTTGTACATCTTCATTTCCCTTACTGTTGTTTGAGAGAATTTTTCAGTTTGAAACAACTGAAGAACGGGCAAGATTTCATTTACAGAGAATGAGACTTCTAAAATCCTGAAAATTTATAGAGTTGTCATTTCAGTTATATAAATTTGAGATGTCATGTGGAACCATAGTACTCTAGAAAGGAAGCAGTATTTTTAATTTGGCAATTTCATTTTATTAAAAACATATGGCCTCCATCAGTAATTATCAGTCTTAAATTACAGCAGAGAAATTTTAGCTTGTGGATAGTAAATGTGCAAGAGCACCATGTGTAGTTTCTGAGTGAAGCTTTTGTGATGTTTCAGTTTTCAGGAATATTCGTTTTACATTCCTCATTACACAGCTCCCATTCAAAGCTGAGCAGTTACAAATGATATAAAAAAAAAGACTGAAGGAGATGCTTGGGGTCACAATCTACTGTTTCTTTAGACAAAGCTGTGTCCGTGTTTTATATATTCAGATTTTAGGGATTTGGAAATGGTTTGTAGTCACACTAGGCTGAAATTTTAAATCCATGAGGTTTCTGAGTTCTTTTAACTCCCTGAAGTGGGGTTTTCACCCCACAAGGCAGAAGAATATTGTAGGTGAGATGTTTGACAGCAGGTCCTTTTGCTTCTTGAAAGCAAAGAGCAGTAAAGCTCCTCAGGTGTCTGCAGAAGCGCATCCATGATTTTACTGCAGAATTTTGCTGAGAAAAGTTCTGTCTCGCTCCATCCATGGAGGCAGAGGAAAAGATTGTCTGTTCTTATGTTTTTATCTTACAAAAATGGGCTTTGTGGTGCTTTATAGAGTCCCATGTGATGTCAGAATTGGCAGCTCTGATCCTTCAACTCCACTTTGCTCTGTGTTTCACATCCTGTCAGTCCTCAGTTGGAGAAATGACTGATTCTCTTTTTCTTCTGCCGTGGGCGTTCAGGGGCATGAGTTATGATTCATCGCAGACAAGCCACTCAATCTGATACTCCATCACGCTCGTATTGAAGGAATGAGAAAAGAGTACCAATGTAACTGGGATTGCGGAATTTTTCCATTATGCTTAAGGACTTGGCCAGTTATAGGAAGAAACACTTTCTGTATTGATACATTTTCAGTTTGGTGAGATGAAAGCAGGAAAGGTGAAGAGAGTGGAAAATAGGTCAAAAATCACTAGGTAATGAGGTAAAATGAATTATAAATAATATATGGAACTAACATGACACACATTTAACTTAAACAGTTTGTCAGGCAAAGGTTAAATGAAAATTTACCTGTAGAACAGCGAACTGCTTATATAGACCCTATGTAGAACTGCTTGATAGTGATTTTGTTCTAATTCTTTTGGCAATTACTGTGTACAGACCAGGAAACTGAAGTTAATTCTTCACCAATACAAGGAAATACGGTGTAGAAGAAATGCCAAGTTCTAGTCCAACCCCAGTTTTTTAATGATAAGTACATGCACTTTACAGAATTGCAGGCTTCAGGAGACTTTCCTACAGCCCTCCTCACTCTATTCATAAAGTCTAGAGAAGTCTTCTGGTTTTTGCCTTCAGAAAGATCTCACTGGCAAATTATCTTGGGAGCGTCAGAAGCAGAGCAAGGAACAAGCTGGATATCAGCACTCCGATTTGCTTGGACACTGGCAAGATTCAACTGCCAGATTTGGTATTGAGGAAAAAATCTCCCAGGTCTGAAGGATGAAAAACTTTGAGGCCTTTCTTCTTAGGTTCTGCTTTCCATGAAAATCACCTGCTAGTCTTACAGAGACATATTACACCCGTGTTAAATCAAATTCATTACCGAGATCTTGAGCATTGATTTCCTGGGGACTAACCTCTATATGATAATAGTTTGGAAAAGTGTAGCAGAAAAACTGTTTAACAGGAGGATTTTTAAAGTTTGTTTCAAACATAAAATAGATGTGGAAGAAGACACAAACTACTTTTTAAAAATAGAACAGCAAAATGGGAGTTTAAGTAAGGATGGTAAGAGGCATTGTGTAGGAGATGGTCTGGGTCTTTGGGAACTTTCTGAGGATATGCCAGGGACAGGCATGAGCTGTGGGCTTGTGCGTGCCAGCAGCTCATGACAGCTGATTTAGTAGTAGCATTGCCTTCTTTGTACATAGTGTGTCCAACATAGGACTATGTTTATCCACACAGATATTTTTTCACACCTACCTGGAGTTTCTCTAAGACAACAATGTTGATTTTCAGATTTGGTGTCAGGCATGGTATTTTATGGCCACAAACTGGCGATTTTGACTTCCTTTCTAAGTATATAATAGCAATGACTATAGCAAAAATAATGAAGCATTGTGGGTGGAAGCGCTGTTGGAGTTGCTGTAGGGAATAAAAGACCTCAAGATAAACAACAAAGCTTGGTCTATTTTCAGACCTCCTTTGGGGAGAGCAGCTATGGAATGCACAGATAAACTGGGAGAGGCTATAAAATTATTTCAGTAGGTGATTTAAAATCCAGGTATTTTATGTAGGGACTTTGTTCTGATTGTTCTTTCAGCTTCTTTCAGGGAGGCACAGCTCATAGCCTGTATGCTATTTAGATTTGCAGCCCAGTGATTAATTCAATGAGATGTCTGCTGCCCTTTAAGACCTGGCTGGAGTCTTTTGGTGGTTGGCCTCCTTTTCTCAAGCTCCCACTTCTTCGACACACAGCAGCAGGCCAGCCTAGCTTGCAGCCAGCACGCTTTCTGCTCCAGAAAGGCATTTGGTGAGGAGGGTAACCAAGGCCAAGCTGAGTGAATTATTCTTCAGTCACAGTCGGCTGCCAGCCACCCCGTTTCCTGACAGCAAGGGAGCAGACAGAGACTGTGTTGGGCACAAACCCAGGGGTGATGCTTGTGCAGAATAGTCATTGTGTGCAGGTTTAGTAAATCCAGCTTTTCTAGGAAGTACTACACTTTCTGCTGTGGCTGTGCATTTGCAGTCAGGCTGATTCTCTCAAGATCAACCCCATTTGGCCAGATCTTTACAGTCTGCAGAAGGTGCTGCTCCTGCTGTGGTGTGGAGCTGAACCCTGCTGTGGTAGCTGACAGGGCTTGAGGGGTTTGTTGCCAAATATACCATCATTTCAGTGGTGACACAGAGAATAATTCCTAAACTTCACTGGTGTAGGTACTGCCTCCTTAAAATGTAGACTGGGAGAACAACTAGGAGATTCCTCCTTTTCGCCTATTTATTTTGGGTCTTAATAGACTTAAGTATTTCAGGACTCTGTAGTAAAATAAATGCCTGAGGGAGCCTGAAATGTTCACACATAACTAGGGCTGGCAGGAGAACAAGAATTCAGTGTCATGAAAAATTTAGCAGGCTTGGCATTTGTCTTGATGAGGAACTAAACACGGTTCTTCAGAGACTGTAATGAAAAAAAGAGGGAGAACAAGTTGCTCTGCTATTAGCTGCAGGCTCATTAGCTGAGGCACTCATCTGGAAGGTAGGAGACCCCAGACTTAATCCTTTTGCCTGAATCAAACAAAACATTCAGTGTCTTTTCTCTGGTTAACTGCTGTCTCTCTCCATTTGTCTCTCTCACATGGACCAAAAGTTGGTCTAACCATCTGAGATGCCTCTCCAGTAGCAGGTGGGAATAAAGGTAGTTCTCGGTGTGTTTTTGTGTTGAAGAGTCTGCAGTTGCTGTTGATGAGTGGGTGTGGGATAGTTTGTAAAGAACTGCCCAACTGTATCTACTTAGTCCATTGTTTTGTGAACATGTCTTGAGATTGCTTTCATCAAAAGTAAACTATGACATTAGCAGTATTACCTGGGTCTTTGTTCCATGTACATGTCCCAAAGTGCTGTAAATAGTTTCTAAGTCAATACACTTAGCATGCCAGTGGTTCTACATTAAATGGCATAATTATATAACTAGTGCTACATTCAACATCCCCACATGTTCTTGTTGTGATAATTTTTAGTCGAATTTTAGTGGACTAAATTAATGACTTTGTAAGAGAAAAAATGTCTGAAACTTTTTAATTGTATGTGAGGGAAAATAAAGTGTCCATTAACGAAAATGGTGTATGGAAATAAAAGAGCAAGCCAATAGATTCCATGAAAACAGACTATAACCATAAAAAACTCAAATAAAGCAGTTGTGTTGTATATTATTGTTTATAATGAATTGTTTTCTGCTTTTTCTGCTAATCAGGCATTTTCATAAATGTATTTTCCTTCCAAATGGCTATGTTGTTATTCCCATGGAGTAGCTGTGGTAACATATTGTAGTTGCATGTTAGGATTTTTTCTTTCAAATGGAATGATGTATGAGTCATTTATGCCTCAAACATAGTAAAACTTATTATACCATCATTCATACCACATCTTCTAAATAAATAGATCCAAAAAGGCACTTTCAGTGAAAGTTGGATTCCTGAGAGTTTGCATGGACTGATGAATGTTACGGGCTGATGGATCATTTTTATTCAGAAGTTATTTGTGTATGGTTTTTAATATTGCTGCCTGCTCACCTCAGCACACATAATCTTAGCATCGGTGTGGCAGAGGGGTTTGTATTAAACTGCACTGATTAACAGCCTCCTCTATTTCATGGATCTGATTTTGAAGTATCCTGTGATTTGTTTTCTACTTACGGATGTAAAAATTCTGACCAAGAATTGACTTTGCAGGCTGTAACTGCTTCAGAAACATAATGAATGGCAACTGCATCAGAAAACATGTCATGAATGACTATTCGGACCATTACCATACACCAAAGGTAAATAACAAATACAAACAATACCAAAAAAAAGAAAGCATCTCAGATAACTGAGCAAGAGAGCAAAGACTATTCCTTTGTTTTTATCTCTTCATGTAGAAACCATGCCATTTCAAATGTAGGAGACTAAATTAAGTGTCATGTAGTAGCAGCAACTGCATCAGAAAATTGCGTGTTAGGCATTAGCATGGCAAAGGACAAAATGAGTGAAATGTGGGTAAACCAGACTTCTGTTCTGTGTTTTCGATTTTTCTTGGTGCTTATAAATTGCATTTTAAAAGGTGTGATCCTTTCAGAACAAGTATGTTTATCTTTTAAGTGTTCCTGTGTGATCTCTTTCTTACATAGTGCTGCATTATCAAGCATCACATAAAATAAGTTACTTGGTGTTGATATGAACGCAGAAAGTCAAGCCTTTGGTTGGCTTTTTCAGGGACTGCTCTCATAGTTGGTTGCATTACATCTTTTTATGAAAGAGGCACTGTGTGAATACAAATGTAATCTTGGCCAAGAACCTGTTAAAAAGTGTCTTTTTCAGAGGGGGAAAAAAGCCCCAGTTGAGTAAGTAATTTGTTCATGTCTTTTCTTATCAGTAAATACTTTGATAGATGTTTTGGCAGTAGAGATTTATGAAGGTTGATGTGAGGGAGTGGATAATCTTTAAAAGCAAATGCCAAGAAATATATGGGGAATTTTAGTTTACAGGACAGGGCTTCCAGACCAATTCCTTTAAGGGCTTTCTGTGTAGTAATTGGTTTTTATCTGGCAAGTTTTACAGGTTCTGAGGGGGGGCATCTTGAAAATAGAATTCTTCAATATTAATAATTTTTCAGGAACTCAGAGACTTATGCAGCTTCTGCTGGTGACCCTACTGTTTAGCTGAAGAGCGGTTGTTTCAGAGTTTGCAAAGCACTCAGATGAGAATTTTGTTTCATCTCCTTTCAAAGAGATGGATAATAACCTCTGCCTGTCAGCAGATACGGATGGCCCAGCTGGCATTTCCCTTGTCCTTGGACAAAGGCCCAAGGATTCTGGAAGCAGCTTGGTAAAGAGGGTTTGTTACACTTGGCTCCAGTCAGGTGTAAACAAGTATTTTCTCTATTTTGGAATTTAACTTCTATGTATTTTGGCCCAATCTTTTGGGCCTTTTCTATTTTCATAGAGATAGAACCTCTTCGTAGTAACCAGTGTGGTTTATTTTACCTTGGTTTCTACTATTCTGAAGTGGTCAAATTGGCAAAGAAATAAAGATTATATTATTACTGCTGGATTTTTATAGCTAACATTTACTGAAACTGTATTAGAACCCCCTTTTATTCATTAGCTCATAACTTTATGAAAAGCACTTTTGGACTGAAATTTTCCATGTTTAGTCTGAGGCCAAAGGGATTTTTTTACCTCCATTCAGCATTTTCTGACCTACCTAAGCTAATGTGAGCAGTTTGTATATTTTTTTACGAAATGTTAAGTCTCTGTTCTTCTGAGCTTTAATGGATAACTAACCCTATTTGAAATTTATGGTTTTAAATTGTTGTAATGTGTAGCTAAAGCACAATCCAGTCCTGCCAAATGTAAACACAGATAAAATGTTAAAAAATTAAAAGCTATCAAGTAGAGGGTTTATGTAACTAGTCAAAAAATATTCTGTATTAGCAGTAATTTCTTACAGTCGAAGAGTGGCTAAAAATATGCAACTTTGTAGTGCTTCACAAAATTTTCTCACCAGTTAAAATGTTACTGTTTATATATTCAGGTAAAGGTAACGGACTTTCTGATGTGGGGGTTTTGTTTAATGCCGAATTTTCAGATACACAGTCCAGCTTTCTCTCTGTTCTCAGTACCCTACAGTTTTAATTGCTCTTGGTTTTCTAAATCATCTGTCAATGAGACTGGGCTTTATCAGAAATCTGGCCCTAAAATGCCACCTCTGGCCTATTTCCATACCACTGCCTTAGTGAGCTGATTTTGGTGATCATGCAGAAGGTTTTCATTTCAGCTTTTCAGCTTCCTGCCTGTGGTGGTCTATTTGTTTCTAAGGTGGAAACATTTTCTCCACATGGGAAAGTCTGATAAGTTCTCTTCCAGCAGAGAAATAAATTACATACCAGATGTAATGAGACGTCAATGTCCAGTAAATGTCCTGTTGCTTGCAAGAGTGGTACTGTGTGAGACAACAGTCAATAATTTTCTGGTAAATCTCTAATTCTGCCCTCCCCAGAATTCCTTTGTTAAAGAGTTACATTTAATGTAGCAGAAAAAATCCCTAGGAAGAAACAAAACTTGAAAGTGCAGCAGAAAGGGAAGGGCTTTTGTAAATGAAGCGATGAAGAGCAGAGAAAAATACCTACTCAGTTGTGTTACCTTTGGGCATATGAACCCCATGAAGTTCAAGACTTTTTCACAACTTAAGCCAGTTTGATGTTTCCTTGTCAGGACTTCTTTCTCCTCTCTTGTTGCTAAGTCCGTGCTTTTGTAAGCATTGCGTGGTTCTTTAGTTTTATGGGAAATTTTATTGGTTTGCCTTGTTTTATTGGGAGAATGCAGGGTGCAGCAGCATGATGTTTTAGCTCGTCTGGGAGGCTCTGGCAGCAGCGCTGCTCATTGTGACGGCTGCCTGACTGCTGGGCCTGGCAGTGCCATGCTGGGGAGCACACGGAGCTCATGGGGGCATGTGCCAGTGTTGGGCAGCTTTTAATCAGAAGCTGGTGAAGGTGGCAACAGTCCATCCTTCTTCATCCTCTTTTGCTATGCCACAGCCCTGATCTTCTGAAATGGCTAGTGGTCCTAAAATAAATAGCCAAATGGAGATGTAAATAACCACCCTAAAAGAACTAATTGGTTAGAATATGGTGCTGATGATGCCGTGGTTGCAGGTTCAATCCCTGTACAGGCCATTAGCTTAAGAGTTGAACTTAATGATTCCTGTGGGTTCCCTGCAGCTCAAGAATATTCTGTGTGATTCTGTGTGACTATTGGGAATTAAGTCTATTTTTTTAAGTAAGTTTGATAGGACACTTAGTTTCTTGATATTTTTTCACATTTATCAAAATATCTTTAAATTGCTGTGTTTCCTTCCAAGAAAACAGGTCTTATTCTGTGGTCTGCAAGTACAGGCAAGTTAATGTCATTAAGATATCTCTGGATGCTTTGCTTCAAAAATGTGGTTCCCATTACAGCAGACTGCAAGGCAGTGGCCACACTGTTAGCAAAAATAGCCAAAACCAATGTCTGACATTTATTTGATTGCTTTTCTTGTAGAGAACCCAGTAGAATTAAGAAAACCAAATTTCGTTAATTAGTATTTGTTTTCATTCCTTTTTAGACTGCTTCTTACAGGGGTGGGAGGAATGAGGATGGGAAACTACCTGATTCTAAAAACTGAATGATTTGTGAATCATTCCCAGAAGATTTATTTCATCTTTAAGAAGCCTCTCTCCCACTCCCTTCCAAAAAATCCTTCAAGTTGTCTTCTGCTCTTCAAGATGCATTTCCTGTCCTATTCCAAAAAGGCTTTCTGCCTGCCCTAATTTAGCCCAAAGCAACTTTCAAAATACAAAGTACATTGACTACCGCAGAATCATGATGGAAGAATGATAAACCAGATGTGGCATGGCTCAATCCATTTTACCTCTAATAATAAAAAGTCAAGGATAAGAAGACCAAAGATGCATTTTTGCAAAGGTTACTTTTTAGGTGATTGCTTTTTATGAATTGCCATCTGAAAGAATATCAGTATCCTGAAAAATTACAGTCTTTTGCAAAGGTCAGGACTGAGAGTGAAAACTCGGTAAACTCCAGCCTCATCACTGAGTGAGTATAAGACCCACAGAGACTGAGGACAGCTATCCTTCATATATTGATTATAGTTTGTGCCAGCAGCTCCGTTTTTGATGCTTAGTTCCATTTCTCGAAATGCAGAGAAAAAAATAATTAGAGAGTTTTTTTCCTGGTTTTAACCTGTGCCTGTGATGTATTTATAGTTTGAGTTTTTTGAACATGAAAATTCTGTCAGGTTTTGAGCTTGTTTTGCACATGAATTGATGAATAGAGAGAATGAGTGGCTGCACATCCCCACTGCTCAAGAGTTCTCTGCTGCCCTCTCCCACCCCATGTACTGCTCAGTGAAGTGGCAAGCCCAGGCAGATGTGCACAGCCATTCATGGCTGTGACTGAGGCAGAAGCCACTGGCCATAAATAGGTGCCTTTTGCATTGCATTGGTGCGCAGCTGTGCCTTCCTTGAAGAGAGACCATGCACATCTGTACATGTTTGAACAGGCATTAGCTCAGAGGCTGGGGTAGGAAAGGACCAGGTCTCTGTCTGAGTCATGCAGGTCAAGATGGGGAACTCGGGAGCCTCCCAGTCTGAGTGCAGTGTGGTCTTGGAGACCTTCTGGCCACGATGCTTCAGCTGTTGTGTCTTGCTGCAAGGGCTTGCAAGTTGGTTGCAAGTGGTACTTGTCTTGGCCAAAATTGTGAGTGTGCAACTTGTACAACTGAGTCGGTGTCTGAACTGGTGTCGTTTTGTCCTGGCTGCGCTCCATTAGACGCCTATCATAAGGCACAGGAGCCTGAATCCCAGCAGGTTCTAATGGAGAGGTGACATTTTATATGAGAACTTTTATGTCTCAAGGAAAGATAGGAGTTATTCGAAATATTTAGCAATCCGATGTTGATTTCGGCTTGCTTTTTTCCAAAACCACACCCCCAACTCATCAAAAAAGAGGAAAGGTTTTTGTAAAAATACAGAGAGCTATCACTTAAAATGATTTTCTGAGGATTTTTATTCTTCTGGAAATAGCTCTCTATTCCCCTTCCAATGTTTTGCATGTCCACTTTTCATTAATATTGGGGAAAATAAAGTGCAAGGTTCAGTTGAGTTGAGCAGAATAGCCTCTCAAAAGTAAAACCTGGATGCTAGAGATGCTTGAGGTTTTAGTTCAGCTTATGAACTTTGCTTTGCATCTGTCTGTGCAGTTATAAGGTAATTAATTTTGAAAATAATAGTAAAAAATAATTTTAAAGAAGTAATAAGCAATGCACTTCAGTTAGGATAATTTGTTAAGGCTCAGATTCTGCAATTTCTTTACAGACAAAAACTCCCATTTAAAGTGAAGATGACTGCTGCATGAACTCAGGATTGAAGAAGGAGCTGTTGTGGTCATGCAGTCTGACCCCTGTAAGAACAGGGCAGTCCTTTTCATTTAGCAATATGCTGAGCAGCAGCTGTTAATTTTCTGAAAAAACCAAAATGCTTCTAAACACAAAGTGTTTGCTTCAGAAATGAGTGTCAGTTGTAATGCATAACCATTTTTCTCAAGAAATCTTTCTCTTTTTCAGAAGATAATTACCAGCTTTATATTACGGACTGTGGTTATTATACTACACTTCTAAGAGGGAAAAAAAACAAATTACAATATTTCAGGCTAGTATTTTTCTTTCTTTCTGATGGGTTGCTTTTGTTTTCCTAATCAATGTCCTTTGATTATAGTCTTATAAAATTTCAATTTTCACAGTCTACAGAAGTAGTTTCAACTTTGTGAATTAGAATACATGTCAAGGTAATGCATCTGTTTTGTTTAGAAGTACTACGTTTCTGAGGAAATCTAGGGAAAGTAGATGTCATTTGTGTTCAAGGTTTGCATCTGATGTATAGTCACAGTTCATCAGCAGTCAGAAGAATTGGAAATACTGAAAGTATACCTCCCAATTCATGTGTGAAAGGGTCATTATCTGTTCTGTGTACAAATAAAGCAAAACAAAAACAGTTTTATGCTTTGAAAGCATTTGTTTTTAAAAGAATTCCAGACACGTAATTCTTCTCACTGCAGTGTTTTTCACCACAGATGGATTTATACACTCTTATTTATATATGTGTATATATTTGAAAGACTATCCATGCATGTATTTCCTTGGGGAGATCTTCCTTCCCAGTAGCTACAATGGACAACTCTGGTGTAAGTAGATAAAAGGAACTGTGTTGGTTATAAATAATTGTTCTTTGTGTGCTATGCCACAGCACTTTTTGGTAGTTCCATTTGCGGGTAGAGTATTAATTAAGAGATAACTGTCGCTGCAGGTTGGCTGCAGAAGGCTTCAGGATCCAGCAGAGAGATAAATGCCAATGCCAAGTCATACAGGTTGGAGAGCATACAGGGAGTCCATAATAAAAAAATGACTTTACAATTAAAACTCACTAATGACTAACTTAATGTGTTATATGCAGAGATGAAGAGGTCTAAATTCCGGTCATTAAGGGTTGTACATACCACGTGTGGAGTTTTGAAGTTTTTTAGAAGGCTTTTTTGGGTCAATTACATGTCACACATTGGAAATTGAAATTTGGGATGTGATCAGTAAATTTGTTAGGAGGGTGTAGGTGCCCTTTTTAACAAGAGTGTGTTACAGCTTTCAGCTCGCTGGGAAGTCCTAGAACAGATTGCAAAGAGTCATCTCAGCTTGATTCAGAAGGCCTGTAAGTGTCCTTCATGTTTGAAAGTGTTTTAGTTTCTAATTAATTGAGCCAGAAGACATGTTATTTCTGACCTTCAAAAAGCACTGGTCTTATCCCAGTTTTAAAAGATCTCTTAAGCTGTTTTATTTAAAAAAACAAAAGGCAACTTCTCTTTTCCTGTTGTGAGGGCAAAGTACAAAACGGATATATATATAGCTACTGTTAGTGAGCCATTATATGTATAATATATTTTTTCCACAGTATGGGGTATGTTTTTGGATTTATATGACATAATAGTACCATTTAATATAACATGAAATCTTCATTTCCATGAACTCACCAACAAAAATCCCATTAATTTCAGTAAAGAGGTGTCTGCCTTGCAATTTGTAATTTAATAGCATTTCCTTACTGACATTGAAATCAGTAAGTACTCTTTACCACTATCTTCAAAATAAGACTCTCCTTCTGTGTCTTTGAGATGCAGATAAAGGAATTTTTTTCTTCAGTCTCAGTGACAGGGGCTGCCAAGACTATGAAAGGAGAAATGCACTGTTCTGCCATAGTTACACAGCCTAAACAGAAATGTCTGCTCTTGTGTTGCTTTAAGCAGCCATCAGAAGTTGTATGTAAGGTAGGTATAGGATCTGTGCAATCTGATCAAGATTAAAATAATGGCCCTTCAAATTTTTATAGTGAAATTACTTTTTCAAAGTATGTAACTCACAATGCATCTTATGGAAGTAAATTGATAATGCTAGTTTTTGAGAGACAGTCTAGATACATGAAGAAGAGTTCTGCAGTAAAGAAATCCATGAAGCAACAAAAGCGTTACACATTTTTAGAACCACATTTTAGTTCAGGAAAGTTTTCTTTGCTTCATGAATTATGATCAGAAAAGAAAATAAACAAGGTTTTTCCTTTCTTCTTGGTGTTATATTGCCAGCAAAATGTCTCAGCTTAAAAGTTGGAATCTGGTGGGAAGTGCATATGTTTTAAGGCTCCTCAGAGACTTTTTGGGTCATCCATTTCAGCCCCCCTACCCTGCAACTACAGGTCATTACTACTGCTTCTCTTCCATCCTACTTTTCTCCTAAATGCCACGTTCCAAAATTGTCCAATACTATTTTCTTTAAAATGCATCTAGTGACGATGCAGTTCATCTATGCACCTGTTGTTGGTTTTGGACCAAAGTGCTTCTTTAACATATGATGACTGATAAAATATGAAAGCTGAGCAGCTGTTGGATTCATTCTTCATAATTCCATGTAAATAAGTTTAAATGCAGCTAATAGCTTTTTCTTTTCTTTTCTTTTCTTTTTTAAGGAAAGGTTGTAGGAAATGCATGCGTAACTGTAAGCTGTGGGTTATGTCAAGGTGGGAATGCCCCTGAGGCTCTGGGGTTAAAGGCACAGCTGTGCCCTGCTCTGCCCCCAGTCCTTCCCACACTCTGTAGCAGCCCCCTCTGCTTCCCTGGTCTCATGCTCATGGTGTTAGGCAGCAGCAATTACCGAAGGCTCAGCCTTAGACTTAGGTAAGCCTTAATATAGTTAAAATAGAAATTCCTGTGCGTTGCTGTCAGTCCATTGATGGCAGTCTTCACCATTACTTATTTGCTATCTTTTTAGGAGCTGCACTTATATTTGTCCCTTTGAGCTTCTCCATATGTGACATCAGCTCTGCTTTCAACTGGTAATTTGTGCTGTCTTTTAGATCAGTGCTGATCATGACACAGAACAGTACAATTTTTTTTTAACATAATTACCTTGTACATGTGTGTTTGATATATCCATTATTAGCTCAGGTGTATTTCTTTTTTAATATTCTTCTTATAAACAATTTTCTTTGGGTTTTACTTTCTTTGGGGACTCATTATTTTCTTAGAAAATTTATTCTCTTCTTTACATATTGCTATATTGAGTCTGTTCTTGCTGGAGTTTGCCTATAGTTTCTGCAAATCTTTCTTGCTTTTTCATGTGAGATAACATTTTTTGAAGTATGTAAGTACATTTGAAGGCATGTCTTTTCAATTATGAAAATGCCAACAAACTGAAGTGTGTTTATCCTCATAACTGACCTAAAACATGAGATTTAAGCACTCTTAAGTCCAGTATATTTGCCTGTGAAAAATAGCTTACTCTTGTATCAAAGTTATATAGTAAATACAAGAACTTTTTCTTTTTTACATACAGGCAAGAAAGGCAAAGCAGAACAGAATTTTTTTCCAGATGTATACCAAAAGAAGCAGAAGGGCAGAGGGAAATCAGTAGTTATATCTTTGCGGTGTTTCTCAGAATGAAGTATTCTCTGTGTTGTGTGCCTCTAAGCTGTATGGGAAAAGTGTTATAGTCAATATAATTAGTTTGTCATGTTTAATAATTTTTATTATTTATAAATGCGTTTAAGACTTCAATAAGAGACATTACCAAATATTTTTAAATGTCTTTCAGTCCATGTAAAAAAAAAATGGAAAGGAATATGCACATCATTTACAATTCCTCTGGAAAGTGTGTTTCTTGGGTTGGTTTGTTTTTTTTTCCTTAAGGTGCAGCTTATTCTATAAATGGCAGTATAGATAGCTATCTTCTTTTCACTTGGAATCAAAGAGAAGCTTGCTGCAGAAATCTGCCAGTGCTGGTTGAGGCTGTACAGAAATTCGTGTCCCAGCTGGTTGGCCTGGGGTTCTTGTGAAAAATCAGCTCATATTACAGCTGGCTCCCTTTTCTCTGCAGACCATGTAACTTTGTGACAAGAAAGCAACAAAAGGAGGGCTAAGGCGAATAGCCATCCTTTACTGGATGCAGGGTGAAAATACAGTTACAAAGGATGAGGAAGAAATGGAGGTAACTCAATGCCATCTTTGCCTCAGTCTCTAATAATACAACCAGTAGTCCTCAAGGTACCCAGCCCCCTGAGCTGGAAGACAGGGACACAGCATAGAATAAAGCCCCTGTAGTCCAAGGAGAAATGGTCAGTGACCTGCTACACCTCTTAGGCACACACAACTCTATAGGGATCAGCCCAAGGGTACTGAGGGAGCTGGTGGAAGAGCTTGACAAGCTACTTGCAATCTTTTACCAGCAGTCCTGCTCTGTGGGGAGGCCTCAGGTCATGAAGTTGGCAAACACGACGCCCATTTACAAGAAGTGCTGGAGAGAGAATGCAAGGCACTACAGGCCTGTCAGCCTGACCTCAGTGCTGGGAAGATCATGGAGCAGATTGTCTTGAGTGCTATCATGCAGCATGTTACAGGACAACCTGAGGATCAGGCCCAGACAGCATGGGTTTAGGAAAAGCAGGTCCTGCTTGACCAGCCTGGTCTCTTTCTGTGACAAAGTGACCTGCTTAGTGGATGAGGGAAAGGCTGTGGATGTCATCTACTCAGACTTTAATAAAGTCTTTGATACCACATCCCACAGCATTCTCCTGGAGAAACTGGTTTCCCATGGTGTGGTGGGTGTACTCTTTGCTGGGTTAAAAACTGAGTGGATGGCCAGGCCCAGAGAGTGGTGGTGAATGGAATTACATCCAGCTGGTGATTGGTTATGAGTGGGCATGCCCAGGTCTCTGTTTTGGGGCCAGTCCTGTTTAAATTTGTAATGGGTGTTGTGGACAAGGGGATTGAGTGCACCCTCAGTCAGTTCCCAGACAATCCCAAGTTGGGCTGGAGTGCTGCTCTGTGGAGAGTTGGAAGGTTCCACAGAGGTATCTGGACAGGCTGGATCAGTGGGCTAAGGCAGTTTGCTTTGTTCAACAAGGCAGAGTGCCAAGTCCTGCATTTGGTCACAACTCCATGCAATGCTAGAGGATTGGGGGAGTGACTGGAAAGCTGCCCAGCAGAAAAGAACCTGAAGGTGCTGGTCAACAGCTGGCTGAACATAGGCCAGCAGTGTGCCAGGGAGGTTTAGCCTGAATATTGGGAAAAATTTCTTCACTGAAAGGGTTATCAGGTTTTAGAACTGGCTGCCCAGGGAGGTGGTTGAGTCACCATCCCTGGAGGTGTTTACCAGGCACACAGATGTGGCATTTAGAGACACTGTTTAGTGGTGGGCTTGGCAGTGCTGCATTAAAAGTTGAGCTAAATGATATTAAAATTCTTTTCCAGCCTAAATTATTCTGTGATTCTGAGAGCTGACAGCCAGATTTGGGCTTATTTATGAAAAGTTGCATAATTTCCTGGTGGTGTTATAGCCCTAATCACCTGATTTTTACAGTAGCAGGAATCTATCCACACTGAGTGTAATAGCAGATGCTTTGCTGATAGCCTCACACTTCCACTCCACACCTGACACACAATGTTTTCTGAACTGAAAAACAGTAACGGGGAACCCAAGTGATGCTGGTTCTGGAAGGATACTCATTGCTGCAACGCAGTGTCAACTAGTCATGTAGCCCTGAGATAATTAATAAATTTGAATAAATGAGAGAATTTACAAAACCATTAAGGAACTTTGGACATGACACATTTTCAGGCAACAGGATATTTTGTATGATTATGATTCGTGCAATCAAGGCTCTGTTGCATCTGAAAATTAATGAGTGTAAATTGAGGAGAGAGGAAGCATATTGAGAACATTGTTGTGCATAAGGTCCAAAGACATTACTGGGATGTTGACCCCATTCAGTCAGTATATATACATCTGGAACATATACTGTAACTCTCTTCTCTAGTAAGAGGTCCAAAACAAGTAAAGGACTTGAAAAGTCCTTTCCAGGATAGAAAACAGAAGATTAAAAAAAACCAGAACCAAACATAAAGCTAAATTGTATTTGAAACCACACACACACTGTTATGTATTATTAGAACTATTCAAAAAATGAAATATAGTGGCTACCTAGATCAGTTTTTGTATATCATAAATAATGTATTAAATATTCTATCAAGAAATAACTACAAATCCAGGTTACTGATGCAAGCAGTGTAAAAAATCAAGGTGTAGGAATAAAATCTGGTGGCACTTTGTCTCGAACTAGGAAATGTGCCTACTTCCAATTTCACACGTTGAGCCCTGTCAAATGTCATTCCCCCATCCTTGTTATTTCCCTGACTATAAACCTTGGGTTTTACACAGGAGTTACTTGACTAATATAAGTGCTCACTTTCCTTCCATAACCAAACCTATGTCTTATATTGGAAATAATAGTAATAATATATATTGTGCTTGTTCAGTACCAAAGAGGTAAATGATATGTTGGCATTATTAAACAAACAGTTTGTGGTGAGGCTGTCATGAGTTTTTTCCCAGCAAAACCATTTAGTTAGGACTTAGCAATGTGTTTTAGAGATATTTAAGATACTATGTGATGGGATAAAATGAATATAAAAGAAAAAATAATAATTAGCATGATTCTAGCAGTGTACAAGAGATGGAAGGAAGGTAATGCAAGCTATTGGTGCCAATATGATTTATTGTATTAAACTTAACATTGAGAGGTGCAGCACCTCTGCAGCATAACTGTACTGCTGTGTACCATGAAAATATGATGAAACAAAGCCCCTTTCCCTCTAATTCAAATTTAGATTCATGGTTATGAACAGTAACCATGCCAGTTAATCTAATTTTGGTTTTAACATACCTTATGTAATAAAGCTACTTCATATTCTGGTACAATTCCCCACCTACAGAGAGCATAAAACTTTATGCAAAAGTAGTCTAGCAGTCTTACTTTCTCAGAGTAAGATCTGTCCTCACTAAGGATGAAAAGGAAGCCCCCTATATTCACAGGGTAAATTAAGTAACTCTTTCTCTGCTGCATTCTGGTTTAAATATTGTTTCATCGACGGACTAAATATATTGTTATGATATCCCAAAACTTTATTTAAATCTTTCTTCCTTCATGGTACCTTTAAGGTGCTTTCTAGGTGCATAAATGGGATGTAGTCATTGCATATGCATATTTTAAAATAACTTGTACAGATGGACACAAGTTTGACAGGGGAAACATTTCAGTAGGTTTTAAATAGTCTGTGTGTCTGAGAAAAACAAAACCTAAAGGTGCTATCAGAGGAACTCATATGGTAGAAATTTACATCATTGAGTCTTTGCTTATCTGTATTATTTTTTTTTCATAAATAGATTTTAGATGGGAGTGTCCCACTCAAAGAAGTAGCCCTATATGATAGACACTGTCCATTGAAATAGCGAGTCATGGCATTGTGTTACGTTTTCTAAAGCATTTAAACCAGTTTATTACAGGTAATTTTCGTATTTTCTTTGTCCATCTCTTTTTATTGTTTGAAGTAGACTATTTGCCTTTTGGTGATGCAAAAAATAAACTATTTGTTTTTCATGTGATATCTTGATCCATATTTTAAATTTTTTTCTATTTTTTTATAGGTCCTCCCATGCCATCCTCCTCATCTAGTCCATCAGTTACTGAACATTTACACTCCCCTCCTCCATCACCCAATCTCCATGACAACCAGAGGTGGTTATTAAGTAATAATGCCAGCCAGCCAGTTCAGGACTCTGATACAGATGAGGACTATACTGCCAGCTCATGCCTAGTACAGACCGATACTAATCCAGTGTCTGTCCCAGGTCATGGTAAGAAGAGGACACTTTGTCCATAGTTTAAATACCCTTTTATTTTCCATCCTTCTAAGAAATTGTCTAATAAAAATTAATATATCAAAATTACTTTGTATTTTAAACTGCTTTTCTTTTAAATGTCACACATTATGTCTCTATTTTACTGTAGGATAAGCAAGGGTAGAAAATAACTGCTAATATATAAAAGCTCATTAATTTTAACATGCAATACTTACATTAAACCATAGCAATTAATAATTTATTATGTAATGCAGTTTTTAGCAAGTAACTAATCTTTAGTTGTACTTTTTAAAGGGTAGGCTGAAGTTGGTTAAATTGTCATGATATTTATCTTCAGTATAGTGTAAACGATATCTTTTACTACCTCATCAAGTTCAGCAGGTTCCAGCCCATTCCTTTCATTTCCTCAGGGAAGGAGAGCAGGATTTGTATGTTACTGGATAGGGCACTCAAAATTGAGGAAAAAGTTCTAGAGGAAGAGAGCTGTGTGTTGACAGAAGGCAGTAGTGGCTTCTGAGATGTTTGTTTCCGTGTTTCTCATCCTCCCAAACAGTGTGAGTATGCAACAGGAGTGACATACTTAAAACACCAGTGTCTGCTTATACATCATGCTCTCAGAAACCACATTTTTACTTGATGGCTCGGGGGTTTTTTACATAAGAAAATACAGTAGCCACAGGGTTTCATTTTTGTCTTATGACTGTACAAATTTTCTTGATGTAGATGCACTGGAAGAGCAATTGATTAGTTCTCAGCCCTTCCTCAGCAGAACAAGCCACTTCAGTTCTTAAGAACCATTTCTGTTGATTGATTGTAAAGAACTCCCTTATGAATGAACCACTAGAGGGAGTTTGGAGAAACATTTCTCTAGCGATTGTACATCAGCTGGTAGGACAGAATTATTTTGCTGAGCGAAACACTAGCTTTGAGCTTCTCTTCCTAGCTTGGAGTGGAACTTCGGTGTTTTGTTGAAAAAGCCAATCTGCTGAAAGCAGTCATGTATGTGAATGTGACACATTTGGATTAAGATCTTTAAATTTAATAATGAACTTTATTTTTGCATGTTCAACTTGCTCAATGTTTAATCTGTGTAGAATTACAAAAACTGGTAATTTATTGTCATAATCAGGGTGTGTTATGAAAAGTCTCCTTTCTTTTTGTGTCTAAGAATATGAAATCTGTTAGAAAGTGTATGCATTATCCGAAAGGTAGCCTGGTTTAGTTCAATAAATCAATACATTTACATTACTGTACCTACCAGTCCTTCCTTTACAAATAAAAAATGCAAAAGTGAGACAAAGCTGCTAAAAATTTTGCATAGTTGGGATGATCTCCTTGCATCTCTTCACCTCCTAGGAAGGTAGTAAATGTTCATCATTTCTCTAGGTTTGAGCATTTTGCTGCTTCTGAAATTTGGAACACTTGCTTGCAAGTTGGAGTTTGCCCACCTTGAGGAAATGTTCCTTAAGCCCTTTCATTCCAGTCTCGCTAAATTAATTTCATCTGTTCCCATGCCAGGTCAACTGTTGACCTTTTGGCAGGACAAAATAAAGGGGGGGGTTGATCACAAGTAGGACAGAAGTTAGCACCATGGTATATGTTGAGAGAGTTGTTATTTGTAAAACTTCTGCCAAGCAAAGGAAAACGTGGCATACTCTGCAAGTATATGTTTGTTTTTCCCTTCCCCTCTCTTCCTGCTGTGCTCCCCATCTCCTCTATCTGCAGATGTCTGATATTCATCCCTTCAGAGTATATTTGTAGTAGAAGTGCTTGCAGTTCCTGCTGTCAAAGAATGAAATGAATGATGTATAATACATTCATAGTCTAGTAGTGCTGGCGGTCATACAACACAGCTAATAATCTTTCTCTCTTGCCACAAGATTAGACTTGTTTTTAGAAGTGCTTCATCATGCTAACCACAGATATTGTATATATAGTGATTACCATAATTTGAGTTGGGCTTGTTTGCTTTTTACTCAATAAAGAGAAGACCATAGGTGTTCTGGTAGAGGGCTTCCATGATTGCAGTCAGCTGCAGGATCAGGGTTTGTGTTACTGGAAGAAAGGTTACTTTCACCAAGCACACACATTTATATTGCTTGGACTATCTGCTTGTTTGCTTATGTTTGGTTTCTCATGCTGTATGCTGATGACCTATTGATGGGGAAAAAGTATATTGGTAAAATAAGGAAAACCAGAATTTAATAAGTATTTTCTAAGTTAGCTCCAACTTTCTTTTACTCAATGATTTGCATTGTTATGTAGCATTGCATTCTAGTATGTGGATCTCTCCAAATCTACCCTAGAAAGTAAATATAATTTGTGTCCTTTGGTACAGTATTGTTTGAATATTGTATTCTCTTTAGCTAAAATGTAAGTAATGCAGCATGTGTAACACTTTCACAGTAAGAAGTTTTTCTTTCACCAGTTGTCTTCTTGAGAATCTGGATGTAAGCTTTCTATGCTATCTAATCTTAACAGGTACAAAAATAACTCCAGTCATATTCCAGATGACTTTGTCCAATATTTATATCGGCAGAAAGTGGGAGATTGCTGCTAAAGCTTTTAGGGATAAAAAAGGTACTGACTGAAAACAATTATATTATTGAATTGCTTTCAGTTATATTCACTTTATTTGAATAGCAAATTGAATTAACATCTCTTTAGTCTATGCAAACATCTGTTTGTTTTCCTTTAGTATGAGTTAATTTGATCAATGTAGTTTATTTGATCAACTCACTCAAAATTTAAAGGATCTGATTGAGTATTTGGAATTCTATTAATCTAAACCTTTGAGTCTGATTAGTTTGTTTTGTTAGCCAATGGGAGTTAGCTTCCTTTTCAGGAATAAGCTAAAAAAGAAATGAGAATTACTAAAATGAGTTCTCAAATGCTTACCACATGTAAGGTAAGGTCTTCATAGAGGTGCTGCTAGTAGCCTTAAAAATTGAGATCAAGTGAGAACTATTGTGAACAGCTTAATAAGAATCATTTAATTTCTCTAAAAGCAATGTGTTCGTACCCCAGTGCCATGTGAGAAGGTTGGAAATAACCTGTGAATACTGAGAAGACCCATGGCAAATTAGGCCAGTCTTATCCAGCATCTGGGAAGTACCCTATGTGTCTTTCTGGCAGTCCTGCTGTAGTGCCTACAATACCCTTCCCAGCCCTTATTCCATCTCTGCTTTGCCACAGTTATTCCACGAGGGAAACTACATGTACTGGTGAGCTACAAGTTAACAGCCAAACTGTCACCTGCAGTGTAATGAATAGCAGCTTAGTGGTTCTCATTCTTGGGGAACAAAAGAAAGGGAAGGCCATGGGTGTGTTCTAGAACAGAAGGAAACAAACACGAGGGGGTGAGATTGAATGCCTGAAAGCTGTTTAGCTTTTTTTTTTCTTTTTTTCTTGTGGAATGTAAATTTGCTTATTTTTATTTTCATCATTCTAAGAACTGGCCATCATCTGAATTCCCTGGAATCTCTGAGGGTATCTGCATTGTTTAATGAGATTTTTTTTAATCTTGTATCAAAATTCATAGTAAATTAAGCTTTGTCATAGTTGTATCAATACAAACAACTTGTCTTCAGGTATGACACTGGTCCTAAGACATGTTGCTTGAAAAATTAACTCATACCTGTTTGGTTTGAAATAGTCTGTGACAATAAATTAAGAATAATAGTTCAAACTAGGAGTAGTTGTATTGAAGAACATCATGGGGATATGATATAACCTTGGTTTTATTTAATATCCTCATTAGTTATGTGTATGTTGGAGTAAAAATGGCACTAAAAAAATTTCCCAGTGATAATAAATAGCAAGTGTTCTGAGTGCCAACTAGGGACAAAGTGTTAATAGAAGAGGGCAAGGAAAGATCATTAATTGTATGGCCAGATAATAGAGTGAAATTAGAACTGAAAAATGTAAGCTGGTCTGAGATGCAGAGTGTTCAGGAAAAATCTAAGGAGAAATGGTGATAGAGAATTTTAATTAGACAAATCTGCAACATGGTCTGACTAACAAGTACAATTGTAGCTGGGTACAAATATATCAGCATAGAGGGATTCATAGACTCAGTATCAATGGAATAAGTTTGAAATTTGGCTGTCTTGCTTTTTCAAATTTCCTGCCAAATTCTCTTATTACTATTTATTCTACTGTTCAGATATAGTTGTATGAAAACAATTACGAGGTTACAGGTATTAATATATGGGAATAGGTAAGAGATTAAAATGTTGACTCACTACAGAGCCTAAGCACTAATTACTTTACACTTCCTGGCAAAGAGAAACGAACAACCAAAGATGGAATGGAACATGTTGTATGCGATGTAGAGATACAATTAAAAGTACTAGTATGAAAATAAGGAAAGGAAAGGTTAGGCACATCAGAAAAAACTGTAACAGTGAACAGTGAACTGTATGAAGATATCTAAGTCTGTCCCAAGGGAAGTGACAGAAGTTCTGTCACTTTGTAGCATGAAATTAAAATTAACAAAATGTAGTGCATACTGCTGAGAACAAACCTAAGTTCACTTAGAAGACTGTGGACTGAGGTAACCTCCTGGAACTTTTCTAGTAATACCTGTGTGCATTTCAAATCAGATGTACAAGAGTTTGTGGTTTGTGACAGGCATTTTTGTACTAAGCTGTTAAGTGTGTATTGTGTTAGCAGTCTGCATGTTGCAATGCATTGCCTGTTGTAACGGAAAACGATTTGTCCTGCAACCCAGACTTTACTCTGAAATTGTCCAGGCCTTCTACAATAAATCATTTGCATGACAGCCACTTTCCCTTCTCACTTGCTGAATCATTTTGTGTGCTGCAAAATTACAAAATAAGGCTCCCAGTTCTCAATCAAATTGCCAATGTCTTCTGGGCATGTGCATACTCATGTAAATATTTTGTAAGCAAAAGTGTTTGATACCCATAAATTCAGAATGTCCATGATGCTGAAGAGATGCACTTGACAAGCTTTCCGTAAATATGGAATAAGTTCATGGTATAAAAATACACACTGACTTTTTTCTGAGACCAGAGACAGTTATATTTCAACCACTACGTAGCAGTGCTTGCAGCCTTCCTTGGTAGCTGCAGAACAGAATTAGACACTGCAGGAAGACAAATATCTTTCAGGTACAGATGAACAAGTTTATCTGGTCCACTTGCTTGGGGCAAATGTAGTTGCTTTAAAAACTTAAAAATCGTGTCTTGAATGCTAGCCAGTTTATTTTTTATCTCTTTTTGATATTTGATTTCAATTTCATGAATCCATCTTTTTACCCTCTTTCATTGGTTTTTAAGCCAAACTTCTGTCAACATTGTTCCCTTAATGTACAAAAATGTACATTTGTTCGGTTTAATTAAGCATTCAGTCTGTTTGCCAAGAGCAAATTACAGTTCCCCAATCTTACCCTCACCCCTCCAAAATCAAATTTTGCAAAGTGGTGGGCAATTAGTTCTCATATCTGATTGTTGTAAGTCATGTTTTGCTCTTAAAAGATTTTTGTAGTTTTCTATCTTTGTTCCTTAATAGAAGAGCCAAGACCAATTATTTCTCCTCAGATTGTGGCCTTTGTAGCCTTCGAAGAACATTCTCCCCCACACCTCCTGTATCATTAGCTGCAAAATATCTTTCCAGAGATGATTTTGGCCTTTTCACAAATCAAAGGATTCAGAGTGACAAATTATCCATCTTATCCTCAAATGCATGCCAGATGGGACAACCTGCCAACTGTGTATCGTACTGCGAATATGATCTGATGTAGAGACATTTCCTCCACTCCTCCCTTCCCCATCAAAAATCATATTACAAAAAATCATGCAAGTTAAGAAAATCTGTGAAGATAAATTCATTCTGAAATACAGTGAGATATAAAAGCAGAATATAGTTTTATTGAAGGAAGACTGCTGCATCCAAATGTCATATCACTTAAAGTGAACTAACATGTACCTGGCGTGATAGATGAACGTGAGAGTCAAAAATCCATCCTTCCCTGCATGCCAGTGCTTGCACTCACATCGTTTCCTTTGACTAGCTTGATTACAGAACAGACATTCCTAACTGCCAGATAAGGAGCTTGAATTTAAATTCTGTCTCAGTTTAATGGAAAAATCCTGAAGTCACCATTGGGAACAAGGATGTATTGCCCCTGTGCGGAAGAATACGCTCTAAGAAATTTATGGTAGAAATTAATACAGAAAGTAAAAGGAGAAGGAAACAGTCACATAGAGAGTTTATTTTCATTACAAATTACAAAGCTGAGAACTTTACCCAGCTACTGATTATGCCAGAGGTACAAACAGTGTGTGAGTGCACAGCAAGTAGTAGATTGGAAGCAGATGAAAGTGTGTCAAATCATAGCATTAAACTCTGACGTTTATGATTATTTTATTTCAGGGAAAGGTCTAATATTTTTAATTCTGTATCACAATACAGGATCTTTTAAAAGAAACCTATTTTAGGAAGAGAGAACTCAAGATCTTGTTCATGCTCCCATTTGTTCGTTACTTGGTGGCAACAGCCTGAACTTAAATTTTACAAACCTTTCTTATCAGCTCTAATGCTCATCAAGCCTTGATAGATTTGAGAATACCAAAGTTCTTCCAGAAACATAGAATGACTTGTGAGGTTTTGATAAAATCTTGATTTTTTTTCTGGTTTCTTAGTCTTTAGGCCACTCACATTAGGGATTTTTTATTTAAGGGGGGGAAAAAAGTCATGCTTTTTTCCCCATTTGTGGAAGCTTGATAGTCATTTCATTTTTTTTGTTTCTTTTACCTGAATTAAAATTAGGTCTGTAGTCTGGGTCATTGTAAGGAGCTGGTGGTTTGGAGAGCACCAAATGTCTACCATCTTGCTACAAAATATCCGCATCTAGTAAGGGTAATGTATTATCTTGTCCCATCAGTTGTGGAAAAGTTTCTTCCTTCTGACAAGACTGAGTCTTTAGTTACTGCTGAAGGGAAAAAAGCTGTGCAAATGAATAAAATACCTAATTTATTCCTTAGTTCTGGTGAGTGCTAGGGCCTGATTCTCTGCTTCTGAGGAATTGCCATTAGATTAAATGTAAGTTGCCAGTATTAACAGAAATCAAGTCATTGTAATGCAACTGCAACACACATTTTATTACCGTGTTGAAAAAGTTTCTGTAACACAAAAAAAAAAAAGTTAAAAATGAAAAATGTGATTTGTCTCCTCATTGGCTTTTTGCTTCCACTTGAACTCTGTCTTGAATAGCTTTAAGTTGGAGGATGATGTTTGAATGCTTTAAACATTCTGCTTCCTAGAAGGACTCTTGCAGATTCTCAGAGGAGTTTCTCACAGGAGAAATACTGGGGATTTTGTGCTTGAGTCACTAAGCAAAAAAAATTGATGTGCACTGGATGATTGTGAAAACAAAGCTTATCTCAAATTTGCTTTGAAAAATGAACAGCTAAACATTTGGCACCTTTAACATCCTTTATCTTTTTAAATATTGTCAGTGGTTTTAATAGCATAAGAACTGTACTTAAAGCATGATTGCTCTGCTCTTTTACCTCATACACAAAAGGCTTCTCCATTTAGTATCTTTCTAAGTCTGACATAGCATTGACATGAATTTATTTGTCACTAACCCATTAGGAGTACACAGGAGTAGTAACCCTACATTTTAAGGATGCAGATATCTGACTGGAAGGCACATCAGCCTTCTTTTCTCATGCAAGGCCGAGGATTCCTATTGTCAGATGCAGTGGGCATGAAAGCAGCAATTTTACAGCACAAAAACTCCAATAACATTTACTGCGGTTGGCTGAGATTGCAATGCACACAGGCACTGCTCAGTCTTGGTTGCTTAAGCACCAGCTTCCCTTGGCTTTTTGCCAGTCTGCACACTCCAAAGAGACAAGTCCTTTAAGGAGAAAGAGTTTCCCTTGTAACTTGCTGTGGGGTAAACAGACCATTCAGGCATAGTTTATTGCATTACATACTTGACTATGCATACTGGAATGCAGGAAAGTAATTGGTAGAATTACTTTAATCTTTAGAATTCATAGGTACGAGGTATGGTCTTTGAAGCAGGAGGGGGGGAAAAAATAAGGATGTTTTTATCTGCTAAGTTGCTGATCAATTATTACAAAAGACTGAAAATACTCTCCATGGGTATTCTGTATGCTTAGGCCAGTATCCCTGCTATTGTTACAGAAAATGGAATTAATTTGCCTCTTTATTGCTATTCTTCTCTTGAAGACAAATCCCATAACAGTTAGCAGCAAGATACATGTCAAAGAACAGTTCTATTTATGTAACAGGATACTTTATAGTCATTAGAAAAAACAAAACACCACAGCCCTCATCTTGGAAATACTGTAAGTGTAGTGTACTTGCAAATTAAAAGGAAGTCATTACCGTAAATTTTGCTGACAGTCCAACTCATATTTCATTGATAGGTACTCTTTTGCAATAATCAGCAGTTAACTTATTCCATCATTGTCATAACCTGGAGAATCCACAAGAAATAGTCTCTTAAATATTATTTTGTGTGCAATTTCTTGAAGCTTCAATTAACACTGCAGTAGCTATTCAAACCACGTATAATGGAATTTATTTGTAATAAAGCATGTTATGATAACTGAATATACAGAAGGCTGACTTGGCTATCAGTACAAAATATCAGCTGCTGCTAGTCTTCTAGTTCCTTCAGAGAGCTTCAAAGAAGAGTAAAGCTTTCCCTTGATTTTGTTGGTAGTAGCTGGTGTACAGGGGTTTGTTTTTCTGTTCATTCTTAAATGCAAAGACCATGAGGTGTTTTTGTCAAATGCTGCCTTCCTTCTCCTCAGTGGCGTTCAACAGTGTGATCAGGAATGCTTTAAAATACTGTCTGTGGTATTTCTTCAGTCCCTGGGTTACTTTCTGGTAGCTTGTCCTCTGCTGAGGAGTGAAAACATGAGGATAGGGGTGACCTCGCACACCTCTCTCTGTGCACACCAGCATCGGAAAATGCTGCAGAAAGTGAGTGAAGCACTTCTAATGAATTGCGCTTTTGATTCTTTGAATCCGCACAGCATCTCCATCAGGCTTTTACAGCTGGACTCTTACTGTAATTGCCGCTGGGATGAGATGCGCAACATGGGGTTTGGGAGCTAAGTACTTACATTGTTTTACTGGCCAAAAGTATGTAGCATAGAGGGAGCAACAGACTTCATGAAATTCACAGTTCTGTATCTTCATGTTCTTCACCCTTTTCCAACATGCTGCTGATTTGCCAGCAGGCAGTCTAGATGGGGTTGATAAAAATGGAAAAGCTGAAAGATAGTTTCTTAAAGCAGCAGTAAATTAATAAAGAAGTTGCTTGTTATTATGAATGTGTGATACATATCCAAAAATCTGTTTATTTTTACTGCAAAATTAGAAAAAAGCTCTTCAGCATTTTAACCTTCTTGACATCAGAGTATAAAATAATGCTCAGATTAAAAAATATGCACTGGTAGAAACAATAAATACTTCATAATTTTCAATTTCCAGGTACTTTAGATCTTAACCTGTCTCTGGGTACGCAGCATTTTTGACATATTTACTTGGCTAGTTCAAAGATAATACTTCTTTTCAAGTCTTTATCATGCATTTTTCAAGAGATACAGTATATAGTTGTTACTTATGCCTTGTAATGTATAGTTCTCAAAATTCTCTGCAGTATTTTTCTTCAGATGTCCTTCCTGATCTATTTCCTCAAGGCCTTTAATCAGTGGCTTCTAATGTGGAATATTTTTCTGTTTGTTTATAGTTTTTTATGAAAAAGTGAAAATATTTGGGATCAGAATGCTCCACAGCATCACATATGGATCTCTTCTTTGCTCTAGTTGGATTATTTCTTATTTTAGTCTAGTCTTCCATTTAAAAGTCTTTGTTGTCTCCCTTAATTGTAGTGAATTCTGGCTACTTGTGTGCCTAAGCCAGTATACCTGAAGACAGAGATGGAGGATGGGTTAGATATTTTTAAAATTCCTTTCTAACTTCCAGAAAGTCCTCCAGAATAAACTACTTTGCCAGCCTTCTGGAACAGGAGACCCTGAGGGACATTCCTAGGCAGGGTGGAGTAATCAGCCAGTGTACTTGGATTGTTTGAGCCTGAAAGTTCTTTCTTCCCCTATTACAGAGATTTATACTGTTAGCTAGACATTTAAAATGCTGAAGGGAAAGACCAGCAGAATAACAGCCAAGTAAGACAGTACTGTCTGCCCTGGTTTATCCAGTTGCTTTATCATTAGTAATAATCAGATCGACATTTCTGATAAATAAATTAATCTGGAAGTTCGTTTGAGTCAGTCTTCTACTTTAGGTGCAGCTTTGCTTCATTAGTAAATTTTCATTGTCATTATCACTTTCTATGATCATGACCACAACAGACCAGACTTTTTTTTTTTCCCCTTTGTGCGTATAAAACTCCTTGAAAGAGAGTTAAAAATGAAGCTAGTAAAGAATAAAATGCTTACACTTAAGGATTTAAACCACATATCTCTAGAATTAATACTAGTTCTGTGTTAGGGAAGTTGGCGAAGCTTCCATATCCTTTGTGCATGCTTTAGCAATGTTGTGTCATGTCTTAAAGGAACAGGCAATGACTTTGAATTTTGCACCTGGAATCTTAAACTAGCAGTTATTGTTTATTTTTGAGTGATGGATACTGCTTCCACAAAAAGTTCAAGAAATTTGAAGGCAGAAAGTCAAGAGAATGATTAAAAGATTGTTGGGGGAGTTGTGTGTAGTTAGTGGTATAGAATTTTTCTCTGATGCTGATCTTGAAATAATCAAATGTGAATACTACATATAAACAATGCACTTACCTTTCATCTTAGTGATGGTGATTAGTGACTTTCAATTTACAGAAGTGCAAATAATGGCTTATATCCTGGCAGAATTAAGTTGTGGTTAATGTATGCGTATGTTTCTGTTTCTTGTTACTGGGCTCCCATGATTACAAAATAACTGAAATGTATTTAAAGAAATGTGAAAAGTGTACTCCTGTGATTGCAAAGATTTGGACAATTCAGTGTCATTTGCAGACAGCCTTTGGGAAAAGCTCTTAAGGAGTATGAAGTATGGGAACCACAAGATTCAGTGCTCTTCCACTGCTGCATCAGTGCTGCTCAAATTCTGTTTGGTTCTTTGGGAGATGCTGAGTAGAAAAGGAAAAAAAATGTAGCAGATCCAGTATTTTCAATCACTCAAAAACATGCTCTCTGCTGACATAAGTACCAGGCAGCTCCTTTGCCATCACTTCTGCCTCCAAGTGCAAAGGCTGCTGCTTTGTGGGTTAATAGTCCTAAAATGGCATGCTGTTTCCATTATATTGTCTGAATCTCTGGAGGTAAAGAAGTTGCCCCTTGCCTTACCTGTCTGTTAATATTGACTATGAGTTATGAGTAAAGTGGTGATACATCAGTCTCTAATTTTGAATCCACAAAATACACTGGAAAACTAGATCCCTTTTTCTTTGTGTATTTGTTGTTTACCATAGTATGGATAATGGTTTCCACTGCAGCTGTGAAGCATCAGCAGGCATCATAAGCGCAATTCCTCCATGTGGGAAAGTAAATAAATGAATAATGGAGACTGCTCATCTGCACCCCGAATCAGTTGTTGTTCAGATGTCTTATTGAGGAGCAGGCGTGAATCCCCTATTCCACTAGGAGCATATGCAGCTACTGAGGAACAATTTTTTCTGATACCACCCATCATCTTGGAAAAACAGGCAGGGACATGTTCTTTTCAGGCTCATTCTGAGCCTAACTGCTGGAAGCCACCTTGAGGCAAAGCAAGAAAGAGGTGACTGCAGATGAGAAAGTAAAGACTGTCCTGGACTTCTCTGCCCTTACCTTCATCCTTGATGGCTCATCTATTTCATACTCCTTAAGCAGTCAAAAGTGCTGAGGAATGCCATATAGTCAAATATGTAATACAACAGATAAAAACAGGTGTGAGCCTTTTGCTCCCTCAAGTGATCTGTATGCATGCATGTGATTTTTTTGCCTTTTCCTTTCCATTCTTTGGAGAGGTTGAGTGTTGGGTTTTATAATTCTTGTTCCATCTTAGTTTTAATCCTTCGTATCCTTTAAGTGTGCTCTTTTAATTTCCTCCTTTCCCTCTTTTTGACCTTCTTCTTTGAAGGCATCTTTTTCTTATTGATTAAGTCATTTAACCTTTATTAGACCATACCATGCCACTCCATCCTACTTACTACTTTCTCTTTTATCCTTTTTTTCTCTTGTTTTTAATGGACTCTTTTCATATCATTGTCTCCTTGTTCAGACTTCCTACCTCCCCTTCCTCAATCCCTTTGTTGTTCTCTCCATGGGACAGGTATATCTCATGAAAAGGTGCTTTGTTCAGAATGTATCTGCCTTGGGGCAGCTATTTAATGAAAAAATCAGCTTTCCACCCCATGCTTCTATTCCTCTGAAGCCCAACGCAATAAATGCCAATTACGGTTCTACATAATTAAAATAACCATGTCATATTTCTTTCTTAATAGTACTGTCTTCACATTAAAGGAATGAAATGCTATGCAGCATGTATGTTTTTTGAAACAAAATATCAGAATTATGCTCCTAATCCATATCACAGCCCTCATTATCCAGAATTTTCTTTAACCCCTCTTTTCTGTTCTGAGAATATTCTAGCCATCTGTAGAAGGGTCAGCAAAAACACAAACATGAGTGCTTATAAGAAGTCTAGTTCCTTTATAATTGAGGATGAAAACTAACATCCTGCCAGCTTCTGATCCCTCTTACCCTCTTGTGGCAGGAAAGCTGTTAGAAGAGATGAAAATTAATCAAAAAAACACACAGTCTTTTCTCTTCATGGCTGCTGTGGCTACTGGGAGAATTGGCAGTCACAGAGAGGACTGAAGATACAGAAAAATACCAATCTCGTGGTTTTAACAGTGCAGGGCAAACTTAACCTTTTGGGTGCTGGGCTACTTGTTCTGCTCCAGGGAACTGAGATGTTCCTGGATACCTTAACAGCCTTACAAGAGGATGAAAAGCAGAAATGAAGAGCTGTTGGTACTGATAATGTCACTAATTTCCCCAAATGTGACCACTTTTTCAATAGAGAGTAGCTGTTTCCAGACTTCTCAGTGAGATGCTCCCACTTAACGTGAAATGCCAGTCTTTAATGTGTAAGTTTGATATGAAGTGGCTCTTTACACTCACTGTGTGAAAGTTAACATCTAGATTTGTGCTTTTCTCCAAACGTTTTCTCCATCTTTCTAATTTTTACTTTTTAGAGTTTCATATTCCTGCTTGTAATGCACAATATTGGGCCAATGGCTAGATTTTAACAGCTGAAGCTAATGATTGCTACGGAAATGAACCTGTTTTAGAAGTAAGGATCTTACCCCTGAATGTTGTTAGTATTATTAGATTATACTTTAACAGTCATATTTTTAACAAACAAATGTCAAGTCTGGAATTGCAGATTTCTCTGAAGAAATTAACTATATAAATGAATTACTGAAAGCAGTATTAGGAACTGTGTTTTCTGTAGTGTTTTGTGCTCAATACATCCCACTAGAGAAAGTATTTTTGTTCAAGAGATGACAGGCAGTCAGCAAGTAGGACTTCAGCAACAGCACTGTGTATAAGAATGCTTTTTGCATAAGTAGAAAGATCATATTATTAGAGTGTCACCAGGATACGATTGCAGTGATAGTGACATGTTTGTGTCTGCATGTGAGATAAATGATTAACTGGTGGACAAAGGATAAAACGAGTTTAAAATTGCTGGGAAAAATAGCATGTTACCTATGGCAAGGAAGCTTTTACAAAAAAGTTACTCTGTGTGGACAGACATCACTGCCTCGGTGACTCTCACATTTCACACTGGTGAGGTCACACCTGAGAGGGTTCTCCACCCCAGAAGGAATGTGTCTCCTCTGAGGAAGCTCAGAAGTTAATTTTGACCAGCAATTAATTCACTAGTTCTGCCCCCAGAACCCTAGCTAGTCATCCAGCAGCATCTGAGTGGGCTTGACATGCCTTCCCAGCTGCTGCAGGGCACACAGTGCCCTCGGCCGTGCACCCTCCAAGCATGAGCATGGCAGCCCTGCAGAGCAGCCCTCTGGTGCTGCTGGGGGCTTCCAGAGGGCTTGAGTGGTCAGAGGGAATTAGCTGGTGTTGTAATGCAGGGTGGATAAAGTCTATGACATAGAAAATTGATCCCAGGATCTCTTCCAATGCTCTAGTAGTGTGACTGGGACCAGTGAGCTTTAAAGGAAAGAAAATACAGGCCATATTGTTCTGAGGCACCCCTGAACATGGTCAATAAGAAAACCCCCAAACAACAGAGTTGCTTTTAGAAGAAAATTACACAAACAGAAGAGCTGCTGTTTTTATGTCCAAGGACAGAAGTTCCTTTTGGGTGCCTTTGTCTGTCCCTTGTCAGTCTTTTTTCCTCAATTTTTTTCCCAAACATCTTTAACCATTCTTTCTTCAGTATTTTTTAATTCTCTTGTATGCTAGTAGAAACATTTTTGACATGTCTGAGTGGTTGTCTCTACATGTTTACCATTGTGCATTGTTTTTTCCTTTCCTAGATGTTTGTATTTTTAAGGAATTTCATTGTCTTGAGACTATTATTCCTTTAAAAAAAAAGGGTAGGAGGGAAATTTTTAATTTTTTTTTTAAAGCACAAGGAAAGTAACTTACAACTTTTTTTTCATCTTCTCTCATATTTTGGATACTTGTGAGAATCTTACTTGTGACTATATTATTGGTTTATCAGTCTAGGAATTTCTCAACCCTATGTTCGTTATGACATTATTACATGTATGGTGCAATAAAATACCATGTAACAGAAAAATGTGAAATTACCCAGGATATATTAAGATTTACAAGCGATCACATAAAGAACTAGGGAAAACCAACAGAGTGGGCTTCATATTATTAGAATCTTTCAAATCTGCCCCCTTAGTGTCCCCTTAATTTTTTTCTTTTTAATTGTAGATATTTTCTTATGTAATTTTCTTAGTATGTAAGAAGGAAACACATTGACTCTACAGAAGAAATTCCCCTGTAAAAGAAACACCTTACAAGAATGTAATTTCCGTTCATTGATACAACATTTTGAATTGATTAAGGAGACCAATATAATTTTGTATCTCAGAAGGAATAGCTTGAGTTATTTTTTTCCAAATTGTTCACATTTTATTGGCTGTTTATTTTCTATTGCTTTTCTTTTCAGATTAATGGAAAATACTTGTAATTATCATATCCCTCATTTGATGCAATGAATATATTTTACTGGACAGCTTTATGCATTCAGTGTTATATTTTTTGTTCTGCAGCTGAAGACCTATTTCCTAATTCCGCTTTTGCATATAGATGTTTTGAGGCCTTTTCTAAGCTGCTGTGAATTTTGCATTTACATGTTAGGCAGGTGCAGTATTGCACTAAGTCAGTGATTTTACAAGTTCCAAATCTCAAATAAACTCGTATTAGCTACTCTTGTAGTTTTCAAGATTACAACTTATCATTGCACCATATATTTGCAATTGAATTTTAAATAATAATTTCTAGGTCAATACCCAGTAGTGGTTAGTGCAGAAGCAAAATGTTTGTGGAAACTTTTCCAAACTGTTAATTGAAATTTTCATAGTACGTCTACCCTGCTAAGAGCAAGAGCAAGAAAGGAATACTTTTCTGCCTGGGGCTTTTGTGCTTACATACCATGGAGATAGGAGCTGTATACAAATTTAACTTTGTCTTTTATAGACAGCACTTTGGGTTATGCCTGAACCCAATGATTTTAAAACATCATTGCAGGAGTAATTTTTCTTTTGCAAGTAATAAACATGCCACATCCTTAAAAGACAAAGTGTGAGACATAGCTGTAATTGCTCAGTTTTGGTACCAAGAAAAAGTGGTTTGAAGGAAGCTTAGCACCCTTATCCCTAGAGAGATGTAAATTATCACAGACAACAGCAGACACAGTAACTTCTCACTTGGGTTCTAGTAAACAGCAAGGACACATCAGAAGTATAATAGATATTCATAATATTGATATTCTAAGAGCTGTAACTGCTGCAAATATCAGAGGCAATATGATTTATTCTTTATTTTGTAACACAGTAGATGTCTTTCCTAGAGCTGTGTGTTCCTCGGTGTGTTTCTATGTGAGGGCAAAAAGAATTGCAATAAGAAAGACCTTATTACTATCATAGCAGTGAGACTGAACCTATTAGCTTTCTTCCATGTTCTCTCTTGAGGTTTACTTTTCAAATAAGTTTTTAATTGCTCAGTAATAATTCTTGGGTGTGAGTTTCCTTGTCCCCACCAAAAAGGTAAGTAAATACAGCAGAAGAACGGCAGGTAAGGTTAAGCTCAGTCCTTAATGAAATTACCTGATTTATAGACAATGAGGATAAGTGTGGACAAACCCATCTGCATAGAAACTAGTCTGCTACTCACTCTTGTTCTGTGTGCACAAACTAAAAGACTAAAAATGCATCTCTGTTCCATGAAAGTTGTTTCTGATGTAAAAGAAACCACTAGGGTAGACCTTTATGGCATAAGTACCACTAACCAGAAGTACTCTGGTTTTGTCAGGAAGAGGAAACTGTTATAAAGCTGTTTGAGACTACTGGTGTAGGCAAAAGCCCTCACCATTAAACAAGTAACTGAGCACTAACTCTCTGGGGAGCAAATCTGGCATCTTTGCCTATGTTCACCAAAGATTTGTAACTTAGAGCATCTGGAGAGTTTGTCATATAGGAGGGGTTCACACATCACATTGTACACAAACCTGATGAATTGACCAGGTGGGACTATGAAAACTGACATGATAACTGCTACAGAAAACCACCCTGACATGAGCAGCAGCACATCAGCCATCAAATTTCTTTCTAGGGATTTGCTAAAGAAGCAGTAGCATAATCTCTCACTTCAGTATATGAGTAATTTATTTTGATGGCCCAAACGATTTTCATCTGTGTTCTCATAGTGTGAGGAATATTCAGTAGTGTCCCCATGGCCTACATTTCAATGAGGATTGAGTATAAACAGTCATAAAGAAGGAATCAGACCTCTGACAGATGTGATGTTTTTCTGCAATTTCATATATTGGAGACATGATAAACAATAATCAATTGGCATTTACTTAAAGAAGATACAAGTCTCCTACTGGAAAGAAACAATGAACAAGATTTATGTCAGGTCTCGGAGCTTGAATGAAGCATGGGCCCAGGAGCATTTGTAAGTGCCTTCATTTTAGATACTTTCCTACTAGTCTGATGGATCCCCCAGGTTATTGTCAGAGTTAGTGAAAACCAGGACATGCTCATCCATGTATTTGTCAGTTGACCAAGGGTAGACTTTTTCACAGCAGCAACCACAGCCAGATGGGTTCCAGAGAAAGTACATCCATTGTGATTCATGGGATGCAGGTATAAGTTTCTACTTGTTTCTAGACTTCCAGCATATTGAAGTCTGACTCGTAGCAGCATGTAGTGGTTTAACCCCAGCCAGCAACTAAGCTTCATACAGCCGCTTGCTTACTCCCATACTCCAGCAGGATGGGGGAAAGAGGAACAGTAAAAGGGACAAAACTTATGGGTTGAGATAAGTATAGTTTAATAGTTGAAATAAAATATTACAAGAAAAATAAATTGTAGTTAAAAGGACAATAACAAAGATAAAGATAAATGAAGCCCAAGAAAGACAAGTAATGCAAATGAAAATAATTGCTCATCACAAACTGACTGTTGCCTGTCCCCAAGCAGCAGCTCCCAAGCCAGCCTTGCCTCTAGTTTATATGCTGAGCATGATGCCATGTGGTATGAAATATCCCTTTGGTCAGCTGGGGTCAGCTGTCTTGGCTGTGTCTCCTCCCACCTTCTTGTGCATCCCCAGTCTTCTCGCTGGTGGGGTGTAGTAGGGAGCGTAAAAGACCTTGCTGATTTGTAAGCACTGCTCTGTAATAATTAAAATGTTGCTGATTTATCAACAGTTTCCAGCACAAATCCAAAGCTTAGTCCCATACTAGCTACTATGATGAAAACTATTCCATCCAAAACCAATACATTCTCAATCCCTTATTCCATGCTGTTTAAATTAGGGTTAGGTCTCACACTACTCAATATATCCTCATTAACCATGATCCCTATTAAACATCATAGAATCATAAAATGTTAAAGAGTTGGAATGGACGTTAAAGATCATCTAGTCCCAAACCCCCTGCCATGAGCAGGGACACCTCCCACTAGACCAGGCTGATCAAGGCCTTATCCAGCCTGGCTTCGAACACTGCCAGGGTTGGGACACCCGCATTCTCCTGGGCAACATGTTCCAGTGTTCCACTACCCTCACAATAAATTTTTTTTTCTGATGTCTAACCTAAATTTCCCCTCTTTCAGTCTGTACTCATTACTCCTTGTCCTATCACTACAGTTCCTGATGAAGAGTCACTCTCTGGCTTCCCTGTAGGCCCCCTTCAGATACTGGAAAGTTGATATGAGGTCTCCACAAAACCTTTTCTTCTCCAGGCTGAGCAGCCTCAACTTTATCAGCCTGTGTTCATAGGGCAGGTGCTCCAGTCCTTTTATCAGCCTCATGGGCCTCCTCTGGACTTGTTTCAACAGTTCTATGTCCTTATATTGAAGCACCAGAACTGTATGCAGTATTCCAGATGGGGTATCACAAGAGCAGAGAAGAGGGAGCTGTTGGCCCTGCTCCTTTTGATGCAGCCCAGGACATCGTTGACATACTGCTGGCTCATGGTGAGTTTTTCATCAACCATCAACCCCAAGTCCTCTACAGGGCTCCTCTCCATCACTTTTCCTCAAAACCTGTAGGTGTGCCTGGAGTTGCCATGATGCAGGTTTAGGAGCTTTATTACAGTACATAATTCCCTTAGTCTATGGACCACCTCCACAAAGAGTCTAAAACATCCATAAATATCCACAAATATTCACAAAATGTCCAAAGAGGTCATTTAGTCTATGACCTTGACCTCCATCTCTTCTGGTGAAGAGGTGATGTGCTGCATGGATCTATTGGGCACCAAAGTCAGCTTAGGTTGGGTCACTGCTGGACTGCAACTGCTTCTTGTAAAGCTTCTCCTCCATTCGTTTTGTTGGTAACTGCTGTAGTAATTTCTATAAAAAGCAACTCAGATCATGAGTTACAACAGTTGAAAGGTATATCCTTTGGGCCAGGTAGAGGGTTTAACACAGCACTGAACTCCTTGCTCCTACCAATTCTCATAACATGTAACTTAAATCATGGGTTGTTTTCGTGATGGGTTAAATCACATTGTGGTGCACATTGGACTCCCTCATCTTTCTGCATTACCCACCAAATGAGCCCAAGTGCTTGAGCAAAAATAACTCTACAAACAGGTTTGCCCTTTCTTGGGGAAGGAATAGCCCAAACTCTTAGGCACAGAGGTTCTAATTGGGTGGGGCCAGGTTGGCTGGCAGATTGTCTAGGGTTAACTAGGCAAGTGGCTTCTGCTATATTTGTATCCTAATGCTTGAATATCCCAGTATTCATTGCTCAGAGTGTAGTTTTTAACTGTCCATTTTATCATTTGGTTTTCCTAGCAACTGGTGCACGATAGTGGGTGGGATATAGCCCCTCAATGCTGTGCACCTTGGCTCAGGTGTCTCTTACGTTGTTGTGCAAATGGGTCCTGTTAAGTCTAAGTCAATTCTTTCAGGTATGCTGTGTGACCATACAACCTGCTTTTCAACACCTAGGATAGTATTCCAGCCACTGGCATGGGTCACACAGAATGTTTCCAACCATCCAGTAGTCACTTCCACTGTTGTAAACACATGGTGCAGCAGATTCGTGGTAGTGTGATGTAACTTGTCTTCCAGGCTTCCCATATTTATGTTCCAGCCTTCACCATTTATACCAAAAAGACTTTACCTGCTTAACTAGTTTGCTTATGGTGTGTTTGACATTCATGAATAATCTGCACAATGGCATCAATAGTCAAGTCCACCTCTCAATCACAAGCCCTTCTATCTGTTGCATCTCTTCCTAAATGTCCTGATGTGTAATTGGCCCAATAAGCTGTAAAAATAGCCAACCCTTAAGTTCCCAGTCTAAAGCCACCTGTGCCACTTCAATTCTTGCAGCCTGATCCACCTGCTCATTGTTTCAATGTTTTTCAGTGCCCCAACTCTTGGGTACATGAGCGTCTTGCGATGTACTTTTACAACCAGATTCTCTACCCGAGCACCAATATCTTGCCATAATTCAGCAGCCCAGATGGGTTTATCCCTGCACTGTCAGTTGGTCTGTTCCCATTGCTGTAACCACCGCCACTGAGAATTTGCCACCATCCATGAGTCAGCGCAGAGATAAAGTACTGGCCACTTCTCTTGTTCAGTGATATCTAAAGTCAGCTGAATGGCTTTCACCTCTGCAAACTGACTTGATTCACTTGTTCTTCAGCATTTTCTGTGTCTTGTCATGTAAGACTCAACACAGCAAAAACCTGTAGCATACTATAGCTATTTGGCAGATAAATCATTCTTTGCCTTTATAAGAAGTTCTGTAATAGTTAGAAAAGGTTCTGAATATAGATCACTGAATATGAAAATTGTTGAGATTTTCCAGTTGTCTTTAAAGGAGAGCATATAATACATGTAATGTGCCATAAAGAAGTCTGGACTTACCAAAATCCGTTAAATCTTCACTCAAACTTTACTGAGACCTATAAAATATTTTGGAATCTATGCTTGAAGTTTGTGCTGCTATGGAAAAATATTGCAATGCAAGCATCTTATTTTGTAACAGTTGTAGGAAACTCTAAAATAGCTCTCAGTGCTATTCAGAAATCTGAAAAGTCTTGACAAAGGTACCTACAAAGTCAGATTTTACTTCTAAACATTAAAAAAAGAGCAATTTGATTCAATGGTTATTATTAAATAGTAACAACTAAAAGAGGGAAACTTGGAACTGAAACATACCTATTTAAAAATAAAAGTTCACACATACAGGGCTTTACTCTGTTTTCATTGCCAATTTAGGCTACACAATTAATCAGTGCTTCTGTTATCTTGATAATCTGTCTGCTTGCTGTTGTAAATAACTTACACTTGCTGGTGGAGTTGCTGACAGCTATTTAGGCTTTCAGCTTTCAAAAATGCTTTTAATTGAACATGTTTGCGGCTTCTAAAAGCATTTGTTTCTGAGATAATTTTTGCAGCTAATGTACCTCAAAGTCTTTACTCTTTGTTTGTATTTATTTTCTTTAGATTTGTATTTCCAGTGTGTGAATCTTTTTAATAGACAGATTAATTCACCTGAGATTATAAAGCAACCTGGTAGTTTTCCTGAAAAATGTTACCTTTTTTGTGACATTGGTTTATCTCTGTGGAAGACAGGACATTCTCCTGTAATGCCACATGTAACCTGTGAAAGCTTGCACCTTGGGAAAGGATATGTGCCTAAAATTTTCACACTTACACCTGCATGGAGCCATGAAATCTGGGCTTCAGGGAATTCTTCAGGGAGCCGGTGGGATGGGTTGCATGTTCTTCCCTACCCACAGGTGGTGGAAACTTGACCTGTATCAGAAAAATCTGGTATTCTGAGTATCCCATCCCATTCCTCAGTTTGGTAGTGGTGTGGAGTCACCCCTCAGCAGAACACAAACTGTACCCTTCCTCCAGCTCTCTGAACACACGTTAATCTGTGCACTTGTCATTATAAATTTGGTCTGAGAGCCTGGGGCCTGTACCCACCTCTGCCATATCTGTCCAAGTTTCACCAATAGAACATCTTTCATTTCAAGAGCAGCAAAGAGCTGTTGGGCACATAATTGATTCCTGCAGCCCCCTGCACCTTGGCGGGTGTCATTAACCAGCTTCAGCAGCATGTCTGCCAGACGTACAAAGGCTCTTGCTTGCTTGTGATCACACCATAAGCCAATGACTATGCCAGGAATAAAAAAAAGAGATTTCCTGACATGCTCTGCTGCGATCTTACCATGATAAAATTCTTCCTCCTGAAATGTTTGGTTTTAGCCCCCCATGGTAGTTATAAAAGCATGTTAAATACCAGACTTCTCAGCTTGAGACCATCTGTTTCCCTTGCAATCATGTACCACCCCCACACCCAGGTTCCTTGTCACCAGTGTTGTGGTTTCAGCAGAAGACAAAAATAAAGATATTTTCCTATATGATAGTTTAGCTACAAGATGGACCAGGGAAACATGTTCACATGGAGTGGGTGTGATTGTGCTAGAAATAGAGGGGTGTTTCCCCTCGAGTGGAAGGCAGCAGGCTTCCAGGGACTCTAGTCATTCAGATCTCCTCTGGCTCTATGCCTTGTAAAGTCTTGTCCCCCTTGACTAGGGCATAGCTTGCTTTGTAAATCAGCAGTGTTACATGGTGAGCAAGCTGTCTTTACAAGTGCTCTCCCAGCATACCTAGAAATGCTTTTGACAAATTTGTTACTGGTGAAATGACAGCTGTTAGGTATAAAGGGAGTTGACACACTGTCTGCACAGTAAATAGTTTGAAGCTCGGATTCTGTTTTTGTAGAAGTTAGATTCCTATTAGCTTTCAGATCAATTTTTTAAGAACTAAATAATATGCAGAATTTTTAATTCTGCTAGAAGGACATCAAACTGTAATGAATCATTTTATTTAGCCTTCGCTTACTCCAGAAGCAGGAACATCTCTCCTGCTGCTGCAGTTGCTTGGAATGCAGGAGTATCGTGGATGAATTCTACTTGCATATGTTAATGGTATATGCAGATTTTATCACTTTTCACGGCACAGGGTTGTGATTTACTTTGTGCTTATTTGTGGGTTTTGACAATTATTTCAAAACCTTTATTCTCAAAAAAGGTATTTTAGCGCCGCTCTTTTGGAGTCTTTTTGTGTATACTGTCTAGTTGGCTACGTAAATCAAAGGATGCAGTTGTGAGCTGTGATTTCTCTACCTTTTATCTGTTCTGTCAGTGTCTGTCTGAGAACTACAGCAGTGTTATTAAAAGCCAGAGCTTACTATGACATGAATCAGCCATGTTTTTTTAAGGAGGTTGGTTCAGGCAAGAAGCTGCAGAGTTTAGCTGGAAACTGATGTGAAAGATCATGTGCTGGAAACAGCTTTGTGGCAACAGCACAACTAGGACATAATGAAAATGTGTACAAAGGGCAAAGTCTACAGTCATTTATGAAAATATATATTGAATTTAAATGTAAGAAAAACCGATTTTCTCAATTTTCTGTTTTGTTTGGTTGTTTTTTTTTTTTAAATCATGGAGTTTTCTGCCTTTTTGTTTACTATTGGACATAATTGTTTATTATCATTAATTACAGTACAGTCTGCTTAAGCTGTTCAGCATACTGCTGTCCTTCACAGCATTTGCAAAATAAATAGTGACCACATACAAATGTCTAATTAAATCACTCTCCATGTGCGCTGTTACCTCTGAATTTGCATAAAATGGTTTACTAGATATGGGAGAGTTTTGTTGATAAGTTACATGAACTGAGACAGATTGAAAGGTAGTTTTTGTTTCACATCTTAGCAAATCAAAGCTTAGTTTGATTTGAGGATTAATGAGTTAATGCCTTGATCTTCCTTCTGAAAAGGAAACAGCTGTACTGGAAACGCAGAACATCTTTTAAGAAATCTTTTGCAATGGATTTGTTCTTTTGATTGATACCTAACTAGATTTGATTGTCATTAGAATAGAATAATATTGTACTAAAATCTAGAGTGGTTTTGTGGGTTTTTTTTTCATAAGGAGGAAGAGCAAAATTCTATTGCACATGTAAGCCTAAAAAGCTTATTTAAAGTCATTAGAGAACAATAGTTCCTCAGTTTGCTCTTGTAGAGGCCTCATCCTATTATGCATTTATCTTCCTTGACACTGTAAAGAAAGAAAAGTATTTAAAAGCAGTTTTGGAAGCTTGGTTTCCTATTCTTTTCCTGTTTTTCATAATCCGTGTATTTCTTATACTTGATAACAATTGATTAATTGATATGGAGACAAAATTCCATCTGGTGACCTATTACTGTGCTTGTCTCCTCTTTAAGGCCCAAACTGCAGTCTGGAAGAATTTTTGCCTTAACTCTGCAGACCAGGATTAAACTCCTTCTTTTAAAAATCAAGGCTGTAGAATAAGCATTTCACTTACATGGTTTCCATAGAAGTTTGATTATTATGATTTTTCTCATTAAATTGTATATGCTTTCTCATTTTTCTTAGAATTTTTCTCTCACCTGCTCACTTTTGTGAGGTCTCCTGTGTGTATTATTCATTCAGCCTCTTTTCTGTGCAATTCTACTATTTTTCCCCCCATGGTTTTCTTTTCATGTCACTTACCCCTATTCCTTTTTCATTTCCTCCAAAGCAAGACATCTTATCTGAGTTATTTCAAATCTGATTAAACAAACTCACCTATTTGTGCTTAGAAGTTTTATCTTGTGATTTCCCATTCCTAGCTTATCTTTCACAGGTTTTATTAATGTGACCTTGTGTTCCCAGACAAGGTTGAGCATGCAGAAGTTGGTCAAGTATTTAATTGTTTATAATGAACTAATTTGGGGGGGCCTTTCAAACTGATTTTAGATTTGTGAATTTGCAAAATGTCCAAGGGACGCCATTAACCTTTGCAAGTCCATGACAACAACATTCAGTTGACTTATTTAGTGCAGAATTTTTCCCCTGGCTCTTGGAATTGAGGAATTCAGTGGTTTGCTCCTTCTTTGTGAATGTCAGCCATATGCCAGTAAAAGTCAGGTTTAGTAGTAAAAGAGCATTTTGATGCTATTTTATGTATTGGGCAGAAAGGCAGGTTTTTGCAGCACTGGCTGTGTCAGCTGTAGGCATTACATAATCATGACTTGAGTGTATTTTTTCATGTTAAAGGTTTTGAAAGTTTATATTTTCTTAACCTATTCAGCAATAACTGTGCTTCTCAAATAAGCAGCTTTAGCAAATTGTTTTTCTTGGAAGTGTTAAGAAACAAAATCAGAAGACAGAGAAAAACATACACGTAGCTCACTTTGGAGTAATGATTTTGGATAGGAACCAAAAGTATCTGACACTTGAAAATGCTGGGAAATGTATTAAGAAGTTGTTCATCAGACTATGTAATGTGTACTGCACTCCAGTTAAACAAGTGGTATGAGATGAGCACATATATTAACACACTGTCATTCTGACTGAATTGGGATTGTAGAACTTAGTCATCTTACAGCTGAAGTATGGTTCTTCTTTTTCACAACATTTATTTATAAATCACCGTTTTTGCAATCAAAATTAAGTGGCTGGCAGTATTCCCTATGAACAGAAGGTGCTGGATGGGCAAAGCAGGAAATGGCATACTCTGCATCATTTTACCTGTGTTTTACAGGCAGGTTTTGGCTATATACTCAAAGATTTTTCAGATTAATTCCAGTTTCCTGTCTGCAGTTTGGAAAGCTGAATTTTTTCTCTGTGTAAAAACTCTTTCAGCCAAACTTCTCCATTTTTGCTTCATGTTTTGTTTTCTTTCAATGAAAACCTAAGTTCTCTGTTTAAAGAGCTAGACTTCTATTTGTGAACTGAAAACGTATTTCTCCACTGATTTCCATGAGCTAATAGCAAAAATAGATTGTTTGAAGCTAGGAGTAATTGTATAACTTTCTCACTTCTGACTCTAAATAAGGACAAAGGATGGTTTCGTTTATGAAGATGCAGAAAAGTCTATTCTGAATAGAAGCAGCTGTGACCTTAAGTGAAGCCTGTGGTCTTGGTGATCCACAGCCTCAGGGAGTATTGCTCTGGGAGACTCCTGTCCCTCGGTGGGACAGGAGGCCACAGTCCTGCAAAACATCAGAATCCCACTGCAGAGAAGCCAGGCCAGGAGCACACAGCTGAAGGCTGCATTATTATATTTTGAATCTCTGCATAATGTAAGCTGAGTGTCATTTTTGTGTCTCAAGTGAGCAAGCTTTGTCATTTCTCACAGTGTGATAGCAACTTTTCCCAGTTTGATCTCCAGGTAAATTGTTGGAAGTAAGTCAGTGACATTTTACCAATGAAGGAATTTGTTTGGGTTTGCAGACCTCAGGTGCTAAAAAGAGAATATAAATAATGTCTATTAGTATCCCTGCTATCTACTGTGTGGGTTAGACTTAGGTGGAAGGATATGGCATTTGTGTAATACAACAACAAGATGGTAAGTGTGCTATTGCTTCTCATTCTTTCTGTGTGCATAGTTGCCATCATGTGTTTTATGTTATCTTTTTATTTCTTTTTCTTGTAAAGCAAAATCATAAGTATTTACCCCAGCAGGTTAAATTTCAATTTACTTTAGCAGTGGTTCTGTATTTTTCTTTTTTCACCTTTCTTCTTAAATCCCTCTGGGGATAAAGAGGCCACTATTAGGAAGGTTGTTTGCTGAACTAGTTCCACTATTGCTCTTTTCACTGAAGCTGAAATACTTATCTCAGTTTCAGCTTTCATAAGGTGATTAAGCTTCCACAACCTAGTTGGAAAAGTTCAGCTTACTTGGTTATTTAAAATGTCTGCCTTATGAATGGCAGCATCAGCATTGGTTTTCTTTGATCCAGGTGAATCTGTTCCTTCAACCTGTCCTCTTTCACCCCATAAGCTCTTGTAACTCCCTGCATTAGCTGGGCCCTTACATAGTACTGGACAAGAAGACCTTATCACTGTATGGTATTTAAATTAAACAGATTTTGTCTGCCGTAATGTATTTGCCTGCTATACATATGTATTGAAGGGGTTAATGGACTGGTTGCAGGCTGGAGGTGTTTATGTTGGAATACTTTGACAATCGATTCCAGCTAATGGAAAAAATGCTTTTAAAGTGAGCTGGTTCAGTTCCCACAGTGAACAACAGAGAGTGGAAACAACATTTAATAAACCTTTCAGAAGTAAATCCTGTAATTTTTACTTTCACAACCATCTGTGGAAGAAATGTCGGCTTTCTTCTCAATGGGCAGTATTTCTTCCTGCAGGGTATTTGCCTTACTCTGTTAGGTATCAAGAGAAAGCTCTTTATGTCTTTGGACAAATAAAATTTGAAAAATATATTCTGTTCATGTGTCCTGTAAGACTTAAGTTTAATTGACTTAGACAGGTTGACCAAAAAAAGGCAACCCTAAGATTCCTTCTCAGCTGCCCCTAACTACCTGGTTCCTAGTGAAGTGAAGAAATTTTAGCTATATGCATCTTGTTTTACCAAGATGCATATAGCTAAGTAATATTTCTGTTGTACTTGGATCATAGAGGAATGTTGCATCTTCTGATCTACCTGTGTGCTACCTTCATTTTAAAAATCAGAGCACTTAGAAGATTTGTCAAACATAATTTGTGAAAATAATATATTACTGGGGGTTTTTTTGGTTTTTTAGAGGTTTTTTACTGTAGAGTTCTCGTGCAGAGTTGGAGCTTGCAATAATATTTTTGTTTTGCTAATTAAGATGACTGTATACAGATTCAAATTAAGGAAAAGGATTTTTTTTCTATTGATAAACCTTGCTGAAAATATGAGATTTATTTTCCATTAGAGAATTGGCATGATTTTAAATGCAAGGCATATTTGTTGTGAACCATGAACAGTCTTTATGAAACCTGAAGAAGATTTGTGAAAACAGCCTGTAATAAAAATCACACATGCTTCATAAAACACTACTTGATAGATATCACTTGCACCATTAAGAACTAAACGACAAAGGATGTAATTTCAGTTCTGGCATGCAATATTAATCGAAAGGCTTTAAAGCATCTTGCTGATAGGAACTATGACAACATGACATTGAAGAATTACAAACTAGAGACATCTATCTTAATCAGATTTTCGAAGTAAATGCCATAAAATAGAACGCTATGTTATCTATCTTCACAGGGTCACATATCATATAGGGTATAGCTTTTGAGCTTGTTTATTCTAAAAATATCAGGGACAAAAAACTCTGCCTTTCAAGTAAGTTTGAAGTTCAGTTCGTATACTTATACCAAGTTTTCATGAATAGATTAGTAACTGGTGGTTTCTGTTTCTACAGTAAGATTTCTAAAACATTATGGAGAACGGAATTATAAAACAGAGCTGAGAATGTTCAGGTAGTATCAGTATGAAGTTGTTGAAGGGAAATACTTAATGGATGCAAAATAGAAAAACAAAGTTACAAGTGTACCTTTAACTGGAAATATAACACTCCTGTAGACAGCACAACTGAAAGACACTGGTAAATGTATTTTTAATTCAGTTCCTAAAGCTTGCAATTTTTGTGCATGACTTATTTTTTGTCTTGTGTATATTTAACTGGTAAAGAACAGCATCCTTATAGGGTATGGGAAATTATTAATATGTACTTTGTGGTTTAAAATACCAATTAGGGGCTATCCTAATATGCCCTTCCTGGAGCTTCAGGTACTTCTCTCCTCTCATCATCTAGTCTTAGTCAGACAACTTTCCACATGTGAACCATGAGATCAGTTTGTGTTTCTCCACAATCCAATAAGTCTTTCTTCCCTTTCTGAGCAGAAGTCTTTATTTCTCTTTAAAAAATAAAGTAATGTTAATATTTAAAGGAAAATGTGTAGTCTGAATAACAAAATTCAGGTTTTCTTTATTATTTCTCCAAAACATAGGATCATAAGCAAGGCAATGCAATCTTTCGGGACATATCCTGCATTAAATTCTTCACTGGTAGTTTCTCACTCCTTGGTAGCTTGACAGGTTGTCAGACCCTACAGGCAGTGTACTGATGAGGAGACAAACATTGGCCTACTTTGATCAAGCTACTTGTTTGACTTTTCCCCATTTTGCATTATAATAGTATACACACATACAAGATGCATATCTTGATCAAAGTGTCCTTGTCACTTCTCCTCCTTCTTGTCAACATGTATCTAGCACAGCAGTGGCTGCAGGTTGATTCTGTTTCCATCTGTATGTCCATTACCTGTAAACCAATCACAAAAGGATGGTGCAAGCTGACAAGTCATAGTGCTGTGGTGATTGGCAGTGTGTCACCTCATTCCCTGAGTTGAGTGTGTGGTTCAGATCCTTAAAGCAGTTTGCAGAGCAAAGCCAATTTGGACATGGATAAGATTAAGCAAATATTTGGGATTAACCACAAAATGAGCACATACAGCAAGTTATCTTGGATTGCCACTATAGCTTGTAGTAAATGATCAGAAGGGAAACTTTGAGTCTTGCATACCTTGGAAGAAAAAACTGAAATGAAGCAGTGGTTCATTCAAAAGACAATTCTACCTACTTATAAGCAAATACTTCAGGATATGATTTTTTTCCTAAACCCATAACCTTTGTGTTTTCATTAATTAAAGACAGCTTCTCATGAAAGCTGTTCCCAGCCCAGAGACTTGTGGAGTGATTGGTTTTTCTTGCACAGGGAAGCAGTGGAGCCTTGGCCATAGCAGTCCAACTAGGTTGTCTTACCACTCGGTAAGCAGACACTTAATGAAAGAGCCCCTTTGGGAACTCTGGGAATAGTTACACTCACTCCTTTCAAATTGCAGGGATTTCTGAGGTCAATTCCACTCCTACCTACAGTACTTTTGGAGATACGACCATGTGTCAATAAGGCAAAATTTCAAGTCAATCAGAGTGTTTTATTGAGGAAATCAAACCAGTTCTTATGGAAATTACTTTTGACTGCAAGCAATCAAGTGCTAGCAGACCAGGGACAAGTGACCTGGAAACAAAAGGTTATTTTTTTTTTGCTACCAGTTTTTTTAAACATTCAATCTACTCCAGATGCTTACTTCTGGTATATATTACGGATATTTTCTTTACCATGGCAGAGACTCTTCTAAAGAGAGGAAAGAAGAGCAGCCTGTCTAGAAAGAGTTAAGAATCTCACAGACATAGATACTGAGTTACATTTTGTTCACATTTGAAGTGTTTATATCATAGTGGAAGACTTCACTTTTGTGTTTGTCATGGAAACTCCAAAGTTCACATTAATTACACACTACTGAAAAGCCTAATCCTTATCAAATGGAAATCACCTCTTTTTCCTAGATGAGTAGCTAGCTGACAGGTCTCAGTGAGCTATCTGTTATAGAAAGTCTATTACACAAAATATAAAACAAATTCCTGTTTTCAATAGATACTTGGACTGCTTTTCTCCTTCTGAATTAACCTCTTTCCTCCACATGACCATAGTTATTGTAAATGTCTCTCCTTTTTACTTTCACATATGCATTTTTTCTGTATTCTTTCATACGCTGTTCAAATTCTGTAACAATTAAATTATAAAATTAATTAAATGTAAATTACTTTTTGAAAAGTAAAAGAGAAAAGCATTTTCTTGAAAGCTACAGAGTTGCATATAATTTACCTCTGCAACTGAAATGGCTGCATTGCTTCAGTGTGGTTCCCTGGGGTAAATAACAACTTAAATATGTTTTGAAAAAGTCATGTAACTCTAGTAAGACAGCTTTCTACCTGATTTCTTGTGAGTTTCCTGAGTTATGTACATATGTTCACATGCATAATTGTCTGATGCTGACTTATGCAGCAAATGCCTCAAAAATGGGGGCTATGTTTGTTGTACCTGAAGAACTTGAACACACAGGCTGGTTGCTGGGCCAATTTAACTTGCTTCGTGCTGCAGAAATCTTCTCTTTAAGATGAATGGGATTACTCTGCAGTCATTAAGATCTAGATCGAACAAGAACGTTTTAATTAAAAGAACCATTTTTAGGCCTAAGCCCACCTGTACCCATACCTGCTTATTTTTAGTGTAAATTAGACATTCCCATTTAGATTAAATCAATTACAATAGCATTTAAAATCCAATTTAAAGCAAAGCAACTGTACCTTTCTGTAGTAGTTTTTAAGAATTTCAACACCAATGCACTTTATCAGATTTGAATTCTCTTTCCTAAAATAAGTGGCTTTTTGTGAGGGCTCTGGCCAAGTCCCAGGGCTGCTGACCTTTGCGCTATCCAAGGGAAGAACTGTTTCCCTGTCAGATTCCCTTTTCCCAACAACCGGGTTGATAGAGAGGAAGGAGGAGTTACAAGGTCTTGAGGAGGACATCACAGGAGTAGTGACCAGTGCCGCAGAGCTCATGAAGTATCTGTCGGTGTCATGAAACTCCTACTGTCCTTTTCAACTCCTTACGTATAAAGCAAAAACCCAGTACTTTTCTGGTTGTGATGCTGGTTTCTCAGGAGAGTTGTGTGAATTACTTATCATACATGACTCCATTTCGCTGCATGTGTGGTGAGAATAGTTTGTGTCACAGAGATATTGAGAGACTGTTACTCCATAAAACCAATAGCTTTGTGTGAAAGTTGCATTAATACTGAAAGCTGTTCATTAGCTATTAACTCCTTAAAAGAGAAGTGAAAAAAAGAATCTGGCTGCACTTAAGAACAGCATTCAGACTATTGTGATGATTATCTCTTCCTCATATATCAGTGGTGTAACATTGAAGTTTCTGTTAGAAATTGCATGGCAATCAGAAAAAATGTGGAGTGGGGTAATCTGGCAGGTTGAAGAAAAGCAGTTCTCAGTGATCTCACATTCAGAATGACGGTATAGGACTGAGGAAATGTAGAGAAATACCGATTTTAGCTCTATTGATTTATGGAAAATCTAACTTTGTTAACCACAATTCTACCCGTAGCTCTTGCACAATTAGAAAATAAATAAATCATTCCAGATTATTCAGGTTTTTTTCACCTTTTGGAAGTTGTAGATTCCCTGCCAGTTCAAGTCACCCTCAGACACTGGAAAATATCACCTGGCAGCATCCTATGGGTAGAGACAGTGGGCTTTGAGGACATATGATCTTTGCCAAATTACACTTACTATGTCTTCTAGCTCCCTTCTAGCCTCTCTTAACTTATTTTATATGTTCTTCTGTATCTTCCATGTCACTAATGTTATGGCAGAAGGGCCTTGTAGGTTCATAGTAAATTTCTGTGCAAATAATCTAAGTCCCAAATAGTGGCCTGAGTAACTGACGTATGTCTGAGTAGTACAGTTTCACATTTCCAGCATATTATCAGTGTACTTACTAGATCTGTGTGTTTACCCAGGCAGGGCATAAATATCCTTCACAGAAGGATGTCTATTTTCCTTACTAGCAGCAGAGTGTGTGGGAAGGTCTGCCGTCTGCCTGAGACAAGGCTGCAGGCATGGCATAGTCCCCTTACTCACAACCTCATTTGTGCAAGAGAACAACAGTAACTAATCCTCTGCTTGGTCCTTACCAGAGCATAGTGCAAGATTTTTAATACTAAAAATTATAGACTAAAAAATTGATTTTCAGCTGAGATTTTAAATGAGAAGTTAAGAGGAAAGATGTCAGAGTCACATTTCAGGCAGCAGGAGCTGCAGAAGAGAAGGATTTTGCACTGATCTTAGCAAGACCCTTCAACCAGGCTGGGCACATAGGAGAGTCTAAAAGGGGAATAACAAGGATAAGTCAGATCCTGAGATCAATTTTGATTATTTTTTCTGATTAAAAGTAAATTAATGTAAATTTTTTAATTCCATTTGTAGTTTTTCTGTTGTTTGATTAATAATTTTATATATATTTACATAGACGTGTAAATATTTGCATAGACACGTGCACTTATCTATGTTTTTATACACACATGAATCTATAAATTATAAAATATAAGGGCACTTTTCATTCTGCACATGCTGATAAATAGCTTGTAATCTAAATCAGGTAAACTTTTAACTAGACGTGGGGAAAATTCTTTGCTAGTGTTCATCTGTTAACTTTCCTTCATCTGTCTTGTTGAAATGTGGCTTAAAGCCCTTGGCAGTGATTGTAGTCACATGCAATGACACCTTTTTGTGTGGTGTTGGTGAAGATAAAGCTGATCAGTTGTGTCCTACCTAGATGGTAATTTTTCATTAATATATTAGGGATTTGGTGTTGAAAATGTTAATGGCAGTGTAAATGCTGTCATTCTTTTTATAAGAGATCAAACATTGCTGTTGTTTATTACAAAAGCCATGTTGACCACACAAGATCACTGGAAAGGAGAATGGCACTCTCAAAAACTAAATTCTTTCAAAGACTCTTTTTGTCTGTTTAAGTTTAGCATGTCAATTCCTTAACATTCTGAAATTATCTGATGTTCACAACCTGGGCAATTACTCACCATTAAGTTTATTTTATAGTAGTCACCTGTAAATTATTGGAAACATCTGTTTCAACAGAAATACTTTTCCTGTGTTCTCTGTACCAAGGTATTATTATTCAGTTTGTAACAATTTGCATTTATAACCAGTTCCAGACAGGGAATTGCTTACGAAAATCAAGCAACTAATTTAAAGACTACCTGAAAACATCTGCACTGTGAACTAAGTGCAGGCCCTGTATCTTCTGCTTTGCTTAACATTTGCATTTATATTTTTAAGTATGTTCTGCTACATTAGTTTAGGAAATAGCTTGCAATTTGAATTACATATTGTTAAGTGTTACATGCTTAAGTGCCATCAGTCATTGCTAAATCTCGATAAATTCAGTGTCTCGAGGTTTTCAATTTTGTGTGCATTTTGTTATTTGTCAAAGTTTGTCTTCTGTTTATGACTTACTTGCCACTGATTTTATAGAACAGATTGTTAAAACCTGACATTGATGGAGGTATTCGATTGCAGGTTTTGATGTTCTGAGATTTTGGGTTTAAGCTTTATGGGCATTGTGTGCTTTGGTTAAGTCAAAAAAATATTTCCTTTTGTTCTGATGGCCTCACTCTCTTATCACCTGTGACTTCCTCCAAACTGTAGTTATATTGCATAGTGTGAAATTGAAAAATCTGTTCTGTGTGTGTTCTAATGGATGTGACGGTCATTAAGTATATGAGTCTTCTGACGTTGTAATCAGATGTGAATCAGTCTGTTAAATATCCATGAAGCAACATCTGCTTCACAGAGTGACCTTCTGCTAAAGAATATTTAGCATCTATTAGCAGATCATAGTGCAGCTCTATCTTATTTGAAATGCACTAAACTAGAGTAGTCGACTGCTGTTTAGCAACTAGCTTGTAATAATTTATTGCAGTTAAATAAAGCTTAAAAAACTCCATTAAATAATTATAAGGATTATATGCATCTTGAAAACCTTTGTGTTCTACTGAAATTGCCCATTTAATTTCAGGGTTGGTTTGTTAAAAAAAGCTGAAGTCTAAAGGCACATTAGGGGATCTGTCAGATGCTATTTTCTGTAGGTGTTAATAAAACCAGATTAAAAAAAAAAACCTGAAACAAATTAAAACCAAAAGCAATTTTACCATCTGTTGTATATTAATTAGAACTTGGTGTATCAAGGGTAAACTTGCTCTTGGAGAATGTCACTGAATATCAGCTAATAGAATAATATGCAAATATATTAGATGATAGGATTATATTGAATTTCTATTTTGCTTTGGTTGTAGCAAATTCTGAGATGTTCTATAATGAACTTTAATTTTTTTTCTTCATAGAACAACCTCCAAATAACCAAGGCCAGTCAACCCTGCAGCCTTTGCCGCCTTCTCACAAGCAACATTCAGCACAGCATCACCCATCCATCACCTCACTTAACAGAAACTCACTGACAAATAGGAGGAATCAGAGTCCGGCCCCGCCGGCTGCTTTGCCCGCCGAGCTGCAAACCACACCTGAGTCAGTCCAGCTGCAGGACAGCTGGGTCCTTGGCAGTAATGCACCACTGGAAAGCAGGTAATTACTGAGGTACTACTACACACTGTGGCACTTCTAAAGAAAACATTGAAATTAATGAAAGTTGACCAGCAGCTAATACTTCCCTTTAATTCAGCAAACAAAACTGAAAACTTTTCAGTACTAAAAAATCTGTCCTCTCTGACTCAGTGACTTTCTTCTGCCTTACAATGCCTATTGCAGAGTAATTGGACTCAGAGAGTATACTAATTTTTCCAGACAAGCATTTTCCTTCCTGTTCATAATCTGTGGCTTTTGACTGTTGAAAGAAATCTCTTGCCTTGCTTGCCAGATATTTTATGTGTCCAATATATACTGTCATAGAGATCAAATGTCGAGGAACTTTCAGTAATACTTTTTAATTCCTATACTTGGTACCTTTACAGAAATACTTATGTGAGGTGTGATGTTTTTTAAAGGTACTTAGGATTCGGTAAGACAAAAGAACCTACTTCTGGTATAATGATAAATTTGTCCTCATCTTGATAACTAGCTCTAGGAAAGAAACAGCTAATACGAAGGGTGACACTAACTTCTTCAGATGCAGAATGATGTATGATGCGGAATCATCTATAAAAAACTGATAGGACTGACTGGCACAGAGCTGAATTTACCTACAGTGATTAATTAGTACTCAAGTAACACTCAATCAGCACTAATTTTTTATTAGCGAAAGTCGTAATGTTCCAATTTAATCATCAAACTGAGCATTTATTACTATATTGAAGTTGACATTAATTCTTGAAAATGTTTATGGAATCCGCTCTATTCATTCTTTGAATCCCTTTAAATTATGTTTTATAGCAAAGTAAAGGTGGTTTTGTCTTATTTAAAGCATACACAACCTTAAGATTCTCTTTTAGATTGTTTTTGTCCCCACAGGTGTTTCATAGAATCATAGAATCGATTGGGTTGGAAAAGACCTCCAAGATCATCGAGTCCAACCCTTGGTCCAACTCCAGTCCATTTACTAGATCATGGCACCCAGAGCCACGTCCAATCTGTGTTTAAAAATCTCTAGGGATGGTGAATCCACCACCTCTCTGGGCAGCCCATTCCAATGCCTGATTACTCTCTGTGGAAAGAATTTTTTTCTGATATCCAAATTAAATTTCCCCTGGCAGAGCTTAATCCCGTGCCCCCTTGTCCTATTGCTGAGTGCCTGGGAGAAGAGACCAGCCCCCACCTGGCTATAACTTCCCTTCAGGTAGTTCTAGACAGTGATGAGGTCACCTCTAAGCCTCCTCTTCTCCAGGCTAAACAACCCCAGCTCCCTCAGCCTCTCCCCATAGGACTTGTGCTCCAGTCCCTTCACCAGCCTTGTTGCTCTTCTCTGGACCCGCTCCAGCACCTCAATATCCTTTCTGAACTGAGGGGCCCAGAACTGAACACAGTACTCAAGGTGTGGCCTCCCCAACGCAGAGTACAGGGGAAGGATCACTTCCCTGGTCCTGCTGGTCACACTATTTTTGATACAGGACAGGATCCCATTGGCCTTCTTGGCCACCTGGGCACACTGTTGACTCATGTTGAGCTTCCTGTCAATTAGTACTCCAAGGTCCCTTTCTGTCTGGCTGCTCTCCAGCCACTCTGTGCCCAGCCTGTAGCGCTGCAGGGGGTTGTTTGAGAATGTCTGTTCCTTTTCTTAGTTTCCTTGGGCCCTCCACTATTGCACAGACGCTGTGGAATAGCATTCCACTGAAGAGATTTCATCACCATACTCAAAAAATTTAGTACATTAAGAAAGCATTTTCTTATAGAACAAGTAAGGTTGTAGTGGGAAAAAGATGTTTGATGTTTTCTTGATGCTAGTTAATCTTAGGTAGACTGGTAAGGTCTTTGATGTTTGCTTCAATTGCCATATGGTTTTATTATGTTTATAAAGATGTAGAACTTGAATGAGAATGCCACTACCAACCTGGAGTAAATATTTTTTAAGGAGTAAAGTCTTTTCATCTTTTAAATGTTCCTGATGAAAAGCTAGGCATATTTGGGTGTTAAAGATTTTAACACTTGTGTATGAGCTGAGATGTAAAAGTTTCATATGACAATGGACAGAACCCTACTAATTTTTCTAATTATCTAATTAGTTTTTCTAATAATCTCAGTTGGAACTAGAGGCAAAGAACTCATCGTATTTGTCATTGGCTTTTCCCTTCTTGGTTAAGGATCCTTACTGAGTGTGATTTTTAGGCTCATTTTCAATTATATTAATGACTCTGTGAAAGGTCTCTTCCTTCATCCTTTTCTTAGCCTTCAAGAAAGTTTATTTCCTCTTTGGAAATATTTTTGCTTATGCTCATAGTCAGCTCTTTTTTTTTATCTGACCTGTATGATGGCCCTTTAGAGGTACAGAATGTGAATGTCAGTGTCTATACACAGCTATCTTTGTAGCTCTGTGGGCTCATACTGGTGATGAGTGGTGTAGAAATGACATACAGCTCACTGTCGTGTATTGCTGGGTAGTGAATTGGCTGTCTTTGTGTGTGTGCCTGTAGGTGAGAGGGATATATTTGCCAAGCCTGAAGAAGGTTTTAGTCCCTATCATTCTGCAGTAGTAACGGAAGTGACTTTGAAATATATATTTCATAATACTGGATTCAGTTGTGTATTTAATAGAATATACTCCAATTTGGCTCTGTGTAAAGCAGTGTTAACAAGAGTTAATAGTTTTGTGTAAAGCATTGCTGTTACTGGCTAAATAGATGAACTGTGAGGTAACAGATCAATGATGTCCAACAGAAATTGCAATTTATATTTTATTAAATATGAAAAGACTCTTTGCTTAAAATTTTATGAGGGCCTAAAACTGTAACTTCAATTATGTGAGTGCTTCTTTCATCTTTGATGCCATCTGTAAATGACAGTGAGGTTACTGAGCAGTGGCAGAAATTACCTTCCCTCTATTTGGGCTCAGTAACATCTGCATTAAAACAAAAGCAAGACAGTAAAAAAAATACTTCCTGCAGATTTCCTGCAGACTGCAGGACCTATTCATTGGACATTTAGTGATCTTTACTATTTGACTGTTCCCCAGCCTGCTGTGAGATTCAGCTGTAGAAGCAATATATCTCCTATAGAAGCCAGCACTAGAGAGCAATACGAACTTTTGAAGAAACCACAAAACTTTCCGTTTTTTTCTTTGAACTACTGGTTGGGCAGCCAAAACCACATGCAAATATATGACTGCATGTCAGGTGTGTCATATGATACATTACGATTTAGTAATTAAATATTAGTAGGTTTTTTATTATTATTGATCTTTAAGTTTTTATTCACCTACTTGTTTTAGTAGTGATTTCTTGATCATTATTTGGATGTGCAGAAGTTTTCTAATGTGCAGTCAATTATGAATGTTAGAGGTGCACAGAGGAAAACTGTGTTAGAATTCTTAAATGTGTAGATCAAAATAAACTGGCAACATCTCTTAGTGCCTTTCTTGGGTGATATCTCATTAATTTTAGACATTGAATGTCTAATATCAATTTGTTGGCAAGGAAAAGTGACATACTCCAGTCAAGGAATAAATCTCTGAGTGAATAAAAGAAGAGCTTTGCTTTTCCTTGCTTGATTTGCTGTATAAAATACCTGCATTTTTGAAAGATGGCTGCATTTTGTATGATGGACTGTGAAATTTTGTAGAAACTAGCCAAGAAACTAACATGTTTTTCATAGTTTATACTGGTACTGCTTAGTCTTCTCTTAACACTTAGACTTAAAAGTAGAGTGAGTGGGAACATTACTGTATTCAGTTGCTTATCTACCAATTTTACCAAGAAGAAAGAAGATATTGGTTGAAGAAATACTGGAAAATATTTTAGCATTTTGAGGGATTTAATTTAAGTACTAGAATACCTCAGAAATGGTATAGACAAAACAATTCCTGGAATGTGTTACTTCAAAACTGTTCTTCAAGTTTGATTCAAACTTCATTTTACAATGTGAAGATTTTAGTAACTCCCTAAAGTGTGATGAACATACCCATATGTCTTTATTGGGGTGGATTGCCAATGAAGCTAGTGCCTACAATATTGATTAAGGTGTGGAAAGGGTGTTGATAGTTTCCAGGGAAGTTTTAAATCAATTTGGGTTGAGACTGATTGATTTTCTGCAAAAGCACACTGTTGCTGGAGGTTAAAGTCTGCTCAAAGCAGCTATTTTATGCATTCCACCCACTAAAACAGTGTCTGGTTTAATCAAATTCAAAACTGTTCTGTTTTGTAAGTCTTCCAGGTTTTCACACATGGACTTGATTAGACATGTTATTTCTTTTGAGAAGGTGCATGGCACAAAATAAAGGCAGAAATTGGGGTTGGAATTAAAGTCCTGCTCTTCCAAAGACCCTATTTATCACTGTGAACATGTCACATTACTGGTCTGCAAGTTGAGAAAACAGGACTTTGCTTGAATAGTGAATACATTTTTAAAGACTGACATGCCGTGACTATGGTGTCAGTATATGCACACATTAGACATGTTCTTTAAGTCAAAGAACCAATACTGTTTTGAAAGACTAAAGTCGAATAAAATGTTCTGTTTTCTTCTGATATTCTCTTGCAGTCGGGTTCTCACTGAGCATCTGTTTGAATCCTAAAACACTGGGCCCATATGCTTGTAAGCTTCCTTTGGTGTCAATAGTGTCTTACTTAAGATTTTTGTTTGATCTCTCTGGCATCTTTCCTGCTCAAATATCCCTTGCTGTCACTATGAGTACTTGGAATTTGATCATGCTTTGTATTTTGTCCCCTGGCTCTTAGACAAGCAGTGATAGTCCAGAATTCAGTAGCTTTTGCACAGTATTCCTTGAGTTTATTGTTCCCCTCTTCAGAAATATGCAGTCATTGGAATAATTTAGATAAGACAAAAGAAATATGCAGTTCTAAAAAAAATAATTGTTCATAACTTTGTTTTTCCCCCTTCTTTTTCTCACTATTCCCTGAGAGAACAAGAGTCCCTGGTCCTTCCTTTCCCTCCGCTGCTGCTGTGCATTGTTGTTTGCAGAACATGAGATCTCCATTTACTCTGGTAGCCAGCCCTCTGCATATTTGCTGGCTGGCTGGCTGTGCCAGATAGCCAGCAAGAGAATGGCCTTTTAGTCTCAGTTCACTTTTATAACTTCATCTCTGGTCCAGCCTCATCAACTAAACAACATCCCCCACTATGCACTGTTCAGTCCTTAAGGCTGTTTTGCCACAGGTCGCAGCCAGGAGTTTTATTCAAGGGCTTGCACATAAATAAGGGTTCACCAAAGGGTAATGACCACCTAATGGTAGCCTTGCAATGCTGTGTCTTCAGGTTATAATCCTGCATATAGTTCAGAGGACAGCATGCCAGGCAGATGAGTCCCACATTGTTTTGTACATCCATGAAAAAAAAGTTACGCAATAGAATATATTCTTTTCTGTGGGATCATCCCATTCTTTAATTTAAAATTGCACCTCTAATTTCATCTTTTTGTATCTTTGTGTATAGAGAATTAGAAAATCAAGCAGTCCTTGCAAATGGTCATGACAGCCTTATAGAGATGGATGTGTTTTCTCCAGCATATCACAATAGCAGTTATGGGTATGTGACTCTAAGTGTTTGCATGATGTTAACTGTTGACCCAGAAGAAAAAGTGTGATTTGAAAAGAAATTTATTGCAATAGTAAAAAATATCTGGGACAGACGTCCTCATCTTTATGTCTGATATATTAAAAATTAGGCTTTCAATAGTTTGTCATACTGACTCATGGTAGACACAAAATGGTAAACTTTGACTGCTGAATCTTGTTTGCGTTCACTTAAGACAGTAAGAGTACAATTAAGGTTGTATTAGTTCTCTATGGCCTGATCCTGCAAGCTGTTGGAACCTATTTGTATGATTACACATTTGCCAAATCTGATTCTTAGTTTGTAATATATTTACTACTTAGCAAATGTTTCTTTTAGAAATATTATGACATATTAATATAGCATAAGGAATGACCAATCAAAGAAATCAAGAAGAATTATATATTTAATCTATAATATTTTGACCAGCTAGTTTGAAACTGCAACTGCTGATAAATGTGTAATTGTAAATAGAGAATTCCGTATAAATTAACATTTCAGTTTGTGTAAATAAAGTTTGTGGTTTAGACCTGTTCTGTAACTACCTTACTTTGTCCATAGTATATGTCTAATTTTTGAACTATGCTTTGGCATTCTTATGCCAAGTCTGTATAATTCATTTCTGATCCACACACATAAAACCCCCCTGACAAAGTAGTACCGTATCTAATGAGCCCCAGTCTGTTAATCAGCACACTATGCTAAATTTTAATAAAGAACTGAGAATCATAAATTTGCCCTTGTTTGTTTATCTATACTATGGTAAAATCATATCTTTATGTTCAAGTTCTGTTTTGCTAATGGTGACACTCAACATTATAAAGGGGGTAAGGTGCTATTTGATTAAATGAGGAGATCTGCATCTGCCCATTAATAACTAATTAATCTGTAAGATATACTGCCGCTATACATTGATCTGCTTCTTCTTCCCAAAACTCTTAAACTTTCACTTAGCCACAGTTTACAATCAACAGCAGGAAAAGAATAGGATGTTAAATTCAGTTAATCATTATCAGCAAACTCAAAGATACTGCAGATATTTGCCAGAAGACCTAATACATTATTTTCTTCAAAGTAAAAATGTAAGCATATTGTATTAAAAAAGAACAAAGCCAAATATTATTGTTCTCTGTAGACTGATTACCATACTGATTCAGAGGCATAATTGCTGGAGTTAATAGAACCATGCCTGGTTTATGCTTTGTATGTTTGTAATGGGACTACCACATTCAAGTATTTTAGCAAATGGACTATATTATATGAAATTCCTGTTAGTTGATACTAATTCAGGTAAACAATACAATGAAATTTATCTTGCTTGTAATCCCTTCATTTTTAAAATTATGGTAGCAGGGATCATCTCCTAATGTGAAGGTTTTCCAGAGATAATAACACATCAGTTCCAAAGCATAATATATTTGAGACTACAACATGCTATCAGCATGAAGATTTGGTTTATCAGCCTCACTAACATACTGTGTCACAGCTAGAATCATTATATATTTGTTTCTTTGTGTTCATCTCATGCCTGTGTTACATTATGATATACTGCTTCTTCATTTGTATGGCTTACAGAGCAAATATTAATCTAATGGATTTGACTACTTTAGTGTTAAAAATGATAACAGAAATAGGCACTTCACATAGAAATTCAATTGATTCATCTTCCTAGACCTAAAGAGTAGTTATTTATAGCTTAGAGAGATTTATGCACATTGTATTAATTATCATAAGACAGCTGGAGATCTCAAAGTGTTTTAATGGTATGTATTGTTGGTTTATTCTTTTCTCTAATGTGTAAACATATATTAGCATACCTGTTGACAAAGCAGCTTAGTTTGAAGCAAGAAGTCTGTTTTTCTTTTACTTTACCTGATAGTGTTATCCCCAGGTTATCTGAAAATATGTAGGATTCACTATCAGTAAATGACTGTACTTATATTACTTGTAGATAAAGCTTGCTAGCACTTTCTACTTCTATAGGCTCCTTATTCTCTGAAAATTTCATATTTTTGCAGTGTTGGGGTTTTCAAACTTCCTATTGGCATTTAAGCAGGAATTCTTTGCAAGGAGGTTGATTAGGGATTTTTGTCATCTGTTGGGGGAAAAGTTTGGGAGAGTTGAGTTTAAAGGAGGTCAGGTTGTTATAAGAACATACTGAATTAAACTTGAGTGTAAGAAGCCAAGAGTGCAGAATGGAGAGGAGAAAACTGAAAAAGACTTGGTACAAAAGGGGTAGGAGTGGATGTTCAAATGGGTAGGTGGAGAAGTCCATAAGGAGAAGAAGGAGCTGAGACTGGTTGTTTAGGCAAGGTAGGACATAGATAAAATGCTAGAGAACTAAAGGTTGAACATCTAGAATGAAAACTGAGATTTCTTGTCTTTTACTGGTTGTAATTACTTGTGAAGTCCTTTTGAACTGCATGCACCTCATCACCTGTAGGACTGTCTCAAGATGGTGAGAAACTTTGGCTGCTGACATATGCTCTACTAGTGACAGAAGCAGAAATAATCAAACCCAAGATTTTCTGTGATGGCCTATGCAGATAGGAAAACTTTCAATATGATTTCTTAAGTTTCTTCAAACTCTCTTTAAAAAATCCCAAGTTAAACCAAAGAACATTTTATTAAAAAATTGTCATCGGTGTCATAAAGTTAAACACACAAAATTTACAAAATCAAAAGTAACCTCTTTCAACAGTTGAATGGCTGCAGTTGAACTTGCTATCCCAGTAAGTGCAGCTGGAGTTGAACCAGAGAGGAACTTTTAACAGAGTCTGGAGATTCTTTGTGTCACACTCAAACAGGTGAGGAAACAATACCAAGTATCATGGCAAAACAAAGACCTGGATGACTGTATAGTGCCTGCATTCAACATCTCTGATATTACTGATTGTACAAAGAGAAGTCCAGCTCCTAAAAGGCAAGTGTGGAAATGAGTACCATTAATGTTTCACTGTCTTCTGGGCACAACATGCAATCCTCTGCCTTGTAGAATCCCCAAGGGTGGAATCTCATTTCTGTGTAACTTGGCATGTTGCATATGAAAGACTATGCAAGCATAGTGCTCAAGTTTTCACCATGGAACAAAAAGAAATGGAAATAGGAATGACCCTGAGATTAGCTCAGTTGGTTAAAACTTGGTTGTAATAATGCCAAGGTCATGGGCTCAATACCCTATGTGGGCCATTGACTGAAGAGTTGGACTCGATGATCCTTGTGGGTTCCTTCCAACTCTGCGTCTGTGATTCTGTGATTCTGACTGTTGCATCACGTGTGTGCACAGTTGCCAAGTTGGTGGTAGTGGCTGTAACTCAGAGGTTATGACAGAGCTGTCGCTGCAGTGACAGGAGTCTGGCTGTGTGAGTGACTGCTGATAGCACAGTAGTGGCAGCACAGGGTTCATCACGGGTTATCATGGCCCCTGAATGGCAAGAGAAACACTGCTACGGACATCAGTAAGAGAGCTTAGGTTCACAGGTCCATTATGATGGAATCTTCAGCCTGCTTGCAGCTTGAGGCAGAATCAGATCCTATTAGTCACTGAGAGAATACTTCACTTCTTTAACTTCCCTTTGCTCTTTCTTTTTTTTAAAATGTCCAGTAGCTCAGCCTTTGAGGGGCAGACAAAATTGCGACCTTTGTTCCAACTTCCAAATTAATCCTTGGGTAAATAATGCAGCTCTGAGTCTCTATTAAACTGTTTCTTTTTTAAATAGTTTCCATGTGCTTTTTGAGACATTTAGAGCAATTCTTCTCTTTCAACTTTATGAAGACAGAAAGGCTAGTAAAAAGTACATGTGACCTACCTTTCTTTGCTTTTCTACCTGGAAAGCTTAACTTATTCAATATTCAAGACAGGAACTGGCCAAAGTCAGAATGCCTCATCTCAGAGACAAATTTTCCTATCTCTGTCTTGGTAGGGATAAGATTCCAGAAGAGCAGAGAACAAGATAAGGAATTGTAATATAAATCCTTACTGCTCATGTGAGTATTTCATGTCCTCACTGCAAAATTCAGATGCTTTCCTCTGCTCTCTCTTCCTTTGGAGAGAGAACTGCAATGGCATGAATATTGTCAGTGTCAGAAAGTGTAGCAAGGGGCTGTCAGGTTTACACCAACTGCTGCCTCCTTCAGAAGTGAAGAAGTCTCTGTAAGTGCTGGTCCTCTGAGAGACACAGACAAAGCCTCAGAGGAGAACAGTCACTTGATATTTTTTCAGCAATACGTAGGTTGAGTTTCACTCTCATCTGGAAAGTATGTAATGGGCAAATCCTGTAATGAACAGTATGAGTAACTAAAACTGAGCAAGGTTTCTTTTCTTCCCAACATGAGTCATTCTTTGCACCAGACTCTCCTGTGCCCTTCTGCAAAGTGACTTAGCATTGTTTGTTCCCCTTGTTCATCTTCACAGAGTGCAGTATAGCAGAGAGGAGCATGAACAAGTAGGCTCAGCAGTGCCCTCTGATCATACTCGTTCTTTTGATCCTGGGTTTATGTGATACATATCACAGAAGTGAACTCCTCCTTCTCTGGGGTAGAGAACTAGCAGCCTGAATCTGAACTTGGAGAAACAAATACTAGAACAGGTGCCCTCTGCTTGCTGCAACACTATATTCTTTCTTGCACCACCCAGAAAGTAAGAGTAGTGCAAAAGAAGATTCACTCTTGCACACCAAAGGAGAGGAAGTTTGGGGCTTTTGTCAGGAATCAGTCCTTCAAGTCACCATGTCCAAGTGGCTTTTACAGCAGACTGGGACACTGCCTTATCTGAATTGCTCTTTAAAGCTTCAGCTGCAGGTTGCCACGCCTGATTTCTCGAGTCTTTCTCCATCAGCAGCCAGCAGTGGAGTGGTGGTCTGCCAGGGGGCCAGGTATGGAAGAACACACAGGCAGTAAGAAAGATACTTAACAGGCCTAGTAGTACTTTTGTTCTTTCTTGGCTTTCAGTGTTCAGTTTGTAAAGAAAGTGGGTCCTTGGTGTAAATCCATCCAAATTTAACCAAGTGTTACCATATGTAAAGTGTTTTTCTGAAACATTTGAATAAGCTGGCAGAAGAGGCTTATCTCCAGTTCTCACAGTTGTTTTCTCTGGTTTTGCATATGGATAATAGCGCTCTTCTCTTTCTTTCTTTCCCCCAAACTTTGATCATCATTTCACGTGTTGTGATCTTGGAGATTTTTCCAGGATTATGATAGTATTAATACTGGCTCCAAGGAAGCGGAAATTTACTTTTATCTTTTCCTGGGCAATTTTTTGATTGCATTTCTGCCCAGAAAACAAACTAAGACAAATTCACAGTGTAACATAGTTTCTGTGCTGGCTTGGATTTATGTTAAATGCAGCCATATGGTTCTGTGGAAGTCAGTCATAAGCCTGTGCTAAGGGCAAACACCACCAGCTACAAGGTTTCATCTCAGAAGAATGTTAACAGAAGATGAAGACAGGCATAAAGTGTTCACAGAGAAACAAAAATCCAATTCCTGCTGGAGCCCGCTGAGAAGGCTTATCTCATGCATCAGTGAACCAGAGTTCAAATGAGACCTAGCCAGTAATTTCTGTTATCTTTTACATCTCTCCTGTAATGTCAGTCGGCAGAGATTAATCTTTTCTTTCCATCTGTTTCCTCAGCTCAGTGCAAAGAATCATATTTATTGATGTAATCTATCCATTAGTGAACCAGGCAGAGCTCTCTAATGTCAGGTGGCAGGTCAGGGTCATGATCTCTCTCAGAGAACCTAGTTCAATCCAGCATGAATAGGGCCTGTCAGCAGAGAGAGGGCACACCAGTCACTAGGTGTAGTAGTAGGATTCATTACAATCTTGGACCACCATCTTTTCCACAGTTAATGGTTTTCTTCTGATAGTTGATGTATCTGGTGGGGGTTTTTTAACAAAGAAAAAGCATGATAACTCATTCCCATTAGGGGAAAAGTCAGCTCGGTTTGCATTAAGGAAAGTCAGGGAGACATAAATACAGAAACTTAAATGAGAGAAGTTGGAGCAAACAAAAATAGTGCAGCTGGATATACCCATCCTCTCTTCAAGTAACTTTTGTAAGATTGATTTATTTCTTTGTATGGAAATGGCAAATAAAATGCTAGGTCTTCACTCAGAGATAGAAATGCACTCTCTCTCCATGTGTCAGTGATGATGTATTTGAGGTAGAGAATGAGAGCTTCCAAACCTTAGAAGTCTCTTCTGTCTGACTTACCTATGCCCATTTGAAGCACCAGAAAAATAGAAAGATAAAGTTTCAGCTACCCTTATGTCTTACTTGCTTACATTTGCCTCATGGTGTTGCCAGACATTTGTAGAATGTGCCTTAATACTTTTGAAAAGCAGAATTACTGACTGCTTCTGTATCCAGATAGGTGCGTTGTGAATTGGTACCATTTGAGGGCAAAATCTGTTCGTTTATTTTTAGTTCAGGTGAGCAATCATCAGAGTTGTGTTCATTACAAAGCAGCATAGTTACAGTTTTTATTCCCAGAAATTCAGCATTACAATTATATTAAACGTCAAACTGAGGTAATTAGGAGTATTATTGAATTCTGGAAGTATTGGTCCTGAGACCTAAACATATCACCAAAACATAAAATCACTAAAATTTACATTTCTCTCAACTTGCATTCACTCTAAGTGGATTTGACAGAAGTTTCTTCCACCTCTGGAGGCCTGGGAGAATGCAATTGATGTGTTCCTAATTCTGGGTGTCCAAGGTGTAGATACTGCCACTTGTGCTTTGAAGTGAATCCATGCTAACAGACTGAGGACCTTAGCAGAATGCATAAGACATTTTACCTGGGCTTGCTTACAAGTGTCTTAGTTCATGTAATAATGTCCTCAGATTCAACATACCTTAGAGTTAGAGGTAAATAGGTAATTTTTTAATAGAGTTAGATTTGAGTTGGTCAGGGGGCAGGGGGAGAAGAGGCAAACCTGTGCTCCACAATGTAAAAATTGGTGTGCTCATTAAGTAAAGTATTTAACTTGTGATTACGCACAATGGTATTGCCTTTGCTGGAACAGGCATGTAACAGATTAGTAGACTTGTTATTACATAAAAGAAATTTTGAGAGAGTCATAGATATTTCTGAATATTCAGGGGTCCTTTGATACCTAAGGGTAAAAGAAACAAATGTGAAAAATGTTAGGGATAGTTTTTCTTTCCTCTTTCACCACTCCTCAAGTCACTTTCTATTCTGTCAATTTCCAAATGTCACTTCTGTTTTATTGTGGACTGAAACAACAGGTACCTGAAAATAGCTTTCCTCAACTCCACAGTTGCCTTTGCCTGACCCATAAAAAGCGTGTTTTGCTTTTTTGCTTTAGGCAATTGCTTCTTAAATCTTTTGTATGTTTTACCCTAAAAATAAAGTGAATCAAACAGTAATATAAAAATTTGTCTCTGTGTACTGAAGTGCAAACAGTACGTGCTCATTATACAGGAATGAGAGAGTAATCAGTTGAATTTAAATTGAAATTGCTAGAGGAAAATATATTTTGATATAGTGCATGTTTAGCCTACAGAGCAAAATGCCACAAGACATCAGTGAGAACATGAGTTGTGGACTGTATAGAGAAAGAGTGAGCTGTTAGTGAATAAGTAGACTGGATGGCATTCATCCCATCCTTTGAACTGGCCACTTTCAGAGTATTGTTCCTGGTGATCTACCTCCTGCAGTAATTCCTGGGTTTTTTTCATTTTGAGTACAGTTATATGTATCTGTACACAGATTTTGTACATGTAAGTGTTCTCTATCAAATTAGATGTTCTCTTTCTCCACAATTTTTTGAATGAAGTAACTTGTTAATTTTACTGCATATGCATAGGGGAATTCTACCCCTTACACTGTTTTTCAGACAGAGAACTTCTTCAGAAGTCCAGGCCAGAGATCATTTCTGATATTGGGTTCCTTTTGTAGCACAGTCTTTTGAGTGTTAGAGCTGTTCTCCCTCAAGTTGTCTTCTAGTAGTGGGCTGTAAAGATCTGAAGACCCACAGGTCTTTGACACTATCATGGAACTGACCAAATATTGCATTTAGGACAGTATGGGAGAGAGTGCTGCAGGAAAACCTATACTGTAGTGACCCTATGACATTTGTTACTGATCCTGGTGGAAGCTCTCTATTCAAAAACATGGCTAAACTAGTATATTTATCCTCCTCCAGATTTTTCGGTTTGCTGCTATTGTACAACAATACACAAGGTTCAAAGATTTAAGAGAGAGGGATTTAGGTTTTTTAAACACATATATTTTAAATACAATTTTATTCTGCATCAGTGGTATTATAGCTCTTAAGATGAGAGCTATATGTACATGCATAAGGCCTAGCAATACTGACCTTTATTCTGTGACAGCAGTTGTCAACTAAACAATAGTGCTGCACAAAATAACAATAGCTACCCTTAAATCCCACTGACAGGGTGATAAAATAAGATGCATAATCTGAAATACTTTGAGAAGTTCAGTAGAATTTTGCTGGGCCTTATTCGCAATTCTATATTTAGTATGAATTTTGTAAATGTCCTGTGTGACTTTTAGTGCATTGTGACATACTTGCCATGGTCTTCAGCACTCTATTGGCAGGGTTGTGCTGTATGAAATAATTTAAAACAAACTAAAATACTGCCAAGAAGGTTGTTCGAAATGATAATGTAGGCTGCCCAAAAATTAGAGAAATTAATCTTTTGCGAGGTGAAGTAATTTCAGCAGATGCTTAAAAAAAGTCATGTATCTAATGTAAAAATTATATTAAGAATGTTAAAATGATGCAGTAACTCTATACAAATTGAGACCAGTCTATTTATAAAGTAATGGGCAATATTCCTTTCTACTGGGTGATAGTTTATTTATATAATATCTCAGCTTCTGGCAGTCTGGTGTTTAGGGCCTTCCAGATGTGTTTATGTAATATTGCATTCATTGATGCATAGTATCAATTTTCTTCTAAACTGAGGTCAAAAGTTCTTGTCATAGATCCTTTCGTAAAGAGAGTAATTCTAAATCACATTTCTATTGCTGGATACCTGGCTATCCTATATCAGAGGTGTTTGGGCTTCTGGGCTGAGTCTTACTGTCCTTGAATATTTTGATAATCTATCTCCATTTCCCTAAAGACACAGTTTTCAGTTGACTGAATCTTTCTGCTGGACTCATATGCAGTTTTTATCACTTTTTTTACCCCCTATGTTTTCACATTTACTGAATTTAGTAGAGAGTGCTTCAGTTTTATTTTCCACGGAGGATGGGGCAACACAGTGTGAATTCTCCGCCACCAAGCTCTAGAAGGAAGAAGCCATCTGCATGTCAGCCAGTGCACACCAGCACTTGGTTAAACACCATCACTGAGTTAAATGAAAAGCATGATTATTTACCTGGGTTCATCTGCTTGCTGACACCTTTGAGGTTTTTGATGCTATATTTCTGTCTTTTCTTGTAAGGACAAAAGCTTAAGTAAAAATGCCTTCCATTTGTGAAATAAGGGGACTTCTCAGCTGTCTTTGCATCCAAGGATTAGTTTATGACATAACTTCATATTTTGCCACCAGTCTGCACTTTAGATTGTTTAGGTACTAAATACTTCCCCTACTGAAATGTTAAGATTAACTGAACTTTTTAATAGCAACATCTATTGAATAAGCAGGCAGAGATATATATTGAATAAATGTAAAAGTAGACTATTATTTGCTTTAAAAGTTGAGTTGAATTATTTAATAAAAATAGAACTGGCTTGTCTTGTAAAATATTAGCATGATTCACTGGATTTTTGTACTCCAAAGCTTAATAAAATATTTAAAATGCTGCTCACATGAAGATATAGCAAGTTCATGTTAGGTGATCAATTTTGAATGAAAGATACACTATTGTAGATGCTATAAGCTCCCTGAGATGAAATATAGTGTAATTGCCCACAAGTCAGTGCCTGGTCAAGTAGTACAAACAGTTTAGATTTTAGAAATTAGCTATTTGAGTTCCATAGTTTGAAAAGACAAGATAGATGGATATATAGATAATTAAAATCATTTGTGGATGGATTATGTTTCAAGAGCATAAGAATTTCAGCGTTATCTGGAAGCAGCCTGGATTTGTTGTCAGATACCATATCCTTCTAAGTGTCTCATAGGAACAGTTTGGCATGGCTCAGTGAGGCAGACAAGATGTGCAAGTCTGATAGTGTTACACTTTAAATACTTATCACTTGGAGTTAATGTAGCAGGAGAGTCTGACAACTTTGTTAGTAACTCCACTCATTAGAAATAGAGAGATCCAACCAAATTTTCTTAACCCAGAATAAGATGCCAGACTGGCTTTTCTGTCATTTTTCTCTTAGCATTCAGCCAGACGGTGCCACCGCTATGGCATTTTATTCATGGGATTCAAAGCAAAAGAGAATAGCTTACAGTGAGGAGCTGTGCTGTGTGCTGCCCAAGACTACACACTGCTGAATTCCTACTGCTGAATTCCCACAGCATTCTCCTGTAGAAACTGGCTGATCACAGCATGGGCAGGTGCACTGCGTAGAAAACTGGCTGAATGGCTGGGGACAGAGTGGTGAATGGAGTTATATCCAGCTAGTGGCCAGTCACAAGTGGTGTTCCCCATGGCTCAGTATTGGGACCAGTCCTGTTTAATTTCTTTCTCAACCATCTTTATCAATGATTTATTGATGAAGAGATCAAATGCGTCCTCATCAAGTACACAGAGGCACCAAGTGGGGTGGGAGTATTTATCTGCTGGTGGGTAGGAAAATTCCACAGAGGGTTCTGGACAGGCGAACTGGATGTGCCAAGGCCTGCTGTTTAAGGTTCAACAAGGTCCTGCACTTGGGTCCCAACAACCCCATGAAGCGCTACAGACTGAGGGAAGAGTGCCTGGAAAGCTGCCCAGCAGAAAAAGGACCGGGGAGTGCTGATGGACAGCCAGATGGACATGAGCCAGCAGTGTGTCCTGCTGGCCAAGAAAGCCAATGGCATCCTGGCCTGTATCAAAAAGTGTGGCCAGCAGTGTTTGCCCCCATATACTCAGCACTGGTGAGGCAACGTCTCTAATCCTGTGTCCTGTTCTGGGCCCTACACTAAAAGAACCACATTGAGGTGCTGGAGCAAATCCAGAGAAAGGTAACAAAACTGGTGAAGGGTCTGGAGCACAAATCTTAAGAGGAGCAGCTAAGGGAGCTGGGATTGTTTAGCCTAGAGAAGACGAGTCTTGCGGGGATCTTATCCACCTGAAAGGAGGTTCTAGCAAGGTGAGGGGCAGATGTTGTCACAAGTAAAAAGCCATAGGACAAGAAGAAATGGTTTCAAGTTGCACCAGGGGAGGTTTAGATGAAATATTAGAAAAAAATTCTTCTCTGAAAGGGTTGTCAGTCAGTAGAACTGTCTGCCCAGGAAAGTGGCTGAGTCATCATCCCTGGAGGTATTTAAAAGACGTGTATATGTGGCACTTAAGAACATGGTTTAGTGGTGGGCTTGGCAGTGCTGGGTTAACAGTTGGATTTGATAATCTTGAGAGTCATTTCCAACCTAAATGGTTCTATGATTCACATATAAAAGTTACAGCTTTCATTGCCTTGATGCCTGAGGTGGACTGTCAGAGCTATGACAGTTCACACCACCACTGTCATCTCCCAAGTTTGTCTAAGGAATTAATTCCTCAAAGAGTTTGAGAATATGCATTACAGTCTGTAGTATGCTGTGCTTCACCAAAGCCAATGTCTGAGCTCTCACTTTCTCAGAGAGAAAAAGAGAAAATAAAATACCAGTGTCAGACTGTTTGTTGCATTATTTTGTTAAAGCTTAAAGTATTTGGAGTTCCATTCAAGTGCTCCCGTAATGCCAGTTTGCATTTTCAGTCTGTTGAGTCTATCGGGGGGAGGAGGAGAATGTGAAGATTGCAGGCTGGTCAGGCAGCTTCTTATTTTTAACATGGAAGCTGATGTTTAGGAGGAGTGTTATTGTATCTACTTTATGGCTTTTCTTCTGTTCCCCAAAACAGTAAACATTGCCCATTGAAAGGGAAACAGCTACCTTTGTGTCTTGCATTTTCTTGAGATCTGTGTAGACATTCTTTGTGAAATATACTTGGGCATAGCATTTACCATAAGTAGCCAGAAATGAAAGAGCAATAAAAGTCAGGTGGATAAAACAATTTATCAGGACTTAATGAATTTATGTGATTCTGTGACTCTGTAAAACCAAAGTCATGCTGTTGTTAAGATGTAAAACATTTTTAACATAGGGCTAGTTATTATTATTTTGGTGTTTGTTACATAGAAAATGTCACAACTTGTAATGAAATGCCTTCTTAGCAGGATTTAAACCACCAGGGCTTTGCCTTTTGAAGTTGTTGGTAATACTCTGAGCTCAGATGCCAAAAAAATCTGGAATGTGCTCTTGTGCATCAGTAGATCTAGTGCATATACTTTTCTTGTTTGTGCCAGCAAGTTTAATATTGTTCAGAGTGAAGTAACCTTTGAAACATACTTCATGGAACCATGTTTGTAATGTAAATATTTTCGAGAAGACCTATGCCAAGATGTTCTAGTTATCTGCTAACCTCCCATAGAAAGATCATCTGCAAATGACAAGTCTTGTTTATCAACTGCTGATATTTTTCTCAGGCTCCAGTGGGGCAAATTAATTTCTAGTGTCTTCGTAGTGTATTTCTGACAAAGCTGCTATACATGTATGAATTGGTCCATTACTATGCAAGGACCCAAGCATGGGTCCCAGAGAATGAAAGTTCCATCAGCTAAGAAGTAGTCCAGATTGCCACGTGATGTATCTAGTGAGGCTTTTCCCCTCCACAGCTGGCTCATTTGGTGCTAGATGCTGACCCATCCCTGTACAGGTGACACACAGTAGGCAAACACAGTGTAAGCATGCACTTGGCTTCAGGAGGGCCTGGGTATCAGCACTTCATGGGTGTCCCTTACCCACTGAAAAATGCAAACCTCTCCAGATCAGTTTAGTTGTGCGGTTGGGAAGTTCAAAAGTCTCCACAATATGCTTTCTTCCCTTTATTATCTATAATGTGTTCATTTTGCCAAGCGTAATTAGGCAAGGCCAAGCCATATGCTATAGAGTTACTTACACAGCAAATTGGTGGAAAAGCCCCTGGTGCAAAGGTCTTTCTGTGAAGTTTTGTTGTTTATAGAATTGTGTACCTGCGCAGCAAGAAAAACTCCAGGTGGTATATGCCATGCTTAGAGGCTCTTTCAAAATAATTAACACTTGCATGAACTAAAATGAAAGGATTCTAGCATAGAGAGACTCAGGGAGTAGTATTTCCTTTGGAAATATAATTGGGGGGAAAAAGTTTACTGGTAATTTACAGTGTTTTAACTTTGTTTTTCGTATCTGTTGCTGGTTGTGGTTCTTTCTTAGCACTTACTAAGTATATTTCTTTAAAGTACCTCTCCTAGGCTGTAACTAGCTGCTGTATCCATAATCAGATCTTTTAATGGTAAGGTTATGTGTGAGTAGAGGTGAATTAGTGAACTGATTATTTAGGACACATCTACAAAAAGTCTTTGACTATTTTTGGCAAAGCTGCCAAAAGTTTGTAAATGAAAGATTGCTGTTTTCCTTGTACTTAGCCCAGGAATGCTGTGATAAGTAGTGTGGACTGCAGTCACATTGCTCATTATTGACTTTTTAATGGAGTTCCCTGTAGTCCGTAGCAGAAGCCAACACAAATAAGCAGCAGAAAGCCTGTCCCTACTTGTTGGATAGACTGTGAGAGACTTCCTCCCTACTACACTGTATTTTGGGTAGTTCTGTTTCCTGTCTGGATAGTAGTGTGTTACAAATATTTGGGGGGCTTTGGTCTTTACTTAAAAGGGAAGTATCCTTTTATGTGTGAATGTCATAACAAGTTATTGCTTCTATGACCCTTTGTAGATTGGATGTTGTGAAAAATAGGCAACATTAAACAAAAGAGGGATTGCCTGTGCTCCAGCTTTCTTTACTTTTATACTTTACCATATGCTCTTTCTTTCACAGGCATTTCCTATTCAAAACAGGAACAGGGACCACACCGCTGTTCAGTACTGCAACACCAGGGTACACAATGGCATCCGGCTCTGTTTATTCCCCTCCTACTCGGCCACTACCTAGGAACACTCTATCCAGAAGTGCTTTTAAATTCAAGAAGTCTTCGAAGTACTGTAGCTGGAAATGTACTGCACTCTGTGCTGTAGGGGTCTCAGTGCTGCTGGCAATACTGCTGTCCTACTTTATAGGTGAGTCCCATTTTTATAATTGTCACTATGGACAGTGGTGTCTGATGGATTGTATATGGACTGTGACATACTAACCTTTACCTAGCAAAGTCTTTGGTAACAGTAAAAGCCACAAGGATTTAATCAAAAGTCCCAATTTTTTAGAGGAATTAGAAAATTTGGATATTTTACAATCATTCTGTACCTTGATGGTCAGTGAATTAGCTTCAAAGAAGTATTTGAACTATAATTAAACTATGTGCTGTCAAGTTCTTATAAAAGTATGTAAAATATAGACTGTAAAATTCCATGATGCAAATATAGCTTGCAGCATATCTATGAAATTCTTTTCCTCTCATTTTGTTTGACATATCATTAACACAATGTTTCAGAATGCTATCACTTATTTCATCTTTCCATACATGTATGTTTATGTATAGAGCTAAAGCAAAGGTCTGATAAAGACATTTGATTGCAAGATAGGGAAAATAAGTGTCCAAAGGGACAACGTACAGTGAAGATGTAGACTTATTCCTCTCTTGTGCGTTGTTTATTTTTAATTATTGCCATTTTTCTGTATTTGTTTGTTAAATCCCATTTCCCAATTTTTATTTGAGATGATTTCCTTAATTTCTTCATCTCTTTAATTATTTATTTTCTTAAATGTTCACTATAAATATTATATAATTTGAGTTTTAGGCAGTTATTTGGGACAGTCCTTCTCTATGACAAAATGTCATTGATTTTAATAAGGGAACAGAACAGGATCATTTTGCATTCACAACTTCCTCTGTGGCTTTGTCCAAATTGCAGATTTTTTCATCTCTGTGCCCATAAATGATCTTCAAAGACTTTCTTTTAACTGATTTCTTAATTAGAAATTTTAAGTCACCACAGTTAAGGAAATATAAGTGCAAGGGTCGGGTTTTTGGTGTTGGTTGCAGACAAGTTCAGAGTCTTAAGGAATCAAGAAAAGAAAATAAAAAGAGGAGAGTTAACCTTTCTTTCTCTCCCTCTTTTTAAAACCAGTGTAAATAAATAATAAAGCCTAGAAGTCCTTGAGATCTGAAAATCTTCATTGCCTTTGTTGAAAAAAGCTTGTTGCATTTCAACACAAGCCACAGCATAAGCTATATAAAGCCTTTGAAGTAGTTCTTACTGAGTTAAATCTTCTGTGAACAATGCAAGAAACTGGGTTGCTGAGTAGCTGGAGAAATTGCTGTCTGCCCCAGCAAAGCAGAGGCCCCTGAGCACCCTTTCCACCTCAGCTGCCAGCCCCAAAGAGCAAAAGGCAGGTCTGCACATGTGGGACTTGCCCCTGCTGCTGTTCAGCCCCCGTCAATCACTGGATTTGTGGTTATTTTTTGTGAATGTGCACTGGAGTTTGAAGGTGTGGTTTAGAGTTAAGCTTTCATACTACATCTTTTTAAAGTGGAATTGAAACAATCCCACTTATAAAACCCAGTGATTGGGCTCAGTCTCTGTAATACTGCCTCATAAATCAGCAGAAATAAACATCTGCTATTAAATAAATGCATACATACCAAAGAAGGAATTCAACATGAAGTATCACTGTCAAGAGCCAGGAAAAACAGCCATACATGTAGTAAAATAGTGGAAACCTGATTCTGAGCTGAGCTGTACACTTTGCTAGCCTGAGAGCGAGATTACTTATGAATCTGAGGGGCACAGAAAGATAGCTGTATTGGATTATTTCTCCCATAGGCACATTAAGAAATATAAGCATGTCTAATGCATCTCTACTCATGTATTCAGGAAAAAGAGCCAAGCTTTCCAGTGAGTGAGAGCTTTCAGCTCCACACATCATTTATTCACATACCCTGAAAAAAAAAAACAAAAACGACAAAAAAAACCCAATGTAGCTGTGCAACATTTCATTTCATGGGCGCATGCCAGCTCACATCCTTGCTGAAATAAACAATGCACAAGGGCCTTCCTCTGCTCAGAGTCAATAGGGAGCTCTCTGCCTACCAGTGATATTACACATATTTCAGCTAACTCAGCAATCTAAATGTAAAATTCAACACTCAGGGATGCTCTCTAGAGAACTTTGGGTCCATAAAATCACAAATGGATTGCACTCATTCATATATGTGGTTTTCCCATCTCTACAGATGTAATATCAGAAATATTCTCCATTTAATAGGCCATCCAAGTGTAAATCAGTAGAAATCATTATTGTAAGATGGAAGCAGTCCTTCATCTTGATTAACTATTTCATAGACTCATAGAATGGTTTGGTTTGGAACTGACCTTAAATATCATTTAGTTCCAAATCCCCTGCCATGGACAGAGGCACCTCCCACTAGACCAGGTTGCTCAAAGCCTCAGCCAACCCGACCTTAAATACTTCCAGGGATGGGACATCCACATTTGCTTTGGGCAACCTGTTCCATTGTCTGACCATCCTCAGAGTAAAATATTTTTTCCTATTGTCTAAACTAACCCTGCCCTCTTTCAATTTAAAGCCATTCCCATTTGTCCTATCACTACCCACCTTTGTGAAAAATCCCTCTCCAGATCTCTTTCCCCTTTAGATACTGGAAGGCTGCTTTTAGGTCTCCCTGGAGCCTTCTCTTGTTGAGACTGAACAACCCCAACTCACTCAGCCTGTCTTCATAGGAGACGCATGTTCCATAATGTAGGTGTGAAAGGTCTGAGTAGGAAATTGGGCATCACATAAAAGAATGGGAAGACTGCAGTATTCTGTGACCTCTAGCATTCCATGACATGCCTCCAACACGGTGGTCTGGCATGTCTGCTGAGGTTTACAGCAGCTGAGGTGGCATGTCACATTTGTAAAGCCAGTTTGAGACATGTTTTGAACTTCATAGACATTGCCACAAGCATGAAAATGCTACATCCTTGTACCATTTGCATGAAAGAAGGAATTCAGTATGAAGTATCACTGTCAAGAGCTGGGAAAAACAGACATTTTGCAGCACGATTGCTGCAAAATATGCCAGTACACATTGTTAAGGAACATAGTGTGGTTGATGTCCATTGTGTGACTGTGGCAGCTGCACCCAAATGAACGGTGGTATGACCAGGCCCTTCTCAGAAATGCAGAGAGATGAAGATGTCATGCCCAGGCTTATTTTAGTTGCAAAGAGTGTGGGGTAGAGAAAGTGCCTTGAGATCCTGTTGCCTCTGCTCAGGCAACATAAGGCAGAAGAGACAGTTTGCCAGACTTCATGTCTGCCTTTGCAGAACTGCTCTGTCAATTAGCCCAGCCAGAGGAAGGAGCTGCATCAAGAGTCTGGTTTGTCTTGCACTTCTTCCATCACTCTGACTGGAAAGACTCCTACGGTTACAAAGTCTGCAAAGATGAGGTGAGAGCAGGGAGTGTCAGCATGGGTAGAGACCAGAGAAAACACTGCACTTAATGTAGCCACTTAATGTAGTCTTGGAGATCACAAGGATTTGAAAATGTTATTTCAGTGTAAAGGAAAGTGTCTATTCCAGCCTTCCCTTATTTTCTTGCTTTGAGTCCTACTAATATTTAGAGAAAATAGAAGTGAGTTGTGGAAAACGTTGGTCCTTAGTTTAGAGGCTTCATGTACTTTTAAATGCTTGAGAAAGAATTTAAGCAACAGAAACAGACAAGTGCTGAACCAAAAGAGTGAAGCAACACAGAGAAGAATGGAAGCAAAAAATAACTCTAGTTTGAAGTAAAGGATTCAAGAAAATTCTCCCTGAAATAATGGGTTAGAAAAACAGGGAGTAAGGAACATAAACTGCCTCATTTGGTGATTAAGTTTACACTGGAATTTCTTCAAGCTTCTTGTTTGCTTAAGTGCTGTCTATAATCAGATTTACAACCAGGGAAGCAGAAAAACATTTTTTTGCAGTATGAAGATTTTAGAACATTTCTCCATCTTTGGAAGAGTAGGAAGAGCAATGTTAAATTTAAGCCATGAAAGAGTAAAAAGTATAAAGTTGCCTTTACTTTGACATAAATAGTTTCACCCAACTTGGTATAAGGAGTCCATGTGAGAGATAGGAATAGAGTCCAGCTTTACAGTGTGAGACCAGACAGAGCTTTGTCCTTTGTCTCCCCATGGCTTACTGCCTCCTTCAGCATCCATCATTGACAGTGAATGAATGAAGTGAAAGTTTTGTAGGCCATCTCCTAGGTCAAACATGGGCATCAAGTCCAAGTTTCATATATAACTTCTATCCTTCAGTTTTGCTTTTTGGGATCTTCTCTGTCCACTTTTGGTTTTATTAAGGGGAGGAGCTTCTTGTTCTTGGATGTGGTTTTTTCCTAACAAGAAAATCCAGTGTGTAATTATGGAGAACTAAGCAGTCAGGAGTTGCTTCACAGTGGTGTTGCCTAGCACAGACTCTGAGAGTTGTATTAACAAACTGATTTGTACTGCACTAATTATTTCTTCTGTAGAATGAATTAAACAACGGCAAAAAATTAATGAGAATTTGAAGTCATCAGGGCCCCTCTTTGTTCCCAGGAGATGCTCTGGCAGTTGATTCTCCATTGCCAATGGCACTGTCTTGACATTGTCTAAATCAATACAAGAAATTACTGCCTTTTTCACTGTACATGGAACCAAAGAGGCAAGCAGTGTTCCTCAGTCAGTGCTGGAATTGCACAAGACCAGATTTAGCCAACTAAGCTTGAGGATTTGTACACGGAAAGATTGCACGCATCTGGTGTGTGTTTTGTCTACTAAATAGGTTTGTATGAACATAAGACACTCTTTGAATATACAGTAAGACCTGAGCTATTTAGTCAAGCTATTTAGTCTTCTGTCCTAACTTCTTCACAGCACTAGGTCATATTTCCAAGTCTGCTGAGCGTTTCACTCTGTGGATAACTTCAGATTGATCACTTTGTTTGAGATACCAGACTAGAAAGCCATATTTGATAAATACAGATAATTCATATTTTACACACTGTGTAAAAATAGCTACATTGCTCTTATTCTGTAGTTACTATATTGTGCAGTTAAATGCCACCCTAACACCCGATCCCATCAGATCTCAGAAGCCAAGCAGGGTCAGCCCTCGTCAGTACTTGGATGGGAGACCTCCTGGGAATACTGGGAGCTGTAGGTTCTAGTCCTAAGGACTTTGCTATCACCGTCCAAGCTCACTTGGCCGTGGCAGATGAACCTGAGGACTTAAACGGTGGGGTCAGTTCTGCGCACGCTGTGCCTCACCTAAAAATCCACTGCACAGGCTCGAAGGGCACACCCACGTGGGGAGAGCCCTTCCCAAATCTTCATTCGCGAAGCTGAGCCATGGTGATGACACTGCACTCATACTTTTTGTCTGTCTAAAAATGTTTCTGTTTTATCATCTCAAGATGTTAAAAGTAAGCTGAAAATTTGTATGCTAATAAATTTCTGATAATGGACAACTAGCTTCAGAGTTACCTCAAAAAATTCCTGAGAATAACAACAGAGCAACTTAAGAGGTTTTAAGGTAGAAAGAGGATAAGGAGATGGCCAGGGAAAATGGCAAACAAGTTTCGTCATGCAAGGAAACTGACACAGAAGGATGCAAAGTGTGAAAATTACAGCTGAGGGTCAATTAACTATCCCTCAGGCAAGTTTTAAGTGATCATTAAAAATTACTAAAATGTCTGTTTTTGTAGGCTGAGGTTAACTTTCCATGGCTTCAGTGTTCTTTCCAAGTTGGTTGTGTGTGGTTCTTCCATACTACTCAGGATTTAGTGTGACAGCTGCTGGCATTCACATCTTTTCCCAGATTGCAAAGGACCAGATGCCTTTCCCGTTGGGTTCAGGGGCAGAAGTCATAGTAGAACAGAACCACCCTCCCCAAAACTAATGGATTTGCAGCGCTGACAGTTATAGAACTGAATTTTGTTTCTAAAGCAATGACTAAATATACCTGTAATCAAAAGGAATCTATTTTATTTTATCAATAAAGAACCATATAATATTTCTTTTTGTTTACAATGCCAAGTTAATGTTATTCTGCTATTTGTAAAGCTCAAATACTGCCAGGAATAATGAAAACAACATTATTAATAATGCCATTTAAATAGAGGTTTTATTACAATACCCAGCATAGGTATTGTAATTAACAGGCATGAGGGAGATTATGGTTTAGTTGGCATTAATCACCCATGCTTTCGTTATGTGTTTATGGAAACTGTTCTTCTCTTTGACATGCATTTAATTTTGAGTTTTGTAGTGCTATTGTCACTGGGCATTTCACCAAGAACTTTTGGGTTTCCACATTCTCTTCCCATTTCTGTCTGCATCACTTGGTTGTGCTGGGACCTTAGCCATGTCTGGAGATTCACGGAGGTGTGTGGGTTGGAAATGTGGTCCCTGTTGGCAGATGTGTGGCAGATTTTAATAGCTAGCCAGGTTTAGTCTCCCATCCCTTTTCTTTTTCCAACAAATTAGAGGCATTTACATTTATATATACATTTATGTATCTGAATCTTAAAAAAAAAACCAAAACAGAAATATTTTGTCACTCCTTTTGGTCTGTTGTCTTCATTTGAAGAAAGTACTCTGAGATTTTACAGTTTACCAAATCTACATATCACAATGTCTTGAAACTACCATGCAAAAATCTGCATAAGCTTCTCTTATGCAAACCTGATTAAGAAAGCGTGACAGCTGTCTAAGCATGGCTGCTTAGCATTCTCTAACTGCACCAAGCACTTAGCAGAACCACACTGATGTCTCATGTTCTTGCTCACTATGTGTGTATCTGGAGCTGTGAAGGCAGCCAATGTCTCCAGCACTGTAGAAAGTACATCACACCTTCCAAGGTGTAGACTACTTCTCATTTTAACAATCCATGGAGCTTTTAGGGAAGGCTCTGTGTATCTCTAATGCATTTGGATGCAGCAACAGTGCTCCTTGTCATCCTTTTTTTTCAAAATTAAAGCTTTAAAGGAGTTGGAAGTGGCTGTCTCTCAAAGTCAGCTGAGGATTAGGTACGTAGTTATGTTGTGTCTGCCCCGAATGGACATTTCAGGGTCTCGCTTAGCTCCAAGTGTCATGGGCAGCCAGAAGGTGGCAGCTCTGATGGCAGTACCGTGTGTAGGGCTCTGCCTCCTCAGCATGTGGTTCTGCTCTGCACCAAACAGAAGCTGCTCGGCTGTGCTTTTAGACATCAGTGCCACATGTTGCTCTTTCCTGACGGAAGAGTGGGTATGTGGTCTAACTACAAGGCAGGACTAAAGGGTGTGTAGTCTCTTCAGCTGGGCCTTCGGTGTGTGGTTGGATACCTCGTGAATGTAGTACAGCACAATTATTTAGCAGCTAGAAAACCACCTTCTAGAATGTCAAAGGATTTTGGCTCCTGAATGGACCGTAGAATAGTCCTTGAGGTCTGAAGTACTGATGTCCTACTTCCATTTCAATACTTTACAATCTTTAAATACAGAACTATAGAAGCTGAATAATCAATATATGTAGCCCTTGCCATATTCTCATCAGTTCAGGCAAGTCCTTTCAGTCATTTCTGACATGTTCTTGGTAAATGGCAGTATTCAGATACACATGTGACTGTCAACACTGGTTTTGTGCTTTAACATGGGGCTTAATATTACAGCTAGCGCTTCAATGACTTTCTGCATTACAGAGATTTTCAGTTCTGTCTAACATGACATTAAATTATTTTCCTTGGATCCCGTAGCTGTGACTTTTAGATATCTGTATGAGTTTCATATAATGTTTACATCATTGGTGATAAGCTCACTGGGTCTCCTTGGTGTGGAAATATTTTGTAAACAATAACATAATTTCTTATGCTGACCACATTCTTTCTTTTCAAATTGGGAGATAGAGTGTGCTGGTTTAAAGGTAACACAACAGGAGAAATTAATCCAGCTCAAGAGAGATTACAAGTCAGAGTTACAATTTAATAAAAAGATCACAATAAATACAATGATACAGGGAAAAATTTGGTTTAACTCACAAAAGAATAGATGTATAACCCAGCACTCTGGGGCACAAACAGAATGGTGTTCGTTAGTCGCTGCGCTGAGCACCGTGTGGTCTCCCTGTGTAAAAAGTAAAAGGAAAGGAAAACCTGTTGGTGAGGATGATGGTCACAGTCTGGTCAAGACAGTCGAGGGTCACAGTCTGGTCAAGATTTGCAGTCCTGTTAAAGTTTTAGTCCTCCTCTGGATCCAATGAGTGGTACCAGAAATCCCAAAACCCTAAGATTATATGTGCTCAGGTTCAGGTGGGAATGCCCAGGTCCTCCCCCCAGGTCGAGGAGTTTCACATCTGATTTAAGTCTGTGAGTCATACGATATTTTTGGAATCTTTGATGGTCTAGGTTCTTGCAGCTGCCTACTGTGCCAGCCCTAAAGGCCCATTAGCAGATATGACCCCTCAGGCTGGGTGTGAAGGTGCTGATGACTGCCTGAAGGGGAGTTGTCACAACTGAGTCATTGGTGTGAAGACAGCAACATTCCCATGCCTCGCAGAGTTCTTTAACACCCAGCTTGTAGCCTGAGTGGTCAGGTGTGCCCTGGGCAGCTGCTGCAAACAATTCACTATAACAGTTCATGAGAAATGACATAGAGAGGGTAGGATACACAGTTTTTGTTACACCCACATACTGATAAACTGGTCCTGACCACTGTAACTGGGACACAGAGATAGAATGACGAGTCAGAAAATGAAGTTGTTGCACTTTACCACCTGTAAGTGTAGAAGAATTTTTTCAGAAGGTTTGAGAAGAGAATTTATGTCACTCAAGAAAGCTTTGATGCCTGGGAAAAAAACCTCTTCCCTTGAATAGTTTGGTGTTTTTTCCTCCCTCTTGCCTTACAAGGAGGTTAACTCTCTGAAAAGATGAAGTCTGTAAAGACAAACTTGGAGGCCCTGCAGGGCAGGGCCAGGCAAGCCATTAAAAAGACACTGAGAGAAAAAAGTGGCACACTTCTTCCATGCCTAGCTCAGTGCTGTAAAGTTAGTGTTCTCGGCTTTCAGAAATAAATTTTCCTAAATCCTTCATCTGCCTTGTATTTGGGGTACCTGCATGCAATTTTTCTACACACCATCTTATTGGGCTGAAAGTGTTTTTAACATCTTTCATTGAAACAGTACAATATCTAAACACATTGAACATCCATGTCTTGAAGCACAGACATTAAATATACTTTCTCCTCTCTTGCAAGAATAACATTATGGATAATGCCTTTGATTTATGTTTTTAATGCAAAGATCTTGTTATCGTGTTTCAGATTAGGTGCAAAGCATAGTATTGCTGTTTCAGGTGTGCTCAGTATTAATACTTGATTAGTGTTGTGGATGTCACTTGCTATTATTGTTAGTGGCACTGAGAAAAAAACCTTCATTGAGAAAGATAATCCTCACACAGAAGGATGTAGGAACATGTAATTGACAGTCAGGAGGTTAGAACAGACTTGACAAGATTTCAAGGGATTAAAAAAGTTAATCTGTCAAGGAGTATACCCACCTCTGCTCCAAAGAAGCCTTGTATGCTAAGATTTATCACAAGGTATTTGGCAATAGTCCTGTCACCCTTCCATTTTAGCTCACTGGAGCAAAATGAAACTCATTAATACTGGCAATACAACAGGTGTAGTAATAAACTTCAAGATGACATGATGGTGTCATTGTCCATAGGTCCCACATTTCGATTCTGCCATCATATTGTGATGCAGTATGATGTTTTTTCAAAATATTTTTTGCAGGAATACTGAGATCTCTTGCAAGAACATTATGCAGAGACGTGTCCTTCTTCACTCCTCTCGTAGTCTCCTCACAGACTACCAAATAGTAACAATTTTTCAGTCTAATTAGAAATTCAGGTAAAAGGCACCATTTTTGATAAATAGGAAGCTTAGAGTAGTTGAGATGTTGTTTCTATTTTATCAGTCCAGGTAAACGTGGTATATTTTGATATTATGTAAACGTATGTAATGCTTCAAATGTGTCCTTATGTCTAGAGGTTTTGCAAAGCAGAAATTAAATTATTTGTGTGGTTACTCAAGTTGTTGTGGATATGGGATTAGTCTTCTCTTTGCTGGTAGTTTCAGTTCATTTCTTACTCATGCCAGTGAAGAAAGAAGCCAGCTCTTGGAAATGTGCTGTTTGCTGTGATATTTGAATTATAAGAAATGTATTAAAGCTGTTAGTTTTGTGTATAAATTGCATCTTTTATAAATTGCATCTTTTCTGTAAATTAAAATATTTTCTTGGATTTTTTTTTGTGAAGAAAACTGCTTGGTCTCTTTTTGAATGCCTCAAAAAAATTCATGCTGTTAAAAATGTATGATTTAGATGAGATTTTGGTAAACCGCTCCACACACAAGCACTCTAGAATGAAAAGGTCAAGTACACGTGTCCAACCTTGCTTTAAGCAATAGGATTTGATATTACATTTATGACTGAGATCACAAGAACACATGGGCTTTATATGGGTGTAATTACCCCACTGCAGGAATTAATTATGGATGAAAGTTATATGTCCTCTGAAGTAGACAGGGATCTTTAAATAAGAGATCCTTCATTTTCAAATTGGTGCCATTTCAGACAACTTCATTCACAAAAATTCCCAAACCAACCTAATTCTCTTAGGAATTCTCATCTATGACAGCATTTGTGGTTCAATAATCCAGGAAGAAGTGTGCTGCAACTGTTTAGATGGTGTGAATATTTGCACTTGAAATGAGTAATTATTCTCAATAAGAAAACAAATCAAACACAACCAGAGTGGTTTTGACACTATTTGATGAAATATAGTCACACAAATGTGTCTCTTTTACTAACTATAGAGGCAGTAATGTAGGAGGGGGTTAGGTATTTATAAATTAGTATCAGCTGTATGAAAAAATTAGGTAGCTCCCACCTTGAAGTATAGTAACACATATGGTTTCCTGTGTCATTTTTTTTTTAATTTAAAAATACTTCTAAGTTACCCTCACTATGGTAGAGGAAGAGTGGTATTTTTATTTCGGTAATAATGGTTGAAACTCAAGTAGCCAGCTGCATAGAATTAACCTATTGCTAACCACTGATTTCATGAGATTCACAAGGTGTTAATACGTGGGTACAATAAGCTTGTCTTCATTTTGGAAAGTATTATCTGTTGGTTTGCCTTCTCTTTCACCTTTGAAATGCTGAGTCTCCACCACTTTTTACTGAGGCATTTTTACAGGATGGCAAGTCCTCATTTGATTCACTCCAAATCTTTTCACAGTGCCAAGGAATAATTATTTATGTTTTCAGATTATTTCTCAGGGTTTTAAGGTCCTAGCCACTTCTCTTCTGTTTGTTGTTAGGACTCTGAAGTAGAGGTAATGATATTGAGGTATCCATGTTTGAAAAGGAGAGATACAATCCTTTCTATTATTTCAGTTTAGCTGTAGCCAAAAGTAGAGGGTAACTGTAAAACACATCCTTATTACTGAACCAGTGTCTTTTCACACAATAAAAGGAGTAGTTGGTTTTCTTCATAAATTTTATAAGTGACTTTAGAGCTAAGATTGGCTATTCTTAATACTACCTGTGAGATTTCATAGTTCAGTGTTGTGGCTGATTTAACTTCAAAGGGAAAAAAATCAATGTGAAACTGTAATCCTAAATTGTTTTTCCCAAGGCTTACATAACTGTTACAAAATACAAAGTCGCTTACGAACTGGCTTGCAGGCAATTCACTGACTTTACAAACAATTAGCAGTAAGGTTGTCTTTATGTCATAGTTCTCTTTCATAAATCATATATGGTAAATTACTTTTTCTGTTTGATTTTTATTGGTAGTATTTTTCATGTACCTACAGTACTACTTTGCTCACAGGAATAGTTCCATAAAAAACACATTTCCCTTTAGTGGGGGGAACATGGTATGTTACCCCAATGCACAAAAAACATATTCATGTCAATATAATAAAGGCTGCTCCATCTCGAGCCAATCCTAAGGTGGTGGAGAGGTTTCAGTAAGGTGATGACTGCAATCACTGAGCTGTCTTAAACCTTGGGGGTTTGAACCCAGGGTTTGCACAGGATTATGTGCTTAAGCAGGTAGCTACTGGGTACAAGTTTTCACTGGAGGTGTTGTAGTAAGGTATAGTTGTGCAAGAAAGCCTCTTTGATGGTGATCTCAGTATGTCCTTTCTTTTATAAATATGGATTTAAGTGGAAATTCTGTGGATTTGGAGTTCATCTGCATGTAGTGGTTGGTTTATGCATCTACATAATTGCACAGCTCAGGTGGGTGAGTGGTAATTACCACAGACAGGTCTAAATCACTGTGAAGAAGTTTTGTAAAGAAGTTGTAGGCTATTTTCTTTTGGCCTCAATCATGTGTCTTTGATCTACAAGTGGACTGCTGTAATTGTGATATCGTGAAGCCTCAAAAACAGCAAAGGATTAGAAAACCTATATATTGACTTGCGCATTCAATCAGCTTGCATATGATCTCAGCAGGAAATTCAAAACAAAAGCTAATTTATGGAAAAATATGGAGTTCTAATCACAGTTTAGCTCCATGGGGTTCCAAATAACACACTACAATCTCTACATGCAGATGCTTTCATCTTACATTTCACATTTGGTGACATTCCAAAAGTTCTTATCAAACCTTATTATCATCTTTTATTAAAGCTTATTACATTTCTCCTTATTGCATGTTTGCTGTAATATTCTGTCATTCTTAATATGGAGTAAGAAAGCTTTGATCTTTTCTAGCCAGTCATGAAATGGAAATATGCAACACAAGTGTTTCACTATATACTATAAAGTCCCAGCTCAGTGTGTCCTTTGAACATTGCATTAATTGGCCCCTGTTTCTTTTTCCTTTGGTTTGTAAATCTTTTCATCAGATTACACTTCTCTGTGCCATCAACATGCAAGTAGGTTATGCCTGATCATATAGTGCCACTTAATTATTATTATATCCTTCAAGAGATTTGTGAGGGTTTTGTTTGGTTTGGGGTGTTTGGTTTTTTTGTAGTAAATAAGGGGTTTGAAATATAAAAATGGTTGGACGATTCATCAATGCTCTTGCCTAAGAAAGGTGTTCCCATCAAATTTTGAGACATTGCATTGTCATTGCTTTTCTTAACATTCCTACATTATGAGGGCTGTGATCTAAAGGATGAAGCAAGACTTCTGTTGGAGTCTTGTGGAAAAAAACCTGAAACAGGTAAGGACCAACCTGAACCTCAGCTGTTTTCCAGGAAGCAAGTTTAAGGATGGAAAGGAAGGAGTCAAAGATTGAGAAGGAATAATGTAAAGCATTGCCTGAAGGAATAAAGAAAAGTTATCTCCCCCTACAATACTTGCAAACAAAATCACTGATTATGACTTTATTAGATAGAAACCCAAAATTTACAGAATGTTTTTATGCCTTTGTGTGAACTAAAGGAGACAAAAGAGCCCTTGTCTCAAAAGAGTCAGAAGTCTAATTTGCACTTCCCCATCTTCTCTGTACCTGTAATGATTTCTCACCATCTTGTTAGATTGTAAACAACATTAGCTGGGGAAAAAAAATAAAAATAAGCTGTGTTCAGGAGAAAGCCCAGGGTAATACTGAAGACTATTTAGGTAATACTGAAGACTATTATAAAATGGTTGTCTGTTCATCAGAATAAATGGACAAATCTGAAACAAGATACAACAGATACATGTTACTTAAATAAGAGGCTACTGAATAATGATCTTTGTTTCTGTTTTAAGAAATCTGAATTTTCCCTTAAGCTTTGAATGTGCCTCACATAATTCAGTTGACAGAATTAGACCATTGTTACATAAAAGTCCCTGTCTTGACAACTGAAATGAGACATATAGCAGTACAAGTTTTCAGAGGAATAAATGTTCCATTTGGGGGTGAATGTAGTAAAAATATTTGCTCCAAGACTACCACACATCTTTGTTAACAGTTCAAATGCAACAATACTTTTAAATGGCATGTAATAATCTATGATTAGCAACCAAAGAGAGTAAGTTAGAGTAGATAGCTAATATATCTTTGTTGCTATATTTTTCTAGGCAAATTTTTGTGATGTTTTGCAAATTCTTTGTTAAAAGGTTTCAAGAGAAAGTGAGGAGTAGACTAGAAAGGTTGGATTTTTTTGCAGATGAAACAGTAAGATCAATAGGATTAAAGGGTGAAGGCCATACTTTTTCAGTTACTGTATTGATCTTGACAGATATTACTAAGTTTTTCATATAATGCTATACTAAAATGTTTTACATTCAGAGTATATATTCCGCAACTTTTATAAGATGCTGCTGGTGTCTAATTTTTTGAAGATGCTCAAAAGCGTGTACTTTAAAGCTATTTTAAATTTAGAAATAACAGGCTTTTTGTTGATTTGAGAAAAACTGTAATAAATAAAGGACCTGTCTTTGTAACTTTTAATTCACTTTATTTAAAATTTTAATTAATAATTTTTACTTCACTGTTTGATCTGCAGCAACATCCAAGGTATCATATTATCTGAGAAAAAAGCAAGTGAATGCAAATCACTGACAGTTCATTTGCACATCTGCTGGTCCACTTCAGGTCCTTCAGAATAAAATAGGTTTAGTTTCTAATTATGGCTGCAAGAAAAATATATGGAAGATAATTTAAAAAACCACTTCAGTGTTCAAATATTTCATTTTAAAATGTATTGCCAACAGGGAGATGAACTAGAAGATAATCCTTCAAGAAGATTGAGCAATAATTGCAATTTGCTTAGTTTAAATTATAATCTTACTGCATTGCTTTAAGTATAAGTTATATTCACTTTTCCTTGCATGCAGGTATGCATATATATTATTCTATTAATTCTAGGGAAGCAATTTTGTAAATCATGGTTTGAAAGCACCAGCACGCAGAACTATATAGCAGTGGAAGTCCTGGAAGATGAGTTCAATATCTTACCAAGGTGCTCATCTTCAAGCACAACTTCATTAATAATAACACTGGATTAGCATACTTTGTAAAACACATGGGAGAAGGGGAGGAGGGGGACCACCATCCTTCCGTTCCTCCTGCCAACTGTCCCCACCGTGCTGAGTTCTTTATGTTTGTAGAACACACGCCATAGGCCTTATCTTCAGAGGTCTTGGGAAGATACTTGCTCCTCACAGATAGCCAGTGTTTTTTCTTTCTACTGTTAGTTTTTCATCTGTCGTTATTCTAAGAAAAGCTGGAGGAACACTGGAAGTCCACTTCCCAATTTAGGCAACTCTGTTTCTTCTTTCTACTTCAAAGAATCCCCCCAGCTGTGAATTCTTGTTCCCCCAAAATACCCTGTGTCACCTTTGGAATTCTTTTTTGAAAAAAACAAGTTTGCCAGATGCAGAATGGAATCTGTTGAATTGCTGGCTCTTCTGACCAGTACTTCAAAGAGTTACCTCTCCAGTTCCTACTACTGTGAATAAAGCCCCTGCTTGTATATGTATGGTTTTGTTTGTGCATCCTTATCATCTGCATCTGTAATGCTTTCACCTGCACAACTCACAGGGTTTGCCACGCCCTTTGTTTTTCACATGACCCTAGTTGTTATTTATAGTACTTTAGAGAAAGTTGTGGTTTATCATGGTGAGTTACAGTAGAGACACCCTTGAATTTTGACCAGAATAATAAATAAGTTTTGCTGGGTTTTGCTTTATATTGCTATCCAAAGAAAAGAATACTTTTCCTTCCTGATGGCAATCATAAACCTCAGCATAGTGTGTGTATTCACATCTTAGTCCAAACTTTGTTCAGAGCTACATCCTGGATACTGGATCATGCTAACACCTGTCTATTTTATGAACTAGATGTCCATATCCTCTTACCATTCCGGGGTGGGGGGGGGGGAATTCAGATAAGTCCAGTTCTTGCTGAATGGAGCAACAGCTACATAAATTGGTTTTCTGTTAAAATTCTTTTTTGTGCCTCTCACACCTTTGGCAGAAGAGAACTTTGAGATAGTGAGCAAGGCGGAAAAGGGAAGGCACTCCCCAGCTGAATGCAGCAGGTAGTTGTCAGCTCTCACAGTTCTAGTTCTGCCACGTAGTTACATAAATTATCCTTTTCTCTTATGACCTACTAATAAGGAGACTGATTTCTTTTTGGATGCTGAAGAAAGTCTGGAAGAGGGATTTGAAGTGATAATGCAGTGTATTTGCTCAAGAACAAGTTCCATATAAAGGGAATGCATAAAGCACAACAGTACTAGCTTGAGAAAGAAGCATGCATAACAAATGGGCTGGCAACGACAAAAGAATGAAAAACCCTGATAGCCTGCAACTTCTTCCTGAAGCACATCATTGCAAAATGTTTTACATGGTGTAAACTAGTCATATTTTTGCAAGTGTTTGCTCTGAAATGTATTCTTAGTTGCTATTTTAATTATTAAGTGGACATGAAGGTTTTGTAGACTGGTTACAAGCCAAAATAACTAGACCTCAATTACACATTGAAAGTCAAGATCAACCAAGCTTGAAAAAGCAGTTTAAGGTGGTTCAGAAACCTTTCAGTGAACCGTGTGGTGACAGGTGCTAAGCATGCCCAGTAGCCTGCAACAAATGTTTATGTTAGCATCAAGGCTACTGTAGGTATAAATACATTCCTTCAATCTGAGCTCTGAATTTTTTCAATATTGGAGTCCATTTTTGGCATGAAAGTTGTGGGAGAGAGTGAGGGAGCAAAAGTCCAACTGTTAATTTGGTTACCACTTTTATGTTTGAGATCTGTTCTGGTGAATTTAGCCATATCTGTCAGTAGCTCCCAGACAAGACACTGGTGCTGTGTTCATGCCAAGAGCAGCCCAGATCCTGGGAAGCTTTCTTGTCTCTGATACCTCTTCTTCCCACTCTGTTGGAGGGAATGAACTCCTCATCATCTAAACTATCCCTGCATCCTGAAGGCTGGCCATGCAGATAATTTGTCCAGGAGCAGTACAAGTATCACCTTAAACAACTCAGTCCCAAAGAAAATCCTGTCATAGCTTCAGCAAATGAAGATATTCTCTTGCTAGCTAGAGATTACTTTGCAGAATAGATATGGGGACTGAAACAGCAGAATAGGAAGAAGATCCTAGAAAGTCATAGAATAGGTGATGACCTCTGAGATCATCAAGTCCACCTGTCCACCTAGCACCACCACCATGTTTACCATTAAACTGTGTCCTCAAGAGCCATGTCCACACAGGTTTTTGAACATCTGGGGATGGTGACTCCCCTTCTTCTCTGGACAGTTTGTTTCAATGTTTTACAACCTCAGAATCACAGACTATTCTGAGTTGGAAGGGACCCACAAGGATCATTGAGTCCCTTGCAAGGAAAAGATTTTTCCTAATACCTAATCTAAACCTCTGCTGGCATAAATTGAGGGTGTTTCCTCTCGGCCTGTTAACTTGTTACCTGGTAATAGAGACTGATACCCACCTCACTTCAGCCTGATTTCACCACTCTCTGGGCCTGGCCATCCAGTCAGTTTTTAACCCAGCAAAGAGTACACCCACCACACCATGGGAAACCAGTTTCTCCAGGAGAATGCTGTGGGACATGGTGTCAAAGGCTTTACTAAAGTCTGAGTAGATGACATCCACAGCCTTTCCCTCATCCACTAAGCAGGTCACTTTGTCACAGAAAGAGATCAGGTTGGTCAAGCAGGACCTACTTTTCCTGAACTAATGCTGTCTGGGCCTGATCCTCAGGTTGTCCTGTAACGTGTTGCATGATGGCACTCAAGATGATCTACTCCATGATCTTCCCAGCACTGAGGTCAGGCTGACAGGCCTGTAGTTCCTTGCAATTCTCTCTCCAGCCCTTCTTGTATATGGGCATCATATTTGTCAACATCAGTGACCTGAGACCCTCCCCACTGAGCAGGAGTGCCGGTAAAGGATTGAAAGTGGCTTGTCAAGCTCTTCCACCAGCTCCCTCAGTACCCTTGGTTGAATCCCATCTGGCACCAGGGACTTGTGTGTGTCCAAGTTGCATAGCAGGTCACTGACCATTTCCCCTTGGATTATGGCACCTTCATTCTGCTCTCTGTCTCTGTCTTCCAGCTCCAGGGGCTGGATACCTTCATGACAACTGGTCTTGTTATTAACAGCTGAGGCGAAGAAGGCATTAAGTACCTCAGCCTTTGCCTCATCTTTTGTCACTGTTTATCCAAAAAAGGATAGAGTTTGTCGTTAGCCCTGCTTTTCTTGCTGATGTATTTATAAAAGCACTTCTTATCATCTTTTACAGCAGTGGCCAGATTAAGTTCTAGATGGGCTTTGTCCCTGCATGGCCTCACAACATCCTTGTAGTCCTACTATGCTGCTGGCACTTTTTTCCAGAGACAATAAACCCGCTTTTTCCTCATGAGTTCCATCCAAAGCTCTTTGTTCATCCAAGCCATTCTTCTTCCCCACTGGCTCATCTTTCAGCACATGGGGACTGCCTGCATCTGTGCCTCTAAGATTTCCTTCTTTAAAGCACATCTATCCTTCCTAGACTCCTTTTACTCTTCCTGTTCCACAATGGGAGCAATCAGCCCAGTCTGATATAAGTAAAATGAGGCATTTGTTAGGGTTTGTGGGCACATTTGGAATTGTGATAACCTGTCTTTTCTCTCATCCTCTGAGGATTCATCCATGCTTGCAGCTGTGGGTTATGTGGATGGAGTTGATCCATGACCACAATGATCACAATCTGCATGCCTTCTGGCCGGAGGCATCTGGCATTGTCAGATAAGTCCTTGCTTCTGTCAAAGTTATACCACTGTTGAAAGTCGTTCCAGTGTTGGTGCCTTCATAGATTGACAGACTGAGAACTAGTAACTCTGGGAAGGGTCTTTTCACTTCATTGTTATTCTCTAACACCAAGTAAATGCCGAATTGAGTGGGAATAAACCAGACCTGACTGGCAATATTTAACCCAAAAATCAAGAAACTGTCTTACATTAGATTTGGGACTAAAATGACAGTAGGAAACATAGAAATTTATTTTGCTTCATATGGTTTTGCTTTAATTTTACTTCATATATCAAATTCTTTACAGTAAGAAAGAAGCCCACAATTTTCTGAACACAGCAGAAACAGAGAAGGGGATTGAACTCTTACATCCCTATCCCAGAGGTGGAAGAAAGCCCTCATGCCTTTCTAGATCACAGGAAATCAGTCTGCCTGCATCCATCTCCCTTTGGAGATTCAGAACTAGTTCATACCATTGGACTTGAAGGTTTCAGATACCCTGCTGAGGTACCAGTACCAGGTGCTGCTTATTAGATTCATGGTGACATCAACAATTTTTGTCAGGTGCCTCGTTGTCCTTATAAAGCTGATAAAACCTTAAAGTCTGCTTTTATATTGATGGCTGGCTGAGAGGAGACCAGTTCTGAGTGACAAAAAAGTGCCTGAATTTGTCTTAACAAAACAATTTACCCATGTTCTTAAGTTCCCTATGTCTAACAAAATTCTACCTCGTATTTTGATACTTTATCAACAAGCGTGTTTCTTTCATAGTGTTCTCATATGTTTGTAGTGAAAGGAGGATTATCTAAATTCCATAGCACTGTCTCAGAGAGATTACATAATCGAATTATTTATTGTATTAGTACATATTGCAAGTCTTGGGTTGTCACTGGAATTGTCTAGCAACATTTTTTTGTCTGCTTAAAAAATACTCCTGTATTCACAATCTGTGAAACAACTGCATATATCCATCTGTTCATTTTTATTAGACATTGTTTATTGAACTTGTTGCTAATTCATTGTCCAAGTTGAGAGAGGAATAGTATTTTTGATGGATACAATGAACACTCACTATCTCTGACAGTAAACTAGAGCGGGACTGACATCAGTACAAACACAAAGAGAAGGTAATTGTCACTTACCTTGTAGTAACTATGATTCTGTGAGATGTCATCAATATAGATCCCACAATCCTTGCCTTTGAAGACTTCAAATTCCAGCTGTTTTGAATTATGAGGAAATGGCTAAAAGGTCATGTTAGAGCCTCCCCTTCTGATCTTCCAGTGGACCATGAAGAGGCATGGGGCATGTACACAGTGTCAGCAGATGTTAATGTTGTTCTGAGCTCATGTGTTTGAAAGAAATGAACTTCTAGAGTTACAAAATTCATGTCACATTCTTTTTTTTAATACTTAAGAATTAATAAATGGGGTGAGAAAACAACAAAGTTAAGAAAGGTTATTTAAAGCTCCAGACTGAAAAGAAATGTACTGGGTTTAAATGATGAAATGTTTAGCTATTTGCGGACTTCCATTGCTTCCAGTGAAATGAACAGTATAACAGATAGTAGAATTTGACCCCAGTGATTTTGTTGAAATGTATTAAAATATATACAATCATCAGATGATTAATACATAAATAAAGATTTCAGCTGAGGTAGGGTCAAAATAAAAATGGGTGATTCTAGTGATGTGCTAAAAATGGTGGTGGTCAGATTTTTGGTTTAGCAAGAGATGAGGGGAGGGAAAGTTTTTAGGGTCAGGGAACATTCTACATTATCAGGCTTTGACAGGCAATTTAAGGTCTGAGAAGGAAGAGTAATAGTGGAGTCAGAGACTTGAAACAAAGAGAATATGTCATCTGTAGTGAGGATTTCATTCTTTGAAGTATTCAGTAGTAGGTCTTTAGTTGCATTTTGGTTTTTCGTGTTGTTTAAGGTAAGGGGGAAGGTTTAAGGCAAAGCCCTGGCAGACAGTGTCTTAATTCTGCAGTTTTTGCTGTCTGCCTGACTGAACTTCCTCTGACGCTTGTTGATCTTTAAGTAAGGGTTGCCATGGTCAGTATAGAAAGATTGAAAGATCAGGGAGGAAACCAAAAGGGATGGAGAATTTTTTGTCATTTGGATAGAAGGAATAAATAAATTAATTACATTGACTATAGCAGTGATCTGCTTCAGAGACAGAAGGAGCAAAACAAGAAAGTATAGTGAATTATCTTCCTTATATTTTGCACTAATAGTTAAAATACATGATTACAGATTTTTTTCCAGTGTATTTTTATTCCCTAGTAGCAGTGAAAGAACTGCTGTCATGAAATGAGGAAGCCCATGGTATATCAAATGCAAAATAGCATAATTACTATAAAATTAATTTTTGTGGTATTATAGAGATGTTGGAAAAGAAGGAAATAATCCACAAATAGCACACGTGTGTGTGTGTTATGTGTATCACAGTATAGCATTAAAGTGATTTGCTTTTCCGTATTTTTGCTTTACAATTTTAGGCACGGGGCTCATTCCTTAGTCCCTGGTGATATCAAGGTTCCATCAATTCCCCCTAACGCCACGGAAGGTTGACTCTGTCTTTCATAATTAACTTAGCTAAACTTTTTAACATGGTATCACCTCTCTAATAGACATAGTTGTGTGGAATTAAGTAGTTCGGGAAGTTAGCTTATGCGTTACCATTATCAGTGCAAAGCGTCCCAGTGTCTCTGGTTCTGCTCATAGTCTTGGCCTTTTTCTGTAGATGAATGTGAGGGATGGGCATGTAACTGGAGATTGTGCAGGGTGTTGTTGACAGCATAAAGTGTTCATGTCTTAGGTCAGCCCTGCAACACCCACAGCACCCTCCTTTCTCTCCTGCATTTTTCCTTTTCTCTTTCTGGCTAACCATGACAGATCCATTTGCGGGGGAAATCATTTATTTTAGTAGGTCATTTAGGAGCTCATTGTCTCTTCAGAATCAAAAATGAAATAAAAGAGAAAAGAACATAATTACTGCCTCTCCTTTTGAACATTGATTTGGGACCGGTAAGAGGTTCAAAATTAAACTGGTGAGCTTTCTGTCAACTGCATCCACCGAAAGCACTGTATCATTAAAGGATAGTGGCAGTAATTGCTTAGTGCCATTGCTGTGTTGAACTATTAGTCTGCAAATGCTTGTTCATGTAATTTAATTTTTTAATGTATGGGTTGCTATTCCAATGAGAAGCATGAAAAGTCATTATTTGTGGTATTTGTCAACATGGTTTAAAGCATCAAATAACCTGTATCCTCTACCACCAGCAATGCATCTATTTGGCCTCAACTGGCAATTACAGCAAACTGAAAATGATACATTTGAGAATGGAAAAGTGAATTCTGATGCTGTGCCAACACATCCTGTAACAGTACCTGCTGGAGAAAATGGTAAGTGAAACGGGCACCAATTTTTTTCCTTCTTTTGGAACGTTTCCTTCCTTTGTGTCTTGCATCACCAGAATTTAACAGTGTTCCTTCAAAACTCTGTATATTTCATGAAGTACAGAACATTTGTAAGTAATATTAATTTAAATAGATAAACAGGAGAGCAGTTTCTGCTACCTAGCATATGGGGGCCATGGATCCTCAGCAATAATGTTGATCTTTCTAGGAAAGTTAGCTGTCAACCAAAACTCCTCATAGGAATTTACATGTATCATTTGATAAGGATAGAAAAGCTCTCATCCAGAGAAGGAGAAACTCTGCTTACTCTAAAATATCTGGTCATGCAGGTTTTTGTGGCAGAGATAGCAGCATAGTGCTGAGGCTGGCTCAGACCATCCTGCCTTAGAGGTCATAGGGAATGGGGTCTTGCACTGAAGAAATGGCCACAACAAAGCCAGGGAGCCCAAGGTGACAGGACACACTGTTTCATAAGGGGGACCTGATGCCAAGATTCAGTCTTTGGGAGTTCCAGTGTTTTGGATAAAACATTTTGTGTGTGGGTGTGTTCCCCCCACTCCTTCCCCCACCGCCCGCCATCATAATCTCTTCTCTGGAGAAAAGGCATGTCAGAAGATTTTGCGTATTTCTGAAGCTTCTCTCTTAATTGTATTCAGAAGACAAGTCATGATCAAGGAGCTATGTATGGCATCATGTCCTTACTATGGAATAGCTTGGGTTTTTCTTTATAGAAGATGATCCTTTCTTTTCTTTTTCTTTAATTTCTTTCTGAAATTTAGTAGGTCAGATATAATATGTTCATTTTTTTTCTCAAAGTCTCTAGCATGTAATGTTGAGTCTGAATCATCCAACCAAGTTATAAAGTAAGAAAAAAAACTTTCTTAATTTTGTTGTAGGAGCTTTTAAAATACAAACCACATAAGGGGATTATTTTTTATCGACCTTTTTCCATGTTGCCCTTTAAAATTCTCAAAACATTTAAGAGCTTGTGCACTTTTGGCAAACAGAGGCTTCAAAATCAATAGGTTTTGAATGGAAAACTTGATTTAAATGGTTGATGAATGCAGTGTTTGCTTCATTACACAAAAATCCATTTTCCCATTCACAAGGTACAACTGACCTCCTTACCACTGAGAATGAGGAAGCCTCTGCCAGCAGTTGACATCTGGAAAATTTTTCAAGTTATTACAGCTCCAAGTTATAGAAAAGATATAGCTCAGTTCACTCTTTTTGTTGTCTTTGTAAGCCTATGAAACTTCTCCAGTAGGACTTTTTCTTCTTTCATTTCTTTACCCTACTGCCTTTTTCTTGCAGTTAGTCATTCTCTCTGAATTCTTGTTTTGAATGAATAGCAAAAAGCTACTCAATGGTTAATGAATACTGTTGCTGCAGTGACAGCTCATCATCCCATTGTCTTCTGCCCTCAATAGCCAATATACTTTCTTGTGTAAAATATATTGATGTTTTTGTGAATATTTTATAACCACTAATTGTTCTCTTTCCCTTGATAATTTTAAAATTTTTTTGCAAACTAAAACATGTCATATGCTGCCTCAAAAATAAAAGAAAATAACAAATATATTGCATCCCATTTTTCCTTCCTTTGGTCCCTAAATACTGTGCAAGAGAACAGGGTTAATTCTGTCAGTGTTAAAATGCTGTCCTCTGCAGAATATAGTAAGTGGTCATTTATCAGCATACATCCATACTAAGCAACAGACAGACCAGAGAATGCACATTTTAAACCACAAAAGAAAGACAGGTTAGGCAGAAAGGAACGTGTGATGACTAGATGTGAAATTTAAGGGCCAGGGTCACTGTTCTGTCATACTAGTTACTGAAAACTGTAAGGAAGAATCAATGAAGCCTTGACTTGAATATTTTGACAGCTGAACAACTTCCAGTACCGCCCCTCTTTAGTCCCCTGGTAATATCCTGATAACTGATTTAGACTTGAGAAATTCCAAGTAAAAGTAAATGAACGTGACATTCCATGTTTTGATTTAAAGCTCTGTGTAAGAACTGATACTGTTTAGAAAGCAAAAAGGTCATGATGACACTACAGAGTTCTTATGCTCATTGAGATACAGCAGGGAACAAAGAATAATTAGCACCCTAACCTTAAGAGGGCAAGCAGCCAGTGGCTATTTTGAGAAAGGTACTGGATGCTAAAGGGACATGTGGCTATAGGGTAAAACTACCTCGTTCTTGGTGAAGAAAATGGGAGTCCATAGGAATATTAGCTGCAAAGTTATGAATCCCAATAATTAGTCTTTTCTGGCAAGTTGGTCAAAATATTTGATAAACACTACCTGCTCAGGCTGTCTCGTTCTTTTCAGTAGTACAAGGCAGTAGTTTTTCATGTGAAATTTAGAAATAGGGGAAGCTGCAGATCAATACTGCAAACAAGTGCTTATTGTTTAGTGATTACCAGTTATCAGTGTGTGAATTTATACTGCACAATATGCTTAAATTTGAAGAAAGGAGTAAAAAACAAATGATTAAATAAACTGGAATAGCGAATACAGATCCATCTTCTAAAACAACATATTAACATCATGAAAGGTTAAGTCCAAAGTTAGAAAAGCATCAGACTCATCCTGAAAAATGTAAAAAAAATGATTTCTTTGAGATCAGATATTTCACTGTCTCTTCTCAGCAAAACTCTGATCAATATGGTAATGCTGTGAGATATTTTCAGTGACTGGAACACCACTATGACACAACTCTGATGATAATACAAGCCCCCACTCAAGGCCTTTCAGCAGTGCTTCTGTACCTGTTTAATTCAACAGCAGTCTTGGTTCATCTTAAATGCACAAAAAGTGGTGAGGGTCAATCTGTGACCTCACCTGGCATTTCAGATTTTAATCTATTTTTTTTACAGTCTAAATGTTTGCAAAAAGGTTGTCTCAGTTTGTTCCATCAAATGATGAATAATGTAGAATTTAAACATAAAAGACAGGGCACCATTGTCACTTCTTCAGAACACTCGTATGCAAACAAGTCAGCATCACATTCAAATGGATTTAGTTCAATCTTTATAATAGACTAGCTGCTGCAAAAAAAATTGGTAAAAGCATAGCAAACTCTAAGACTATAATGACAGTTCCATTTTTCTTTATATTACTTTGCTCAAGCCTCACCTTGATGTGCCAGCTGCTTAAATATGGCATTAAGTACTCCAGAGTTAAGGTGTGTTGGTAAGCAAATTCTTACACTCATCTTTGCATCCTAGTCTATATTTGACAATACTGATTCAATCATATTGAAGTAGGCTTTGACCCTGGCTCCGGCTTCCAAGACTGCCTATGTTCACCTGCACAGCTTGGAGTTAGCACCTGAGTATCAGACTTGAGTGTCTGGCCTCCAGCAAATTCATCATCCCACTTGTTAAAGCTGGGTGGTGATGGTTTTTGCAAAACTCTTTTTTAGTGCATCATTTGTAGTAGTAATTGTGTTTCCTACAAATCTGGCAGATAGAAGACACTACAGCAACTAAAACCACGGTGTGTTTGCTGATGATCTTTGAGAAAGGCTTGTAATCTTTGCCTGTTTTTGTACAATAAGGGGCAATGGGGAGATCTCAGAGCTATCACAGACCTGTACTGTCTATAGTGTTCAGCCCCTTGCCTTCAGGGCCACCAACTTGGGCTGGAACAGTTTTACCCTTTAATTTATTTGACAGTGCTTCACCAGGATGGCACAGAGCCTTACAGACTGGATGATATTTTCTGTTCCAGTGGTTCAGTGTAAATTCAGTGTTTGTTGCCTGGACTTAGCCACTTGAACAAAAAGTTTGTTGGGGGTGTTCTGAGTTTATGATGCGGTTTTCTTCTTCTTCAATGCCACAAACAGTAGGCCAATTTTTCAGTGTTAGGATTTGACACCACATGTCTTTTGCATGTTGGCATCTTCTTTGCTTCTTGTTGGCATTTCCAAGCCATCATCACTGACCTCCTAAGCCTAACTGACAGTTGCACAAATGCTTTATAGAGCAAAATCATTAATGCACTTCTGTTCCTGGGAATTCTTAGTGATGGGACTGCAAGATAAATACAGATGATAATAAAAAAGCAGGTAAAGGACCAGATGATGACATGCTAGTATACAATTTGTTCAGGAAACAGTAAGGGTATGGAGGTGGATAGGGAGGTGATAACAACCTTAGGACTAAGGGTCTGTACTGTAGAGGATGTAGGTGTTATGGGGAGCAAAAGCATAAGAACATTAGCACAATGGAACAAGAAACATTGCCTTCATGGTGGGGGGAACACAAAACAAAAAATAGGAAACTGGAACTGTAGACATTATTAGTATTGTATAAATGCTCTCATATCTAACGTGGAAAAGATTGTATATTAGCTCTCTTGACTGCTTATGTTTATATATCTATTATTCTTAAAATCTGTATGCTGCATTTCCCTTTAATTTTTTTTTAGTGTGAGACTTCATTCTGGAAAACCCCTGTTAACATACTTGGAGGAAAAAAATAGGTTTATGTAGATCCTAAACTGTTTCTGTAATACTCATCTTTAGGGATGCTACGGCCTTTTTTAATTGGTAGATATTTGTGGTATTTTTGCCTATTTATTCCAAATCAAAGAATTCCTGGGACTATGTATTCAGAAAGATTGTCAGGTAACATTTTTTCTGAGGTTATTCTAACTATATGAAAGATGATTAAAAGCCAGAAAGGAACACTAATTTTCCATCTCCTTATTATTCTAATCTGTCAGGAAAATTAGGGGGATTTGCACAAGAAAACAACACTATAGATTCTGGAGAACTTGATATAGGCCGAAGAGCGATACAAGAAGTTCCCCCTGGAATTTTTTGGAGATCACAACTCTTCATTGATCAACCACAATTTCTAAAATTCAATATATCCCTTCAGAAAGATGCATTGATTGGAGTATATGGTCGAAAAGGCTTACCACCTTCACACACTCAGGTGAGAACTGCTCGCATTACAGGACGTGTTATTGAAAACTGTGAGCTTTTATCTTTTATATCATTTTTGTCTCTCAGGAATACATCCTTTTCTTTCCATTTTCCTGATTTTTTTTTACCTTTTTTATACTTTATTGATCTCATGTGATGTCCAGAACAGTTGTAATACCCTTAAGTGTTGGGATCCAAAATGGAGGTGGAGAGTGTTCTTATTTTATGAGCTGTTCTAATGCCTAATCAATGATGATGCTTTGATACGGAGTTGTTTCATGCACAACCTGTTGGTACATTTTTCCTTCTGTTCTACATAGACATATCTTTAAAAACCTAAGCAAACGAATAGAGCAACTTACAGCTTTATGTGTGATTGAAACTGTCTGACCAACAGCACATGAGCCAAATTTCCAAAGAAGAAGACAAGCAAATGCTGAAGTATTTGCAGCTTCGTTTATCACTAAATAAATGCATAAAAGAAAAAATATCTACAAAGATATGGTGAACTGGGGTTGTAAAAGTGACGCTCTCTAGATGTCTAGTATCTTGAAACTTTGTTCTTAAGTGTCTCAGAGGGTTTATTCTGTTTCACCCCTCAGATTTCTAATGACACCTTTTATTGCACATGGCCAGAACTTGGCCTAGTAACAAAGACAGACTTTGTATCCATAGTTAGAGAACAGTTAAAGTATAAAAGAATGAACAGTCTTCTGGATTGGCAGGAGAAAGGGAGAATCATTGCCCGCGATGATATTTTAGAATCGATTGTATTCATGTTTTATTTTAAAGATTTAAGACCCTCCAAGCTTAGGTTTCTTTCAGTGCAATATTTGTCCAAGGACTGGCTCTGATCCGTTTTTCCACCAGAAAAGGTACCTCAGCTCATGCACTTCTACCCCATTTGGAGCAGCACCTTACTGATTTATATTTTAAGAGTATGGATTTGCCCTGGACACAGAATCTAATTATAGCAACCTAATGGTATAATTGGATCAAAGCTTGACTGATTGTGCCCGATACATTGTTGCAACAGCAAATCCATAACTGCAAAATTAATATATTTTATTTCAATCCCATATCTTTTAATTTTGATTTTTGTGCTACTGTGCTATTTAAATTTATTTTGCTTTTTTGTTCAAACACATTTTTTTAAAGATGCAGAACATAGAAATGTACCTAATTGCTACACCTATTTAATAGTCGCAAACCACAGAGAAAGGGTCAGCAAAGCAGCTAAAACTGCAGAATTGTTTACTAACTTTATTTTTTAGTTCAGTTTCTATTAAACTACAAACACGTTACTGAATGTGGGAAATGCACTTATGTTTACTTAAGAATTTGATCCTCATAAAAATTATTAAATGGATTTTCTTTGCACCTTCATGTATGAACACCCACCCAGGCTGACAACAAGCACGAGAAATCCTAGCGTAAAGAAAATTGATTTAGAAAGTTATCAGCCATTGGAAGTATGGGTTTGGAATACAAATGCCATCTCAGTGATAACAATAATAACAGGAGTTAGGGGAATACATATGTGGCAAGAATGAATAAAACTGAAGAAGTTGCTTTGAACTGTGCATTTGTATGAGAAGTTATGCAAGTAGGTATGTCTGTACAAGAATGATCCTTACCTGATTCCTTATCTTGTTAAGAGGTTGAAAATAAGATTGCCCTTCATCCAAAAACACAGAAAGGGACACCTCTAAATCTGTTATCCATCACATGTTTTACACAGACTCCAGGTTCTTATTAATGCTTAAGTATAATATAAGAAATAGAAACATACTCAAATCCTGCTACTGTATTTCTGTAGTTTCTGCGACATTTTGGATATATTGTTCCCAGGATATAGGTCAAGCTCTCTTGTCCTATTTTTGCCTGGTATATAATTTTTTACAAACCATTGACTGACACTTGATGCATTGAAAAATTAGGCATGCTTACTTATCAGTGCCCTAGTGAACTTACAGGGCTGCTGAGGAATCCCAAGGGTGCAGGTTTGTCAGAATGTTTATATGGCCTTGAACCCAGTGATGTCTAGTTTAGGTGCCTGAGATAAAGTCCGTATGTAATCTCCTAAAAATGCAGTTTCAGTGAAAGCTTGTAGGGGTTTTTTGTGCCAATGCTTCTGCACATGGAGCAAAAAAAAATGGAGTAAAATATCTCTCAATGGTTTAGGCTTTTCTCCAACGAAGTTATAACACAGGACTTTGATGAAGACACAACTTGAAGTGGTAAAATATATATTTTACCAAAGTAGCTATATAAACAATATAAGGCATTTAGGCAAAAAGACATATAATGAAATAGAACACTGAGGGAATTGCAAGCATAAATCCATTTATTGCTTTCTCATTTCCCCTAACCCTCATGGCTTATACTGACAAAAGTTCCTAACTGCACACCAGGTATAGCTACCAGGGTCAGTCAGACTGACAGTTGATGTTGGGCTTCCATGCATCCTTCCCTCACACAAGGCAGCTTGCTCTAAATATCATCGGAACATAGTAGAAAAACACATGAATGTCCACTCTGAGTTTGATCAAAGGCCCATCTAGCCCAGCATTCTGTCTGTGTTTGTGGCTATACATAGAGATTAATATGGCAGAATGACAGTTCTGTAGTTTTAGTTCCCACAATATGCTTCTGACCTCCATAAGTCTGAAGGACTTTGCTGAGTCAAAGATGCCATCTTTGTATTTTATATAAGCCTTGGATAGATGTTTTTTTCCTGTGAATTTGTGTAGTCACCTTTGAACTTATGGAAGCTTTTAGCATCTGTGATATTTGCAGCAAGGCATAACTGCACATCTCACACTACTCCTCAATGTGTTTTGAGACAGCGTCCCTGTAGTTTTTGTTTGACCTGCTGTTAGTAGTATTTTGGAAGAGGCAGTGGAGAAATTCTCACATATTTCTTCTCCATGCCACCTTTGACTTATAGATCTCTATTTTCATCAGTGTGTTGTGGTTTTTCCAGTTTTTCTCATAATTTTTATGAAAGCTTCTTCAATCCTTTGGTCATCCTTTGCCTTTTCTGAAAGTCCTCCAGTTTTAATGCAGCCTTTTTGAGGTGTGGAGACTAGAACAACTCAGAACATAACAAGCATTTAACTATGATGGTTTCATACAATGCCTTAATGCTGTTTGGTTTGTTTTTTTAATCATAGGACTGATATTTCCATAGATCTGTCTACCATAGCTCCAAAATCTCATCCCAAAATGACAAAAATCAGCTCAGAGCCCACATGTATGTGTAAAGCTAGAGTTGTTTCATGAGGATTTGAAAAGTAGGATCTCGCCCATATACGTCACTTAATGTCTGCATCTCTTGAATGCGATCTGCCCTTACCTCCCAGTCAGAGTGACAAGTGCTAATAACAAAATTTGTGCAAATGAGCAACTGCTGCTTGTCTCTCAAATGTCAGTATTTGAGTTTTCAGATCTTTTGTTAAATAATAGAAAACTCACTCCTATATGCACTCTGCCAGCATTTGTAAAGTTGCCTAGTCACCTGTCCCCCTCCAGTATCTTTGTTCAAGTGCCTGTTATACCCTATATGTGTAACCACACACCACAATCTTCTTTAGCTCCCTCCTTACAGCTTCAGTTTTTCTCCATTGTCACCTTTGACTGTAATGCAAAACTTGCCTATTATATTTACCACCTAGTTCTCCACTTCTCTCCTGTACCCTTTGCCTGTTTATCCACCTCTTTTTTTACCCAGTTAAAACCTGACAGTGAGTAAGAGGAAAGTGGAGTCACTATCTGTACATAACTGTACAACTTCCGATGCCAGAGATCCTACCAGAATGAGGGACATAATGAAAGTATAGAAATGAGCTTTGGAGAGATCTCAAGAAATCTTAGTTTACACTCTTGTCTTGGAACAGGATGACTTGTATATATAAACCATTCCTATCAGTTGTTTAGCGCTTCATTATTAAATAACAGAATGCAGCAAATTTAACTCTTGTTCTGTCCTATAATACAAAATAATAGGGATGCAGCATATAGGAAATGGCCTGATGTGTTGTAATCTAGAAAGAATTTTTGGTTTTCTTGCTGCATTCTCTTTAGGTTCCAAATTTAGTCTCAAACGCAGCTACTATGTGTGTGTCACAGACTGATCTGAGATGTATAGTTCTCCCTTTCTGGGGAATCATAAATAAATCAACCAGAAATAATTGACAGCAGCTGTCCATTCAAAACCCAATCAATGCAAGCCTGAAAGTCTTTGTGACACTTTCTAAAAATGTCAGTTCCATTGCCGCCAGAGAATCAATATGTTTATTTAAAGAGATTTCTAAGACTAAAAAAAAAGGATTTTGGTTTAAAGCAAAATGGTAGGGTAAATGGAATGGTAGGGCAAATCAGCACGTTTAGAATCAACATAAAGGTAATTCATTTATCCTCATAGGTGGAAAGTAAAATTGATATGGTTTTGTTTATGAAGCAAAGATTTTTTTTCTTGTTACCATGTCCTAAATATAAAAAAAACAACCTTTAGAAGGGTTAGGATCAATTATTGATTTTTGTTGGGGAACAGAATGAACAGTAAATTCCCTTCTGTATGGCATTTTAAACATGTTCTTAAATGGTGTTCTGATAACAGCATATGTCCCTATTACATTACAAATTTGAAATCATTAATTGTACCATGCTTGTCAACCATGAGTGGTCAATCAAGTAATGTAGCCAATTTTTTCTATTTAAAAAACACAGTTTTAATCTGAAATTGTTCTTCTACAAAAGTGATCTCCTGCCATATGCGATTTACAAAGGCACTCCTAATGTCTATAAATCACTCATTAGCACTCAGAGCTCCCCAAGGTTTCCCTTATATAAAATATTAGTGAAAACCACCAGACAGAAGTGCTCTTGAGTGAGTTAGGCAGGAGTTTAAAAAAACTAAAATTGTTTTTATCTTTCTCACAAAATAAGATAAATATTTAATTCTCTGACAAATGAGAATGTTGAATCATAATTGGTGATCTGCCAAAGCGGTCACATTCGTTTTCCTGTGGTGCAGCACATACAAAGCTACTGAGGTACCGACTTCTCTGCATCCTAATCCCATTATGTTCTGTTCTGCTGGTTCAGGCATAGCTGGAAAACTGTGTCAGGTGCTGATGGAGGTGTATTAACAATGCATTTCCTTCACATCCTGGCTGGTGGGAAGATGATTCTGATTACTAGGGTGGAGCAGTCTTACAACAGTGGTGAATTTTGGCCTGCAATTTCAGGAAGAGAACATAAGCACTTAAACCCTTGTTCCAGGACAAAGACTGTCATATTTTATTTTGTCCCGGGACCAGTTTCTGAAGGTTACCAGTCAGGGTGTAAAAACAGTGATTCTCTGGTCATGAGAACTGATCTTCTCTCAGCTCAGGTGAGTCAGTAGTTTCACATGCTGGCCTTTACTTTAATGGGCCCTGGATATAATTCCATTTGAGCAATCTCTCCAACATGGGGGAAGATTGAAGGCTTATGTGTTACGGTTCACTTCATACAATAAATATGGGTCACAGTAAAAGTGAAACTTTGAGCAAGCTTAGCCGGAAAAGCAGACACTCCCTACCACAAGCGAGAATGTGCTTTAATTTTCTTGCCTGTTTGATTTTGCTCTATACATATTGAACTTTGCATGCTAAACATGCAGAAGACAACTTTCAAGCCATGAGAACAGGCACCAGATAGTGTAAATCAGTGTAAGGCCTGGAGCAGTTTTAGCCCTCCAGGTGCCATTAGCCTTAGTTAAGATTAACATGCATAAAACCATGTCTTAGGAGTTTGCTTTTTGTATCAGCTGAGATGCTGCTGCACTTTTCCAAGCCCCACTGATGGTTGCTAAAAATGCAGTTTGTGCTGTCCATTGACCTGATGTACCATGGGGTTTTGTCAGTTTGTTATTTTCAACAGTTGCAATGTTTCCTGCTTTCCATCTCCTCTTTTGAGCTTCTTTGATGGGATTTAAAGCTCTTGCTGTCTTTTCTCCAGAATTGTAGACTCTGCAAATGGGGGATTGAGCAGTTTAATCTTCATCTGAAACTAAATGAAGAAAAACAGATTATTAGTGTTGGATATTATTTTTAACCCACATGCCTAAAACACATTTGGAAAGTTAGCTCTCACCTGTAATTCATGTAGCAGTCATGACTGCAGACTCATTTCAACTCTTTCCTTCCCCTAATGTATGTAATAGGTTCATTGGCCACTTGTCACTGGAAAAGCCACTCTAATAAGCATGAGAACTAGTTGGTAATTTTGTTTGACTGCTTTGCAAGGGGCAAAGAAATAAGCAAGGGTTTGTTTCAGCTCCTGCTTCCCTGTTCCAAAAGGCAACTCTTGGTCAAAATACAAGCATACTGTCAGTGTTGCGAGGAAGCTGGCACTGCCATGGGTCATCCCATGACCTCATAAAGCTTCTCTCTATTTCTCCTTGCAGTACGACTTTGTTGAGCTCCTGGATGGCAGCCGGCTGATTGCAAGGGAGCAACGCAACCTGCTGGAATCCGAGCGAGCAGGGCGGCAGGCGAGGTCTGTCAGTCTCCACGAGGCAGGTTTTATCCAGTATTTGGATTCTGGCATCTGGCACCTGGCCTTTTATAATGATGGGAAAAATGCAGAGCAGGTGTCTTTTAATACCATAATTATAGGTAAGCATAATCTTTAAAGCTCTTAACCAAATGCTAGCTACTGGTCAGGTTTTTTAGGAAGACATAGATAGCTATTCATATTTAAATGATCTGACTTTTTTCTTCACAGGTTTTCTATCCATAGTGGTTCCTTTGCTGCTCAGAATAAAACAGAGTATATATATTAGTTTCTTGGTCTAAAACATGAAGGTTGTATCTTCTAATATAATGATGCTTGAAAGGACACTGTTTTGACTCATTTGTTAAATTGCACAGGGCACAGTTGTTAAGTATGGAGCTCATATAGTTTTACCATTATAATTTTAGCCTTTTTCTTGGAATATAACATCCTAAGATACTGGAGACATCAGCAATAGAAAATTACAGCTATTCACACTCTTCAAACCAACCAAACATAAACACTTCTTTGAGCAAGAGCACACTATCAGTAGTGGTTCACATGATAGGTACTTCATGCAGTGAATTATCCTTGTCTTTTTCCCTTTAGAGTCTGTGGTGGAATGTCCCCGAAATTGCCATGGTAATGGTGAATGTGTTTCTGGATCCTGCCATTGTTTTCCTGGGTTTCTGGGCCCCGATTGTTCAAGAGGTAAATCAAACCAATGCTTGTTCTCAAGTCATCTTAAATGGACATGAAGACAAATACACCAAAAAAGCAACTTCTTCAATGTTCTTTATAAAGCTTTGGTGAAGATCTTGGTTGTAATTTTTCTGCCATGTTTTGTTTCACAGCAGCCTGCCCAGTGCTGTGCAGTGGCAATGGGCAGTACTCCAAAGGACGCTGCCTGTGTTACAGTGGCTGGAAGGGCACCGAGTGTGACGTGCCTACGAGTCAGTGCATCGATCCCCAGTGTGGTGGCCGGGGCATTTGCATCATGGGTTCTTGTGCCTGCAACTCTGGGTACAAAGGAGAGAACTGTGAGGAAGGTAAATGAGTAAATGTTATGTCAGCATCTGCTGTTGTTGGTCAGCTTTACAGCTGGCACATGTTGCTCTACCAGTCTTTCGAGATCTAAATCTTATGCACTAACCATGTTTCATCAAAAATCATGTTAGAATACTACAAAACAAGTTTGGGAATCACTAGTATCACTGAATTGTACAGAACTATTATGCTCTATTTATTCTCAAGTAAGCAGAGGGAAAATTCTTAATAACGTGCATTATCTTTTTGCTTGGCAGTATTTTTTTTCTTCTGGCTGAGGTCAGCTTAGAAGAAAGCACACAAAATACAGATGTAGGAATACTTAATGAATTTTCACAGTATAGAGTGAGTCATTAATGTATTGCATTTGTTAGTGATCTTTTCCACTGACCACATTGTGGAAAGTGCTGATTCAAATGCATCAGAGTGAAAAATGATGCATCATTTTTATATTCCAGAGATGTGCATAATAATATTGGTTCTGGTGTGCTGCAAAATGCAGTTCATTTTCCATTCTGTTTTTTTAGGGAGTAAAAAGTGCCATTTTCTTCCTCAATCAAATTGATTTTATTGATCTGCACGTACAAAGTAATGCAATTAAGTCTCTGGAATTAAATTTTCAGACCATTGACCCTACAAGTGTAACATTTTATTGAGTCAAATTGCTAAATTAAATCTCGTCATCTAAGGCACATTAAAGTGAATTAAGACAGATAGACAGGATGCAACTCATTTATTTCTGAGAACAGTTGAGGGTCCTGTATGGCTGTCAAAACTGTATAGCAGTGGATTGGGTCAGTTGATACCGAGTGCTGCAGGAAATCCCACCACTTGCTACACTGTGATTAGGCAGAATCAGGGTGAGTTGCCTGAGACCCAAAGCCAATCTTGTTGTTATTCAGAAAAATTAGCAAACCTTGAAAGATTCTCCATTAACTCAGTGGTAACCTGTAATTTTCTTGGTGTCAGTTGTGTGCATGCACAGATTTCACAATATCAAAGTGATGTGGAAACAAGGTGTTGTTGCAAGGAAAATTGCAGCTATGCAAGTAGTGATGACAGAGTGATTTACCTTGTAGCCACAGAAGGGAGACTGCCACCAAAGTACCTTGGGCCTCTCTTGCCTCCCTCATTGCAATGAAAGAAAAGTGAACTTCTCAGCTTCAGCCTACTCATGTATACTCTTAAGATGAGTGCAATGCTGCCTATTTCGTGAAGTCTAAAATGTGAATTAAGCCCGAAAGTGCCATGAGCATCTTGGGGTAGGTTACTGTTGTTAGGAATGAGAGGTTTAAACTGATCTTTCTCATCTCCATGCAGCGGATTGCTTGGACCCAGCCTGCTCCAGCCATGGCATGTGCATCCATGGCGAGTGCCACTGCAACCCAGGCTGGGGTGGCAACAACTGTGAAATCCTGAAGACAATGTGCTCTGACCAGTGCTCTGGTCATGGCACCTACCTCCAAGAGAGTAGTACCTGCACCTGTGACCCCAACTGGACAGGTCCAGATTGCTCCAATGGTAAGAGTTAAAAGCACTGGCACTTTGTGAAACGTTGTCTTGAGTAGCAGCATTTTAATGACATTACTGTGGTAAGACCTGACCCGCTGAGCTGACTGATGTCTTTGAGTTGACTTTGTTATAAACCATGAATTGATTCAAAGGTCCAAAATAATTGATGAATTTGAAGGATTTGAAAATGAATGTATTTATTTTGTATCTTTTAGCTGGCTTCTCCTGGTAACTTCAGGTATTTCACATGCAAGTTCAGAATATTCTTTGCATAATACATGGATCTTACTTAATACATCTGTTTAGAAACTTAAAACTACAGTAGTGAAACCAGAGACAGTAACATTTTAACAATCTCTCCAGCTAATTGAAGGCATTTTTCTTGAAAACAGACAGTGTTCAAGTTTGAAGGCAAAGGGAGTGCAAGAATGAATCTTAAACAGCTTTCAAGACAGGATACAGGCTGCCAGGGTGAAAGAGTTTGTAGAAGTGAAGAAGCAGAGGGATTTCTTGAAATATGAAACTGAGTTTTTTAATACCATAATCTGAGCTTAGAAACAAAAGGAGAAAACTAGAGGTACTAGCACAGAGAGCAGAATCTAAATATTTATAAAGTATGACAGCAGCCTTTTGACAAATAGGCATTTCTAGGATCTTGTTGGGTAGCCAGATATTAAAAAAGAAATGGTGTCTAACTGTGAGACATATATTTGTCTAAACCAGTTCACCTAAGAACTCAGACATTTTGTTAATGAAAACTGAACACATGGACTAACTGGGTTTTTGCCAGCTTATGAATAAATATAACTTTTTCATGAGGAATCATCTTTTAAAACAAATGTACTTCCTGACCAGGATCTGTGATAATCCATAATGGTTTATGCAAATGTGTCAGTTTAAAAGAAAACCAAGATGTCTATCAAGGAAAGTGAGGAATCCTTCCGGACTAGGAAGAGGAGGGTGTCTTTCCCCTGAAAACCACCACAACCTTTGAAATTAAGAGACTTTAATCAAGAAACGTAGAGGAAAAAAGGATAACAGTTCTTTGCTACAAATATATATATATATATGAAAATAAAAAAAACAGAACAGAACAGAACAAACAGCAACACCATCACCAAAACTTTCAAACAAACCAAGTCCTATCTCTGCCCCTTTGGTGCAGTTGCATTTACAGACAGTGGGAGGTAATGCTGTGCCTCAGGAGACAGCAGCTGTGGCAACTCACTCATGGCCTCTGGCCAGGCAAAGATGGAGGGTAGGGAGAGGTGCTGGCTCTGAAAACTCCCGTGGGAATGGCAGCCACAGGTGATGGGGTGAAACCTTCCCCGTGGGTAGTGTGAGGACCCTCTTGCTGTCCTTTCTCAGAAAGCACTGAGGGGGATTAGCAACTCCTCTGCAGATGGCGTCAGACCCTCAAGGAGTCTGTAGCAAATCCAGGCAATGGGGATTGTTCTCTCAGAAGAACGGCACAGTGTGCACAGAGTCAGGAGTGAGCCAGGGGAACCCCCTCCAAGTGCTTCCACCAGCCCAGCAAACGGCAGCTGCACACAAGGCAGCCAGAGGAGAGAAGTGTGGCAAGCACCAGGAAACCTCTCTCTCCCTCCACTTCCCCCGAGCCATCACATTGGAATGCAAAGCTATCAGCCCTCCCTTTGTCTAGGCTTTGGCTTTGGGAGCAGGTAGTAGGGGGGCTGGGCTTCAACAAGTCATCTGTCCTGGCCTCCAACTCCCAAACCACTGTGTTGGTGAGGAACAGAAAAAAAATTCCATGAATTTGAAACTATAACAGTATACAAGAGTGATAGGACAAAGTTCTAAATATTCGAGAAATAGTGACACAGAGGAGAAAATGTTCCCTTTCGTGAAATGTGTTTAGAACAAAAATTCTTCTCTGAGCATCTCTAGCACTAAAACTGGCTGTTTATCAGAGACCCTTTCTAGTTCTGAGGAAAAACATGGATCCCCTGTTTACTGACACAGTATCCTCTACACTTTTTTTGATGGCCAGTTATGCTGTCTTTTAGTTGTATTTCAAGGAAAGATTTGTTATTAAAATAACAAAATTTTTCTGCTCTCAAATATTTCAAGTGTGTCAGACTCACAAAAAGAGCTTTGTAAAAACGTGCACAGATTATTTGCTGAAGCTGTGCAAAATGACCTTCAGAGCAGTACACTAAAAAGTAAATCTTACCCATAAACATATTGTTAAGTTACTACATGAAAAGAATGAGTTATTTCCATCAGAGGGTTTTGTAGGTTTGAAATCAGCAGAGCTTTCCTCTATCTTCATCAGCAGTTTGTCTGTTAATTAGCCCTTCAATTCCACTTCAATTAAATTAGTTCTAATTAATAAATTCATTACAAAGATTGACGCACCTTGCTCAAAGCAAGTGTGCTAAAAGCTGATAAACACCTTCACCCTAATGAAAAATTGATTAGATTGAAGAGAAATAAACCTTTCTTTCTTGGAGCTGCGTTGATGTTTTTTGTACTCCTAAAGTTAACCAAACCATCTTGCATCTCTTAATCAAAAATTTAATTCAAAGTAGATATAAGATGCTATATAGGTGGCAGGGAGTGAGGGGGAAATTACAACTGTCTTTCTCCACAAAGGTTTTGGGCTGTTTCTTACAGGAAATGTCACAACTCCTTGATACTGTGTTTAATATTCCACAGCACTTTGAGACACCTGAGAAGAAAAACACTGCTGATCGGGAAGTTGGAAACCTTTCTTTCACTGAATGCAATTTTTTTTTGCTGTTAAAAATAATTTTAATCTTTTATTCCTAAACTACTTGTTGTCTTTTACAAGAAAACAAAAAGTAAATACAGCAGTTCTGTGAACCAGTACGTGGCTGCAACCAGCTGTATACCAAGTAACTGAAGTCCCTTAGGCTGTATTGTATCTCCTCTTGTTTTTCTGTTGTCTGCTTAGCAGAAGTAAAGTTTGCTGGAATCTGACTAAATGAACCAAAACTGTAAATGCAAAATCTGGCAGCCTAAATTAGCATCTTGTATTAGCTGAGAATTAATATGCATTGTTTGGGTTCTGACTACCTTTGGCTGTTAACATATTTTTCAATTACTCTATCAGATGCAAGATCCTGTTACGATATGTAAATGACAAGTTAAATTGCTGTATGTTGACTTTTTTTTTAACAAACTATTATTTAAAACAGACTGTTCGTAGCTGTCACTGATACAAATTTACTGAAAGTAAAAGAAAATCATCCTTTATATTTAACAGATGTGTCAGTGTGTCAGCATAGTAATAATTTGTCTCACTAAGGCGGATTCTTTATAATGAAAAAATGTGTCAGAAATGGCACATTTTAACTTTGAAAGAAAACAGGGTATGGAGGGGAAACCTTGTTAAAATGTACTTCATCATGTTAGATTTTCACTCACTACACATGATGATCTAGGTATATGTTACATTTAGTCACCATGAGTACAGTGTAAGTTTAGGTAGGTTTAAGTGCCATATAATCTAAGATAAAAAAAGTTACCCTTAATACATATGTGATCACAAAAAACATGAATGAATATTACTCAGAGCTAGCAAAAGAGCTGTGGAGGTTTAAGCATCACTAAAGGGTGCTGGCTAAATAAGTGAACATTAGCAAAGAGATAAGACTGTACTCTCTGTTCTGTTGGGTCTTACACGAGAATGACTTTCACAGTAAATTCCTTTGATTAAACTTTCAAATATTTTGCCTTTCTTATACTTCACATGTTGAATTAAGATGTACCACTGCTAATTAATATGTCCCTTGTCTCTCCCCTGGGCTCTGTGCCTCCTTTTCTCCCCCTGTCTCCTGGCAAATGCAGAAATCTGTTCGGTGGACTGCGGCACCCACGGTGTGTGCATGGGGGGCACGTGCCGCTGCGAGGAGGGCTGGACGGGGGCAGCCTGCAACCAGCGAGCCTGCCATCCCCGCTGCGCGGAGCATGGCACCTGCAAAGATGGGAAGTGTGAATGTAGCCAGGGATGGAACGGAGAGCACTGTACCATTGGTAGGCTGCCTATGTTTTACCCTGTCTGCGCTGCAAAATTCAAACAGCCAACGCTGCTGGCCACGGCTGAATAAGAAGCGTATTGCTTTGAAGAATGTTTCTTCAAACAGAATATTTGCACGTGTCAGTCTGTGGAAAGGAGTTGATATTTTAAGAAAGGAAACGGTTATATAATGGCTCATGAGTTCTTCATGCCTAGTTTGCTGTGAAAAGAAGGTTGAAGAATTTCCTTTTTAATCTTTTCCCTTTAACTGCCTTTTACTGAGTGGGAAGTTACTTTTATTTTGAACTGTAAATATATTACTCGATTTGTGCATTTCTATTTTTATGTGATAGCTTTATGTCTTTTGGAAATGAAGCTTCCTATTATTTTTCTTTCTTTTAAGGAGAAAAAGCTCTGAAAAGTGACTTGCCTACACAAAAATGTTGCTTCTACAGTGTAATAAATGTGATCTAGCTGCCCAAAATTATGTCCTTGTCAACATAATGTTCTATTTTAGAATTCTCTCAAATTTCTTACATTTTAATAATGTAACAGCAATTTAATACAGCTGATTGAGAAGAATCCATCATTATTACAGCTTCTATGCTTCTGTAACCAAGTTAGTTATAGTGCCTGAAAAACTTTGGAAGTTACTGTGCCTCATCAGTGGAGCTTTTCTGACTCCATTAATGTCCCATATTCAGCAGGATATCCCTCTCCACTACACAGGCTTTGACAGTGAGCTAACATGAGAAATCCTGCATGTAAACAAGAGGACTAAGAAAAAGTGGAGCTGTAGTGCTGAGAAATTCCCACTGATTCCCCTTTGTGCAAAACACTGCAGGTCTGTAACAGAGGAGGAGGGTCCTATGCAAACAATTTTTGTCTCTGCATAACCGCACAGAGAAACTATTGCCTGGCAACAGGTAGAAAGCACAAGCAAAGGAACTGGCAATGTTCTACGTGCAAGAGATGACTAATTTGTACTTAGGTGAGTGGGAACCTTGCACAAAGCTTATCAGAGGCTGTGACAGGAGTAACAGTGTGACTGAAGTATTTATGCATACATTTCCCCAGTATGAGAAGCATCATGGCTAAGCACTTGGAGGTGGATTGAATAGGCAAAAAAAGAGATAGCCACAGGTCAGACAAAGGCAAGCATAACATTGAGTGATGAGGAAATCATGGACAATATGAATAGTAAAAAAAAAATCCAGTTAAAAAAATCACATAGTTTTATGCTTGAAGAGATGGAGGAGAAATGGTTAAAAGAGGTAATGTAGCTGAAGCAACAGGATAGGACAGTAAGTCTAACAGCAGTGGGCCGGTTAGATGTGAATATAGAATGATTTGCTTTTAGCACAAGCTAAAAAGAGGCTGGAGAATTTTAACTTTCATGGAAGTTTTGGAAGGACTCTAACTTTCAATGTCTTAGCACAGCTAAGCCATCACTAGAGCACAAGTATTTCAAAAATAGTAAAACCCTTGCTGCGTTCCCAGGTAGTTTGTAGCCCTGACTGAGAGGCAGGTGGGGTTGCTGTGCTTGGTGGTCACAAGAAACAGTGGTGGGAGCTTTGAGGGCAGGGAAAATGTGGGCCTGTTACAGCTGTTGTAACTGATTACCAAATCATTGAACCAGGAAGGTGAGGCAAGATTTTATTTTGTAGAAAGGAGTCAGGTGTGAAAGTAGTAAGATTGAGTCGTGAATTATTTTTCACAGCAATCACAATTGGTGTGTCTGCAGAGGCCCAGGAGGAACTTACAGGGTTAACATTTTTGAGGAGCTTCCAGAAAACATGCTGACAAAGAAAGTAGAGAGGTGGGGAGAGAACTGCTTTCTGAAAAATAAAAGAAAGTAAATATTTAGAAGTAGAATAAAGCCTTTCCCTTGACTGCTTTAACTTGCCAACGAGCAATTACTCAGCAGATCACTCTGCTGTTGGTCTCGCTGACCTTGGCAGCATTTCAAGGGTCGTAGTTATATATGGATGAACTGCTCTTGAACAGTTTTTCCAACATATTAAGCACAAACAAGTTTTTCTTCAGCAGTGGGTAAGCAGGTCTGTCTTCCCACCTGTTTATTCTTTAAATTGGTGTTTACTTTGTGGCTGCTGCTGTAAAGATAGTTTGATTTGTTTATATTGCCCTTACAGCCTTCAAGAGAGAAGGAGGTACAGGCTCTAGCCTGCTATTATATTTATTTTTTAGAGCTGTTTTCTTCAGGAGCCCAGTATTACGAAGAAGCCAGGTCATTTGATTGCTCATTTCCAAGAGTATTTCCACTTAGTGGTGTAAGAATTCCTACCTTCTCAGCTTGGCAGATGAAGAGTCAAATTGCTTTTCTCTCACCTGCCCTACAGTAGGTAATAGCTCTTTCTGAACAATAAATTTCAAAACACAAGGGACTTCAGAATGTGTCTCTATGCAAACCAGTTTATTATTGTCATACTCCATTTGTAACCCAGGCATTTTGTGCTACTTACAACTCTCTACTTAGTAGCATAATCTTTACATAATTTGCGTTACACACATGAAAGACTCCCACTCCCCCTTTATATGTCTAAAAATAAACTATTGCACCCTTCGCATTTCTTATTTTCCTTAACCATTTAGCTGCAGTACTACAAAGTATTATAGGAATGCAAATGTGTTTCTTTGTTGCAGCTATTATCTGAAAGTCATGGGAGGTGCAACAGCCAAAATTTACAGTTTCTTTGGGAAAGAAATATTCCAAAGAAGGTGTAAATCTTAAGGGCAATTCCCTTTATTCACTTTTTGTGAAAGGAGTAGCCCTGCAGATCTCTAGCTGGATGTACAAAATGAGGTAGATAGTTATGCATTGCTCACAGAGGCGCTAACTGGAATGTATACTGAATCATCGAAATCCATAACTCATTTGATCAAAGAGTTTATGGTATTTTTGTGAAGCATGAATGCAGTTTAAAATGGTAACAAATGTTTTGCACCTCAGGTAATGATTTTTATGTATTTCTAAATGCTGGCTATCTGTCCACTCTCAGCCCACTCTTTGTCTTGCAAGTTGACTTGTGTTAAAATGTAGAATGAAGGAAAAAACAAACCTATCTCCTTAATCAGAAGAAAGTAGTCCTTAGTTTTGTTTCTCTCTAATGTCACTTAAACCCTAGATTGCTTTTTCAGTTATGCTGATTTTTACACGTACTTGAAAATATTCAAATGGAATTTAGCAAAGGAAATTCTATTTGCCCTAAGTTCCCAGATACCCTTTCTTGTTTGTTGATTTGGTTTTTTTTTTTCAGTGCTTCAGGATGTCAGGAAGCAAAATCATAGATTACAAAAGTTGGATTTTTTTTTGTTCAGAAAAAAATTTAGACATGCTTGCCTGGATTAAACATCAGTGTTTCCCTAAAGCTGAGGAAGACTGGATTTGAGGAATAATATGCATGTGTATTTTATATAATTTGATTTGTGATAAAGGGCATAATAGACTAAATAAAGTGGTGGGGGTTTTATTTGTTTGAAGCAATGTGTATAGTCAGGTGGGGAAAATTGTTTTGCCTAATGCAGTGAACCTGATGTGTGTTGCTGATACCCACTGTCCCATTACGCATCTTTGGCACAGGGTAGCTCCAACTTCAATACCACACTTGATGTCAGCCACACTTGTGAGTCATTCCCTTTGCTGTGAACACATACTTCCACTTATTTATATCAAATATCTTCATCAGATAAGTACATGCCCAGTATTTTGGTAAAATTAATCTAATAAGAATTAACAAAAGCCAAGGCTTGGTGCTATTGTTTAGCATCTTAGAGGTTTGAACTAAACACTGGTGATGTATATTTCAAATACTAAACAGTTTAGGCACCTGATTTGTTTACTATCTTTTCCCTCCTGAGAACTGTAACCGTAAAATCATAGGATCATAGAATAGTTTGAGTTGGAAGGGACCTTTAGAGGTCAACCCTCCTGCAGTAAAGCAGGGACATCTTCAACTAGATTTGATTGTTCAGTGCCTCATCCAACCTGGCCTTGAATGATTCCGGGGATGGGGCATTCAGCACCTCTCTGGACAATTTGTTCTTGTGTTTCACCATGCTCACTGGACAAAACTTCTTCCTTAATCTAATTTGAATCTGCCCTCTTTTAGTTTAAAGCTACTACCCCTTGTACTGTCACAGCAGCCCTGCTAAAATGTTTTCATGTAATGTTTTGCCTTTTGCTGTATCCCCATGAGAAGAGGGTAAATCAATAATTTACTGCAAAGTTATGGAAAATCACTTGTCAGTTGTTTATTTGGTCTGGAAGTGACATTCGTGGATCTGAGGTGAACATCCATATATTATTTTTTGAGGCTCAACCTGCATCTCAGTGTGATACAAGACTGTACATGCACAGCTGGTGCCCAGGTGATAGCCTGGATGAAAATTTGCTCTGTAATTAAGTTTTCATAACATGGTTGTGCTAAAGTATGTTTTTGTTTCCTTTTAGTCCTGGCTTGCAGTGAGTTCAGTGACCCTCTCCTGTCTGAGTAGCTGTTTTGTGAGATTAGAACAGATACTGTTTCAGAAGGTCTATTATTTTTTGTGATATAACTGTCATGGACCATGAGTATATTAACTAACTGTCATAGGAAGCCCATAAATATGAATACTTTTCCAGCTGCTTTTCCACTAAACTCTGTTAGCTGAATAAAATTAGTAAATAATTATATTGGTGGGGAAGCTGCTGTATCCATGTGCTGTGTAACATCTCAGTTTTACAATGCAGCTTAATTTTTTCTATAAACTAAATTAGTTTTAGTGTAATCTAAATTGCAAATCGGCCAATTTGCATTAAAACTATGCCTTCTTGTTCAGAATTGTCAACACCTCTTTTTTAAAAGTCTTTAGCATTAAGCATGGGTGGGTAAGACCATCTGTTTATAAAGCTTGCCTGCAGCTTCATTACTTAACATGAGACAGGTTACAGCTGTTTAATTGTTATCATGTTGAACGATTATCTTTCAATCCAAAATTAATATTTATGTATGCATGGAAAGCATATCGTTAAACATGAATGAGCTGAATGTGGATTAATATCATTAAGCATTCATATTAATCCCCCAGGAGGGCTAAAGTTAACATCATGGTACTTCCATGCTACTCTCAAGTGCTGAATGAGGCTACTTTACTTGGTATACAGAACTGTAAATCAAATCCAGTGGTGGCCCACTAAGAAGTGTACAGCTTCTGTTTATATTCCAGGAGGAACCAGAATCTAATTGGTTCATCTTCTAAGAATTTCCCCTAAAATTTAGCTGAGAAAAAAAAACAAGGGGCAGCAAAGTACTCATTTTAACATTTTTCTTTGCATGAAAAGACAATACCATGACATTCAACCAATGAAACCAAAAAATAAGTTTTCTTCAGCAAGAGATTTCTAGTTTCAGCTATTTTAGCCAGAAAAACAGGAAAGTCATCTGGTTTAGATATTCAGAATTATGAAAAAAATTAATTAACATGTAGAGCACTCTCCCATAGTGTGTTTCCATTAGCACAGGCTCTGTTTTGGAGATTGATTAAAATGGTTTTCTGATTAAAATGGTTTTCTGCCTTCTGACATGAAGGCATCTGTGTGCTGGTTTCTCTGTGACCAGCATAAGCACAGAAGTACAGCTAGTGCTGGGGAATGCTAAGACATCATCTATCCAGTGAGTTGTATGGTCTGCACCTGTTCTCTTCAACACATGTTTAGCTTAGGGCTGCTTATATTACAAATTTCAAATATGACTGCAGGGAAATGACACTTTATCTCTTTATAGATTAGAGAGCAAGTAAAGACAAATGTGTTCCTCCAGTGAATTAAACAAAGTGCTTACAGAAAACTTGATATGGCTGTATATCCTTGCACTATATACTTTTGACACATAGGCTTGACAGAGTGAGTCAGGGACCAGTTTGACGGCTTGATCCGTCTTCTCCACATCTGCAGGAGAGCAGCATGGACAGCTGGTGTCGTAATGACCACCACCATTTCAGTGTTGATGCCAATTGCCGGGCATGGGTTACTTTTCTCCAGAGTTTAAATTACTGACAGTATTAAATTTCCTAGCGGTTTAATGTGTCACATATTTAATGTTCATGGGAATTCTTCATAGATTTTAAGATTCTTTTGAAATTTTAGAATTTTGATTAGAAGAAAATTTTTGTCCCTCAAATTGGAATAATTAATGCTGTATTAATATATTCTGTAATTAGCAAGATTCCTAAATTTATGTTTTTCTTTCATTATGGGTTCATGGAGTTATACCTGAGTAAAAATTTCATCTTAAAGGTAAGACTGTATCTGAATGAAGATATGACCCTTGACATTCAAAGTCTTTATTAGATAAAATGAACCAAATATTCAAAATTAATTATATCCAATATCAATTAGTTCACCACCATATTGTGAGCGAAATCTGACCTTCAAAACACCTGACTACATTGCAACTGGGATTTCACAACAATATTTATACCAGTACCTTCAATGCAAAAACCCCACAAAAAAGAGATGATGACTTTTTTGGCACCCAGAGGACAGATAACCACAGTTTAATAAGATTTCATGAAATTTAGAACAAAATTTGGTTTTGATCTTTCCTCTGCCTAAAGATAATGTTATTAATTATCTAGGCCAAGCCTGGAATATGCAAATTATTTGCACATTGGTAAGCATAAAAGTACCAGGTGAATTTAAGATAGTGCACATGGTTCTGGAACTGTGAAAAAAATTGAATTATTGGTCAGGCCTTAACACATTTCAAGAGCAAGTATCTCAAGTACAAATTATCTGTTAGCGTACTTTAAATTGCTAATTGGTTGATTTGCATTTAAATGGGGACCACATGTGAAGTTCAAGTTCAGCACATTTTCGGAGAACAGCAGAATTTTCTGAGATGTGAAGAATTTTAAAGCATGTTACAAAGCTTACTTGAGCTGAAGTGGCCAAGAGAGAGTGAGTGCTTTTGTACATTGTGTAGTTGCATGCTGGTCAGACACATTCTGTAAATGCTTTCAGTCAGGAAGAAAGATGGAAAAAATAATGCTTCCCATCCTGATCCATCCCCTGATACGTTTTCAAGCCAAATTTACCTTTCATGCAGTTCTTAACGTAAGTGTAGGTTTTACCTCCCTCTGAGGCAGGTCTTCACAAGTTTGTCAGGGGTCACAAATGGGCATTGGAAACTTTTTCAGCCTGTACATGTGGGATAGTTTTAACTCCTGAATGGCATATACATTTTCTTCTAAATCCTGTTTGAGTTAGCTAGTTCTTGAATAGGAATCCACACTGCCTATGAACTTAAGAACAGTCCCAAATTTTCTGTGTCTGCTACATCCTTAAAAGTATTCTAAGGTGTCTGTGGCTTTCCAGTAATAATGATGAGAAATCTTACTTTATAGTAGAATTGGAATGGTCTCCAGAACAAAAAAAATATAAAATGTAGTGGGTTTATGTGCCTTTGTGCCTAAAAGCCCATAAATGATTGCTGCAAAGAATGGTTGCAGTTTTGGCAAGGGATAAATTGCTCTGAAATCAGGTCTCTCTGCAGATATCTGAAATGCATAAATGATGGAGAAGGTATGAGTTATGGGTAAAGATTATGTTTTGACCTGTATAGGGTGGAAAAGAAATAAAATTTTGTAAAACTATAGTTCCATCCATGTGCTCTTCTTTATAAGAAGGGCAAAATGGGAATTTAGGAGTAAAAAAGTATCAAAAGGGAATTGTGTTTGCAATCTTCCTCTATTGGCAGCTATGCTCTGAACATATGGTGTGTCAAAGACAAGGTTCTTATAAACTCAGAGAATGGATCATGCCCATGAGCTGCTTACAGTGGAAGAATATGTGCTTTCAGTAATGTTCAGTGATGAATAACAGGAATTGCATTTACAAATGATACCAAAGGCTGCTGCTGCCCCCAAGCACTTTGGAAGGCAGGACAAGAATTTAAAATTACTTTAACAAATAACACAGATTTATGCAGGAAAATAAGGTGCAAGTCAACAAATGCTGGTTTCTGTGCTTAAGAATAATCAGCTGCACAAATCCAAGTTAGGAAGCAGTTTGCCAGACAGAACAGACTCAGGAAAGACTGTAGTTGGTGCTGAATTTGACATGAGTGAACCTCTCTGAGGACAGGCTCCAACAGTAGTACTTTATGAATTCTGAACTCCTCTAAGTTTTCCAGTAGAGGCATGGAGCTCTTCAGAATCTGCATATGGATGCATGGCTTTTTATAGTCACTCTTTGGAAGTAAAAGAAATTGCCTAAAGGAATCAGTATACTACTCTGTAAGTCTGCTGTGGGTAGGATAAGAAATACTAGGTTTAAATACTACAAGGGATATTTGGGGAGTTTTGTTAAAAAGATGTTTAATTTTCAGGATAGTTAAATTGTGGATGGGTAGGAATGGAAGGAAATAAGGGTGATCTGGTAGGCATGTCAGGAGAAGTAAACCACCATGGACTGAGTCTTGAATAGATCAGAGAGGTCAAACCAGAGCTGTCAACTCTGAGTTTTGTACCCAGTTCCTCCTAAACAAGCACCAAAACCTGTTTACAAACTACATTCTCCATGAAGCTTGCAATGAGTTTTCGGTTGGCAAATGTCTGTGAAACCACTGCTAAAGTGTGTGCCTCGTCCTCTGCTAGTGCTTGGATGCACAGGGAGTAACAAGTAATGTTCATAATAAGAGGCTGGTGCACAGGGTGATCTCCTGGTTCCGGAGGATTTTGAAGAATTGGATTCTACCCTTGATTCTACCGTGTGTTTTCTGTTAATTGTTCACAAATGGAGACTTTAAAGGAGTGTTCTCTGTTACTCAGTTTTTGGGGACAAGACTTGCTTGTGTGTGAGTTGTTAAAATGTTGGTTTGTATATTAAATCCTATATAATTCTAAATATTCTGGAAAATCACATCATAGGTGTTTGTAGCCAAGTGGGTAGAGACATCTCACTTTGATCTTTCTATGCCTTAGTTACTCACTGGTAAAATGAGATAAGAATATATTCCTTTCATACCAGGAGTATTAAGATACTGTACTGAATAATTTTGACTTAGGAAGGAAGGTGACAGAAAAGTCTGTAAGAGAACAGTTGTTTCTTTATTTAGGTTGGCATGGTGTGCCTGCTACAAGCGCCTCAGCCATTTGCTTTTTGTGAGAGAATGAGTACTGAATGAGGACTATTAGCTCTGCACATCCACAAGGAAGAAATGTATAAAACTTTCACAGGTAGCCATAAACCAAACATTGCCTGAGTTATAAATTAATTAAAATAATAAGTGAAAATATTAAAACTTTCTGACTCCAAACAAATGGATAAATGTGTAAAAAGCTTAAGGGAAACAGTAGAGTACCAACATATTAGTTTGCTTACAGTCAGTTCTTATTCCAAGAAAAACCTGCTATCTCCTTATATGATATTTGATGCAAGGTTATGTAGAAGCTCAAACATGACCAATGCAAAGTTGTTCACATGTTCCTGCAGCAGATCAGTATCTGAGAGTATGGCCTGTGTGTTACCTGCAGACATACTTACGGAGTCGTGCCAGTGAATGGGAATTGCAATAATGAACTGTGGGAAATGGGGAGAGTAAACAAAACGGTTTGCTCAGAGAGGAGCAGAACAGCATTCTTCATTGTTGCCACATAGTGAAACTATTTCTTCATCATCTCTTCTTTTTTTCTCCCCACCTTCAGCTATATTTTCTCCTAGTTTCTCCTGTTTTCTTTTAGAGGAAGAGGCTGTAATGCAGTAAGGAGTGGAGAAAGCTGATAGTATTAGTGGAGAGGAGGCAGGGGTTTGACTCACCTTTTCAAGGTGTAGGAGGCAAAAAACCTTAAAAGTTGTTTTTTATTTAGGCTGACCTCGATCAATATGGCTTTGGTCACAATCGTTTGTATTTTTGCTTCATGTCTGGTGGTTGCTATGAGGTCAATTTAGCTCTTAGAGCAAAATAACTCATGACTCTTGTGGAGCTATTGAGTCAAAACTGTAATGGGACTAAATATACACTCCAAAAATATGTGGCATGATGTAGTGTAGTGTACAGGTTACAAAGATTCTGATGGGTGAAGATGTCTGATGGAGGATAATAATGTAAAGTAAGAGAGATATAAATTTGCTATACAGCATTTAGAAGCATGTCACTGTTATAATCCTTTATGACAGAATAATCAGAATAAAGCAGTGTTATAAGTACCAATTAAGGAACATCAAATCAATGGGTATGTGACTCATGCTGCTTTAAACAGGAGCTGATTGGAATAAATGGATTTAATACATACTTTTATTCTTAGGCTATTCTGTCATACCTGGAGGAAGTAGCATATGAATAAGGAAGACACTGACATCTCTGATAGGAAACTAATGAGAGACATTAAATTTAAAAAAAAAAAGTCAGCGTTCTGACTGGTTATGAAATATGCTGTGTTAAATATGCATTTGCCTGACTGTTACCATTCTTTGTAAAATACATTTATCTTCCACACCTTTATATAAATATCCCCACAGATTGATAGCATCATTGATATTTTTATGTTATATGACTTTTGAATGCCGCTTAGATCTTCTTGGATTTCAATTAGCCCAGAAAATGTAAAAATTTTATATCTTCATTTTTGTTTTTCTTTTTCCATTTGGAGCTATTTTATGAAGTCCCTCTACTCCTGGAAATAATAGCAAGATTTTAAATAGCACAGTCTTAAACTCTGCAAGAAAACTCCTGTAGGTGTATTACCTGGTCTGTAATTAGACTTTTTAAGGACATAACATAACCTACATGTGCCAGAGGTGTAAATATCTTGACAAGGAGCACCTGCTGAGATCCTCCATCCTACTGAAGTGCTCTAAATCCCACATGGAATTCTCTGTGGAGAAGGCTTGTATTTTGTCATTCCACGCAGGTTCATTCCTCTTTCAGTTGCAGTGCTGTGAAGATGAGGGAGACAGCATGGCTAGTTAAACTTCACTGCAGAGTTATACTATTTTTAGTCATTCATTTTCTGCTTTATGTTTTTCTACAATGCTGCATATTAACCAAAATAGATTTTACTGCTCTCCTTAATGTCAACTGCCCATGAGTAAAAGGATGCTGGAAGGTAGAACTTGTTTTATGAGCATTATAGTTTCATATTCTGGAACTGACTTCTTATAGGACTACTGGTTACAAAAAATCTTAAAGACCGTTTCCTTACTCTTTTTTTTTTCTTTTAATGAAGATTGGGTTTCTGAAAGGAAATAGCATGTGGGGGCCTGGGGTTGCAGGGACTGTTTTCAGTTGCCTAGGAGGTATTTTAGTGTTCTGTTTTGTTACCTATGCCTACATTTGTAGAGGCATTTAATGTTTTACTCGTGGACAGATGCATTCCCCAGACAGACCTAATTGCTTTCATTTTATGAAATAAAGCTTAATTTTTCCTCCACACATACTATACTGTATTTTATGCTATGTGGGAGCAAGTGGGATTATACTGGCCGAGTAAGAGAAGAATTTGATCCACCCTGAAATGCAGCTGTATCACTTTTTTTTTTTTTGTTTGTGGTTAATGTGAAAAGCTACTTGGTTTGTTGCTGCTGCTCTAAATGTTCTGTAACTGATGTTTTCATCTTCTTACTTTTTCTCACTTTAACCTTACTGTTATAGGGGAAAAAAAAAAAGCAGTGCACTGGACACCTGAAAGTTTCTTTAAGAGAAAGGGACTAAAAAGTTCCTACCTGTTTGTCATAACAGTCACTGTGGTTTCTGTGATGTCTCTCATCACCTCCCTACTTGGACTCAGAAGGAGCTTTTTCCCATTCATTCAAACTGGAGGAAGGGCTATAGTTGGAAATGCCTTTCTTACCCACCCAAAGGGATCATAGCAAGTGGCAGAGAACTGCCAAACAGGGGCCATCATCCATGAGGGATTTAGGAAAGGTCACATTTTGAAATGAAGAGAGCCCATGAGGGCTGTGTTGAGAGACCTTGTCCACAGCAAAAACAGGGGATTGTATCCAACCTTGTTGACTCAGCTTGGCATGTCCCAACTGCAGCGGTCTCAGTTCATGTCACCTTGTATGCAGGTGGCTGTGTTTTGTAGTTTGTGATGCACCTGTCCTGTGTGGGTTTGCTATATGACATTAACCCCTTTAACACAACTGCAGTTTGTGTCTGTTTCCTGGAAGTAAACAGGGAACATGTAACCCATCTGTGCTGTGTCTCGTGCATTAAAAGTAAGGCCTGCTGCTTGAAATCCGTCTTATGCTCTGTATGTCATTCATCCATCTGCCTCTTCAAATTTTTTTGCGACATTTTTAGTGTCATAACTTATAAAAAAAAAGTCTTGCTATTCTTATATATACCATGTTATTTATTTGTTATATTTCTAAAGCCTAAGTTCAATTTTCACCTGTTTTTTGAAATTAAATGGATCGCCACACTACAAACCCCACTATACCCTCTTCCACCCCATGTATACAGTCTATCTTATTTTATTTACTTGGTTTGTGTGCTCAGAAGAATAACTGTGGCTGAATTGAAGCGGAAGAAAAAACCCTCCTAAAAATCCTGCTAATCGAACAAGAATTAAGATAGTGTGCTTGTTAATGCAGGTCAAAGTCATATGTGACCTGCAAAGCAAAGATCTTCCTGCATGGTCAGTGTTTTAAAGCTCATATGCTAAGGAGTTGCTCTTACATTGTCTTGAAAATTGAATTTTTTAGCTAGCTTTGATTATATTTTTGTTTAATATGTAAAAATCAAAGCATGTGAAGAGAAGTCAGAAGAAAAATGTAATCTCAGAAAGGTAGCATCTCTTTTTCTTCTGCAGGCCTTCTTCCTGAAGTAGTTTCATTGCATCAGGATGATGTTTGCTGAAAAGAGAATTTAATGCATTTTTAAAAGCTTTGAAATATATTTTCATTTTGTAATGTAAGACCTCTCATGTCAGGTGCACCTGCTTGATTTGCATGTGAATTCTGAACAACTCTTGTTTTATGTGACACTTCTGAAATGTCTGTCTGTTTTTTTTTCTTTTTAATTCTCAAGCTCACTATTTGGATAAGATAGTGAAAGGTACTGTATATTTGCTCTTTGATGACATGCCTATACCTACATGTATTTTTTTATATAAATATATAGTTGAAAACATACTAGTCTGGGCAAAAGAATCTTCTCTTACATACATTCCATGGATTATTATATATAACTCATGTGACTTTCAATTCATCTCAAATTAAAATTTTGCTTCTGTTATATGGTAACACTTTATCAGTAATTATACATTTATATACAAATTGTATACATGTATTAGATTTTATCTGAACCAATAACTGAAGATAGTATTCATTTGCTGTTTGGAACTTTTTATTTTGTCAGTTTGTCATTGGACCTCTACCTTTAAAACTAAATATTTAGGAAACAAAGCAAAGCAATACTCTTGTCACAGAACAAGTGTCATTAGTTCTAAAGAACAGATTAATTATAGAGATGTGTGTGTTTATATACAGACAGATCAATAGAAAACCCAAGGCTATTAAGCTTTTGATCATCTGAATGTAGAAAATCTATAGGAAATTATGACTTGTATTTTGTACGAGTCTAGAAAAATCTTTCATGTCTGTGCAACATTTTCAGTTAAGAGGTTCAAGAATGCAAAAGCCTAAGATGAAACAGCAAAGATTCTTGTATCTTCAGTTACGGTGAAAATTTGATTTAGAAAAATGTTTGAAATATTCCTACCCCTCTTTCCCTGAGTATCTTCCTCTATTCCTTGTGGGTTTTTTCATTAGAATATGGCAATATTGATGGCAATATCCAGGCTTTCACACAATAAGTCTTGAGTGTACCCAGTTGACTCCTAAAATGCTCTGTCAGTATTTCAATTGTATATGTAAGTCTTTCATAAACCAAATAGAAGAATATTAAGAAAAAAATCAGTTCTCAGTTTGTTAACGGATACCAGTAGCAGCTGCAGTCTTAAAGAATAAGAGCAGCAAAACTAATTGCAGCCTGGCATGATGGCACAATATCCGTAACTGTAGCATCCCCATCCTTCCTCACAACAGGTTTTCCTGATTTTCTGCCTTCTAAGAGTGACTTTACAGGAGTTAAGCACCCTTTATAACTTTTTTCTCAGAATATTTGTAATTTGGAGCTACATGTTGAAAGGAGTCAGTAAATTCAAAAGTCTTTTGAAGGAAAAAAAAGGAGACTATTACTTCTGAAAGACTGCTCTAAACCAAAATGGAACAGTAGGTTAGTTCACAAAGATAGTTTTTCAAAAAGTGAAGAATTTTTTACCCAGTTACTTAGGGATTTGGGATAAAAGTTTACATAAAATTTTTGTGTCCAGAAAAATCTGATTTGTAGCCCCCTTTCTCATAAAACTTAGTGCCATATCTGTATTTGCTTCTGTCTTATCATAGTCACAGAAAAGGAACACCAAAATTACATATTTATAGTGTTGTCATCCTCATACAGATCATGTTGGCTGCATGCCAGATTTCATCACTAGAAAGTGACAGATACTGTTTTTGTAATGCAATGTTAGACTGAAAACAATTATCGATTTTGGATATATTAAATTATGTTAATTGTTTCCCAAATTTTCCCTCCTTGGCCATAAAAGCAGACAAGATAGGATATAAAGGTAACAGCACAAAAGCCTTAGGGAGATTGTCACAAAAAATCACTTTCTGCTATCTGTCTTGAAGCACGTCACTACCGTGTTTTTGTTCAGTCTATCAATGTTTATTGTGGTCCTTATGGTATTTCATTTTGTCCGTCCTAAGTAATCAAATACGCACAGCTATTACATTTAGTTGGAAATCCTGTTGGTCCTGTCCCATTCGTATGCAGCCTGAATCCTAGTGTTTGTTAGAATAGATGCTAAGCTGCTTCACTATTTCCTGGGCTTTGCTTATTCTGTGAAAAGGAATGTATTTTTGGCATAAAGTATAGCCATTAAAACTGGCCTATACTTTGTGCAACTATTTAACACACTGTAATTTCACATGAATACACGGCAACTCTGAGACCAGATAAAGTTAACATTCTCTTTTATTATATGCCTAAAATCATACCCATTTTCCTACTTAAGAATTTGGAGGGAATTGTTCATAGTAAGAGGGAGCTTAAACATTTGTGCTAGTAAGTAACCACTACTGCATAGAGCAAATAATGATCTACTCTATGAGCACAGAAAAATGTATTGTTTTACGCAACTGTGTTTGCACCATGCACTCATTTCTTGTTACTTTGCTAAAAAAAATAAAAATAATAAAAAAAACACCTGAATTTTGTCTGGCCTGCAGGTATTTAGAGGATTGGTGCATTTATTTCCTGGTTATACAGGTAAGTGGTGTCTCAAGTGTCAGGCCAATCAAAGATGCCACTTTGTTAAGAATTACATTCCCTAGGTAATGTTGCTGTTCCACTCCATGTGCAATTACAGTATTTGTGCTGTTCCTAAGGCCTGTTCCCAGTAAGTGTCCCTTGTTTGTATTTTTTTTCATTTTATATTATTACAATATTTCAATTACTTGTGCTTTTTTTCTTTGTCTGTTTCAACAGAGGGCTGCCCTGGCTTGTGCAACAGCAATGGGAGGTGCACGCTGGACCAAAATGGTTGGCACTGCGTCTGCCAGCCAGGATGGAGGGGAGCAGGCTGTGACGTAGCCATGGAAACTCTCTGCACTGACAGTAAGGACAATGAGGGAGGTAAGAAACACCACTTGGAGCTTTAACTCTGGGGAGAACGTGTTGAGCAACAGAGACTTTACAGTCAGGTGATTAAATACTGCCATGAGAACCATTCACACATTTTACTAGCTCTTGTGCTGGTAAGAATACGCTGCAGTATCCAGTGCTTTTATATGGCTTATCAGCAAAGCCTTACAAGCTGCATATGACAGATGAGATATGTACTTAGAAAAAGATGGGTGTCACCTTAGTTCCCCTGCAGCGTTCTTTTATACTGGAATAAAACATAGTCAACTCAGTTAACTGTTGTGGAGGGGAAAAAAAGGAAGGAGATCAAAATTTCAGTGACCCCACAAGGAAATTACCCCAAGAGAAAAGTCTGAACCGGGAGTTTACATTTTGACCTATGATACTGTTGCTGGAAACAATTGGTTGCCCAGCCTACAGAGATCTTATCCTTCCATAGCCTGTGAATGCTCACATAACTGACAGGATGCTCCCAGAAGTCTTTTTTTTTTTCGGCTTACTTTTCCACAGAGTGTCATTTAGGTGACAGGTAACAATTTGCAGCAAGATGCAGGCAGGACTCCTGACTTCAGAAATCAATCTGCAATTATTGTTGTAGATAGTAAAGCTAGAGGGGCTGTGACTTTGACATTACTCCAGAATCACATAGAACACCCCCACAAAAACAAGATTAAACGTGAATGCAGTCAAATATTAGATCAACATAATGCTTTTATTATCCGTCTTCCCCTTCTCACCAATTCTTTTTGCTTAACACCATCAGATTCACAGCAGAGATAAAATCTCCTATGGGCCTATGGGTGATGATAAAGTCATCTGTGACTTTGTCTTTCGTTTTCAGACTGCATATGCCTTTGCAGTTGCTGGTTGTCTCTTTGCTCCTGTATCTTAGACATCACAAACTGTAAATAACAGCAGCATTGACTTCCTGAGGAAAATACCACAGTTAAAACTGTGCTTCTGTTTATTGATCTACATGTCTTTTGAATTGTCATCCTTGTCTGTTACATATGACATATTTTGAGTCAGGTTTGCACATTTCAGAGCCTAAAGAGTCTGACGCAGATTCCATGCAGCAGAGACATGCTGTTTGGGGAATTAACTTCAGGTAGACCAGGGAATTAAAGAGATAGTGAAGAAAGGGAAACCTACAAACATTAAAAGAGACTAAGCAAGGAGGAGGAAAGACTAGGTGGAAGTATAAACAACTCGAAATAAAAAAAAGATCATGTAGGGGGAAAATAGGAAAAAACACTGAAAGAGTAGTAATAGACTAAAACAGATTCAGTAATTGTTAAAGATCACAAAAGTATGTGACATATCAGGGGAAAGTCAAGAGTGGGTAATGGACCAGGAGGAGAAAGAGGAGCAAGGTCAACAGGAATGCATATAAATGGAAAAAGGGAAAAGAAGCTGCTTTTTCAGACAGAAAACAGTAATAGTTTTTTGGGAAGAAAAGGGGAAAAGGAACAAGGAATTGGAGCAGAGTAATCTAACAGGATGACTTAAAGTTCAAGAAAAAAAGAACAATATTTGAAGGGGAAAAGAAAAAAGCTGATGCTGGTATTTTGGTGTGCTTTTTTTCTTCTGGTTTTTTTTTCCATTATTTCCTTTACAGACATCATTATGCAGCTATGCATGAGGAAGGGGTTGACCAAACACTTGTTTTGACATGATTAACGTGCTAGGATAATGGTATTTGTCCATGGCATTTTTCTAATTTATAGGCTTTGGTACAGAGCATATTTACTACAGCCTTTGACTGTGGCTAAGGAAAAGGGTTAAAATGTAACAATTATGTCAAATTAAAAATGGAAACATACCTAAGAAAACTGTGAAAAAGTCTCCTTTGAAACCTCTCTGAAGAGAGAAGTGTTTCTCTCCTTTCCAAGAGTACCTGCAATCAGCCCACTAATCTCCAAGCAAGCCATTAAAATTTCAGACAGCTAAAGGGAATGGCATAAGAATTCTTGTGCTGTATTTGTTTATTGCGGGAGATTAGGTTATCTGAGCACTTACGCTGAATTTATAGCGTGACTGCGGGTAGTGTGATCTACATCTCACTAGGCTCAGTGGTTATATAATTAAAGTTATCTCAATTGGTACCTGTTTGATATGCTGTGGTTAATGTTTATGTTTTATCCTACACTGGATAAAATAAATTTCCTATACTAATATGAGTACAATTCATTAATAAAAGTGTCTGCTCTTCCTTTGATTCCTAGCTTTTTCTGGGACTAATTGTTCAAATTCTGTGAACATGAGCCTCCCAAGGATCTCAATGGGAATACTCTCAATAGGAAATCCTAATGGCATCAAGGCATACTTGATCATTTTCCCTTCTAGATACTATTGACATATGACATTATTGCTTATCTTCCTACATGATTACTTCCTGACATTATTATTTATCTCCTTTTAATACAGATTTCTCAGAAGTGTGTGTAGCAGGGTGGGTTCTACAGTTGCTGGAAAAGTGAGGCTGAGCACCATTAAGAGTTCAGAAAAACATAGTCTATTGACAGGGTGACCAAATAGCAGAAACACAAGGAGTCAAAGAGAGAGGAAGAAAAACAGGAGCCCTACTTGTAAATATTCCTGGCTTACCCAAGGATTACTCACTTAGGTTCTTACCAACTCAGATCAATCCCCCAAAGGCAGGGGCTACATCTTCTAGGCATTGGCAGACAGCAGGTGTCCCCGCTGTCCTTTTTGAGAAACAAACCACACCCAGATCATAAGTCCTCTCACCTTTAGTGAGCCTGCTGGTGACATCTACCTCAGGAGTGGTGGCCAGCACCGCCCAAGTAGGGGTCTCAGACTCTGCTCTCTTTCTTCCTCCTTGCTCTCTCTCTCCCTCAGCTCTCCTCCAAAGGCTGTCAACCAATAGGAGAGACCCAAATAATTTTAGTTTATGCGAACTCTGTCTTCAAGGACGAAGCCTTCACTCATCACCTTTTGTTCTCTAGAACTTGGCAGGAAAAGAATAAATCTTTCACAGGTGGCATGAGCAAAAACACAGACCAAAATGTCAACATTTTCAATTCCTGATATGCCATGAAAATCATTTCCTTTCTCTTTAAGGCTCACTCTTTATTTTCCCCTGTGTTTGCTTTAGATTTTTTCTTTACATTGTAGCAGCCTACACAGAAAGTGTGTGCAACAAGCAGATCTTGGGCTGAATTAACTCCTAATGGCTTTGTGAGAAAAGGGAAAGTCAAAGCTCTCTGTGGGTGGAGTAAGTCTAACTTCTTGGAAAAAAATTGTGTCATTATGTGGGCCATGCTTTGTTATTACTGTAGGAAGAATAAGCTGTTTACTCTTTAGTTTAGATGGGTCTTTATTGAACAGGTTCCTTAGTTAAGTTTGCTTTTTATTAGCTGCTATCCAATTATTAAGAGTACTTACAGGCTTTCATGAGCAGAATTTAAAGGGTCATTAATTTTTTTTTTACTGAAATGAAAATAAATACTGTAATAAAGCAAAGCGTACTTAGCACTACTATATTTTTTTAAATTACTTACATAGCCTATTCCTGCTAAACATTGTCACAGAGAGTACAAATTGAGCCTAAAGATTACCTAAACCAGGACTGCTTCTGTGATGGTGGATAATAGCAATTGCTTAGTAAAACATTGTAATAGGGTAAATGTGAACTTATATTTTCTTTTGTATACTAACAGGCTGTTAATTAAAGTAAGAAATTACTGCCTGAGAATGTTTTGAATGTCAGAGAGTTGCTACGTTCAAAGATAACCCAAGCTAAGGAAGTCTCAGGAAGTATGTACTTGCCCTGGAAGTGATACAGTGCCATGCTCATGTTCTCTGGTTTGTGCTCCAACACTTCCCATTATTCTTCAGCTTTTGGTTTAATCTCTGGTTGCTGGTGAGTGCTGGGTTGTTATATTCATAGGACTTATCCATAGTGACTCCAAGACTTCTTACTGGAGTAACAACTCATTTAGAGCCCCACAGTTTATATTTTAGGCTTCTTCACTCCAACAGGGGCGCTGAATTTGAGGACACTGTAGGTATGCTTATAGAGATACTGCAATAGTAACATTGAATAAGGTCCTTGCTCACTGCTTAGTAATAAATCAAGGGCTGCTGTGCTTTTGTGGATTTTCTGACCAGCTGTTCCTACAGGCAGTCATTTTTGTGTCCATGATTGAGTGTATTTATTATAGTCTGTTGTAAAATTGAGCTGTGTAAGGATAATCGAGGTTTGTGAATACAGTTTCCTGTCCTTTCCAGTCTCTTGCCATAGTTTGCCAGTCATCAAAACTGTCCTGGTGGGATGGTCAGCATTCTAGCTCCAAAACTGTATTTTTCCTGTATAGGCACTGAAATTCACTTTTTGGAGAAATTTGTTGCCTAAGTATATAATCAACTTACTTACCAAGAATGTGATTTATGTAGGTCCTTGGTGATCATCTGCCCTTGACACCGGCAGAACTTGTGCCCATGACTTACTTTGTTTTCCCCCCTATTTTTCCTTCCAGCGGTTTTATTCCATTCAAAAGCAAACACTCCCACAGATATATTTTTAGACATGCATCATGGGAATCCTCTGTCTTGACTCCTCTCATTTAATCACAGAATCATGGAAAGTCTTGGGTTGGAGCAGACTTTATTGGCCATCTAGTTCCAACTCCCTTTCTGTGGGACACCTTTCGCTAATACCAGGTCTTAAACAGTTCCAGGGATGGCACGTCCACAACTGCTCTGGGCAACCAGTGCCTCACCTCCCTCACAGTAAAGGATTTCTTTCTAACTTAAACCTACGCTCTTTCAGTTTAAAGCCATTCCTCCTTGTCCTATCACCACATACTCTTTTTAAAAGTCCCTCTCCAGCTCTAGCAGGAAGGCTGCTGTAAGGTCTTCATTAGAGCCTTCTGTTGACCTGGCTGAACAACCCCAACTCACTCAGTCTTCATAGGAAAGGTGCTCCCGTCCCGTGATCACCTTCATGGCTCTCCTCTGGACTCATTCCAACAGTTCCATGTCTTCCTTAGCTGGGGACCCCAGAGCTGAATGCCACACTCCAGGTGGGGTCTCACCTGAGCAGAGTTTTGGTGGTTTTGTTAATCTCTACAAATGAGCAATTTATCAAGAGACCATGTTCCAGTGCATTTTGGTGCATTTTGCAACAAAGGTAAAAGAATTTTTAGAGCTAGACTTTAAATTTTGAGGGAAAAGACAATAAAGTACTCATTACATCTTTCGTATATAGACTTATGTCTAGAACAAGAAAGTATGAAGAGCCTTCTGAAACTGATAATGACTGCCCAGCTGCCTGTAGGAGTTTCTATTTTCTTTATAATTTCACTGTCATATTTGAGTGATGTAACTGACAAGCCAGTGTTGAGCTAAGTCTCATATTTTTCAGGCTAAACAAAATTCATCAATAATCTTCCAGAGCCATTTCAGAAAGGAAATTTTACACTGCTTCACACAGTGCAATAGAGTACATGACTTAGCAGTACTAGATAGCTCTAGCCACATAAATACAGAGAAAGAATGAAAAATGTTTTCTCAAGTTATAAGGAGCCAGATTCATAACCATCCGTCACTCGCCTGGGCAAGTTACTGATAAACTCCACAGGAAAATAACAAACAGCATATCCCTGTATCCTGGCTGGTGAAAATGAGATTCTTGCTCTGATTGATGTTAGTGGTGAAGCTTGTAAAAATGCATTTCCAGCTGATTAGTTCAGAAGGTGTCAATCTCATGCAGTTTTTTGACCTGCGGACTATACTCCAGATGTACATTTGCTTTTTATAAACCAACAAAGATGAACGGAGAAATTTGAGCATTTCTTTGGCAACTGTACAGATATTGCCTGGGAGACCATACAGAGATATAAAACCTCAAAACTATACATTTAACCATCAGTTCCCCAAGCTTGGACACTGATCCAGGCTTCTAGAGTTAAAACCAACAAGGGAGGTCAGTACTTCAGCTAGGAAAGGGTTTTACCTATTTTACAGGAATGAGACTAGAAAATCACAGGAGTCACAGACTATTTGAGGTTGGAAAGGCCTCTGGAAATCATCTAGTCCCGCAGCCTGCTCAAAGCAGGATTAGCCTAAAGAAGATTGCTCAGGGATGTGTCTACTTGGGTTTTGAAAGACTTCAAGCATGGAGACTCCACAACTTCCCTGGGCAGCCTGTTGCAGTAAAAAAGGGTTTTCTGCTGTTCAGATCAAATTTCCTGTGTTTCAGTCTGCCCATTGGCTCTTTCCTTTCACTGGGCCTCACTGAAAGGTGGATTTTTTAACCCATTAGGTATCTGTACACATTGATGAGCTTTCTCTTCACCAGGCTAAGAAGTCTCAACTCTCTCAGCCTTTCCATGTAGGAGAGATATGTCAAGCCCTTAACCATCCACAGGGCCCTTCACCAAGCTTTCTCTGGTATGTCTGTGTCTCCTGCAGCAGAAAGCCCAGACTGCACACAGAGCTGTGTGTGCTCCCCAGTGCTAAGTAGAGGTGAAAGGTCACCTCCCTTGAGCTGTTGGCAACACTCCTAACACAGCCCAGGATGTCACTGACACCTTCTTTGCTGCAAAGCCTTGTTCTGGTGCAGAGCATTGTTCCTCCCCAGGTGCAGGACTTTGCCTTTCTCTTTGCAGAGCTACATGTGGTTCCTGTCAGCCCCTTCCTCCAGCCTGTCAGTGTCTGTCTGAATGGCAACAGGACCCTCTGGTTATCATCATCCCAGGAAAAATGAGTGTTCTTTCTTTTCTCCTAAAAAAGTTCAAACTTGAATATACTTAATGAAGCCATTTTCATCTCTAGTATTTTCCATGAACTGATTTCAATGTCAGCCAAGTTAAATAAGAATTTTAGATGTGCAAAAGAATAGAAATCCCAGTCCTTTACCACTTTGCCAATCCTCTAACTGATCTACATAGCACAGCAATACTTAGAAGAAAACCTTTAGAAGATCTCTGTTTACTTACACTCTTTCAATGTATGATTGAACAAAAATGGATTTTTTTTTCCCTTCAGAAAGAAAATTTACTCGAAAGGTAGATTCAGAAGGTAGATTCCTTTGTGAGAGAAGCAGTCAAGAGCTTCCTCTTCTGTGCTACATTGGTACATTTTTCAGTTTAGTGCAGCAAGCAAGCTCGCCCTGTAATCTAAATTGAATAATAAAATGTTTGAGCTATTTTGGTCTTGCTGTTCTTTTGGGGAAACAATTATCAGCTCTGTGATACCATATTACATTCATCTAGAAATTTCCTGTAGCTGACATTTCCAGGCTCGTTTTCCTTATGACTTTACTTACAGCAAATTAGTAGTTATCAATTTGATCTTGATTTTAATCTTTCAGCAAATTAGATTTCCAGTGATGTGACAGATCTAATGCTCCACATATGTGAATATTTCAGCACAAAAGCACCCATGTGTTTAAATCTTGTTTATACTGGGCAGCATGTCTCATCAGTTTGTTCAGAATAAAATCTAAATGTTAAATACAGATTTTATTCTCTCATACATTTTCATGTGGAAAAACTCATGGAGATTGCCTTTGCCACTAGCAACAAAACCTTTCTGCCAAGATATAGAGGAATGCACCTTGATAAATATTGTGAAATATTAAAAGCTACTTGCAGCATAGGTGTGTTAAAAAACTTGAGGAAAACAGCATGGGGAATTTACTTGTTTCTTTTCTCTAGCAAGCCAAATAACCTTCAATAAAAGCTAATAAGGCCCACGTGAAATGTTTAATATTTATGTGCGTGCAGTGTATGCAGAGCATGAGCGTCTTTATTTTCTGGCTTGTTCAAGACATTTTTAGAAAAGTATTGAAAAAATAGGTTTAATTTTTACATGATACCGAGTACATTCAGTTTGCATGGATCTCTGTGGGAGTTTAGGAACTCAGTGGAAACAAAGTCTCTTTAACTGAAAGTGAATTCATTAAAGTCTTAATTACAAGTATTCTTTCATGCTATGTAAGTTTTCTCTGCTGGCTGGCTCATTCCCATGCAGAGGGGCAGGAGGAAGAGTTTGTTCATTTGTGTGACTTTCTGCCAACAGATGGGCTAGTTGACTGTATGGATCCTGACTGCTGTTTGCAGAGTTCTTGCCAAAACCAGCCTTATTGTCGCGGACTACCTGACCCCCAAGATATTATCAGCCAAAGCCAGCAGTCTCCATCTCAGCAAGCTGCCAAAGCATTTTATGATCGCATCAGTTTTCTCATTGGAGCAGACAGCACTCATGTCATACCTGGAGAAAGTCCTTTCAACAAGAGGTAAGCATGACTCATCTTCTACTCATGAATACAAAAGAATTTGGAGAGTGCATGAGATTCATGCGAGGAGGAGATCCACTATGACTGCAAATTTCATGGGGTGGACTTACAGCAAAGACTTTTTCTCTTAATGTATCAGATTGCTTGTTTTGTCTCAGTTCCTGCAAAATTCAAATTATGAGTGCCAATAGGTTACAGAAGGTACTTGCCATGCTTAGTGTCTGTATTCTAACAGGGCACTTCATTAATGATTAAATAAATCTTTATTTAACCAGTTGATTTAGGCTAGCACAGTTGGAAATATGTCAAACAATGAAAACACTTCAGAAGGAAAAGCAAAGCTCCACTTTTTAAACTGAGCTCACTAAATAATATAAATTATGAATTAATGTAATAGAACTGTTAAGTGCACGACAGTCTAATTGCATAAAACATTTGACTGGTGCTCTATGAAGCAGTAATGACCTGAAAATAAACCAGTAACAGGAAGCAGGTGTCTGGGATCTCACTGAGTGAAAGAAGATGATTTACACTAGAGCTGCTGCGTTTGCAGTAATTTAACAGCATTAATGTGTTTGGGCACAGCAGTTGATTAAAAGTTGTTGCACCAGTGTTCCTTATTGCTCTTTTAAATTCTGTACTCTGTAGTCCCTGCAGTTTCATAGATTGCTTTGATACTAATTGAAAAGTACATTTTTCTTTAAGAGTCTGCCAGAGGTATGACTTACAGTGAGAACATCTAGAGTTTATAAGTTCTTAAAATTCTTCAGTGAATTTCTGCTCTTAGTAACTCAGTACAGACAAAATAAACCAAAGTCAAATCAACAATACTGAAACAAAATTATTATCTGTAGATTCTGAGGCATTTGTTTATACAGTGTAAATCATGTGAACTTGTAAAAGGGTTAGAGTCTGAGGAATGTTTTTTTAATCATAGTTGATACCATGGGGAGAGGGGTGAGTGGTGCTGGATGTGTATGTGTTCACTCACTAGCTTTTATTCATTCAAAAGAGAATGAAAAAAACAATCGTGTAATTTGATCCTGCATCTTTTTCACAGTCTTGCATCCGTCATAAGAGGCCAAGTATTAACTGCAGATGGAACACCACTCATTGGAGTCAATGTCTCCTTTCTACACTATCCAGACTATGGATACACAATCACTCGCCAGGATGGAATGTAAGTTCCCTTTGAAGCACTTCTAAGTCACAAAGACAGCAAAGGCATTACTGAAGAGCCGCCTGTATAACTAAGATAATAATAAAATAATGGAAACAAAAGACATTAACAAAGTGATTGACTAAAGCTGTACTTTGTACATTCTTCAAATGTAAAACATGCTGATTATATACTTTAGAAGTAGAAGGCCTTGCTTAATTTAAATGCAGGATCCCAAACTCTCAATTGTCTCTGTGTGGTAATATGTAATATAATTTAATTGATTTCTCCATTGTTCCCAGTAGGGACATTCTGCCTTCAGAGCAGTACAATGGAATGAAGAATCAATCCATAAAATAGAGGCTGTGGATGGCTTTGGGAAATTGCTGACTATCTAGCCCTCTTGGGATTTTTTTCTAGGTTTGACTTGGTAGCAAATGGTGGTGCCTCTCTGACACTGGTGTTTGAGCGATCACCATTCCTGACACAGTATCACACAGTATGGATTCCCTGGAATGTATTTTATGTCATGGATACCCTTGTCATGAAGAAGGAAGAGAATGACATTCCTAGTTGCGATCTAAGCGGATTTGTAAGGCCAAACCCTGTTATCGTGTCATCGCCTCTATCCACGTTCTTTAGAATTTCTCCTGAAGATAGTCCTGTCATCCCAGAAACACAGGTAAGGTGTGCTTCAAATAGACAGAATTCTATCACAGGCTGATATTAAGCAACTGTAGTGAAAACAGTTCAAACTACTGTTCAAAAGTAAATAATTCTGAATAAGTGCTAAGAATTTGCAATGTGATTATTTTCAGACAGATTTATTTATTCTAAGGGACAATTTTTAAAATTTCATCTGAAGAAGAGAAGTAAGAAACCTGGGTGCATGTTACTGTCTGCTTTATAGTAGACATAATGTCTGCTATACAGAATGTCTTCATCAATCAGGCACTGGCCCATAAAATACACACACTGTAGTAAATCTGACTTTTTGGATTGCCCTCTTGTTAAAAGTGCACCTCAGAAACTGAAAATGACAGCTGTTTTTCCATTCTGCCTTAAAGACCCATACAATTCAATTTATCTGTTTAGTCCTAATAAATAGCATGACACAGATCCTTATAAACTGAAAGAACTGTGCAGCACTGAGGACAAGCCAATGATCACATGTTCTAATCTACTTCTTCAGAACTTGTAATACCAAAAGTAAGACTCCACATCAAAACCTGGATTTAAATGGAAAAACCTGTGACTGGAATGGCTTTTTCTAAATTTTCCTACGCAGGTGTATTAGATTCCTCAATTAGTCTCTTGGCTCTTAAAGCATTTCAGTTGCACTTCAGAAGTAATACATGTCTCATTGTTAATTTTTGAACTTCTAGTGAAACATCCTCCTTCTGCCTCCTTCTCTCTCTCCCCGTCTTATTCTCTCTCCTACTTTCACTATGTCATAATTACATAGGGCACTTTTTTCCCATTCTCTGAGAAATGTCCTTGCCTCTTCAAGGGAAACACAGAAAATGTATTCAAATGTTTTCATGCAGAGCTCTTAAGAAAAGAGCTAACTCATTAAGCAATTCATAGTAGGAGCAGGTTTAAAAGAAAGATGTAAGGAAATTACAACTAAACACTCATATAAATCTAGACTGTGCCAGAAAATTGTTGCTTTTATCCTCACTATCATTTCTGTGCCTTTGATAGTTTCAAGTCAATTAAAGAAAGTATTTGCAAAAGAGAGTCCACTGAAAAACATCTCTGATTTACTTGTTTTGGCAACAGATAGATTCAGTTGCTAAAATTATGGAAAATGGCTTAGATAGATGGGGTATAAATCAAGAAAAACGTAATAATACAAGACTGTCAAAAAACACAAATTTAAAAAACACTTCTAATGTCTGGGTAAACTAGTTATTTCATGAGCAGTGGGATTAATGAAGTCTGGATTCCTACTAATTCTCACCTATTGCTGTAATTCCAGCTATTTGTCACATACAGTCCTTCCCACACAGGCTGCATTCAAACTGGTTTTTTTCCACAGAAGTCCCAACTTGACTACTTCTTCCCTACCTGAACGTTTTTGTTTTTCATAAACCTAAAGAAACTGAATTATCTTTAGAGATTTCTATTGTTATTTTATATATGGTTGAAATTGGCTTCCAGTTTGTGAGGTAAGAGGTCTGATAGGCAGGACTATTGGGTCAAAATGATTTCCTTGGAAAACCACCTGGGAGGAAAGATCATACTCTCAGTGGATCCTAGGCAGTTGGTCATTTGTGATGAGTTAAAATGGTACTCTGGTTATGTATGCAAAAAATCCAGTTCAAATACTATGTAAAAACCCCATTAAGTAGTGTTTTCTTCTATATTCTTTGCTCATCCCACACATAACTTCCTTCTTCAGCAAGTGGGAGCTGCACAGCCATGGCTGGGACATTCCACTTCTAGATCAGGTTCCTCTCAGAAACACATAATACTCTATAGTCTGTTTCCCAAAATTCACTACAGAACCAGATTCCATTCAAAACTGTATGTTCAGTACTGTAGATCTTTTCATGAAAAAGGGACGATGCCAGTTTAGTGTGGGAGACTGGAGGAAGGCACAGAGAAAGAAATTGGTCTCTGTGTTTCCTTCAGTCAGTATTAATCACCCTGTCCGTGTGGTGTGACAGGATTGACTATCCCATACTACAGGACAAAATGATGTGCTTTTGTAATCATCGTCCCTTGAAGTGCTTTGTCATCTCTTGAAGATAATGTTTCCAAGAGTGTTAGTGGCTTATGAATCTCAGATTGATCAGAGGGGCAATTGAAGTCTGTGCCAAAGCAGCAGCACAAAAGGAAACAGCAAAAGAAGGCAAGTGGTAAAGGAGTGATCACAGACCCAAGAGATCATTATTCAAGGAGGATGATAATAACATGTTAAATAAATTTGGACTATTTAGGCATAACTTTATCTACTTTTAATTGCAAGTTGCCGTGCTTTGCCTAGACTTAACTAGCTGAGATTAATCAGTGTGGAACCAGACAGTAAACCATATGCAGATGAGGGAGATCAGGTTGAGCTGGAGCTGCTCCCGTGTGTTTGGTAATATTGTTACTCTCTTTTTCCTAATACAGTAAATGTCTGTTTGCCATATCCTACTATGTAGTCTGGCAGAAACCCTGGAGTCGCAATGAGCACTTCTGAAATGGAGTGTTGGAGGGTTTCCTTCTCCTAAACTTCTGTTAGGCACTGTTAGTTTGCTTGCAAGATGCCTCCTACAGGTCCTGAGCAGCTTGTTTCTGTCACCTCGAGTGTGTGGGAGAATGAAGACTGAATGTTTTCCTTCAAATTGTATGTCCAAGTTTTGCCTCCTCAGACTCTCTCTCACTACTGGCAATACTGCACAGCAGAAATCGGCAAAATTTATTTACCCAGAGGAATTCAGGATAAAATATGGGCCTTGATGGCTTAATCATTTTTTGTAACTTCAGGGTGACCAGATTTTCCACAGATAAATTCACCCATTTTAACATTTAAACCAGCTGTATAATAGGATATCTAGGTATCTCAGCATTCAGTGGATGCTGCATCATTTTTTCACTTAACTTAAATCTCCATAGTTTCAAATTTGTACAGAGAAAAAGATGGAGATTACTTTTAGAGCCAAATATCACCATTTATGCATCCTTTTCCATCACACTTTCTGATGTTCTTCTCTTTTGCTTTCTGTTTGAGACTTCATATAAACCTCTTTATTCTGTTACAAACACATTTTTAGGTTTCTACACGTGTGTCTTTTCCTGTCCCTCTCCTCTGTGGTACCTCAACCATGTTTTAAGTCTAGAAAAACCAAGTATTTTTCCTCCTTTTATTTCTCCTTGCTTTAGAAGCTAAGCTAAGAGTTAAGAGTCTCAGTTCTAGGGGAATGCTTTTTTCTAAAAAAGGAAGACATTTTTCCATCTTAAAATGAGCAGTTTCAGCTTTTACTTAAAGTATAATTTTGGTACTCCTTGATCTCAACCTTTATGTAATAGCAGCAGTTGCCAGTATCTACCTGTATCTAAAACCGTCATTTTTACCCCTCTCAAACCAAGATGGTGTTCCATTTTAATGCAGCAGTTCAGCTGGCACTTCTCAGTAAACAACCTTTTACTGATACTAGGACTAAAGTTTGTACTCATTTGTGAAATTTGTCCTCTATTGAAGTTGCTCAATTTGCCAAAACAATCACAGCAATAATTTCCCCCCCTAACTTTTATTACTTATTCAAAATTCTTAACACCATCATGTCACTTGAATCATGTTATATTTTGGAGCAGGAAAGCATTCCAGAGGCTGGACACCTTTAGTCCTGCTGGCCACAAGGGACAAGGAGCCCTGCACAATTTATGTGACTCAGACACCAGCTGGAACGTTCAGGACAACAAACTGTCTTTGTGAAAATTGCAGTGCCCCTTATCTCAGTCCCCCAGGTTAAATATTTCATGGCTGTCCTCCTGAGAAGCTTGATCGTCCCTAAATAAAATGTCAACCATTAGAATTTGGTGGTGGGACTATAATTCAGTCCCCTTAGGGTATCAGCCTTTCTGAAGATAGTTTGATATTCTATCTCGAAAAGGTAACGTACAGACAGCTTGGTTGTGTTGGCAGTTCCTGATGTGACTTTTATACCCAGTGACTTTCTTGATTGCTTTACAATTGATGTGTTGTCATGGCTCCCATAGGATGCTCTCTGCTGTGCCTGATGATTTAACTTTTAAGATGAACATTAAACTGTTTAATTCTCTTTGTAATGCTTGATTCTGGGAGAGAGATTGAGTTGCATAACCTTACCTCTACATTTCTAAAGTTCTCAAGAAAATACGTTACTACCGGGGATATTTTATGGAAAGAAGGAAGTTATAAGTCAGATTTCCAGCAGGTATTTGAGGCTTCTGCAGAAACTAATAATAGGGGTTTGGGCTTTGTTTTAAACCTCGCTGAGAACTGCATGAGTGTCCTAGTTTCTAATTTGATAGTAATCCAAATACACAGTGGAATTTCTTGAAAATTGAACTTCAAGGTGTCCTCTTTATTGCTTGTTATCTCAGCCAAGAGTACTGGAAGACCACCTATGTGTTTAACACTGCTCTTTCGCAGTTGCAGTTGTAAAAGAAGCAATGGTTGTAACAGGAGGCCAGGGAAGTCCATTAAATTGTGTCCTATTACAAGCGTATTATTTCTTTTTCTCCTCTTGCTTACAGAGACCTCCACCTGTTAGACTAGTTTTAATGTGCAGTATATGAGAGTCTTGCTGGTGTCTTGAGGAGGAATTTGTCTTTTGTTCCTGGGTGGTTTATGATTTTCCTTCAAAGTCTCAAAAAAGGAATGTGTTCACAATCACATATCCCTCAAGAGAGAGGTGGTTTTGTTCATGTAGAAAAGATTTCCCTGTTCTCTGGTTTAGACACTGTATATTGGGCTGAGGGAAAGCAGAGCAGATACAGATATATGAACAGAAATAAGGCCACTCTCACGTCCTTCGAGGTGATGGTGCTGCTTGTCATTTCTTCTCAGTGATGGCAGGTTCTTGGTGGGGAACAAAGAAATAGTCAAAGAATAAGAATTTCTAAATCTGAATTTCACTTGTTTTGTTTCTTCCTATTCCTTGATTTCCAACAGCTCTGTTACAATCTTACTGGAGAACAACAGTTTTATGTCTACATGTGTCAGATGTAAATGATAATAATGTCAGATAATAAGTCAAAATACTATTTCTGATTTTTTGATGCTCTTGTTGGAAAGGAGGTAGATTCAAGTAATATTGTATAAATCTTTCTTTAGATCTCAAAAAAAGTGCTAATTTAGAGGATGGTGTAGGCCTGATGCCCTCTTTGAGAGCATAAACCATGTTACTTGACCCTATTCAACACAGTCAATTGTTTGGAAGCAGCGTCCGAGGATTTCTCTAGCACAGAGATAACAGCACTCATTCAGTAGCCAGCTTTAGATCCCACCAAAATCTTAAGCCTAGTATTTGTGACAGCGCTCCTGAAATCTGCTTTCTACTCATATTAAGTAGTGGTTGGTCTTCATACTTCAGTACACAGAAAAGTAAGATAAAGCTTTTCAAATATACTTCCCCAAGAGTGCTTCTGTAAGAACACCAAGGTTCTGGGCTTGTGTTTCAAGCATCCTTTGTCCTCTCTTTCCACCAAAGAAACGTTACCTTTATAAATGTGCCTAGATACATTTTCCCCTTTTTCCCCCCCCAGTAAACCAGGACACTTGGTAGCTGTTGACCCGAAGTGCTGGCTGCAGTGTTTATGTTCTGACTCAGGCACAGAACAGTATAGGCTCTCTTCATCCACATTACACAGAAATATTTCACATCCATCCATCACCCACAAAAGCTCATCAGCTCAGGAAAAGGCAAGGTAGAGAAGGGGAGGAAGCTTTTAAAAACAAAATTGAATCATTGCACCTCTCTGAAATGTGAAAGTGATAAGCTGATACCTGAGTAGTGAATATTGATCAGGAAATATGGAAAAACTTTCCCTGAGGCACCCTACTTATCTGTCTTCAAAATAAATGGAGGAATGCTCCAGTTCAAAGTATTTAAATCCACTGGTAATGCAAATAATAAAATACCTAAAAGTTCTTCCTGCTCCTACAGGAGCAATTAGGCATCCCAGCCCAAATCTGAGGCTTTGCTGTCCTTAGAGGCTCTAATGCCTTTATTACATATCCATAGCTCGGACATGGGTGGCAGCATAACAAGGGACAATTTTCACTTAGGTGAGAGATGCTTTTTTTGCCTCTTTTGAAAAAAGCAGTTGGGAATGTTTTCCCTTTCCTGCATGCTTCCTTTCCCCCATAAAAATAAAAGAGATGTCTTTGAAATGCTGTGGCAGAAATTACCAGCTAAGCAGCTTCAGTATAATGAAGAATTTAGACTCGACTTTTTAGAAAAAAGGTGAAATGTTATTTATTTATGTATTTTTTAACATTCTTAAATGAAGGTCAGCTATAGGTGATACTTCCTAATGGGTTGTCACGTAACCTTATGTCAAGCATGCTTTTATGACAGCTGCATTGTTCTGTTTAATTTCCAAATCACTCAAATACTGTATTTTTCCCTTAACAATTCATAGGTACTTCATGAAGAAACGACAATACCAGGAACTGATTTGAAGTTATCATACTTGAGCTCCAGAGCTGCAGGATATAAATCTGTACTGAAGATTACTATGACCCAATCCATCATACCATTTAATTTAATGAAAGTTCATCTTATGGTGGCAGTGGTGGGAAGACTATTCCAAAAATGGTTCCCTGCATCCCCAAATCTAGCCTACACTTTCATATGGGATAAAACTGATGCATACAATCAGAGGGTCTATGGATTATCTGAAGCTGTTGGTATGTGTTATGGAGGTTTTTTGCATTTTTAGTGTTGTCTTAAAGATAGGGAAGCACATCTCAAATGCTTGTATCTATTAAGTAGAAAATGTTTAGCAGAATAACATGAGAAATATCAATACATATTAAAACATATTTAAAAATACTAATCTAAACTTTGAATTATGAGGAAAATCCTTCAAAAGGAAAAAGAAACTACAGTAATTTTTCACTTCCAGTTCTTCCCCTTGAAGTAGCCCCTAGCCTAATAATACAGTATGGTGTTTAGTCTGCACACTCTGTGTAGAACAGCATTCTGACTTACATCACAAAAGGGCTTTCCTCTGTACCTGTCTTAATCCACTTACTCTGAATAACTAAAAATATTTTAATGACCCAAGATTGCTTTGGAATTTGTTTACTATTTTCAACACACATAAGGAAGCCATAGGGATTTCCGAGTAGCAAAGGAGAGCAAAAAAATGTATGTAGTTTAAGCAAATCACATTCTTTAAACTCTTTGGAATGAAATTCTATACTTAATGAGGAAATGTACTGTTATTTCAGTGTCTGTAGGTTATGAATATGAGTCTTGCTTGGATCTAACGCTCTGGGAAAAGCGGACTGCCATTCTGCAGGGTTATGAACTGGATGCCTCCAATATGGGTGGCTGGACTTTGGATAAGCATCATGTATTGGATGTTCAGAATGGTAAGGAGTTCATTTTCTTCTTGCTAATTTTACTGCTTCACTGCCCTGCACTTTAGCTTTCTCATTCAAACTTTTTTACTATTGCACTGTTATTTTAAAAAAAGAAAATTATAAAACAATTTCCACATGGTAAATCCTTTAAGCCTCCCTGGCTCCCCAGGGAAGTGGTCATGTTGCCAAGCCTTCCAGAGTTCAGGAAGTTTTTGGACAGTGCTCTCGGGAATATAGTATTATTCCTGGGTTTGTCATGTGCAGAGCCCAGAGCTGGACTTGATAATCCTGTAGAACACTTCCAACTCAGGATATTCTGCGATTTACAGTAAATGGCATGCTTCTATATCCTTTAAATACATACACATAAATAAGTTTATGAAACAGTGTCAGCCTCTGTTGGATATGCTGTGGCGGGTTGACCCTGGCTGAACTCGAGGTGCCCACCAAAGCTACTCTGTGACTCACTTCCCAGCAGGACAGGGCAGGGAAAACAGAACAAAAGAGTTACGAGTCAACCTAAGGGCAGAGAGAAATCACTCACTGGTTACTGTCACAGGCAAAAAATTACTCAACTTCAGAAAATTAGTTTAATTTATTACCAATCAAATCACAGAAGATAATGAGAAAGAAAACCAAATCTTAAAAACAACTCTTCCCTTCTTCCTAGGCTTAGCTTTACTCCTGAATTCCCCACCTCCTCCCTGCCAGCAGAGCAGGGACACAGGGCATGGGGGCTGTGGTCAGTTCATCACATGTTCTCTCTGCTGCTCCTTCCTCCTCAGTGGGAGGATGACTCACACTCTTCCCCTGCTCCAATGTGAGGTCCCTCTCATGGTAGACAGTCTCCATGAACTTCTCCAATGTGAGTCATTCCCACAGGCTGCAGTTCTTCATGAACTCCTTCAGCATGGGTTCCTTTCCACAGAATGCAGCAGCCTGCCCCAGTGTGTGTGTCCCCCAGGATCATAGGTCCTGGCAGCAAACCTGCTCCAACAGGGACTCCTCTCTCCATTGATCCACTGGTCCTGCCAGGAGCCTGCTCCATTGGCTTTTCACAGGGTCACAGCCTCCTTTGGGCAACCCCCTGCTCCAGAGTGGAGTGCTCCACAGGCTGCAGGTGGATACCTGCTACACCATGGACATCCACGGGTTGCAGGGGCACAGCTGCCTCACCATGGGCTTCCCCCACAGGCTGCAGAGCAATCTCAGCTCCAGTACCTGGAGCACCTCCTCCTCTTCCTTCTGCAGACCTTGGTGTCTGCAGAGCTGTTGCTCTCACATACTCTGGCTCTTTCTCCAACTGCAATTTGCTATTCCACAGTATTTTTGGCATCAAGGTATATTTGTCCAGTGTGCAGCTCAGCAACAAAATTTGTCTGGAACCACGTAGGAAAGATGAAATAAACAGAGTCACATGGTTGAAGGTGGTAGTTGGTTGCACTGGATTTTCATGCAACAGAGGAGTCCAGAAGTAACTCATGAGAAGAACATCACTTCTGCACTACCTGATGTCCCTTGAAGGTCTCCCACTATTACAGGAGCTTATTTGTGTGCTACACTGCTCACCACCTAAAGCTTTGCTTCTGACAGGTAGAGAAACAAGGTAACCAAACCAAGGGAAAAGGTGTCATTTTATGTCATTTAAAATATATTTAAAAAAAAAACCCTTTGTAAATTGTTGTAATCCATCTAAAAATGTAAAGAGCTATAATTATAAATATATATATAAGATTGATTCTATTCACAAGGTAAATTGATGGTGGCTTTAAATTCTGTTTAAAAGTACATTTGACACATAATGACTTTTCAAAGTGACATGTGTCTAATTGAATAAACGAAGTGGAGAGTTGTAATGACAAGGTGGGTGAGCTGCATGAATTTATTCAGAAGAAAGTGCAGACAGTATTTGTGTGGACATCCCAAACTACTGCAGTAAATAGACTAATGTACATCTTTTATTCTGTGATAATAGAGGAGAAATGTGAAGGACCAATTTTTCAAGGTAATGACAGAATAAATCAGGTGCAATAGTGCACTGTGCTGACTTGTAGAATTCCTCTGATGAAAATTGTAGAACTCAGCTATTTCAGGCAAAATTATAGTGCCATGATTGTCATAAATGATGTAATCATAGGAGAGGGGATTTCGTATACTGTTAATGCATTCAGGCTTTAACTATTCATGAAAAATACATTCTCCCTCTTTTGATTTAGATTACTTATTTAGATTACTTGCCATTGGTTTTCCGTAAATCATTATCATATTTCCCAATTTTATCATGTATATTGGTTTTACATTTATAATCTCTTGCATTTTGTAATATTAAAAGCATTGAAAACACCTAAAACATTTAAAGGAGAAAGCAAAGTTATTTTTTCTTGTACCTTTCAGTACAGAGTGCACTGTGGGACTGAGGAGAGAAATACATCTTAAATTCCTTATAAACATCTCAAAAGAAAAAGGTATCCCTCAGCCCCAAACTGCCTTGAAACTCTGGGCATGCAATCAATAAAACACAGATCACTGTAAAGTACAAAGTGACATGTGGTTTACATGGATTGTACCACGGAAAGACATATTGTGACTTACGAGTATAACCATAATAGCTGACCATTTGTACAGGACACCTTAATGGATTCATTATGAGATTGAGCAGTGAGGGTCTGGCAACATTTTAACACACTTCTTTTTCCCCTAAGATTTAACATAAAGCATCCATTTTTTCCTCTCAGACTTCCTATGTAGGCTATAAGGAAGAAAAATACTGCTGGCACATTGCTTTGTCTTCATGAAGTTATTGTTTCTTTCATGCCTCAAAGCAGAATTAAGTTTTAGAAGTAGATTGGCCTGGCACCACATTTTTTTTGTTGTTTTGACATTTTTAATAACTGCCTATAACTGCAGACATGGTATTGAGGCAGATTTTGTTGCCAGGGGAACATTTTTTGCTGTGAGCTGACTAAAGAGTATTTTACAACGTAAAATTGAGGAAATCTACTACTTTTTTAAGTGGCTCTTTAATTAATATTTACAATTCGCAGCATTAGTCCACTTTAGATTTCACTTGGCATTCTATTGATAATTAGTTATACTAGAACTTTAGGAATACAATTTGCAAATAAATGTTTTCTCTTTTTTTATAACAAACACCCAGTTAGAATGTCAGTCTTTTCTGGGCAATTTCAAAATTGTAAAGATGTGGGAACACAGACCTTGCTTTCATCAATACACCTTACATTTCCTTCAACATGACAATTTTTATTCTGAATTACAGCTATGAAAATTATTGACACTTAAGAACAATTGAAAATGTGTTTGGTTTGTATTTAGAGTTTCCACTACATTTTGTGGACAAGCTAATTTAATGTTTGCATGTCTATGGCTTAAATATTTTAATGAAGTTTTATTACTTTTAGTGAGAAAAATATGGTGGTAAAACAATTAAAATTCATTAAAGTGGTATTTATCAGCAAAAGGAATATTTAGAGTACCTAATCATCATTTTATGTACATACATTCAAAGTTTTTATAAACTATTTTTGGGGTTTGTTTTTGTTTTGTTTTGTTTTGTTTTTTATATTACCTGCCAGGAATCCTCTACAAAGGAAATGGTGAAAATCAATTTATATCTCAGCAACCTCCAGTTGTCAGTAGCATTATGGGCAATGGGAGGCGCCGCAGCATCTCCTGCCCAAGCTGTAATGGCCAAGCTGATGGTAATAAGTTACTGGCTCCAGTTGCCTTAGCTTGTGGCATTGATGGCAGTCTGTACGTGGGGGACTTCAACTACGTCCGTCGGATATTCCCATCTGGAAATGTAACTAGTGTTCTGGAGCTAAGGTATGTGGCTTTCTTATGCTGGACTTTTGGAGGGGTGAATTACTGTGGCAAATTAAGGTATTGAATTGATTTCTGACATTGTGTAAGTTGGAGTTTCCAAATGCTTTTGGGAACAAAAAAAGTTGAGTCAAAAGATTTTGAAGTGAAAACATTTTACCCTCATAAAATATTTTAACTGTGCTTATCTAAATGTGAGAATTCAATCTACCCAAAGTAACAATTCTGTGGATTTTAAGAGTTAACCCGCACCATCAGTGTAAGTGGACAAGAGATGATCGTTCAGCACTTCACTAATGATAGATATAAATGTTGTCTTCTTCTCATCTTTAAACATCCTTTCTGAATGTTTGTCTAATAATGTTTTTCTGTTCTTTTTTACTTGCTCCCACCAAGAAATAAAGATTTTAGACATAGGTAAGCATTCCTTAAAGAAGATTTATATTTTTCTAACTGTTCTTTCTTTTTTTAACAAATGAATGCTTATAATGGAGAAGTCATTTCTGAGATGTATTACTAGAAAAGAGGAGTATTTTTCAAAAATAATGAGTTCATATGTTTTAGTTATGTCAGCTGTCAGGCTGTATCGTCCTTTCGGATACGAGTTCTTCTTTTCTCATCACTCTCTGTCCACACTCAGGCTTCTTTTTATGCGTGTGTATGCCCTCCTTTGCTGTTCCCTCATCTCTGCTCACTCCTTGCTGGCAGCAGTTTTGCTGATCCTATAAAAACTTACTCATTAATCAGATACCCCAAATACAACGAGAATGGCGTATAAGTAATAAAATTAGGAAAGTATCAAGGGAGTTAATTTCATTAACCTTTTGATGTTGAGTCTTTTCAGGCTCACATTTAACAGATTTGTTTCTTTAAAGGAGAACTTCTTTTAATAAAGGAAGTTGAAATAATAATAACAAAACTCCAGGAGTTCGGATTTTAAAATAAACCAGGACTCACTAGACTGGTCACAGAAACAGTAGTAATCAGGGGATTGTAATACAACATTCCTCCATCCTAGCTTTGCTACGATAATGGCAAAAACAGGAGAGAAGATGGTGATTGCTTAGAATTGATTTGCCACAGCAGTTGGTGCTGATAGGAAGGAAAAAAAAAGAGTCATGCTAAAATCTTGTTGGAAACATGAAACCCTGCAAACCTTTGTGGCAGAACTGCTAAGTATACAGCTTAGCAGGCCCACTGGTCCCTTTCTCTCCTTTTTGCTGCCAGTCATTTTCCTTCCTTTTTTTTAAAATAAACCCCAGAGAGTCATCTCGCTCGTCCTCACTTTTTAAATTCACTTCTCTTTGAACATACTTCTTTGGGAGGAAGGGTTTTATGTTTTTAAAAGTATGTTTCAAATGTGTTAGGCAAAAGATTCCATGACTAAATAAGATGTTTGCATTGGTGCTAATGATCAGAATTGGAAGCTTATGCAGTCTAGTTGGTTTTATGGGGTATTTTCCAGGTGTGACTCAGAGGCAGACTCTTCTGTTGGGTGGGTTTAGGTTTTCAGCATTATATTTAGTTTGCATTTGTTCCATTACACTTAAAAGAACTATATCCCTTGTGGTGTCACAAAGTTGTGATTGCAGGTGAATAGGACATTGTCTCGGCAAATGTATGGAATGTGGAATAATACTTAAAATGGGAATGTGGAATGTACCAACGGGATTAAAGAGCAGACGTGTACTGAGGTTTGTTTTGCTGTGATGTAGTAGCACCGCCCTCTCCTGCCTCTGGCAGAGCTATAGTCACAGGCTCAACCGTGGTATTTCAGAAACTGGATCCTTGCATGTAAGAAAAGCTGATGAGGGAGAATATTGAAGTTTTTCTGCTTTTTATTCATGTCTACACATGCCGAACCTCCAGGTAGCACAATTGCAATCATACCACACAAATTAGTGTAACAGCATGGGCCCACAAAGGGGCGGCACAGTTTCTCCTGAGACAGAAGATGTACAGGACTGTGGAGAACTGGCTCTGCGGGAGCAGTTTTGGAGCCTGTAGGCGGGAGATGTGGAGATCACTGGAGCTTGACATGATCTACTACGAGTTTGAGTTTTCTCTTGCACCATACATTTTCCCAGTGTCTACTCTCAACCTTAGAGATTTGCTGATCAGGGGCTTCCTAAGCCAAGAGTGGGATCCTTATGCTTAATATCCCCTGGCAGCCTTTTTTTCTATTAATTTAGCTACTTTTTATCTAGGATGTGTAAACTTTTAGAATCCACCAATTCCTGTTGCCATGGATTGCCCAGCTAAGGACATACTGTGAGACCAGTATCTTCTTTTGTCTATGTGAATTTGTGCATTCTTGTGAAATGCTGCAGAGGGAAGCACATCTGTGTGGTCTGTAAGAGGAGAAGGGAGCAAATGTCCAGCTTCACTGCCAAGCCCTTCAGGCTGCTAAGGAGATTTCTACTTAAACTGCAGTTTGAAAAACAACCCTCAACAGACCACTTTGCCATATATGATTACTAGGTATTAGAACTAAGAAAATGCACTAAAATATGCATTCCTCAAGTAAAACTCCTAAACAAGTCTAAATACTTACCTATTGCAGCATTTAGCTCTCCTAGCCTGTAAACACGGTGCTTCAGCACACAGTGTGATGTGTCTCCCACCTCAAGTAGCCTGTACTCTAAATTAGAGAGGGGATGCAGATCAAATCTATCCTCTCATGTACCAGTGACCTCACATCTTCTCAATCTCAGAGCTGAACTGATGTCTTTATGCACACTGCTGTCTGTGGGTGATTAATGCTGATAGGCATTCATGGAAGAAGTCATTTTTAGAAGGACTTTGAAGACAGGGAGGTCATTTGTAGGCTATGGCACTATCCCAAGTCTGTAGAAAGCCAGAAAAAAACTTTAGCAAAACATAAAAACAGCTTGGAGGTTTAGACAGTTTGGTCTATGGTTTAGAGGGCACATAGTGAAGGCAAGAGAGAGAGGAACTGAAGCAGGAAGAGTATTTTTTTACAAATCTGTACATGGACAGTAGTGCAGGTGATCTGACAGCTGAAGAAGTAAAAGATCAGCCTAAGAAAGATAAAAGCAAAGGGAAATAGATCATTACAGCTCTGTTCATGCATGTGTGCATTGTACATTCAAAGCACTCAGATTATTTGGTGTAGACAGAACAAGTTAATTTTTAGTCATTTGTCTTTACAGGAGCCCATGTTGGTATATAACTGCATGTTTTGCAGAGCTACTGACAGAGATTAGACAATACTGAATGAGTCAAGTCACTGACTGTGGATTTTATTTCTTTGCATTTGTTGTTATTGGTAGAAGACAGAAGCTTAATTTCATTTCAGGCTACAATGAAATAGCATAAACTCTGCAGCTTTCCAGCTGCTGGCTGCTTATCCCTGTACTATTTTTGAGATCTGCCTAGTGCACATGGATGTTTTTTGGCTAGAAAACAAACATAGTTTTCACTGGACAGTTACTCAGTCCCTCAAACTGTGTTTTGCTTCCATGAGTTACTGGGGGTTTCTATCAACTAAAATGGCCTCAACCATTTAATTTTCACCTGAAAAGAAATGCTGAAGAAATGCCTGTTGTATTAGCTCAGAAAGGAGCCATTAGACATCTACATATGGCAAATTGGAGAGTTTATATTGATTCAGTAGTAATATCCTCTGCATTCCCAAACTTGGGGGGATTTTTTAGTACAATGAGAAAATACATATAAATTATCAGGTGTAATTTTTTTTGGTTGTTTGGTAAGCATATAATACTTACTACGAGAACTCAGCCCCTAATGTTTTTTATGTTGGAATTAATTAGAACATAGAAATATTTTCATATTTATACAGAAAAGAGCTTTCAAAATTCTTTTTAGAATTAAATAATAGCATAAGTCATAAATTACATTGCTTTTGATTTGATGATTCCTTATTCCTTTGGTTAAAAAATATGATTGAGGCAATGTTAGATGGGTTCAAGAGAGGTATTTTAATTTAGATTTCAGTAGTATAAGAAAGGACTTTATTTTAAATTACAATGAAATAAAATTTAATTGCATGTTTCACATTTTGCAATGTGTTTGTACTTGAAGTGCCTGCAAAGTTTCTTAAAGACCAAAGTAATCACGTAAATGGGTATAATTTAATTTTCAGTCTATGGAGGTATAAATAATTTGTACACTACGTAGTCATCATATTAAATGATTGCTGCATAAATTAAGGTTTTGAAAATACCTTCCATCTGTTTGGCACATTGGCAGTAATAGATTTCTTGCAGACAGAAATTTAAAGTAAGCCTACATTTGATTGTTTTCAGACATGCTGTACAATACCCAGGGATACAGCAGAGCTTTTTAAGAGGTGCTAATCATTGTGTATTTGATTTCATTAGTTTGTTTCACTTGGTTTCTTCATTCTGAACCAACATATTAAAAGTCTTAAAACCAACTAAAATCCTATTTATGCAACACATTTTTTCTATGTTTTCGTAATTGGATAGCTATAAAAATCTGTCCCTGCTAAAAGACATCATTTGTTCACAAGTTGTTCCTGTTAGTCTCTTGTTGCTTTTTCCGAGTGGCAGTACATACAAATGTGTTACATTAGCACAGTTATGTATTTACAAAATGTGAAGTATAGCACTCTGCGAACAGATGTTTGGCTATCACCAGACTGGTAGATCTGTTTAAGCAGCACTTTTGCAAACATCAGAAGTGACTGTTCTGACACTGCTTCAGTCCATGAGGGGAACGTCTGAAATTACCTCCTGTATTTACATGACCTTATTTCAGCTCTTCGTGCCATAAATTAGGTCAAGAATCCCAACTGCAGTGGGTTAAGTTTCTACATCATAATCTATCAACACAAAAGGTAATCTCCAGGGCTGTTTTTTTCACCAGCAGGGGAGAAAAGACAGTAATTCTCAATTATGTGGCACCAGTGGAGAGGCAAACTGTAAGTTTCTGGGAAAATGGTTAGCAATATATATTTTCACTGTAATAAAGACTGTGTTGGCATAGTTAGCAGTTTTGTGCCAGTGTGTACAGTTATTTGAAATATGACTCTGAGTTAAGAAGAATGGAGAAGCTCACTCAGTGCTCTGGTGGAAGAGATGATTTTTCCTAATGTGTTAAATCATGCGTATCAGGTATTTGAAAGCAGTGGATTAAACAAATACTTATGAATTATGTCTTATCTCTTGCCTGTGAACTCATCATACGAACTCTGCCTTATCTGTTTATGAATTACCTAAACCATGCACATGAGCAGCCTTAGGTGAATTAGAATAAAACAGGTAGGATAATAGCAACAAAGTGAACAAAGCCTGGGGTCCTCTTTCAAAATTTGGAACTGGATCAAGGTTCCCAGAACTTCTGGAAGGTTTTAAACTACAAAATTTTCATTTGGCCTATTACAGAGACACGTGCTGTCTGTAATTACAGAGCACTGAACAAGCCTGTGAGAACCATGGAGAAAATGGATCTTCTGTCCCCAAAAGGATTAGTTAGATTGGGCTGCCTGTGACACAGGCAAGAAATGTGAACTGAAAAACCATTGACTTTAACTCTTTCTGTATTGCTGCAAATTGCATATGAACTGAACCCTTTTCTTCTTGATCCAGTGTTAGGTGCAATTAATTACAGCATATGCAATGTGTCATTCCATTTTACAGCAACAACCCAGCTCATAGATACTACCTCGCAACTGACCCTGTGACGGGAGATTTGTACGTTTCTGACACGAACACACGCAGGATTTATCGGCCCAAGTCGCTCACAGGTGCAAAAGACCTGACCAAAAATGCCGAGGTGATAGGAGGAACAGGGGAACAGTGCCTGCCATTCGATGAGGCAAGGTGTGGTGATGGAGGCAAGGCAGTAGAGGCAACTCTCATGAGCCCTAAAGGTAAAAACTTCTCCATATTTAACTTTCAAAATAATGCAGAAGTTCAGAGCTGGGAGCATGAGTGTGTTTAACTACTGAACCCAGTAACTGGCTGAAAAATTGAGGGTTTGAATAATTTTTTCCAACTGGAAAGACTGTTGAGGATGAGAGATACAGGGGACTGATTATGAGTTTGGCAGGCAATGGTGAAGATATAAAATTCACATTGCTTTTGGTCCCACTTTTCCCATGTTTCAGGTTAACTTAAAAGCTAGTCCCTTCTCAACACACCAACACACAACAGCAAATGAACAGCAAATGCAATGAACAGTAGTAGATTTCTTATTGAATATTGGGGTTTTATGCAAAATATGTTCACAAGCTGTTTTGCTACCTGCTGCCTGAGACCAGATTTGCTGCCTGCAATGTACCACCTATACCCTTAGTTACGCTTAGCACATTCACTGCTAGTACAACAAACCCCCCTAATTTTTATTTGCTTCACTAAAGGAATAGCTATAGATAAGAATGGGTTAATCTACTTTGTTGATGGGACCATGATCAGAAAAGTGGATCAGAATGGAATAATATCGACTTTGCTTGGCTCCAATGACCTGACCTCAGCACGACCTCTGACCTGTGATACCAGCATGCACATCAGCCAGGTACTTCTTAGTTGCTGCTAATTTGCAAAGCTGAGCTGGGGATAGAAATTGAAATGCTGCTTTCTCGCCCCTTAAAATAAAACTGGGAGGAGTGTGTAATGGATATTTAACAGCAGATTTGGGGGAGCAAGCAACCTGTTCCAAGGACGTGAATTGCTGTATGTTCTCTTAGCTATAAATGCTGCTGTATTCAATTTTTCTGCCCATAAAGTTCAGTTCGGTTTAGAACAGCAAAACTATCAGCAGGAAACATTAAGCCTGGTAGTAAATACTGGGAGAATGACATATCTGTTAAAACTATCTTGGCATGGTGATGTTTTCTGAATCACTATCAACCTTAGCCTGCTACAGTGAATGAGAGGATTTACACAAAACCCCCACGTTTTTGTGTTTGTCTCAAGAAGCTTGCACAGGTAAGAAGGGACATCACTAGTGGTATGGAGTACAGCATTTCATAATCTAGAAGGCAGCAAGTTATTGTTACTATGACAAGAATAAAGGATGCATACTGTTGTTAAGTATGTATTTAGATGTTGATATCTGTCTCTATAGTTATTTATGATACAGAAAAGTCTAACATTTATTGGAGGGGAAATTCAACCTGTATTATCGCTCCAATGCATCTGACTTTTTTCAATAAAATGGATGCCTGAATATTATTTCCCTTGCCTCCCTGAAAAGCTTTAGTTTACTGCATGCATTCATGCCAGTTCTTTTGTCATGACTGCTTACAGCAGATGGAAAATATCCTTACAGCACTGTCTGAAACTGAAGGTGAATTAATTTATTTAATCTGCACTGGTTAAGTGTTTAACAAAACACTTGTATTTGTTTAGGTTCGTCTGGAATGGCCCACAGATTTAGCTATCAACCCAATGGATAACTCCATTTATGTTTTGGATAACAACGTAGTTTTGCAGATCACAGAAAACCGCCAGGTTCGCATTGCCGCAGGGAGGCCAATGCACTGCCAGGTTCCCGGAGTGGAGTACACGGTGGGAAAGCACGCGGTGCAGACCACGCTCGAGTCAGCCACTGCCATTGCCGTGTCCTACAGCGGGGTGCTCTACATCACAGAGACTGATGAAAAAAAGATTAATAGGATAAGACAAGTCACAACTGATGGAGAGATCTCATTAATTGCTGGAATACCCTCAGAGTGTGATTGTAAAAATGATGTCAACTGTGACTGTTACCAAAACGGAGACGGCTATGCTAAAGATGCCAAACTTAATGCCCCTTCCTCCTTAGCTGTGTCTCCCGATGGCACCCTGTATATTGCTGATCTGGGAAATATTAGGATACGGGCTGTGTCAAAGAACAAACCCTTAATGAACTCAATGAACTTCTATGAAGTTGCTTCTCCAACTGACCAAGAGCTTTATATCTTTGATGTCAATGGTACTCATCAGTACACTGTGAGTTTAGTCACAGGAGACTATCTGTACAATTTTAGCTACAGTAATGATAATGATATTACTGCAGTGACAGATAGCAATGGGAATACTCTTCGTATCAGACGGGATCCCAACCGGATGCCAGTGAGAGTGGTCTCTCCCGATAACCAAGTCATCTGGCTGACAATAGGTACTAATGGATGTTTGAAAAGCATGACTGCACAAGGGCAGGAGCTGGTCTTGTTTACCTACCATGGCAACAGTGGACTTCTGGCAACTAAAAGCGATGAGACTGGATGGACCACTTTTTTTGAGTAAGTACATAAAATGAAGTCAATGCCTTATAGTTTTATTGCGTTCTACAGGACCATTTAAAATATTTCTAGAGGCTGATGAAATAACTGTAAAGATGACTCTTCATAACCAAAAGCACAGAAAGATGCTTTTAATTTCTCATACTGTCTTCCTCTGTCTGACTTCTTCTGAACATTGGGTCTGAATAATTTTGAATTCATTATTTTGAACTTCAGTTTTATATACTGAAATAATACTGAGACAACATTTCACTCTTGTCAAGGAATTTGTAACTCAGACAACAATGGCTGTGTAGATTTGCATCAAAATCTGTATTTTCATTCCTCTTGCTCATTAGGTTGGCATTGTTCTGCAGCAAATACTGAGAAGAAACTTGTCTTCACTGCTCAATTTTTTTTTAATTTCTGCTTTTTTTTTAAGTTAAACCATATCTGCATGCTCTCCTACCTTAAAAAAAGAAAGTCTGTGTGGGTAGTAAAAGGTTGTGTTTCACTGAGAGACAAATAATCAGGAAGGATCTCCTGGATGGCACAAAAGGCTTTCACACAGGTGGACCCAGTTGGAGGAAGCTGAGAAAAGCAATGTGGGCCATGGGGAGAAGTTTCATTCCTGTAGGAATAAACTGAAAGCACAGAAACCATGAGAACCATGTTGGGTACAGGTGCAAACACAGCAGTGTTACTGAAACAGTAGGACTTGCAATTTTACCAACCTCAGAAAAAATCTTTTCTGTGAATTGCTTTAGCCTGTGTTACGGTCATTAAGTCATCAATGCCTGTTCATAACAGCCAGATTAGCAAAATGTTTTCGGAATCCTCAATTATATTGACTAAAGAAGGTCATGACAATTTCTACATAAACCAGTAAAACCAGAGTTCACATACAGGTTTTACGGGCAGCTTCATCTCCAAATAAGCTGAAATGCAAACTGATATGCTAAACAAAATGTAACAAAAATACAGTTTAAACCATTATATCAAAAAAGAGCAATGTAGAATTAAACCAGATTTTTTATTAAGTCATCTCTGCTGACTGGAAAAGTACATGTATCTTTAAATCACATGCAAGGCACAATGAGCTTGGGTAAACAAGTGTCTATGAGGGAGTGGAAGACATAGTGTTAGTATGATAAGTCAGAGTGTTAGAGGGCCCTTAGCTGAACTATTCAGGATTACAAAGGGCATCATGAAAATCCACTAAGTCCCTCTTCTTTTCTCCTGTCTTTATGATGAAATGCAGTAGCAACTGCTGCCAAGGTCAGAGCCTAAAGAAAAGGCTTTCATTTCAACACACATGATAAAGAAAATAAAGTGCCAGTGTCAGAGAGTGGCAGCAAAGCCAAACATCTGTGTTCTGAGATAACTTCATATTTCTGTCAGTGTACATTTGGCTGAGGCAGAGTGCAGGAGGACTCTGAGCACCTGTATCTACTCTCCAGCCTTTACATATGCCTATCAGAGACACAAGAGCAGCAGGTGCTGCTTCACTGCATATTGTGTCCTGAAGTGGAGACAGGGCTAGAAATGCTGATCCTTAACAAAGACAGCAGGTGGGATGGTGCCTCTGCCAGTTTTAAGATATTCTTACAATAATATGTAAATTGGCAAGGCTTTGGTAGTGGGCATGTTCCCAGAGCATTAGCAAACATCTGTAATATTTAATTGTGCATTGGTGCATCTGCTGTGTGTCTTTTTAGGTCCTGCCAAGAGGACACAAAAGCACAGCAAGGATACACAGAGGAACAAGAACATATTTGAGTGGGAGAGCATGTGTTCTCCGTCCCAAGAGTTAGCCCTGTTCTGTATGCTGAGAGGCCAAAGCACAGCTTCAGATGGGCTGAGAATAGCCATTCATTTCCACAGAGAGTAAATTTGGTGTTTAACTGTGACACACATAACTACTTGTTTGCAGGAGGTGAGTTGGGCAAGACAGTCAGTGTGGGGGACAGTGAAGTTCTGTACAGAAATCAAGGCATCTACTGGGTACAGCAGGCACTTCAAATTGTGCTGGCATTCATACTGGCTAATTGAGGACCTAGAGTTTTAATCAGGGCAGTAATTTGTCACCATGTTGCCTGTAGTTTTTGTGTACCCCACTGCGGTGTACCACAGAAGTAGCTGGTGGGTCCTGAATGTGTCTTAATGGTGTCTGCATGATCACAAAAAAAGTCGATATTATATTCACTATTAAGTGGTTGATAGGTATGTATTTTTCCTCATAGGGAGAATTTAGGGTACTGTGTGTCATGAAGTACATATCTATTTCCTGAGTCTGTAAATAGCCATCTTTCACACCTGACCTGCTTTCATGCAGACTGTCTGGACTGAGTTAGGTTATGTCCAGCTGGCTTACAGAGAACCCAAAGGGCAGTCTATTCCCCTCAGTATTAGTATTATTTCCAAGCTGCTGCTTATGCACTTCCTGAACAATTACCTCTGACCAATGTCTCGTTAGAATTCCCAAGCTGAAGTAATTGCAGAGAAAGCTAGGCAATTTCACTCTCCCCGAATTTGCAAGTGTCTGAGGCTTTTGCAGAGGCAAAGATAACCATCTCCCCCCTGTAGCCATGGTGAAGCAGTAATCTGTTTAATTGCAACAAGGAAGATTCGGATTAGACATTTGGAAAAACTTCATGGTGAAGATTTTGAAGTCCCAGAGCAGACAGCAACGATGGTGACCCCTTGCCTTTCACAGACTGTCTTTAAGAACAGATTAGACGTCTTTCAGGACCAATGCAGGAAGAACAGATCCTGCCTTTGGGTAGAAGTTAGACTGCATGACCTCTCAAGGTCCCTTCCAGTAATGTTTTCTATGATGCCCTGTACAAGTTAATACCAAAAATAAAAAATGCACTGATTATATAAAGCTACAGGGAATAAGGGGTGGGGAGGAGGGGAAGGACTGTTATTTTTCTTGCCAAAACAGCATTCTTTTTCAACATCCATTGGGCATTCTAGCTGCTTGCTTCTTTTTAACATGAAGTCCCCATACACCAAATTTGTGTCTGTTTATTTCCCTTTTGAAGAAAAGGTAGTTGTAAACACAACTATTTTGCCGTTTTTCATTGTAAGATCAGGTATTATTGTGACTTTTTGGTGCTGATGATTTGTAACATTAAACCCGAGTTTCTTGAGGTTTTTGCTGCTCAGGCCAAAATAGATGGAAACCATGTGTATCATAGAGGGGTTGTGTGGGGGTGACATGACGTACGAGTGTCTCTCAGCTTCTGCATATTCACATTTGTAGGTAGTGTAAGCTAAAACATTTTCAGCTGAAGTGTTTTCTGTTAAAAAAAATGAAGTCTTGTTAAAAGAGGATTCCCTCAAACATCAGGTGAGAAATAAGAAATTGTGAGAAGAAATCATTCTAACTTCCTTGCTCTATTTTAGCAATAGCAAAATATTTCAGCTTCATTGATGATGCATTTTCTTTTAATATCACAATTTATTTATGTATTTTATTTACTCTATTATTCAAATTCTCAAAATACTTTGAGAAGAGGATAAAATATTATATTCCATGGTGAATTTAGACTTTCTCCCCACTTGCAGTTAAAAATGTTCAACTGTTTAAATGTCTGATGGACTAGAAATGCCTTGTTTCAACTAGCTTTGAGTGTGGCTGGATTGTTTCACCTTTTGGTTGTCACACATCTGATTAAATGGCAGAAGATACACATAGGAAAAATGGGTTTAGAGGTAAAAAGTTTGGCCTTGGAACAACTCAGGAATAGCTTTGTTAACTATTTTCTTATTCAGATCTGGTTGTATAACCAGAGCCTGGATCCAAAGAACTGAGATTGTTTCAGTTGAGCTATCAGTGATTTGAGAACAGATTTATGAAAATTATTTAGTCTTTTTTTTTCCTTTTTCAGAACAATTTTTCAGTGAAAAGAGGAAATCTTTGAAAAAAGATTGTATTCTAAAAGTTGGCAATCACTGCTCTGGCCCATACTAAAGCATTTGGCCTTGTTTCTTTTCATGTCTTTTTTCCACAGTTTAAATCACACTAATATCAGACCCAAAAGAATTTTACTTCATTATTTCATTTAACCTGGACACTAATTAATCTATAGTTTATTGTATTTAGTCTTCTCTTTGCCTGAAGAAGGGAAGGACTGACATACACAGGAATTTTTTTTAGACTGTAGTTTTACAGTGAAATTGTAAGTACTAAGTTGAATTACTTAGGATATCATATAATCTGGGGTTTTGTTTGTTTACAGACTTTTGGGTTTTATAACATCTTTTGGTAAAATGGATTTGTAAATTTCTGTTTTGTTAAGGGTTATAGTCTGCTGGTCAAAACTGACACCTTATATTTCAAGAATGAGTACTTTTCTAAAGCACTGTTAAACTCAAATTCGTAATAACTCTTATATGGTTTTGACTGTTTAAAAACTTGCTAAAGAAAATTGTATTAACAAGACATTTACAAAAATGATTGAAAATGCGTGCTTACTAAAAAACCAAAGGAGCCATATGAAGGTAAAAGTCATCCAGATTAGATTTTATAATGAAATTATAATATTAAACAAGGTATAAAAGTAATCAGCCTAATCGAATTCTGCTATAAATTTGTGAGATATCTGAGCTGGAAACTATTAACCATATCTGCATATTATGTATGCATAATATGAACATTTAAACAGATAAATCTTAAAAGTTAATCTACTTATATGCATATTAGCATTTTGAAAATGACACTTCCTGGCTAGCCTATATGACATTATTTCTGTGCAGCAGTTTCCATTCTGAGTTTACATACAGATGGCTAAGCCAGGTGCACAAACAGAGCATTTTCTCTGGACTTAAGTTTTTGAAGTATCAGAAGGGAATGCCTAATAAGCTTTGGAAGTGCCCGTGCAATCACTCAGTTTTGTAGGTCAGGCCAGCCCCCAGCCTGCAACCCCAGGTCCATCAAAGCCCTGGAATGCCAGCAGTTACCAGCTGGGCAATGGAGAAGCCCTTTAGTTGAATTGCTGGCCTGCTGCCATGCCAGCCTACGACTGCTTTGTGCTCCTCAGGTTATCTGAGGAACTGCCAGAGGCTGCTCCACAAGGGAGAATCCCTCCAGGGTAAGCAGGCAGCCTTAGCTGTCTGGCAGCACCTGCTGAGGTTGGACTGCACTGCGAAGGCTGCAGCGCTTGGCACTCAGGTGATCTCTGACAGACACACAGTCCTTCCTTAGAGGTGGCTTAGAACAAGTGGTGGTCATCCCAGTGTTAGGTGCCTGGGATCTGTCCCAGTGTGGTCACAGCCTAAGTGCTTCTGCAGACTCCTCTGTAAAAAGGCAACTGTTCCTTCCTCTCACAGCTCTCCTGGAAGGTTCAGGCTGCATGTGCTCTTCTTAGACATGAAATAATTCCAGTGGCCACTGTTTCTTATCTGTTTTCAGCTTTCTCTCCTTTTGCCTTCCTCTTCTTTTAGAAGCAGTATCAGCAGGCAGAGACCAGATGCAGACTAAGATGGCTCCTCTTCTCTGGAGGAGCTGCCTTTCTTCCATGTCTCCTTTTTGGCTCTTCATACCTCCTGTTATGTTTCCGTAATTTCTTACCTTGTATTTTGCTCCTTCCCACATCTACCAATATTTCCCCAAGGTGTGTTTGACTTCCCTGCTTTTCCTTTCCCAGTGGTGCATTTCTTCTCAATCCCCTCCTGTATCTCTTGATAGTCCATCCAATGTTTCCCCAGGCACTTCATGCCTTGAGCTCATTTGTCTTCTTCCCCTTCTCCCTCTCCCACTCAATCCTTGTCTCCAAGGGAATGCAACAGAAACCTTAGCAAGCACAGCCTTCACAAGTTTACTTTGCTCCCACAGTTAAATTAATAAACTTTCTAGCAATTCTGGAAAGGTGGTGAAATCATGCAGAATATGAGAAATCCTTACTATAATTTATAGACTAGAGAGAATCCCAGGCAAAAATCTATTTTCACTGCATGCTGTGGAGTATCACCCTGTGCATTTTATTAACAATGAGTTCAGTACTGTGGTTTCCCTAAAACTCTGTGATACAGAGGAAAATATTGCCTCTGGCTTGAACTTGTTTAGTTTCCCCAAGTACCAGGCACACTATCTGTAACTGTCAGCATTTGGCAACAGAGAACAGATGACATTTTTCAGCTTTTCTCTTGCTTCATCTTAATACATTGCTTGTGGAGTCTGACTTGGAAATACCAAGCTTTGGCTGTGGAAAAGTCTACGGAACTCAAGCTGAAAGATTTCATTTAGATAAAAGCAAGTATTTAATTTTCATCAGATGAAAATTATCCCTCTATAGTAGTGTCAATTCACTTCCACTTTTACTATAAATTGAGTTTTCATCATTAATATTTCTATAGAGTTTCCTGTAACATTTGTGGGGTTTTATTTTCCTGTAACATTTGTGGTTCTCTTTGTGTTCATTTTTCTATCCCATTTGTGTTTCACTAATATGAATATCTAAAAATGCCTAGTCTTCTTTCTTCTTGCAGTTTTGGGGCTTTGATTCTAATTTGATTCTGTTGTCTTACAAATAGCAGAGCTTTGTACACAATTGTAATCTGGATTTCTATCACTGCTAAACAACATTTTCTGAATGTCCTTGGTATCATAGTGCTTTTTAGATATTTTTATCCTTTTACCATCAACCACCTTTTGTACCTTCTGCTTCTACTGCTGCTGCTTCTTGCTTCATCAGTGTAAAACATAGTGGCTATAAAGTTATTAGCCATACTCATTCAAGCAGTTTTGTTTAGCAGATAACCATGTTCTTGCATTGACTTTTGCGGCATCACATGAGCCTTTGATTGCAAACTGTGACTTAAAAGTGCAGTGTCTTTAATCTTCCCATATTGCATATACTTAAGCAACAAAAGACATATTCTCTTCCTTCTTAACTGTCTCTGAACTGTCTTTGGGGCAATATTTTTGGGATATCCAGTTCTTGCCTAAGTGCCCCTGGATCCACATTGCCTGGCACACTTCAGAACACAATTTCTCTCTTAAAGCATATTTACTTCTCCTCCTCCCAACATGACACAAAATGAAGATCTAGTAGGCATAACCCTCTCTCACCTCTTGACACAGACCAATGGAAGCAAGGCTGGCTAAAAGGTGATTAAAACTCTTCCCCTCTATTCAAACAAAGTCTACCCGCTACCCCAAAAAAACTTGTAGCAAAAAATATCAAGCTGACATGTTTGATTTCTTTATTTTAACTTTCCTCCGGTTAACATCAATATTACACAAATATGTAACCATGTTTCATGCAACACAGAGTTTATGAAAGGAACTTTAGTGATGGTTGTGCTTGCTGACTGTACTTACCATGCCTTTTCTTAAGATAAATCATTAAATGCATTTTAAAATTTCCATCTTCACCTTGCTTCAAAGAATATAGGTTATGATCTCACAGTTTTCTAAACTGGAACTGTAACTCAATTTCAGAGCAAATTTCATAATTATAATATAACATGTTATATACTTTAGTCTTTTAAGACTTGTGCTGACAGTGCAGCACACAGACTTGCTGTTTCAGACTCATTCTGCTTAATACAAAACCCGCCATGTTAAAAATAATTCATTAATACATACCATTAGATAGCGAAGTGAAATTTTTAAGTGAAATGCAGCGTGTCCCCTAATTGCCATGACAGCAGTAGTATGTCTTTTCTAATAGACATTTACACATTTTTTAATTCTTGAATGTTACTGTTACTTCTTCTTAGAACTAGGCTGAGTAATAAACGTAGACCTGAAAACCCATTGAATAGATAATAATATCAAAATAGCAATGCTGAAGACACATAGCAATATTATTACATCTTATATGTATGAGGAAAGAAGAATTGCTTTGATTTCTGTCAAGAAAATCAGCATGTGATGTCTCCGTGGTTTTGGAAAGCACTTAGAAGTAAGGATAATACAGCAAAAAAAAAAAACAGTTTTGTTTGTATTAATGACATAAATGTTCTGCATTGTCAATCCAGTCAGCTCTGCTCAGGCTCCTGCAAGTATCCCGTTCACTTCTGGCTTTATCAAGGACTTAATAATACCATTTGTTCAGTTATTGACATGTTAATATTCTTGTTCCATGTTAATTTCTTTGTCAATCAAAAGTCAGGGAGGCTATGATCAAGCTAACTCACACTCACCTCATAGGGAACCTGGGTGTGGTAAGGGTGGAAGGGCAGCTCCCTACTGCATGTGAAAGAGCTGTTCTCTATTTTCAGTCATGCTGTGTTCAAGCACATTTTCAAGCCTCATCAAGAGATTTGGTGTTCCTTGATGTCGCCAGTGAGGTCAGACTTTAGGAAGCCTACAAGGCATATGCAGGTGAAAGTCTTACCTTTGGAGTCCCCTTCAGAGAGGGGAGGGTCTCTCATTTCTGATGCCTGCACTGGTTCAGTGTGGCTTGTGCTCTGAAGGAATTAGGATGTTATTCTAAATTAACCACAGAACCTGAATCTAGCAATAATTGTTTACTGTCTTGGTATGCCACTGTCCTAAAATAAAAAAAAAAGAACACAACCATATGATTTTCTTTTCCTGTTACTAAATTTGCTTTTCAAATATAATGTCATTTAATATGTAGATTATGTCCACTTTTTGTCACCCTTTATAAACAGCTTTCTGGACTTTTTACCTTTCAAAATTAAAACAAAACAAAACAACAAACCCTCCCCCCCCCCCAAAAAAAAAAAAACCAGACAAAAAAACACACTAAAACAAACCACCAAATAAGAATTAAGGGGAAAAAAGGCAACATTACAGCTTATTCTGGGAACCAAATATCTGGCCAAACAGACAAGCCTTATGTCCTTTTTTCTGTAAAGGCCTGTGCACTCAGCTCTCTAGTGTAAGCAGACCTTATAGCAAGGGACAATCTGTCATACAAAGTATATACACACCAACATTCCTTTTATTTGAAAGGCTATACTCAGGTATTTATAACGACAAGGCACACAGTTTATTTGTAGAGTAATAGATGAGCTAAGGAAGCAGGGGGAGGTGACACAGAAACAAACCAGCAGCCTCCAGGAGCCTTGAGATTAAAGACAGCCAGTGCAGGAAGCTGCTGTGGGAACGCAGCTGGCTCTGCACACCCTGGCAAAAACCAGAATCCAGCCCCTGCGGACCCTGCCAGGCTCAGGCACAGTGGATTCCCATTAGAGGGAAGTTGAAAAGCAATGGACAAGTGTTGACATCTTATAGATAAAAGTCTAGTCACTGTAATTTAGTCTCGTCTTCATAAGAACAAGCCCCCTTCAATTGCTCCTGAATTGGGTGCACTCAGTTCAAAAGGGTGTGTGCTGTGAGGCACACTCCCAGCCCTGGGCAGCTGCTCCATCCCCCAAAATGGTTCTCATGGAAGCCACACTGCCTACATCCTACTGCTCTGAGTGCACCCCTCTCCCCCAGCACACATACTGGAGTTGTTTTTCCTGCTCTTCAGAAAACACTATCATCATTAACGCTATTTATTTGTGCAAGTTCTTGTGCATGTAAGATGTGTGTCAGATATGTGATTCATGAAAGACTTCTTGGGTTTGTGAATCCTTACGAGAGTATATATGACAGGTGCTTGCTGCAGCCATCAGCACAGCATGGAGGACTCAGTAATGTACAGCAATGAGTGAGAAACTGGGCAGTCTTCTGGCAAAAAGGAAAGCAGTCCCAGCATGCTAAATTCATGTGTTGGTTCTTTCTCTGCAAAGCATCCCTGCTCCAAACACCTGTCTCCAAATACGTGGAAGTCATTTTGGATTAGGCTGTGAAGGTGGTCAGTCTTACTGCAGCACAAGCTCTGAACTCGGGCTTGTTTGCCTGGTTATGCAATGAAGTGGAAAAATGAGCATCAAGTCTTCTCTGTAGAGAAGGGAATGAGCTATCACAGAGAAGTTGTTGATTCATTTCTTTGAGCCCCTCTTCCAACAGACACATTTCCTGCAGTGATTCTCATTCAGAGTGTGCCTGTTGTTTTGCAGATGAGTTATGGCTGTCAAGAAAGGCCTACTTAAGTGAATTGTTCATGTCTGGTATGTTGAATGCTAGTTTACAAAAAAAGACCAAAAACTGTCCTTGTAACATTATGACAAAATAGACACAACAAAAAAGAAAAAGCCTCAAGAGCTGCAGTTACAACAGGATAAGGTGAAAAGAAAAATTGTCAATCACTTTCAGCTGAGGAAATCTCTTCATTAAACCTGGACTAAAAAATTTGTCCTGACCACATTGCTAAGGTAAAAGACCATTACCTGAGTTATTTAACCAGCTGTGCAAAGAACTACATAAGACTTTCTCAGATGAAAACAGGATAAAGACCCCTTCCCCATGGAAAACCCATCAGATAAAGGAACAGGGAAAATGGACCAGCTGCTCAAATTTAAACTTGAGTTGTCTAACACTTGATTGGACAGGAGAAATTTAGCTGATACTAATACTTTTAATGACCTTCTAGCTTCTGTGGTTTTGTGTGTTGGCATTTTCTGCCCAAGTTCAATTAAAAAACAAGTAGACATAGAAATTCCTGTCCATATTTGGGCTGCCAGTTGCAGTTTAATTTAGCTCTTTTCTAGAATCACTCCTGGACCTATTTTCTGTTATTCCTGTTCATCTAACTATTTTCTCAGAGCTAAGCACAACAGAAGGGAAAAGGAAAACGAAAAGCAGAAAGGACAGGAAAAAGGAGAGGAAGAGGGGAAAAAATAAAGCAGAAAGGAAAGGGGAAAGATAGGAAGGAAGCTTTTTTTCCCCCATAAATTTAGAATTCTGTAAGGTTGGAAAGAATAGTGATTTTTTTTTTCATAGAATCATAGAACATCCTAATTTGTAAGGGACTCACAAAGATCATTGAAGTCTGACTCCTGGCCCTGGCCAATGCACAGGATAACCCCAAGATTCAGACCATATGCCTGAGAACATTGTACAAACACTTGAAATCACTGGTGAGTCTGTTCCAGTGCCTGACCACCCTCTGGATGAAGAACCTCTCCCTAGTTCCAACTTAAATCACCCCTGACAGAGTTTTGTGCCCTTCTTTCAGATACTGTCAGTGGTCACCACAGAGAAGAGATCAGTGCCTGCCCCTCCCTTCCCCTCATGAGGAAGTTGTAACTGCAATGTGGTCTCCCCTCAGTCTCCTCTAGCATGAACAGACCAAGTGCCCTCAGCCAGTTCTAATACAGCTTCCCCTCAAGGCCTTCACCATCCTGTTTGCCCTCCTTTGGACACTCTCTAATAGCGCAATATCTTTCTTGTATTGCAGTGCCCCAAACTGCACACAATATCCAAGGTGAGGCTGCCCCAGTGCAGAGCAGAGCAGGACAATCCCCTCCCTCGACCGGCTGGCCATGCTGTGCCTGATGCTCCCCAGGACACAGTTGGCTCTCCTGGCTGAATATTTTCTCATGCTTAACAATATTCCAGATAAGAACAAGAGAAAAATGCTATCCCTTCTTAGACGATAATAAAATTCAAAAAAAAACCAAAACAAATCCACTTGTTATAATTTACAAGCTACTAACATACATCAAATTGTCATTTGCTTTCTTCTTGTTAAGGAAAACAAAACAATATTAGGAAGACCTACTGCCATCATATTTTTTACTGTGCATTTTTTTAAAAAGAAGTATTTGTTACATCTCCAAAGGAAGTTATACTTTAGTATCTCAGGTTTTTGATCTATTTGTACTGTGAAATCACAAGCAAGAAGCTAAATCTTTTGAGATGTCAGATACACTGTGTGGAAATAAAGGAATATGTGCATACAGTATCCCAATTAATATTACTCTTTTAAAGGCAGGTTATAAATGAGTACATATGGATCCACTGAAGTTTGTATTTCAATGAGACTAAATAAGAAATGCAAGAAAAAAAAAGAAAAGGAAAAATAATTTGTCTGTCTGTGCATTTGTAGATTATTTTCACTGTTTTCATTCTTATCAGGCTCATTCAGTCTCTCTTCAGACATATAAAAAGCAAAAATGCATACTGAAATGATGAAAGCAACAGCAATGGAGTAAAGTAAAAAAAATAGCAAATTTCATTATGTTCACTTTGACAGTTTTTTCCTTTCTTTCAACAACGCACATAATGGTTAAAGGTGGCCAAAACTAGAGATTCCAGTAAGTTGCCATGCCCAGTTTTAAACCAATGGAGGACAGGAGAGCTCCATACAGGTGATGAAATGGTAATATAAGTGGTGTTATATAAACTGCAGGGTTCTATCCTTTTGACTGGCAAGATAAGCATTTGGATACTGGCTGAGCATGCAGTGAAAGTGTTATATAGTGGCTTCTCTTTACTGTAGTTTTCCAACTTTGAATTCACTATTTGGGAGGGACTAAATCTGCAGTGTGCTACAGAAGCTGAATACAATGGAAGGAATGTATTTGAAAACCAAAACTCTTTAATGTTAAGGACAAAGGTCCTCTATGTAAATGTAACTTGATGGCCTCGACAAGCCAAATGAGACATTTCATTACCAGGTTAGGACAGAGTTTTCAGTATGTTGTCAATGTGGTATGTGCCTAAACCAACAACACATTGCACTCCTGAACATCAACCTTGAACCTTTTGTTCTCACCTGCCAAGAAGCGACACTCTGGTATATAAGGCTTCCCATTAATAGTTTGAAACAATTAGAGTAATGTTCCGTAAACTTTTTAGCCACTCTCAGTAATTTGAGATGCGTAGAGGAAATACCTGATGTGTGTTGAGTGAAAGTGTAACAGTAATGTAACTTCTATTATCAAAATTATATGTCTATATTACGAAATTCATTCATGCCTCATTTCTTTATTACAGTATCTCAAGTCATAGTATAATCTGTAACAGCCTTTAAAGAAATACATAATATACATTTGGACTGCATGTCCTGTTATCTGAAATGTCCAGGAACTGGTGTGCCTTGCATTTCAACCTTACATGTTTACAGTAGCAAAGAAAAAAAACAAAAACCAACCTATTACAGAATTTATTTTGTTAAGGGACTGTGCTGCAGAGGTCTGTGAAGAAACACTATCAGGCATAACTTAGCAATTGGCTTCAGGAACAGTCTTTACTAAACACATTATTTCTACAGCACCTTATTTTACATTGAAGTAACTTCTGATATAAAACATTAATAATGCCCTGCAAGTTGGGGTTGAGCTAAATGTGCTACAGACTAAGATACAATGCACTTGAGAAACGAGTCAGAAATAAAGAAAGTAGGACATTTCCATCTGTGGCAAGGCTTACCAGGAAGTTATTACTGCAAAGTGAAGTGTCCTACATAGCCTAGAACAGAAAATGGTCTGGGAAGGCATGTAATTAAAACTGAAGGAGATGAACAATGGAAGAGAGACTTCCAGCAGGTGAAGTGCAAAAGGTCAAGAATCTGGGAAGCTGATAATTATTATCTCTGAGAAATTCTCAATGCAGAAGTGAAAAACTATCTGGCAGTGGCAGATCATCCTAAAGAAGAAAAAGAATTTGATCTAAGGGGAACTTAGGCTAGCAATGGTGGCAGCTGCCCCCACTGCTGTCTTCTGCAGTTATTGACCAAATACAAAGATTGGTACATTAATGCAAATGGAAACTGATGGGATTAATGCACCCGAGGTCACACCCAGGAAGCAATTTCTGGTTTAGATTCTTCAGAAGTTTATGCGCAGCTTGCTCTTGAGGAATTGAAGAGGTTGGTTGAACGGCTTTGCTGTGGAGCCTGACATAGATAAAGATCAGTGGGCTCCATGGTAACACATGTGCCTGAGCTTGTGTTTGGAGGAAAAGATCAAAGAGGCTGTGAAATGCCAAATATAGGCACTCGCCCTCTAGACTTCAGATCTGATTTCTTTTAGGGCAATTTCAATATTAGAACACTAGGCAGATAAAAAGAAATCTCTCAGTCTAAAACTGACAGTCTTGGATGAATAAATTCACCTTGGCAGCAGAATGTAAGGATATTTGAATGTAATAAGAAAAATGGCTGCAGAATGCCTAAAGGTATGAGTGATGTTGCTATGCTGTGATTGATAAAGCTTTGATTGGGGGTAAGAAGATAGCAAGTATAAAGGAAGCTTAGTATCAATGTGCAGTGAACAAAATGAAGGACACGCATTGCAATCCATCCTAAAATGGAATACGTAGTGAATTGTAGAAAGGCCTATTTCCCTTTTTCCTTTTGTTCTGAGCTATAAAAGTACAACAAATCCTATTCTTACCTCTCACATCTCAGTCACATTTTCTTCTTACACTAGGACATCTGAACCAAGCAATCATGGCTTTTAAGATTCTTTCAGCTTTAAAGCCATGTTTTTAAGAACATGAATGTATAGCATAATTTTTTGCTGATCTTTGAACTCTTCCCCACTGTAATAATATTAGCTGCTTATCTCAGGCTCATGATGTGCTTTCAGGTATTTATGAAAGACAAGACCAGTTCAGAAACCATAGGCACAGAGTCAAAAAATAATAATGTGGAAGCAAGAATGTACTGAAACCACACACTGCACTGAATACTACTGATGTGTAGCATTTTCCAACCCAAGTGGTATACTGAGAAATATGGTAAAAGGGTAAAATGTTCTTACAGGGAAATCTTACCTTCTGTGGCTTTAGTAAGCATTGTTTGAAATAAAGACCAGTACTTGGCTACTGGAATCAAAGGATGCAAGTAATTCCGAACAAAGTAATTTGATGCCATTTTCAAACATAAAGCGGAAAATAGAAAAGGACACTAATTGGACAATATATGTTCCCCAGGGAGTTGCAAAGGGAAGTTGTGCATGAAAATAAAATAAGTTCTTGGAAATGAGGAATGAGGCTGAAGGTCATGAATAGGCTAGCAGTGACATTCATGCACAACGAACATCAGTATTTTTGGTTTGGTCTTCTGCATAAATGGCTTGCCAAGTCCAGTATGTGAAAAAGACCTACAATTAGGGTTAGATACACACTGAAAGAAACCCCATTATCTTGAAATGTACTTAGCTTCAAAAAATAAGTTTCCCCACTTGACTTCCCTGGCTTGCAGTATGGTTTCTGATCTTTAAACATTCTTTTCTTGTCCCTGTTGCTAAGTGAAAGTCCTACATAAACAAAGGAAATCAACTGTGTTAAAAGGATGGAAATGATTGTATGCAAAAAGCTGTCAAATCTACAGAGTAAGCAAACTGGAAAAAGACATTTCTTAACCTAATCCTTTCAGTTACAGCAATGCTATGCAGTACTTATGCTGTTCAGAGAAAGTTAGTGTGGTGTGAGTTAAAACTGTGGGGGATTAATTCTCTCAATTTAAGAAAAAGAGTTTCTGTAGCCTCAGTGATATGCTTGAGGCTTTGGGGGGGCTTTTTTTGTTTTGCTTTTCTTTCCCAGAAGGAGCAATTTTGATGATAATTGTCAGCATGAAATGTCTAGCACACTGTGAGGACCTGCAGGGTCACGTTCTAGTTACTTTAAGAGACTAAGACTCCCTTCAGCTTCCCACTACATGGTCACAGGAGAGGGATGGAAAACTCCCGAGAGCAAACAGGTCACATGTGGGGATGGAATCATCTTTTTGATATTTGTTTCTCTCCATTGCAGCTACAGGCAGGCTGTACTTCTAAACAGGGAGCTTCAGCTGAACTCCTAGGCTGACAAATCAAAACTGTAGTACTGGAAGAGCTAATCTTAAGGACAAGTTTTGTGATCAGAAGCTCACATAATGCTTTCCCTCTCTCTATACTGTGACCACAATGCATATTTGGAAGTGAGCATGGTCTCCAATCACATACCAATGGAGTACACCTAACACAGCATAAGAAAAGACAGGTTTAGATGTCATAGATCTACTTACATTACAGAAATTCCATCTACCTATTCATACTAAACGGATAGAATAGATGGCTGTTGGTTTAAGTAGATTACAGTAGGGCCAGAAAAAAAAATCTCCCACATGGTTTGTATCACACTTCTCAAACCATGATCCACAGGCAGTTAACAATTTATAGATGCTAGATGTTCTGCTTTCCAGCTGCAAGCAGCTTAAGTAGACTACATGTCACTCCAGATTCTGTGTCTTAGTAATACAAGGGATGTTAAGCACTCAGGAACAGGAGGACAGGTGGTCTGCATAGTCATTGAATAGGAAAGACCCAAGGAACACTCTTATTAAGATACCCTTTTTACAAAAAATTTGGAGGACTTCTACAATAACAGCAAAATCTAGTTCAGTAATAGGGAGTGAGTACAGAATGCTACAGAATTTAGCACCAATAAATATGCTGCCTTTGAAATGGTGAATTAGATGTGCAGCAGGATTTGGTCACGCTTCAAAGAATAATATGCAGAGCTGAAGATCCATCTGTTTGCTCTTGCTATCACCATTGAGGCTGCTGTATGTTAAGCAGTCTTTTGACTACTTCAAAGCATGTTTGAAGTCTTTGCTGTGCCTGTCCCATGCACAAAAAAAAAAAAAAAGCAAAAGTGCCATAACAATACGAGTAGCTGGTATTTTTGTTCATTTTACTTGTAAGTGAAAACAATTTGTTCCTGCTATGTATCATTTCTAGACTTTTTTTTCTGGGTTTTTGTTGGTTTTTTTTAGCTATGATAGCGAGGGCCGTCTAACAAACGTTACGTTCCCAACTGGAGTCGTCACTAACCTTCATGGGGAGATGGAAAGGGCCATTACAGTGGACATTGAGTCATCCAGCAGAGAGGAAGATGTCAGCATCACTTCCAATTTGTCATCAATAGATTGTTTCTATACCATGGTTCAAGGTACTGTAAACAAAAGATTTCTCGGCAGATACTTACCTGAAAATGGTTTTCTTATGGTACTAGCAGCTCCAAATAGAAGTGAAACTTTAGGATAGAGTTTGGAGGAAGGAGTGATACATACAGAGTTTTACATATATATAGAAAGAATTGTTCAGGGGAAGAAGTAGCTGCAACAAAAGTAGAATTAAGTAAGTTTTCTAACCAAATAGCTCTTGTAAACAGCTATGGGAAGTAGTCAGAATACCTACTTTCTATTAAAAATTAATCTTAGATAGAAGAGATGAACTGAAAGAGAAATAGGCACAGAAATAGCATAAAGTGAGATTTTTAGCTTTAAAATAGCATGTGATGTCCCAGCAACCACAACCTTGCAAAAGTGAGTAGTCATATATGCTTAGGATTAGGCCAAAAATGCCTAATGAAACAGCAGACAAAGTTCTGTGCCAGTCTGAAGAATATACTGTCAGGATGGGATTTTTTTAAGTGTTAAGTGACTTTGATGAAGGTCCTAAAGGCATTTGTGCTTCTGTGTGAGATACTGATATTCTTAACAATCTCACTCTGGCTGTTTATTACCATTGGGTCAGTTACGTGAGGTCAAGATGTTACATGAACATACTGCATAAAGTGTACAGAAGAAAGGCAGAGTCTTAACCCATGCAGGTAACTTGTAATTCTCTTTTTGGTCTTTCAGATCAGTTAAGAAATAGCTACCAGATTGGTTATGATGGTTCCCTGAGAATCCTGTACGCCAGCGGCCTGGACTCACACTACCAGACAGAGCCACATGTGTTGGCTGGCACTGCCAACCCAACCATGGCAAAGAGAAACATGACCCTCCCAGGAGAGAACGGGCAGAACCTGGTGGAGTGGCGATTCCGGAAAGAGCAAGCCCAGGGAAAAGTCAATGTGTTTGGCCGAAAGCTTAGGGTAAGCACACAAGCATGTGTGGGGTCTACTGCATTCCCATTAAGGAATGAGGAAATGTAAATACGTGCCTGTAGGTACTGCCATCCAACAACCACAGAATATTTACCATAGACAAGCTGACTGTAGATGTGGAAGTACTTGTTTTTACTACTTCATTTGTTTGCTGTTTTTACTTATTAATTGCTCTTTTCTGTGGAATTTAAACTGTTGTTTTTTGTTTCTGGTACTGAATTGACTGAACTGATTTTGAATTTGGTTTTAAATTATCCTACCATAAATTAGTGCAATCCCTGGATTTTTGCTGCAAAGAAGACAAATGTAGAAAAAAGCAGTGACAAAATATATTGCCAGTAAATGTGCTCATATCTATGACACTTCCACTGTGTTATATATATGAAGTATTTAACATTACAAAGTACACTCTCAAGTACTCCCTTGATCTTCTATCTTGTTCCACCCACTACTAGTAGTCTTTCTAAAGAAATTAATTAGGAATTACATCATTCTCCCTTAACAATCTTCTGTCAATCTTGCCTTTGTTCAGACTGGTTTTATTATTGTTTGATAAGCTGGTTTTGTCCCTGGACCTGTGTGTTTGGTTTGTAGGCTGGTCTTAGGCAAAGGTCCTGACAGTCCTCTGCATGAAAGCCTTTTCAGAGCCATTGTACTGAGGGTCCCTTAAAGGTCTCAAACAAAACAACTTGTAAGAACTCTGTCTCAAGGGATGCACCCAAAGTAGACAAGTAACACAGAAAAGGGAGCTCACAAGAGTTTGCTCTGTCTCCTCTTGAGACCTGACATGCGCTTTCACATTACGTCTTGAATCTCTCTGCAAGGCACAGCAATATATTCCTACTCCTGATTGAGGAATCACAGACAGATTTCATGCTTTTCACTAGAAAGAAAAACAGGAGCTAAAGCAGAGCAGGCTAGATGGAGAACTAAATTACTGAAATGTAGCAGGACAGTGGGTAGGGACTGTCAGAAGACTCAGTTTTGTGTCATTAAGTGTTTCCTCACTGAAAATTTTCTCAAGTGCAATTTTTAATATAATGAAACCCAGAGGTTTCAAAATGTATTTGGAGCAAGGTTGTCTCAGACACATTCAACTTTTCTGTAAAAGCACTTTGGTAGCAGAGCTGTTGTTAAGAAGCACTTCAGTTGAAGGCAGTGCTTTAGCTGAGATATGTTACTCCAGCCCATACTGCCCAGTGAAAGCAGCTGTATCACCAAAACTCATCTCTATTCTAATTGCTGACTGTATTATGAGATTATGCAAGCACAGCCAAAATTTCACCAAAAGCTCACGTGTTTGAATCCAAGAGCTCTGTCAGCAATATCTGAAAGCATAAAACTGGCTGGAGCACAAGGCATTTCCTTTCTTTCCCCTCATATCCTGCCCTTATACAGAGGAGACAAATGGGAAGGGAAAAGCAAGGGATGTTATTATCCCACTTAGCAGCTCAGGCGGTGAGACAGCGGGATTAAGTACTTTGTTGCAATTTCCACCGGAAGGATGTGCTTAGCCAAGAAATTAACCACAATTGCCTGAAGTCTGTCTTAACCATAAACCATCCTTCTTTCCTTGCTAGTTTACAAATCAGAAGTGCCTATTTTAATGACAGTGTCTAAGCCCAAGAGATAGACAAGAAAAGTAATAAAAATAATAATGAAATGTAAAATAAGGAAAGGGAGATGGAGAGAAAGGGAAGGAAAAGATCAGAGAAGCAAAACAGTCAGTGAGATGCAAAGATGAGTGCAAGCATGTGTGGGAGAGACTGAGAAATAAAATCTGGAGAAAAAGAAAATTTAAGGATGAATTTAAATAAATGATCTAATATTAAATGTTGGAAAAATTAAACAAAAACTACCTGAAATTAAAGAAGTAAAAAAAAATTACAAAAAGGAGTTGAATGGGAATATTTCATATTTTAAGTTTAACTTACTTCTAGAATCAGTTTAGTAACATTAATTTTTTAGATTATATTTAAATAATACTTGATGGCACATTAAATAGGTAAAGTAACTATTCTGCATCTGCTAGACTTTATGTTCTTTACTAGGAGGCTTCAATGAAAATATGATTTTTTTTTCCCCTAAACTGATAGTGCAGATTCCTCTCATGCCAGTGCTTTCAAATTAAAAATGAGAAAGGTAATGTACATAAATAGACAGAGTAAAACTGAGCATTTATAAGAATTTTCCTCATATTTGCCTGTAACCTATCACCAGCACATTAATACCTCTTATACCAATGTGCTGGTTTAAAGGTAAACCGGCAGGAGAAATGGACCCACCACAAGAGAGATTGTAAGTCAGAGTTACAATTTGATGAAAGATATTACCATAAATACACTGACACAAAGGGAAATTGCTTTCAACTCACAAAGCCCAGCAGTATAACCCAGGGTCCTAGGGCACAAACCCAAAGGGATTTGTTAGCCCTTGTACTGATACCTGTGTGGTTCCCCCAAGTCCAAAGCAAAAGGAAGTGAAACAACCTGTTGGTGCAGGTGATGGCTGTAGTGTGGTCGAGAGTGGCAGTCATAGTCTAGTCAAGAGTGGTGGTCTCCTCCTGTCAAGGTCCTGCTGCTACTCTAGATCTGACAAGTGATTCCTGAGGTCTTACCCACCACTTATGTACCCTCAGGGAGCACCCAGTCCCTCCCCCAGGGTGGGGACTTACACAATGGGTGATTAACTCTGGAGCCATGGGGTATTTCTGAACTGTTGATGGCCCATTAGCAGCCACGTCCCCCCAGGCTGGGTGTGAAGGTGATAATGACTCCCTGGGCAGCTGCTGCAAATGGTACAGTGTTCTTGGGAAATGAATAAAGGGGGTAGAATACACAGCTTTGATCACCCCCACACAGTGACAACTGGTCCCACCTGCTGAACTAGGACAACCAATAACAAAGAATGTAATTTATATTGATCTTTTAGAAGCTTATTGGCCCCCGGGCATGAGTACCAACATCCATGGTTTATGGATTTTTGAATATGAAGGCCTGAAAAATGCAAAAATCCTCCAGTCATTTCATTAGTCAGGATATCTATTCTCTTGTTCTTTTCTAAATGTTATTTAGTGATCTTTTTTCATCTCTTTGTAATGGATGTATCAAGTACTTACAAATGGGTTTTAACAATATTCTTAATACATGTAGCTCTATGTCCATTTCTCCCCTACTTCCTTTATGTTAGCAAAATACATTGCTGAAAAATCTGAGTTATCAGTGTTTCACCCCACTTGGAATAACTTTAAAATGATACAGCAGAAACAGAAATGGTTTACAGATGAACAAAGAAATCCTCAAGGCCTGTTGCAGAACACTAAAACACAGGTCAGTGTTGAGGGGAATGGAGAAGTGCAAAGATACTGATCTAAGAAAAGAAAACCAGACATAAATTAAAAAATGAGAGCTGATTCAATGAAACTGAAAAGTTGGCATATTTAGAACACTAAAAGGTAGGGAGGCAGGGAGAGATTTCAATGTAAAAGTATTTCACAGAAATCACTATCCACCACTGTAGTATAAATACCAATAATAAGGTTTTCAGCATAAATGTATCTAGGTTAAGGCTTTAATTTCCAATCAAAATAGTTATAAACTTCAAAGCATTTTTAGCTTTTTTAGTGATTCAGTAGTTTTCCAGTCATTTATGGCTATAAGCTGGTCAGTTAACTAGGAGAAAGACATAATTCTCTGCTAAGGATTTCAGCCTCATAAATATGTTGCAGCAGTGGACACTACACTGAGTTAAACTTCCATTTGATCCAGAAGAGGAAAGTCTATGTCCTGAGAACTGCTTAACTATTTGAAAATCCAACATGCTTTTGAAGATCTTAGTTTTGTATTTGCCATTTTGAAAAATACTTACTGTGAAGGACTGGGATTCAATTCTTTTTAGCATGACTGTTATGAACTGGAAAAGCAGTTGCTGGGAATATATTTTGACAATAATTTGCTAGATATACTTTAGACTGCCTACAAAAGATGTAGTTTGTTCATTGAAATGGCCCCATTTATTACAGAAGTTTTCAGTGCACATCTTTCAGTATTTTTTAACAGTTAACTAAGCATCAAGAAAAAACAAATTGCAACAAATTCTGAGCCATCTCTTCATATAATCAGACCTTTCAAAGTAGATACTAATATAGTGCCTTACATTTATATCAAGAAGTTGCTAAAATAATTTACGCATACAGCAAATCAATCACTGTAAATGGTATTTAAAGAATAGCTAGCTTTGTGGAAATTACAGGTGGCTAGGGTTTAAACAGCATGATTTATTGTGTCATTTTGTTTACTTTACAAAGGTTAATGGCAGAAACCTCCTTTCAGTTGACTTTGATCGAACCACAAAGACAGAAAAGATCTACGATGACCACCGTAAATTTCTGCTGAGGATTGCCTACGACACATCAGGGCACCCCACGCTGTGGCTACCAAGCAGCAAGCTGATGGCTGTCAATGTCACCTATTCATCCACAGGGCAAATAGGCAGCATACAGCGAGGGACGACTAGTGAGAAAATAGAGTATGATGGACAGGGGAGGATAGTATCCAGAGTGTTTGCTGATGGGAAAACCTGGAGTTACACATACTTGGAAAAGGTAAAGGACATTCAGGTTTTAAAAAACGCTTTGAATTTACTGAAATTGTGCAGCATCCACTGTTGCATACAAAGCAAAAATAGGTAATAGCAGCACATTTCAATTATTCTAAGTATCAACATGTGATTCCAAGGGGAATGTTTCATTCCACAGATATGTAATCATGCTGTAGCTAATCACTAGGAATTGATGTGTTTTTAAATTATTTAGGCCACTGACTAACAAGAAGCATCTGTATTTACCTTTTATCTTAACACTTAAAATAAGGTACAGGGACTATCTGCAATTCAATTCAGTTGAAAATAATTTGTTTGCAAATGCTTTGCTGTTGTGGGGTTGGGGGTTTTTTTCACTACCAAAAAGAATTCTAAGTAGTTACAGCTATCAATTTGTGCTTGCTATACATTGTAGCATCCAAATAAGCAATAGGCAGAAGATAAGGAATCTTCATTATATCTAACAATTGCTCAATGATAGCTCTCGTCCTACAAGTATCTATGAAAATCGTCCTTGTGAGATCTCATGTCTGCTATGTGGAAGGAAAATCCATTTCTTTCTAGGGTTTAAATGTATTTCTGTTGAAGCTGTTGCTCAGCAAACACTGTTTACTAGTTACTGCAGACATAATTTAATCAAGACCTATGATACATAATAGTCATACATCAGAAAAATGTCAGAATAATTCCATGTAGCTCCTTTTGATATGAATAATCAAACAATTATTTTGTCTATGTCTCAAAAGCTTACAGAACAAGAACACAGTATTCAGAGATCTCAGGCTATTCAAATTCTTCAAAATCATCTTTAATTGTAGGGAAGAAATTGTATCTCCCATATGTTGTTCTCCTTGTGAGTTAATGGCTCTAAGACAGTATTGCTTCTTCCAATATTAAACATGACTTATCTGAATCCATTGACAATCTGCTGTTTAGCTGTGAGTGCTTGATAAAAGAGTGATACAGTCATAACAAGTAGCAAATTATGAATGTGGAACTACTAATTACAGAACCCCTTACAATTAAGCACACAAGTAAATTAGGTAGGGAGATGTTAACAACATGTAAGGTCAAGGATAACTCAGTTAAAGAGGAGATAATTTTCTCAAGTGGGAATGTCATGTTTTTGTGAACAAATAGTATCGTATGTGGCAGGAGGGGAGGTACTGCAGCATTTGTCACATAGTAAAAATCTGTTCTTAATTTTCAGTCAATGGTTCTTCTGCTTCATAGCCAACGGCAGTATATCTTTGAATATGATTTGCTGGATCGGCTTTCTGCTATCACCATGCCCAGTGTTGCTCGTCATACCATGCAGACTATCCGCTCCATTGGCTATTACCGGAATATATACAACCCCCCAGAAAGTAATGCTTCTGTTATAATGGACTACAACGAAGAAGGGCAGCTCCTGCAAACTGCTTTCCTGGGGACAAGCCGAAGAGTATTATTCAAGTACAGACGGCAGACCAAGCTCTCAGAAATTTTATATGATAGTACAAGAGTTAGTTTTACTTATGATGAGACAGCAGGAGTCCTGAAAACAGTAAACCTCCAAAGCGATGGTTTTATCTGCACCATTAGATACAGACAAATTGGCCCATTGATTGACAGACAGATTTTCCGCTTTAGCGAAGACGGAATGGTAAATGCCCGATTTGACTACAGCTATGACAATAGCTTCAGAGTGACTAGCATGCAAGGTGTCATCAATGAAACCCCATTGCCTATTGATCTCTACCAGTTTGATGATATCTCTGGCAAAGTTGAACAGTTTGGAAAATTTGGAGTTATATATTACGATATTAACCAGATCATTTCAACAGCTGTAATGACGTACACAAAACACTTTGACGCACATGGCCGCATCAAGGAAATTCAGTATGAAATATTTCGGTCATTAATGTATTGGATTACGATTCAATATGATAACATGGGACGAGTGACGAAAAGAGAAATCAAGATTGGGCCATTTGCCAACACCACAAAATATGCTTATGAATATGATGTAGATGGTCAGCTCCAGACAGTTTATCTGAATGAAAAAATAATGTGGCGATACAACTATGACCTGAACGGCAACCTCCACTTGCTCAACCCCAGCAGCAGTGCCCGTTTGACTCCACTTCGCTATGACCTGAGAGACAGAATAACTCGACTGGGGGATGTTCAGTACCGATTAGACGAAGATGGATTTCTGCGTCAGAGGGGTACTGAAATCTTTGAATACAGTTCAAAGGGCCTTCTTACTCGAGTTTATAGCAAAGGCAGTGGGTGGACAGTGATTTACCGCTATGATGGACTTGGACGAAGAGTTTCCAGTAAAACTAGCCTTGGACAGCATCTCCAGTTTTTTTATGCAGACCTTACTTACCCAACCAGGATAACTCACGTATATAACCACTCAAGTTCTGAAATCACATCTCTTTACTATGATCTGCAAGGACACCTTTTTGCCATGGAAATTAGCAGTGGAGACGAATTTTACATTGCATCAGACAATACGGGGACACCACTGGCAGTTTTCAGTAGCAATGGTCTCATGCTTAAACAAATTCAATACACAGCTTATGGAGAGATCTATTTTGACTCCAACCTCGACTTCCAGCTTGTGATTGGATTCCATGGAGGCTTATACGACCCACTGACCAAGCTAGTCCACTTTGGAGAAAGAGATTACGACATCCTGGCAGGCCGGTGGACAACACCTGATATTGAAATCTGGAAGAGAATTGGGAAGGATCCAGCTCCTTTTAATTTGTATATGTTTAGAAATAATAACCCAGCCAGTAAAATACATGATGTAAAGGATTATATCACAGGTAAGAGAAGGTGACTTGATGGCAGCTGGGGATGCTGGACCTATACACTTGCAATTTAGGAGGAGTGAGATTGTAAGGTAGCAAGGATGGGCAGGGTCCTGCTGTGACCATTTTAACTCATTAACATCACAGAAAATATTCACTCAAAGTTGGTTGATATTTTCCAGGGTAGGCTTTTGCAAGACTGCTAATATAAGTTGCCAGTAAGCTCCAGGGCCAGCACAAAGTAATGAGTACACAACCAGGTGCAGGGAAGAAGGAGTAGGATAATATAGAAAAAGGAGTGTGAACTTCTTGTGCAGCAACAAAAAGATGCTAAGGTGCCACTTCTTCTATACCTAAATTCCTAGGGAACCTGTATGCTTTTTTTGTGGTTCTAGAGTTAGTGATGTGTAGTGTTTTCCATTACTCTATAAACCAAAAATCTGATTGCACATCACCAGAATGTTATGAAAAATGTATGGCTCAGAGACATTGATTTTTTATATTTGAATAGACATAAATAATCTAAAATATTTTACACAGACATCACCAGACTACAGGAAGGGCTCAGCCTCACTCACTTAGGAGCTGTGAGACTACTACTCAGAAGAGCATCCTGGGAATCAAGTGGGTTTGCATTAATTCAACAAGCAGCAGCTATTAAATGGGTTGCTAACAGGTTGCCTGGGAGTAAGGATAATAACAGACCTTAGAATCTGTCCTCTTTTAGCAGCACATTCTGTAGGGGATGCAGTTGCAATCAGATTCTTTGTGGCATTGAAAATTACGCACTTAGTTCAGGAATAGTCCTCAAAATACAGTTTGGGTTCTTTCCTTAACATCTTTGATGTGTGAAATATATAGACACACATTGCTTATATAACATTATTATTACAATTAGTAATTTGGCTGACTGACAGTTTTAGATGTAGAGCCTCATGAGGCATTATCACTTCTTTGAAAATGTTAGAAATTATTTTAAGATAAATATTTTTTATTCTTTTAACATTTGGAACATTTGCTTCCTCATTCCCCCTATTTAGTTTTCTTAAATAAAAATTACTAGACTTGGTAAGGAGCACTTTGCCAACCTCTGAGCTTAGTATTCATGAAAGATAGGGTAGAAAGACAGGAACAAGGCAAAGCACTCATTCTTGCCAAACAATTGTTAATTAATTGCTAGCATCACCTAATTTGTTTATTTTTAACAGAACATCAAATGTATCATAAATAATGTTATCTAATGCTAATTTAGTATCCTGTCTGCTTACTGATGCAATTGTAATACATTTCATTAGCTTTTAATTTCTTCAGTCCAACTTCATCTTGAAGAGGGAGAGATTTCTCTTGAATCAACATAAAATCTCTGCCAAATCATTTAAAAGGTAATTGACCACATAGGTGCTGTTTCAGGGGTAATTTGAAGACATTACAATAACACATATATACCAAAAGGACAAGATGTGCCCTGCAGTACTTTTTTTTTAAGGTATTGATGATGAAGGTGCAACATAAAGTATCTTTAGCCTGATCAAGAAATCCCAGTTAGTTTAGGCTATATTAGCAGGAAATCTCCCTTAAATTGCGCTCCTGTAATTTTTCTGGAAGTCGTTGAGACCTTCAGAATCACTGAAGCCTGCAATGCCTTTCACCTGAGCCTAGTGCAGCTCTTATATAGAACAGATACTTCCTTGTAAGTTTAGAACTGCAAGTTTCCTGTATAGGCTTGTTATTCCAGCTGTAGCACAAATCTAAATCCATAAATATCAAAACAAAGACCATTGAAAATTTTTAATGTTACAGAAGAAAATCAACTATGCCAAAAACTATTCCATGTAAAAATGGTATGATTGAAAAATAAAGAACAATTCTAATATTTTTCTCTCTCTTTTTTCTTTTAATAATTCTCTTTCAGATGTTAACAGCTGGCTGGTGACATTCGGCTTCCATCTGCACAACGCCATTCCTGGTTTCCCTGTTCCAAAATTTGATTTAACAGAACCTTCTTATGAACTTGTAAAGAGCCAGCAATGGGAAGACATACCAGTAAGAAACAAAACTAAACATACAAATGGAACAAGACAATGTTTCCTTCTATTCAGATCATATTAGGCATGAAAAATTCTGATAGCAAGTGTTACTTGCTAGGTTAAATCTGAACAGTACCTTTATCTACTTTCAAAAGAATTTAAGAAATTACAGGTGAAGTTTTTCCTTACAGATCTGCTAAGTTAGGTACCATTTTAAATAAGCTTTTGTTTGCTTTCAGCAATAATAAAAATGCAAAAAGACAATAATCAATGAAAAGAAGCTTAGGACCCTTTAAAGATGTCTAATTTTCATAGCAGAAACTACAGAGATTAGATTTGTACTAACACTCTACTCTGCCTGAAGGCAGAAAATGAACACTGTAGTGAAAAATAGACTGTGAAATAAACAAAAGAACAGGTGATATAAATTATGCATACCAGGCACCATTACAATTTTACTTCTCTTTAATATTAATCGTGCATTATGGACACCATCTTTTATATGTAAAGATAAAATACTGAAAATGAAAATTCCTGAGGGGTAAAGTCTATTATATTACATAAAACCAAAACTCCAGGTGCTTATGAAGTTCTTTAGGAGCAAAGAAAAGAACTTTCATCCTGAAATCCTGCTACAGTTTTAAATTAAAAAAAAACGTGGAAGTAAAATCTAAATCTGCTATTTGAGAAAATTATATTTACAAGTTAAACTTACTCAGAGATCAAAGATTTATGCCCTCAAAAATTCTGTAGTTCTCAGTTAAGAAGACTTAAGAGACATTTAAATGAGTGATCCTAGTGTGATCAGTCAAAACCAGATCTCTTTTTAGAAGAATCATGATCAAAAATGTTTCAATACTAAAATTATATGATCTTAAAGAATCTGCAACCTAATGTTGCAGATTAAAAAAAACCTTAGAAGGGTGTCCCAGCAGAAGGGAACATGCAGGAAATTACCAGCTTTTTTATTATTATTATTTTATTTTTAATAGCAAGGAATTGAGTAACAGGAAAAGACCTTGGAGCACAGCATGAGAATAGTGTCTCCCATGAGCAGTAGAAGCAGTGAAGGAGGAGCATGGCAAGTGCTCCGGGCAGGTGGTTGTACTGGGAGATGAGACCTGTCATCAGGCATGGCTGTGAAGAACTATCAGACATTGTTTATTTAGATCCCAAAGGCTAAGAATGAAATTATCCACTAAGAGCAACAAAGGCACATGAGGAAGAGAACCAGTTTGGTCAAAGAGATGAGAGCAGACAGCTAGTTGTCAAAAATCTTCAGGACAGAGCTCAGTAACATGAGGAGTGCCAGGGGCATGTGACATGACAGAGCAAGAAAGGAGTGAGAGGAAAACAAAGATTCAAAATTTCTCAGGTAGGAAGAAGCTGCTACTCCATTACTCACTGCTGAACAAGCAAATGCAATGGGGAAACCCAAGTAAACACAGAAACCACTTAATATTGTGAAACATTCTGGAGTGAGCCAGCTTTAAAGAGCTCAGAGGATACATGTTAAAAACAAATTTTGCTGTCTACCATGTATTTTGAGCTCAGTAGCTTTCACGTAGGATTTACAACAGGTGAAATCCATACTTATTAGCAAGTGCAGACAGGAATTTGCCACATTCAAGATATTTGAGAGTTCAAGTCAGTTCATGATTCCTTCAGAACTGTCATCTCCAGGAAAGCTACCCTCGGTGGCAGAGCGGAAAAGCTTTTGCAAATTCTTTGCCAGACTTTGATTAGCAGCAAGGCTGATTTAAGGTTGTATGAGTCTTAATAACTCCTGGTTGGTCTCCCACCCTGAAATTTGAGAACACAAAAGAGGCTTTTGACTCATTGGTCAGCAGTGTATCACATGATTTAGGTAAAACTTTACTGATGACAGAGGGGGCCAATTGGAAGTTAAACTGGATCATCATCAGAAACTAAATACTCTTTTTCAAAAGTGAGGCCAAAGCTATTTAAATCTTTCTCTCTGTTTCCTGCTGAGACAACTGCTAGGGCATCAATACTAGCTCATTCACAGCTTTTTGCTGTTAAGACCAAAGGCGAGACAGATCAGATGCGTCTGTTCTACACAGCTATAAGGCCTCATCCCAGACACAGCTGGCCCCATCATTTGAGCTGTCCTGCTATCTGGCTGCACTAGCCAACCATTCCTGCTAGCTGCCTCTGCTCTTTCGGCTGTTCTGGCTAACCAGACCAGTTATGCAGGTAATCCCCATTTCCCAGCCATCCTCTCTTCTAGCAAGAGTGCATCTGGCATAGCAGGCTACATACAGCTCTTCCTTGACAGATTCTCCTATCCCAGTTTTTCCACTAGAGTGGCCTGTTGGTTCTTTTCATTCATTGCCCCTTGTCTTTGCTAGTTATCAACAAAACACTGCTGTGTTCAGGGTTGTACCTGTATGAAGTTCTTGAGGAAAACCTCTGTTAGGCAGCAGGCTGATACCTGAAGGGAAACAGAAGCTCACACAGCTGCACTGGCCACAGCCTTTTCACACATCCCCTTTTATCAGTTTCAGCAAGTATTTGCAAGAAAGGGCATCAGTCCTCACTATTCCACCTCACTGGTATGTACCATTTTCTTGCCTCTCTTTTACTGTAAAGATGAAGACAGGCTGAGAGAGTTGGGGTTTTTCAGCCTGGAAAAGAGAAGGCTTAAGAGTGACCTAATTGTGGCCTTCCAGTACCTGAACAGAACTTACAGGAAAGATGGGGCAAGACTATTTACAAGAGCATGTAGTGACAGTACAAGGGGAAATGGGTTCAAATTGAATAGAGAATAGGTTTAGATTAGATATTAGGAAAAAATTCTTCACTGCAAGGGTCATGAGGCATTGGAACAGGTTGCCCAGTGATGCTGTGGATGCCCCATCCCTGCAGGTATTTAAGGCCAGGTTGGATGGGGCTCTATGGAACCTGGTCTGTTGAAGGTGTCCCATGGCAAGGGGGTTGGAACTAGATGATCTTTAAGGGCCCCTTCCAATCCAAAACATTCTATGATTCTGTGATTAAGTACCGACATTGCAAGCCTGTCCTATGCGGCCCAATAAGTAGCCTCTGAAGTTAAATCTGATTTTTAGGCAGATTCTCAGGGAGACAAAGAGTAAAAGCAGAGAATATTAGCAAAATTGTCTTGTAACACAGCATAACAAGCAGTATGTAGATCTAATTAACTCCTTGGCACTGTCAGTTGTGGCATATCCTGTTGTCGTCCATGGGCAACACACCAAGAAAGCCTGGCTGTTTGGCATTTAGAGGGCTACAGATGGCTGGTAAAACTTCTGTCTGTTCTTGTTTACAGCCAATTTCTGGAGTGCAACAACAAGTGGCGAGACAAGCAAAGGCTTTCCTTTCCCTGGGAAAGATGGCAGAAGTGCAGGTCAGCAGAAGGAAATCCAGTGGAGAAAAGTCGTGGCTGTGGTTTGCCACAGTGAAGTCTCTGATTGGGAAAGGGGTGATGCTTGCTGTCAATCAAGGCAAAGTGCAAACAAACGTGCTCAACATTGCAAATGAGGACTGCATAAAAGTGGCAGCTGTTCTAAACAATGCTTACTACCTAGAAAACTTGCATTTCACCGTGGAGGGAAAGGACACGCACTATTTTATCAAGACCACCTCCCCTGAGAGTGACCTTGGGACGCTGCGGCTGACGAGCGGGCGTAAGGCCCTGGAGAATGGCATCAATGTCACTGTTTCCCAGTCCACCACTGTGGTGAACGGCAGGACTCGTAGGTTTGCCGATGTTGAAATGCAATATGGTGCTTTAGCGGTTCACGTCCGCTACGGCATGACACTTGATGAGGAAAAGGCCCGAATACTGGAGCAAGCCAGGCAAAGAGCTCTTTCCAGTGCCTGGGCCAGAGAACAACAGAGAGTAAGAGATGGAGAGGAAGGTGCCAGGTTGTGGACAGAAGGAGAAAAGAGGCAGTTGCTAAGTGCTGGAAAGGTACAAGGATATGATGGGTACTATGTACTCTCTGTGGAGCAATATCCAGAATTAGCAGACAGTGCTAACAATATACAGTTCCTCAGACAAAGTGAGATAGGAAAGAGGTAACACACTGGCTTTGCTCAGGCTGCCAAAGAGACTGTGTACCAGTGTCTTCTAAAAAGGAGACTAAACTGTTTTGCTGCATTACTACTTGAGCCTAAGCTTACATCTTTGCTCAGATTTTTTCTGTAGCACAATCCAGACTCTGTCACGAAAAGAGCGCCTTCCAGAAGAATGATACTGCTAATGACAAAACATTTTTTCTCAATGACCTTAAAGGTGATCTGCTTTAAAGAATATGTTTACATATGCATACCGCTGCACTCCAGTTGGACTGAAAAGTATTTAAAAAAAAAAAAGAAGAAAAAAAGAAAAGGCCTACAAATTTTGCAACAGGCTGTCCGTTCCTTTGAGGCACTGTATTTAATTAAGATACAGACCCATACAGTGTTTTCAAATATTACTGAATTGTTGACCTTTGCTTACAAGAAGTAGTCTCTCTCTTTCTCTCTCTTTCTCACTGCATAGGATGTGGTATATATCTGTTAATTTTAAAACGTGGGGCAAAAATTACTGTTTATAGACAACCCAACTGCTTTAAACTGTGCTGCTTTCTAAAAGGACATTGGCACAAGTGACTTATGCTACCATGGGAATTTAATAATGGATTTTACAATGCTAACATGGTTTGCCTTGGGGGGAAAATGGCAAGTAGAATCCTTGTTGCATATAAGCAAAGGAAACCCTGATTTTTTTGTAAATTATGTGAGACAAGTTGTTTATGGATTTTTATATGAATTACAATTTACTGTACATCAAATACTAGTCTCAGAGGAGTTAATTTATGTAAAGTGTTTAAAAAAGTTTATACTTAAAAATAAAATGATAAAAACATGTGCTGTGTGTGATTTTTTTTAAAGAAAAAGGAATTGCACCTTTTATGTTATAGCTGTACAGTATAAAGGATTATATTGTAGAGATATAACAGTGATTACTAATGTCCAAAAGTGTTAATATTTTTGTATTATGTTTAAAGCTGTGCATCTATCACTCTGCTGATAGGATGGGGCACTCCACAAAGTGGCTGGCTGACTCAGACCACAGCTCCCTCCCCTCCCTCTCCTGGCCAGTGTCACTTCATCAGTCATTGCTAGAAGGCACAGTAACCAAATAAGTCTTATTTATTATGATGGAAGACTTTAACAGGTTGGGTTTTCCTTGTCTTTTTCCAGCCCTAATGTAATAAACAGACATTTATTCATACCAGGTGAGGTTTCTGTTGTTTTTTTAGAAGCTTTGTTTCACAATGGAGAGAATAGTGTCTCAGGTGCTTGGCAAATTGTATGTAGAAGAAGAAGAGGAAATTATGTAGTTTCATCCAGTTATGTCAACTGTCTTCTGTATAATACAGCTCTTTTAGATGTTAATAACTCCAGATAAGAAGTGTACCTCTGACCTGATGCTACGGAATTGCTCTTTAGGCAGGCAGGCTGTTCAGTAGGTTCATCTCCTGGCCCTCAGCTGGCAGATCAACTCTCATTACTGTGAACACTGAACCTGGGGATGGAGAGGAAGGTCCAGTTCTAGTGCCTAGTCTGCATCTCCACACCACTGCATAGATTTGGCATGCTCTGCTCCAAGGCCCAGTATATTTGTTGCAGGACAGAACTGAAGTGTGCAGCTGGTTCCTTGTAAGAAGCCTGTGGTGGCATCTATGGCATCTGTTCTACATCTTGGCTGAAACCATTCTTAGAGCTTTAGTCTCACGAGCACTAAATTCAGCCACAAAAATATTTTTAAGATGAGACAAAATTGGGGGGTTTTGATGTTCATTGAAATATACACAGTATTTCTACCCATGTATTATAATGACAGAACATAGTAAGTGAACGTGTTAACTATGAATGGTTCAAGTGGATGTAATAAAAATAGTTTTCTAACTGCTTTGTATTCTGAGAGTCTATGGTATTGCATACTCTAAATTGCACATTAGAATTGTTTGATAAACAGATTTGAATTTCTCCCAGCCAAGTCTCAACTGAATCTACAGTATCAGTGACATTACTGTATGTGTGTATTTGGTAGAGCATACAGAATTAACTACACATATAATGAATGCTAATCATCTATTAGAATGAAAGCACAGATTAGTTGTTAGTATTTTTACCCTTGAAGTCGAGGGCCCTAAATTTAGCGAGGATGGTATGTCAGACCCCAGAGGCATCACTGATCTACGTATTATTTTTAAAGATGGAAAATGCTAGGTGTTTGCAGTTCTGTTGGGTGGCTCTTCCACAGCACTGTATTTAGTTAGCATGCTGTTAAGTGCTCTCTGTTGAAATAGGCTCATATTCTAAATTATGTCCAATGTTTCTGTTCTGTTTGAATATGAAAAGCTTGTATAACATGTCAACATTGAAATATATCTTCTACTTGACGCGTACCAGTTCCTTCTCCTTTGTTCTGGCACCAATAAACAACAAATTATAGTATCTGTTGGTGATCATTTTAGATACAGTCAAATCAAGCCAATTACTAGCCTTGTTAGTAGATATAATGAGCCTATTTCTTGCTGAAAAAGACTTGTGATCTGGACATGCTCCTGCAGGAAATAGTGACCTTGGGGAATATAAAAACAAAAGATCTTTTTAAAGAAAAAATAAGCATAAGTAAAGAAGCATATTACAAAAATAAGAAAAAACAAAAGGAGATTCTAAGTATTTTAGACAATGCCAGTCAAAAATGCTATCCTGATATTTTGAGATGTATATTTCGTCTGATTTGTATTGTTCTTTTAATTTGCCTTCTTAACTTTATATGTGTCCTGAATTTTCCACAAATTGATAACTATAGATTGCATCTAGGCTTTCCAATAAAAGCCAACCCAATGTGTGTGTGTGTGTGTTTATATTTGTTTTTCTAAAAAGCTGTATGTCAGATATTGCATCTGTGCTACTGCTTTTCTCGTATTGAAGAAGAAAGCTGATCCCCTTGCACTGGTATCGATTCATTCCCTTCACAGTTGGCAGTATCTTTTTTGACTCTGTCCAATGGCCTCATCTGCTAACTCAGCAAAGTGAATTACTCCATGGGATCCCTCAGGTGGCCTACTTTAGAGAAAAAATTAAATATACCTCACAAAGCCAAATCTTTTCCAGATAAGGAAAGCCAAAGAACAAAAAATCACTTAGAACTGTTTTCTTTCATATCCTCCTGAGTAAAAATATGACAAAAAGTATTTGATTATAAAGAATTAGGTTGGCACTGGTAGTTACATATATACACAGAAAAGATCCTTCAATCTGCACGTAGGTCCACTTTGCAGAAACTGCTGATTTCGGCACTGCTCTATGTCAAGAGACTGCTTTCATTTTAGTTGGAACAGGTAGACTTCACCACACTTACTCTGTAATGACAACCTTGAGCTGGTAACATGTTGATCCAGCACTAATCAGGTCACTGCTTAGATAACTGTGGCCTAATTTTGTTATTTAAAAAAAAAAAGCCAGTAAGAAATCTTTGTATGTTCACACTTGGGAGGTGAGATTTGCATTTGACAAGGGAGGAAAAAAATGCCAGTTACCACTGCCACTCTTCTGAGGCACTTTTAAAGTGATGGCTGAAAGGCTGTAAGAGAAAAAAAACACTGAATAAAGTAACAGTTAAAATCATCTATGAGAGAATAGGCTGCATTTGCAGAGAATCAGATGACAAAATGTCTGAATTCTGCATTGGGGGAAAAAAAAGCTGAAAATGTCGATACCTTGGTTTACTTGCTAACTCCAGAATGGCATGCTATGGTTATACATATGGTCAGCTTGAGAACCTTTAAGAAAAAGAGACTAGTGCACAGTTCTCTGGGGATGGCAAAGCAGAGACACTTATTAGAAACAGCTCCTAAGCAGCTTACTAGAAGCTGCCAGGGTTAAAATAAGCCAAAGCAGAGAGCATCATCTCACAACATAAACTGAACATGTACACAGTGACATCATACCCCTAACTGCAAGGCCACATCCAAACCCACTGAACTGATCAGCTTCTCATCTACAGCCAATTAGTGCTAAGGACTAAATACACAATGCTTACAAAATGAAATTGATCTTTGCAGACACAGGTTGCTGGGGCTAAGTGATCCAAAACAAAAAAAGACAAAATGAAAACCAGTTAATTGATGGGTATGTGCCAATTTTTCCCCCTGGGAAAAAAAGAACACATGGTCTATGGCTATCATGCTAACAGACAGAGCTTAAGACCAGTTTTTAGCTTTGTAGCAGAGTGACAAACATGAGAAAAATTTAACTCTGTGAGTGCCTAGGCTAGACCTATTTAAAAATTCAAAACACTAATAATAGATAAATCCCTGCTTGTTCCCCCAGCCCATTTTTTCAGCAAGAGTAACATAAATAATGATGCCAGAGCTTAATTAAGTGTGCCACAAAAATCTGAAAAAACAGAGCTTGTCTGTTTACATATCCCAGGAACCTGCATATTTGTTACCAATCACTAAAAATGTCTCAGGCCTTTCAGGGTGAAGAGATGGTGGAAAGGTTTTTTTGTCATGCCACCTCCTAATCACAAGACAGCAGTGGCTCTTGCAGTTGGCACTGTGAGGGGGATAGAGGAACATGCTGTCTAGCGCTCGGCATGGTCTGCCCTGGTTTAGTAGCCAGATGTGCTGGGGATGGCGGAGGAGGGAGAGTGGAAGGGAGGTGACCTGTCATTAGGTGGTTTGACATGCACAGTGTGAGTGAAGTCACACAGTACCACACAAGTATTGGCATGAGGATTATCTTAACTGCACTATTCTTTGTACACATGCCTTAAAAAAAAAAAAAAGAAAAAAATTAAAAACAATCCTGGCCTGATTTGTAGCATCACAAATGCCAACTGCGTGCAATTCTGAGCCATGCAAGGATGACATAAAATGCACCAGTAAGTAAAGATAAATAGACTAAATATTGGTCCCCACTTCTAAACAAAGCAAGCTAAAACAGTAACACCATCCCTTTCTTTACATACATGAGATTCTTATATGTCATTTAGAAGGTAAAGAATAAGCATAATAAGATGGCAGCTCATTAGAGTGTCATGTTTTCACAGAACCTATTTTATTGCAGGTAAATTCTCTTGCTGTTAATTACTATAACTTCCTAGGTAAATTGAGCAAACCTTTTAATTTACCAAGTTAAAATTCCATCACTGACGAATATAAATTTCTAGACATGCATACAATATTTTTTCTTACTATGAACTAGAGTTAATAGTTCCCACAAAGCTGTCTTAATAAAGCCTTTTGGGATTCAGGAGGAAAAGGAGGAAATTCAGAACCAAAGAACAAGGCTGAAAGGCGACAAGTTTCAACTAGCTCTAGTTACTCAATCACACTTAAGCTGTCTCAGACAGCATGGTGAGTGCCATGCATTACAGAGGCAAGAGGGAAATTGTTCTCCCAAAACAATAAAGTATTTCCAAATTCCAAGCCCTGGAATAATTTTTAAATTGAAATTACAGGAATAGCTATGTAATGAACCAATTAACCTTACAGCAATAATAATTTTTTTTTTTAAAGTATAAGGAAGTGTAAGAGGAATCAGTTAAGAATTCAGACCTGAGAGCAACTAGAGGCATGATACAAATGCTGTGGAAAACTCCATCCACTGCTTGTAGATAAGAATTACTGTGGCAAAATGAGCTGGGGAGACCATAATACCAGGAACCAGATGCTAATGATCAACTTCCATAATGATGGGGAAGCGCACATAAACAACAAAAAACAACACCCCACCCCACCCCCCAAAAACATCAGTGACACCAGTATCTGCAGATGACAAAAATTAATGGAGTGGCAAATAATGGCTAGGACAGAGCAGTCATACAGAACAATATGAATCATTCGCTGAAGTGAGCCCATTCAAACAAGATGCGTTTCAATACTGGCAACTCCAGAAGTAAAATACCTTGAAATAAGAAATGCAAACCTTGCTATGAAAGGTATGTAGCTGCCTACAAGAAAGCAGTGACTGGAAAAGATTGAGCAGTGCATAATGGATAAATAACGCATTGTGAGATTCCAGTACAGTAGTGGTGGCAATGAAGAGCTCTTAGGGGTGGAGAAGCTTAATGAGATTACTGGCCTTGTTAAACAAGGGAAATATGAAGGCAGCGTTATCTTTAAACGGTGCCAGCAATAGCACTTTTGCATACAGTCCTTATGCATGCATCTTGAAAACGCTCTTAAAACCCTGGAGAGAGAGCAAAAGAAGACATCACACATAAATCTGAGTCTTGGCAAAAAAAAAAATCTTGCAGAGAGAGATTTTAACAGCTCACCACCACCACCACACCCTCCCTACACCAGCCCTCCTCCCCCCCCAAAAAGACACAAAAGGGATTCATGACAATAGTGTTTAAATGCCTTCACAGAAAAAAACCACAAAGTGCTTCTGAACAGAAGGAGGGAAGAGGAAGCAGGTGGGAATGCAATTCTGATAACTATAGGAGAAGTAGTTTCCAGAAGCTTTTGACAAAATGGGCAGCTATTTGGAATTACATATAATGGATGGAGGTGATGGGAGTTTAAACCAGATGACAGCACCATTCGTTTAGCTGCACAGGAGACATCAAAGTGAAACTTTTCTAACTGTGGTAAACGCTAGGCCAGGGGGTTTGGGTTTGTCTTCTCCTTATCACCTGAAGCCAATAAAGATATACTCTAAGTCCCAAGTCGTTAAAAGGAGACTGCAAGGCTAAGGCACTTTAAAAACATCCCCTGGTTTCCACAGCAGAGATACGTTGTTCTATTCCCTTTTACAGCAGCTGATTACTAAAACAAACCTCCTCGGTCTCTAGTAACATAGCCAACTTGCCACATTTATGTCTCCAAGGCACCCAGAGGCAAGTGTTCAGGTGGGAAAAAAAAAAAAAACCTTTGTCTTTGCCAACGCTGACCGCACAGTACCCTGAGCGCAGGTTGCCCTCAGTGTCCGACGCTCCCTCCCGGGTGTTCCACGCTCCGCTGGCCCCGGTGCGGAGAAAGCACCGGGCACAGCCGAGCTGCTGCCCTGCCTCACCCGGGGGGGCAAACTGCTCCCTCCGCGTCCTGGCCCGCCTCATAGCGAAACTCATGCCGAAGGGAAGGGATTGAAAATGCGCTCCCACCGCAAACATGCCGCTCCCCGCCCGGGCACGGCAACCGGCACCGTATCCGCGCCGGGACAAACACCGGCTCCACCAGGAGCGGGGCCCCTTCGCCATCAGCGAGTAGGGCCCTCAGCCCCCAGGGCGGCAGCGCAGCCCGTGGGCAGGCGGCCCGGGGCCCGAGGGCAGGCGGCTCAGGGGCCGGGGGCTCGAGACAGGCGGCCCGGGCGGCACAGGCGGCCGCAGCCGCTCCGCTCCCCGCCCGGCACCTGCCGCCCTCCCCCGGCCCCGGCACGCGGCGCCGCCCGCGGCTCGCGCGCCCCCTGGCGGGCAGGGTGGGGGGGCCGGCGCGCGCCCGCCGGGACTCTCGGCCGCCATTTTATCGGCCCGGTGGGGCCCGGGGTTCCAGCAATAGGAATGAATCAGCCATTCAATAAACAAATAAATGAAACACACATACATACTGCCCTTAAAATCCCGTGCACCCGCAGCATGGCGCCCGGCTGACCCGAGCGGAGCAGGCATGTGTCGCTGGGCTGCTGTGGCCTCCTGCCCCTCTGCGGAGCCCACGCAGAGCGCCATTCCCACGGGCAGGGTGCAAGGAGCAGGTGCTCCACAGGGGCAAGAGCTGCAGTGGGTCCCCGTGGTGCTGCCACCCCAACGCAGGGCACTGCAGCAAGGCTGGGTGAGGAGCACGCTCATACCACCTGGTTCGTTTTCAAACATGGCCAAAGGGTGCCAGCCTGACGACTGGTGCATCCACTCAGTAAAATACATGGGGCTGTTTTTCGTTTTTAACTAAACAAAAAGTATTTACAGATGGCTTTCACCTGCAGCCAGTAACATGAAACAGCCAAAGGGACAAGTGCTCCAACCCAGGAGAGCGTGACATCCCCACAGCATGGCGAGGGGACGCTGCCACAGCCTCAGCCCCGAACTGGGCCAGCGACTGCAGGGGAACAGCCACCCACGATGGAGGGGAAGGGCTGGGGCCGGGCCAGGATGGAAAAGAAGGGCTGGGGTCAGGCCAGGAGGGAGGCGAAGGGCTGGATCCGGCACTGCACACCAAAACACGTGTGTGCATGTGAGCCTGCAAAGATAATTTGTGGGTTTTGCGCCTCAATAAATCAAGACAGACGCCCCTATAAATTTTGCTCCTTGGGAAGAAAGAAGAAGGGCAAGAACTGCATGGAGCAGAGAACAGGGCTATTTTTCTTTTCATTGCCAAGAGCACATCAGTGACACAGTGCTGTGCTGGGTCAGGCCTTCACCCTCTGCTAAGCTAATACCAACAACTTCTTCATTTAAAGGGCAGATAGTAACAGTGGGGCCCCCTTTGCATTATTCTGCCTTTCTTTCTGCCCATTGCAATAGCAGTAGCCTCTGAAGGAGCTGCACTAATTAGTTGCTATTACACTTCTTGGGTGGCTGGAAGAACATACTGCCTCTGACCTCATGCTTTGCAATGTACCTTAACAGCTTATTACTGCTATTGCATGGCAGCAACGGTTCATTTTATAGTTACTTTGAAAGAGCCATTCCTCTAGTCCTGAAGAATAATCCAAGACTAATGCAGTCTCTCCAGAAGACTGCTGTTAAACTGTCTATAACCAATGTCCAAACACTGCACAAAGCTGTTTCATTTGCTTAACATCGACTCACTAGCAATTAATATGCCCGACATAACAGCACACTAGAAGACCCATAAAACCTCTAGCAGTAGGGGAGTAAAATGATTATAACTTTTTTTTTCAATAATACCAGACTACAGTTTGAGCACTGTAATCTTTTCAAAGCAAGAAGCTGAGCTGCATCTGAACAGCTGTTGTTTACTGAAGCAATAATTAGCAATGAACAAGTCAAAATACCCGCTCCCTTCCGTAGCAGCTCAGCGGACACTTGCACCCTGTGCTTGGAAGCAGAGACGCTCTCAGCTTCATATGGAGACTATACTTAATTAAAATCTCACCTAACTAACTTTAAAAAAGGAAATATTTATAATGGCAGCGTCAGCCAGCCTTATGCATACAAGTAATCCCACTGAACTCCTTGTGAGGTGTGAGGCACACACCGCAGCTCATACCAGGTATCCCTAAAACAGTAGTTTTCAGCTGATGGACAGGACACGCTGCAGGTCGGGAATAGAATATTCTGCAAATAAGGTGTTACGCACAGTCCTGCTTAGTGTGCCCGACTGGCTTCACACAAGGTCAAGCTGCTTCCTGCTCCTGGGACTGAAACCTCTGGGAAGCGTGTCTGCAGAGCCATTTGTCATGTCTGCAGGTATCCCGGCTTTTTAGCTTAGTTTGACAGAGCAGTCGACCAGAAGTAAGAGAAAGGAGGAGGGCTGCAGAAGACAAGGGAGCAAATCTGTAGCCGTGTTGAAGATGGGCCTTTGAATTACACACCAGGATGAAACTAGAAATTTCTGTGTTCTTCCATCAGTGGGAAAATCAGTGGGGAAAAAGCAAGCCATCCCACAGTAGCCCCTTGTGTCTTGATTAGGGCTTGCATATGAGCACGTATGAGGTTCCAGCCAGGAGTCTGAGCCTGAGTGTTACATGGTGTCAGCTCACATGGTAACCACCTTTTAACTGGCAGCAGCTGTATATGTACACATCCCTCTGAGACTGAATGAAAACATGGGTATACATCCCAGGTAAGGCTCAGAATTTAGGGTGTCAAATGAGGTTATAGCTAAACCATTCTAATGGCCTGGTACTGTCCAAAGGGATAGTCATATGCCTTTCGCCCACCTCTTCCCAGCCAAAGCCTTCCATCACTTGTGCCACTACTTGTGTGCATCTGAACGTGTTGGGAGCCACTCTGAGGACCTAAATGCCCTCCTTCTCAGAGATTCATTCTGCATGGGTCTGATCTCTCTGGTATGCCTGTAGGCAGCATGAGAGGAGCATCACTTCTCTCCCCAAGTGAGAGGATAGGAACAGGCAGGCAGGCTTGGTGTGAAAGGGAGACAGGAGCAGGACATCACCGACCAGAGTCAGTTTAACAGCTGTCCCATAACAGTTTCAGTCACATGTTCCCTCTGTGGCCCAATAAATATTTAATTACTTAGTTAAAGATGAAACAGAATAAACTAAAGACTGAGAAAGCCATATCTGATGCTAGTAGCATCCTGGATCACTCACCATCTGAGCATTAAAGCTGGAAGTTTAAGTCTCCGGGCTCTCAGAGCACTGGAAGCAGTCTCCAAGGACCTGGGGAGGGCTGCCAGCTGCACCAGGGGAAGCGGGATGCTCCACAGACAGGCATCTGCCTTGCTCCAGAGATTCCTTCTCCTGCATGAGAAGACTTGCCTGCCAAAACTGATAGGTACATTTCCACTAACAGTTGTCAAATCAGTGGCTTCTGACTAGAGAAAATAAAAACATTTTGACAGAAAATGCCTGACCAGCAGTACACAATAAGGCAGAAGCTGACTTGTCTCATTACACCTGTAGTGCCTTAGAGCTCCCTTTTCTGGATAGTCCTTTTGAGAAGGAGCTCTGATGTTAGAGACACAGGGAATTGGGACAGTCAGTCATGAGCTTGAGGAGTTTCAGTTATGTGAAAGAAAATATACTTAAAAGTTAAATAGTTTGTCAGAATTACACTTTTTTATATTATTAAGTGATTCCTAGCACTTTGGTCATTGGGAATTCACCTAGAGTCACTAAGCTAGTTAAGAAAAAAAAAAAAAAAACAAGCAGAAAGCCAGTATAGACCAGACAACGAACCAGTACAATTTGACTGGATGAGCTCAGCAAAGTAAGAAATGGCAAACAGTGAGCATGATTTTAAATGACATCTTCCAGATTTAGATGATAGGAACCTAATTGTCCTTTCAGCGAACTTTGCCACCCTGGAGCTTCAACTGCAGCAGTTGTCATTTTAAAATAAACATGGTGATATTTACATAAATGTAAATAAAATCAAGCCACAGCATGCCATATCTTTCAGGTCTATTAAGACATACCACATGTGGTGCTGTGAGTCACAAGGCCAAATGAGTTCAACAACCCAAGAAATAAAACAGTGCCCTCAAGGTGGCTGGCCTGGGGTGTTATTAAACAGCAACCTACAGTATCTGAAAGAAGGAATTTGAATTTCCTTATTCTTGTTGGCATGTGCATAAATCACTGGAACTCAGTAAAGAAACCATTGTTTTTCCAGAGTTCTTTTCTCAGTCAGTGCAGACCAGAAACACTGAGCTGCAGATGTGATGCTAGGTGAAAAAGGGAGATGCAGAGCTGATAACCCATAGCTAAAAAAGGCTGCTGAGCCTGGATCTTGCAGCCCACACATTGCATCTGATCACATTGTGCCTTAGCCCACCAGAACATGCAGCCAGGGGGGCTCAAATAAAAGCTTATCTATACACAGAAGGTTCAAGATGTAAAGGTGCTGTAGGAATTCAGGTGTACAAGCCCCTTCAAAAGGTTCATACAGGTTCATCTGCTGTGACTAATGGGATTTATACAACCTGTGATCAAAACAGTCCCATTGCCAAAACATTTGTACTGTAAAAAATTTGTAAGACCAATTAGGATATGACAACCATTCTACTGAAATTTCTGGATAGTGTTGCAGGGTTAAGTTTAAAAAAAGACAAACCCAAAGCCAACTGCATATTACAGTAAAAACCTGCTATTACTTATCAGTTAACTTGAACAGTACAGTAGTTATTGGTCAGATATATCCCAATTCAATATCCCCACCACAAAACTGCTTGTGTAGCTTATCTTTTTAGTAGGGAGGAGAGGCAGAGGCTGCAGAGGTGATGGCTTGAGCAGCATAACCTTGGCTTTCTGCTGTCTTCCAGACCAGAAGCCTCTGGCACACAAAGGGAAAAGGCACTCAGCTTTGCTTGCTGCCCAGAATGATCCTTACATTGGTGCCTCAGGGAGCAGTTTCTCTGCACCACATTGCAGGCTTGGGATTTCAAGACCTTGCCCTGTGAATTTCTTTCAAGATCTTGCCTGGAAAAATCCCAAATCACTACTTAAGCTCTTGCTAGGGCATGTGTACCAAGCCACAGGCCTGAGAACACCTACACACACTACAAGCTCACAGGAGCAGCAAACAAATCTTGTTAATGGTATCTTGATAATCTGCATGCCCAGAGAACTTATGACTTTCTTGGTCTAAGAAACACCATTTAAGAGCTTTCTTCCCATTTATTTTAGGACATATTCTCTGGCTATGCTGCTGGGGAAAGCCAAGGTGAAACTGTTGTCTCTTGCCCCTCACAACTGTTTGATTCAGACTGTAATAACTCTGGAGTAGTGTCTGTCTCAGGTATTGCCCTAGGCCGAAGTGAGAAGTTTCCTAGGGTGAAATTACACAATTACCAGCCCACTGCTCAGTGCTCCCGCTAGGCAAGCTGGCCTCAGAAACAGCAGTGAGAAGCTCATGAGAGCCTATGCACCTTCCAAGGCCCCAGTGCCTGTAGTATTTCATATTGCAGGGGTGAAGAGGAGGTGAGAACAACAGAGGTTCTTAATAAAACTTAGTTCTTTTGGAACATCAGTCTTTGAAGTGCTCGTAACATTGTATGAAAGAAGCCAAGCTTTATCCCTGTTTTACAGAGATGTAAGAGTTACAGGCACAGCAGGCCAGGGGCAAAGCCACGAAACAGACCCCCAGGTCTCCCAGTTTCGACAGGTCTAACAGTGGGAACAGGCTGTCGGCATGGGAATCACTTAATAAAGACAGTGTCTCCACAAAGGCACTGACATTTTAGCACTAATTTTAAAAACATTTCCACCAACATCGAAATGGGATGCAGTGGGAGACTTAAGTGCTGATGTAATTCTCATGGAAATGAAATATGAAACAGTTCCCCACAAGAGCCTCAAATGTTAGACTGTATTACATCTGCCTTTCAAGGAGCATTCAAGCCAGTTTCCAAACATCAGTTTAGAAGCTTTTCATAGTCAGGCATATCTTCAGCCAACCAGCAGATGTTCTTAGGAAGTTTTGCATCTGTGTGAGATCCTCTGGAGAAAAAGGAGATCTTCAAAGGGCTAACAGCATCTACTTCTGATTAAAAGCGTAGCCTAGTATGCTGCTTGAACACCACTGGTTGCATCTCACATAGGACGTTCTGATCAGCAGTGTGTTGAAGATTCACAAAAAGTATTTTTCTTGTCCTGTTAGTTTATATGGCATTTAGGATTTTAAATCGTTCTTGACTGAAACACAAGCACCTTGCATTCAGCAGAGACAGCCCTGGACTGACTTTTCTGAAACGGTCACTCCTACTCTACCCACCTCCTGTCCCAAGGGTAGAAAGAGGCATGGCAAAGATCCTCTAGTTTTCCACTGGCAGTGTTTTTCCACTGGCAATGGTTAGCTATCAGCAGCTTCCAGACAGAGTGCGTGCTTGGGGAAGCCCAAGTCAAATTTTATTGCCAGTGTTGAATGTACCGCCACATTTACAACTCTCCCATTTTGTGCTGCACCAAAAACTGTGTCGCCATAACAGGACCCTGGGCTTCTCACATTCCTGAACAGTGAGCTGAACATTCATTCAAACCACATTGTAAAAGAAGTGACCTATGCTTCTGTATTTTAAACATCAGATGTGATTTCCTTATGAGCTGCTACCAAAGGTTTCCTGTTTTCTAGGCAACCTGCCTCTATTGTTCTTCCATAGAAGAAGCTTCACTGCAATACCCCTTCCAAAGGTTTACCTGTGTCATTTCTCCATCTGTCCCAAGCTTATCGGGAGTCCAGCCAGATTCCCATATCACACAGCAACGCTGGCTTTCTCAGTGATTTGGGAGCCTGTTAGTAGCCTGCCTGCATGTTCATGTAATATTAGAAGAGTAAACCTCAGCTGAAGCATAGAGGTTTGTCTTATTAGCGCAGGGGTTTGTACCACTTCTCTGGGGAGAAAAGAGGGAAACTTCTTCCCTGTAAGTGTGACTACTGTTCAGGCTAAGCTGTAAGAGAGCATAAAAGCTGCTCCCACTGTGTAGGCAAGAATAATAATGGTATGGACATGAGAACCCAGGAGAGACATTTGGTATGCAGTGAAACTCATGTAACTTGGAGAGCCTGACACCTAACGTAAGAAGGGCCAATGAAGGTCAAAAAAATTACGTTGGGAATCTGCACTGCTTTTAAACTAGAAATGTTGCCTATTGCTAGTGGCCTTTGGTGTAGTTTTCACTGTGTTCATATGGTAGCTATTCATTGTTGGGTAATTATCTTGTTTTATTTTTCTATTTATTTATCAAATAAATCAAACTAATAAAATTCCAAACCACGATTGCCATGGGAACACTCCAACAAGGACAGATGCAGTGTATAGCTGCAAGGAAAGAAAGCAGGCTTCAACATTATTAAATTATACACAAGACAATCAATACAATTTAACACAAACATCCCTTGCAGGCTCTGCACTAACTATCCAGAAGGCTCAACCAGTAACTTTAGAGACTCTTGCAACACCAAATCTTAACAACCACCATGCCAAGCTTCTATAAGGGCACATGCTTCAGAATGCAGTCTTGCTTGCCCTTCCCTCATGTCCCGCTAAAAGGAATCCCAGAAAACAGATAGTCTACTTTTCCACACCATAGACATGCCAGGTATTTTCCCCTTCCTAAATCCAGTAGATCTGTGTTGAATCCTTGTTCAGACATTCCTAGAATTTGCATTGAAAATTTAGGCCTGGTTAAAATAATACATTTAAACAATGTAAAACAATTTCTGAAAGCAGAAATCAGATCAATTGCAGACAAATATACACTGTTGTTTAGTTTAACTTGGTCACTATCTCTGCAAAGATGGATGACAACAGACAGGAAAACAGAAAGCAGAGAGGAGATTAAAGCGATAAAGGGCCTACAAAGCTCATAGCGATTTTTCTTCTTAATTTCCTCATATTCAAGGTAATGCCACTGAGAAGAAGCCAACAAAAAGAATTACATGCACTGCCCAGACTGTATTTGAAAAAGGCAATCTCATCAGTCCTGATTCTTTCTATCGCTGGCAGTCAGGGATGTCTTTCTGGATACTGCAGAGAGAGAAGGTGCCAGGCATTTGATCAAGCCAGATCACAGTCTCCTTAAGTCCCCCAGCTGGGAACCATCTGGCAGGAACTCACTCTGTGCAGGTCATCCTTTCTATTGCAATGCATTCCCACCTGCCAAAGTGCTGTGATTATCCTGTCTGCCCACATCCTCTTAGACTTGTCCCAGCAGTGCTGACAAGACATTCCCTCACCCCTCATTGCAGAGTCAGGAACTAGACCCATCTCCCTTCTACACTGGGCATCCTGAAGCAATCCTTAATTCTCTTTTCTTTATTTCTAGTTGCTACTCATGACAGTTTCTAAGGAATCAGCTCTGTGGTTAAACAATACCAAAACCTTTGCAGAACAAAAGATAATGTTCATTTGCTTTGATCCCTCTACCCATACTTAGTCTCATTCTGGAATTATTCACTATTTCATTTCCAGTACCAGCCATCATCATCTCCAGTCTCTAGTGCAGCACTGAGTGTGCAATTTCAAAACAGGCAGACATTGATCTTCCCTCTTTAAGCCACCACTGGGTGATACCTCTTATAACATTGTTTGTCCAGGTCAGTCATCCAGCTCCCACTCACGCCCTCTTGCAACATCTCCAGGACAGACCTAATGTCTTTTCGTTACCTACTCAACTATAAAAAATCCTATGTGGTGCCATTCCTTTCCACCCATTGCCCTGCATACAAAGGCATAGGTGCACTTAGATAAGCTTTCTTCAGCTGCAGGAATGGTACCTTCTTTTGTGAAATGCAAATAATCTGTCAGCTGTATTGTATTATTCCTATTGCATTTCTCAGGTCTTTGCATTCTCAGTCACCATCACAATGCACACCAGTGTGACTGGCAAATTATTCCACTGCTTCAGTGGAAGGAAGGCTTGTGATTGTGATGCATTGAAACAATCTTTTACTTAATAAACAAATGCCACTCCAACTTGGAAGGAGAATTTCTGAATAGAAGTGTGTGCAGACTGAAGCATTCAGTGTTAAAACTGTTGCATCCTTACTCCAACCTATTTAGCATGTTGTTTATCTCTCATTTCCTCCTCCATGAAGTATTAAAGCAAAGGCTTAAGTGTAATATAGTTATTGCTAACAAGATTGTGTTTATTCTCCATAGCAATGCACAAGGACACAGTTACAGATTAATTGAGCACTGCCTGATTACCTTTACCATACAAAGTTATTGCAACATCTTCATTCTTCTTTCTTCTGATCAAATAGTTTTAGGTAATCTAAAGTAACCAGTTGTTTTCTTTCTGCTTAACCCTCTAAAGTGTATTTCATCCTTGAGGCTGAATTACTGAGGAGTGACATGTGTTAGGGAGTTTTCCAGAGTTTTGGTTCACCGTTCTTTTTGTTGAACCTCATTATGGCCAGCCTGCTATCATAAATGAAACATCATCATTCTGTAAGTGAAAAATGTTTCTTGTTTAAGCACATGGCTGTGGTAAACTTTTCCATATAAATTTTTTGTTTTCTAAACAGTATAGCAAGATTGGTATCATTTAGATTGCTAAAGTATGTCTTTCAATCAAAATATGAATATGTATTTTGTCACAAAATCAAGGTAAAATGTTCTGTAGCAGCAACTTGATTATTCAGTGGCAAGGCGTATGTTTTTGATACCAATTTAGCTAAAAACAGTGACTCACCTATGAAGAAGGCAGCCTGCACTAGGAACCTTAGGAAGGTGCTTACTTGCTTCATTGAAGTATTTAGTTCCAATGAGGACTGTCCTGTCCAGTAAGTCAAAATGCTTGCAAAGAGCAGAGCAGAGTCAATAATAAGTACTATTAAAGCATTGTCAAATCTAAGGACATGTTGATCTGGAACCTGACTTTACAATGACTCCTAGACTCAGCTTGGAACCAAAATCTAAGCTCTGAAAAGCCTTGAACTCTACCAGTTGACATCTGGGTCCACTCAGGCCACTTAAGCCCATTTCCATGCAGAGGCAAACTGAAAAGCATGTGGTATGCAGGGGAGACAAACCACAGATGTTTATTGTGCTCTTGTGCCCTTAGCAATTGTTTTAATGGGTTGGAGCTCCTGTGAGACCATTTGACTTTTGCTCATGTCTATATTGTTCTCTTATAATGCTGACTGTGCACAAGCCTTAAGCTGTCAACAATCTGCTTCCAGTGTTATTTCAAGACAAGAAAAGTGAAGTGACATCTGATCTGCTGAGAGGGGTTGGGGTGGGTGGTATTTTTAAAATATAAAGCAAAAAAAAATCTGTATAGAATCAATATTATAATCAATGCCTTCTGTCCCTTTGGAAGGCACAGCTTAGTATGAAACACAGGCTTCCTTTTTCTCTGTTGCAACAACTATCCATTAAAAAGACTAGTACTTACTTCGCCAAGACCACATTGTCAGTAAGTGTTTTGAAGCTCTGCAATAATGATTATTGTGCAGTATTGCATTTTAATAATTCAAATAAACCATGGAACATTACGATCTCTACAGCTAAGTAAATACTCGTTGCAACTCCAGCCTTGGAAGGCATCCTCCATTTCAGTGGAATGCTCTCTTTGCAGAAATGAGCATTTTGAAGTCACTGCTTGCCTTCACAACAAACAGTCCCCGCTGCTGCTGGTCACCTCTGGTCTGTGCAGAGGAGAGAATCTGTGTTTGTGAAAATCCTCATCATATGAGAACTGCAGTCAAGTGAGTTTTTTGCTCTCTGTTGTAATGTAAGACCTGTGCAAGCAAGAGGATCGATCCATCCATGTCAGGCATTTAGTTCCTTTCCTTTATTCTTCAATAACTGAAATAAAATTTGGAACTGGAACCTAGACAATGCCAGCAAGAAGTACCTGCCTGTTTCAGGCAGGAGCGACACTATGACATTTCATTTTTAAATGGGGCTACAGGACTCTGGTTGAACACGGAGAATTCTGGGGTGAAGTATTAGCACTAGTCATGAGTTTCCATAGTTCTTCTTACATCCAAGGTTCAAACTGGGAAAAGTAGGAAAAGGCCTTCCTTTCTCTTTGAGACAAAGCACAAATGGTGAGAGGCTTTCTAAAGGACACTAGTGTCAGATGAGTGGATTAGGAAGACGAGAAAGACTCAAGGACAGTGGAGGTGAAGAAATACTACAATTTCCCAAGGATGAGTAGAGCCCTCCAGATAAGAAAAGAATTAGACAAAATTAAGAGAGAAAGTAGAGGTTAGGAGTGATAAAACAAGCGTAATTACTCAAAGGAATTGGTTTGGGGGCAGAAGAGTTAGCAAACGTTGCTTAGTCTAGAAAGTGCATAGGAGCGGCTGTCAAACATGGATGTCAGCTATGTAAAAATATGCTGTTGGTATCACTCATCTGAACTAACATATGGCACACAAATTCCCAGATCTCCCTAGCCACTACTACTTGTGAGGCATGAGGGTTTCACTTCCTGTTTTGCCCTAAACATGCCCTTTCATGGCCACTGAGATTTAGACAGTAACAGAAGTGCAAATTCTCAGAAAGCAAATGAAAAAGTTTTCTCTTGCTGAGGATAGTAAACATTTTTTTTCAGTTCTTACACAAATACAACAACACAGAGGCTCATTTCACTATTCTCTGCCTTAAAAGTGCATGTATTTTTGTGGCACAATTATACTACTAAGTTTGGCAAGGCTGCCTGATCTATTTAGAGTGAAACAGTAAAGACAAAGGACATTTACTAATCTGCTAAATAATTTAGCCGAAGGATCTCTCCATTTTTATGCATGTAGTTTTCTACAACTAACCCTAAAAGGATAAGGTTCTGTTAGATGGAATACTGTCGGATCTAGAATCACTAATATATCCCTAGAAAATGAATGAAGTTGCTGTCTATTAAAGTGCAACAAAACTGCTAAACAGGAAATGGCTGACTGGCTACAATAAATCAAAGCTTAACAAGCCTTTCAATCTCTGTGGGTTTTTATTTGTAGCAGAGAACTGAAGAGGCTAATATTGCTCATTCAAATTTACATAAGTGTTCTTTACTGTCTGCTAGGACAAACAGAGCCCTGGTGGGCACAGACACAATTCCCTTGGCTTCTGAGAAGTCAAAGTAGCCATGGTTTTGAGGAATGTGTTGCTCTGACAAACAGCAGAGTCAGAAGGACTCTATGACAGGCAGAAAATTTGCATTTCCATTAGCAAGGCCTTTGTCAAATAAAATCCCTAAAGGCAATCAAGAATGTGTGTGGAAGGAAAATGCAGTGTATTCATTTACCACCCCTCATGCAAAAAAACAATTTTAAAAGAAACCCCAAACCTGTATCACTCAATGAAACATAAGATAAAAGGTAGAAGGAAAAGATTTACATTCCAGGTGGGCAAACAATAAGGGGATAGTAATTTATGCATGCTTTTGTCTCTGGATAGCCCAGAAAAGAAATGCTGTTAGATAGCTTGGTTGGCTGGCTGACAATTTATCGAGGACTCAATTCTTCTGCCCTGTTCAAAATTAGCAGCTCCTCAAATAATGACATTGAGATGTACTAAGTTAGGGCACAGGAATCAAGCTGAGTCTTCACCTGAGTCACTTTTCTCTCTTGAAAAACATGGCCTAGATGCTCGACTACTTGGAAAAATGAGCCAAATCTTTACATTTTAAAGTTTATCAAAATATGGATACATTTTAAAGGATAGCACTCCATCTTTTTGGCTGATGTCTTTTAGAAATTAATGAAAATATTATTGATTTTAATGAGATTCCTCTTATTTTACACTGTGAACTCTGATTTTCATGGATGAAATTCTTACTAGAAATTAACAGACCATCAGTGGAGTTACAGATAAAACAAGATACTATTTAATGTGAATAAAAATGTCATAAATTGGTCCTAATTTTAATTTGGCTAGCATTTAAAATACATCAGTACTATCACAACTAACACTTATCAGTTTAGGATGTCTATATTCTGCATTAGTTCTTCATTTATGTTCAGATATTTATCATCATGTGTCACTTTATCTTAAAACTGATAGAATTAAATTCATGGATTTGACATGGAGAATGCCCAAAGAAAAACAATAATTTATCAGTTGATATTGGTTTTCCCAGAAATGTTTGGGTATTTCAGGAGAATATGAATCATAAACTTAAGACCATACATAATGAATTTTTTCAAATCTAATTGGTTTATTGGTGTCTTTTTGCCCATCACAGCCCATCTCACCAAGAGCTCTCCCTTTCCTCAGCATTACTTTTGATTCTGACAGCCCTCCCTTTATTCTGGTGCACATGGCTTAGAGCAGGCTGGCTGAGTTCATTGCAGTCCTTACCAAAATTTACTTTAGCTTATCTACATTCTTGAATCCGTGCAATGCCAGCAGTTTCCCTGGACTTCTACACTGAGATGTGGAAACAGGATCCCAGCTCTGGGTCACTGAGGGAGAACACTTGCACATGTGCACTGCCAATAGCTTTAGGAGAACCTGCATTCTCTTTACTAAGGCAGCTAATGAAAGTACACTTCTTTCACCAAGAAGTCTTTCCAGAAACACCTCAAATATTTCCATGCTCCTTTTCATGCAAAACTTTCACAGGTTGACCCTATAGATCACACCTCAGACAAGATAGCTGCCAAGTAAAATTACAGTAATTCTTGATCAGGCATTTGTCTAGTTTATTCCTCCTTCTGTACACAGTCATGTTGTGCCAGTACATCTCCCTGTGTGGTACTTGTAAACTATTCCATCAAAAAAAAAATCCTAAAACTTGGCCCCCACCAAAAGAGTCATATTGGAACAAAAGTTATGAGTTAATGGGCTTCAGCATAAGTCTAAAGAGTATCTTCCCCTTCAAAGGGATTTCTACTCTAAAGTCATCTATGAACTTTCAGAAAGTTTTTCCAGGAATAAATGAATATGTTGAGTGACCATCACATCCACCCCCCCACACACACACAAATCACAGCCCTACCAGAGTGAGAGTGCATGTTCTGAGCTGCAATCAATATATCCATGATGAAGCTGCACTTTCTTCAAGCAGTATCTGCCTAGATGAAATAAAGAACTGAGAGACCATGCACACTAGACAGCGTAGCATCCTATTTTCTAGTTGTTCAGAAACAGGTGCAAATTGCTTTCATTATGCTTTTATAGAGCAGTGGGTTTTCTATAGGCTCTACTAAGTATTACTTTCTGGTTTGGGCTCTTTCTGCCTCTGTACTTATCTATTCTTGCCTCACTAACTTTATTGATAGCAAAGTTTTTCAGCATTTCTTTATTTCTTTCCTTTTTTCTTATAGAAATAAATATTATTCAATTCAACAAATGCATACAAATGGTTTCCATTAGAATTTTAATCTACTCTGAAAATGAAAGAAAAGCTTTGTATAAATCTTTTTAAATTACCAGAACATAAATTCAGATGGGGACATCTCCACCTAGGCTGAGCTGGGGAGTTCACAGCCTGCTGTCCTCGTTCATAAATTAATTGAGGTCTCTAGCTGCTGTAAATGAACAGTGCATCCTGCAAAAGATCATATCTGTCAAGATTGCAGATTGGTTTCTATCAGAGTTTGCAAAAGTCAGAGCTCACAATGCTTTCATTATGTCAATGAGTATGGCTTCCCAACTGGAAAGAAATGTGTTTTGTTCTGTTAGGCCAAGATTTACAGAAAGCAATTTTCCTCCATGCTCCAGCTATGACAAACCTACTGAAAAATGTCATTTCACAATTTCTTTCATTCAGACACCTTTTTACTGACAAATATGTATTCTTTCTGCTCCATGTGTATGCACCAACTGTGACATTTAATGGCCAAGGAAGGTTAATCACAGGTGAGTACATATCCCTCTTGGATATTGCAAGCTATACTGCATTCACTGCCACTTTTCCATTATAAAGTAAGCATGGCTTTAGCTGACTCACACAACTACCTGTTTTATATTACAAATTCATAGATTTTTTAAAAGGCTCCCTAAGATTCTGAGCACCAGCCAGCATATCCATGAATATCTCTTAGGTGCCTTAAATTACACTAAGGTTTTGACAGAGCGTGAAGAGAGTCAAAGACAAGGTGATTATTATTGAGTCCTTGGTTTCTTCCCCCTTGACTTTGTGCTGTTAATCTGCAGGCATGTGAGTGGTGGAGAAAAGAGAACATCAGATCCTAGAGTTTGAGAACCAGGGATTGTTTTGCTTCTGGGTTTTTTTTTTAGACAGTGCCCTATTTGACCGGGCAGGAACCCTGTACACACAAATACCAGTGTGTAAGAGTTTGGGAAATAAAAGGAGGGTAAGACTGACTGAAACAGCCTGCAGCACAAGTGAGTAGAATTGGTACTATTTCAATTTACAGGAAAGGGACTAAACCCCAAACGCAACACTTTTTTTCTTCCATGCTGTGCTGGTTTAAAGGTAAACCAGCAGAAGAAATTAACCCAACTCAGAGAGATTACAAGTCAGAGTTACAGTTTACTAAGAAGATTACAATAAATGCAGTAATATAGAGGAAAATAAGTTTGTTTTAACCCACAAAAGAAGAGATGTATAAGCCAGCACTCTGAGGCACATACAGAATTGGTGTCTGTTAGCCCCTGTGCTGAGCACCACGTCGTCCCCCTGAGTACAAAGTAAAAGGAAAGGAAAGGAAACCTGTTGGTGAGGATGATGGTTGCGGTCTGGTTGAGAGTGGCAGTCACAGTCCTGTTGAGGTTGCGGTCCTCCTCTGGATCTGACAAGCAGTACCAAAAGTCCCAAACCCTGAAGATTATATATGCTAAGGCTCAGGTGGGAATGACCAGTACCTCCCCTGGGGTGGGGGGTTCCACAATGGGTGATCTAACTCTGTGAGTCGTGGGGTATTTTTGGAATTGTTAATGGCCCATTAGCCCTCTAACACCCAGCTTGTAGCCTGAGGGGTTAGGTGTGCCCTGGGCAGCTGCAGCAAATGATCCATTGTTAACAGTTCATGAAAAATGACATAAAGGGTGTAGAATACACAGCTTTGGTTACCCCCACACAGTGATAAACTGGTCCTGGCCGCTGTAACTGGGACACATGTTGTCTGTGCTGGACCTTCTCTCTTCACAGCTGAAGCTGTAGAGAAGAAACTCCCAAATCACCTTAATGTCAACCTTTTACTTCTGCCTCTCTAAGAGAAGAAATATCTCTCTGTTGGGGTGCTCTGAGTATTGCCCAACAACTGAGCATGACTGTTCTCTGGAAGCAATAAAAAGCCACCATGTCAACTCTTAAAAATTATGGGGAGATGCACTACAACTACAAAGACTGGTTGCAGAGAGGTCTTGGTGGTCCTTAGTACAGAAAAGACTAGTGAGGAAGGCCTAGAAGGGCATACTATGGTATTTTGTTCTGTAAATATACACACAACCTTTTAAAGAATGCAGATTATTTATGAGCTAAAAGTTAACATGCTTATTAATCTCAGTTTAAAGGCTTCTGTCTTATCCTCATACTGCCAACCAGTTACAAAGGTGGCTGCCAGCCACAAGAGCCAAGTGCATACTGGAAATTAATTATTTTCTTGGAAGGCTCAGCAGTCACTATATTATCAGAGCAATGGGGGCAATTTAGCTGTTTTATTGAATACTCACTAGTTCTGACCCGTATCACACAGGTGACATTTAGTATCTCTGTGTCATGATGTTGTCCCTTCCTGCCATGACTCAAGACCACCATGCTGTCAAACTCCTCTCCAGGAAAAATACTTGCAGGTGAAAACATCAGCAGCTGTCCTGGTAGTCTAGCTTAGAAAGCATTTAAAATAAGTAATTTGAATGTGCAACTGCTCTGCTCTGTCAAACAACAGGAGGGAAACTTCAGGCTGGAAGTTTTATTGCAACAAATTGCAGATGCTTGAAGATGTGGATTGCAGTGAAAACCTTGGTGGCAAGTTCACCATAGCAGGGACAAGTCAATATGATGTGAGAAAAAAACCCTCCTAAGCAAACACTCTTGCCAACATTTTCTGTTGTATCAGCCCATCCCAAACATATATTATAGATACGTACACCACTCCACAGAACAGCTGCAGGAAAAGGAATAGAGAAAGAAAAAAGCCCAAACCTTCAAGTATCAATTAGTTTGGAATACAAATCAAGCTGCAGAGATTTTTGTGCCACAATGGTTTGGTCCCCAAAGCTGCTACAGGTTGCAGTGACACTCTCAGAATAAAATTCCTCTAAATATATCATTTCCCCCTTTCTTTATTTACTTAGTCCTTTAGTCACTTAACAGTTCCTAATTAGTCTTTTGAGCCCAGTAGTTCCTCCCTATAACTTTAAATATTTGGAAACACCTCAATGCCATTTAGGCATAATTTAAGAGGTTACCCATTTTGAGTTTTCCCCTCATCCCTGAGTTTCTAATCATTATTACACCCTCTGTGTCCTACCTAAAGCAGAAACTGCCCTAGACAGGACCTCAGTGCCTACCAGTGTGCAGAACACCTCGCTGAACAGTCTATGAGAAAGCGTAACTGCTCTCTTCTCCATGACATAGTCCAAATGACACAGTTATTTTTCAATTTACTAAATCCCATTGCAAACTCATCTATTGTGTTCTATTGATCAACTCTTACACTACTTAATAACTTTTTCCAATATTTCTCCCTCTCAGGGACTTTACATGTTTCCAATTTTTTTTTCCCAAATGCAGTAATTTTCTTTCATCTCTTGTATCACGGTGGAGAGTGGCTGAAGAGTGGTTATGGAGACTTGCAGTGAACACAGACCTGAGGGCAATTACCTGTGTAATTGCCTGGAGCAAGACCCAACTAACTCCTCATTCATGCTGGGAAGTCTAACATAGTTGATTGTGATACTTTCCTCAGACACAAAGGATAAAAGAAACTTTCACACTTTAGACACATTAATCTCATGTAAGACCTTGGTTAGTAAATGTTTGACCTTGATTTGTCCACGGTCTAAGAAAAAAGGGGGAAAAGTCAGTGAGACTTAACAATCCTCTTTCCTTCCCTGTCTGCTTTTCCTACTTAGGATTGGCTGTGAATATCTTTACTCTGGTATTTACCTTCAGATTACTAAGATGCATCTTAAATAGACTGCACCAAACCAAAATCTTGAGACAAACAACTGTGATGCAGGACATAAACCAAACAGTAACTGTCTGAATTTACAGGAACATAATCCCAATAATATGGTGTTATATATTTGTTCATCAAATCATGGGTGGGTTTACTGATTTCAAGCATATGATGTTGATCCCCATTAAGGTATCTGGCTAAATGTACCATAAGTTTATCTGATTAGATTGCAGACAGTTCTGATGGTCCACACAACTCCCCTAATGAAAGTTCTGCCTACCAAATGGATCAAAACCCCATCAGCTCTACTGCCTGACATCAATCCCTCCCTATCCTTGTTTTCAGCAACAGTTTTATGGTGTTTTCCATATTAGTAACTGAAGTTCTAATGACCACAATACAGAGGTAAGTACAGAGTTATGTACAAGGCAAGAAATCAGATGTATTTTCTTCTTTTTAATTCAAAGACGGTTGATGTAAGTGACAACCACAACACTTTCATTAAGGTCTTGCTCAAGAGACCTCAGAGGAAAGATGTAAGAGAAGAGCTAGCTCACAAAAATGGTGCATGTGTTTTTGTTCTTCATAGAAAGTGGCAAAGGAAGTGATTTGAAGATCTTGATTACTAAAACAAACAAACAAATTAAGGAAGGATGCTTTACGCATGTGGCTGTATTAGGTTTGCATGGCAAGGTTTTGGCAATAGGAAGGGGGCTACAGAGGTGGCTTCTGTGAGAAGTGGCCAGAAGCTTCCCCTCTGTCCAGTGGAATCAATACCAGCCAAGGCTGTGCACATCAGCAATGGTGGGAGTGCCTCTGGGATAATAGAATTAAGAAGGTGGAGGGGAACCAAAAGGCAAATAGCAACTGGAGAGAGGAGGAAGATGAGCAAGCAACAATTCTGCAGACACCAAGGTCTGCAGAAGGAAGAGGAGGAGGTGCTCCAAGTACTGGAGCTGAGATTGCCCTGCAGCCTGTGGGGGAAGCCCATGGTGAGGCAGCTGTGCCCCTGCAATCTGTGGATGTCCATGGTGTAGCAGGTATCCACCTGCAGCCTGTGGAGCACTCCACTCTGGAGCAGGGGGTTGCCCAAAGGAGGCTGTGACCCTGTGAAAAGCCAATGGAGCAGGCTCCCGGCAGGACCAGTGGAGAGCGGAGTCCCTGTTGGAACAGGTTTGCTGCCAGGACCTGTGATCCTGGGGGGCACTCACACTGGGGCAGGCTGTTCCTGGAGGGCTGCATTCTGTGGAAAGGAACCCACACTGAAGGAGTTCATGAAGAACTGCAGCCTGTGGGAATGACTCACATTGGAGAAGTTCATGGAGACTGTGTACCATGAGAGGGACCTCACATTGGAGCAGGGGAAGAGTGTGAGTCGTCCTCCCACTGAGGAGGAAGGAGCAGCAGAGAGAACATGTGATGAACTGACCACAGCCCCCATTCTCTGTGTCCCTGCTCTGCTGGCAGGGAGGAGGTGGGGAATTCAGGAGTAAAGTTAAGCCTGGGAAAAAGGGATGGGGTGAGGGGGGTTGTTTTAAAGATTTGTTTTTCTTTCTCATTATCCTACAGGTTTTCTCAGGTTGAGTCTTTTTGCTGATGACAGTGATGCCGCCCTGCCATTGTCTCAACCCACAAGCCCTTCCTTCTGTTTTCTGTCCCCTGTTCAGCTGGGGAGGGAGTGACAGAGCGGCTTTGGTGGGCACCTATCAACCCACCAGAGTGTCCAAAGAGTATTAGAGGGATTATTTGTCAAGGAACTGCATTTTTTATGGCAAGTTTTTTACTATTGCTGTCTATCTGAGGTGTCCTAATAACCTTTGTTTCACTGAAGCTTCCATCTGTACTTTTCAACAGAGGTAGGATTCGGAAAGCTGAAATTAATCTACACCCTTGCCATGGAGAAACTCAGACTGGAACACCATCCCACTTCAGAAGCATTAAAATGTGCAGGCAGCAAGACAGAAAGCAAATGTTCCTGTCAGTGCAGGTCAATTCTACAATTTGGAATAAAATTACAACAGAAAGAGCAGTCTTTTGAATACTATATTGCTGTCATTTAAAAGCAGAGAGAGAGATGGGATTTTAGTGAATTATTGAGGGGGCTTGGAGACCCAGCTTTCATGTGACACAGAAGACTACACTAATCACCACCAAGCAGCCCCTAGCAAACAATTCATCTCTCCCGCAATCTAGCTTTTAAATGAAAGGTGCCTGCTCCTTCTGAATTTATTGGACTGTATTCTGACCATAAAGTTAAATTACACAAGGAGTATCTAGAATATCTCAGCACAAAATCAATGTGCATTATTTTATATTTTGCTTTCTTCCTCATAACCTGCATACACACATACACTGATCTATGAAAGTTTGTGTTCGCTAACAACACAGTTTCAAAAAGCGACTCAAGGAAAATACTGAAATTTATTCTAAGACAGAAATAATTCTATTTATCAATCATTTTTCTTCCTCACCTCTTTGCTATTTAGAATATTTGCATAAAAATGGGATCTTTATTTCCCAAGAGTTCGTCAGCTGCTCCTGATATGATATAATTTCCATGGATACCAATTGTATGCGATGTTGCAAGCATGCAACTAAAGGATAAGGAAGAGAGAAATCAACTGCTTTATTCTTTTATTCTTATGTATCTTTTGAGTAACTCCATAAACAAAACCTAAAGCTTTATCTATTCAACTCATCACCCACATAAATAACCCACTCAGTCTCTCTCCTTTCCAAGCTCTCTTGGCAAAAATGTCCCAGCTTATTTAAGTGTGTCCTGTCTTTCAAATATTATCTGCTACTCTATGAGAACAAAACTCTGGTCTTTAGCAGGTGACAGATTTTAATTTGCATTTTTTAAAGCTAAACTTTTCAACTTGCTAATTCAGAAATAGAAGTGGCAGATTTCTCCATTAAAAAATCTTGGTAACATATTACTTTCAGTAAAATGATAAGTAACAAAGAACAATAGTTACAATGAAAATCTATCTAATAAAGAGGGAAGAAATTACAAAAGAAAAGAGCAAGTTTCAAAATTTTTTCATCAGTAAGTATGGCAATTTAATGCAATGTGCCTGAACAACTGCAGGAGACTGAGTTACTACATAGTCTGATGTGGATTTTGATACCCATGTCTTTTTTAAAATAATTTGAAGAATATGTTGTTTTTAATTTAAAGTAATTTCTAGTTACAGGTTTTGGATGAACAAATTTTATCATTTTGTAACTATACAAAAAATATTTTTCAGATAAGCTTGTTCAGACTTTGACCCTGGGATTTCAATTTAGCTTAGAAATGTCCAGAAGAAAACAGCAGAGTAGGCAGAGAGAACTGCAGTGCCCATTCATCTAAGGAATCCTAATCTGACTCACAGGCAAGTCCTTGCAATATTTTGATGGTTAGTCCTTGCCTAACCTATAGAGGTGCAGGAAGACAGTCATAACTATAAAGCCTTCACCATTATCTATGATGCCTCTTTCCAGTATCTCAAAGGAAAGGAGCCATTTCACAGGGAAGAAAACACATACACACAATGAGATAAGAAACTTTGCCAGTCAAAAGCAGGGTTGGGAGCAAAGCTACAGTGAGAGGTCCCACCAGAGAGCACTAACCACTGAGGCACAGACCTGTTTCAAGGGTGGTCAGAACACGGCAGCACTGGGAATGTCTCACTCAATGTATTTTTCCCAATAACATCTCCTCCAGCATCTCTCAAGTCACTCCTTTGTTACACTTTGCAAACAAAATCAAACTTCTCTGCCAGCAGCTAAAAGTTATGACCCCTCAGTCTCCTCGCTAATTTTGGTTTTATTTATCCCAGGCTCAGGCAGCACACTGAGGGGCAGCCACAAAAAGCCTCCCTGTAGCTTGCAGGCTCCTCCTTGCCAAGCCTGCTCACTAGCTGAAAAGAAAGGGATATTAAACCTCACCACAAGCTGAGGGAAAGCTTTCTCCCTTCTGCCATGGAAGGTTCAGTGGGAAGGTTCAATGCAAATACCTGGCTGGGGGCACATAGGTTGACTGCTGCACAGCCCCCAGGGCTGGCAGCATTCCACAATTTTGTGGTGTCCTCCCAGAAACTGAAATTCAAGGGATGCATACCCTGCAACACATAGAGGCAAGGCTCAAAGTTTGCAATTTCTGTTCGTTCTCTACTTCTCAGTAGCCTTAACATTATCTCTAGGTTAGAGATGAACTTTTTTTTTAAACTTTGCTCATCTGTCAAGTCTCATTGCCTGACATCAAGGAGATCAATTTGCCTTCCTTAAACTCAACTCCTGGCTCTTTTGAGAAGCTTCCCTTTATAGATCTTGGTCTCCTAAGCTCCTCTCTACAGCCTGTCTCCCCTGCTGCATCCTTCAACAGATTTTTTCAAATCATAACAGACAACCCATATAGGCTGACATGCTTTTTGCAGTGCTCGCTGCTCACATTGGAATGTTCCTACCCAATTTGCTGGCATTCCTGGGCAGCACAGCAGAGAGTGGGGACGAGAGGAGTCTGCTACATTTGTACAGGCATGCACTTTGGAAAGGATTATTTTTCAGTAGTCAGTGAAAATGACATGGGTGAGGTAACTCCTAAACATTACCGCCAGAGAGTTTTTAGCATGAAGACCAGAGGATGTTCGTAGAATAAAAGAGAAAAAGGAAAACAGGAAAAGACAAAAAAAATCCCCCTGATGTTACCATAATCTGCCCTCTCTTTTGGAGATTTTTCTTTAGAAAGAAAACACATTTAAGTGTGTGAACGCATGACCTGCTCTCTCTTGAATGCCAAATTCTCAGAAACATCATTCATCTTACTACATATTTCTTCTCTGCCTGAGGTGAAGCAGTCAGTTCTGTGTGCCTGACACTGGTAGCTATGCCTTAACCTTAAAAAGCAGTCAAAGTAAAACAAAAGTGAAGCTCCAATTCCATACAGTTATTTCACCTTTTACAGAAAGTTGCCCATTAAAGAAAACTGTGACCTGAAACAGCTCTCCTTTGCTCTTCCCCAGTCCATTGCAAACTCCACCAGGGATATGTAAAAGAACACCTTAGTAACTTCAGTTTAAGCTAAAAGTGCATTTAAAATCAATCCAGGTAATGTGTAGCCCCACTTGAGGGCAGAATCTCAAATCAGAATATTTATTACCAAGCTGTAAAGCTGTGTTTTTGCAGACTTTGTCAGAAAGGAGATATTTGAATGCCAATAGGGACATCAGGCTCCATCTCTTTATAAGCCCTCAGTGAGGAAAGGATGTAAGCACATCATCAACTTTAGCCCCTCTGACTTAAAGGATAGTTAAGCACATATTTTACATTCTGTCATGAACAGGAAATACGTAATACTATATTCATCTTAGCTGCAAGGGGAATTACACACTTACTTATACAGGCTACCTTGCTCACTGCAAAGCATGATTATGGCTTTTCTTGCACTCTGAGCTATGATCAACAGAAAAGGTACTGGCCAGGAGAGAACGATGGGATCTGCCTATTAAGGTTTTTGTTCAAATCAAATATATGAAAGTACCATTTTATTATGCCTCACAGCAAGAACATTCCAGACATTTTGCTCAGTGGAAAAGGACCAGAGGTGCTGGTTGACAGTTGGCTGAACATGAGCCAGCAGTGTGCCCAGGTAGCCAAGAAGGCCAACAGCATCCTGGCCTCTATAATATATATATATTATAATATATAAAACAGTGCTGCTAGCAGGACTAGGGAAGTGATCATTCCCCTGTACTCAGCACTTGTGAGGCTGCATTTCAGTCCTGTGTTCAGTTTTGGGCCCCTTTCTACAAGAAAGACAGTGAAGTGCTGGAGCAAGTTCAGAGAAGGGCAGCAGAGCTGGTAAAGGATCTGGAGCACAAGTCTTATAAAAAGCAGCTGAGGGAGCTGGGGTTGTTTAGCCTGGAGGAGACAGAAGGAAGACCTTATTCCTCTCTAAAACTGCCTGAAAGGAGGTTGTGGTAAGGTGGGTGTCAGTCTCTTTTCACAGGCAACAAGTGACAGAATGAAAGGAAATGGCCTCACATTGTGCCAGGGGAGGTTTAGATTAGATATCAGGAAAAAAAATCATGTAAAGGTTTGTAAAGCATTGCAGGGTGCTGCCCAGGGAAGTGGTGGTTATGGCTCTTTAGGATGTGGTTTCATGGTGAACCTGGTTGTGGTGCTGGGTTAATGGTTGGACTTTGTGATCTTTTAGGTCTTTTCCAGCCTTAACGATTCTACAAATTCTGTGATCAGTGACCTTTCTCTAGGCTTGTCAGTCCTAAGTGCCTAGGATCCCCAGGCAGTGCATCCTGCTGGGCACTGATCTGGCTCACACGTGTTCATGTAGCAGCATTTCCAATCAGAAAGATGAGCCAGCCTGAGCAAAGAGGGGAAGAGCAGCAGGGACATCCTATTTCTAGAGCCATCCTACTGAACCAAGCCATGCCCCAGGAGAGCAGAAGTGACCCTGAAATGGAGATGCTCACCACTGCTGTCCACACAACATGACCCTGGGGAGGCAGCTGTAGAGCTGCATGACCTCGGTCAGGGAAGGATAGTGGAAGAACCAGAGACCCACAGCCCTGCCAGCTGACCAACAATAGGTAACAAACCTCTAACACAACCATGCACTTCCTTTTATCCCCAGACTTCAACATCCCAACACAAAGTTGTGCTGTGGAGGACTTTGTAGTCTTACTCTCCTTCCCCTCAGGGCAAGTCTCCAAGCACAAGCCAACTCTCTTTTACAAAGTTTCCACACCAAAGAAACTCCTGTTTTTTCTCCTCTGGAAGGCAGATAAGCAATGTTACAGTAATAAGTAGATCCCTATAGACTAAGCCATTCATGATATGGCTGTTTGCTAGTTACAGTCTGATGTCTCCAGTTGTCACAGAAACATTTCTTTCCCATGATATTTAAAAGAAAAAAAAAATAGGATATCCATATCCAGTATAATTAAGTACAGTCACCCTTTAAAAGAAGAATACTTGGAATAAGAAATCCTGGCATCTGAATGTGAAGCTCTTTAGCAAAACTTGTCAGTGCTTCAAGAAATAAATATGAAAACCATACCACAAAACGCGAGATGCATTATTATTAGCATCTTTAATAACAGTAGAAAAATTAAGGTGCCATATTGTTTACAACACAAAATTAAAATTTTAATTTCAATCAGTCCTGTTTACCCAGCAACAGTTTGATTAGCAGTCAGCACTGATCGAACAGTGGAGGAAAGAAAATCCTCCCACAACAAGATATGCCACATAAAAGACTTCAGCACGAGTCAACAAGCAGCAATGGCAGCTACACAGCCAGCTACAGAATGTACTCAAGTCTGGCAAACCAAGACACAACTTATGCCACTGAAGAAGTGATTTGAATATATTTTGTTTCCTGTCCTTTGGTGCAGGGTGCCTTACTGAATATTTGCATGGCAGAATTGAAATACGCATTAGCTTGAAACAATGGAGGAATAGGGAGGTAGAGAATGGAGTAAGAAATCGCAGGAAACTGCAGGCAATTGCTTCTTTATTATGCATATTTTGCTGCTGGAGCACATTATTCTCATTCTCCTCCGGGCAGGATTTGTTAAGAGCACAGTAAATAATGTCAAAAACTAAAAAATCCAGCACATTGAGCTTGATTTTTTTTCTTTTGCCTCATATTTGGCAGAGGGAATGCCCTGGCAGAGGCTAGATTTTCCAGCACAAATCTTGATGCATACAAAACAGGCGTAGCAGTTTCCTATTCCTCCCTCTACTCCTTAATTCCTTCTTAAAAAAAAAAAAAAGAAAAAATCAGGTAGAGACACAACAACAAATGGCTGTAATTCATGTATCATGTCACATGTATCTCCATTTTAAGTGTTGCCCTTCTGCTGCACAGTTGACAGAGAGATGGGGCCCTTCTGGTTCATTTTTCCCAGTGACAGGCAGCAGCCCTCCTGCCACAATTATCTGGTGGTGCCTTCAAGGCATAGAGCTGCCCAAGGCACCTTCCTCCTGGGATACCTCCTCAGCAGGGAAGGGGTTCAAAGCTCAGCTGCATCAATGCCTTGGAAGCATTCAGATGACATAAGCCCACTGCTCCTGAAGATGAGCAATGTTAGGAAGCAAGCTGCTACGATTAAGCTCTTACTCCAGCAAAAACAAAAATCAAATACTGCACGCTTCCATAGCTTGATTAACCACATGCTTCATTAAAGCTTTCACTGCTGTTTAACCGAGCTGTAAATGCCAGGAAGACAGTGAGCTTTCTGAATGAGGCTCAGACAGTTCAAGAATTCTTTCCCCTTTCTCCCTCCTCATTTCCTTCAAGCCAGAGAAAGTAAACAGGTGAGTTAAGTGTAAAAGGAAAGGAATGTGGATTTAAAGGTTTCATATAGGGTTTCTTAATCTGTCAGCTCCATTCAATGCTTTTGCACTGTGACTTTCAGTAGTTCCCAAGGCTAAGAACACAGAGCAGATGCAGACTAAGCACTTGAAACAAGTTTTACCCCTCTGTTCTCAAATCAGAGATGGTTTTACATTAGATAAACCTGGATTTTAAAGTGAAGGGAGAGAAATCTGCTAAAAGAGGCTTTAGTGGTGCAAACTCTTTGAGCTCTCACCACTGAAGAGAGAAAGAGTTGGTACCTCACACTTTCAGCCCTCTATTATATAAATGCTTTTCTTACCTACAACTGAGAAGAAACATCTGCAAGTGGCCTTTCAGCTGTGGTCATTTCTGTACTTCATGCTTAAGTGCTCCCAGTGTAGCAGCAACCCAAAACAACCCTGCTAGGTTACTAGAGCACTGCTTGCTGCTCCTTTATGAATCTCATGCTGCTTCACAGCAGCTTCCCAGCTCCCTGAAGCTCACCTGCTTCCCACAGGCCCAGCTGCACCTCATAAACTTATCCCAGGCCCCGGGGTGAGAACTACCCCTAGATCCCTGCAACTGCTGCTTCAGGGTGAGCAGGTGAGGCCTCTGTGCTTGGTCTCACCTCACTTGCATAGACTTCCCTTTCCTAGCTTCAGAAAGAAAAGTCAGGGGTGGTAAGTCGAAATTTTCTGTTATTTTGCTCATTGTCAACAGCCTAAAATCCCTGCAAGATTCATTCTGCTAGCTGGTAGAACTACTGCAGCTTCTGCAGTTATGTACATAAAGCTTTCAGGTTGAATGATGCACCAGAAGAGTTTTTACTGCCAAGGTTGTCATAGGCTACTTTGGAAATAAGAACAATTGTACTGGTCACAGCACACTTTTTGTTATCTTTGTGAAAATACTCCTAACATGCAAAGCAATAAAGTGCTCAGTGAGTGAGCAAAGCTTCAAAGATGAAGATTATGCTTTTACTCAGTATGGCAGGCTTTGAAACCATCCTTTCTTAAATTAAATTTATGTAAATAAGATAGCTAGTTCCTTGGGTTCTGTGACAGGAGAATGGAACAGTTATTTATAAGGAAAATCTAGATGATGACAGAATTTAGTTTTAACTGTTAAGACAGACTTATATTGAACTGGATTTGTGATTTCATCTTCCAATGAATGCTCCTGAAGTAACTATGGAAATGCTTCTCAGAGTCTCCTTTCAGGTCTCTGTACCAGGCTTTCCAAGCAATCACTAATGAAGCCTTAGCCCCCAGCCACCTCTCCTTTCCCCAGCAGGCTGAAGGGGTGGTTGACCATGGAAGTGGTGCTGGTGGCCACAAAAGGGCCTGTGAAGTTTCACTGTGGTGAACCATCAGGCTCAAAGAGCCAGTGGTTCAAAGTCCAGCTGTATTAGTGGCTGGGGAATGAGCTGATGGAAACATGATGGTGTGTGGCACCAGAATAGAATCACTACCTGTTGGCTGGGCATCTAGTGGATGGATGAAAGGCACCTTGACAAAATGGGATCCCCATGGATGCTTCTGTCCACTAGTGGATCCTGTTGCCATGCCCTTGCTGCTGAGAAGGCACATCAGTAAGCATCCAGGATTGGAATGGATGACCAGAAAGGCTACAGAATCTCTATTCTTTTAGATACTCACCCAGACAAGGCCTGAGCAACTGGATCTAACTTGTAAGTAAACAGTGCTTTCAGAAGCAAGTGGTAAGACTAAATGCTCTCTTAGAGATCCTTCCAGTCTAAATGTTTCTATTCATCTTGAACTTCAGCAGCAGAAACATAGTTTATTGTATTTACCTGTTTTCTTTGTTTCCTCTTAGTAATTATTCTTTATTTGAAAGTCAAAGCAGTATCTCCTCAACTATTAAAACAAACCCCAAAAGAAGTGAGAAGCATACAGTGCTTTAGACAGGCATAAAGTAAGGATCAAAACTTTGATTTGCTCTAAAACATTAACCTCAGACTAAGCATGTACTGTCTCGAGTTGTGCACATGTGTTTTCCCTTTCCATAAAGTTGCCCTGGAAATCACAAGCCCACTTACTAGCCTGTGTCAACTGACAATTACTCTGGTATCTTGTATACGTACCTCTACCAGATCAAAAACTGACCAGGAAGAATTTAAAAGCCTGTCCTATTCTCCAGTACTGTTTTTTTGTTAAACAAACAGGACAGTCCTGGGGAAACAAAAAGAATTCATCATTTAAAAAGTGCTTTCCTAAAAACACCTAGACAATGGTTAAAAAAAACTCCTGAGTTTTCATGCACATTATGTATTCACAGTATCCAGCATATATCTTTTAAGTCTGAACTTAGATCAGCAATTATCTATGAAGAAAACAGCAATTTTGCTGCCAAATTCAAAAATTCTGCTTTTTCTCGCCCCTCTGTCACAGTGTCAGACACATATAACTCAAAATGCTTCTACTTACTAATTCAGGCCAAAGAAAAAGATGTGCATAAGCTGGTTTAGTGACATTTTATTAAAGTAATTTTTCAGGCTTCACCCTCCCCCTACACATATGTGCAAATTTCTCCTTCTGGTACTAAGCTACAGACCAATTTTGAGATGGAAAACAGTTGTAGGAAAAAGAGAGAAACTAAAATTATTTTATAAATGGACACATAATACATTACAGTGGTCCCTTTAGTAGTCAAGTGGTTCATGAACATTATACTTTATGTAATATCACAAATGCACAAAATACGCTTTCCATATGATTGCAAAAACAGCAGCACTCTGGAGCCAAGTGCATGACTTAATATTATAATAACGAGTCAACTTCAATGTAGTGGATTTTAATAAGACTTTAATAATACTGGTATGAAGCCAAATTACATAATGTCCCAAAATATGAAACAAGGCTTTTATAGAAAAAATAAAAGCTCATTGAAATATAACATTAAAAAAACCAAAACTAGCAACAAAACAAACAACCACCAATGTTATCTAAACAAAACCATTAGGCATATTTAATTTTTAAAAATCAAATTAGAGAAAAAGAACTCAAATCTATTCCCAGATCTCAGGATAAAATTAAAAAGGATATTATTTTAGGCAACATTTATTAAAATGAAGGTACTATTCCAGCTCTGGGAAACACGCTAACAGCATTAATTACCTCTTTTGGCACAGATATGGATTGATGATCTCCAATTTCTCTCAAAAGGACAAAATATGATTCAGTTACCTTACAGATTGAGTTTAAGACTGAGCTATGTTGGATTATCTAGAAACCACTTAGACCAATAGAATTATTTCCTTCTACACATGAAAACAAACTCCAAGTAAGAGTCCAAAGGTAAAGAGCCGAATTATTTATTCCCTCAACCCAATCCAGTTCTGGAACCTTGAGAGAAACAAGGACTTGAAGGCACCTGTAACGCTCCATCAGGCATGGACAATTTTCAGAAGAGCTTCCTCTCTCACCCCTCCCCAAGTATGGCAGTGTTAGACAGCAAGTAAAAGAAAAATCAGTATTTTAATTTTTGGGTAACACAAGCAGAACACCACACATTCTTAAAGCTGTAAAACTTTTCAAACATTAGTCTTAAGCTAGTTGGAAGATTAACATTTGCATGGATAACATTTTTTGTTCTTTATTAGGATCAACTGTTTAGATCCACATATCTGAGAGAGATCAACATATATTAGTATGTTCCAACAGCTACTGGTGCACACCACTGTTAAACTGAGCCTAAATCAATGCTCACAGCCCATCAGAGCACGTGGTGATGAATACCAGAAGAATCAGAGCAGTTTTCTTCAAATATATTGTCTCATCTATGTGTCTCCACTTTTTAAGCAGTTTGGATAAAGGCATAAAAAAATTTTAAGTATATTTAGATTCCACATGGCAAGATGAAGTGAGAGGGAACATTTTATGCCTTGGATTTCTCATAAGTCTTTAGCTACAGACACCATTAAAAAGTTGCAAGTAACTTCAAGATGAAAGGCATTAGCAGCTTTTTAGAAAAGGATAATCATACTTTTCTAAAGACTTAATGAGACGTAATTCACAGAAGCTTTTGACTTGGTCTACTGTTAATTGAATCAAAGTCGATGATGATCTTGTTACATTTTGGCTTGAATTCCCTAAAAAAAAAATACAGCTATTAGTGAGTAGTTAAAACATTTTGCTTGCTTTAGTTCCAGCTAAATTTTTGAAGGAATAAAAAAACCCCAAACCACCACGTCCTTGGATTCACATAGTTTTCTTTTCTATGGGAGCCAATTATAGTGCACCATACTGAGAGAAAGCTGGACAAGAAAGACTAAGACAAAAAGACACATGGGGTGGGTTAGCCTGTATATTCTTCAGCTATTGGAGTTCATAAATTACCCAGGAGTCAAAGGACTTTTAACAACTCAGCTGCAGGTGATGGCACCGTGTTACCAGGGCTGGGATTTTTGTTCATATATATTAATATTTCAAGTATTTTTAACGTATATTTACAGATATAGGTACACATATAGGTATCCAGAAAAATACTTAAATATACTGCATACATATGTATATATAGAAGATATTGGGAGTATATTCTGATAATATTGATATTTTAATCTTTTTTTCTGCCAAGTTTTCAAAATCACTTTTAAACTTTATGTCAATATATTAAAATATTTTTGTGCTAGGGGAATAGATCACATTAAGCATCATACTGGGTAAAACCCAAACTAGTTAAGAGGGATTCATTTAAAAATTGTAACTTCAGAACTGTAAAATTAATACTGCCACAAAATGTTTCCTTTTATTATCATTAGAGCATCTGCTACAGTAATTAGCAAGGAGGGTACTTGGGGACCCAGAATATATTTTCCAATCTATCAGTAAACAAAAGATTATGCAAATAGTTTGGATTTAGTGCCTAATTAAGCTTTGCAGTTCAGTTCAAGAGATTCATTAAGTACCACCTACATCCTTACAAATCAATACAAGGATAAGTAACAGTCAACACAGAAAAGCACATGCTGCTGACCACAGAAACTCTGAATGCTTTGTCCAGAATAGTAATCTGAAATGCAAAAAACATTTGTCACCCTGGAGAAGTTACAAGATTTGACTTGCAAGAGAATGATTTATGCTTCTTAGTCAAATAGTCTTAGTAGACAGGAAATACACTAAAGGACTAAAACTGAATTTCAAGTACTGCTGTGTTTTTCCATGGATGTTTCTCAGCCCAGGAGGTATCTTTCATCCTAAAATTTTATCTGTCAGAATTGTTATGTTTGCAAATTTTTCAAAGTCTTTATATGAATATTGTAAAACTTTTTAGCGTTGCAAAGCCTCCCTGACTGCATAATTAGCCTCACCCACAGCATGTTACTCCTATCCAACTTGCTATTGAACAGATTGTCTTTAGGTATCTCTGTCAGTGTCTTTAAAAAGCCCACTCTTCAAACATTTTTCAGATTTTCATTACTTTAAGGCAAATATTCCAGGTCTTATGCTTTTCTCAGAAAAAAAAGATGACCAAAGAACTGGGATAGTTATAGGCACCATAAATTAATTTTGGGTGGCTGGTTTGACACCTTCCCAAAGTGACTGCAATAAAAAGATACTAAAGTTTCAATAAGGATCAGGTTATTCACAAAGAAAAATAAAATCAGCTGGTCATTTCAGTCCAACTCATGTGATGATATGATGATTCGGGTTCTAGGGGACTGCTGGAGATCATCTCATCTAACCTCCTGCTCAAAGCAGGACCAACCATCATGTTTGCAATTTCACTTGCATCCCATAACAAACCCAGTGATTTTCTCATACAACTGTTATGAAATTGAAATATAACCATACCATACAGGAGGCAAAAGAATGGTGCAACAGTCTGCCAATCCAGTATCTTTTACAGAGCAAGCCATCTACAAGCACCAGAGAAGAATGAAATGCTGCACAATGCAAAGAAGAAAAGCATTTTTTTCTCCTTTCCAAAGTAAAAATAGTTAATTCAAAGTTCTCTCACCTGTATATAACACCTGCCAAATCAAACATCCGCCGTGCAGCTGTCATTTCTGTAGTGTCATGGTACTTGTCAGACATAAAAATAACTTCCTTTATGCCTAAAGGAGTCATATAGAAAAAATGTTAGAATTACACTGAAAAAAATAGTAATGTCTGGTGCACAATATCAGAAAAGGCAGCATTCACCCACATGCTCTACAACTCCTTGGTACACCTCTATTTATAGATGTATGCTGTCTCAAATTGCTGAATGATATATGCCTGAATTACTTAGGCAGGGGAGAAGCATAAAAGCTTCAAAAAAGAATTCACAAGGTTTCAGAGCCTATCAACATCTTCCCGTGTTTGCCAGACAACATGAATATCAATACATTGCAATTTAGTGATGATCTAAGTGCATAAGGAAAAGGATGAGTGACTACACTGAGAACAAGGAGCCAATCTACCTTAAAGACCATTTGATTTCGATTTTATAAATAAGACACTTGTAGCATAAATGCAGAATAACATCATCTTTCCCTCTTCACCTCTCTTGATTTCAAACCTTAGTGAACCAAAATAAAGAAGCATTCTGTTTGCTACTTTCTTCCCAGATTACTGTGGCCATTAGTAGTGAAACTCCCCAGAACAGCAGTCCATGCTGGGATAGCATGACTTCACTCAATGAGCAAGTATGTGCTAGTTTAAGCAGTGATTTTTACAGAACTGAAGCCTGCTGCAGATACTGCCTAATGTGAAGAAGGAGACACATTTAGGCCAGCACACTTTGCTGCAGTGGCACAGATTTATAACAATTGTAATGAAAGATATAATTAAAGTGGGATCATAGCAGTCTTATGACATTTATGAGCAAAGATATTTTAAAATCTTCAAATATCTACCATGCATCACATTCAAATTAAAATTTCATGTGTATATACTCCCAACAGACCTTTTGTCATGCAGAAGTTTATTTCTTTCTGCCCTATTCTATTCAATGTGTCAGAGCACAGTAAAATTGGCAGTAATTATATGCAAAGCTTGTGTTGTTCTTTGGCAGCTCCTGGTCTACAAAGTTACAAACCCAAATTAGAAGTACGATTAGAATCACAGAAAATGTAATTAGCACTGGAAAAATTTGGCACCATTCAGATGCAAAAAACCCACAAGTAGCAGCTTACGAAGTTGACAGTGCACTTAATTTAGATCCAAGATCAGTAATTCAACATCAAATACCTCTATAAGATCCCAGTGAGCCGGCAGCACTGCAACCCTGCAAAATCAAGCTGGCACTACTGCTTACCTGCCTGGATGATGAGCTTTGCACATTCATTACATGGAAATAAGGCAACATACATGCTGCAGCCATTCACGTCAGCTGAGTTTTTGTTCATGATGGCATTCAATTCGGCGTGGCACACTGATTAAACAAAAAAAGAAACAATTCGTAATACTGATCTTCAAAATAAATCAGTCAAACTAAAATTCAAGTGTTACAATATAACTGCTTGTATCTTTTCAAAGGCAAATAGCTTGCACAGCTTGTCATAAAGGGCAGAGGAAGAAATAAAAGCAGAAATACCAAGATCGATGAAGGTCAATTGTTCTGACCAGGCTGCCGATTAGTAATGATATCATTAAGTGCATTAGCATTGCCATTTGCTAACACCTATTGCAGGCAACAAAGCCGCAGGCTGTGGGCCAAGTAGTTGCAACCACCCTAAGTGAAGCAATATCTCACAGCTTCACAACTCCCTGGAGTATCTAATTGCCAGTATAAAACAGCTCATTTATGTGTTTACATGCACAGATAGGAACAGTCTTACGGCTGTAACAGTGCGCTGTGCACTCTTAAAGGCAGGAGAATCATGAAGTAAAACTGAGCAGCTCTGTCCTCTGGGTCTCAGAACGGCTCTGCGCTGCTGCATGACTCTCTCACCCCAGAATACACAAGACACACTCAACCATAAAAATGCCCCAACTTTAATATTAAACTGACTTTACTGCTCATTAAAAGGTGCCAGACTTCCCAAGCAGGAAAACAGAGTCCTGTGTTTCTCCATGGATTTGAGATAGGCCAGGTAGCAACAGACCATCCTGCCTTATTCCACCATAACACAACAGCCTTTTCTGGACAGACAGCACCTTAGGGCTTGTGTTTTAAGGCACACATCAACAGATTAGCTGATGTGTTACCAACACAGGTGAGAAGAGCACAGTTTCTGGGCCATCCACAACGACCTCTGAAAAAAACATTAAGATCTCTCTGAGAACTTCCTGTTTACTCCTAGGAATAACAGCGAGTTGCATAATTTATATACCTACCTACTAAGAAACTGCCTGCTGCCCTGACTTTATAAACAGATGCTGAAGGGAGGTGTGGGTTTGAGCTCATTTAGAGGCAACATTAGAGTTTTTCCATTCCTTGTTTTGAAGAACAGATTTTTAAAAAAGTAGTTTCCCTCTCCCTTGAGTCCATGAAAAAATTAAAACAGTTTCATAGCACAGCTTCACAGTAAACTTGGTATCATATGCTGACCCCTGCGTGAATGATTTCACCACACAAACAACTGAGTGCAGTACCTTCAACATGCAGGAATCCTTGCTGAATGGAAATGTTTTCTGTATGAGCCAAATGTCTACCTGGAACTGTCTATGTAACAGCTAATGCACTACATATTTACAGCCTAATTTACAGCATGCTAACCTTCCCATACAGGCGAGTCTCAAAGGACCAAACACTTGCTAAAGACGGCTCAGTATTGGCTTCTACCATGCCCATGTTATGCTGTCCACATACCTTCTTGTAACTAGTAAAGCCAGACACTAACACAAAAAAATAGGAAATTTAAATAAAAACAACCAACACCCAAAAGCCAACCCAAGCACCACCACATTACGGTTTCTTTTACTATGATTATTGTTTCTATTGCAACTGTTATCGAGTCACGTTTTTTTTTAAATATATGCCATTAAGTGTAACATAAACAGTTACATGAACATATACATTTAGAAAATCCAGAAAATATGTTGAACTCCAAGTATATTACTAAGTTACAACAATCTTATGTAGCTTTCACAATAAATAGAGAACTAATTTTCTGAGGTTACACAGGATTAAGTGAAAACGAGTGTCATTATTTCAACAACTGGAACTAGGTTATGTCAACAGAACAGAAACTTACGTTCTGGGCAGCAGTCTAAAACATCGAAGGCCCCCAGAAAGAAGGACGTTTTCAAAGTCTCACGGAACTAAAAAAACCCAAAACTATTTCCTTCAGTAAATATTTTTCTTTCATTAAAACTCAGAAATTTTCAGCCATAAAACCAAACAAGTTTTATTAGTAGTACTGCAACAAGTTTCCTTCCTGAACTGATGAGAGAGAAAGATTCTTTTGGCAGACTTCTACAAGCTTTCAACAACAAACCTCTTCCCAAGCAAAAATGATCAGGCCAAAAATAACTGATAGAAGATAATCAGCTGGAGCAAGGGAAAAGGAGAAATTTTTTTCCTGATCATTTTAACACTATCTAAAGCTAAGTATGATTACAAGCCTCCAGTGTGGACAGAAGACACAGAGAAAGCAGTAAGAAACAGACTAATCATTCCAAGACAAAAACTACCCAGGGCTCCAACAGATCCAGCAGGCTTCCATTTCAAATAGAAAAAGTAGGATTTTTATGCACACAGTAGCCTAACCAAGTATTTCTTAATGAACTTCCTGCAGAAGGTTGTACAGGACTAGAACTTCCAGAAGTCATCTTTTCCCATCCAGTATCACTTTTTTTTATTCTACTGGGCAAATAAATACAAAATCATTTTGGCTCAGTTGCTGTGATTTTTAAGAATATTCTGGAGAACTGTCATTACACATATCTTTGTTTTATGTATTTCCCTGGGTATCTGCTACTGGCCCCTGTAAGGGAAATTATGCTAGATGGTCCTTAGGAAGGTATTGGCATCAGACAAATACTTTTAGGCTTTGACACATGACTCTCAATTCCCTCTTACTCCTATTCACCTCTCTCTGACAGGCATCAGTAAGGTAAGGTAGTTTATAATCCCCATATTTTTCTTATAACCCTGTCAAGCTTTATTAGGAGACAGAAAACAAATCCAGGAGACCAAAATCTCTCTTGTTAATGACTAAGTAGTTCACACTTGGGATGTTATGCAGTTTTCTAGTCTGTTAAGAGCTCCTGCTAATAGTTACAAATTGTTCTGAGATAGTAAGAACTAACTTAAAGTAACATTTCACAGGTGGCACAGTATTCAACACTCTCAAAACTGTATATTTAAGCTGACTTAAATAGGTAGTTTCTAGTAAAACTAAGAATTTTTATAATACCCTATGAGGGGCTCCAAAGTTTTGGGGGTTTTCTAAATAATACTCATGTATAGCCAACACAGTAAGTCTGCAACACTGGTTTCCATTCTAGAAAAATGGCTTGAAAAGTATTCTCAAAAGGCTTCATTAGCTGAAGAAATAACCATGCAATGAGAAGTTAAGTGTGTGTTCTGACATTCCCACCACCTGCTACTATTTCGTGACAGGGGTAAAAAAAAAAAGAAAAAAAAAAAAGAAAAAAGCAGATGAATGTCTGCTTCATTACTGGTAGTATTAATTGCCAGTGTTTCCATCTTCTCATTGCATACTGGTTTGTGTTGCATGTATGAGGTAGTACTCATCCTTAAACCCTCCTGTAAATAAGAGACCCTTACTTGCTCTTTAAATGGTAAATGTTCAGGAATTGAACACTTAAGATGAACGTGTTCTCAGTGGGTTGCAGAGTCAGAAGTACAGTTCCAACGTACTAAAAGGGTTCTGACTAGAAATTTTTTAACAACCACAGGACTAGTCAAAGTATTTCTCAATACTGTTTAGAGGCTTACATGCTTGATGAAGGGCATGGTAGGGACCACCATAACTTTAAAGAAGCAGTCAGAAGGGCTAGGGGGAATGGCTTTTTATAAATTACCAACTGAGCCAGACTAGGAATTTTGAGAAAAAAATAAATATGGTGTTACATTTGAAAAGAATACATTTCAATGTATATAAATTGTCACACAAAGTTTTGACTTATGTATTAACATAAGTCTTTACACTGACATAGTAACCAACTTGATAAAGATTATGGCTTCTCAGTACAGATGCATGGTAATAGCACAGCATTCTTCAACATAAACCTGGCACAGAAATGGATACTGGAGTTCTGTAATTTGGCCTACTTCTTTTTGGCCTCTTGGTAAAATCTTCACCTTTTCTTGTTCAGCCTTTGTCCACCCCACCTTTATCCAAGCTCCACCTACCAGTTATCCTTTACTTGCTGGGTATCTGGCATTGAACACAGCAAGAAGTACAGAAGGTAGCAAAATACTAATTAAAAGAATGGAGTCCGGAGTGACAACCACTGGCAACAGCGGTTGATGGATCTAGAATTTGTAGAATGACTTTTTCAACCTTTCTGAAATTGCAGGGATGGTTGCTGGTCACTGCATTAGGGGCAGGCAGGACACTGGTGCTGGGCTGACACTGCCCTCAGCCCTTCCTGCTCGTCTCTTTCCTGCTCTGTGTGCTGGAGAAGAGCAGTTGTTCTGGTCAGGGCACAGAGGCAAGGAGGGATAACAGCACCAGATTTTCTTGGAGTCCTGGCCTCTTCAGGCTGCAGTAACAAAGACGGAACAGCCTCAGCCTCACTGCTTTCTTCCATGAATAAGGAGAACTGGGAAGTAAAGATGAGAACCACTCAGCCCATTTGTGAATATCACAAAACCAGCCAGGCTCAGACAGATAAGCCCCTCTCATTAAGCCTAATTTACCCTATTTGCCAGTCCCTCCCATTCTGCTCCAAGTTGGTTCTACTCTCAGCAGAACAGAGGCATTTCTCAGTGGGCAAGCAGAACAAGAGAAATTATTCTTGGTGTTTCCAAATCTCCAAACTTTCTACAGATTTGATGTATGACATCAGAATTGGACAAAAATCCATGCAGGACGAGAGTAAGTGGAGTACTCCATGAGTAAGTGGAGACTGTCTCCTATAGATCCCCTTTCCAGCTGAAGTCTCAGCTTTGCACTGCCAAATGGATAGAGAGCATCACACCTCTTCATAGGGCCTTATCAAATTTTGTGCTGTCAAAATAACAGCTTCTATAAAACCAACATTTGTCTGAATAACAATGAGTGTTCATTTATCTGAAAAATTGACAAAAAGCTCATAATCCTAACATGAGGAAGTGCTGGTAACAGTTTGTTTCACTTTTCACAGCAGGTACTGTTCAATTGGAGCATCCTTTTTGCCACAGCACATACTTTACTATATCTGAACTTGTATAAATATTTGTAAGTATATTTACTCAGTATCTTCTATATTGCTCAGAGGTTTCTAAATTTGTCAGTCATTTTAATTGAAAACTTAATTAGAGACTGGTTGTCAAATGGATGTTCTTAGATTACAGTGGAGACAGAGGGCATAACAGAAGCACAGCAACAAACATTACTGGGAATATTTGTGTAAAAAAAATGTTGTATTTTAAAATGATTGTTGAGAGAAAACTGAGCATCATCAAATCCTTGGATTCATCCAACAGAAACAGAGGGCACATTTTTGACTATAAAAGCCAGAATTTTGCCTAATTATTAAGAAGCTTCTGCTCACAGTACTGAATATGCTTCAGGAGGAGCTTTTAGTAACACATTAGTCAAGAAGGTATTCAAAGTTGGCCTTCCCTTTCTCTCATGTGCACAGACACATCCCCACTGCTGTCACTGACTGGCAGCCTGGAAACAGCCAGTTCCAACATAACAAGGAAATCCTGAATTTGTGCAGTGAAAAATGGCATTCTGCAAAACACCCTGTGCTTTCTGATATAGCAAGGCTATACTACTGAACTGCTCAAATATACACCACAGACAGAAGGAAGAGTTTTAATTCACTTCAAGACTCTCATAAGGAATGCACAGTATCAATACAGGTGGATTCACAGTCACTATTCCAGTAATATCCAAATGCCTTGCAAACATTTGCATCCTCTAGGGTAAAGTGAGCACTACTTACCACATTTTGATGCCTTCTTTTAGTAGCAGCTCAGGTTTCATAGATTTCTTGATCAAGCATAACCCTGTCCCTAATAATAAGCTGAGCAGAACCCACACTTGAGGGGGTGGGATATGTACAGTGTATTGCAGCAGACATAGATAACCAAGACACTGGTGAATTTCAAACCAACAAGGTTAAAGATACAGCAAAATTCAAGAGTCACAGGACTCGTTTAAGCTTTACAACAGAAGTTCAAAAGGTAATTATTATCAGTAAGTGCACGGTAAATCACATTGAATAAGAAAAGCTAAAAGAACAATCCTGGCACAAACAAGAACCTATACACTAACCACAGAAAAATTTAGAGTGGAAATTGGAAGTTTTCTAGCTGCAAAACAGTAGATCTGATCAGAGCTGTGGGGTCAATGCATCCATCAGTTCTGCTGGAGCTCAATAAATTTATTATAGAATCATCTAACACATTTATCCAAAGATAGCCTGTGGGTCCAATCCCCCACTATGTCTCTGCTGCTATACACAGACAGGGCCAGGGACTGATCCTTGGCCCTGAGGCCAACTGGCTTGTGTACCTCTCACTCAGGACTCCATCAGCATTACACGGCACTTGGCCCTGGGTTTCCTCAAGGCTCCATGTTCTCAAGAGTCCCACGACACCACATACTTATTCTGTATGTCTCAGTTCAAAGTGCATAAAGAAGTGAGATGACTTTTTGCAGTCCACCAGAGAGGTATTGTCAGAGCATGAAACAGAGTATGCATTGCATATCCCCCAGTATGGCCTGAGGGGAGGAGGAGGGTTAAGCATACCCTCTCAGCAGGCTTTGCATTATAAGCCTATACAGGATGACTGTTTTCTTGCAGCCTTTTTTCTACCGTGCCCTCTGGAGCACCACTGGAAGAGCAATACTCGGGCTTTGTTCTGGAGAAAGGTAGTGAAAGTGGTCCAAAACAGATGGGAAGTGAGCTAATGTTTATGCCTCACCTACAACAGTACATAAGACCAGGAGGTCAGCATTCAGATCCTCCTCCAGCCTTTTTCTGTAGCACTGCAGGTGCATGAAATAGCCCTAGAAGACACCTTCCAACTTAGTGTGGTGGTACATGCACAATTACCATCATCTTTATCTAATAAGCTACACTGCAGCTCTAGTGATGACAGTGTCACTATTCCCACAGTTAGCTAATGGAGCACACAGTAAGGTTGTACCATCCCTGAACAAGCCAATCAGGAAAAAGCAAGGATAAAAAGTTCAATTTCCACAAATGCTGTGATGATTAGCAAAAGCAGAAAGGAAAACATGACAGTTTAATGAGATTTTAGCAGCAATTCTATGTGTCTCTGCATCTACAAGAATTTTTTTAAGTAGCAGGGTTTTTTTTATATATATACTTGTCTGGTCTGTCAACTGTGCTATCAAGATTAATAAGAAACAGCTAGAGTTTAAATGATCTGTGAATTACAAAATAGCTTGTTTATTCATCACAGCAACACTTTGTGTTACAAAGTTGTGATATTTTTTAATGAGGTGAACACTAAGATTCTGGGGGGGAAAGGCAGTAGTCAGACCACTTGTTTCTCCAAACTGTTACTGGTTGGTGCATTTTTCAAACCACATCCTCCACATCTTTTGGAGTCAGAGTTAAGCTAAAAAAAATAAAGAACTTCTCAGATCATCTTATACAAAGATTCATCACAGTACTTTTAATTCAGTCACCTTAAAGTGCCTGGAACATGATCAGATGGCAAAAACCACCCACAATGATCTTAGTTCAGAATGGAGACCTTACAGCACCATAAAGATTCAACCAAAATCAATATTCTGTTCTCAGTGTTTTATATTTAATCAATTAGCTAACACTTGTTTCCTCACCCTATAAATAAAGAGCAGTCATACCAAGTTGTACCATTATGGTCACAGCATTGTATGTAAAACCAATGGTTTAGGGCAGACTTCAAATTTGGCCCTATTCTGGGAATACATCTCTAATGAAAAATTATATGAAATAGTCTCAAGCTTAAGGGTTAACATTAGAGGTTTTATAATAAATTGGTAAAGTGAACAAGGACAAAGCACAGGGGGTTTAAGAACTCAAAAGTATCAAACTGATGGATTATGTGCTCAGCCACAGCATATCGTCTTCCACTTCAATGCTATGGGAAACCAGAAAATGTAATGCTGCTTTTTAAAGAGAGCTCAGGCTATGTCAAAACTCATACAAGTTTAATTTCTCTATCAGACCAATTGTTAAAAGTTACAAGTGAGAAACAGAATTAGTAGGCAGAGATAAATACTGTACACTGGAAAAGAGCCAGTATTTCTTTGCAAAGGGTGAACTCTGGTGCTTTTTTCCCCCCACCCATGCAGGGAGAAGGGAAAATTTCTCAAGGCTCTTGTTCTGTTTGTTATTCCTTCCCCTGCCCAGGACAGGCTGAGATGCAGCACAGCATGAAGGAGCTCCTAATGCTTGTTGTTCCTGTACCCCTGGCTTCTGCTGCATTGGTCTCACCCAGAGGTGCAGCCGGGCCAGAGTGGATACAGAAAGATGAAGGGGGACGTAAGGAAGCACAGGGAATGTATGGTCTCTTACCAGTCCTAACCAAGGTTTCTTCCCAACATCAGCTAGGCAGGTCACAAGGCAGCTCTCAATCCCATTTCCATGCCCAGCAGACAGCAGGCATGGCACAAAGCCTGAGGCAGCCCAGTCTCCAGTTCCTGCAAACTGCACCAGGCTCAAAGGAGTAACTATACAGCCCTGCTCAGAGGTGCACTAAGAGTCAGAAAATCCTTCAGAGCACACTTACAAACTATGTCAACTGCAGACACAAGCAGCATCCAGAGCAGCACTCAGCCACATTTACCAGGAAACCATCCTTCTTCATTCCCTTTGCCCATTTAGCACATGTGAATCAAATCAGAGGCTGGAAGGAACAATGAAAGCCACCTCACCCATAGGATAGAGCCACTGCACACTACATGAGGCAAGAGAGGTACAGAATGACAGAATGCAATCACCAGCTTCAGGACAAACGGAATTCAGCTCCTTCCTAAGTATTACCTGTGCCATCAACACCTGACATGGAAATTTCCCACAACCACTGGAGTTTACAATTTTAATACCTACATTTCAGACCCAGTTATTGGTTTTGCATATACAGTCTCTGTAATTTCTGCAGAGATGAACACACTGCAACTGTGAGCTGCTTTCTATTTACAAACTTGCACTATCCAATCCAAAATGGCTAATATTTATGAACATATTTCACCAGGAAGTCAGACTTTCATAAAAACCATGATTTTTATCCTGCTGTACCACATATTGGCACATTAACAAAATCAGGTGAGTGAAGAAAAATTGATTGATACTTCACCAGCCGAACTTTCACAGTTAGAGATATCACAAGTCTAACCTGTCAACCACAAGAAGCCTTACCATAAGGATATTTTGTGTCCAGTCTATTTTCTGCTGTTCTTGTCCAGGGTAGTACATCATCGCTGCAACCATTAGGCATCCCATTGTAGCCAATTCCAACAATCTTGTTTTCTGAATTTACAATGCAGGCACCAACCTAAATAAAATCAGATAAATGGATTGCAAAACAGCATATCAGCAACGAAGATGAGATGTGAATAGTTAGTCCTACAATTTTGAATTAAGTAATAAAATTTGCATTTAAGATATTAACAAGGCTACAATTGTACCTAAATTGTGGAGCTTTAAAATAAATCAGGGCAGAGGCAACCCTGCTACCCCTTTGGTTGTGCCATTCCCATCCCAGCCTGCCAGCACTACTCCTTGTCTGATCATGAAGTGAACCCAGTTCAGGGTGGAGAAACAGCACTGATTTACTGATTTAACCCTAGTAAACATGTCAGTTCAACTGCCCAAACTAGCTTTTCCAGCAGCAGTATGCCCAGCAGCAGCCAAAGAAAAGGTATGAAAGGTAGAAATACAGAAATACAGTAGTGTTGGCTTATGCAGGCTTCACAAGCCTTTATGGCTTGTTTACACAAATATGCACTAAAATACCAGACCTTTTAACTCCCACTTTGCATTGCTTCAATCCAAGTCTACACAGGGACTTTTTTTACAGAATTATTTAAGTGTCCCATTTTTATGTTTTCTGCCCATATTATTCACTGAAACGGCAACAGTACTGATTTTAATTCACACAATGTGTTTATCAACCAGCTCTTGGGTAACAAAGATTTAGCCCCAAGTGAAAAACGTTCAGTGAGCCAAGTGCTGTAACATACAGAAGGCAGTGAGTAATTGAACAGATTGTTTTTCTGGGATTTGCTTCCTGAATTTTTTCACACAAAGGAAGACTAACAGGACATCCAGCAGAACACCATGTATCAGGAGGGGTATCAATCACCTCAAATCAATATTGAAAAATACTAAATAGAGGCACGTGAAAGATGCAAAAAATGGGGACAGTGAAGCAGAGGGAAAAGGGGATCCTGAGGGAGGAACCAAACTAGAAGAAAATTGTCAACCCAAGAACAAACAAGCAAATACTCTTACAGGTGAGGAAAGGAAACTTGGAAAAATGCTGTGTCTCAAAAAATTACAAACTGAAACTTTCAGCAGTCTTATCCTTCTCTCAAAGGACTATATTTACTGGGAAAAGGAGAGAAAATTCGAGCACTATGTTAATTTCCAGATGAAAAGATGATACACAAAATTCCAAGCCACAAATGTACACACAGAATTATACACAAGGTCAGCCCCAATAACAGAATTTCTGTAACAAAAGGTGCTGACTATGTTAAAAACTGAATAGCTATACACTGAAATAACTTTTATTAAGAAATCCCTGAAAGTGCTACATATGCATCTGATGCAATGTGCAATAAAGATTAGGTTATGTTATTACTATATGTTGCCTTCTTACCTGAGAGCTTGGATCCTTACTTCTTTGTGCTGACAAAAAAGCTACTGCCATAAAATATTCAGGCCATTCCAAATAATCCTCTCGTTTTTTGCAGGATGCTTCACTGCTGAAACTATAGTTTACAGAAAAAAAACAGCCATCAGTAAGCAACACAGACCTAAGAGCTACCACAAACTGTATTCTTTTAATGTGCATAAGTTTAAAGGATCAGAATATGGCTAAGACCACATATTCACTAATATTTTAACAGTAAAACCAACAGTGATATGTGCTTTCCAGGAACTTGTATAAGCAACATTTCCTTTCAGGGAACAAGCATCCAAGCACAGTTAGAAATTTCAGTTTTAGATAAGAAGGTTGAGGTATTCAGAGCACTGAGCTATTCAAAGACAGAGCAATTTATCCTTTTTAGATAACACCTTCTATCTTTCTAAGTTTCAGGTATATCATGTACTGGCATTCTTCTCACCCAAACAACATAATCTTTTTTATGATGACCACGATAACTGCAAGCCTCTAATCTAAGTTATTTTGTACTTCTGCCTATGACAAGTGCTTGCTAGATTTCTATTTGGTAGCTTCCTCTACATGTAGTCATTCATTTCTGACAGTACAGTTATCACTGTAAGTTTGCCTCTTGTTACAATATTTACCACCAGAAATCTAAGGCCATTCCAACAGTTCCCTGCTAAGTTTCCCTTGAGATTATGTGCTATAAAAGCCTTCTGAAAACTGACAGGAGATAGGTTCTAGAACTTTGCCTTCAGATATAACGTGTAGAAGTAACACAAAAGGTGGCTTCTTTCCCTGCACTGAAGGGCATATTTGGGGGAAGGAGGAGGGAAAAACAGGTGATGCATCATTTTCATTTTCTCTTGCCTGCTTATGGTGGAAACCTGCTTGGCCAGTGTTAAGACACAACAGGGAAATTTCTGTGCTTTCCAACTCAAAGAAAAGAAAGACATCTCCCTCCCATCTCCACCCACATATCTAAGCTTTGAAAATTTCAAGGAAAAGATCAAAGTCAAAGAAATTTCCCCAAACTGTCACACCTATTATTGCTACAACTTGAAAAACACCCCAAACACAATGATTAGCCTATCAAAATACAAGGGGCACAGTACTTTCATTCTTGGGCTCCTCTTACCAAGGACTACAGCTTAAGACTTGAGATATCCTTTTAGTGATGAACAGCCACACAGAAAAATACATCACAGGTAACTGCAAGGAGCAAGACATCTTCTAGCAACACTTGTACCAGCCCTTTCAGAAGGCAAACGTTAGAAGGCAAGTGTTCAGTTAATCATTATTTTTATAACCAAAAACCTGTATTAGAGGGTTGCAGTTTCCTTGTCATAAAGACGTTATGCTATTTGAGTAAAGGCAATGCCAACACATGATAAAACTGTACTTTAGAAACCTACAGGGTGCTACTTACCAAAGATAAATTGCTGGTTTTGAATAGCTCGGATGTGGCACATTACAAGTTAGCAATTTTGGCTTGTTCTTGGAATGAATGAGGATCATCTTCAAAGCTACTCTCCCGTAAGGAGGCAGAAACACACTCTTGGTGTAACCCACACAGCTCTCTCACACTTTGATGACAGTGTAAATAGTGCCCAAAACTGTCAATTGTCAAAGCAAACACACAAATCAAGTATGTGATTCTGAAAATGCCCAAACTGGCTTGAGTCACTGTAACAAAAGGGTTGGGGCTATATCCTACCAAGAAGGAAAAGTGTTCAGAGAACAGTAAGTTCACAGCAGAAAGCAAAGAATAAAGACTTGCCCTCACACCTCTCCATGCCAAACCAAACTCTGACAGGCTAACTGAAATGTCAAGGAAGTTTTTCCACTAACCAATTATTTAAAATATACCACAAAAACAGATCTATAAAATCTAAAACACCATTGGACTTTAAATGATCAATTTAATACACTAACTACATGACATGCACAGAGATGTCTTTGGAGAGGGATGAAACACAAAATGCGGAACTACACTGAATAAAACATTCTGGGGAGAGGGCTTTAGAAAGACAGTAGCACTCTGAACTAAGAGGTCATGAGTTCTCCTTTTGTTAAATTATTCCCTAGCAACCCTATTTATCCAAAACACACCAAAAGCTAGTATTTACTTTTCTAATAAATACAGAACTGTATGTAAGTGGAGGTCCCTCAGAGTACCAAATTCACAGGGAGAGAAGAGTATCTAAAAATGAGCAGAAAGCTTACATCAAAGAGAACATTAAAAAAATCAAAAACCTTACTCAATTACTTCTACTTAACATCACCATGTTCGGTGAGATAATTCCCTCAACTCAGGGCACAGGAATGCAGGAGTGTAAAGTGGGTATAAACCACTTAATTTCTGATTGAGCAGAAGCCAAGGCCCTGGCTAGCAGTCAAGCACACACAGGAAAATTAAGTTTATGGATTTAGGGCAGCTGATCATCTTCTTTATACTAATTTGCAAGTTCTGTAATTACAACAATGAAAGCTACTCTAGAAAATACGATAGCTAGCTGTAAAATAGGCAATTAAGCCTTACCCTTATGATAACCCATAAGAACTTATGAACAAAAACAATGGGATCTGAAAGCCATGAAGAAAACTCAGCTCAAGAAGAATGGGGGGAAAGAAACATTGAAATTTTAAAATAATTAGCTGTCTATAGAAAAGTTTGTGTAAATAGTATTTCAAACGAAAATAGAGAAAAAGATTCTGTAATTAGAGAACACTGCCTCCCTTTTCACTTCTTTTTCATCCATCTAGGCTTCAACAAAGCTGTAACACCATCTGAAAAAGGAATAAATGTCATTCAGCTACTAAAAAAAAGTCTACCATAATGAAAAATTTCATTGAGAATCCTAAAACAGAATATATCACCTCAGATCTTTTCATATAACAATTATGATGGCCAGCTATACAACAACCTGGTACAACCAGAGAACTGGTGGATATCTGACCCACTTCCCTCTTTTCCTGAGTTTTTCCTCTGTTTTCTTTGAGGTCATGTGCATTATGTTACAACTGTATTCTAGAAGTATTTTCCCCAAGTACCAAGTATATTACTGAAGACCAACTATCAATACTTTGTCATTCAAATCACGGAAATTAGTAAAAAAGTAAAAAAATAACATGTAAAGTAAAAAAATAACATGTGTATTAAAATAAGAAATAAGCATCTTCAGCAATGCTCTTGTTCCCCAAAAGCCAAACAGGATATGGGCTCTTGATGATTTTCAAGCCTGCTTCTTCTTCAAGTCTCATATTTTATTATCACTATTAGATCAAACAAACGCGGCATTTCCTTTACTTGAGGCTTCTCACCTTTCCCCTCATACAGGTACTGAGGTATGGTCATTACCTGTTCCTTACTAGGAGGGAAGGTTTTGAGAGAAAATCAATCTTAGAGAAAAACGACACTCAGTGCATAGAACATTAACTATATTCAATATTTTCTTGGGAGATAACCCACCAAACCTGTAAACATAAACACTGCATAGAAATACTGAACCCGGTACACGAACATTTCCCTTCACTGAACGTATTTCACTTCTAGAGTCCCTTTTAACTTTATTTAATTTCATGTTGCTCACGCCTGTCTCCCTTTCCGGAGACAATGAACACGAGACACCCAGCGCCTGCACAGCCCAGCTGGAACAGGCCATGCCCTCACCGCGGGGCCTCGGGGGCTTCACGGAGTGCCGGGACGGGTTACCCGGCACGGCCAGGCCGGCCCCGCCCCTGCCCCGGGGGACACACATCAGCTGCCCTCCCTCCTCCCCCTACCCCGGGGGACACACACCAGCTGCCCTCCCTCCTGCCTCCGGGAACACACACCAGCCGCCCTCCCTCCTGCCCCTATCCCGGGACACACACACCAGCTTCCCACCCTCCTCTCCTTCTCCCTGCCCCTGAGGACACCAGCCTCCTTCCCTCCTGCCCCTGTTCCTGCCCTGGAGGACACACACCAGCCTCCCTCCCTCCCTCCCTCCCTCCTGCCCCTGCGGACAGCAGCTTCCCTCCCGCCTGCCCTGGGCCCCATGGCGCGGCGGGCTTCACGCCGGCCCGGGGCAGAGAAAGTTTAGTCAGCAGGATGGGAGGAGAGCCTAATGCCGGTGGAAGCGGGATGGCAGCCGGCAAGAGCCTGTAGCAGCTTCCCGCGGGCCCCGCCGCGCTGCTGCAGCCGCGTACCCGTTCTGGTGGCGGCCGGGCCCGGGGCCGCTCATCCCGCCGCGATGGCTTTGCCGCTTGGCGCCACAGCGGAGGCGGGCGGGGACAAGGCCGTGGGGTGGGGCCCGCGGGAAGCTTTTCCAACCTCTTCCCGGCCGCCATCCGTCTTGCACCGGCGCTGGGCTGTCCTGCTACCCTGTTGACCAAACTTTCTGTGCCCCGGGCCGGCGTGGAGCCCGCTGCGCCCCGCAGGAGCGGGTTCGCCGAGCCGGGGCAGGTCCCGCCGCCCCCAGGCCGCTCTGAGCTCCGCGACGTGCGAACGAGGGGCTGGGTGTCTGTGGGTGTAGGTGCCAGGTTTCCGACAGATGCTCTTTCTAGCTCTATGTTTGACGCAAGGGTGTGGGTTTTCGCCCGGCTCACGCTCTTGAAGTAAATACTATTTATTACAGCTTGACATTAACTTATTAAGATGTCTAAAAATCGGGGGGTTGGTGTGTTTTGGTTTTTTCGTTCTCTGGATACGGAATTGATGTGGAAGGTGAGTTATGGTTTATTAATACCTCCAGCTGCTGCCAGGGTTTAGAAGTCTCCCAGGATCCGCCGGTAGCAGAACATACATATATAGTCCATTCCAGTGCAAAATAAGCAGTATAATATTAAAGTGTCGGTATGGTGTGTTTGCCTCCCTCCATGCGAGCTCCCTGTCCTAGCTGGGTGGCTGCACAGGGCCTGCCCTTATGGAAGCACTCAAAGGGAGCCAGGTACACACGTTTGCTCCATGGGGCTGCAAGCCATCAGGTGGGGACTGCCCAACCCAGCCACACATGACCTGTTTGGTTCCCACTGGAGGCAGTGACAGGTGCAGCAAACTCAGTGATGGGCAAAACATTTGCCTTTGAGAGCATCCCCAAGAGGAGTCTGTGCGCGCAAGCCGTGGGCTCACACTGCGTGTGAGATGCACCACTGATCTCAGTGTGGTCAACAGACACAGCTGAGAGGATGGTTGCCTGCAACCTGGTCAAAAATCCTCCTCTTCACCCAGGAAAATGCTTCAGGTTGGGAAACAGGACATTTTTTGGAAACCGGGTGCACAGCAGTCCTGTCCCAGAAGCTGTCTTCATAGTCCCCCCCCTACTGACCATTTGCATAGCAAATTATACAAGTGGGTACACCTTACTATAGCAACATGTGTGCAGGAACATGGCAAAGTCAAGGAACCTGCCATGCTCGGTTATTTTTGAAGCTATGCCAAAACAGAGAGATCCTGCGGTAATCAAAACAGAGGAACACACTGCTAATATGTTTCCATATTTATATTCCTGTATCAGCGAGCTATCTCTTTTTTTGGAAGCAAATGACAAACCATCAAATATGAAAATGTTACTTAATTTCACAGATATTTATATTCAGTTGTAACTAGAAAACTTGGCAAAAACAGCCAGTTATATTTCAACTGACAAGTTTTCCAACCCTCAGAGAAGGAAAACATATAGCTATTTCCATTTGCAAGACTTCTATTATCACAATTTCACATGGACAACAAATGCTCATGTAGGGTTTGTTAATGAATGAAAAGGAACTATTTAAATTCAAGAAAAAGAAAACATAGTTAATGAAAGTAGCAGCACTCATGAAAGCATAAGCCTGGAGGTAAAATAAAAGGCCTGACAATGGCTGATCATAAAGAGAATTATGGAGCAATCATTTAATAAATCTGGAGAAAAAAATAGCATAATTCAATGGAAAAAGTTTTCTACTATCTGTATATCTGTTACAGCACTCTTGAAATATGAATTAAAGTAGCTAGTGCTGCAATTACCCATGCCAAATTGGTTATTTTTCATAATTGGGATTCTGAGGACAGACCATGATACCTACTAATCTTTAAAATGCAGTGTTTTCATGTTGATCATATGTAGTTAATGATTTTCTCTTCTGTGAACACCACAGTTCTTACAAACTATTCCCTTCCTCTAAACTTAACAGGTTTTCCAGCTAACATCTATAAACAAGCCAGAACCATATTCAAAGTAATGCAATTCCCATTTCTCCAAAATCAAACTAAGACTCTTTCTTCCTTCTCTTTCTCACCCATCATAGAAGAAAAAAATTCACTGCAAAGTAACAGCTTATATTATTAAACAATGAGGTTTTTAATTTCAGAGTGGAGTTTTCAATTTCCTAAAAAATTACGTAAGAATTATATATCTTTTGAAATTAAAAACTAGGATATTTTCATCATGCTGAGCAAATAAGCTTCGTAATAAGTTGAAAATACTATTTTATCACCATCTTTTAGATCAACAAATGTATATCTTCAAATTTTTTTTTCAAACATTATTGACTCTTCTATCTTATCCTTCCTCCAAAAAAAATCACCAAAAAAATCTAACAACAAAAAACAACCTAGCTAACAACATTCAGCATTTCTTGTAACACAGCACTATAAATGGCCTGAAATTTCTGGTGAAATTTTAGTTAGCAGACTCCCATAGTGTTGCTAAATGACACATCTGGAAACCTTGCTACATTGTGATTTTTCCCTCTGTTTTTTTCAAAGAATTATACTGAAACTTCCCTTATGAGCAAGCTGTACTGTTCTTCTGACCATATGCTGCCTTACATGACCTGACAGCCTCTCTTCAAGCACACATGAGAAGTCGGTTACACTGGGATTAGTTAAGATTTAGGCCAGGATTCTGTGGTCTAAACACAGGGTTGAGCTGTGGGTAGGTAGTTTGACTTGCTACAGGTGTGGGGCAGTCATGTTGCCTGGTGGGTTCCATAAGACTTCTCTGGCAGGTACTGGCTTTGCAAAAACAGCAACTACTCTGGGTCTGCCATCTGAATCCTCCTTTCCATAACTCTTCAATCTAGAAGCTTATTTGCATCCTTCATCTATCTCAGAACCATTCAGACCTCTTTGACAGAACCAGAGGGCTCTACCTCAAAGCCTCTGTTGAGACAGACATGCACTCAAATAGGCCAAATTTCTTTTTAATTTTGTATCTGACACTCTTCTCCTGTCCTTACACATTCCTCTCTTGTTGCACTGAAGGAGGATGTATGTCAAGAAGCCTCAAATACCTCATATAGTCTTTTGTAAGTTATTTGTTTTGTGTTTTGTTTCCTAACATGGTCCCAAGCATGGATTGTCATGACCTTGCTGTATAGACATCAATAAACAATCTGAGCTAATTACAAATACTTTAGATGCTCATATTAATGAAAAGTGATACAAGTTTGAAAGACATGGTAAATATATAACCATCTGTCAAGTTGGTTATATTTTTAGCTTACTGCTGCTTATGAAATGTTTGCAGGTACCTTTTGTCAATTTTGATAAAAGCAAACTAAGTTGACTTTGGGGGACCCCCAGGTTTCAGACCCCCTCTTCTCTTTCTCGCTGCTTGCCAACGGACTCCCTTAACTTTGCTGGCAAACACGATTTCTCCCCAAATGTAACATATGTGTAAGTTGTCACTCAGAGAGTAATGTTTGCTATTTGCCAGGATATTGAGCCTGTGATTTGGTAGACCCCTCTGAAACCAATCTCAAAACTTAAGGGAAAATTAAAAAGAAATTGCTAATGAGCTGTTGTCTTTTTCTGTAATAGAATGAATTTTTCAGGAACTAATTACCCTGCTTAGAGAGAAAGACAAATAAATAAATATGATAATCTCTACATTTTAACATCTGGTTCTTTTCTGTCTTTAAGACAAGGAACTGCTCACTGACAGGAAAATTTTCACATTTAGAGAATATTATTTTTTAGGCAAGTCTCATTTTCTAAATATTTTTCCAAATAGGAATTTCTACTTGAGTTAAACACTTTCTTCTATACTTGCTTATGGATCAAGAGCACATTAAATACAAATGCAGCTGCTGGTATATGCTGCAGTTCTCAATTTCTATAGTTAATTTAATCAAGAATTATGAAGTTAGGGCTTCGTCACTGATCAAATAACATTTGTTGCAATGTCAGGCTTTACACTGTGAAAAAAGTCCTCTTTGGAACCTGCTCGCGAGAAGACCTAAACAGGGTTAGCTGGGGCAGCTTGTTAGTAAAGAAGCCAATTAACAGAACTGCAGTGAACTGTCAGATTTTTATATTGTAGCATTTTGTATAGGGAACATAAGCATTTCATTAAGTTTAGCATGTAGCTAAACATAAGCATTTCATTAACTTTAGCTCTTTATACTATGTAATTTTGGAACTACCTATTAATAAAGATGGTAAGGAATGCAACTTATTGCCAGCCTTTGATCAAAACCAAATTGGACAGTATCATGGTAATTTTGGTGCAGGTGGAAGCCTGTTGCAAGTCTGTTACTTTCAAACTCAGGTACCAAAATTCGGGGTATTTCTGTGCTTTTCGTGTCTAAATCCTTACTTTCTCTAATCATAGATTTTAATGGCTTGTGCATTACCTTACCTTTCTATAGTGTCTGTTCCATGAAAACTAAAATCTAGTGCTAGACTTAAGTTTTCTTCCTTCCTATCCGAGTGAGATACTATTTTGAGTATCACATTCTCAATCTTTCAGACTCAAAATTCTGCAGTTTACTAACTCCCTAAATCCAGAATTTTTGCACTTTATTCTGACTGGGGTCACAAATGAGTATAATTAATACTTTTTAAACAGTCTTCTGAACTATTTTTAACACTACAGCTATTTTTCATCTCACCTAAAAATTGTATGGGCATATGGTGCTGTCCTAATTTTGACATTTTTCTTTTTTGATTCATATTGACAGTTCTAGTTCCAGGCAAATATTTTCTTCGCAGTACCTTGATCACCTTGTTGTTTCTTTGGCATCAGTATATTCTCCAGCTAGACTTGTTCTTTTCATATATTGTTTGCTGATGTTTTCTCTGTTTGGACTTCTTCAGCATTTGTATCTAAAATTCAGTCCTCTATTTTTGAAACTCCTTGTTCCATCCATCCCCACCCTTGCATCCAAATTCCCTGTTTTATGTAAGCTAGTACAATTCTCATACTGAATCCAAAACACAGCACTGTACCAGTTACTAAGAAAAAAATTAATTTTATCCCAGCTGAAACCAGAATAATGGGACAAAAATGAGTGCTAGAAAAACAGGAGATATTGCACATGATATTTTTTCCTATCTCCATCCAAGACTGGAAATCCCAGATAATCTTGCTAAGTTGTGCTTTGGAAAGTAAACTGAGGCATGAAGACTCAGACTGCAAATCCTCTGGCAATCCTGGTGTTTTCTTTCAAAGTATGAATTACCATCCTTACCCACCCATACTAGTCATGATCACAGATATTCCCTAATTAGAAGTGAGAAATTAATTTTCTGCTTTCAGTATAAAATTTCACTTTCTTGGTATGCTGCTTCTGTACTCAGCACCTGCCTACATACTTCACAGCTTTCTATTTCTTCCATTACCTTCCCCTTATTTTTCACGGCTATTTTTAATATCTAAGAGGATTATTTTCTATTTCCACAGCTTCTGATTTGGCATGATTTTCCCATCATGATGCAGTAGCTTCTCACAAATCTGTTGCAGTGTATCAGCAGGCACAAACCCCAACTGGACAATAACATTACCTGTAATCACTACATCAGACACATTCTGATGACAGAAACCTTTACTCTTCCATAAAAATAATATTGAATAATACTGAATACAGGTAACCCTTTGTGTCTGGGCAACTAGTTTGCTGTTAGTAGTCTTCCCATTTCTTCTCCTGATACAAATTCCATTTATGTTTGTCTTCTTTAACCTCAGTGAAATTTCTGTCCAAGTTGCTTCTTGTTCCTCTCAATTTTTGTTTATGATAAGCTTTAGATTTCCTCTGTTGAGAATTTTCCTTTTTTTTAATGTATAATTTCCTGTGATTTATCTTAACTGTATATTTAGGTTCCACTATTATAGCCTGATAATACTTAAATCTTCATATAAGAGCTGCAATGCAGAATCATTTTCTAACAACTTTATATGGGATTTAGCGTGGAAGGTTTTAAGTAAATGTGCTAAATCCATTCTGTGATAAGAGATGAATTACCCTTTTAGCTAACCAGTGGACTGGGACAGGGGGGAAAGACAATTTCTCAGGATTCTCAGATACACTGCTTTAGCTACCTAAATTAAACTAAGTTAAAAGAAATAAAGAGAACTGCTTCACTCACCCTGGGTTTGTTCCGTATCTCACCTCAGCATGATGAGATCCCTTTGACCTACTTGCCTTTCAAGTTTGCCAATATTCCCAATTCCCCAAATTAGCATCAAAGGCCTTTCCCTTGCTCAGTAATAACTGCTCCATCTCTAGGACATAGCACTAAGAGAACTGTGAGACAGGAGGCACAATGCCTTCATTTTGTAACATCCCGAGTGTTAGCTTGGCATCAGGGCGGAGGGAGATCGGGTGCCACTATCAGATTATATGTAACTACTTTTCATCTCTTCTAAATTCTGTCTGTTTCTTAAACTCATTGAACTAATTACAGAAGAGCAGTAACAGCCACGCTGCTCTAACATGAAGAAAAGTGAGCTGGAGCTGTCAGGAAATACATTTGACATCCTAACTTGGAAGAATGGGAACTCTGTGCTCCCTCTGTAGATATGAGGGGAAATATACCCATTAGTAAACCTAATTTATTTCATAAGCAGAGTTGACAGCATGATTCCATTTCAATATTTCCTGGCACTTTCCTTTTATGAGATTCTACTTTTAGTTGTCTACATCAGACGAACATGATTTGTTCAGACTGAAATAACCCAAGCTGAGCACTTGCTTCTACCAAGATTTTTTTTTATCTTTCAGTTTGTAGCCATAATTTTTATGCTATTGTAGCTATAAAACCATTATAAATAAAAACATATTCACATTAGGAAGGCATTGACTCAGATGGCAAAGACAGTATATGGTAAATGAGGAATTTTATCATGAAACCACAGAAATCTTGTGCTATAGAAAAGAGACAATTAGGTAAAGGAGGCAAAGAGCAAGATGTGATTTTTAAGCAGGAATCATTAAGGAATTCAAAGGTGGATGAGCTATAGATTGTGGAAAGAGGAAACAGGCATTAATTAGATATATCCAATTCCTATTTCTCAGAATACAACAGAATGTTTTTAGGGTTTGAAGTACTGAAGAAAAACTGTCTTTTGAGGCCAGCCTTCTCAGCAGCCTAGGGAGCTAAAGAAATTAAATAACAGATGTGCTTTATTTTTTTCAAAACTGAGGAAGCAAAAGAGAAATGAAGTGGATATTCTTCATTTACAGGAAAGTAAACTAAAAACCTCCCTATTACTGCTAAAGAAAATTTAGTACGCTCTACAGGGACAGTAACAAGGAGATCTCTGAATCTCTCTGTTGGCATATATGTCCTCTGGGGTGAGCATTTTTCCACAGAAGATGAATGTCTTACACAAGCAAAATAAGAAACCATCAAAAGTCATAAGAATTTTATGGGCTTTGTGAAAACTGGCTACTCTTGTTAGTACAATTTTTTAGAATAAAAGTGCTTCCATGCAGAGTCTGTTAAATTGACTTTAACGGTCTTTTAAAGGATTAGAGAACAGAGAATTCTTGTTGGGAGATATTATATGGGTCAATTTATTTGTGCAGTTTGTGTTAAAAAATTTTGCAATGTTTTGAACAGCACTTCAGCTGATCTCCAGTACGAGAACCTGAAATTAGCTAGCACAATGGAATCAATATTGAGCACTATTTAGTCTCTGAAAGAAATTCAGTCTGACAGAGAAGAGTAAGAGTAAGAGCAGTGTGAGGAAACAGAGACTCCAGCTGAAAAGCCGGGTACAGAAATTTCCTATAAAGCAGGAGAAATTAGTTGATGTCACCACAGCAAGAAAACCATAGTGACAGAATAAAATGTTATCCAGGTTCAGGAATACTTTATTATCACCACCTTGGGTCACTAAGCTTCACAAGCTATATCCATCAAGTGTGATACCAGTATATATACTCAGAGCTGAAGCTAGAAGGTGCAGTGCTTTAATGTACTAACGATGTACATTAAGACACCTGGGTTCAAAGTCAGTTTATGATAGGAACAAAATGAGTTTGTTGGTCTCAGCCTGCACTCTAGTGGACAAGAGCACATAAACCCAGTCCTGAGATGAGTCCCAAGAATTAGTTGGCCAAGACATGGTGAAATTCACCTTCTCTGAATGTTATTAAAATATGTTTGCTTTCTGTGCTATTCTGAAACACTGCAAGATGAGCAGCATCTCTTAAATACTGTGTTCAGTATTCTTGTCACCAGGATTTCAAAAATACAACAGAAGGTGAAACAATACAGTGGAAGTCAGTAAAGGCAATGAGATGTTTCCATGTTAAGGACAAAATGGAGATAAAATGACATACTGCCATAGCAGATACATATAGTGTTTATGACTAGGTAAAATACATGTCTATATTTACCTTTTTTCACCATACAAGACACTGAGAAATGAAAAAAAAAGACACAATAATAAGGAAAAAATATTTTCTTGATACTTAATTAACCTGTAAACTCATGTCTGAAAGACATCTTTGAGAAAGAGCTAAGTAGGACTTAAATAAAAGATAGTGCTGTTACATGAATAATAAGATTAACAAGGGTTATTTTAGATAGCATTAAAATGTATGAGGGATGTAAACTCTCATAATTCAAGTTATAAAACAAACATAAATTACCTAAAGCATGGGGAGAATATATACCTACAGATGTTTTACTTCTAGTGTATCCCATAGAATGTTTACACTCACGTCAGTGAGCCGGCAGTTGAATGCTGGACTCTCAGATTTGTGTAGTCTCTGGTATTTTCTATGCTTCCAAGATAAATTCCTTAGTGAAGCATTTGCAGAAATTAGCTGCAAAACATTGTCTGGGATTATGACCCCATTTCAGCTTATTGCCCTTTACATTATTTAACCTTTTATCAATCAAGAGAACAATACTGATACCCAGGCATTTAAAATTACAATGCCAATCATGTGCCAACTACAAAGGCAAAGTAAAAATTTTATTGAGTTATCCTGTCTTTTCAAAATTTTTAAAAATATCTAAAAATAATATTAGCTACCACTAGCTTAAAATTGACTATCATGTATTATATATATGTATATTATATTAACATATCTATAAAATATATTAAAGCCATTTTTTACAGTCTTGAGATCTGTCCTAGTATAAAATGACCTTTCCATTATTTTTTATCATGTCATCTACCTCACATATTTTCAGGAATGTTTGAACACTTCTACATTTTGCAAGCCCACATTTCATGATAATTTGAAGTTCAGTTTTTATCCAAATAAATTTCACCTTATGAAGTGTCTACTGTTTACCATGTTTAGAACACTATATTTCTAGATTTTTCATAATTAAAAAAGCAGTCTCTTTTTCAGTCTTTGAATGACAGAGCAGCCCCTGTGACATTATTCTGATTCCAAATATAGAGAATCACCAATTTTTGTCAAAAAATGACTTTGCTCTTAATTTTGCAAAAAACTGCAACTCCAGATATATAGAATCACAGAATATGCTGAGTTGGAGGAAGGGACTCACAAGGGTCACCGAGTCCAACAATCAGCCCTGCACAGGACCATCCCCAAGAGTCACACCATGTGCCTGAGAGTGTCATCCAAACGCTTCTTGAACTCTGTCAGGCTTGGTGCTGTGACCACTTGCCTTATAACAAGCATTAATTTCCACTGTCCCTTCAGTTACTATTATACTATTAGTTTTTCAAAGTTCGTCTTTCCATAGTGCTTTCAGAATTACCACTTCTGATTATTTTATTCCCAATCTGATAGTTAATGGTTTTCATAAAGGTTGAGCCAATAAATGTTAATGTGCAAATGTGAATTATCACTTACAGAAAAACATTTTTCTAGATTTTGCAGATAAAAAGTGAATTTTAACTACGTTTAAAAGTGAACTAAGTGAATTTGAAAGCCTCTAAAATCACAAGGCAAATAAAGTCCAGTCTTAACCTACTGGGAAAGGGAACTGACTCAAAATTTCTGCTTATGCAAAGACAGTAATATGCTTCCATGAGTAAATTCTTACTTCAAAACTATGTTTTTACAGAGTAGCTTGACAAGAATAATTTTCTTGAAGATAAAAAAAAAAGAAATGTTAAATGGGACCTAAATTTGTCAAGCATAACACAGAGGAACAAAACAGCTAAGACTCATATAACTTCAAAAGAATTTGAATTATGCAATTAAATTCAGACTTGTGGCATGAACTAAGATAATTACCAGGAAAATAGCAGCTTTTGCAGTCAATAACAGCCATTGGATTGAGTTTGTCAATTTTTCTGAGCTGACAAATGAAAGATGATAGCTGCTGAAATGAGCTGCAGATTATATAAGAACTACTATGGTCTGTAAGAGCTAATGCTTTTATTCTCAAAGCCTGAAGCTGTAAAAATATTAATAAAATCATCTCCATTTAGGTAGTTGTAGTGCACCAAGTATCCAGTCAAGAAAGGTTTCCTGATGAAGACAGTCTTTGTTTCCACTTGTCATCAAACACAGCTTTCTAAAAATGTTTTTCTGCTCTATTCTCCTGATAATTCAACAGCTGTAGGACCAAGAAAACCTTGTCAGAAGTACTGGCTGCTTGCACAGAATTTCTGTTGCACTCATGACCGCCTGCTGGCAAATACTAATGCACAGAACAAAAATAAGTAAGAGCTATAGCTCAAAATGGATAGTGCTGGAAATAGGATATAGCAAGTGTACTGATAAGGGCGAAATCCCACTCATAAAGGTGGTGCCTCACTGCTAGAGAACAAATAAATAAAAAACAGTATTTATGCTATGCAAGATCTTAATCTTTATTTGTGATCTTACAAAAGAGCTTAAAATCCTTTACTTTCTGCAGACCCGAGATCTGTGCATACTAAAGGAGGAACACACTGTAACCATGACTATATATTCCAGGGATATAAACTGCTGAATGACAGCTCAGGCTCAGCCAAAGCTGATCAAAGCCTCCGGAATTTTATCTCCCCAACTTCTGTGGGACCCCAGTGTGACAAGCTTATCTCTGTGATCCCAAATTTAGAATATGTCAGAATGTGTTAATCCTACATGTTTATTTTCACATTTGACAATATTTTTTTCAATTAAAATGGCAGGCAGGACCCAAGCTTTCAATTTGCTCACTTGTTTCCATCACTTGGAAAGTGTCATGGCACAGAGAGAAGTTCCAACTTTTGGATGTTACCTGTTGGCTGAAGTATTTTCATCTTCCCCCAGCTCTTCAAAAAGTTTCTGAATTAGTTTGCAGAGAAATATGAATACTAAAAAATCTTAGAACAAAAGTCTTAAAAAATATCATGAAAAGGAAATGAGAAGAACCCTAGTCTGTTACTATTTTTACACCTCATTATTTTGGAAAGTCATTGATTTGTTAATGCTATAATTGAACTGTCTTAGACATGGTACAGATTTGCCAGACTGGTCAGCTCTCCTGTACCCAAAGGTATAGTACAGTTTAGACAAGCAGGTCATCAGCCTGAGCAGTTAGGGGCTTACATCCAGGCACTTCTTCCCTACAGTTTTGGTTTAATTCAAAAAAGAGTAATGAAGTAAGAAAGACAAAGTTTCTTAAAAGGAAGAAAAGAACAGCTCAGATTCAACTTTGTACAGGCACCAAGGAACCTATTTATGAACACTGTAGTAGGAATACACACTTTCTCTTAAGGAAGACTTCAGAAAGGGCAAAAGGAAGATGGTGTAACTAACCAGCAGGGGAGGTAAGGTTGTTACAAGCCAAAATAGATCTTCAAAAATGCTGAAGTCATGTCCAAATGACACAAGAATAAAGAGGTACAAACTCTGGGAGGTTAAATGTGAAAACATAATAAGACAGACAAAAATCATCTGAATAATTGCTAACAAAGGAAGTGTAACTACTAATCTCTTTTGCTACAAAACACATCAGAAGCAGGAATTTTGCTAGAATCTCTAAGAGCAGTTCATTGTCAGGTCATAAAAGAGTACTCTGAGGTCATTGCAGAGAAGCTAAGTGAAGTCTTTGCACTGGTGTTCACTGTGGAAGGAACTGGGAAGATTCCAAAACCAGAACACTTCTTGGTGGGGGACTCATCTGAAGAACAGTCTGAAATTGAAACTACCATAGAAGAGATTATGGAATAAATAGATAAAGTGAAAATCACCAGGACTGTGTAGTATGCACTCCAGATTTCTAAAGGAACTGAAGGACAAAAGAGCTGAATTACTCACTGCAGGGTATAACCTATTGCTTAAAATTGCCTTGCTTCTGGAAAGCAGTAAATGTGACATCAGTTCTTTAAAAAGGTTCAAGGGAAAATCTGAGAAATGGTAGGAATCTAAGTCTGATGTGTACTGGGCAAGTTACTAGAAACTATGATAAGAAACAAAATTAGGGGACATCTGGGTGGATCTGATTTATATGGGTAGAGTTAGCATTCCATTGAGGAAAACACTGCTTTACAGTTCTGATAACTTTACAATTCTGATGAATTTTTCCAAGGAGCTGTAAAGGATATGGCTAATATGGGAATGATGATGATGATGATAATGTCAATACATTCTACTTTGATTTCCAAACTTGATTCAGGTTAGAATTAGGATTTATTAAACCCAGATGTCTACAGGGATGGTAAGACTAAGGGGAGAAAAAAAGACCACCAAGGCAGGACTTCAGGGGTGGCTTATAGGGAGCATATTATGTGAGGGCATCATAAGCATGTTCAGCCTGATCTGACATAAGCCTTGGGGTAAGACTAAGGAAAAGTTGTTTCAAAGGTGTGACTGTATGGCTCTTTTTCCCAAATGGAGGAAAAGGCCCAGGAAAGCAAAGACCTTGTACTGGTGAAAAGAGGCACCATTCACTGCGTTGTTATTTTCAGCGCATTCAGGATTTTGCCAATACAGTTAAAAGACCAAAGACTCCATAGTGACCTCCAGAGTGCAGGGTCTCATGAGCTGTTTGGGCTTGTCTTGACATGAGCTGATTTTAATTTGATTGGGTTGTGCGAGTGTGTGTGTGTGTGTGTGTGTGTGTGTGTGTGTGTGTGTGTGTGTGACAGCCATCTAGTAGTCAAGTGGGTATTGCCTAAGTGGGTTGAGTGTGATCCGTATATCACTTTATATGATGAAAGCCTAACTACCCTATTGTATCAGTGGCTTTTATGTTGAAAGGGCTGTAGGAGGCTGTGGGGAAGATTTCAGACTTTAGCAATGGAAAGGATGCTGGCTAGAGTAAGAAAACCCAAGGAGATACCAAATCAGAGGGAAAAAGATTCTCTCCTACTGTGAACATTAAACTCTTTCCATCAAAGAAAACAGGAAGCCAGTGACTCATAACACCTTCATTTCTTATGCAATCTTTTTAAAGACATGTCAATCAGTGTGGCAAAAGCATTAAGTCACATGAATGGCTGGAGAACTAGTCCTCTGAGGTAATCTGAGGCTGCCTACCAACTTGGGAAGTTGGCTGTAGTGGTCAAGTTTAAGGGACCATGCTTTGCATATGGAACACAACAATCTTCTCTCTGCATGAAGAATCAGAAACTTAGTCTTTGTTATTCTAATTTCATGAAGCCAACGGAGAAGATGCTCACATTTTCCTGTTAATTTTTGTCATTATTTAAAAGCTGTATAAATTAACAGAGAACAAAGAAATATGAAGTATGCAAGGAAAAAAACCCTCTTGCTAACACAAGTCTATATTGCCCTTAATTGCCACAAACTTCAGTGAAGTACAAACCCAGCATATGAAAAAAGTCTCAACTCAGACTTCTTTTCACCATGAATCCCTGTGGAATTCATAGTGGGTCTGGTGGCAAGAATTTTTAAAAGAATTCCAGTTTTAAATATATAACCACCTAATATGTTGGAACAGTAATTCTCCTTCCATTAAATTTAATGGGTACTTTTTAGATTTCATGTGTTTGTGACATTTTTGCAGGTTCATATTTCCTTTGTTGTCTTCATATTGCCACAGAGTCGCACCCCAGGGTACTTTATGAAACTGCAACTGATGTAAAAAACTTGACTAGTAGATTTTTGTGCCTCAAATATATGTTTCATGACATTTTAAATTATTTCTTGATGGAATCTACTTTGGTATTAGGCTGTAGTTCATTTCTGTTATGTGAAAACATATTTTTGCATTGGGTGCAGTACCAAATACACTGCTTTATGCACTGTCAGTAAAATGTTAAATGACATTATGACAGGTATCTAAAAATATAAGAGGAACATTTCTATTTTGGTAAACTGCCCAAATCTTCAATGCCAATAGAATTTTTAATGTTTCAGTGTGAAGATTACCAAAATGGAAATCATGCCTAAAAAACTTGCTTTATTTCTTTGAGGAAATGACAATAAAAGCAGACAAAAGTAAAGAAGCATGTATTATTCACTTGGATTTCAAGAAAACTTTTAATCTAGTACCAAATACATTATTAATGAATAAGGTAAGAAGGTAGGGAAGTAATACTCAACTGGACAGCAAGCTGGCTTGCTTACAAAGTCAAGGAATGACCACAATATGAAAGAAAGATGACACATGCAGAGAGCTTAGCATTAAACCCCCTTCTTCATCATACTAATGAACTGGACAACTGACAGGGCTTCAAGGTTTGAAGTGTCAGGAATACATGTAACAGCTCATCATGAACAGAAAGGAGGAAAATATAGTTCAAATTGAATGGGAAAAAAGTGGAAATATGTCTGCCATAGAAGTGAAAATTTAAAATGTGTAAAAGTAAGCATAAGGCTCTACTGAGTATGTCAAAGACCTATAAATCTTCAATACAAAGTTTAAAACATTGAGTAATTAGATAAATGTTAATATTAACTTATTTGGTAAAAATATAAAATACCATTAGACATTCAGTATCTGGCAGCAACTGGAAAGGACAAAAATGATGTGCAGAAGACAAAGAATGCTAAATCCAGACTCATAGTACACAGGAGTGTGGAAAGAATTGAAAACTAGAATACAAGCTTGAATTTGTCTCAGGAAGACAAAGATTAACACTTCTTTCCATCAGTTCTTTGTCTGTGCAGCGAAAGGGTCATTATGCCAGCAGACAGAGAATCACAGAATCAGCTAGGTTGGAAAAGACCTCTGAGACCATAGAGTCCAACCTATGATTTAACACCACCTTGTCAGCTACTCAGTGCCATGGTCTAGCTCACAAATAAACATTTAGCTGAAGTTGAAGCAAAGGAAGAAGTGATGCTACTTGAAGAGCTCACAGAAACACTAAGTCTGCTCTGAAAATGGAAAGCAGAAAGTGGCCAACTCTGTCCATAATCATGGACTGTTTGTGGATTCTTACATCTTTGCATCTGGGACTAATGCTTGTTCTCAGGCAGTTGTTTTTGTTGAACTGCACTAGATAATGGTCTTGGCTTCATTATTCTTACTTCAGTTACCTAAACTGGCCCCACTGTTTAAGTCCTGAGGTTCATCTGCCACGGCCGAGCGAGCTTGGACAGTGACAGGGAAGTCCTCAGGACTGGAACCTACAGCACCCGGCATTTCCCAGGAGGTCTCCCATCCAAGTACTAATCCGAGGCTGACCCTGCCGAGCTTCCGAGATCTGACGGGATCGGATGTCAGGGAGGCATTTAACTGCCTAAATGACAGTAAGGCAGAATAAAACCTGCAGCTCTCCAGATGCTCTAGCCTGCTTCTCATCTTCTAAAAATCAAGAGTCAATTCTGCACACACAAAACACATTCTGCACTCTTCATATTTCCTTTTCATTGATTTGAAGTCTGAAGATCAGAGATCTCAGTATTCTGCAGCCTCAAGCCAAGCTAACTGAAATCTAGAGGATGTAGAATGTGATGTTAGGGCTTGGCAGAGTTGCTTAATTGCCAGCCTCTATCAGAATAACATCTACCTGTACGGCAGACAAAATTCTGGAGAACTGTGGGTAGGGGCAGGGAAGGAAAAATAGAATCAATTCTTTCAAAAGAAAAGACAATCACATAAGGTCACTACCTTCCATTTCATGTGCAAGACCAGCTAGACCATGAAACAGACCCCTCCTTAATGGAGCAAAACAAAATGACACATATATGTTTCCCCAGTATTTTTAGGGCAGAGGTTAAATGAGGATAGTCATCTTAGCCCATTATTGGAAGGAATTCAAATACTAAGTGTGGCATAAGAGAATGAATAGAATAGAATAGGTTTGGGGGTTTTTTTCACAGTGAGTTCTAACCTTTAGTACATAGAGCAATACAGCTGTCTTCCTACTGATGTCAGATGCTTATGGAGAAAATAAGACTGAAAGCAGTGATTGTGGGGGATCCTTCCTGAGAGTTTTTTGTGCTGGAGATTAAGGTACTGAGAAGAAAATAAACCTTCTCCCTGTCCCATCTGAATCCTTCTCACAGCAAGGGGATGAACTACTCTTTGCCATGCTGACCTGTTCTGTGTTGGTCTTTGTAGTTCCTTTGTGTTATTAAACCTTTCTAAGTCAGTATGGAGAGTGTTCGTGGTTTTCCTTTAAGATTCTCTCAAATTAGCCTGTGGCTGTTCTTGCTTAATTCTTAGATATTTTTGTCATCTTACTGGGTGATGGTAATTCAAAGGTGCTGTCAAACTCTCTGATGAATCTTAGATCCATACTTCATATCTAATATTTTCATAAAGAATTTTTACTCAAAGGCACTCAGATATTCACCTTTGGATTTCCAGATTTTGTATCCACACATTAAGATGCAAATTATCCCTACTCTCCCTCCTCAAAGCAATCTCCTAACACTTCTTTTCATAATGTCAGGTTTTAACTTTAGAATGCTCAGTTTTGCAATACTAATAACCATTTTTGGTAGAATATGCAAAATAGAGAAGTCTGCTCTTAGCAGGACTGGCATCAGTGGTATTATTCCTACTCTTAGTAAGTACAATGATGAATACAAATAGGACCAATGCATTTGAAAATAGTTCCTTGGGATCCTGTTCTGGACAATTTTCCATTTAATTGTTTCTTTTACGAAGCTTTCAAGACATCCAGAAATTTTCTATAAGTATTTATAATAGATTGGAAGTATTTATAATAGGGGGTGGGGGAGGGGAAGAGGGGGGAGGGGAAGAGAGGGGAGGGGAAGGGAGGGGAAGGGAAAGGAGGGAAGGGGAAGGGAAAGGAGGGGAGGGGAAGGGAAAGGAGGGGAGGGGAAGGGAGGGGAGGGGAAGGGAAGGGAAGGAAGGGGAGGGGAGGAGGGGAGGGGAGGGGAGGGGAGGGGAGGGGAGGGGAGGGGAGGGGAGGGGAAGGGAAGGGAAGGGAGGGGAGGGGAAGGGAAGGGAAGAAAGGGGAAGGGAAGGGAAGAGGAGGAGGGGAGGGGAGGGGAGGGGAGGGGAGGGGAGGGGAGGGGAGGGGAGGGGAGGGGAGGGGAGGGGAGGGGAGGGGAGGGGAGGGGAAGGGAAGGGAAGGGAGGAGGGGAGGCGAGGGGAGGGGAGGGGAGGGGAGGGGAGGGGAGGGGAAGGGAAGAAAGGGGAAGGGAAGAAAGGGGAAGGGAAGGGAAGGGAAGGGAAGGGAAGGGAAGGGAAGGGAAGGGAAGGGAAGGGAAGGGAAGGGAAGGGAAGGGAAGGGAAGGGAAGGGAAGGGAAGGGAAGGGAAGGGAAGGGAAGGGAAGGGAAGGGAAGGGAAGGGAAGGGAAGGGAAGGGGAAGGGGAGGGGAGGGGAGGGGAGGGGAGGGGAGGGAGGGGAGGGGAGGGGAGGGGAAGGGAAGGGAGGGGAAGGGAAGGGAGGGGAAGGGAAGGGAGGGGAAGGGAAGGGAGGGGAGGGAAGGGAAGGGAAGGGAAGGGGGAAGGGAAGGGAAGGGAAGGGGAAGGGAAGGGAAGGGAAGGGAAGGGAAGGGAAGGGAAGGGAAGGGAAGGGAAGGGAAGGGAAGGGAAGGGAAGGGAAGGAAGGGAAGGGAAGGGAAGGGAAGGGAAGGGAAGGGAAGGGAAGGGAAGGGAAGGGAAGGGAAGGGAAGGGAAGGGAAGGGAAGGGAAGGGAAGGGAAGGGAAGGGAAGGGAAGGGAAGGGAAGGGAAGGGAGGGGAGGGGAGGGGAGGGGAGGGGAGGGGAGGGGAGGGGAGGGGAGGGGAGGGGAGGGGAGGGGAGGGGAGGGAAGGGAAGGGAAGGGAAGGGAAGGGAAGGGAAGGGAAGGGAAGGGAAGGGAAGGGAAGGGAAGGGAAGGGAAGGGAAGGGAAGGGAAGGGAAGGGAAGGGAAGGGAAGGGAAGGGAAGGGAAGGGAAGGGAAGGGAAGGGAAGGGAAGGGAAGGGAGGGGATGGGAGGGGAGGGGAGGGGAGGGGAGGGGAGGGGAGGGGAGGGGAGGGGAGGGGAGGGGAGGGGAGGGGAGGGGAGGGGAGGGGAGGGGGGTGGGGGGGGTGGGAGGGGGGGTGGGGTGGGGGGAGGGGTGGGGGGTGGGGGGAGGGGTGGGGGGAGGGGGGGGTGGGAGGGGGGGGTGGGGGGGGGGTGGGGGTGGGGGGGGGAGGGAGGGGAGGAGAGGAGGAGAGGAGAGGAGAGGGAGAGGAGAGGAGGAGAGGAGAGGAGAGGAGAGGAGAGGTGAGGTGAGGAGTGGTGTGGTGTGGTGAGTGGTGTGTGTGGAGGGAGAGGAGAGGAGAGGAGAGGAGAGGAGAGGAGAGGGGGAGGGGAGAGGGAGGGGAGAGGAGAGGGAGAGGAGAAAAGTAAACATCTCTGAATTTCTGCAGTGGTTTTAAAAGGATAGAATTGTGGGATGCAATAATACCACAAAGTATCTTTCCTTCCTGATTTTGTAAGATTGGAAGTGAATAATAAGAAATGGTAAAATTTAATAAAAACAGTCTTTTTTTAGTAAAATGCTTCCTTCTGGAAAGCAAGATGGTTAATGATGCAACAGTAAATGCTGAAGATACAGCTCGGCATACATTCTGTAATGGAAGTCATGTTGGGCTTGTAGTAGACCTTAGGCTGGCTGTTTAAGTACAGCTATACTTCACCTACAGGCTTGAATGCAAATTCAGTTTACTTAGAAATTTAACCAACTTTATTTCAAAATAAAGTTTCTCATAGGGAAAAAAAAACCTTTAAAACTTCTTACTTCTTACCATTACTCTCAAACTTATTTTAAAGGTGTCTTTTGAAAAGAAAAACTAACCTATTAATCTGAATGACAATTATTACTGTTCTCAAAATGAAACCACTTAAAGAACCTGGTTGTTCTTATGGAAAAGTTTAAAACTATTATACTTCAAATTAAGTTTGAAAGTATTGCATATTGAGTTGCCTTTTTCTTTTCTCCCATCGATTTTAATTACTAGTATATTTGCATGAAAATAGGATCTTTATTTCTTGAAAGCTCATCAGCTCCCGCTGCTCATTCTTCATTGAAGATATCACATGCAAAGGGTTAGATCTTCAGGTGAGGTAGAAGCAAGAGCAGATGTGCTCAGAAGAATGAAATTTTTTTATGCAAATACTATTTTTAATAAAACAGAAGTGGACAAAAAGTGAAAATACATGCTCTGAAAGCAAAATTCTGATATCTCTTCCAGGATATACAGATGTGTCTTCCAAAAAAAAAAGTAGTTTTGAATTTAAAAACTGAATACATGAAAATACAATATGAAACCCCAAAAACTTACTAGATCATTGTTTATTCCAACTGCCCTAATTTGATACTCATGCCCTTACTGCACAAGGAGACACAAGTCCAAGGCAGTCAGGTTCATTTAAACCCTCAAAATAAGACTTTGCCTGTAGAAAAGTTTCTAATTTTTGATGCTCCTTTCTGAAAAAATGGCTGATTTCTACCTTAAGAGAGGCATTCATATAGTAAAAACCACCAGTCAAATGCTCCTGTGAAGAAACCATGAGAAGGCAATACTGTCATGTTTGACAATAATTGCAACTACCCACAGCTTGCATGGGAAGCATCCTGAAGTTTCTTCCACTCTGGGCACCAGGCGCGTGATGGCAGCAAATGAGTTGTTATTCCAAAACTGCGCACAAAAGTTTGGCTGTGCAAATGTTTTGGAGTGACTGAAGGGCACTAATGATTGCCATGATCAGATCCCCCGTATAATATATGGGCAGTACTGCCTCTGTGATGAAAGGGGGCACCACTGGGTTGGGAAGGGAAGGGAAAGGGGCTGGGTTTATAATGAGTCCTACTAAGAAAAGTACAGCTCTGTCAAAGCTCCAAAAAGAGTATTTGCCTTCATTTCTTCTGGTACAGAAAATGCCACAGGGGCAGAGTGAAGGGCCAGACAGTATTTTACCTACAGCCAGGAAATATTGACAGTGCACTCGTGTACTCAGATTCAAATCTGCAAAACAAATGAATTGCTACTAATAAAAACAAAGCACAGAGTCCCTTTTACATTGTTTTATCCTGTTTAAAAGACAAACATTTGCACACTGCAAGCCTCAAATGGATAAATGCTACCATGAGAACTTATAAGCCATCTGCTAGTTTCCTAATGAAGCCAGTAACTATTATTGTTTACAGTTGAACACCGGGGGTCATGTGTATTTGCTGTAATGAAAGAATCAATGCATCACTGCAGATGCTAAAGGAGAACTTTTTTCCAGACGGCTAATTATAAATACAAAAATAGCAAATAAAAAAAAAATCTGTTCAATTCCATGGAGAAATAGTACTTGGCACAACAAATACAAAATGCAGCACCAGTCTGTTTTCTAGTAGTCTCCACTTGACAGGCTCAGCTTACAGAAACAAAATCACAAAAAGTTACTCTTCAATGCTTAACAAATAGCTGACCACCTATAGGTGCTTAGCCTCTAATTCTCTAACCTTTACAAACTCCTACTTTATTTAATAGTATTGTTTATCTGAATGTAATGATGAAGTGTGCATTAGCAGATATCTCTCTGTTGCTGTTTCACTCTGCATTTCTTGCTTGAAAAAGACACCATGATTTTTAAAAAATGAGTTTGGTTGAGTGATTAAAAATGTCCTGAAGTTTCTCAGATTTTTTTAAATGTTTGTTGAAGAGAAACTGATACACAGCAGTAATACAATTGATTTCTGGCTTATGATTTCATCACCCAAACAAAAAAAAAGACTTACAAAAATTGACAAAGTAATATTAATTCCAAACATTTAGCAAAACCCAAAAAATGATAATCCTTTGGACTTCTGTACATTATGGAATACTCAATTTCACTGACAATTAGCCATTAATTTTGAAATCTTTTTGATGGCCTTTATTTACTGTAAAAAAGTATCATAATTTCAGGACAGTTCCTACAACCTGTAAATCAAGAGAACTTACTTGCCCTTCTGAGTCGGAAACCTGCAAATGACTTCTCATTGCCTGGCTGATACCATCAGGGCCATGGCACAGCCTTCTTGCAGCTTGTGCTCTCCTCACGCCACCTGCAACATACACAGAGCTACATATCTATTATGTGGCTAAAGGGCTGACTAACATAGTGGTTAGATGGGTTGCAGTAAATGGGAAAGCTGTATTATTGTAGGCCAAATCAGTAAACCCATAGTAAAGAAAGGGAGCAAACAATATTCCTCTTTTACCATAATAAATACTTGTAGCAGGTTGTACTCGAGGCAGAAATAAAGCAAGCTGTCTGCAGGAGAAAACTGCTTCTTTTTAAATTTGGTCGTTATACTGTGGTGCTGGCCAGGGAGAGCTAACACTAGATAGCCCAGGCTGGGCAGAGTTCATTGGTGAGGTCAGAGAGCCCAGAGGAGCACCCCTATATAGATAGACCTGTTAAGTCTGTTGCTTGGGTACCCTGCTGCACCCTGACACTGAGGGTTCTGCATGTCAGCTATTCCCTGCTCCCAGCCTGCTGTGTCAGATGTGACTGACTGTGTGAAGTGCACAGCAGGGATTCCCAAGGAAATTTCCCACTGCAGCCCTTTGCTGTGGTCCCCTCTTTGTCTGATGGTCGCACACCTGTGGCCAGCACACTTGGGCAGACCTGTTGTGTGAACTGCCACACATATTCCTGAGGTATGCAGGTAGCACAAGCAAGTGACCTGAGATGCTGGGTTAAGAGAAGATGGAAGGGCCTGCTTAGTATCCAAAGCTTTGCTTTGCTTTGCTTTGCTTTGCTTTGCTTTGCTTTGCTTTGCTTTGCTTTGCTTTGGCAGACCTGGCTGAACCCTGCCAGAGAAAATCAGTACAAAGAGCTGAGTGACTGATGTACAGAAGAGGATGAAGAGAATAATTGTTCTGGTTTCAGCTGGGATAGAGTTAGTTTTCTACCTAGTATCTGATACAGTGCTGTATTTTGGGTTTAGGTAGAAAATGATGTTGATAGCACATTGATGTTTTAGTTGTTGCTAAGCAGTGTTTACTAAGCCATGGAATTTTCAGCTTCTCACCCCACCCCACCACTGAGCAGGCTGGAGGGGCACAAGAAGCAGGGAGGGGACACAGCTGGGACAGCTGACTCAAACTAGCCAAAGAGATATGGCATCATGCTCAGTATATAAACTAGGGGGAAAGCTGAACAAGGGTGGGACACAGCTGGGACAGCTGACTCAAACTAGCCAAAGAGATATGGCATCATGCTCAGTATATAAACTAGGGGGAAAGCTGAACAAGGGTCACTGTTCAAGAACTGGCTGCACATCAGTCAGGATGAGGTGAACAATTGCATTGGTCATCACTTGTTTTGTATGTTATTATCATCATGATTATTATTTTGCCTCCATTTTCTGTCCTATTAACTGTCCTTATTTCAACCCATACATTTAATTTTTTCCCCTCAGTTCTCTCTCCTGTCCCAGTGCCAGGGGGTTGGTGAATGAGCATGTGTTGTGTTATCTGCCTGCTGGATTAGACCATGACACTCCATTTGACACCCAACAAGGGTCACAAAGGGCTGTGATAATGACAGATCTGACCAAAGCATGTTAAAACAAACTCATTATAAGCATTTGTGGAATTGTTTAATAGTTGTTTGTCACAGTGTTAACTTGTTTCCTCTCAGAGCTGTTGTGCTTGTTCTCAGGGTTGAGTTATGTAACACTTTATTTGCTATGTATGTTCCCTGTTGGGCTGTTTATGACCTGTGGGGATTGGATTAAGGGTATCATTTTGTTGTACTTTGTAACATTGGCTTATGATACGATAAAATTACTGGCCATGAGACTAATCTGGTATTTATACTCAGCATTACCGCCATCTCAATACTTTGGGAGCCATCTCTCAAAAACTATTAATTATTAATAATTAGACTCTTAACCTTTTCTCCTCAGAGAGCCAATCTATGGGAGACACAAGACACGCTTTCCCTTTCTCCTTTAACTTCTCCTTCTCCTCCAGCATAGTTACAACAGCTCTTGAAAATTGTGAATATCCTTGGGATGTTCAAACCAGTGTGTTCCTGTTGATATGTCTCCTATTCCTAAATGTGTTTCAGATCTTGTTTAAACAACCATTTAAGAATACCACCCAGAGATTTCCCCTAAGGCTGGGTAGTTAGGACTTGAAGCGTGTGGGGGATAGTATGAGCAAGTACCCAGGACAGAAAGTCACAACTTGTTTCAGTCCAGTGTTTCAGAACTTCACTCCTGAACAAGTGGAGGATCCAGAAAAATTAGTAAAATATTTGGAAAAATATGCCATCACCCTGGCCATTCCAGAGACACAAATCACCACAATGTGCTGGGGGCTGGCCCAGGCACAGGGGCTGGCCCAGACCCTGTTCAACACTACTCAGTGCTGTCTGGGGGAAAAGAAAGTGTCTGGGTCTGATGAGAAAGTGACAGGTATTGCAGCTATTCCAACTGCAGTGACTGGCACAGCAGATGAATCAGAGAACCAGCCCATGCCAGTATCAGTTGCCCAATACACAAGAAGAAATGCTGGAAGCAAAAGTCAACTCAACTAAAGTAAAGGAAGAAAGAAAATCTTCCCTTACTAAGGGAAGAAGTGCATCAAGCAGACTACTCCAAAGCAGGGCCATCAGGAGAACAGGAGAAAGAAGAGGCAGAACCCGTAACATGGGTGAGAACCCATCCCTGAGAGTGATGTGAGACATGCATCTCATCAAAAAAGATTTCAGCCATCATCCACGTGAGCACATTGTCATCTGACAACTCTGCTGCTGGGATAATAGGGCCAGTAGTTTGGAATTAGAGGGTAAGAAAGCCAAATGGCTAGGATCCTTTTCTAGGGAAGAGGGCATTGACAATTCAGTAGGAAAACAGGCACAAGTCCTCAGCCTCTGAGGTATCCCTTCAAGGAAGGTGTTATATGTCACCCAGGGAAACGGAGAAAGGTATCCAGTACCTGAGGGCATTAGCCATGTTGGAGGTGATTCATGATGACCTGAACAATGAGCAGTTCTATGAGGGTTGGTTTCTTGTAGCCTCGTTATGCTGTGTGCTGAAGGAATCTGCAACGATATGGAATCTCCTGGTCCTGGATTATTAGCCCATTAACCTAGGAGAAATGTGTGCTCTATGCTCACCCCGACCATGTGGTCTCTGAGAGCCCCCCAGAAAGGACACACAGGGACCACCAGCGAAGGCAGGAACAAAGAGGAAGTTTAATCAGGGGTACAGGTTTATATGGACTTTGGAGGGATACAAACTCACCAATAAGGGACAAGGGGGGGAGTCTGAATTTGTGCCAATAGGAGTAAGGGGATTTACATTCAATGGGAGAGGGTTTCAGGTAACATGAGGTCACTGTCCTTGTCCCAGCCCCCTGGCCTGGCAGGGGCTCATTGGAAGAAGACAGTGACTATGCAGTTTTTGCATTCAGTACATTCAAACCACATCAAAAACATCAGTTATTAAAGCATTCTCAGTGGCTGGTGTATTTTCTTCATCAGCCCATTTCTCACATGACATTCACCAAGCCGTGTATTGAGAATGCATTGCTACACAGTGACCCAAAGGCACAGATGAAGTCAAGTGCACATGACCCATGTAGAGGGTTTATACAGAGCACAACATGATGGTATGCTGACTCATTGCCAGTAATGACCTAGAAAGACAGAGAGGGACACACAGAGGGTGAATTGGCTGGCCAACTCCAGCAATATGAAGAAAGTTCTCTGCCTCATTATGGGCCTGTGTCTCACCTGTGGAGAAACCACCTGAGAAACCGTCACTGGAGTCCCAGCAATTCAAAGAGGGTATGTTCTACTCCCCACCTGTATGGAGCAGTATCTAACTGTTAACACTAAGAATTCCTCTGCTCAAAAGAGAGGGTACAGTGGATACACATCATAGTTACCCTGTGGTTTTATCTGTGTGAACATGGAGAGGACATGAGGAACTGGGATGAAAAATCAACCTCAACCATAGAGGGACAGGTATGTGAGTTGCAAGAGTGCTCAGTATATACACTAGGGAGAAAGCCGGCCAGAGGCCTCTGCTCATCGATCAGTGGGTGGTGAGCAATCGCATTGTACATCACTTGCTTTGTATATTCTAATTTTCCTCCTTCTACTATTATTATTACTATTCCTTTCTTTTCTGTCCTATTAAACTGTTTTTATCTCAAACCATGAATTTTACTTTTTTCCCATCAGTTCTCTCCCATCCGAGTGGTAGGGTGGCAGTGAGCAGACAGCTATATAGTGTTCAGCTGCCTGCCCAGGTAAACCATGAAGATAGTTGAGTTATTTACTCTGACAATGCTTCCATCTTTGTGGACTTAAGTGAATAACTTAATTTATATGCCTTAATTCTCTGTTTCATAATGTGTCTGAAATAATGCTTTCTTCCTCAAACCATAGACAAGTGTGTATGAATGTACTCGCTTCTCCAAATTACAGGGGAGCTAGTTGCAAGAATTAATTAGTTAATGTTTGCATAGTGCTTTGAAGGCAGAAAGCACTCTATAAATGCTAATTATTAAATCAAATGTTTATCTGACTTTATTACTAAACCACTAATAAAATGTTACATAGTTGTTGCAGGTTGGAAAAAGCACTTTTACTGTCTAAAAGATATAAAGGTTTTAATTAGCAAATGTTTTGAAAGTACTTTGCCAAGGAAAAAAAATGCTAACTGTTAATACAGGCTTTCCCTAATGAAAATGGCTACAAAATATTAACTCCTGGATGCTACTGTAACTTCTGCATATATTATCTAAAGTTTTGTCCCATGGCAACAACATTTTTATTTGAAGCACAATTTTTGTAATATTGATGAAAAAAATTGTGCTTATGTTTGTCAAATAAATGTTTAGATTCAGCAAGAGATTAAAGACATCATTCTTAGCAGAGAATAGCAAAACCTAATGTATTGTCAAATTATACATATATACACTTACCATATTTTTGCTATCCAACTTTAAATCGTATTTTGCTAAGTTTCCAAGCTGCTGCTGATTTACAGGGCTCAGACCTTCCAAATGCTGTACTGTACTTGTACATTTTTCCACACATGATCTTCAAATCTAAGCATGCAAACACATTTGAAACTTTTATGCGTAGGCAGTTAGGCAGTATGAAAGACTGAATTCTGAAAGTGCCTCAAGCCTTCTGAAACACTGTGGATCTCTAGCTTTGCATAGTTTGATCCTGCCAGAAGAAACCTTTTATTCACCTGTTTGTGCCACTTGGTTTCCCTTCTGGATATAATAATATAAACCTGTATATAATAAGAACATGTTGATTTATTGAATATAATAATTAATGTATTAACATAACTGGTTCTGGCTCACCCCCTTTCTACATGCATTTTAGACATAAACTTGCTTTCAGAGGAAGAGGAGGAGGAGGAAGAGTAGTATTTCAAAATTATACAATGGTAATCAGTATTTCTCAAGTGCCTGGGCTAGCAGTTTGAAAAGTTTGAAAGTAGATCATTATATATATAATACCTGTTGTAATTTCTGTCTGTGGCTGTAGAAAATAAGAATCATAGAATCATAGAATCAGTTGGGTTGGACAAGACCTCCGCAATCATCAAGTCCAACCCTTGGTCCAACTCCAGTCCATTTACTAGATCATGACACTCAGTGACATGTCCAATCTCAGTTTAAAAACCTCCAGGGATGGTGAATCCACCACCTCTCTGGGCAGACCATTCCAATGCCTGATTACTCTCTCTGGAAAGAATTTTTTTCTGATCTCCAACTTAAATTTCCCCTGGCAGAGCTTGAGCCCGTGCCCCCTTGTCCTATTGCTGAGTGCCTGGGAGAAGAGACCAACCCCCACCTGGCTAGAACTTCCCTTCAGGTAGTTATAGACAGTGATGAGGTCACCTCTAAGCCTCCTCTTCTCCAGGCTAAACAACCCCAGCTCCCTCAGCCTCTCCCCACAGGACTTGTGCTCCAGTCCCTTCACCAGCCTTGTTGCTCTTCTCTGGACTCGCTCCAGCACCTCAATATCCTTTCTGAACTGAGGAGCCCAGAACTGAACACAATACTCAAGGTGTGGCCTCACCAACGCAGAGTACAGGGGAAGGATCACTTCTCTGGTCCTGCTGGCCATGCTGTTTTTGAAAGAAAACTCTAGCCATAAGAAAAGTCCCGCTAGTCTGCTTTGCTGAGAGAGGAGCAATGTGCCAGCATTGTCCCTGCCTGAAACCAGGCTGATGGGAGGAGGAGGAGGATGCAGCCAGCCAGGCGCACTCAGTGGAGCAATGCAGCCTGGCTGCTGAGGCAGAGGCTGCCCATCTCCACAGCCCACAAGATAAAACACCTCCTGCTGTCTCTAGTGCTCCCAGCAGGAAGGAGAGGTCCAGGTGTTGCTCCCACAGAAACAAAAAGGTCTGCTGCTTTCCAATGTCACAGATGGGTGGCTCCAAAAGGTCCCCCTCAAACAGCCCTGGGAGAGGCAGTAGGATGTCTTCATTAATTTGAGCTATAAATCACAACTTCATATGGCAGAAAAATGTCCAGAATATGCTACAGTAATGGGTTTTGTCCATTTCTGTGATCTTATTATAGCTTTTCAGGCAGATGCAGAGTCAGAGCAGCAGCAGGAGTGCTAAACCTTCATCACCACATTGATTTGTCAAGCTGTCCCTGAAAGAAAGATGACTGAGATTTTTCGGAAAGGAGGCAGGGGTCAGGGCTGGGGACAGGAAGGACCATCTAGGAATAGATGGGGAATGAAAAGTATTCTGTAGACTTGTCAAAATGTTAAAGGGGTCCTTAGCAGAAGAAGCTCCAGACTACTGACTTTCTGTAATCCCAGGGGGTTTTAATGTGTTTTCTTGGTTGCAAATTCACTTTATAAAACAAAATTATTGTATCTTTACAAGATAATTCTAGACTAACTAATAAACAGTCCAAATAATTTTGTAGTTAGTCAAAAATTACACATTGTGAAATGAGGTGTCAATGACATAAAGTAGTAACAGTAGAGCTGAAGTAAGGTCTTAATGATTTTTTTGTTGCTATCTTAATTAGTCATTACTTTTAAAAAATTATAGGAAATTGTGTGGCCTTTTTGAAGAAAGTTTATGGATATTATGATAAATGGATGGTATTCAGATTATTCTAAAAATTTGTGAAAAAATAAAAATAATCCCTTTTTAAAATTTTGAATGCTACATTAATTAAATCAAAATGGAAGGGTATAAACAAATTCTTGTTTGAAAAACCTTCAAATGTATATCAGCTTCCACAGAGTAATTCTGATGACATCAGAGCTCAAAAAGACAGGTCTACTTTGAGACCTGTATTTTGACTTTGTGTAGTTTATCTTTTCACGTTCTGATATCACAAGTGGTATTAATCCATTTATGGATGACAACAACAGAATTAGACATAATGCAGAAAAAAATCAGACATGCCAAGAAATACTTCTCTCTTGTAGATGGGGAAAAAGCACATTAAGTGTTAATAGGTTATGCTAATAAAATACTTTCTAGTTTGGCAGTAAATTGTGAAAAATCAGGTCATAGCACTGAGACAGGCATTACAGCTTTGGAATATGATTCCAAAAGTAAATGATATGTGTTTCAATAGAAAAAAAAAATCATGTTATCTGAGAAACAAATATGCAGGTTATCAGTAGAGAAGGGTGGCCTTAGTCCTGGAAACCCCTTTGAGAAGAAGAGCTTCAGTCACAGTAGCAATCCTTGGATGCAAGCCCCAGTGAGTTGCTGTAACAGCAGTTAACCCAATCCATGGCAAAAATAATGTGGAAACTGTAGCAGAGGTGGAGAGATGCTACGTATCACTATTTGGCAGTATTTGACTATTTCACTATTTGACTGTTGATAGAGTGTTAGTTCTATTTCTGATATTTCAAACAGAAGAAAGATCTCCTTTAATTGGACCCGAGTCAGATGAGAGAAATGAAAATTATCAAGTGACAGGGAAGTGAGCTTTAGAGTGAAAACTTAGGAAAGAGGAGATTAAAAGGCTATTTGATTGTATTAGTTACAGTTGCAAAATAGAAATAATAATTTCCGCATGTTCAAGATGAGATTTACACACATCTGATAAAATACAAGAATGAAGAATTCTGACGTGGAAATGCTATAGCTATGCTTAATTCTGGTATATAGAAAGCACTCAAATTAAAATCTAGTATCTGAAGATGATGCAAAACCTCCCTGCTTTACTTGCTCGCTTCAATTAAAAACTCAACAGTTACTACCATTCAGTTTTTTGGGTTTCCTGAAATCATTTGAAGGCAACCCTAAAATTCTTCTATTTGGTTTGGTATTCCATTATCCTTGCTTAGTTTGGCAATGTCGTTTTCTTCCTGCCTGCTTTGGGTTTGCTTTAAAGAAAGTCTGCTCCTGCAACTTGTTGCAAAACAATTTCCTTATTCAGGTACACAATAAAACTATAAATAGGCCTAACTACATATTGGAACAATCTCACATTTCAGAAATCATGTGCAACTATCCATGTAGATTATACTCCAGTGCTGCTCAGGAAAAGCAAAGCTTTGCAGATATTAAGAAGCCCTGTCATACGCTGGAATTGACACTGTTTACCCTATACCCAGGCTGGATGTCATTTGGAATATTGGATCAGGTTAAGAATTTAAATCATTGGACTAGCAGAACTTCACTTAGTGCTGCAAAAGTATCAACTGTTGGGTACAGCAGCAGAGAAAACAAAGTTTTGACATGTTCATTATGCTTTGCCTTTCATCCATTATAGTTTGCCTTTGGTTTTGGTTGGGTTTTGTTGGGGGTTTTTGTTTGTGGGGTTTGGTTTTTTTTCTATTTCTCAGTTTTCTGAAGGTCCTTTAGTTCTGTATTTGACATGGTTTCAAAAATATGACATCACAAGACATCATTATTATTCTGTTATGATGGTCTGGTATATTTAAACTTATGAATCCTCTGTAAATAAAGTGAAAGGTTATGAAAAAGAATTTTAGCTCTGCAGTCTGGTTTTGGTTTTTTTTATTTTACTTTGATTTGGAAATGTCATGGTTCACTTCAAGCTCACCAGAGTGAGTTTAATGGATTAGAATATATTATTGAAATGAGACTGCTGGGGAAGTATATTCCACAGATGTGGAATACTGTGAAGGGAGATTAAACTCCAGTGCATTAAAAGGCAGTGTACCACTACTTTTTCTTTCTTGCCTTACAGAATAAAGGGCAGGAGTAGCACTACAAGTTCACTACAGCAGAGAAGTTTTATCTATATTTATCTTTTCTTCATTAATGCTGATACATCAAAAACTATCTCTTAAATACAGAAAAGCATTACTCTTTCACGTGGCATTATGGACACAAAACATGCATACATGTGCTTTTGAAATTTTTTTAATGTTCTTTTTTTATGATTTTTTTTTCTGAAACATGATTTCCTTTAAGGATTTGATTCAAGACAACTTCTTTTCATGAACAACTCATTATTTTCTTCTCGCTGCCTCCCATGAAAACCATCTACAACCTTAAAAATTTGTATTTAATTTGACAGCTCTTTGCTTTCACTTAACAGCATCTCAGCAGCTGTGATCAGTACTGTTACATGTAACTTTAGAACAGGCACACTGCTTGCAGAGGTGTCAACAGCCCTCAACCTCCAGTTGCTGCTTCCTAGAGTCACAGAATATCCTGTGTTGGAAGAGACCCACAGGGATCATCAAGTCCAACTCCTGGCACTGCAGAGGACAACCCCAAGAATCCCACTGTGTGTATGAATCTTGGTTTAAGGATATGGGGCAAAACTAGATGGAAGCTGTAGAACAACCTACCCTGATTCCACTACATTTTGAAGACACATTCCACTTTATTTCCTTGCTGTGGAAGGTCTAATTCTGCAATCTAAAAAAAAAAAAAATAAAATTCCCCAACTTCTTGTTTCTGTGTTCCTGGAGTGGGAAGTATGCTGCTGCATAAGTCTATCTTCTTCCACATTTATGTTTGGGGAAAAAAGGTACCAATGTTAAGTGAGCAGAGAGTTTCTGAACTGGTGTTTGAAAATGCCATTTTTCTTCTTTGTATCCAAAACCCCACTTCTACTTGTTTCAGATGCTGAAGGTGGCATATTGAGTTGTACAGTCATGTATTAATGCTTCCACAGAAGAACCAAGGTCTTTTGTGAGTGATGGTGTCCACAGTACCACAGACAGCTGCAGAGACTGCAGTTTTGAGGCAGTTTCTCGCTTGTTCTGATTGCCTAGTGAGACTGAAGAGAAAGCAGCACCAATTTCAAACATCCAGCTGCTTGCTTCCAAAGGCACCTCTGGCCAACAGTTTGAGAAGTCACTTTGCATGTAGCAGTTTCTTTGGTTTGGTATGTTTGAATTATGTGGCAAGCTTTTGTGCCCTTTAAAGATGTGGAGAAGTGGGCAAACATGAATCTCATGGAATCTGCAAAGAGAAAAACAATGTGCTCCGCCTGGGAGGGAATAAAACCTCATACACCACTACACGCTCCAGGCCCAGGTGATCCTTGGTGATATGAGGCCATTGAGGTAGGTGATCCTTGTTCTCTATTCAGCACTGGTGAGGCCACACCTGGCACACAGCGTCCAATTCTGGGCCTCCTTGTACAAGAGACCAGCAAAGGGCCACACAAGGATTATTAAAGGAACGGGAGCACCTCACATATGAGTAAAAGTTGAGAGAGGTGGGACTGCTGGGCCTAGAGAAGGCTCGGTTCTATCTCATGAATGTATATAAATACCTGAAGGGAGAGTGCAAAAATTAGAGAGTGAGGCTCTTTTCAGTGTGCTCAGTGACAGGACCATTGGGCACACAGACAATGAGGTTCCCTTTGAACACCAGGAAACCCCTTTTTCCTGTGCAGGTGACCAAGCAGTGGAGACGGTTGCCCTGAGAGGCTGAGGAATCTTCATTCTTGGAAATACTAAAAAAAAAATAAAAATGCCTGGACATCATCCTGGGCAATTGTCTCTAGGTGGTTCTGTGTAACCAAGGGGGTTGAACAAGATGACCTCCAGACAACACCATTCCAATCGCAATCATCCCGTGATTCTGTGATTTCTTCGGTATAAGCATCAACTATATATCCTTTTGCTTTATTTGTACACCTTTAGAGAACAGCTGATTATCAGCAACAGCTGTGACATTTCATACTCCAAAGATATTACGCATTATTTAAATTATTTAAATTTTGCAGATTTTGCCTGGATTCATTATGTATTTTTTAAATTATTGGTCAGTGTAATTTTTTTATGCTGTTTGAAGTTGTTCTTAGTGGATTTAATTTATGAACACACAAGTACAGCTAACTACAATTTATGCTGTTGTATTGTTTTTACACCAAGAAATTCAAAAGAGAGAACTGCTGAAATATTGTCATGTGTCTTATATGTGGACACAACCATTTCATAACACATGCTTGACCATATGGAATTAATAACTTTTATACACATTTTACCTGGTAATAAGATACCAAAGGAATTTTTGTATGAATTATAATCTTTTTCTTGTGATAAGAAAGCTTATCCAAAGTATTCCTGAGACCTCATATTGAAATAATAAAAATGACACAATTCAGTTCAATAACTTCAGCTCAGGAGCTGAAAAGCACCCGACACTCTAATCCCTATCCTATTTCATTTACGTATGTTTTACTCCATCATGTCACTTAACACAATTCTTCTTTTTTAAGTCCACTACAAAGTGGACATAATAGTCCCATGCTGTGTTCTTTAAATTGTTTCAATCCTGCAAAAAGTGAAAACATTGGGATTCTCAGTTTTGGACAACCATACTAGAATGAAAATTGCCATGGAATGATCCATACAATTCAGCAACATCTCTAGCAGTCTAGAAGTGATAAATCTTGGTATTGTTACATCAGTCCCTTTTTTGGTATAAATTTGCAGTTTCAGATTTTATTTTTGCAGCACGGTTTTTAGTTTCACTTAGCAATTAGATAGGATTGAGGTTACTTTGTTGTTGGCCAGGCCAAACATCAAAGTACTTTGTATTCATGCAAAGGAAAAGAGGGAAAGTAGAGATGAAAAGCAGGTAAAGGAAAAAAGAAGAATTTTTTTCATATTATAGTTTGGCAAGTTCATACTTCTTTGCATTGGAAATAAGACTTTTCATTTGTTAGAAGAAAGGTTCCCTGAGCCTCTCCATCACTCAGAGGATCTTTTTTTCTTTTGTAGTGCAGGTGTTAAATACCCTATTAGTCCAGTCTACTTAATTCACTGCACAGTGTTTCTGAAAGTATACAGATGATACACAGGAGAAATGTACTTCAGGATGTTGTTGCTAAAACGTTACTTTTTGCATTTCATCTGTTGCCCTCCTTAGATACCACATAGGAGACCTACACAAAGTGCTTTCTTCTGGCTGTGGTGGAAACACTCCTTGTACCAGTAGAGAGGGACTGTTAAAAGCATTAGCTCTGTATACCTGTGGACTTGAATATTACTTGATGGAGTATGTTAGGTACTTGAAGAAATTAATTGCTGTTCACCACCAAAGAGCTGTTATTGAGCTCCATTCTTCCCTCCCTGCCAATGAGCAGAAACTTGCTATGGCTGGCTTGCTTTTTCCTTACACATGGCCAAAAGAGAAGATCAAGCTCTTGGGAACCTTCTTGGCTACCAGGCATGCTTTGACATTTTTCAAAGGCATTATACAGCTGTGAGTAGACACTGTCATTCCACAGATATGATGAAACATAGGAAACTTATGTACAAGTATCAGAAATACACAAGAAACACAGTGAGGCTGTTTCTGTGGAAGATATAATACCAAGACTGCATCAAGAATGTTTTGGCAATATGAGTCAGAGGCTAAACTGAACCTCATCAGTTCCTAGGGGGTTTGGAACAGCCAAAATTCTCCATCTTCTTTTTTCTTGGGCCACAGAAATTTCAGCAGTATGAATCAGAATTAACAGAACTCAGTGATAAGTCAGTTTAATGAGTGGTTTGGGGTGAGTCTGAGAAGATTTTACCAGGAAAATGTTACATTTCCACAGTTAGGCTTGAGGTACAGCTCATACCACATCATTTGCATTCTAAACTTTCCACTTCTTACTCTAAACTTCTAATCTGACTAACAATTAGTTAAAATTATTCTGTGTGCTTACTTGGAGAATTACAGGATTTGAGTTATGTCTGCAAGTACTCAAAACATGTAATTGCTCATTACTTTCTCTATACATGCCTGAAAGGAAAAAATAGCCAAAACTCTGGAAAAAAAAAAGTAAAAAAAAAAAAAGCAAGCTAGTATATATTCATTTGAAGCAGAACCTGGTAAGGTCTTTTTCCCCTGATACTCTGGGAAGTCTTTGTAGAACAGCCTAAGCAGCAAGCTGTCTAACTGAATTTAAGTGGAGAGAGCAGGCTTTGAAATAACAAGAAAAGCTGAATAAGCATAAAATTATCTGGCTCCATTGATTCTGCAGAGCTTCATCATAAATTCAACCAGAAACAATATTATTCAAAGATCTTTGACTCTCAGATGTATACATGTATCAGAAGCTGACAACAGTGAAAGTAGCACTGCTCCACCTTTCCTCCCTCAAGCATGTATACTGTTTACAGGACATTAAAAACCTTTCTAAAACTAAAAAAATCTCAGTGCATCAGGGAGTCATATTTATTGATGTAGGGCTTTTTTCTTTGCAAACACAGCTCTCAGATGAAATTCACTGTTGTTAAACAAACAAATATTTATAATGCTGAAAATACTGATTATTTTTTAGAGTTCTATTGTAGCTACATGTGATGGAAGTCAGATGGTTTAAATGTTTAAAAAACCCCAATATAATCAACACCTATTTTCAAACATTTTCATCAGATGTTCCCAGAAATTAATTCTGTCATCATACTTCATAGTTCACTTTGCACTGAAATTCTGTGTGAAAGCAGTGGAGACTCAACTATGTGGATTTTCAGAGGGACAGGTGCAGGTCCTGCTTCAGAGCTGTGGACAGTGCAAGTTAGAGCTGTAACAGCTGTGAATTTAATCAGAGACAACACTCTAGTGGATCATCAAGTTAAGAGAGTCTCTCATTAGGGAAGGACAAGGTACAAAGATGTCTTCGTTGATCACAGGCAGTCCCAGCAACAGCTTTACTGTGAAAGAAGAAGCAAGCAGGGAGTATCAGAAGATGAACTACATTAGTAAAGACTGGAGTAGGGTATGTTATGTGACAGGATACAAGCATAGGGCTTTGAAGACCCCCTTTCTGGATAGAGCCACTTCCACACTTGTGTTCTGAATTTTCACATAGTCATTTTTTCTTCTGCTAGCTGACACAAAATTGTTATGAGTCTAATTTCCTTTAACTCAATCCTTTATGTACTACTTAAAACAGGAATTTCTTTGGGCTGGTTAAACACGCATATGCAAAGCAAAAGAGAGGAACAATTAGCTCCTATTTGTTGATTACAGCTTGTTATTTATCATACTTGCTGATAGATACTTAAGTCATGCCATAGTCACATTGTTCAGTGCTTTTGGGCACCTCCTTCATGTGCACCCTTCTGTGTTTTGAATAAAGCATACTCACATCTTCTGAACTACCCTGTCTTACGCAAATAAGACAAACAATCTGTGGTATGTGCTGTCAGCTGACAATGTCAGCACAACACGCTGGGCAGGTTGTCAATTGAGATGTACGAGGTATACTTGAAAAACTCCTTTTAGTTAGAACTTAGAGCATATTTCAGGCTAAAAAGAATCATTATGAATATCTGTTCTGCCTTCCTTTATTAGACATATGAAAAACTATTTAAGGGTAGTGGAAGAAATTCTTTCTATCAGTCCAAATCACGAAAGAACAAAAAAATCAAGAGGATAATTGGATTCCATTTTGTACAATAGCAATCCTTCAAAAAGCTGTATGTTCTCACTGGTAGTATTAAAGGTCTATTTACACAAATAATATCTATTGTTGTCTGACTTCAAATACTGTCATTTCTAAGTAGTCCAAAACTGGCAGTCTGGACTGTAGACTCAAATTATGGATGTAAACACAGTGAAGTACTCAAACAATGGAAATTAGAGGATTGAGAGAGCCTAACACCATGCAGCAGTTTAAGTGTAAGCACATCTGTACAGAGACACTCAAGCATATGCATAAAATGTAGACAATTATGCAATGATCTTAGTGTATTAATTTCCAAAAATTTAAGAACTTCAATTTCCATCTATTTGTGCAAGTTAAATTTTTTATATTTTTTCATAAGACGTTTTACCTTGGTAGAAATGGTTATAAATCAGATCCACATCCATGTGGATCTCATCTGAGCAATAATCAAAGATGTGGGTCTGGCTGCCTTGGTGGAACTAAGTATTACTTCAGGTGCCATAACTACCTCCAGAGAAAGCATGGGCATGAATGATGTTTCAGTTTTGTCTTGGTATTACACATTTTCTGGTCTGATGCTTTCCTTTGTGTAGATTATTTAGAGACTAGGAGTACAGGAATGCTGCTTTATAACAGGCCTGCTTTTTCAGGATGAAAAAGGCTGTATTGTTATAAAAGCTACTTTTTATTGCCAAGTGTAAGTAACTGGCAGTTGGTTTCAGGAAGAAAAGTATATCCTCTACAGCTTTTTATCAACTTACATAATGAAATGTCTTATTGATAACACAAACTGAACTTTAGAAGGGAAAAGGAAATCCAGTTTATCCTGTCACACAACTGCCACATGTACTTTCTCACTGTAAGATGTCACATATAGACAAGTTTGTAAAATTGAGTAGATTATTTAAAAGGACATAAATGTAAATGCTTAGTAAAAGCAATTTTTTTACAATGATGGAAAACAAGACTGGTCTTTATAAACCAATCAGCTCATTGAAACTTGACATTCTCAATGCATGAAAATAAATGCATCTGTCACTTTAATAGGCAATGATCCTGTTGCAGTCCAGTGGCTGAACTCTTATGGATATCCAGAAGTTAGGACAGCTCAGTTGGTTTCTCCACCATTAACTACCAGGACCTTTCTTCATGTATGAAGTTTCACTCCACATTACCGTAATAAAACAGATATCACAATAAAATCTTCAAGAGTCTGGAGGAGGGAGACATATGGGTCATTTGGAGACAGTATTACAGAATAAAGTAAGTAGAATGACTAAAATAATAAAGGTCTTAGCTGTACTAGATTGACAACTAGCTAAATTAAAATCCTATCTTGCTTGTACTTTTTTCTATTTAGGAGCAGATCCAACAGTAGGACTTAGATAGCTGTAAATTAGTTACTACAATGCCTGTCAGATATGCGGCCTCTGAAGCAGAATCCAAAAGCTTGTTATGCACTGACCAAGTCCAGTACTTAATAAGTGTAAATTGTCTCAGAAGAATTATTTGCAGAGCTGAATGTTAGACAGCTATCACAGAGTAGATAAACAGATTTTATTAAAAAAAAAAAAAAAGGACAGCTCTGAGTCTCAGACTTCCTCTCCCAGGAAAATTTTGTTACCTAAAACCAGTAACTTTACATGAAAAGAAATAAAACATTCTAGAGCAGAGGGACTTGGGTTACTTATGAATCCTAGCTGCTAAACTAAAGAGTCACATTCCCTCATGGATGCTCTACTTCTGGTGCCAGATCTTGGGAATCAGATACACATGCAAATTAATAGAGCTCATTAAGTTACCTTCTATCAGCTGAACCATGGTAAACAGGCTGGGGTACCCTTCTTCTGTGGCAAATGCGAGACAAATATACAGTAACTCACACCTGGTTTCTATACTTAATGCGATTTAGCCGCCTGCTTTTGAGGCCACGATGGTTCAGGGCACATGTGGTATTGCACGTATTCTCCACTGGTTCTTCTGTTAAAAGAAGAAACAAAACACAAAACCACAACCAACAAACATACGTACAAATCCAAAACTAAAGACACTAAGTTTAGGTACTTCGAAGTTAAAGAAGAGTTTAAAATTTAAAAAAAAAAGTGAACCCAAGTACTTTAAACGTGAAGGTCCTTTTTGGGAACCCTTGAGCCTTACTGGAGTTTTTAGCCAGAGTTCCTAAGGTGTAAAGCGAGGTTAGCGCGACCCGAAGGGCAGGGGAGGGAACTCGGCACGGAGGCAGTGGCCGAGCTGCTGTTCCCGGGCGCGTTCCCCAAGCCCTCGGGCAGGACATGCCCCGCGACAGTGGCTGCCCAGACGATGGGGGCCGCAGCAAGCTGTGACAAAGGCCGAGACGCCGCGGTGCCCGCGGGGCGGAGGCGGCTGCGGGGACGAGACCGGAGCGGCCGGCCCCTATCCCCTGCCCCCAGGCCGGCCGAGCCCCGGGCAGGGCTCGATGGAGCAGACGGGCCGGTCCCGCCGTCCCGCCCTGCCCGCCGCACTTTCCCGTGTCGGTCCCGCAGCCAGGCCTGCCCCGCCCGGCCCGGCGGGCAGCGCGGCCAGGGTTAACCCTGAGGAATGCGGCGAGAGGAATGTGCATGCAGATGAGATGGATGCTAATCTCATGCTAATGAGCGGCGGCCGCGGCCGCCCGGGGCTCAGCCGGGCTCCCCGCGCCCAGACGGCAGCTGGGCTCGGCCGGCAGCCCTGCCCCGGCCGCCCGGGCACGGCGCTCTGAGCCCCGGCACAGGCTCCGCTGCGCTCCCGCCAGCCCCGCTCCCGGCCCCTGCCCCTGCCCCTGCCCCGGGGCTTTCCCGCTCCCCCAGCTTGCTTTCTGTCCCTATGGAGCAGCTATCCCCGCCACCCGACCATGCCTGGGAAAGCGGGGAATAGGCAGCTCCCCTTACCCGATGGCTGGGAGGAGGCGAGAGATTACGACGGCAAAGTCTTCTACATCGATCACAACACGAAGCGGACCAGCTGGATAGACCCCCGGGACAGGTGGGTGTTCGGCAGGGCGGCGGCGAGGCCCGGGCGGGAGTGGGCTCGGAGCGGGGCAGCCCCGGGCCGGGGGGCAGGAGGAGCCCCTGCCTGCGAGCGGGCACGCCGTGCCCTCCTTCCCACGGCACGGGTACAGCCTGTTCCTAAGCCCGGTGCGTGAGATGGTGTAGGGGCGGAGGGGAGGAGGAGGGGGGCAAGCCCGTAGAGCTCGTCCCGGAGTGGCCGGGGCGTTTGAGGAGTTCCCGACAGGTACCAAAGTTTGCGAGTCCTTCCCAAACTGGAGGCGCTGGGTCCTCGCCCTCCCTCTCCGCCGGGCGCCGCGGAGCTCGGCCACCTCCCTCCTTCCCTCCCGGCTGGCGGAGCATCTCGGACGCCTCGCCCCGCTGTGCCCCCGGTCCCCGGCCCTGTGCCGGGCTGCCGGAGGCCTCGTGTGGTCACTAGGCCTCAGCGAGCCCAAAGCCGCACGCTGCCCGCAGCCCGATCCCGGAGCGTTTGCTGCCCTTCCCGGGGCTGAGCTCTGAAAACCTGTGGTTGTGCTTCCAAGCGAAGGACCCGGCGCGCCGGCTGCTCACCCTGGAGCTCCCAGGGCAGGGCTGCCAGCTAGGCGGGGATGCTGCTCTTGGGCTCGGTTTCAGTGCCGTTTGTAATAGCAGAAGTACGGGCGCACAAGACAGCTAGTGTAAAACATCTGTTTTGTCGAAAGTGGTGCCAGAAAGTAATTAAACCCCAAAATTTTGGGCGTATTACGAAAAACAGTGTTGCTATTGAAAACAGTGCAGTCTAATTATAAAAAAAGTTTTAAAAGGCATTATAAATTTATGGAACAAACAGCAGTGAATTATAAATGAAGGGCTTGGTTTATATTTCTCAGGTGAAGTTAGAAAAGGTAGTTGTCATGAAGCTTGCTGGCTGTAAGTGGCATAGGGACAAAAGTTTTGACAAGCGGCATGTGCAGTGTAAGGCCTTCTGCTCTGTCCTACTTGCTATAACAGCAAATTCCAGTAGTGACAAACTTAAATTCCTCTGTATTTCAAAACATGTTAATTACCTCGTAAATATTAGTGAGGTGATAAGACGTACAGGACAATGTTATTTATTACACTTGGCCTTCTCAGGTGATTATTTTTTGTAACTCAGGCAGTATGAAACTTCTGGATTTACAGTCTCTAGAAATAGTGGATATGAAGTTTTGTTTAGTTTTAGACCTTTAATTTGTGTTTTCAAAGTAGAATAGAAGATGGCATGATTGAGGTAAAGCAAAATTGTGACATTGGAGTGCACTTGTTATAACACTGCCTCATGAGTATACTCCTAATTTAATTTTTGTGCCACATTCTCTAGTCCTGAAAAGTTCAAGAGTATTTATATTTGATGGTAAAATTTGAGTCTTCACTCTCATTAATAGACTAGACAGCAAGTAAATAACGTTTGTGTGTTTGCCATCCTGTAGGGATAGGATAAATATTGTTTCATTAGTATCTTACAGGTGAAAGACAAATTAACTCCTGAGACTTTACTTCCTTGGCTCTCATTACAGCTTATAAAGACCTTTCAGAAGAGTAGTGTTTGAAATAATTGTTAACCTGTGTCAGTCATGCAAAACAAACAAAAAGAGGAATTTTGCTTGAGAGAATCCATGCTTTAGTACATGGCTCAACTGTGAAGCTGAACTGCCTGTACAGAAGAGAAACTGATAAACCCATTTAATTAAACTTGCAGTAATTGTAATTACAATATCCCTGTTTGGAATGTGTATTTATATTGGTGACCTGTTTTGGAAAAATGAATAATAAATGCATGAAAGCCCTGTGATGGCTTTGCTCTGTATTCTATTTTATCTTTCAGGTATTTAGAGAATATACATTTGGAAACCATACAGGACATAATTAGAACTTGCTGTCAGAAAATTTGAAAAGTGATTTTACAAGTTTATCAATAAAATAAAATATGGATTTGTGCTGTTTCAAAAACGTATCTTAAATTGTCAAAATGAAGGTAATGGATTCCACAGAAGGACTGAAAACATGTTCCCTTGCCTGATGATACTTTAGGACTTTTTTTCTCTAGGTATTTTCTCTGCTGGAGATGATAAAGTTTTCATGATGTACTTGTGGAATGTCAGTACCTGGGCTCCTAAAATCTTTCACTGGTAAACCAGGTGTAGAATAGATAAGTTTTTATGGACAATATTCCTTCTGATGTTGTTGCACTGCATTCCCTGGAGGGTTACTTAGAAAAGTCATCCTTCATGTTTTAAAATAATTTTTATCCTCTTTGAGTTAGAAGATACCAAAGACTAGTGCTGTGAGACATTAGCCATGTGTTTGTGGGCTGCCAGGTGTATTTGAGCACACTTAGGAACCTCTTTGTTACTGGTTTAAAATAATCATATCTAGAAATAAGTTGACAGTTGAAAATGCCGTATTTCAAATCTTTGTGGAAAATTCTCTGTTGTGATTGTAAGTTTTTTCTTAATATAGCGGTGCTTTTTCTCATTTTCTTTTCCAGGCTGTTTTGATAGTATATGTATTTGCTACTGTTTAGATGGTGCATGTCTGGTAATATAATTATAGCCTTGTGTACAGCTGTGAAAAACCTCTCATCAGCTTCAAGATCGGGGCTCAGTTTCCAGTTTTGCCCACTTCATTTATCTGAGTAATCCCATTGACAATAGAGAATCTCACACTTTCGAGGACAAGAGTGACTTGGCTTGTTGAGGTTTCGGACTGTTGTGGAAACTCAGGGGTTTTCAATGTTTTGCACTATTCAACAGTGACTTTTCTCTCCAAACCCTTAGAATACTGTGCTGAATTGTTTTGAAGACTGATGGCTCAAAAGAGAGGGCACTTTAAGATATAAAGTGTGAGAAAGAGAAACATAAAAGCAAGAATGTGAGAGTTGTAGTAACGTTTTCACTCACTTAATATATAGATGTGATTTCTTTGTTCATGACTCCTTCATGCTATAGCAAACTGAGAACTTGCTGGTCTTGACAATTCTTCTGAAACCGGTTTATTGTAAGAAGGGATATAGCCCCAAAATATCAATTGTATCCTGCTACTACTTGACAAAGTTATAAAAATACAACTATGGACTAAAGAGGATGAGCCATATGAAAAGGGGAGAAAGGGTTAGAGGAATTCATACTTTTGGGATTTTTAAGTTCCCTTGAAACTCTTGGTAAGGTATTGATGCGTTTTTCTTCTTCTGATAGACTATTAAGAGGTGCTTGGGATTGGACAGAAATTTGAAAAGGAAATTTTTTTCCATCATTCAGCACATTTTAAGTAGGCTTTATGTTTGTTGTGTTCCTTAGTGGAACCAGCAGAGTATAACACTAAGAAGGAATGGAATGAGAGATGGGAGTCTCAATACCCTGAGGTTTTCAGCAGTTGGATGATGCTTGGTATTGTTACCATGAATGCAGAGCTTCTCATGTCTTGGTTTCTTTGTAGTAGACAATCCCATGCCCACTGCTGATGACCACTGCCTCAAAACAGATGATTTTTTTTTATAGTTTGCCTAAAATGAGTTCTACATCACAAAGTCTCAAGCTGCAAGTGATCTTTATTTATATGGTTATCTGCACTCGTGTCCCACTTCTGTCAGTGGTAAGGACTGAACTGCTCTGAAAGCAAAGCTGTGCTTTCTTTCTGTCCTCATTTTGCTTTCCACTGAGGAGAAAGATCTGTTTAAAATCTATTTGTACATTTGAAATAGTTCATAGTATACTTTTGCTAGTGTGTCTGGAGTACTTGCTGACTATAGAATGCAGAAAGTTCTTGAGAAACATCAGATGTGCAGAAACGAGAACTTTAAGAGATTGTGAAAGAGTTTTCTGTGTGAATAGGGAATGCAGTTTCCATTGCTGCTTTCATCTTTTGGGGAGGTGAAAACACTGCAATTTTTAGCATGGGATTCAGTAACTTGTGCAAGATTTGTCTGAATTAGACCATTTAAACAGTTTGTCTTTTTCCCTTGGAAAAGAAGGGTACTTTGTTCCTTAACTTCTCACTGGAACTTGGTTTCTCTTGTCCTATGAACAGCAGAGATTGAATAGTGAATATACTGAGATTGAAGTTATTTGAGGAGTGGGACTTTCGTCCTGTCTCTTTCCTGGCACTCCTGTAGCTTAGGGGTGTGTGGTAGAAGACTTCCAGTCATAGCAGAGGTAGGAGGCATGTAAGACACTGAGCTGGTAAAGGTTAAAGGTTGCAAATAAGAAGCAAGGAGAAAAGGAATAGCATGGTGAGAGGCATCATCAGAGGTTGGAAAATACATTTGGATTGATTCTTTCTTCCACACAAGTAAACTGTGCTGTGACAGGTGAGTAAAGTAATAAGTGTTAATTATTACATTTTGAAAGGGGTGGATCTTAATTCTGTTTTAAGTGCAAACCTCAACATTTCTGATGTAAGGTACCTGATAAATCCCTTCTTTAGGCTACTACTTGCTAAGAATGAATTTAATGGCAAACCAGCACTGAAAGGTTTCTTGTCTCATTCTCTTTCTATTTTTCTTTCTCTTGTTTGTTGGTAACTGAGGAGGGAATGGGGCTTTTATATTTTTGATGGCATGGAGCTGCTAAATGATTGGTTCAACATACCTTATGACACTTGAACCTTAGTAAGAAATAGTTACCTGCCTCTTTTGAAAAATCAGTAGAGAATCATTTGATGACACTCTAAGGCGTGCAGCTTGCAATAATCCTATAGAGAGATGGGACAAGAATTTTTCTCCCCAAGCACTTTTTTCTTCCCTGTTTCATCCTGAAGTGTCGTTTGCTGGTTTTTTATTCCTAATTCCACATTATTTGTCCCTGCATCCTTGTCTACTCAGGAATGTGCATGTGCCCTGTGAAACTGTCTGGTATCTCATTCTCTTTTCAGTGACAGGTTGGGGACTGCTTTTACTTAATTGATGTATATTTATTCAAAATAAACCTGTGATGCAAGTACTGAACGGGTCAATGAGAGACTGGCTGTTTCTGAAGTTCTGACACCTTCATTTGTTTATCCAGTGTAAAGTAGAATTCTAATATTGCAAAGCTAATACAGCAGTGATAGCATCAGACAGTGTTAAAATACATAGTGATTGTGCGTGGGAGGGTTTCAACCAGTCTGTCGTTTGCTTGGGGCTGTGAGTTGTTGATTTTAGCATTAGTGAAAACGGCTGTGGTAACTCTGAGATAATGCTTTTATTCTTTATTTCTCTGGGACTGATAGAGCTGCACTGTATCTTTCGTCTCAGATCATGTGCAATTACCAAGTCAGGAAATGCTGCAGAGTATTTGCTTATGTGTGCAAAGTATGTGCTGCTGGTTACAGCCAAGGACTGTGACCTGGTATGTAAAGTGGGGCAAGTGGTCTAGACTGTGGTTTATCCAGACCTGTGTCTGAAGTACTTGCCTATTAGAGCTATTTCAATTAAAACCTATCTTGACTTACAATATAGTGTTACAGTAATTGTCATGCACAACATAAGCTTTAATGAGAAGCTGTACACGTGAAGGAAAATAGATCATTGCTGAAATGAATGGAACTGAGCTGTTTGCTAGATATGTTGTCTTACTATAGTATGGTTTAACAAGGGAAGACTTCAGAACTCTGTTTTCTGAGAAGGGTAACTGAGTCTACTTTGGAGTAATGGTGAGTTAAATTTTCATTTTTACAGGCAAGGGTCAATATATAGATCAAATAGGAAAAATTATTTACAACCTCAGAGATCTGTACTGGTTACATTAGTAATTCTTGGTTTTTTTCCCAGTTAAATAACTTGCATCCAACTCTTTGGTTATAATTCTGTGCTTTGAACATGAAATTAAGGTTATTAGAATAAAATAAGAGGATTTCTCTACTTCCTGATGTTTGTAAAGACAAGTTGATTTTGGGAAATGGGTTTTGGTTTGGCATTCTTACTACTTTTTTCTTTTTTGCCTAAAAAACCCCCTTACAGGTATTTGAGATTTAACAATTTTTACATCACACAAATGACTGAAAACTGAAATACTGTGCATGGAGGTAACGGAAAAGATTGAAAATGGACAAACATATTTACATTCAATAATATTTCCATAGTGATACACTTTCAGAATGGCATGAATAGAAATGATGCTAAGATTCCACAACTGTTATGCTATGGTGTATAAGTTCTAATGAATTTACAGTAACCTGGAAGGGAAGTGGAGAAGGGTTGCAGAGAGAGGCAGTGCAGCCCACTGAGTTCGGACTGTCACGGTTCTGTTTACTTGTCCTTCTTCTGCCACCAAACCAACCCCAGGAGATGATTTGACTGAAATTAAACTTCTTGTTTTAGGGTTGTTTTCCAGCAGAATCAGCTCGTTGTGTCACTGAATAGATAAATACTAGTGCTAGTGTGAGGCAGGAGGCAAGTCCAGAGCAGGGAGCAAAAGAGGAAAAGAGTGCTGTAGAAATCAAGATGCAGATCAATCCTAGTGTCCATGGAACTGTTGTCTTAGGTGTCCGTTTCTCTTTTTGGGTGTCTCCATTGTTTTTCTTGTGCATGTCTTTGTGTTCACCTTTGCTGTGAACCAGTTGTACAACTGTTACAGATGTTTTTGATCCTAAATATGTTTTCTGTCACCAAGAAACCTTTATGATGCTACAGACTTTTTTACTGACTTTTTAAATGTTTGTTGCTGTGAAGCTTTTGTTGAAGAGAAATTCTGTCACATTGCACAATTGCAGAATTAGAATCTGTTTTTTTGGGATTGTGCTGCTGTGTACAATATGTTTATGAATAGCTAATTTCTGCTCTGCATGAAAGTAGATAAGAAATTCTTTGGTGCATTTTGTTCCTGGTTATTCATAAAATGTGTTTTATGCTCTGCTGCAAAGTGCCTCACCAGAATGATGGTGTAATTCAAAATTTGGAATGTTTTTTTTGTGTGAAGCAAACTGGAGCCATTTGTCTTCATGCATTTGAAGTTGTCATCTGTATGGACAAATTGACTTGCCCCTTATTTGGAAGGAGCAGCTGGTGGCTGAAAAGGGAAGTTGTACAGTAGTTATGGTTTGGGTTTTTTGTGTTTCTTGAGTAATTTATAGGGTTTTGCTTTGTGGTTGTAGAGTTTGGGTCTTTTTAAATAGCACGTGTTGTATTGGGTGTTGCTGAATACTATTGGTCTTCACACTGACTTTTTGTGTGCAGAACTGCTAATTACGGTGAAGTTCTTACCTGATGAAGTCAACCTCTGGCTCTTGTTTTTAAAAAAGCTTCTTGGGGGAGAGATTGCTTCCCCCCTTTGTTTAAGTGTATTTTTTTAGGGGCTAATTTGCTTTTGGAGTGTTTTTGTTTGTTAGGACTTCTAGGCTAGAGGCAGTCTGTCAGTGTATTCTGTCAACTGAAACAATCATTTGCATCTAATAGAACAAGATCAGATGCTGTCCTTTGAAGTTGGATACTGTTTGTACTTGAAGAAAGGCAACTTTATCCATCAACTGTGAATACATATTGTATTCAAAGTAATTATTTGGGTGGGTAAAGACATAGTGTCTCCGGGACAGCAAACTCTAATTTCTGCATCCTCCTGCTGTGTGCTGTACCTGTGTTGGACCTGCTTTGAAAGGTCTGTGCTGTTTTTCTCAATTCATGAAGTAAAACTTTAATCTTTATTTGAAAAACAAAAAGAACAACCATACTGGGCTGCCTTCCATAATATGCTGTTTGTTCTGGTAATCAGGCTTTTGGTGTCCAGAAATACCGTTATTTTTTATACTTTTGGTATGGAGGAAAAGATCTAGAAGAATCTGTTTAGACTAAACGCTGCATGGGCACTCTATTAGCAACTTTCTTGTGTTTTTAGCAAAGGAATAGTACTTTATGCACCTATTTTTTTCTTTCTCAATTACTTTCAAGTGCTAAACTGTAGTCTTGTCCAGATAGGCTTATCTTATGATTTCCAGATCTAACCCGTGAAGAATTCAATGCCTGGCCCTTCCCTCTAAGAGCTTACTTCCCTCATGGATTTGGGAGTGTCTGAGAAAGATATATCTGGTTTTAATCATGTGGCAGATGAACTTTTGATAAAATCTGTGAATTGTGTACAAGTACATTGTGCCATATGGCAGAAAGTATGCCCAGTGCATGATGAGTGGTGCCTGCCTTTGGCTGTGTGGCAGCCATATGTCTTGGTAGCTTCTTGTCAAGATGGGTTTGACCAAAGCACAGGTGTCCCCTGTCGTGTAACTGCATGGCAGTGTTCTTACTGGGATCACACGGTGGGGGAACAGTTGTGGTCTCCTCTGCCTCTCGCTCTCTAGGACACTTCTGGACAGTGTGATTTGCCAACATGTAGCATCTAATGGACTTTGCTTCTATGAAATAGTCTGTGATTGCTATTACTTATGAAGCTTCTTTGACCTTTAATTAATCTTTGGTGGGTTTGTAAGAGGTGCTTGTGATACCAAATTTTCCTGTGAGCTCAGTGACATTTGTGTTCCATAGAGTATCCACCACTCAAGTGTAGTTGTACTTCTGTTGTTATATGTGTGTGTTACTGAGGGTGTGCTTTAAATTTTAAAACATTTTGGCTGTCCTGAGTTGCACTGTGAATACTCAGGTCTTGTATACATTGTTTCTTGGTACAGCACCAAATAATGTGCTTTCATTTTTTAATTATTTCTGAGTAGGCATGGCAAACATCCTGTGAGAAACTCACAAGGCTTCAGAAGTTTAGGAGCTTAGTAGCTTATTTTATGTAGGAGGTGTCTCAGTAGGTATATATTAACACATGACTTGTGTTATTAATTTATTGTTAAAACTGTGACAGAAGTCAGGTCATGGTTCTGCCTAAGGGCTATATGGGACTTAATTATGCTTTTTGTGTACTCTTGGGAATGTACTTCCAAGTGTACCTAAGCTCACTGTCCATCCAAATCTGATCCCCATATTCTCAAGACCTCTACAATGTATATTCAGTGTAGTCATATGTCATAAAAAAGGAAATCAAGTCCTTTTCGGTTCATTGAGCCTGGACCTACTACCAGAGGACAGTGTGAGAAGCACCTGCATACGATGTGAGCAGGTGAACAATTTGCTGTGTCTGGTGGCAGAGCTAAAGGAAGAGGTCGATAGGCTCAGAAACATAAGGGAGAGTGAAAGGGAAATTGACTGGTGGAGTCACACCCTTTCCACTCCTAAGGAAGCCCAGCAGGAGGTGGTGAAGCCCAGCCCCTCCTGCCATCAGGCAGACAGAACAGACCATAGGGATGGGACCGAATGGAAACAGGTGCCTGGTCGTAGAGGCAAAAACACCCCCTCTCGACCCCTTTCACCTGCCAGGGTGCCCTTAAAAAACAGGTATATGGCTCTGGACTCGGACAGTCTGTTGGGGGACAGTCAGGAGGAGGATCTGTCTACAAGGTCTTCTGGTTACCCCCAGTCTACCGGATGGGTTACAACTACAGGTAAGAGGAAAAAGAGAAGGGTTGTTGTAATCGGTGACTCCCTTCTGAGGGGAACTGAGGGCCCTATATGTTGGCCAGACCCGTCCCACAGGGAAGTTTGCTGCCTTCCTGGGGCCAGGGTGAGGGATATTACCAACAGACTTCCTAAACTTATCCAACCCTCAGACTATTACCCACTGTTGGTTATCCAGGTTGGAAGTGATGACATTAATAAGAGGAGTACTAGAGTAATTAAAAAAGATTTCAAGGCACTGACCCGATCTCTTCAGGGGACAGAAGCACAGGTAGTAATTGCCTCAGTTCCTGTGCTAGCTGGGATGAATGAGGAGAGGTTTAGGAAAGCTCAGCTTACCAATAGGTGGCTTAGGGCATGGTGCCATCATCAAAATTTTGGGTTTTTTGATCATGGCGCAAACTCTGTGTTGCCCAGTCTTGTCAAAGCAGATGGGCTCCATTTATCTAGGAAGGGAAAAAGAACTGTAGCCCATAAGTTGGCAGGGTTAGTTAGGAGGGCTTTAAACTAGGTTTGAAGGGGCAAGGGATGGCAAGTGGGCTCTCCAGAGATAGGCCTAAGGGCATAGAGCCCGAGTTGAGAATGAAATCAATGGCCCAGCTGAAGTGCATGTACACCAATGCACGCAGTATGGGAAACGAACAAGAGGAGCTGGAAGCCATAGTGCAGCAGGAAAACTATGACATAGTTGCTGTCACAGAAACGTGGTGGGATGAATCACATGACAGGAGTGCTGCTATGGGGGGCTACAAGCTCTTCAGAAAGGACAGGCAGGGAAGGAGAGGTGGAGGGGTGGCTTTATATGTTAGAGAGTCTCTTGACTCTGTTGAAGTTGAGGTCAGCAGTGACAAGGTTGAGTGCCTGTGGGCCAGAATCAGGGGCAAGGCCAACAAGGCTGACACCCTTGTGGGTGTCTGTTACAGACCGCCCAACCGGGATGATGAAGGAGATGAATTGTTCTACAAGCAGCTGGCAGATGTCTCAAAATCTCCAGCCCTTGTTCTTATGGGTGACTTTAACCTGCCAGATATCTGCTGGGAGCTTCATACTGCAGAGAAGAGGCAGTCAAGGAGGTTCTTGGAGTGTATAGAGGACAATTTACTTCATCAACTGGTAAATGAGCCTACCAGGGGTAAGGCCCTGCTAGACCTACTGTTTACAAACAGAGAGGGGCTGGTAGATGATGTAGTGGTTGGAGGCCTCCTGGGGCATAGTGACCATGAAATAATAGAATTTTCAGTCCTCAGGGATGTAAGGAGAGCCACCATTAAAACCTCTACCTTGGACTTTTGGAGAGCAGATTTTGGCCTATTCAAAGAACTGATTCAGAGCATACCCTGGGAAACAACCCTTAAAGGCAAGGGGGTCCAGGAGGGATGGACATGTTTTAAGAGGGAGATTTTGAATGCACAGCAACAGGCTATACCAGTGTGCCGAAAGGTCAGCCGGAGGGGAAGACGGCCAGCTTGGTTAAATAGGGAGATTCTTCAAGAAATCAGGGATAAAAAGAAAGTTTACAGACTATGAAAAACAGGGCTGGCTACTTATGAAGAATTTCCAGATAGAGCTAGGTCATGCAGGAAAAAAATTAGGGAGAGAAAAGTGGAATTTGAAGTAAATTTGGCTATTTCAGTTAGGGATAACAAAAAGTCCTTTTATAAATACATTAATAACAAAAGGAGGGGCAAGGAAAACCTCCATTCTCTGTTGGACTTGGAGGGAAATATAGTTAAGGAAGATGAGGAGAAGGCTGAGGTACTTAACACCTACTTTGCCTCAGTTTTCACCAGTAGGACAGGTGGCCCTCAAGACAACTGGCCTCTGGAGCTGGTAGACAGGGAGAGGGAGCTGAATAGGCCTCCTGTATTCCAGGAGGAAATAGTGACCGACTTACTGAGCCAGCTGGATCCTAACAAGTCTGTGGGACCAGATGGGATCCATCCCAGGGTGATGAGGGAGCTGGCAGAAGAGCTTGCTAAACCACTCTCCATCATCTTCCAACAGTCCTGGCTCTCTGGGGAGGTCTCAGATGATTGGAGGTTGGCCAATGTCACCCCAATCCACAAAAAGGGCTGCAAGCAGGACCCTGGCAACTAGAGGCCTGTCAGCCTGACCTCCATGCCTGGCAGGGTTATGGAGCAGTTCATCCTGAGGGCAATCACACAGCACCTTCAGGGTGGACAAGGGATTAGACCCAGCCAGCATGGGTTTAGGAGGGGCAGGTCCGGTCTGACCAACCTGATCTCTTTTTACGATTAGGTGACCCACCTGGTGGATGAGGGGAAGGCTGTGGTTGTGGTCTATCTGGACTTCAGCAAGGCCTTTGACACTGTCTCCCATAATATACTCCTGGAAAAGCTGGTAGCCCATGGCCTGGACAAGTGTACCCTCTCCTGGATTAAGAGCTGGCTGGAGGGTTGGGCTCAGAGAGTGCTGGTGAACGGAGCTGCATCCAGCTGGTGGCCAGTCACCAGTGATGTTCCCCAGGGGTCTGTGTTGGGTCCAGTCCTGTTTAACATCTTTATTGATGATTTAGATGAGGGGATTGAGTCCATCATCAGCAAATTTGCTGATGACACCAAGCTGGAAGGGAGTGTTGATCTGCTGGAAGGCAGGAGGGCTCTGCAGAGGGATCGGGATAGACTTGAGAGATGGGCTGATTCCAGTGGGATGAAGTTCAATAAGGCCAAGTGCCAGGTCCTGCACTTTGGCCACAACAACCCCCTGCAGCACTACAGGCTGGGCACAGAGTGGCTGGAGAGCAGCCAGGCAGAAAGGGACCTTGGAGTACTAATTGACAGGAAGCTCAACATGAGCCAACAGTGTGCCCAGGTGGCCAAGAAGGCCAATGGGATCCTGTCCTGTATCAAAAATAGCGTGACCAGCAGGACCAGAGAAGTGATCCTTCCCCTGTACTCTGCATTGGTGAGGCCACACCTTGAGTATTGTGTTCAGTTCTGGGCCCCTCAGTTCAGAAAGGATATTGAGGTGCTGGAGCGGGTCCAGAGAAGAGCAACAAGGCTGGTGAAGGGACTGGAGCACAAGCCCTATGGGGAGAGGCTGAGAGAGCTGGGGTTGTTTAGCCTGGAGAAGAGGAGGCTCAGAGGTGACCTCATCACTGTCTATAACTACCTGAAGGGAAGTTCTAGCCAGGTGGGGGTTGGTCTCTTTTCCCAGGCAGTCAGCAATAGGACAAGGGGGCAGGGGCTCAAGCTCTGCCAGGGGAAATTTAAGTTGGATATCAGAAAAAAATTCTTTCCAGAGAGTGTAATCAGGCATCGGAATGGTCTGCCCAGAGAGGTGGTGGATTCACCATCCCCAGAGATTTTTAAACGCAGATTGGACGTGGCGCTGAGTGCCATGATCTAGTAAATGGACTGGAGTTGGACCAAGGGTTGGACTCGATGATCTTGGAGGTCTTTTCCAACCCAATCGATTCTGTGATTCTATTATATGATTCTGTTAGTGCTGTCTAAACACATCATCTTGTACAGTAATTTTTGATAAATTTTAAATGATGACCCTCGCAAATGTTATTTATGTTTATATTTTTTCTGAGGTACTGAATTTATTTTACTTATATTCCCAGCAATGGAAAGTTTTACCATCTGCAGGATCTGACCCAAATGGTATTTTGAGGTTTTTGTTGCTTGAGACGTTTAGTGCGAAGTGCAAAGACTTGCAGTTAGGCTTCCTTTTTAGTTTGGATGGAATTCAGAGCAATTCAGTTTGGTGGGCTATGGACTTCTCTTAGAAAGATTTGCAAAATAAGTTATGGTATGAGTCTAAGGTACAAACTATTTACTACTAAATTCCAGGATGAGCAGTGACAAACTGACAAAACCAGAACTGGAACGTCAATAGGGTTGGAGTAAGAGCAAGAAAACAGGATATTGCTCTCAGGGTCTGACTTGAATGTCACCCTTCTGAAGTAACAGTGTTCCCTTTAATTTATGGATTAATTAATTCATTGGATTGGAATGTAGAGCTATGAAGAAACCCTAGAAATCAAGGTGTTTTCTTCTCTGTTTTCATGTATTAATGTTCCTGGATAGTAGGAGTTTTGCCAGAGTTCTTCATATTTTCTTTCACAGTTCCCACCTGTGTTTAACACATAAGCTGCAGGCTGAGGTGGTACTTTAATGGGTTATATCATGGAGGATCATTTGGAATGGAAATATAAAATACTTAAAATGTATTTCGCTTAGCATTGATGAGTTAATGGTCATACATAAGAGACTGGAATTCAAGGCAACAATCTGACAAGGAATAAAGACTTCCTTCTGTCACATTGTGAGTATTGAATTGTTTGAAATGAACTGTTAACACATTTACAGTTGATCTGGTGAATAGTAGAATGCTATGGATATGAATAAACTTCTGAAACCTCTACATGACATTCCTGAAATAGTGTTTAAATGATTAGGAATATTATGGGATGCAGGAAAGTACGCAAAGATTGTAGTCAGGCTAGCATGATCAGTGGTTTACTACTGCAGTAAGTAAGGCTTAATATGCAGGACTATTTAATACACAGTAAACTGATGATTTAAGTTTCTGAACTTTCCATATTCCTTTCTATTTGGTTGGTTTTTGTTTTTCTGTTAATGATAATCTCTAGACTCTCCTTTTGTGCCTGCTTTTTGAGAGAAAGACTGTAGTGAACTGAAGTTTGAGGTTTGCTAAGGCATTGTTAATTGGTTAGGCTGCTGTTAGCTAAATTAATGATGCTATGGTCTAGAAAGTGAATTGCTGATAGCAGAAGAAGTTATTATAGTGATATGGATTTGGGGTTTTGTTTCTTTCTTACGTTCTTCTTTGCTTTGTGGTGGTTGTTCTGCCTCACTTGCTAGCATGACTTAGAATGATGTAAAATGGTGAGAGTACCAGAGTACCCTATTTGTGGCAGTACTTACTGAGGTAGTAGGTCATTGCTCACTGAGCTGGTAGGTTACTAACAGATCTTTTGGGAATAAGCTCTCATAAACAGCTGTTTTGTAATACTGTATTTGAAAAGGTTTTTAAAATGGCCAGTGTTAGACCTTTGTCTGAATGCCCTCCTTTTACTCCTATGTGACCAGTACCCATATGTGCAGGACTTGCAGTGATGTTTAAAGCTGATGTGATGGTGCACACAGTAACATCCAGATACTGTGAAAGGTTTCATGTCGGCTTGGTGATGGTGATGTCCTGATGGGTATTATGATTACATAACGACCTTGTACTTAACTTTAAACGTAAGATGAATGAATACTTGCAAAAATTTTGAAGGACAAGAAGCTTAAAGGAAGACATTACTTCTTAGCCCTTCAGTTCAATTCACGGAATTTGCCTCTCTGCAGGCAGTCACTTACGCAGATGCCTCATTAGAAGCTGACATATTGTAAAAAGCAGCTATATTGAAAACAGAGGAAGTTGTGAAACCTGATACATATTTATTTCCTGAAAATATATTCTTTGTGCTGGATTGCAAACTCTTTTTGGAGGTATCCCACTGCAGAATGTTTATAAACTTCTTTCTTGGGCTCTCTCTTTCCACCTTTCATGTCAAGTGAATACTCTGAGGTCTAGCAAAAGTTGAACTAGCTGTTTTTGTCCTCTTCATAAGTGAGTTAGACAGACAGAGAGATGTTATACTAATCTTTTCTGTAGCTTCTCTTCCCTATGATGACTCTTAATACAAAGGTCAGGTTTGATCCTGGCTTAAAAATGTTGGCATTGAAACGGAAATATGTGTATGAGCACATACCCTGGGAACCTGAACTGTAGTTCTGATCATAACAGGTCATAGGTCTCTTTTGGCCCAGCTGATCCAGAAGTCAACATTGAGAGGTGGAACTGGTACTTAAGCAAGTTTCACTTCATTATAGCATGTCTGGCAACTCAGGAGGTCAGAAGCACTCCCATACCCCACTTTTCCCAGCTGAGATGTAGCCAAACAGCGTTACCTTTCCATTTTTCCTGGGGATATCTGCTATGGCTGTCAGTCAGCCTGACATCACTCAGTGATGTGGGTGAAAAGGAATATCGGGATGGTAAAATCTTTCAAAGTGGCCATTCCTATACTGTCTACTGTCTTCTCAGGAATGTGTTCACTGAAGTCACAGAATTTTGAGCTGATCAAGGAATGTAAATAAACTTCCTGCTGCTGTGGGCAATCTCAGTAAGGTCAAAGTGAGGCAATTCAGGGACAAATTTTTTATTTCTGGTGTTAAGACTTTTGGACCTGCTGCAGAAATATCCTAAGGATATACTGGATAATGGAAATTATATATTAAGTTGGAAGGGAGGAGAGTGGGCAGAGAGTCTATATGATAAATAATAGTTTTTATTTTTAATTATTTTTTAAATAAAAAGGAGCAAATGTAATATTGTACAAAATCCATGTTTACTATTCTGTTTCAGGGAAACACATTAGTGCATTACTGTATTTCAGTTCTACCTGTTTGGTTGAGATATATTTGATTTTCATGTGAAAACATCTCTAAGTTTCTTTGAGAGAACAGAATGGTTCATCATGCAAAATGACTGGGACAGTATTTGGCTGACACCAGTTTGAGTGGTCTGATGCACAAATGAATTTATGAAACAGAGACACTGGAATAGCAGACACTGAAGTTTTGATTTTTTCAATAAAGTTTTGTGCTAGTAAAGGCTGAGGGTATTTCAATTTCCACCTTTTGTTCCTGTTTGACACCCCCCCCTTCAACTGTGCTACACATCAGTTTGTGCAACTTTGCTGTGAATCAGAGTAGAAAGGCTTAAAAGCAGCAAGAGCAAAAATCAAAAGATCACAATATAGGTTGTATTGCAACATAAGCTTGTAGTACTTCTACATTAGTGAAAAGTCAGTTTACCTCTTTTGTTAAAAATTATTATTATTATTTTGAAAAGATGAAATCACCTTCCTTAAACTAGCTTTGGTACTGAAGACTTCCCATTGTGAAAGCACAATCTCTGAATGGTGTGGAGACTAAGGATAAATTGTGTGTTGAATGTGTACCACATGAATACTGACTGGTCTCCACACAAATGTTAAAGGATATAAAAGTACCAGCAGGCAATTGATGAAAAAAATTTTTTTCAGTAGAAATCACAGAGTTTTAACATTGAGATGGAATTAATACTGATCATTATGTTGAAACTGATGGGCAAATATATAATCTGTATCCCAGAAGAGCTTTAAAAATAATTGCCAGTGAAATTGCAATGATTTAGGGCATAAAACAATTTGGCAGTGTAGCCTGGGATTTGTGGACAGGCATTAGAAGAGGTTGTGCTGAATGGTTGTGAGCGAGACTCAGAGCAACCTGGTCTGATTTCAGAATTGTCCTGCATTGGGAAGTGTGTTGGACCAGATCTCCTCCAGAGGTTCCTTCCCTTCATTATTTACCAGGCGTGTGTGGGTAAATGTGGCTTTGTCAGTGTTAGATCATCAAACTAAATAAATGTGGTGTTCTGGAAAAAGATACTGGTTTCAGCGAAGTAAAGTCTTGATGTAATCTGTTTAAATGCAAAGAAAGTACTACCATACCTGACATGAAGTCTTTAATCCCTACCACCTGTGCTTTTAATGGAAAATTTAGATGATCAAGTAACTATGGGACAAGGAGACTAAAATGTGCTGTGGGAATGGGAATTATGAGGGTAGTTGGAGGTTAGAAGTGTTGTTTAGGAGCATAATGACAGTAACTCAACCACTGTTCACTTTAATAGTGTGTGTAAGAAGATTTAAAGCTTCAATTTTCTTTAGCTATCAATTCTACAAGCAAAGTACAGAAATTAAATTTCTTTATCACATTGATGACCAACTCTCTTCTATTTGATATTGATACAGAACTCCAACACCCTGGAGTTATCATGTACTTCTAGTAATTTGAATTTTAGAATTTGGTGAGGAAAATGTGTATTACTTCTAGTGATTGGTTTATTAAAGTTACCTCTGTGTGGGCTATGTTATCTGCAGTGTAATATTAAAGTTACTACTAAATGTGCTGGAAGCATCTTGTTAAAATTGTTTTTTTTCTGTTCCTTCAAATGTGACTTTGGAAGGGACAGCATTTTAAAGTTTGTTCCAGAAGGCACTTTCAGAGATGGATGATTGAAAACAACTCTCCTGAATGGCACCTTGCTGTACTTCATAGATCATAACAGCTTTTATTCACCACTGTGATTGTTTTTTAAATTACTACCTGTGGATGAATACTTGAAAGAATTGGCCTGCTGGTTACGTTTGGTTTGATTGAGGGCTATCTTGAAGTTGCCTTTAAATTACATGGGGTTCTTGATGATCCTGGCATTTTCTAATCTTCTTTGTACTACATGGTTTGTTTTATTTCTTAAATTCTTGCAATTTTAGAAAGAATAGTAATTCTATCTTTAATATATTTTTTGGTTTTAGAAAATATGTCATTTCAAGATAAAAGGTACAGAGATACTTCTTTAGCAAATGAGAGTTGCTGTTTGTTTTGCTTTATTCTTCCACTGGAAGCCATAAATTATGTAATGAATAATTATTATACTAATAGTTGCTGATGGACAGGAAACTGTTTAATTGATAAAAGATACGTTTGTTAAAGGGATAGTTCCAAGTGACATCCATAACAGTGATGTACAAAAGCAAAACTACTTTAATAGTTTATTGAAATGTCGACATTTCATTGGACTGTCACTAATAGGCCAGGCAGAAGAAAAGGGAGAAAATGAATGTCAGAAGACAAAGTGACAGTTGAAGTCGCTTGAAATATTTAAATCAACTTTTTTTTTTTCCAGAAGTTACACTGTTGATAAGGCTGTGTGGAACATTCCATTCTTCTGTTCTGATGAAAAATTTGTGTCGGGTTCTTTGGGGAATGTAAAAGACTGGGAAGATTTCATTGCTTGTTAGTCAGTGTAGTGGTCTGGAATGTGAAAGAGTCAGATTCCAATCCCTTTCCTGGCTCGGAATGGCATGGTGCTATTGAAAAGCCATTTTCCCTCAATGAATGAAATGGAAGAGGTAGCTGAACTTGCCAGTTGTTTTCCTGAACTGCCATAACCTAAGCACCAGGAAAATCTAGGTTTTCGTTTGGGTAATGGATCATTTCGAAAAATGAAGCAGACAAATGGATAAAATGAAGCAGTGCTGTAGAAATTCCTGTGGAATGTAATCATTGGCCTCTAGATAGCACTGGGAGTTGTGCCTGTCCCTAGAGACATTTTGCCAATCAACGACTGTCTGTGATCTCTGTAAATTCCTCTCAGATTTTTATCAACAGCGGCTCCCTGGTTCAGGTGCCATGTTCTTTGTGCCCTCTGTGTCTACTATTTGATCAGAAAATAGCTCCAGTGAATAAGCAAAAGATAGAAGTGTGATGAAAAGAATGGGTCTTGGCCCATTCAAATACATCACTCCATCTGTGTGAATAGGATGGGATAAGTAAGAGGTAGGTGAGGATGATGGCAGCAGGAGAATGCAATGTTTTTCAATGCTCTGAAGTCTACAGTACATTTGAGCTTGCTGGCAGCTTAACAAGTAGGGTTGTTAGTGAGTGGCAGAAGGGCCATGATTTGCACTGTGCAGTTCTTGTTAGTTCTGCTTTTTGGGCCACAACAGCAAAACAGAGGGAAACAAAGACTTGAAGGTCAGGGTTGAGTGTTTAAGTCCTTATATTGTCTTACTGGGGAGTTTGTCACGCTACAGACATCCTAACCCCACTCTTAACTTCAGCTGAGGGGTTTCTCTGACCCCTCTCTACCTTGTTTTGCACCTGGTGACTGCAAATCATGCTCTGCAAGAAGTACCCTCTCCCACTTTGCTGTTCTGATAGACTTGGCTGTCATTCTGCTACTGTGGGTGTCACAGGAGCATCAGCCACATGAATCTTCCTGCCTGTGTTCCTGCTGTCCCTGCAGTTGTCCACACTGCAGCACTCTGGGTTACAGCTATTGGTAAGTATTTGGGCTATTCTTGAAGGCCTTTGGTTATAGCATAAGCATGATAAATGTCAGTACAGTAAAGGCCCTTTGCACATCAAATAGGCTTCCTAGTCAGGTTTGCAAAAGGAAGAGATTTTGTCTTCCCAAAGCCCAGTGAAAGAATGAAAAAATGGCCTTGCCTGCTTTTTTTAGCTGGCACAGTGGATTGCCATGCTCCATCAACCAGACTAATTCTGTGGCTACCAGTGAGGGTCACCAAGCACTGCTGCTTCCTTGTGTATCTCCCAGCAGCTGGCTGTAGAGGGACAGCAGGAAGAACAATCCAGGCATGGGAAAACAAGGAGATAACACTGTTAGTTACTTCGCAAAGTTCATTACTCTGTGTTGCACAAGGTCATGCATTTCTTCTGCAGGCTTTTGTCAGATGGAGCCAGGTTCATCAGTATCAGAAGTTACATGTGGTGGTGTTTGATTTGGGGTGGGGTTTTTTGTTCTTATTATGATTCCAAATAAGAGATATCTGCTGCTATGATTTTTGAAAGCAGAAAGTTTTTGCACTGTTTGCTCAGGGTTAAAACTCTTGGAACTGATGAAACACAGAAGTTAGTTTGGGAGTGCATGAAATTACTGTGTACTGAAAAGTGAAGAGCTATGCAAATCACGTTTAAGAAGGAATGCAAATGCTTTATTTGACTGCAAAACCCTACCTTTCTTCCTTACTGTTTTTGCCTTTCAGTTCTTCATAGCATGGCACAAAGAGGTGCTTGGTATACTGGCAACTGCAGGCATGAGTTGGTCAGCTCACAAGTGTGTTAAAAATGTTTAGAACTAAATGTAAAAGAATGGATTTTTCATTAAGCAGGCATGCAGTGAGGATGATTCTTATTAACTTCTAACATTTCAAAGATTTGTTGAAAGATCAGATCTCTCTTTTTATGGCTGATTTAAATCAATCATTGTTCTGTCTGGCAAAATTCTAAACCCACCTTTGAAAGCCCTTTTGAGAATTATCCTTCCCTCACCCTAGGTTATATCTGCCAGATCAGGAAATTCCAGCTTCTCTTAAAGTTATTATGGAATCCTCAGAGTCTAAAAAATTAAAATCAGATTTTTGCTGGACTGTGAATAATCACGACCCTCTCCTTGTTCCCTAACTTTTCCACATACTTTTTAAAATAGAACTTAAGCCACACTGAGTGCTTGCAGATAAGCTAAAAAAGAATTACATGGACTGTCACAAGCTTGGAAATCTGCTTGTTAGGTCAAGCTTTGTGCTTATACACATTCTGACTGAATGTTAATTTTCCTTGTATTTGTTTTCTTTCCATAGTATATTGTAGAACATTGAAATGCTTGCAGCTGCCCAATGGTATTTTCAGCAGATCAGAAGTTTGACTCCTACTTCATTACAGAGTGCCTACTTTTAAACCTTCCAGTACTTCTGGAATTTATTTTAGATGACTGATGTTTATAGGATGAGAGTCAGAAGCCTAACCTACAAGTAGATATGTTTTATTTTAAAAGTTTGAATGATACATGCAGTAATTTCCTAAAGGAACCAAGGGATATTATGTAGAATTGAAGGAAAAATAATAGCTCAAAGTATTAATATTTATGTTAAAGATTTTTCACAAAAGCAACTGATGTAGATTGATTTATGAGAGATAGTAAGAGTCATCCATTGAGAAATTGAGAGTACTTAAGTAATTGGATAGCAGAGATTTGTATCTAGACTATCTCTTAAGAGCAATCTTCTCTATTCAGTTTAAAAGAATAATAAATGGCAAATGGAAATGTGGTGGTTATCTTGGCAAGGAATTATTTTATTTCCACTGTATGAGCTAATGTTGAGGTTTTTCATTACTCAAACTGTATAAAAACTTTACATCTAACAAAATACTGAAAATGATTTTTATGAAGTATTCATTTAAAAATACTGTCTCTAAGAAATTCCAAAAGTCTGTGAAATTGCAGCTTCCTAGTCAGCTGAATTTATTGAAACATTGCTTATATGGCAACTTGTCTTTTCCAGTACAAAAGATATGTACAGCATGGGAGATTACCGTTTAATCAGTTGTTTATGCTTAGGTGTTGTTTTTCTGTGAAAGTGCCTCTGCTCAGTAGTTGAGACAGCATTGTAGTTTTCTGTGTCGTTAGCAATAGCTTTTAAACTCTCCTTGCTAGAGCCTCATTAGGGAACTAGTTTTGACTGGGAAAAAAAACTAAAAATGTCTAAAGTAAAGCTTCTCAGAGAAGGACAAAATATATTTTAGATTTTGTTTTACAAACATGACAAAAGGCAGGTAACTAAAGTATTAATCACATACAAAGGTTGCTTCTAACCTTATTGAAGTCAAGGCTGCCTTTGGTGGAGAAATTTCCTTGGCTTGTTCTGTGAAGTTGTGTATCCTTCGCAGGATGGGACAATTCACTGATTTACATTATTCTGATTTGAAATTCAAGTAGCCAGTAGATCAGAGTATTAGAACAAATAGAAATTTTCCTAATTGCCCAAGCATTTCCATTTTGTAATCCAACAGGAACTGAACACTGTTCTCTGTAATTTCTTTCCTTTTCTCAGAAACAAGGGTTTGCAACCAGTTAGTCCACAAAACTCCCAACCTACCAAAGTCAGCCTCCCAACTCGCATCACTTAAAAAATGTACAGGGCAGTTAAACACCTGTCCAGTTTTGCTTGTTTAGTCTAATGTATTTGTTTTAATAGCTTAATCGCGAGGGGAAGGAGTAATTGTGGATGTTGCAGTGCTGCCTGTGGTCTCCATCACAAATCAGGGTTTCAGTGTCTGTTTGGAACTCAGTTGTTTTGTGACTAATTTGCACCAACCTGAATTGGGACTGCAAGTGGTTTCACCCTTTTTCTGGCATTACTATTTGTACCAATACTGAACTGGTTAGTCAGCTAAACTGGTTAAAAAAATAGAAAACCTCAATTTCTCCTTCTAGTTTATTTCCTAGAACTGACTTACCATGGAGTTACTTGAGTGCCAACACAAGTAAGAGAAGAGGCATGGACACGTATCATGGAGAAAGTGCAGAACTGTGACAGCCAGGTTAGATCCAGTTCAATTGTTATCAGTATTTGATGTGGTAGAGGCAAGTGGCAAAAATTATTTTTCTCTACTGAAGATACTCAGTGATGGAGTTACGCTCCAAGAAACAAAGGCAAGGCCAAGAGTGAGTACACATCTACCTATGTGTGTGAATGTGGCTTGGAAGTGTGACAACAGTGAAGATTTAAAAATTATATGCCAAAAGCATGGCCACCTCTGAGATCAGAGTTACCATTTCTCCCACCACATTCCTGTCCTCAAGGTCTTTTTTTTTTTCTGATACCAACACTAGAGTTCTTTCAACTTGACTGCTTTCTCTCATCCTTCCACTGTGCCCACCCTTGCAAAGAGCCTGAACTCATCTCAAAACATTCCCTGCAGGTAGGGGCAGGGTGCTGTGGCATCCCTCTGAAGCTGCCTCTTCTCCAGGCTAAGCAAACCCCAGTCCCTCCGTGTCTTCCCAGGGGCAGGTGCTTCAGCTCTCAGCCATCCTCCTGGCTTTCCCGTGGACTTGCTCCGGTTGTGTTCATTTATGTTTTTCATGCCTTAGAGGATCGGAACTGGGTGGAGCATTTGAGATGCAATCTTACAAGTGCGGAGTAGGAGAGGTCATCACTTTCCTTGATCTACTGGCCACATTCTTGCTGAAGGAGGAAGCTGTTGGCCCTCTCTGCAGCCAGGGCACCCGGATCACTGCCAGCTCACTGTGTGCCAGGGCCCCGGAGCTGCTTCACAGCTGATCACTCCCAGCCTCTATTGTTGTAAGGGGCATTTGCTTCCTGGATAGAGGACTTTGTTGTTGCTGAATCTCTGAAGGTTGTTCCTCCAGCCTATTGTTCCCTCCAGCGTGATGTCATATGCAAGTCTGACGAAAGTGCAGTCTGATGCCTGTTCCAAGTCATTGATACAGATGTTAAACAGGCCAGGTCCCTCCAATAGTCCCCATTTTACTATTTTCCACATAGAGTACAACTAGTTGAAAGGAAGGCAAGCATGATTTGCAAGCTGTTGTTAAAATACTAGGACAGACCAAGATACTTGATGCCATGTTTTTAGTCAAAGGTGGAGTCTAGCTCTGACTTCTTTTGTTCAACTCAAGATGGAACTCAAACTTGTTGCTCCCTTGAGTAGGTTAGCTTTCTAGTGTTCCTAAAATTTTATTTTGACCATTTATTTGCCAGAAATGGGATTAATGTAAGTCTAAGAAATGTTGGCTTTTAGATACTCTTTAAAAAAAGCATCCTTTTTGACTAAAACTCAGCTTGGTTTTACTTCTTTTAAGAGAAAATCTAGTGATTCATTATAAAAATGTCAATAACTAAATAGTTATTAAATAAGAATACATTAAAGGTATTTTAAAGATAATTTTGCTTATGATTTACAGTGCTCCACAATGTTCTCTGTAGTAAGACAATTTTAAGAATACTTTCTAACAAAGTCCAGTTTGAAGTATGTGCACAAGACCAAAGTATTTTTCTTCCTTTTCTTTTTTTCTCCCGCTGGGAAATACTCTCTTCACTTTCATCTTTGTATGTTAACTCTTAGGATTTGTGTATAACCTGTTCCTTTCTGTTGCAAAAGAATAATGCTGCTATAATAATTGCTATCTTGAGAAGTGTGGTATTTTTGGCCTAAGTTTTAGCTAGGCCTAGATTAGGTCTTAATTTTAGTAGGCTCAGATAGTATTATGTAGATTAAAGGGGACAAACATCACCTGACTTAAGCAACCAAACAGATATTTCATATCATTTGACATCAAACAGGTGTAAAAAGAGGTGTAGGAGGTGCCCAGCTCTCTTTGCCCTTCATGGCCGAGTGCTGAGGGGACCTGCTCTCATGTGCTGGGAGCGACTGGCCTCACCACTGCTTGCAGCTGTTCCAGTTCAAGAAGTAAACACTTTTTTTCATGGTTGTTTTTTTCTCCTCTCTTGCCAGGTGTCTCTTGGGAAGCATCTTTTGGGGTGTTTTGTGTGTCTAGGTGGTGAAATCTGTATTATTTGTTGACAACTCAGTGTGAAATTATTTGTTGTTTCTTCCTGTCTTTGTGTATATTGCATTTGGCTTTTAAGTTTCTCTCTTCTGTGTAAATATAAAAGGTTTGTCGTTTTAAGTTTTAGGGTTCTTTTTCCTCCCTTTCCCTCGGAAGTAGGGAGGTTCTGAGTCTGTGGTTGGCACTTGGCATTTTGCCAAGTCAGTGGAACGCAGAAGTTTCACCTGCCTTGGTTGGTTGGTTGGGTTTGTTGTCTTTTTACTCCTTAATGTAAAGGTCAGCAGATTCTGTGTAGATAGAATGCTTTCTTTAAATTTACTTTAAGACAAAATACTGTCTGACACAATTCTTGTCTTGGGAATTACAATTTCCAATCTTAACAGCCTTGGGAAATGAGGGAGTGGCAGATTTAATTCATCTTCCTGCTTGTGCTAGAAGATGAGTGAGTTTAGAATAGCAACTCCAATACGAAAACAGTTGTATCTGGAATATCATATTTACTGTCACTATGAGTCTGTACTTTGTATTTTTTGTCAAATCATGTTTGAAAGCAATTACAATTTTGACTTGAACAAAATGCAGTGGCAGTGAGGTCCAGCTATGATTGTGCGTTTTATAGAACTTTGCTTTGAGCCTTTTGTACTTTCTGCATGTGCTTTCTTGTAGCGTGAGAAACATAGAATAAATGCTGCCTATTCTTTCATAAGTACAATATTTCCACTCTGTAAGCAGCTACTGAGATTAATGCCCTTGCCTTCGTTTCTCTGCATCTTGGTCTGTGGTTTTACGTTCAAGATGTTGTTGTGCAGAACTATAGGGCTATCAGAGGAGAATGTATTATTAAAAAGTAATCACACAACAGCTTAAAAAAACTAGTATGGTGGTATTTTCTGTTTTGTTTTATATTTCTTTCCTTGTAACTTGTAAGCAAGCTGTTTGGCATTTTGACTTCTGCTAAATGTTGAGCTGATTCAAAGAGCCTTCCACAAGGAATTGCATCACTTCTTCAGTAGTGTTAGCAACAATAGTTGATGTCTCTTAATCCAGTTAAAAGTCATACAGTGATACAACATCTCCTCACAGATCTTTGTAAATAGCAATTGAATTTGAAAATGTGCAGAATAGCCTCATTCTGCTGTTGTCATCTTCGTTCCCCTTCTCTTCCACCTGGAAAGACAGGACTGGTAAAACATTGCTGTTAGCTACTCATGAGATCATTTTGAGTATTGCTTTGACGTTTGTATGCTTATTTGAAGGAATTTACTCTGTGTTATCAGCAACCACAACCAGGGACTAGGTTTTAATATGTACTATGTTCTCTGAAGTAATTCTTTAACCTGGATTAGAATACTCTTTTCCAATCAATGACACAAACTGCTAATAAACCTGAAGGGAGTGCATTTTCATGTTTTCATGAACGGTGGGCGGCTCTATTCCAGTCTGGTTAGTAGAGCATTAGCTCATCTAGAAACTCCATGTTCCCTTTTAGAGTGTCTCAGAGAATTCCTCAGTAATCTTTGCAAATTACTGCCTTGGAAGTATTTCCCCTGGTCTGAACAACTCTGAACCAAACATAAGTGGTAAAGAGGGTAATCTGTCAAGCAGTTGTATGCTGGGGGTGGAGAAAAGGTTTATAGGGGACTCAAAAAGGATAGCTGACATGAAAGAGATTTGGTGAGTCTGACATGAGAGGTAGTAGCTGGTCCTTCGTATGTTTTTTGGGTTTTTTCCTTCCAGTAGAAGGCCATGTCTCAATGTATATGTATTGTATTCCTCTTAGGGACTACTAGAAAATTTGCTGCCTTCATTACACATTTTGTGGTGGTTTCTTTTTCAGACAGTTTCTGGGAGTGGGTGTGGGAAGGAAGTCACAGCAAACTTAGATGTTTCCTGTTGGATATTTGGTGCATATTTCCCATTCCTCAAACCTTACAGCCACTGGGAATAAATTTAATCTCAAACTTGAAGTCAATTAATATTGTGAATAAAGAAATGTAAAAGCAGTAGGGAAGGTGAAGGAATTCTGCAGTGATTTTGTTTAATGTAATACTATTTTCTGAGTATCTTGGAATATTCAAAGAAAGGCAGTTTAATTTTAATAAAAGCATTACAAAGTAGAATTTTTCATATTAAGTTATTGGGACAGATTAAATGTAGGCCATAACATATATCTGAAATCTTATAATTTTACACTATTGTAATTTTACAGTACCCTGACACTTGATCACCTTGCACTTCTAAGTTCAATGTTAGATTTGTATGAAGCAAACATTTGCTACAGCCCTTACTTGTCATTTCAGTTTTGTGCAATTTTACTAATATATGTCAGTCTGTGACTTCCATCACTTTGCTCTCAAGAATGTAAAGATTTTTCTAGACTCTGTCTTCTATGAAAACATAGCTGAAATTATTTGAGGGATCTTTCTAAACCATTTGGGCCAAGGATTGGAAGACTTTTTAATGGTCTCTTATTAAGATAGAAATATATTATCTTTTTTCAATATTATGCTGCTTGCAGTTTTATAAAATCAGTATTGTGTTTGTTCTTTTTCCATGTAAAAAATCAATACATTTTTAAAAATTTCTCCGATAGCATCTGAAAACAGGGTTTGCCAGTGGCCAGAGATGGACCAAGAGGTTGTGTACCATTTGAGCTCTGTTCTGCTCGTTTTTTTTTGCATCAGGAGCTGCATTGTACTGCAAAACACATAATGATTTAATGAAATATGGATTAAAAATTGTTACAGAACAAGTGGTTGGATGCGAAGCTGGAATCAGGACATGAAGAACTCAGTATTGAGTAGAACAGAGTGGGGTGCTGTTTGGTTCAGTTTGTAGGTCTGGAACCAAATTGCAGTGGCCTTGGGCTTAGCTCAGGTTTGCTGTTCCCTGCTTCTGGCATGATTGGTGTACTTCCCTGAAGTGCTTCACAGTGCTAAAGTTGAATGTTTGTGAGGTTATCTGAGATGTTCACATGGATAGTACTTTTCAAAAGTGCTTGTCATAGATTTAAGTTTCTTTCTACTGAAATTGGTAACACTCTTGCTGACTTCAGTGGGAGCAGAGTTAGGCTAGGAGTGTCTTTAAATATAGTCTCTGTAAATCAAAAGGATCCTTGCAATGCAAGGAAGTGTTTGCAGGAGAAGTGGAGTTCACAGAACAAAATTTTCAAAATCGTTTTCTGTAGCTGATGGGGTGGAGTAGTGTGTGTATGAAGTTACAGAAAGGAGGAAGGGGAAAGGTTGGAGATAGAGAAGATCTTTCAGTGTTGACATTAAATATGATTGGTTTCTGGTTTTGACTGTGTTCTTTCTTTGAAATACATTTCTCTTTCCCATATTTAATTTTCACACTACAAAAATGTCCTGTATTTAACCCTTTAGTAGTTAGCAATCTGTCATGAATCCTGCTTTTGATACTTTGTGCCTGACAGCCAAGCTGACAAGTCATTCAAATTAACAGAATAAATATTTTAATCCTTTATTGTAAGTGTATTTGTTTTGATTTATTCTAGTAAAGCATTTCAATCTATAGACATTTTCCTCCCATTGTTTGTTGTATCCTACTTCAGTTAAATAGTAAGCTTTTGGGGACAGATGTTACTCCTGTTTGCATATGGAAATTACTGCAGTATGTGCTGTTATTTGACTTTCTTAAAACAATGCTTGACTGTGTTTGTTGGGGGGTTTTTTTAGGGTTAGGGTGGGGATTTTTTTGTTCTTTGGCTTTCGTTTTCCTTTTTTTACCTCATGTATTTCTCAGGGATCCATTTCCTGTTATAGAAGAATAGTTGGATAACAAATGTATGAAATGAGAAGCAGAGTGATACAAGATAGGTAAAGGAAACATTTCCAAGTCAAGTTTGCCAGCAGAGATTGTAGGATTGGGAATGCTTAAAATTACTGGAAAAATAGCATGATGTATATGGACTTAAAACTCATGGGTAAGTTCCTTAACAGTGTTCTCATTTCATGACAACATGGTTTCCCTACTGTCATGTCTGTATAAATAACCTATAGCAACGCTGCACGTAATAGGCTTTTCATAATGTCACTGCATTTGAGCTTTCCAGGGGAAGGCTCAAAGGTCATATCATTGGTTCATGGCTGTGGAATTATTCCTGTGCTAGGGTATGGTTATCAGACATTCCTCACATTCCAGGTGTCTAATATTATAGTGCTTACACGCCAGCGCAGGACCAACTGCTGTGTCAAAGGAAAGCGCGGGGGAAAACATTCAGGGCATCACCCATTTCCACGCCTTTGTGTTGTCCCCCCTTTCCCCTAACCTCTCAAAATGTCATCTTTTGCATTGAATTTGGCAATGTTAGAGAGGCAAGTTAATTACAAACAGTGATTTGATTGGGGGATTGGCCCTACAAAAACAAATAGCTGGTATGCTGAGCTGCAAAATAGTGGTTCTCTTTTTCACTTACAGACTTGGTTGTTTTCAGGACCTTCAATGCTGAAATGATGTAGCAAAATGTATGTAGCTGTGTTCAGTGTATTTTTTGGTTTGTTGTTATTTTTTTCACTCGTGGTGATTGTTAAGTGAGAAGCCAACAGTTTACCATAATCAAAAGGAAAAGGAAACAAAAAACCATGCCAGCAGGCAGTTTGACCTGGTCCTGCAACCAGTGGGTGTGGGTCCCTTCCTTCCCAACAGCATTCTTCCCCTCTGGCTCTCAGCTATTCAGTTCATGTGCCTTTTCAGCAGCACCTGTGAAGGGACAGAGTGAGCTGACATTGAACTAATGCCAGCTGCTTTGTAACTGGGAGGAGGCAGTTTTGCTCTGCTTCCTTGCGCTTATAACGCGGTTTTATGGCGGTCATTAACATGCACACAGCATCTTATGGTAAGCTGGAGGCAGCACCTCCCTCTGCACGCACCTCCCCCTGTCTGCTGCCTCCTGGGCTGAAAGCTTAAGTTGTGGTGTGTTCTCTGCTTGCTTCCTTCTGAGTGTTTGTGTGTGAGAAGGGTATCAGCTGCCCACTTTGTGTGGGGTTTTTACTGTGGAGGAAATGGGCAAGATCTTTGGAGGACCTGAGGATTTCCATCCCTAACTTTTCTGTCTTGCATAAAGCTTAGGGAGTTTGGGGACATACCCAAACAATGTCCCACCATTCTGTTGCTGTAAGATAGTGAATTTATGTATGTTTCTTAGTATAATCCTCCATCTGCATGTCTGTATGTTTTCCTTTACCAAGAAAACCTTGTAAAACCAAGAAGTGTATTTCTTTAGGGCCTGCTGTCTTTTGTAAGTATTCAAGGGCTTCAAAGAATCATAGGATAGAAATTGCAAGCTATGAAAAATATATACCTGTAATTATTTTTAGAAAACTAGAGTCAGTGCCCACATATTTCAAATTTCCATTCTTTTATATAAACTTGTCTGTTTTACCCATCTTTGTATTACCAGGAACAAAAAATCAGGAAAACAAGTGAAGACCTATTAAATGTATCCAGGAAACACTTGCTGATGGAGTTAATAAATCTTTGTCTCCCTAAAGTGTAGAACTCCGCTGTGACTTTAGCCTCTGCAATTAGTTTTTGAGTATCCAGTTGTGGTACAAAAAGATGAAGGCGCAGCACTGTTGACTGTTACATGTCCATGCCAGGAGTGTGGCTGGGAGCATTTGAGTGTAAACCTGTATTGTTGTGTGCATGCGTGTGTGATACAAGGCAGACCCATTAGTGGTGCACATGCTACTGGCTATAGACATACATTTAATGCTATTAAGAAGCATAATTTAATGTTATTGCAATTTTTTCATAATTAAAGAATGGGGTGGTGTTTAATTTGAGCTATTAGTAATTCTGTATTGGCATAGAAAAGGGTAATATGCATGTTTGCTGTCTTTTAAGCATAGATATTTGTTAACATTTGGTTGTGCACATCTTGTGAACAAGGTAAACATGCATAACCCCACCATATTTATTTATTTTACACCACTATTTTCATAGAGGGACTGTGACCATGCTACTCCTTGTTTGGTGTGTTCTGATGTGGTACTGACATCCATTTAGTTACTCTTTCAAAATAATACCTGTAATAAAGTGGCAGTATATCTTAATAATACCGCTATTAAAAGAGAATGTACCTAACCAATTCAAAGTTTGTACATAATGTGTTGGCCTGATATATGAATGGGAGGCACTACTGTGTTAAGAACATGGTGTTTAGAAGCAGAAATTCTCTTGAGTGACTCATGAATGAGCTTTTTAAAGAGAGAGATTTTGGGGGGTATTTACTAGTTTATAGACTTGAATGAACAAAGAATATGGCAAAAGGTATTTTGTGGGCAAAATCTGCCCCTCCCTACAGGTAAACACTCTAGTTACCACTTTTTAAAGTCAGGAAAGTGATAGCAATATAATTAATACAAGTAAATGCATTTTGTTACAGCTTCAGCCACTGTAATTTGTAGAAGAGAAAATTGTATTCCCTGTGCAATGTAATTTTCATGCTGTTAATCACCTCATCCATAGCGAGTGTCAGTGCCTCTAACTCCGCTCTGCAACACGGAGCTACGCTTGGGTCTCTTTTGCCATTCTGGTGCTCTCTGCTGCCTGCTGTAGCATTCATCCCACTTAAATTTAGTTATCCTTGCACAGGCTAAGGAGTCTTGCATTCAGGATCCTGTACTTACTAGGAGAAGAGGGAAAACTTCAAGTTCAAAATAGATGTGCTGAATCTGCCCCTCTAAGGAACCTAAAGGAGGAGTTCAGATTAGATAACTGCCTTTTGAAGTTATTGAGATTAATTGCACCCCTGAGTTTTATATAAGAAATTCATGTTGTGTGCCTGAAATGAGTAAAATCCATGTTTGTAAGGATATTTGGGATGGGATTAGAATACATGTTTATACACCCTTCAAAGTAATAATGCCTATAGCATTGGAAAGTTCGGTAACAACTGAATTGATTTTGAGGTCCAAGTTGAGCACTAAATTCAGGCAATCTGGTGAAGAATTTAGAACATTTTTCTTCTTCTGTTTGTACATTCCTTTCCTTGGTGAGTTGATTTAAATTTTCACATTTGCTTGTCTCAAGCTATGGATGAAAGTAAGAATTAAATACTTTGAGCCTTTTGCAAAATAAGCAATTAACTGATGTTGATCATATGTTCCTATTCTGAGTCACTGTGCTAACTGAAAGCACCCAGAGTAAACTTCTTCTGTTACTGTTGATTTGTGTTAAAGGGTATATCATCTGTACACCCTTCTCTAATGATGTGTGTAGTTAAATAAGCCAGTGTGAGTGTAGTTCTTCCATCATTGAATTTCTTCTGTTATGTTTTAATAGATGCTCATTCCTGAACATCTGAATAGTTACTTACATTTTGTCTTCTCAGTTCCTGGAGTGTGGAGAAGGGGTATATTTTTCAGAACAGTTTCTGTCTAGAAAAATACTAGTGAGGACTGAATTGTAAGAGGAAATAAATGATGTGTAATATACACCATTATATATGAGAAATGAGGGAGTATGAAATTTTACCTGTACAACATTGCATGTAAGTCTGACACAAAACCTTGCTATATGGCAAAGTATGTGAGTTGGTTTTGGGTATTTGGAGAAAGTTTTGAAAAACATGTGGAAGTTGCTATAGGAGCAGAGCATTGACCCGAGTTGTAATTGAATTCCAAACTTCAAATTTTGACTATAGATCAAGTACCACACAGCAAAAGAGGTATTCTTGAAAGTAATTTTGAGAGAGATTAAGATGAACCTGTTCATAATTCTCAGATATTTGTGTACATCTTACCAACTTGTGTTTTTGTCCTTTCTAATTGAGGAAAAGTCTCAGGTTTATGTGGAGTGAGAGTTTTTTTGGTGTCTCTTTCTCCCCCCTCCCTGCACGACCATTTTCTGAGGACTGCCTATTGTAACCTTTTCTCTTCCTTATACTCTCCACCACATATATTATAAATCACAGAAAATAATTGATTCAAATTGTTCTCTATAAGCAAATCATATCAATAACTGTACTCACACAGTCCTTCAGAGGGTGGATAAAACCAGGTCTTGGAAGGGTGCTAAGGAGATCAGTGATGCTGGTATCAACTGAGTTTAGAAAAGGGTGAAGACTGAAGTCCAGAGTTTTCTATTGATAGAGTCCTAATCATAATATGGGTAACTTATAGTTCAGTTCAACTGATTTAATCCTGAATGAATTTTGGAGAAAAAAGGGGGTCAGAGAGGAGGAATGCAGTGGAATGAAGCATTTCTCTTGCATAGAGCAATGTGTTCAAAGTGGTTTGTGTATATATGCAAATCCACATATACATTTTTAAGAACATGAACCTTGATACTCTCAGATCACAGGGATGTGAAATATTTAACAGAAAGACAGTAAGTTTTACTAGTATATGTAGAAAATTTCTCAATTTTTGTGAACCCTGACCTTAGAAAAAGCCTGTCTTCTGTGTATTTTTGGGATCTAGGGACCACAAGATGTGGTCTACATCAAACAAAAAAAGTTATCCAAATGGAACAGTGTTTCTGCATTGACAATCCATCAGTCTGAGGTTACAGTACCATTTTACATCATCATCAGCCTCATTTTTTAGAGCATGATGCCAACAATATGGGTTATGGGTGGTGGGTTCGATCCCCATGTGGGCCATTCGCTTGAGAGTTGGATGATGATCCTTGTGGGTCTCTTTCAACTCAGAGTATTCTGTGATTCATTATTAACCTTAGATTCATATACAGACTTATTTTTACAGCCAGGGCTGTAGGTGCAGTAACAAATGTTAATGATAACACATTTATCATTGTAGAAACTACATTTTAAGAGCTTAGATAACTCTGTATTTTGAAAACTTTAAAGAAAAATGTGGATTTGATATGATAATACAGCTTTGCAATTTATAAGCTGTATCTATCTCCTAGGTTTCCCAGGACATCTGTGAAGTGATTGGCAATAACACAATTAGATGTTATGTATATAATGGAATTACATACTGTTCTTCCTGGTTTTTCTAAGAATAGCCACTTGTTATACAGACCTGCTTCTTGTTTGCTAAGGTTCAAAAAAGTCCAAAACGCCCCTAGCTGAGAATATCTGAACTTTTAATGATATTTTGAGCTTTTAATGATATGCATTAAAAAAAACCCACGCCTTTGTTAACTAATTGAACTTCCCTGGATGCTAAATGTGGATTTTAAGTTGTCCTTTTTGGAGTATTGGCATTCTTTTAAGAACATGTAAATTGATGGCTACAAACTGAAACAGTATTATGAACTACCTCCGAATATCAGTGCCCTAGAGATGCAGCACTTAATCCTCTTTTATGGTGCAATAAACCTCATTTTGCTTGGGTCACAGTTAATGAATGCAATGGCAGTCCATCTATCATAGGTTATTATGCCACAGATAATGATCTTCACACTGACAAGATTCCTTCAGTCCTTGTTCCTGGATATTATTTCCTTTCCAAATGCATCTCGTAACTGCTTTCAGCTTTTGTCTTGCAAATTTTCTCTTGCTTCATGTCACGTTAATCTCATCTATTTGCCATATGTATTTTGAAAGTAAATACTGTTTATTTGAGACAGTTCTGAGGGCCTTAAGCAATCAGGTATCACATTGTGCTGGTTGTTGTTCAATTGTAAAAGTACACATCAGACTAGAAAATCTTGTGCTACTAAAAAACTCTGGGACGAAAAAGAGAGTTGTGGGACTGTTACACAGAAGTAATTGTGATCTTACTTTGTACAAACTTTCTCATGTTTTAAAAACCTCCTCAGGAGCACTTCTTCTGACAGTTCAGATCTTAAGAATGCGATGTCCAAGCATGATCCAGCAGAGCAGAATTCATAGAACAATTTGTCCAGTACTGTCTGTATTTTTGGGCCTCTATCTCCCTCTTCTCGTTTTGTTTAAGATGCAGAGGGAGTCACTCAAGTACTTTTCCACAGTTTTTGGTGTTGCTTTAATGTATGAAGTGTCTGGGATGAGAGAATGGCTGCTATTCATTCCCACAGTATCTGATTTCAGACAAATGGTAACACCTGTACAGAACATTTGCATGATCAGAGTCGACTGCAGTCTAACCTACAGAATGTGCTATTACAGTAAGAAGTCCATATTTAATTAAAACTAAAATTGTTGTGGAGCACAGATGAAAAGCCAGGATAGTACTGGGCTTATATCCTTCCTGTAGAGGTGATCTAAAAATCATGTCTTGTTATTGTTAGCTTTGGTGTATATCTTTGGTGAAAGAATTGAATGCTTATGCAGAGTTCTAAATTAATTTATTACAGACCATCTGGCCATGTTTATATGAGTTTGTTATGATTCCTATGTTGCTATATGGTATTTCAAATATTTTTTCTACTTGAACTACATGAATTAAATTTTGAGTTAATATTATAATGTTAAGGCTGAGGGTAACATTGAACATTTATTTTTATTCAATTTAAGATATTTCATGAAAATCTACCCTTGTAATCAAATTTGAGACAGGATTTCTTCACAGGAAGATGTACCCTTGTAGCTGGCACATCTTGTTCATGTGACTGACCAAAGGACTGTTGTTTTTATGTGATTGATGTTCCTCTGAGCAGTAGTGGCCTGGGAACATCATGACTTGGATACCGTGTTCAGTCTGCTGTGTGCTGCCTGTCTGAAACTGTGATTGTGTTTATCCTGGCTGTAAAAGGCTTTTTTTACTTTCCTCAGATCCATCTCTTTCTCTCTAGCTATTACTATTTGCAACAAAACAGTGATCTTTGAAGTGATGCTGGTAATTACAAGTAGGCAGCATTTGGGCAGGTGTGTTTGATATGGCAGCACTGGGCAGCTGTTAACCTGCTGAGCTGTGTGGCTTCTGCTGCCCTGAGAGGAGGAGGAGGGTCAGGAGCAGGGTGGCATGTCAGAGAGCTGGGGTTTCTGGAGAGCTCCTTGGAGCAGCCTCACTCAGAGCTGTGCCAGTGTCTGCATATAAGAATGTATGTCAGTAGTGTGAGAGGGTAGAACAGATAGGCTTGCCCAACTACGGACCCGCTCTCTCTCTGGAAGTCACTGGGGACTTGACAGCTTGGTTGTGCTGCTTATAGGCCATATTTTTATGTTCTAGTGATCCAGATGTAATTCTGCATTGGTAATCTCACCTGTATTTTGTGATAGTTTTCAGTGTGTTCAGTGGTTTTGCACACTTCAAAGTGGCAATAAATAAGTGAATTAGTCTTACACCTGCAAATTTGTTCAGAACCTCAAATTAAGTGTTAGTAACCTTCATAGGATTATGTTGTAAACTGGAGAAATAAGAGGAAATGGATTCACATTAAAAATTTTAAAAAAAAAGCACAATTCAAAACGGTTTGAATCCTAAGAGCTTGGTTCTTTGTGATTTCTGCATTCCTAGTTTGGAGGAATACTATGTCCTACTTAAAAGAATTGATAGATCAGATACCTTGATGATGGTAATGAAGATAATAGTGGGGCTGTAATTTCTAAGTCAAACTTGTGTTCGAATTTGTTTTTTTCAGCTGCATAAAGAATTCAGTAATTTTATAAGGTAGTTTCTATCTGGTGTTTTCTATGCAAAATCCAATTCAGTTTGTAGAAGGTAAAGTGTGATACTCTTTTCTCTTTCTTTTCTCAGAAAAATGTCAATCAATTAGTTTCTTCTGGTGAGGAAGTAATTAAAAAATCATGAAACACAGAAAAGCCTGTGTGAATTAGACGATTAGCTTTTTTTATTTATATAGAATTTTAATGGTAAGGTGAAAAAAGAGCCTTTGGTGATAGAACTTAATCAGCAGCAAGCAAAGGAGTGCTGCTTGTGTCCCACAAACTGGTCTTGATAATCTGACTCTGAGGATTTCTTTTTAAAACTCTGGATATGTACTCATCTTATTGTCACTATGGTGACAATAAAACCTTAAATGTCTTGTTCTTCCTATTAAATATGTCAGTATACCAGAGATGGCATTTATCTGTAGATGTATCAACAGGAAATTCAATACTAATTTCTTTTTTAAAGAAAGGGAAAAAGATGATCATGTAAAGCTTTGCTCAGCCTCAGTTGGAAAAGAGCCCATGTATATTTTTATCGATCTATTTTGTGTTTCAAATAGGTCCTCCATTATTAAAATGGAAAACTTTAATCATTTGTCTTCTTAAAAAAAGCATCGTGGCCATCTAAGGCCATTAGATGTTACTTGTAAAATGTCTATTCTGTGCATACTACTGCTTGCTTTATTCAAATGCATGGATTGATGAGTGCTGCTATAACTGCATCTTGGGTGGTTGTGTTCTCTTTTCTGACTTTCTTGTCTGTGGCCATTAGAGAAAATGATCTTGAAATCTTGTACTCTTTTCTCTGACTCAAGGTTGAAGAGTGCAGTTCTCCTGGTGACAAATAGGAATGTAGATAATGTTTGGTTTTTGGGGTTTTTTTACAAGCTCTTGGTTGTTGTTTAATTTTCACTATCAAATGTGAAAGATGTTGCAGTGCATTTTTCACTTGAGTTCCTGGACTGAAAACTGTTTGCAATAATATGTTCTTGGAGTTAATAAATTCAGAAGAATGGAATGGGGGAAAAACAGTCAAGAGCCAAAACTTTAAGAGGGAGAAAATAACTTGCCCTCCTTTCCCCTTCCATCTTTCTTCAGTTTCTGTCATAAAAGGAGTTCATATGAATAACAAACATGAGTATGGAAGAGAGAACAGCCATGCCATTAAATTGTTTCTTTGTTGTAGGTTAACAAAGCCCTTGTCATTTGCGGATTGTGTTGGGAATGAGTTGCCGTGGGGATGGGAGGCTGCATATGATCCTCAGATTGGTGTATACTTTATTGATCACATAAACCGTAAGTATTTTTCAGTTTGCTGTATTGATTATAAAAGAAGATTTTTCTTGATTAGACTCAGAATTCTTGATTAGAATCAAAGTGCTGGGGAAAATTTGCCCTTTGGTATAACATTATTGGCTCTAAAAGGCTTACAAGAAAATCTGCTGCTAGAAAAATGGTTACATCTGTTTCATATTTTTAATTGCATGGAAATTATGTCTAAACCATACAAAGCTAGCAAAATTTGGAATACAATGCTATTTAGAGTTAGTGAAATAAATATAACTCTGAAAGCATTTTTGTGTCCTCTTTATGAATTTCTTACTCCATATTTATACCTTTTTGTATTTTTTCAGAAATAGTCTCTAACAGCACAATAGCAGAGATTCTGTTTGAGAGTAAGACCTACACTTGTGCTAGCAGTGCTGTATACTTACTCTAAAAAATAGTAAGCTGTCAACACCCATTTCAGGTGCTTTAAGTTGGCAGAGACAACTGCACAGTAGATATGGCATGGGCAGTAACAGCCCAGTAGCCTTCTGGAACAAGAGCTGGAGACAAGGCTTGCAATGCATGGCATCTCAAATGTATGGGCCCGTGAATCAGCCCTGCAGTGTCTGAACTGCTTGTGTAGTCAGTGGCTCTCTAGTCAGTACAGGCAGTGCCACGTAAAGTGCTGTAGCTGACTGGGTGTCCGCTTTGAAGACGAGATGATTTATTCTCCTTTGATTGGGTTGGACTACTACTTTGATAACTAGAATATGATATTAGATATCAGCTGTGCTTATTGAGCACCTACAGCCAGATAACTAATCTTGGACTGAATCCCACCCAATAACCTCTTTGTGCTCTTATAGCCTTGCTTTATTGGAATAGCAATGAGAGTCCTCTGATCTTACATATGATATTAGACATTTGTGAACTTTTAAAAATAGGGACATCCTTGACTGAATTCAAAAAGTGAAAAAAGAAGCAACTTGCTTCTTAATCCAAATGCTATTACCAGATTGAACTTGTCTCTAACTTCTGCTTTGGCTAAAACTATAGAACATAAAGCTGTAAAATTTTGAAAGGCAATTCACATTTCTGAGTGTTTTGAAAGTGCTTTCAGATGACTGCTCTAGTAATTGTGCTCTTTTTATTTAATGTGTGCTCAAAACATTTAATCAAGTCTAAAAATCTCAAGTAGCTTTGTTGGGTTTTTTTAAGGAAGTTTAATACTTTCTTTACTCTTGAACACTATTTCTGATTATTATAAGCTATTCAGAAGTTGAAATTTTTCTTCACATATTTATAAGATGTTGAGGCTTGGACAACATTGTCTTGGAATTCTCTTAAATATTGTAAATGTACTGCAAACACTCATGTTGTGTATATCCATCTGTATACGTGTCTTCTGTGGCTGGGACAAGTCTGATTAGCTGTGTCATGTTAATGTGCCTGATGGATATCAAAATGGTGTGCTTTGGACATTGGTATATGTTTAAAGTGGTTTTCATGCCTTATTCAGAAGTGCATTTGATTCCTCTTACATTAATGTATGTATTTCTTTGTAGCAATTTCAGTGAAACATCTTATTTTGTAAAGCTGTATGTTTTAGTTTCGTAAACTGTATTTTGCACAGTGTTTTGGTGAGAGTACTCCTGAGTTGTTGGGAAGTAAACTGCCTAAGAATCTTACAAGTAGGTAATTTTTCTGATGTGCCAAATGTGGAGATTATAACTTTTGCTTTATCTGACTAGGGTGCATGTGTTGTTTTAATGCCATTGAAATCTCTAGTGGGGAGGTCACTTGAAATAAGGGGGGAATGCCTTTCTAAAAAACAGGTTTTATGCCTGGTTACTGCTTTATTAACTTTGTAATAATTCAGATGTGTTGGATATGCTTTTTGGATTTAAACTGTTAAAATTCTCTGTTAGGGCAATGGCTGTGTTAGAACAAGGAAGATGCCTTTACTTTTTTGAAAGTTGTTTTGTTAATTCTCTGTTACTGGACAAAGAAGAAAACCTGTTGCTACTGCTAGGAAGAGGAACAAATGGATAGATGCCTGAAAAACAGGTTGGATAAAGTGGAATTTCAGGACTCGTAAAGTGGCATATTGAGGGGATGGCACATTGGGAAGAAATCTGCTTCCATATGTTAGGTAGGGAGAGGTGACTGATGACATTTCATGTTCACTGCCTTCTGGCTGGATTTATTTCAGCAAAACGTTTGAGGGAAGGCACATTGATTCTCTCCTCCTGCATCCCATAATTACTTATTCTGAACAGCTTCTCTATTATCTGTCATTATTATTATTTCTTTTTCTAATGTTTTTCCTACTGTGTGCCTGATCCAATCATGAAGTTTCAGGTTGCCCACAGAACCTGGTCCGGTTTTACTGCAACGGCTCTGATCTTGGTAGATTTCTCAAACCAACCCAGTAAGTTACAAGGACCAGGCTAGAACTTAGGGCAATGGACTGTAAATTCAGAAGGTCTTACTTGTGGTTGTTCACCACTTTTCTGTTAAAAATTCAAGGCTGAAAATGTTAAGGATGGAATTTCCATTAGTTTTCAGGTAGGTACTTATTCCACTCTTCTGGAAGGGCGGATATTTGCAGAACTCCCACTGATTTTGAGAAAGCAATACTAGGCTGGACCATGCAAAGTTCTAAAAAGTCTACACTTTAATATCAGTTCTTAAAGAAAAATGCAAGTCAATGTATATATTATTTTTTCAAAATAGCTAAATATTTTTGTTGTCTGTGTAATTATTTGTCTTAGTCCTTTTCCTTCTCTTCTCTCACATTAGCCTGAGAAAAGCCTACTTTCCTTAATTGCCAGTGCAAACTCATCTCTCCTCTGCAGAGGGTTAAGACCTGTCTGTGAGCAGTTTGCAATTGTAGAACAATGTCTCAGATTCTTTTGGTGTCAATATGTTGAGGTGTAATTTAGTTTTATTATCATCTCGTATTTTCTATTGTTTGTTTTTTTTTTTTATTCCCCAAATATAGTTTGGGTTCTTTTCAAGCTTGTACTGATTGCCTTAGAGCGTTCTCATGATCCTTTTGGATGATGTAACACACTTTGAGAAACACTGACTGAGGTCATTACTTTATGAATATATTACCCCAATTAGGAGTTCTAATGTAATGCTTTCAGCTTCAAGGGAGACCAGATTACAGGCCATCTGGCAAGGCAGAGCATGCATATGATGTGGGTAACTAATACTGTAAGAAGTTAAATGCTTTCCCTGTGGTTCAGTAGTGCCCTTTGTGAGAGCATGACTGAAGAGATGTTACTTGGTGGCAAGGGCCTGAGGAGTTCCTTTTGTTCAGGATTCTTATTACTGTGATTTGAGAGTGTCCAAAGATGTTATAACTTATGCTGCTCACTCATATTATTGTATGCATGTTCTCATGTGCTCATCTACTTCAGCTAATTTGCTAACATTTACTAGTTTTGCTAAACAACATGGTTAGGAACTCAAAGCAATGCTAAACATAACACATAACTATTACTCCACTTTATTTTGTATGTCTGCAGGCAATTCTTCAGCAGGGTTTTCAGCATCAAGCATTAAGTGTCTGAGATGCAAACATATGTGCTCTTAGAGCTTGGATTTGCAAACACTTTTAAGCTGGTATAATCTTTGAAAGAATTGGTCCCCTGCTCTGTTGCTACCTCTGGCCTTTTGTTCTGTCCCTGCAATGTTTTTGCTTATACTGGCATGAACATTTGCATGGCCAGACAGTGAATCAGATCAGGGAGCTGATTTGACTTGAAACTAATCTGGTATTGGAAAAAAAAAAAGTTGCTATTTGTTCTCCTTCCCTCACCTCTATTTATGCAAGCAAGAAAGGGAAGGTGACCTGGGGATATGAAAGAACAGTCATGTGGAAGACACAGAGGACAGCTATTTTTCATAGTAGCAGTGGTTAAAGGCATCTTGAAATTACACCCTTGAACTTTCATCTGTTCCATGCCCTGTGCAGGCTTACTAGAAAGCAATGTTGACTCTGAGGCTGTGCTTTCCAGGTGCACTTCTCGGGTGGTGGTGGCAGCTAAAGTAGCAGTTGTTGCTCGCTCTGGTTCCTGCCCCACATTGTGGCAGTGTGAGGCTGTGTAGTAAACATGGACAATGGGGAAGGGCTGTGCTTCCTGAGGTGCGAGTTGTTTTGCGCCTCGTCCCTCTTCCCCCAGCTGCTCAGGGTTTCTGATCCAGATTGTTGTGTGGTATGTGTTTAGATGAAGATCTGTGGAGGTAATGGGAGCAAGAAAGGGAAACTTCTGCTTCTGGCTTGACATGAATAGACTAAGGGTATCCCAGACTGGGGCAAGTTCTGCCTTGCATTCAGCACCCTGTGTGTGTGCCTAAATAACTTAGCACCTTTACTTCAATTCTTATATTCAGTCTCAGGAGTAACAAGGCAAGTGGTTGTTTTCTTTGTTGTATTGATCCAGTTAAGCTATGAAAGATGTACTCTGCTGTTAGTAATGTTTGGTGGCAAAGAAACTGAGTGACAGTATTTGAAAGATGATGATGATAGGAAGGAATAGCTCTTCCTTGCCGGTACAATTTCAGACCATCACATCACTTTCATTTTGCCATTCTGTACTTTGTATTCCATATGATGGTTTTTCTGCCTGCCCTGCACTCCAGCACTTTTACTCAAATAAGAGTTGGACAACTACCTTCTCTGTTTCTGTGGCTCCTCCCTACTTAGTTTTAGTTGTCCCCTTTGAAAGCATGAATGTACCTTTCCCAGAAACAGCTTTCTATCACTGTTTCATCTGCAAAGAAGAATAAAATTGAGTCAGCAATGCTAAAAAAACAACAACAAATGGGTGAAGAGGTTTGTCTTGAACAGAGTTCATCAAACGTCCCTATTTCCACTCTAGGTATCCTTTCTTCTTAAAATTTCAAAGCCTAACTATTACCTTCCCTGTTTGACACTTACAGCACAATATTTTAACTACAGGTGTTCTATTTCTTCTTGTAATCTGAAAGGCTTTCATGCTAGTTTATGTTTGTGCTACTGGTTTATCTAACACAGGGACTTTTGCGGATAGACTGACTGTTCTCTGCTCCATCCTGGGACTCCAGTACACCTGCATCTATGAAAGTATGTCAGACTGTGCTTTCAGAAAAGGAAGAAATCTAAAAATCCCACCATGAGTCTGCAATTACCAATAGCTTGAGGGAATCCAATGGTGTATCATGATCACTGATGTGCAGTTTGTTCCCATGACCTGCCACCTTCTAAGCAGTGGTGACATGCAAATAATTGTGAAGAGACTTTACTGTCAGCAAACACCCGTGGTGGAACCCAAGACCGGTATATCTTATCTTGAATCTTACTTGTAGGTAAATGTCTTCTCAGTGCCATGGCTATAAAAGGGGATTAGAGTAATCTGGTGCATGCTGGCTGCAGAAGGGGGGGCTTCAGCAATGAAGGCTCTGGATTAAGAATGATTTTACCTGCTGGCATTTATGTAAAGATCACACTTGCATCTTTTTCTTATGTCTTAGTTCTGCTTGCCTTAGCAGTAGAACATTGCATGCTTTCTTGATAGTGTAGAAAAAGGTGCTCAGAGTTTCTACTGTACTTGACCGAGATATATAAGAATATGCTACCCAATATCTAGAGGAAGCTGATAGTGAAAATTTTTGAATAAATCTTTCTTGGAAATCTGCTTGTCCTTGACAGTATAGCTGGAAAGACTTCTCATTTACTCTCCTTGCTCAAATTCAAGCACAGAATTATTTTATGGAAAAGTGAGGAAGGTGTCTGAAAGAGAGGATTCATTTTTGTGTGAAAGTTCTATGTTAGGAAGCAAACTGTAGAGAGGTCAGTGGTCAGTTCTGAACATACTCTAAATAACCTAATTTTTCTCCAAGTCTCTCTTTACTTTTGTAAGTATTTTAAAAAGCGGGGGAAAGGAATAAGAAAAAAAAGAAGGCATTCAGAAAGCATTTGCTATGTAAATAATAAAGTATATTCCTTAAGACAGTCTGGTAACACTCGGTTATTCCCCCAGAAGCCAGTGCTAGTGCATTTGCTTGTTTCCTAACCATTGACTTGCATCTCAGTTGCCTGCAGTATTTGTAATGCCAGTTGAAGTACAATGTAGTAATATTTGCACTTTTTTCATTAGTGTGTTTTTGTTTCGCAGGCAGAAGCACTGGATATTTGAAAGTTTGTTTGTCAAATAGTGTGGGATATGCTTGTAGAATAAACACGTCCATAGTGATTAAGTAATGTTGTTGATAAAACTGCTTTCTCCACCCACCACTAAGCTAACTCATATTGTCCTGTGGTAGTTGGTGTCAGACATCATTTTTCCTCTTCTAATGTTATATGTCAAAGGGTTGTTGTTGGGTTTTTTTGTGCCATCTAGAGACATTTTTGTGCAAGATACCACTGAAATCTTGATTCTCCTTTGGTGTGCCTGGCTTTGGTTTGACTGCCCTGCAGCCCTTTTTCAGGGGCTTGCTCTTAGCATGCAGTAAACTGCTTTCCCTCCCAAACCACCTCTGTGGAGTAGAATGTAATCCTACCATAGCAAAGGTATTGGTTGCTGTTGAAAAACCAGTCTGGATTTAGCTTTTGCATGTTCTTCAGCCACTGGGTTCAGGAGAGGCTCCAGTGATGAGCAATTCTGATTGTAGTCAGCTGTTCAGTTTAGGTTTTGAGTCTTGGTCAGAACTACTCTCTCAGAACTACTCAGGATTCAGCCACTGCAGTTTTGCCATCTCTTGTCTGGTAGTTCTGGTTTCCAGATTCGGAAGTTTTCCTGTAAATGAAATTTTCCAGTATGTATGTATGGCCAGACTTTGTGAACAAAGATTTGGGCAGGGCTCTCCCCATGTGCCCTTCCAGCCTGCGCAGTGGATTTTTTAGGTGAGGCACAGTGTGTGCAGAACTGGCCCCACCGTTTCAGTCCTGAGGTCCATCTGCCACGGCTGAGCGAGCTTGGACAGTGACAGTGAAGTCCTCAGGACTGTCACAGCACCCGGTACTAACCGGGGCTGACCCTGCTGAGCATCCGAGATCTGACGGGATGGGATGGCAGGGAGGCATTGAACTGCCAGGGGATGGTCCCCACTGAGACTCGAACTCACGACCTTGGGATTCAGAGTCCAGAGTGCCCTCCATTACACCACGGGACCACAATTTTCCATTATATGAGGTAGAAGGTACACGGTACTGATTAGTAGATCCATATTTAAGTACTTAAGTGGGCTTACTGCTGCGAAAAAAAAAAGGTGGTTGCCCCAGCTGTGTGGTTCTTCCTCCTTTATAGTGGCTCATTAGACCTCTGGTAACATCACAACTCACCTAACCTGCCAGAACGTGATGCATCTGCTATTGTGTTACCTTTTGGAGGCAGTCAGTGTTTGGGTGGATTTAGTACATCAAATAGGTTTGGCTCTGAATCGAGTTAGCACCAGAGACTGTGTAAAAGAGAACTTGTGAATCTGTGATGTTGAGGAGTGTGGGTTTGAGGTGATGTGGTAGAAACCATCCCTACCGAAAAAAAGAGAGCTATTGCACAGCAGCAGCTGTGGCATGCAACTCCCCCTGCTCTCCTTTCTACAGATACTGGGTCTCTGGTCCTCGTGTATTGCCAGGTCAGTGAGTTTCTGTTGGAATAACCTCTCTTTGGAGATGGTGATTCTGCAACATTTACAAGTTGGAATAATGTGGGCATGTGTTTAAATGGATGAGAGTTCTCCCTTCAGAAGGAATAGTATGTCATGGTTTTTGTCTCCTCTTGCAGCATATGTGTCATCCTCAAGTAGCAATCTAGTGTATCTCGCTTTTTTTAAAGTGGGACTGCTTCAGAGTACTTGTTCTCTGTGTTGCCTAAATGCAGTGTGTCTGACTGAACACAATTTACATGTGGGTTGTTCTAGAACGAATCAACGCTATTATTTTTTTTGGCAAGTGGAGTTGTTGCAAAACTATTGCTTCCACATATTGTTAATTCTGTAGTAAAATGTCCAATTCTCTCATGTCTCACAGTGGGGCGTCAGGGAGCCATTCCCTTCCCTGTGGGATTTTCTAGTGGGATTTTAATTTCATGTATTTTAGGGAAATAAGATCTACTGCTGATAAGGTAATAGTTTCCTTCTGTTCAAGTAGACTGTAAAAATCTGGCAGAGCTGCTTGATAGTAGACAGGAACATAATGTATGAAAATATCTCATTTAAAAACATTGACATGCCTTACTATCGCCTCTATCCCATGTATAATATATATCCTATGTATAATTACGCAGATCATACATAACATTGCTGTCCTTGAAGCACATTCCAGCCAAAAGAATAAGGAAAATTTTCAAGGCATAAAGTCTGTTCTGGAATTTTGATTTTGAACTATTGTCTGGGCCAGGTTTTTTTCTGGGTTTAATTGCATGAAACGTAGCTGGCAGTGAGACAAGAAGAGTGCATGTCATGAATAGCAGTATGATTAAAGCCAGCACAGCTTCCTCTTCTGTTACAGGGCTGTGACCATTCCAGTGCACAGAAACTCCCTTGGGTGGAGCATGCCATCCTGGAGTTTGTGAGTTCTCCTGGGCGAGACCACGGAATTTCCCCCCAGTGTGGGTGGTCACTCAGATCTTTAAAAATAGGAGGAAATAAATTTCTTATTATTTTTCCGTAAATTTATTAACTCCACACTTGCAGTAATTTATTTCAAGTTAAAATAATTGGTTTTAAATTAAGATCTCTTAATAGAATTGAGTAATTTTGCTTTGCAAGTGGCTTTGCCAAATGATGCTAAAACTAAGTCAAATTAGGAACGCATAATTTGAATATTACACTCACCACCACCCTCTCCTTTCTGTTACTATGGTTCATTATTTTTGCATTGTGATTGGACAGACGAAGTTGTTTCATACACTTTTTTTTAATCTAAGTGTTGGTCTTCATGGAGCCTGATGGACAACTCTTAGTTGTTTAAAGATCCATTTTAAGTAGACTCCTTTAGTTCATACCTATGTTTCTGCAGAAAGTTTTGGAGAGGCCCTGCCAGTGGGAATGGTGTGTTCTGTCTCCACTGCAGATGACTGAAGTCCAGTTTACATTTTCTAGAACAGATGCAACTCTGCGGCTCTGTCTAATGTTCATTACCAGTGCTTACTCCTCACCTGATGGGCAGAAATAACCTCTCCCCAATCTGCTGCAAGCTTCGCGTGTGCTGCAGACAAGGTTATAAAGCATTCTGTTGCAGTCACCAGTGGAAATGTTTATCTGCCTTAAAAAGGAATGAGATCTCCCTAGTTTATTCTAAATCAGCTCTTGAATAATAAGGGTAGGAAAAAGTTTGGATGTTCTTTATGTTTAAGCATGAAGGGCTTCACAACTCATTTTGAAATGTTTGGCAAGCTGTTCCCTCGATGACTTGCATGTAACTATCCCAATAATATTCTTGTGCATATAAGTTTGACCTTAGCAGCAGGTGCTTGAAAATTCTTGTCTAAGAAAAAAAATTCTTATCTTTCTGAGGCTTTACTCTGAGAAGTATAAATATTTGGTTTTGAAAGAACTCTGCTTTTTAAAAAAAATTACTGGCTCTTAGAAGGTACATGTGCTCAAATGAACATACTTTCAAAATGCAGGGCTACCATACCAGAAGTGTTATCCATAGTCCTCTCTTTGGGTTTTTTCCTCCATGGGGTAAACATAATGATTAAAATGGAGATAATTGACAAGTATAGATGAATAAACATATGGTGCTACTACACAAGGCCATGTTTTTACATATATGAACAACTTGCCAAACAAGTGATACAGGGTTTTTTGGGTTTTCCACTTCATAATATTTAAGAAGAATACAGTGAAAAATACTTTAGAGTCTTCTCTGTTTGGTAGAAGTTGAGTAACAATTCTGGGATAGTCATTCCATACTGCTTGACTTTTTCCCTGATGTTGTATTTTCACAACTGAGTGTTTGTTCCAGAATAAAATATGAGCAGATAGAATTGGCCAAGAGTAATTTGACTAATCCATGCTACTTATACAGGCAAATGCTCAGCCTTGGTATGCTGAAGTTACAGAGCACGATTTTTAAAATGCAGGGTCACCTTTAACTCATTTATGACTATCAGTATAAAAGTTGTTAGCTCATATATAATTATAGTACTGTTTTGTACTTGTGGCTTGGAGAAGCAAAAAGAAAATGTTGGATTGTATTTGTCAGCAATACAAAATAATCTGCTGCTGATCAGCTTTGTCCTTCTCTCACAGTCACAAGGACAGGGCATCTGTAGGCCACATTTTAGAACTCTGCAGGCTACATTTGGTCTTTGGGCTGCATGTTGAGCAATCCTCACTTAAAACCTACAAAGCAATTACCTACAACATGCTCGAAGATGAGACCTTCCAATCTTGTAAGATTATTTGGTGGCTGCTGGTTGCACTCTTAAAACACAATCACATCATTACATTCTTCTGAAAAACCACCATAACTGCATTTATCGTATTTGATCATTGACCCATGAGAATCCTGCTTCTTGCTCTTCATCCTGCTTCACAAAAAAGGACAACTCTGGAAAACAGCACTTCTTATCTTGTGTAAATAACTGTGAATGTGGAGTGTGTTAAAGCACAACAACAATAAGTGGGCACAGATAGGAACATGTGTTGCCAATTTAGGAGAAAAAAAGGTATCGATTTGCTTCTTTGTGTGCCCAATATCTTTGTGTAAAAGAGCAGGTGGCTATAAACATGGATCTATGTGTATGTGTGCCAGTAGCTGTAGTTAGTTTTTTTGGAGGGAGTGTTCCTGTTGGGCTTATTGGAAAACCAACTGTGTATAAAGCTTCCCTGCTTTAATCTTTTATGCACCACACTTGGGTTTATGTGGTTTATACTCTCTATGCATCCATTGTGCGCATCTAAGAAATGCCTTTCCCAAGTAGAAATGTCAAATTTGTAAATGGTGGAGAGAGGGTGTTTGTGTATTTTAAAAGCATTGGTAGTTCCATAGAGGTTGTCAGTTTAGGATTCTACAGGATTAGTTTTATGGGATGCTGCTTTTTCTTTGCATGTCTTTTTGTTTGTGTAATATTATCAAGAGAAAAGTCTTTTGTAAAATTGATAGTTGGTATTGAAAATTTTTATTAACCAGAACCTGCCCTTATCAGCTTCCACTGTTACAAAAATCTGTTCTCATATATGGAGTTGAGAGAGTGCCTTCTCCCAAGAGTGCACTTCAGCTACAGTTTAGAGCAATCACAGTGGTTCTGCTGCAGTTCTTTTTTCTCTCCATGTCTTCAGCCACTTGTTCCCATTTCATTCCCTCCACCCGCCACCAGCCCTGCACTGGTTCCACAGTAAAGCAACTCGGAGGACTGAAGTGGTAGAAGTCTAACCCAGAGAACCTCCCTCCTACTTTTTTGCAGAAAAAATCTGAAGTAAATACTTCACACTTAAATAGTTTGATACTGAATGTTACTTTCTCTCTCTGTAGATCTCTGCAGATTTATAGTATGTAACCTAGGGAAGTTTGGTGCCTGTTTGCATTTCGAACTTGTCATGGCTCTGTCTTATGAGAATGTTTTTGTGCTCACTATAGCTTTAAAGGAAGAATATTCATTGTACAGCTTCAAAAAGTGCTGAACTAAGTCAGGAGATAATGACAAGGTTGAACATTAAACCATAATTCATCCTCTTTGTATGTTTTCAGTAAAAATAAAATCTTAACACCTACAAGTAGATTGATCTTATCATACACTTTCTTAACATATACCACTATGTTATGTCTGATCCACTTGTCTACATATCCTATGCAAGTCTGTCTTCTGTGTGGCTGCTGGAGTTAAAATGCTTGACCTGAAGCCCATCGTGAGACAAAGGGCTGTTCCAGTCTACTCAGTTATACCTGAGTAGTCAGTGAAAAGAACGAGACACCTCAAAAAAGCAGTTTGGCCCCAAATGTCTTTGATGGAGTGAGCTACTCTCTAAGGGCAGCCATCTCTATCTATTGACCATAAAAGAAAGTTGTGTATGGGATCAGATATCTAGCAGGAATAGGGACAGTTAGGTGAGAGTTAATGATCTATTAGTTTAGTTACAGGGGGAAAGATAAAATCGTTTTTGTAGAGCTAAAGGAGAGAGATAACCACTAAAAACATGAGTAACATATGGCTGTAAAATTAATGAATTGGAGAGGGGGTTGACAAACTGTAATTGCTAAGATTGCTTCTAATGTTTGTTCAGAAATGGTTTAAATTTTAAGATGTCATTGAAGGACTTTTATCCCATTATTTCTGAATATGCTTATCCAAAAAAAAAAATTCTTGAATTTTATGATGTTACGAATTTGAACTTGAAGACATAGGAATGATGTATATATAAGCATTTGCCTATTGTACCCTAAATTGGAATTTTGTAACTGATCCCTTCATTACTGTTTCTTACACACACTATCGTGGCAGAGGAAGTCAAGCATCTGCTTAGTAACCAAGGGCAAACTATAGTTTAGACTTCTCTAACTGGGCAAAGAAGCAATTTTAGTTTTCAACGAGTTTCAGCAGAGGTCTCTTAAAATCCTTTACTTTTCTCCTGTACAGAAACAACACAAATAGAAGATCCCAGGAAACAATGGCGGAAAGAACAAGAGAGAATGTTAAAAGATTATCTTACAATAGCCCAGGATGCTCTCAGTACTCAGAAGGAACTGTACCTGGTGAAAGAACAGAGACTGGCACTTGCACTGGATGAGTATGTACGGTTGAACGGTGCCTACAAAGAAAAATCCAGCTCTCGTACAAGCTGTAAGTACAGTAGAGAATACAATGTAACTTCTTTGATCTGTCCCTTGCAAGGGATCCTGTTTCCCTTTAGGATGAGTTTTAAAGGTTTGCTATGAACACCTTGTACTCTGGCTTTTTTAGAGACAGCATTCCTACATTATTTATTTATTTATTATGAAGCTATTCTGCCGGAACCCTCTTCTCTCTGATACAGTTGAACTCCTTTGAGCCATGATTTAGAGCAGTTGGCTCTGAAATCTATTTTGTCATGTAGTTTGTCAGGGCAAAATGCTGCCAAATCTGGGTTCAAAGTAAATAGGATCTCTTGCCTTCATGGCTGCATACTGGAATGGCCCCTACTGTGCTGGCTGGTGTCTGCAATAGACCAAGAAGGGAATTTGCTGCTGATTTGTTAGAAGAGCACACAGTAATTCTGTAGCCTGTGTGCTGTGACCAGGGATGAGGTAGAGATACACATTACAGTGTTGGGCAAGGAATCAGCATGGGGTAAAGCACCATCTGAGGCCTGTTATGGGCCAAACACCTCTCCTAGAAGTAGATAGTGTGATAAAAGCAGCATATGCATCTGCAGAGGAACTGAGTGCCAGACCTCTGAGGCTTCTGAATAAATCTGCTTGCCAGAGATCTCCTTAGAAATTAGAACTTTCAGGAAGGAAGTGATCACAAGATAGCTCACTGGATAGGAAGCCAGGGAGAATGAAGTGCTACTTTAGGAACCTGGGATAAGTAAATGAGGAATGATACCATAAAGTGGTAAGGGAAGAAAGGGGAAATTTTGATTATTTATTAATTATTGCCATGTTGCAATGCTAGCTACTCTATAAAGGGTTTTTTTCTAAAGTATTACATTCTTTTCTGCACGTTGTAGTTTTTGATCAATGGGGATTCATTGAGGAAGTGACTAGTGATTTAAACATACTTAAATATTTGTCTCTTTTTTGTCTTTTTACAAAAAGTGTTTTCAAGCTCCTCGTCAAGCACAAAGTATGACCCTGACATTCTGAAGGCTGAAATCACCACTACAAGATTAAGGGTGAGAGTGCTTGACTCCTACTCATTTGGATTCTGTCTGCAAAGTGTATGACTATAGAATAAGCTTAGCTTGAACTAGCAGATGTGTCTTGTATTCTGGTACTGAAACCTCCTAATATTTAATTGGATACCATAAAGGGGTTTAAAATTAATTTTTAAAGTTGTACTCTAGTATATTTTGGGGAAACTTCCACAGATATTCTGATAAGATGTAAGTTTAAATAAATCTGATAACTATTTTCAGTTGTATGCTTTTGTTTTTAAAAGGAAGAGTAAAAACAGAAACGTAGTAGGCCAAGGTGAAATGCAGCTAGATGACTTTTTACACAGTCTTTCTGCTGTGAGAAATGCATCAATAATAGTCACATGAACTACCTCGGAAGTTGGTTAGAAAAACACTTTTCAATAGTGATGTGAAACCTCTCTCTGTTTTGTCAAAATGGAAGACTTCAGATCAAGGATGATAGTTTGTGTCTGCATGTTGAAATTGCTAAATAACACATTTGCATTATTTGGTCAGCTTTGTGCAGTATGGTCATTAACAGACTCCATATAAAGAACTTTCACAGGTTAATCTTTAGGGAATTTATCTTGAATAAGGAGGAAATGGTGTGGAAGACATATATATAGGGAGTTATTTACTTCAGCTGCAGCATATAATGCTTTATGGATAGCCCAGACTTTCTGTAGTTAATAATGAAAAAAATTAGATCAAACCATGCAGGTTACAAAGACAGCACCTCCCAGGATATTTCTGGAGTGTAGTCTGGGGTAGCAGAAGCAGCACAAGTGACAGCATTTACTCAGCCCTTCCATTGCCCCCTCCTGGTTTCTGCACAGAGCAACACCCACAGAAGCCTCAGAGTAACATCCTCCTTCACTTGGAGCAAGAGTTGTTATTAGAAATCCAAACAATTAATGTTTAAAAGGAACTGTGAAATAGTTCATTAACTGTTTAAAACCCAGTATAAATCAGGGGTGGAATGCACTCTAAAACTGGTGTCTGGATGTTGTTCTGACTAATTGTACACCTGTTCTTCCTTAACAAACTCAATTGGTAGTACCTTGTCCTTTAAGCAGAAGGGATGGCAGTTATTGAGGGAACTTATTTATTGCTGGAAGAGGTGGGAAGAAAAACTTTATAAGCTCAGTAGGGAGAATCAACATCAGTAAGAAAGAAGAGACGAGGCAATAGCTTATTTCTAAAATGAGTGGAGCAGTAACAAATGTTCCCTTTGGCAAGGCTAGTATATTTGGGAAATGAACCGCGTTGTTGCAGAATACATGACCAAATTTAAACATAGTCTCCTACAGGTCAAAGAGGGAAAAATACAGGCATGGTCCTGTGCTTGCTTTTTCCCATTGCTGTTGACTACAGATCTACAATTTGTTCACCAAGGAGAGTCAGATGTGTTAATCACAGTAATATGTTTTTTGGAGGTGCTTTCCTCTCTTTTTTGTTTCTTGGAGTCAAGGAGCCTAATGTCCTGCTGGTTCCCAACACCTGTTTTATTGGCATTGCAAAGTCCTGCATATGTGGCTAAAATAGGTGACCTGAATCTTGTCTGCAGAGTTTAGAAAGGTGCAGTCCAAGAATATCTCGATCAGCATAAAGTGTGTTGTCATCCATCCAAAGCCACTGGATATGAAAATTGAGATGAGAAAAAGTGGAGCCCTGTGATGCTAGGGCTGGAAAGGGGTTTTCATGGAAGATGGCAAGAGAGGTATGGATATAATCATAGTTTACACTTGTTTGAATGTTTGAGGATGCTTGTTAATATGCCAGCTTTGGGCATTTTGCAGTATATGCGTGTGTGGACTTGAGAAACAAAGTCATTAGTGAGCTGCTGGTCAGTTACTTAGAATTTACATGTTGTTTAGTGAAGGGTTAGGCCAGTTGTACTAAACCTGTTTCTCACAGTATCTGAGGCTTACTGGTATCATCAGGTTAATGGAGGCTGGAAGGGGCAAACAGCATTCAGGGAAGTTCTGAATTGGCCTTTCGCCTTTTCCTTGTTAGCTGTGTGTAATATATGCCTGTGCACAATATGGAGCCTTCTGGATACATGAATTGCCTGTCATGCAATAGATCGTGATAAAAATAAGACAGAAATCAGAGAGCTGTTAAGTGAAATAAGCAGAAGAAAGATCTTTCTCAACAGATTAAAATTGAAGGATCTGACCCTGCAGAGGACTTTGAGTGAGCCAATTTGGGGTCTTAATTAGTCATCAGTAAGATAACTCAAACAGCACAAAGCATATGCGATCACAGTCAGTTTCATGCATATGCAGCAAGCACGTAGGGAATGCACCTTTATAAAAGAACAAGGGATGGCAAGGGGAGGGTGGTCGTGTTGTTCCATTAGTACTAGGTGCTGGGAATAGAATGGGCTTAGCACAGGAGCCTGCTTGAGGATTCAGTTTGAAGGAGGAAGCAAGAGACCTGTCAGGTGACTGAAGCTGCTGTGCAGAAGCAGTAGGAATGGGATGAATGTTAAAACAAGGGAAGAGTTGTGAAAAAGCAGGAGTTATATGAAAGTTTTGAAGGAGAAGACAAGGAGCCTAAGAATAGTTTAATGCAGGTATGATGCAGTAAACACAGTCTGTATTATGATGTAGGTCACATCCTTCTAGAGTAATGCACCCAACTCACATTTCTTGATAATGAAAGGATGATGAAGTACAGCAGAGGACACTCAGAAGATGTTCTTGAGGAAAATGTAAGGGTTTCTGAGAGATCCAATCCTCTAAGTTGAAATCAAGTGTGTCTTCTGCTGTTACTATAAATTCACATTTCTGATTTTAAAAGAAAAAAGTTCAGACGTTCTGTGTCTTTCAGAAAAATTCAGACTTGTTATATATTTTACATGTCACTTTACCTGGATATCTGTTCATTTTCCTTTACCTTGATCAGAACACTTGAGGGATTATTCTTGGGGTTTTCATGCTAGTCAAGTAAGAAATAGTTAAGGAGCACTGAATGTGTACTTAGAGACACTATTTATCATGCTAACTATTCAGTATAGTCAAAATAAAATCAGTTTTCTGTCAAGTAAAGCAGCTAGTGATGAGAGATTCCAGGAGCCTGAACCTTACCCCTCATCCAGAAAACAGATTTTGCTTTGGAGAAAATGGAAATTAAAAGCATTTTATTTCTGTCACAGAAAATTCATTAGGCAGAAACTACAAACCTGAATGCCTAAGTATCATTCACAAGCCCATGTGAAGACCATGCAAATCACTGAATATTTTAGAAATTTAAAGCATTTTAAGTCTTGTGGAAAGCTTCAGCAGCTGCTGCTGCTCAGTACTTTTAGTTGCCTGTCAAGTTGGGAATCTCACTTTTTTTTCTTCTTTTTAATTTGAAGAATATCAGTAAGTTGGAATTCTAGGGGATTTGGATACAAAACATCTTGGAGACTTATTTTGAAATTAATTTCAGTTAAAGTGGTCTAAATTCTTGATATTAATATAATAAATTTTTCAAGAGAGTTGGATATCTGGGGACCTTATGTAAACAAGCAGGAATTTCACAGTGGTAGGTGACAGCAGGGGACTTTCAGATATTTCTTTTTTCACTCTAATGATTGGAAAATTAGAAAGCTTAACAATAGCTTAAACAATATTTTAACAATATCTGGCTAGATGCATGAATACCAAAATCTGGGACTCCACATTTCAAGGTGTTTGCTTATGATAAATTTGTGTTTAAGTACATTCCTTTTTAGGTGGCCCAGAAACTGTGTTTCAAATGTTTGGGAAATACGACATTAAAAATTAAATGGAGGATTTTTTTATTCAATCTTGATTCATAAATATTTTGTAGTGTACTCACATCTGCTGGCATCTGAAGTAGCAATATTAAGATTAAGAAGCAATTGACCGTGCAAATTTAGGGAAAGTAGGGAATGATTTTCCAAGGACATTTCTATTAAATAGACATGTGTATTTGTGATCCCCATGTGTTTAGTGATTGCTGACTTCGAACTAAATGACTGTGAATTAGATATTTAGGGATCCAGTGTCTGTAAAGCTTTATAAGAAAGAATTGTTCATAGGAGGGGAAAAAAGAGTCCATTTTGTCTTTTACAGTGCAAATTACTTGAGAGCTTCCAGGAATGAAAAAGTAAAAATATAATAAGCCTAAAAGTAAACAGGCATGTCCCTGTAGGACAGTTAGAATGCATGCTAAACAAGTGAGAAGTAAATTAGTTGTTAAAGTTCTCTCAGGTTTAATAACACAGTGTGGTATCAATACAAATAAGGAATGTGATTTAATCTGCCTGTGTCCCTTTAATACTAAAACATGTTGCCCATAGACATCAGGAAGAGAACAGATCCTTTTTTTTTTATGTGTGTCAGTAGAGCAGTTTACTCTTTTTCTCTCATCTGATGTAGAGCATACATTAATTGTTCAAAGCCATGTGTTACACCATTTAACAAGAGGAATTTTCTAACTCTTGCTTTGATTTAACACCCAAGGTTAAGAAGCTGAAGAGGGAACTCTCTCAGATGAAGCAAGAGCTGCTGTACAAGGAAGAGGGCTTTGAAACACTGCAACAGTGAGTAAAAGAAAATAGTAGAAAATTACTTAATTCAGACACCTGATTTTTTTTATCATGGAATTGAATCCATTTTATGTGAGAGAATTATTGTGGGAGAAAAGGGAATCTAATATCTCTTTTTGTTGTAGTTAGGAAGCAGAAAATCTGTAGAAATGGCAGACCTTTTGTTCAAATGTTACATGAGAAATCTGTCTCCCCTCTTATTTTTTTTCATGAGGTAGCTCCCATTGCAAAGAGGCAGAAAGAAGGGCAATGATTAAGGGTCCCAAGGATGAAATTAGCTGCTTTCTATGTCCCATTTAAACTTTTTTTTAGATTTTTGAAAAAGTACTTAGGTCTTTCTTTCCTCCTTCTCCACACTTGAGCTCAAAAGAGAGAAAGAGAAGAGTGCTGCTCTTGGAGGTACGAATGGTACACAACTGTGCAGAGTTGGAAATCAGTCACAATTTGAGGATTAGAGACCTGCCTTTCTTTGTTCCAGTTGCTGGGATGCCTGGTGTCCAAAGAGCTGATGTTGAACCAGATGAGCTTTCTGGGTATTTAACCAGTTGGATTATTAGGGAATGGGTTTTTTTTCAGTCTCAGCACTCCCTGCTGCTCCTGACTTACAAAATTTGACCCTGAAATACTAAACATTACTGCAACTTTCACCACAAAGAACTTGCTGCTGAAGAAACCTAACAAGTTCGTTTCTTGACTAATGTGAAGAGAAATTTGTCAGTGCTAGTTGTTTCCTAGGTTGTGGTATGTACCCATCCATGAAGGATACACTTACAGGAAAATGCTGAGCTGTTTGCTCTTAGTACACTGGTTACAGTAGAAGAGGCGTTGCAGCGTTAGTGTCATGTTGGCTGGATCATTTACCCTTTTCCTCAGGACCTCCTGTGCTTGGCAGGATACTGGCAGATAAGTAATAATCTCTGTCCTGGAGAGCTTGCAGAACATATACAGAAAGTGGACAAAAGGTGGGAAAAGGGAAGAGCATTTCCATATTCCTGGGAGAGGACTAAAATACAGAGAAGTGATTTGCAAAGACTGACAGAGCATCTGTGATTGGAGGGGAGAGATTGGAGTTCAGTTTCCAGTGTTAATCTTTTTTGTAGACTGTTGCCTGTGTGTTTTAATAATCAGTTCTAAAATTTTTTTTTAACTGAGAAAGAAAATCTGCTATAGGAAGTGACCAGTCATAATTAGAGACATGCCAAAATTCATGAAAAATGTGAGATTTTTACAAGAAGAGTTTGAAGTCCATTGGGAATTGAAAACTCTCAGCACCTTATGAGAAATCCTCCTTTATTTTGACTGAAACAGAAATTTAGGATTTGTCTGTCAGTTAAATATATACAGACCAGCAAGGATAGATGATTGAATTTAACCATAAATCAGATCTCATTTGTAGTAAAATTTAGAAGAAAGACACATTGATTCTAAAGCTTAAGGTAATAAAACCTCATGCTGCTGTCCCAGGATTAAAGGTTAGCCAATCATGCTGGTTTTATTATATTAATTCAACAATGAAGTATTGTTTTAAAGCAGCTTGCTCACAAGCCATTTTGATAGGAATCCAAAGCATGTTTCAGAAACTGTCAACAGCATTCCACAGAAACACAATGGACGTTTGTTTTTACAATTCAGTCAGCCACTTTCAAACAGTACTAATCCCATTAATTTAAAACAGGATGATGGAATATCTTATATGTCAGAGATCCTTCTTGTCTATCTTAATTATATACAGAATAAAGCAGTTGCAATTTGAATGTGGCATGTCATATTACTAGACAGCATGTGGCATATTACTCAACTGTTCGTTCATGATCACAATTTTTGGCGTATCCTGTATCTATTTGACCTTAGCAACCTGATCAGTTACCAAAAATTGAGTGTTGTCAGACACTAAGTGCCTGCCCTGTGAAAGAGTTTGAGGAACTTTCAAGCTGAAACAAACACATCCTTGAATGGGAATGATTTCTGAGTCACATAGGTGATTTTCTTTCATAAATGCAATTTAGTTTGTGCGAAAAGTGGAGTGTGGAGAAAGAATAGACATGCTCACAGCTTTAAAGACTACTTTAGAACTTTGATATCTTTGTCACCAAAACTGGAAGAAAAGTAGAATGCGGTTACAAGTGTTTTGTGCAAGTTGTCATTTTTGCAGGGGATGCTCAAGATCACTTTTGATCATTAAAATGTTTGTTCATTCCTCACTCACAAGGTTAATGGCTTCCAGCAAAGATGACGGACGATGATAAAACCCAGAAAACTAATTGCGTTATAAAAGAATGTATTCTCTACTAAATGCTTGATTTTTGCCAAGATGACCATTGGTTTTAATTTGTGCAGTAAAGCTGCAGTCATTTCCATGATGCTGTGAAATATTCAGTTAAACTAGAGACCAGAGAAATGTGTTTACAAAATATTATAATTTTGGAAGGAAATATGTAAATTCTAAAATGAATCATCTTTTAATCTAAATGTTTAGGAGAGGCTTTTAAATTATTTTCAGTTTACAGTTTCTAAAATCACTGATAGTTCAGGAATGTAATAAATTGTCCAATCTTTGCCATATGGTAATAATTACCCAGAGATTTTTGTGAATAAAGAGAGCCTGGTGACTGGTTGCACACAACAGCTGTTCCAGACAGTTAATGCCCAGGATTAGGGTGAACTAGAGGGAAGCTGAGATGAGAATGGTGCTGGTTATGTTTCTGCTTGGAAAGGCTGATTAGTACCAAGAAGCTTGCTTGTCTGCCTGTGTCCCAGTGTGGGTCTGGGTAGAAAAGTACTTCTGGCAATCAATTCTGCTTCTGTAAGGATCACAAAGATTTAATTGTGTGAAGGATGTACCCAAAAGCTGCTTCCGTGCTGCCAGAGAGTTACAGTGGGGATGGGAATTTTGGCAGTGTTGGCAGCAATAACTCTGTACTCTTGGTAGAATGTGTAGAAAGAAGTCTTTGGGTAAGCCATTTGCTGGGCATTGTGTGTATGCTACATAGCTTGACATTTTTGCCCAGGATTAAGCAGTATTTGAATGGAGATTTCAGCGTCCTTTCTAACTTTGTGTGCGACTGTTACAGGAAATGCCGTCTCATCTCCTTCCCTTCTGTTCTCTAACTATCCTCCTGCTTGAAGCAGAACAGCGGAGATATTAGTATTATTATCTGTATCTGGTATTAGTATTCCCTCTTTCCACAGAATTGACCAAAAAATGTCTGGAGGCCAGGGCGGATATGAACTGTGTGAGGCCAAAGCCATCCTGAGGGAACTGAAGTCCATCAGAAAGGCCATAAGTTCAGGCGAGAGAGAAAAACAAGATTTAATGAAGGTATTTCAACTGGTTGATGCAAATTTTGTGTGGATTTGTTTTCTACATGACTCACTTCCTTGATGATAAATACTTTGCATTTTATGTTTTTAAGGGATTCTCAAAATTCTTTGAGCCAAACTAGTCTTAGAATCAATTTTCAGATGCAAAAAGTGAAGCCTGTGATGTTCCTAATTCTGTGTTAGAAAACACAGATTTATTTTTTTTTAACTTGTATGTAAGGTACCAGGTATATGTTACCTCTAAAGCCTAATTTAAAATATTAAGTGGACAAAATTGAGGTGTGTTTTTGAGATGCATGACCATTTTCTAAATCAGTGAAAGTTTTTCAAATCTAAATTGTCCCATTTCCACTTCTGAAAGCATTTTTTTTAATCAGCCAAGTATTTGGTTGACAAGTAAAAAAACACAAATAAAACAATAGACCCAACCAAAACCCCAAAACAGACACAAACCCAAATGAGCAGTTTTTACATTTTCACAGGTGTTGGTCTCCCCTAGTCACATACCAATGGCTTGATTAGAAGGATAGTTTGCTTAATATGAAAAACCACGGAGCTGTTACAGTGGAGCCTTTAAATAAATACCTTTTGGAGATAAATGGGCATAACATGGTAAAAGTGCAAAGAAATTTTAATACCCAGTTGCTTCTCTGTTTCCTGGATAGAGTCTTGCAAAGCTGAGAGAGAAATTCAATCTTGACCAAACCACTGAAACATCTGAACCAGACCTGAGTTCCAGTTCTATAAACTCCCAGCTGTGTTTTCCTAGGCAAACTCTGGATACAGGGTCTCAGACTGACATTTCTGGTGAGGTGAGCTTTTTTCCATTTTGTCCAGTGTAAAGAGAAATTGAAACAGAATGCTACAGTTAATGGAATTGGAATCAAATGGCTGTTCACTGTTGCTGAGATACCTATATCTATCTACCTATCTACCCATCTATCTATCTATCTATCTATCTATCTATCTATCTATCTATCTATTCTATCTATCTATTCTATCTATCTATCCATGTTTCAGAATATTACTTAGAACCAGTTATCTGATCTTTTCCCCCCTTGAATTTTAAATCAAGATTCAGATGAGTGTTATACATTTGGCATGAAACATTTATGACAACCTGATCTAGTCAAATATTTCCAGTACAATGAGGGTCAGGATAAATAGCTAGTATTTTTTTTGATCTGTCTGTAGGATATGTTTTACCTTACAGACTTAATTTACTATGAAGATTTTTTTAATTTTCAGAAAAAAGATTTCAGAATTTAAATGTGCAATTTCATTTCACGTAGCTTAAAAACTGTCAGTGAAACTACTTGTTCAGTGATTTAGTAAAATTCACTGATGGTGTATTTTGTACACACATAAAGCTGTGCTTAATTTTGAGACTTTCTTTGAAGTTCTGCAAGCTAAGTTGATAATGAAGAGAGTGTACAAGGTTTTTCAAACAGAGCTAAGCTTGCCTATGTTTTGTAGCGAATTTACTGAAGCCTAACTCTGAAATGCACTGACTTAGTTCTAAATTAGGAGTTCAGTAGAGTTCAAAGTAGGAGGTCAAAATTTTGGGTGCAATCACTACAATACCTCTGAAAATGCTCTGGCTTTACTGTGGTGGAATATGAACAATTGGCAGTACAGCAATTAAAAATAGATGAACTGGCTCAGAAGGAAACAGTGCTGTTCTGTACATCTGAGTAGATGAGATCTTAACTAGGCATTTAACAGCAGATGTGGCACTGGCTGCAGAGGGCTGGGGGTGTAGTTTTAAGTCATAATTTTTCTGTCCTCTGCCTCGGTTTTATTCATGCATTTAACAGCTTTGCATGGTGATAAGGCTACTTCTTTCCCCGCCCCCCACCCCCAACAGATTGGAGCAAGAAGTAGAGCAAATTTAGCGGAGAAGGTCCGGCTGAGTCTGCAGTACGAGGAGGCCAAGAGAAGGTAATGGGGCAGGTGGTGGTTGGGTCTCAGCCCGGAGCTGGGGCATATTCCGAGCCCCGCAGCGCGGTCCCTGTCCCTGTCCCGTGCTCGCGGTTGGGTCTCAGCCCGGAGCCGGGCAGGTTCCAGCCCCACGGCTCTATCGCCATCCCTATCTCTGTGCGCGCAGCGACACCCAGCGGAAGCGCTCCCGCTGTGTCCCTTCCAACGCCAGAGCTTCCAGGGGCTCCCGCGCCTCTGGAACAGCGTGTTTGTAATGTAGTGCTACGTTACACGTGTTAAGAAGAAAATTAAGACAGTGACAAACTACTGGCCTATTCAGGACTGAGGGAATAGAGTGAACTGGCCTTCTGCTGAAAGGAGTTGCTACGTTATTTATGTCCGTTATATCCTTTGGGATCATCGTTTTACTTCACTGTACCACTGAAGGCTCTTTAGTTTCAGAGTTGCTTCAGATTTCCAGTGTAAATTTAGTAGACTTAATTATTTCTTTTTTCCCTAGGACTGCAGGTAATTTAAATTCTTATCATCACTGTGAGGTTGGGTTTTTTAATGAGTTTAACCTGAGGAGAAAAGAATTCAGGAACTGCTGCACTGATGAATGTGGAATGCCTTTCAAATGAAGTTGTGTGGTGGTTGCTCATGAAGTGGTGCCATTTTGATGAATTGCCACAGCGCTGAAAAATGGGCATCAAAAGGCAGAACACTCAGGGTTCAAATGACATGTCTTTGGTGCACCAGACGTGTATATAATGCTGGGGGACGATTTACTATTGAGATAACAGTCTTGTTTTATTATTTTCTAATATTTGTCACAAAAATTAATGTCAGCTATTCAGAAAGCTTCTTGGTTGTGTTATGGAGGCTCTTTATAACATAAGGGAAATAGTAATCTACAAACTGTCCCACACTCAGAGGTCCTTTTTTTACTATAAAGAACTAAACAAGGCAACAAAATAAAAAAATAACACTTCTCCCCAGATTAAAAGGGTGCCTAAAATGCCTTTTAATCTGAGATTAAGTATTATTTCACTTGGAATACTGTGGCATGGTCAGTTAGAAACTATGAAAATAAATTTGCAACTTAAAAGTGTCAGGTAAAGGCATAGTGTTTTTACGTTTTAAAGGGAGGAGGCTGCACAACAATTTTTTTGCCTGATTTCAAATGTATACCCTCCTGATACAGAGTAGTAGCTCCCCATCCCTGCCAATAGCAACAGTAATCCTTTATATCCTCATTATGGATCATAAAACTTTATTATATAATCAATGCATTCATCAAAGAGTGCTAAGGCTATTGTGTTTGTTCAGTATTGAAGGTGTGATTTTGGCTGAGAATCATCATGTACATAATACTAATTGTCAAGTTGTGTTTTAGATGCAGGTAGATGGTATTTTTTCTCGGCATAATTGATCCAAAACCAAATCATTCTCTATTTTGACTCTGTCTTGATACCAGGAAGTCACAGCACTGTGTTTTATCTTTCCTTTGTAGAAACAAAAAACCTCCTGGCAGTAAGTAACTCACTTTACCACTTCTGCCTTGAACAGGGGGAAAAGAAAAATAGAGAACAAAAGAAAAACAGTACAATGCTCAGAGTATGGAGTACTGCAGCACAGGATCTTTATTTCTCACAAATTAGTTTGCCAAGAACATGGGCCGAAATTTCAGTGGGCTTAACTTGGAATAATGAAGATACATACCAGTTTGCACATAAAGTTCAGTACCTATTTACAGGCTCCCCACAATTACTGTGGCCATTGTAATCATCACTGTAATTTAATAAGAGTTGACCATCTTTTCTGAAATATTAAATGTGCAAATTCTCAATTTTTTTTTTTATAAAGTAACTAAGAGAAGGAGAGGATCTTGAAAGTGAGCTTCTCTACTGGAAAATTATTAGATAATTTTGTACATTGCAGGTTTTATGTTGCTTAGCCAGCAGAATGTCTTGAAGAGGTGGAATGTTCATAACTATGCTAAATTCAGTTGCAGTTGTTATTCAAAAGGTCTGATAGAGCATGCTGAGAATCCTATCCTGATGTGATGGAGACCTAGCAAATATTCCTTTTTGGCCTGTTGTGGCATCCCACCCTTTAAGAGGAATGGAACACCCAAGATTCGTGGATGCCTGTGGTTGAAAAGGAATGACAAAGAGTCAGAGGGTCTGCAAAAACATATAAAATTTTATTAGTAAATTATACACATGGCATGGAAATTGGTATGTTAGTCCCTGACTTCCTGGTATAAACACGTTGGTGGGTTGTGAATAAGGGGTAGGCTGAGAGAGGAAAGAGAGAGAGGAAGAAAGGATGGAAAGAAGGAAACAAAGAAACAAACATCATCAGCCCCTGGCTCCATTATCAGTCCAGCTGATTGGGGGGTCCAGGGTCCTGGGGGCACTGCCCAGGCTTTGTGGAGGTACCTTTTTCCCTGCTTGTCACGAAACCTGAACTCCACAGGCACAGTTCTTAGTGTGCCTTTCGAAGAGGCTTTAGGGAGCTTCTCACCCTATCATTAAATAAAGCACCGACTGCATCTATTTTTTTGAGGTTTTCTGGTAATTTATTTCATAGTCCTCCTCGTCATGAGTTACAGCTACTAGGGAATCATGGGAAAAAGAGAAGAAGAAGAAGACACACTATATTTACATTAACACTTTTTATCCATTCCTGCACAGCAATCTACAAACTATAGGGGGGACTATATGTAGACCTATTTTTTCACATAGTTACACACAATTCTAAAACCTACACACACCATGCAAACTATCTAACACCACACAGTTATAGCTAATTATAAGTAATATATATTTCACAAAGATTGCTAGGTCTAAACAGTCTTTATGCAACTTAATTTAACTTCATAGAAGAGCTCTTTTAATATTACTCCGTGGAGCTTCTACAGGCCTCTTCTCTCACTTCTGCACCAGCTCAAGGTCTCTAGACAAATTCCATTCTTATCTCACCAGCTTGCACCTGCAAATTTGTCTTTGATTCACTAGCCTGAAAATGTATGTATTCCAACACCCACTCTGGAGAGAAGTTTCTTGCTTTCTATGCAAATTAGTTATCATACATGGTTCATTCTCCTAAATCTATCTGGAAATGGATCAAGGGTTTCAGGGGTCTTTGGTGCTCTTGGTCACCTTCTACTGGGTCAACATTGATGGACAGTCCATGCCTGCTCCTCAGCCTTGTTCCTGCCTTTCGCTGTACTGTGTTGTGCTTATCTCCAGGAACCAGAACAAGGACGTTTGACCCAGAAAAGTGCTGCTCTACCTCCATATGGCCCCCTTCTCCAGTCACATCCTGTTCTTTCTCACAGCATGGCCTTACCAACAATTCTTGGTTGGCTACCCAGCTGTTGGTGCTTGAGACATACATGTTAGTCCCTTATCTTCTGGGCTTCTATACCTGTTGAACAAGAACTTCCTCAAAAGTGTGACATCAGTTCAGTCTTCATATCTGTATAGTCTTTTGTCTGTCTGATAAGGCAGCTGAAGAGTGTCAGTTATGGTAGCAGGGAATTGTCAATAGCAGAGAGAGCAAAAGACCGATTTGGAGACCACCATGCCATCCCATCCCCATCCTGATCCCGTCCCAATCCCATCCCATAAAGCATCAAACAGCTGTCAGCAGCAGCAACTTTCAGAACAAGGTTAGCTGGAACCAGTAACCTGGAGATAAAAGGCTTGACATTTCATTATCCATCTAAAATTATTTCATTGTTTTCCATCTGAGTACTGCTCCTCTGAGGGACTGTTGAGTCCTTATCCTGTTGAGCTGCAAAATATGTTGAAATACTTCATGTTATTTCATCTCACAATTTGGTTGTGGCAGCACTGCTGATATTATTTCTGTTTATTTTACATCAGGGGGTTTTGTGAAAATACCCTGAGTCAAACTTGTTCTTGCAGTGGTTTTGTGGAAAGATGTCTTGTTTCCATTTTTGAAGCTTTTGTTTTTTCATTGTGGTGCAGGTGAGAAGGAAATGCTACCTATGGAAAAAGAAAGAGGAGTAGTTTCCCTTAAGCTTCTAGTATAAGCAGTGGGATCGTTAGATTCAACATGAACTGTTCTTAGCTTTGACTCTAAATTAAAGCCTTAATGTACTGTAAAGTTATTACTAGAGAGGAAAAATAAGCATGATATTATTAGTTTTGTTAATCACCAAAAACAAACTGGAAATAAGAAAAATGTTTTCCCAGAAATCTGTCAGAACTACACAAAGATTATGTGTGCCAAATTATTTGTGTGTATCTATGAAGTGTGGCATGGTCATTCCCTTGGATAGTGCCTGGTAACATTGAAGTTTCATGGGCTGGTATCATCTGAGCTGATTTAGGTGCATTTCACTATGACAGTTACAAGTAAATAAAAGTAGCACATTAGTTTCTCTGGGCCTAGATTGCAGGGAAACTTCTGTTTTGACATCTTCTTTCTCTGCCTTTTCCCCATCCTACAAGAAAGAGATGCAGAAGGCTATGAGCTTTACATGTTTCAGAATTTCCATATTCTTGAGCTATGGAGCTAGTTCAGGTGTGGCTAAGGCTGGAAGTGACTGAAAGTTACCATCTTACTAAATACAGAGTACATATAAAGGGAATGTTTAGGCTTTCCCAGTAGACAAGGAGTCTTTATTGCAAGACCTACACTTTTTTAGCTATGCTGCTGAGCCCATAGACAAAATGATTATGGAGACTGAATACTCAAAGTAACCTGCCTTGATCAGTACAATGATAATGTTGCCTAGTTTCTGCTTCCATTATATGCATGTGTCTGTGCAGTAGGTGTGGATAACCAAGTCTTGGCTGCCTTAACTCTGTGGCTGGACATCTGCAATGGGAACAGTGGTTGTGCAAACTCAGACCCTTGAGTTAATGATCTTCTTTCTGTTTAGGTAGCTGTTGTCCTATTACCTTTCATTTTAATTGCACGGAAGAGCAGTGATTTTGTCTTGGGAGCTGCATGCATGTGTGATGCTGCAGTGAGCACCTTGCTATAGTGCGTGTTCTTTCACCATAGTTGTTACTGTTCTGTGGAGCAGTTGGCCTCCAACAGCTTAGGAAAATCCACCAGACTCCTGAATGAGCAGAGCATAGTGCCACTGCTATATTACCAGACAGATTGCTTTCAATAAAGCTTTTATTAACATTTTGACTTCTACTTGAACTTGGCAATGGAACAGGAGCAACTAATTTGTAATGCATACACGTATTGCTGTTGGCCTGGATAGATGGCCTGGTTCTTTGGCATGGTCTACATTCTTGTGAAGCAAAACTAACTAAAAATCAAGCTTTGCATATAAAAAGCTGTCATGCCCTGATACCTTTCAAAATACTGTATCACTTCTCTCTTTCCTGGGATTTGTGTGCTGGGCTGGGCTCAGGTAAATCTGCTTTGTTTTATTTTAGCATGGCTAATTTGAAGATTGAACTCTCTAAGCTGGATAGTGAAACCTGGCCTGGAGCACTGGATGTGGAGAAGGAAAAACTGTTGTTAATTAATGAAAAGGAAGAGCTTTTAAAGGAGCTCCAGTTTATTACACCACGCAAGCGTACTCAAGATGAGCTAGAGCAGCTAGAAGCAGAAAGGAAAAGGCTTGAAGAAGAGCTGGTGTCTGTAAAAAGCACACCCAGTCAAGCACTTGCTGAAAGGTAAGAGGTTGTCCTTTGCTAATATTAAGTGCTGCTTTCTTCAATCTAACCTTTGTACTCATTACAAAACCTGAACTATGCCTTGATGGGCTATTTTCCTTCAGTAATTGTTCTATGTAGATCTTAATTAAATTTGTTATTAGCCCTATGGGCAGAAACACAAAGAAGTCCTCTGTGCTGTGACAGAAAGTGAACACCCTCTATGTGCACTGCAGTATCAGTTGCTCTCTGTTACCAGCATGAAAATGCTTGTGACAGATGTTAAATAACAGGAATGTCAGCATAGCAGCAGAAAGTCAATACATTATTCACTCCTTTCTGATAATAGCTGTAAACTGAACTTGGGTTATAAAGATTATTTTGATTGTTGCAACATCTGAAGCCTTTCATATTGAGAGTTTTATTATATACAAACATGCAACCAAAAGGGGAAAAAAACCCCCACAAGTTCAGATGAGAAGTGTAATTGCTGCAAAACTTTCCTAACTTGCTGTTACCTACTTGGTAACCAAGTAGCTCCCACATAAATTGTTTTAGCCAGATTCAGAGTTTGAGAAAATCAAAGCTCTAAGTGGAAATAAATGTATGGGCACCTCTAGCACACACTGAGTGCGATAAACAGAAAATGTCATTGTGTGTATCACTGTAGTATGCCTTACTGATGTAATACAGGCAGCACTGAGCAGCTTTTTTACTTCCCTCTACTGGGAAAGGCTTGCTGTGGCTCCAGTTTCATTGAATGGTGAAATTCCTATTAGCAGCATTAGAAGCTGGGTCCTAAATTGTAGCTGAGTGGTGAGGAACGTTTTTTTGTGTGTGTTTACAAAGTACATATGTGTGTATTAGACATGATTTTTAATATTTGTATACTTTATAATGGTTTTAACTACATTATATTGGTAACCCTAATATATTTTAAAAGAAGGTTTATGTGCTACTGGAACTGTATTTTTACAGGAGAAGCTACCTGTCTGTGGTGGTAGTATCTAAAGTATAACTGAGCTGTTGCTCTCTGACTTCTATTTATAAATGGAGAATCAAATTCACAAATAAATAACTTTAATCTAAGATTTTGAGAATATGCTCTTGTAAGTAATAGCTAAATCTTGACTCAAGCTATAAATAGGTAGCTGGTGTCTGAGTCCTGTGTTTTGGATTTGCTTGTTTAGTGCCAAAGAAAATTCTGCTCCTGACTGCTTTCCCATACATGACTAATGCCAAACTTAAGAGTACCAAGGGCAAGTGAAATTGTTCCCCACTGTCAAGAAGAAATGAATTTTCCATGTGTGGTGACACAATGACTTGTTAGAACTTCCTTTTTTCACCTTCATTTTCCTCAAATTTTTCTCCTGATTTTTAATCCTGAAAATGTGGATTTTTAAATATTTTTCCCCTGAAGTTACTGTAAGATATGTTGTACATTGCTGGTTGAGCTGGCACTTAGGGTGGCTTCTGGTTTTCTTTTTTGTTATTCCAGTGAATCTCAAATGAATTTCTACCTGCAACTGTTTATGATATTAAAACTGTCTCCCTTGGTGACTTTAGAGCACATAAAAACACCAGGCTATTTTGGGGAATATTTCTGGTTTGTCTTCTGTAAACAGAAAGCAAATCTTCATTTTGTAGAAGGGTTCAGATGGTGAAACTTCTTCTGAAATCTTATTTGAAAAAAGAATATATTTAATTGTATCAGATCAACTATCAGCAGTTTGTTTCTTGGAGATGAGGAAGTTTCTTTTCTCCATTATCAATTATTATTTTCTTCCCTGATGTTTCATGAATGCCTTCAGTTTGTAATGTTTTCACAGGTACTGATAGTGAATCAACAGTGTAAGAAACTGTGGATTGTGCCAGAGCTTAATGTGATGAGGGTTTTTCATTGGTTTGGTGGTTTGGTTTTTTTTCTTTATTTCTAAAGGGAAAAGAAAGAGAAGATGTGCTCTGACTCAAAACAAAAACATTATAGCATAGCCCGGGGTTATTTTGGAGTAGGATGCTGAAATTGCCACTAGTAGATGTACGCGGATTCAATTTACAGAAGGAGGGTATAGATCATAACATATCAACTTCAAAAAAGCAGAGACGGCATACTCTGCCTGCTTTAAGAAGCCTTCCAGCAACTGTGCAGAAGTAACTGGATTGGGGAATTGTTGAGAACTACTTGCTACTTTCTTGCCTTTGCATTGGTGTCAGGGAGATTCCATTACTGCTTTAATCCTTGGCAAAATCTGCCAAGTAATCACAGGCATTTAAACAGTTGCATGATTAACTACTTAATTTTGGTGTTGCCTGCAAAACTGGCACCTGTTCTTGTACCTGTCATAATAAACATGTCCGTGTAAGTTTGCACTGAAAGGTGAGGTATGTGCACTTTAACTTTTCAATGTATTTTCTTAGGAGATTCTACGCCCCTCTCAGCAGTGTTAGAATTTAAGATCAAAACTGGAGAAAGATGTCTTACTAACACTGAAGTCTCTCCTGCAATGAGTAATAGGTTAATTTAAATAGGAGGGGTGCAAACAGGAGAGATGAAAGAGGCCCCTGTCAGAAGGAATAACACTATGGTTGTTTAAGTGTTTTCATGAGGGTTTTTTTTTATATTAAAGTTCCTACTTATGTTATAAAGAGAGAAGGTTTATTGCCTGAAAGATTTAGAGGTTTGTTTTCTTTTTTCTATTTAGCCTAATGTAGAATAAAAAAACTGCCCCTGAATCTCAATTTGTTGTGGGATAGTAAAATTGTTTCCTATGTTTCATCACCCAGCTTGTGTTTGTGACTTGTGATTAACGTATTTCTGAAATTTACCTGCAGGTATTAATATTTGTACTTTAATTCCTAGTACATCAAATTACATCCAGGAATTTTTTTTTCAAGTGCTAAATTATATGGGATGAATTGTATTTTATCAACCCCCTTAAGATAATAAAAGAAAACAAACTGTTGTCTGTGCTTTGGAGACAAATAAGCAAACAAACCTTTTAGTTCAATAGTACAAATTCGGTGGAACAACTAACTATAAGTCTCTTTTGAGGACTTCAGTCAGAGAAATTCCTAAGCTTTTATTTCCTTTCTTGCCTTCTACCATTAGTAGTTGAACACACAGAGCAATCTTTGTGCATCTTCCTTAAGGAAAAAATGATAGTTCATTACTGAAAAGCCACAAAAGAGCTAGTGAAGGGCACTCTTGCTTGGGAAAAGCAGGATAGATTAGGCTTTAACAGAAGACTGAAGGCATCAATAGTAAAATGATAGCAAAGAGTGCTTGATACCATAAATGAGCATAATTTGTGCTTTGGAAACCTTGTGTGTATGTCTTCCTGGGCAAAGAATGAAGTTCCATGTATGCTTTTCACAGCCTTAGCAGGTATTAGCAGCTGAACACATTGCAGTGTAAGAGCACACACGGTGTGAGCAGTGAAGTGGAAGTTCACACCCTGGCTGACCTCAGGGTAACTTTTTCACCTTTGCATAACCCAGATTTGCTCGCTGAATAAGCATTAGTGTAAGCAAGTGCTTTTCATGCTTTGCTGAATCAGGGACTTAATGTCTTTTTACTGGTATCTGACACTCAAAGGGGTTGAATTCTGGGAACTCTCGAGTATTTAATTCAGTTAATTCACTTTGTGTAAGAAAGCCATGGTTGATTTTTGTTTTTTTCTTTGAACTGTGCTGTGCATTTGAATTTTAATTTTTGCATCCTGATACGACAGAAAGGCCAAAGGAACCATTCTGGGGAATGAACCATCAACGTGGGGTTTTTTTGAAATCCATTAAAGGAAGGGATGTAATTTCTTGTTTCTCAGATTAGTTACTCTTGACAACTTGTGACATGTATCAGTTGACTGAGCAAGGCCTAGAGAACAATACTGTAATCCACGACTACAGGAGGATTTTTGCTGAATCCACTGAGGGAAAGAAATTTATTTAGTGTTGTAAATGGAGTGATAAAGGGAATTATAAAAGAAAAAAAAATCACTGTAAAGGTTAGTGAATCATTTCTGCTAGCAGCCAGCCAGGAGGAATAGGAGAGTTCCCCTTTTGTGGCTTTAGAGCTACACTAGATAACGAAGCAGGAGGCAATAAATCCTGCTTTTTCATAAAGGTGAACCTTGAGCATTAAAATGCTGTGTGGTTCTGAGGTGATGACAAAGCTGTTGGGGATGTAGAAGTCTTTACCAAGGGGTCCTAAATATCATCCATCATCTCAGAACCTTTCATTGACTACTGCTTTGATTTGCTGTACTTTGTCTCTATATAAAGATTTTGAAATTAAAGAGAGTGCCTCGATTTTAAACTTTGAAATATCAAAACTAATACTGGCATTAGTCTTCTTTTGATTTTGTTAGTTTAGTTTTGTTTTGGTGGAATTAGTTTTGGGTTTGGTTTGTTTTTTTCCTGGAACTGTATGAAGTGAGGAGCCAGTCTGTAGCATGGGTTTTAGAAACTGTGTTAGAGCAGATCTTATTGTCCTGAAGTTGCAGCTATTTTCCCAGTGCTCATCTATTAACTCTTTTATTGGGTGCATGTTCCCCTTAGTGCAGTGTGAGTGTCCCAATGCTCTGCTTGCTTGTACACTCAGCATTTGTTACAGTGCTTGGTATTCTGCAGGTAAAGGCACTCTGCTGAAGCAGTTCGGGTTTTACGATAGGACCGAGAGCTAACACTGTTATTTTGGATTTTAGTATCTGTCAACCTGATAAAAATATGAGGGATCTTTTTGTTTCTTTCTTATCTATAAGGTATTTTAGCCTACAGATTATTTTGTAATGCTTTCCTGAACTAATATGTATTTCTCTTTGCAGCTTGAAATTGGAGGAGAGAAGGAAAGAGCTGGTACAGAAACTTGAGGAAACTACAAAGTTAACTACTTACTTGCATTCACAGCTTAGGAGGTGAGACTGTATGCAGCATGTAAAACCTGTTTGCTAGTGGAATTGGAGGTCTTAACTTCATTCTTAGGTTTTTCTCTTAGCTGGAAGCTCAGTAAAATTTGTGTAATATATAACTCAGAAAAAACAAGTGTAATAGCTTCAAGCATTTTGTCACCATGCAAACCTGATGTAATTTGGAATTTCAGTAGGCACTCAAGACTGGATTCAACGGTTTTTGCACAGCTTCCATAGTTAAGCAGGCAGGCTTATTTTGCCTCTGCATAAGTAACTAAGTACATCACAACTTCTCTAACTGGTCCTATCTTCAAAATCTTGTAATTGTGGAGACCAAACAATTTCTCAGAGTTCTGTCTAAAGTTGTTACAAGTGTAGCTTTTATTCTGTTTAGAAAGTGGAGAAGCTTAATGAGTACATGTGTGCATGTGAATATCTAGTGAGTAGGTCATTCTCGTTTGATTCTTCAACACTGACTGACACTCTCTGTAGGCAGAAATGTATCCTCAGCTGCATTTTTTTTTCTGACAGTCATTGATTCAAAATTTGACTCTGGGTTTATAAAATTCATAGTGATAACAAAAGAGTAATCAGTTACAGCAACTGTGAACTCAAACTCACAGCTCTGATGGGAATTCTAATATTTAATGATTATAGGATCATAGAATTATAGAATTATTTGGGTTGGAAGGGACCTTAAAGATCATCTAGTTCAATCCCTTTGCCATGGACAGGGACACCTTCCACTAGACCAGGTTGCTCAGGGCCTTGTCCCTCAGGGATGCATGAAACATGTAACTGGTACTAGGGAAGAGTTTCTCTCATCTCTGGACTGTTACTCTGGGCTACCAAGCCTGACGTCCATTATATTAATTTAGAAAATCCTGGATTTTCTTGCCTGTCCCACTGGGATGCACCAGTCAGACACTGTAATGTTTACCTGTTTCCTCAGAAATCAAAATAGTGCTGTAAGAGGAAAAGTATTTTTAAGCATTCTGTAAAGGTCCTCTCACAATAAGTCATACATCGTATTCATTGGATCTAGGGTGGTTTAGCTATTTCAGGCATCTCAGCCAGATCCCATAAATGGCATCTTGATTGGTGATTAGTTAGGAAAAAAGTATTTTAAATAATTTTTGAAAGTATTTTGTACTCACGTGTAGACTTTGGGAAGTCTCTTTGTCCTGTTAAAACCAGCTTTCTAGTCCAGTGGAAAAAAAATTTAAGTTGATAATTCTGTTATTGTTCAGTAAACAACTTTAAAGTATTTAGAAGGGCCTGCTTGAAATACTTTTTCTTGACATTTTTTTCCCAGCAGTCCTTCAGAGCTGATGCAGTGACACTCAGTTTCTCTGGCTTGGCAAGAGTCCTTTTCTCCTGTTACTAACAGGAAAAGATTGCATGTTATGGCCTTTGCCATACCTTATATAGTTGGATTTACTGTGCATGTAGAGTGTGTGTTGTCTTACAGATGTGAAGCAGTTGTGCTATACGTTGTCTTCCAGCTACCATCTTTCCCAGATGCTTGACAGAGGGTAGGCTGCATTAACTGCTCCAGGGGTGACAGCACTCCTCTGCTGTCATAAGCTCCCCCCCGGGATCCCTTTCCTGTCATATTGACCACATGAGCACCCACATCAGAGCAGAGCAGGCCTTTGAGGGAATACAGCAGCTGAGAAGGCTGCTGTTACTGCCGGACCAGTTTGTCAAATCTGCAGCCTTCTCCAGAAGAAAAGGGGCTTAGGCAACTGGGCATAAGCTGGATAAATCACCCTGGTGATGTGCAGGTTGGACACACTGATCTAAGCCAAGTATGGGTGCTTAAAAAACATAAAGTCCAAATCAGCATTTGGTTGTAAACCGCTATAGTGCAGTTGCAGTCAGACTTCTCTCTCCTTGTTCCGTTTTTTGCTGATTTAGTTTAGTAACATCAGGGTATGTGTTTGTGCTCTCTTTGCAGCCTCTCAACTAGTACGTTGTCTGTGTCTTCAGGGAGCAGTTTGGGATCCCTGGCATCCAGCAGGGGGTCCCTGAACACGTCAAGCAGAGGGTCGCTAAACTCGCTCAGCTCCACGGATCTCTACTATAGCCAAGGCGACCAAGTAACAGATTTGGACTATCAGTATAAACTTGACTTCATATTGCAAGAAAAAAGTGGTTACGTTCCTTCGGGGCCTATCACTACTATTCATGAGAATGAAGTGGTCAGTTCCCATGGGAGACTGGGTTACAGTGACTCTCCTTCAGCTGCAGACCATCCCAAATTGACTGAACCTCCCAAATCTGTGACATCACTGTCTTCCAGATCATCACTCTCCTCCTTATCCCCTCCAGGCTCCCCTTTGGTTGTAGAAGCTGCGTTTTCAGTGTCAGCTCAAAATTCCCCTCTACATCACCTCATTTCAGACTTTGAAGACCCTGACTTTTTGGGTGACTTTGCAGGTATTAGTCTCTGTGAGAACCAAATACTGTTGGACTCTGACGCCAGAGCAGGATCTCAGATTCCTACATGTGGTAAAGATTTCAGTGGAGGTGTTAGGCAGCCTCTGCCTTCTCTGCATGAGGGAAGTTCAGGTAACTAAAAAAAAATCTAATGTCAAATGTATATGTAACATGAAAACTAACAGCTGGCTCCTGAATGAGGAGGTACCCCGGGTAACTAAAGCATATCTTTATCAGCACACATTTGCCATGATGGGCAGTCAACCTTTCTAAATAACCTTACTTCTTGCTTTGGCTGCACAGAGCTGCAATCACTGATTCCATCTACATTTTTCAATAATTATCCCAGAAAAAAAGTTCATGTGTTGCAATCTCTGTCATGGAAAAACAACACAAAACCTTGAAAGTGGATCTTGAAGGCATGGAGGATGCTTGGTGTTCCTAGGTACTGTCAGCGTGTATGGATATGGAGCAAAATTACCCTCTGCTGGTTTTTGATAACTTGAAATCAGATGCTTTGTTTCTCACTGAACAGTAAGTTACTTACAAACTGACATACTCAGTAATAAGAGATTTCTGGATTCAGAATTATATGTGTATGTGTATCTAGTTACTTGAACCTGCTTTCAGTGAAAGATCTGCAGTTCATTGTGAGTTGAGAAAGACAGGTGACCACATGCCATGTAAGTTACAGTGAGCCACTCCCCATTTTTAACAAGGATTTCACAGCTTTTATCTTTTTAGCCAAGTTGGAACAGAGATCCTAAGCTAGTAGAGGCTCCCCCTGTAGCCTGGGGGTAACTTCCAAAAGAATGAGACATCTCATCCTTTAGCATACTTCCTTTAAGGAAGATGGGATGAATGGCCCTGTGAGTTATCAAGGTATCCTTAGTAACTAGTTAACTTTGAAGTGTGGTGAATTTCACTTCAGGTCTGCAGTAAAAGCCATGCAACATACTCAGTCACCTTACACTGTCAGAACCTTTGGCAGAGCCAGAACTTCAAAAATGCCAGCTGTTAAGGATTGATGTCTTGTGCTCAGTGTTACAGTGCCCACTGTACTGCTTTTTGTTAGGGTTGACAGGATGTTGTGCTTTCTATGCACATCTAGTCTTGTCTAGTGTCATTCTGTGTCCTTGTCTTCAAGTATGTTGCAAACCCTTCGTGTTTACAGAATCACAGAATCAACTGGGTTGGAAGGGACCCACAAAGATTATCCAACCCAGCCCTTAGCCCCTCACAGGACTATCCCCAAGAGTCACACCACATACCCCAGAGTATCATCCAAATACTCCTTCAACTCTGTCGGGCTTGGTGCTGTGACTACTCCCCTGGGAACCGTGTTCCAGTACTCAACCACACTCTGGGTGAAGAACCTCTTTCTAATATCCAGCCTAAACCTTCCCCCCTGACACAACTTCAGGCCATTCTCTTGAGTCCTGTCAGTGGTCCCACAGAGTAGAGATCAGTGCCTGCCCCTCCTCTTCACCTCACAAGGAAGCTGTAACTGCAATGAGGTCTCCCATCAGTCTCTTCTCCAGGCTGAACAGACCAAGTGACCTCAGCTGCTCCTCATACAACTTCCCCTCAAGGCCCTTCACCATCTTCACTGCCCTCCTCTGGATACTCTTTAATAGCTTAATGTCCTTCTTATATTGTGGCACCCAAAACTGCACACAATATTCAAGGTGAGGCTGCCCCAGTGCAGAACAGAGTGGGACAATCCCCTCACTCAACCGGCTGGTAATGCTGTGCCTGATGCCCGCCGGACAGGTTTTGTTACACAGGGACTCTGTTTTCCTAAGGAAGAACTGAGGGATATCCAGCAGTGCTGAGCACTGGCAGCTCTAGATGAAAACTGGTCAGTCCCTAGCATTCCCAGCTCCACATTTCTGGGCCTGAGTTGATAGGGAAGCAGCTTACTAAGGAGTTTGGATCTCTCAGAATAAATACAGCCTAGCTCATGAGAGTCCATTGGCCAGGTTTGTTGCTAAGTTTGAACCCTTGTGCTTGGAGTTTGCTGGTATTTAGTAAAGGTGCCTGGACATAGTGATGCAGTTACATATTTTATTGAGAAATTTGGTTTTTATAATCTCAGGAAATTGTCTAACATGTGTTAGCTAATTAGGTTACCTTACTGCAGTACTGTAGTAATTTCACTGGTGGCCAGAGCAACATGGCACCAGAAGAGAAAGTCATAGTGTGCTTAGCTGTGAGTCCCCTCTCTGTGCCACTGTGCAGAAAGAAAACAAGAAATTGACTGATGTCCTGATGGTCTCAACCTGTGAAGTGCAAAGTGAAAAAATATGGAAGGGGAATTTGGAGAGAGAGGGTCATATTGTCATTTGTCTTCTCAGGGTAGTGTAACACAGTAGTTACGTTACTTCAGAGCTGTATTATAAAAAGATTGAAACAATAATTATTTTTCCTGCCTGTGTTTCAGCAGCGTGTCCTTTTGGAATTAACAGCATCTTTCAGTCTGTCTTTTGCAATCTGTCTGCAGCTCATCTAGTCTGAGAACTGAATTCAAGATGGCTTGGAATTTGGGAACACATAGAGCTATGTGGAATCAGAATTGGTTTTTTAAAATTTATTTCAATAGATTCCAAGGGCATTGTGTGTTGTCTAACATTTTTTAACTTCTTGAGGACCTATTATTCTGGATATTGTCAGGGTGTCTTTTAAGTCTACATAAGTAGTTACTGTTTTAAATTGTAAATTTCATCCTCTGCTTCTCCATACTGATACTTCCTCATGTAGGGTCATATACATAATGTAAATTATCTGTAAATTTGTGTTAAGACTGCTAAAACAAGCATTCAAATTTTGAAAAGCCAGATACTAATTAATTATGCTTCAATACCTCTAGTTTCCACAGTAAAAGGGGCCTCATGGTGAGGCTTCAGTGCATTAACAGTGAGACATAGACCTGGGGTTGGTTCAGTGTTTCTACTCTAATTTCATTCTTGAAGCTGCTGTGATGATGAATGGGAAAGTTTGCAACAAACTCAGCAGGAGGCATTAAACCTGCATGGAAAATTTCAGCCCACACACTTAAGTTTTCCAAGACAACCAATCTGAATACTGCTGACTCTTAACTTGCACATAGACAGACTGGAAGACACTATAGCTCATATTTTCATGGGATCTGCAGTCGCTCTCTAGATGCAGTTGCTCACCTGCTTGTCTGTCTGTCTCTGACTTTTCTGTTTGGTGAACCCTGCAGACAACTGCTCCTTTGCACATGTCCCTGCTGTCAGAAACCAAGTTGGAATATCATGTAGTTCTTCCACAGTCAGTCTCTGTCATTGTCAAAGTCAATTCAGGCTGCTGTAGTAATTCCTAAGGGTAATCAATAAATCATGTCATCACCTTCACCCCTCACATGGTGCAGCAGAAAGGAAAAAGCACTTCATCATCAAGGAAAAAGCTTTCCTACTGCCATAAATAAAAGCCCAAATCCAGCAATCAATCATCTAATCTGGAGACTTAAATTTTAAACATCTTAACAGGATGTAAAGTCATGATTCAGATGGAGGTGATAATGCATACCAATATCGTCACTCCTTGGCAGATGAAAGGACTGCACAGGCCCTCGGCTTACTGTGCTGCAGAATGTGGCTTCACTGCATGACACCAGCATATGAATGCGAGTTGAAGATTAAAGCTAAGTGGTCGTTGATAGTAAAGAGACTGTAGTATAAAAAGGTTTTGATGATAGTAAAGCAGAGGGGATTTTTCATTTCTACCCGTTGTATCATTGGGGAGAGGGTGTCTGTCTGACTTCTGAATATTTAATAAACTGTAGGCAAGCCTTTGGCATGTAGCTGAAGTGTCACTACAGGGCTGAATATGAACATGGCAAATACAGGTTTAAAGGTCAGGATAATGAGGGTTAATAATGAGAATAATGAAGGATAAAAACTAGCTCAACAGAAAAGGGTGATGATAGGAGCCTGTATCTCTGGGAGTGCATAATAGTACATTTTCAAGTTCATCAGTCTGGTTGTATCTGTAGCCAGAATATGTGGGAACAGCAGCACAGTCTTAGAATGTTCAATGATGTGAAACAAAACTACTCTCTGATACTCAGTTAAGGGTCACCTCTTTCAACTTGACAGCTTTCTAAGCTATGCTCTTCTCTCTTCCTGACTATTAATCTCTTCGACTAATTTTCATTCTTTTTCCTTTCTTTAGGTGTTGACTTACCAAGGAGAATAGACAGTCACTTGCTTGAGGAGAAAACTGCCCGTGTGTCTGCTGCTGTGTCTGATGAGTCTGTAGCTGGGGACAGTGGTGTATATGAAGCTTCTGTGAAACAGTAGGTTTGAGAAATCATTCAAGTCTTCCCACCAAAAAGTTGAATACATCTGTGAGCAGTTCACATAGTACCAGCAGAAGTCATTAATTGGTCTTGCCTTTTTTAGAAATATTTTGTACTTTCAGATGAATTGCCATATGACAAAGTTTAGTTTGGGTTAATTTTTGTGCTGTATAACTTGGCTGAGTAGCATTAATATGCTTCTTTATAACACTGGGGGGTTTTCTCTTGCTAGAAGTGTTCCTGAGAGAAAAACTATTTAAACTGTGCAGGTTCTGCCATGTGATTGTATTGACACTACTCAGAGTTAATGTTTCTACTTCTGTTTAGATACAAACTTAAGATTGCGTGACATTTTGTTTGAATTTATTTTTTTTTCAAAGGAGGTTATAGAAAAGAAATCCTCATTTTTAATGTTGGTATTAAATTAATCCAGGTTGGGGTTTAATGTTCACTGTGGTGAACAGGATATAAGAAATGTATTTGCTGTTGACAAGACAACTTCTAGAGGATTCTTCATACTAGTTTATGTAGCATTGTCTGTTTTCTGACAGTGAGAACAATGAACTTCAGACTGCAGAGCAGGAGACTTGCTAACTGTGAGAGAAACAAAAATCTTTATTTTTCACCTCAGTTTTGTCAAGTTGTTGACATTAAGATTTTTTTGTCCTTTTGAATATTCAGAGAGAGATGTTTTAGCAGGATGGTTGCAAAGACATAGATGCATGTCTTCTCTTGCCAGGTTAAAAGCTGTTCTTTTAGAACAGAGAAAGGTGCATTATGGTATCATAAATGGTGTCATAAATGGGTTTTATTGGCATATGATAAAATTACTTGTCAAGTCTTTCACAAATTAAAATGTAATAAAAAGTAGATGCGACCAAATAAAAGTACTCAAATACAAAAGGACTTTCTCCTGAAGTATTAGAAAGCCGGTTCAATCTCACCTTAGGTCATGGACCCATATTTCTCCCTGCACTCTGAGTCCTAATATTAGTTTGCTCCGCTTCTTCAGTTAGACCTAATGCAACTTCTTAGGCTGAAATAAACTCCCATCTATTAAAACCTCAGCCTTCCCTTGACTAAGCAGCTGGAACTGTGTATTTTGGGTCAATAACCACTATTGTCATTATATTTTGTTTCAATTCTGAGCTGCTGTGATCAAAACTTACTGTCTGCTCCAGTTACAAGTACAGTGTAAGAAATGAGCAGATATTGGACTAAAAGCTGTGGAAGTTTTGTGGAGCAAGTCATTAGCTGTCCTCTCCAGTGACTGTGAGTGGTGGGATAGGTGGAAAACAGAACAAATTCCTGTCACTACTCAGAAAAAGGGGAAAGAAGGCAATTGCATTCCCTAAACCTCTGTACAAAAGGAAACTATTGCTATTTGTGCAAGCTGAGATTTACATACTGGCTATTCCATGATAGCTCCAGGTGTGGATACTCTTAATTATTACTGAGTAGGAAGTAGTGAAGAGGTGATGATTGCCTCTGTGTGAACCGCTTATGTTTGGTACAAGTGTCTTTCTGAGCACTGTCTATGGAAGGACAGTGTGCTGAAGTTACAATGCAGTGATTTCTGCTGTATAGACCAGTCCTTTGTGTTGAGTAATTTAAGGCAGGGGAGGAAATACATTCATTCTATCAAATTAGCTATCAGCAAGGAAATGTGCAGTAAAAAGAAAATCTCTAAATGCAGAGTCTTAAAATAATGCTGTCATGTCCTGTGAGATGTCTCTGTCAGTCTTCACATTTCCTATCTTAATATTTTCTGTCTTGACCTTGTTTATTGATTCCAACAGTCTAGTTTTAAAAATCAATGAAACACATTAATACCACATCCTCAGTCAAACCTCCCAGAAAATGACTGGAATTATTTTGACACATGGATTCTCTGTAATTAATTTCAACACTGGATTTGTTCTTCAGCTGCAAGACTTGTATCCCTTTGGTTCTTTGAATGCTTGTGAAAACAGGCTCACAGGACAGATGCTTGTTATTTGCACAGAAACCTTTGTATTTTAGAGACCTCCAAAGCTCAGTATTCTGCAAAGCAGTATTTCATATCTAGTTTATGTGTGGCCTGAGATTATTACAATTTTAATTTCCAATTTTATATTCAGTAGGATAAAGAAGTCCTAAAGGAAAAAGTTTTTCCTATAGGAAAAAAATCATGATATTTTCTCCTGATGGTTAGTCCAGCCTGCTTCAGGAATCAGCCTAAGGCCTTTCTGAGTCATTGCTGCAGTAGTTGAATGGTGCCGGCAGCGACTGTGCCTGAAACAGGCATTGCTGTTGTGTAGGCTCTGAAACTCTCATTTGGAGTGCCTGCTGTCAGTGAATCAGCCTGTTCAGGAGAATGTGTATATATTCTCTGTGTGCATGCCTTAGTTATTGCTGAAAGCTAACCGTAATGCTCCTCAATTGATTTTTTGCCTATTGTTTCTAGAACAAATGAAACTGAGGATATTGTATGTAGTGAAGATGATGCAACAATTCTAGAGGCTGCTCAGGTACAAATAGAACTCAGGTAAGTGACCAGCAAAGGGAATATTTCTGTTTATACATAAACATGAATAGTAAACTTTCCTCATATTGTCCTTTCTTTAACAGATATGACCACGACAATTCAAGTTTTGTGATAATCATAGTACGACTCAGAAATTTTCCAGCGTTTTCTGTCTCACTTGGCTCTAAGGTGTAAGTCAAACAACCACTGAGCAGTAGAGTTGTAATATGACAGTACAATAATAAATTGTAAAAATTCTCCAAAAGATCCAGTTGATTTACTGCTTAACAGCACTGAAATATATATAAAATTTTTCAAACTGTAGTACTATTTAGCTTTTACATATTCCAACAATGCTGCATGAAAAATAAGTTATCAAGAAATTTGCACATTCCACTAAAGTAGAATAAAAAGTATTTTTAAATGATATTTCTGTCTAGTGCTTCTAAACATTCTGTAGCTTTGTGAGTGCAAAACAACTATTCTGTAGTTACTAAAAACATTCTTTTGATACTTTGCTATCCTTTCAGCTCAGAATGTTGTCTTTTTACATTTAAGTGGCATTTTGATGTAAAATGATATTTAAAGTAGTATGTTTCTTTTAAGTGAACTTTTAAAGGTAAGGGGTAATTTAATAAATGGCAAGTGGACGTGCACAATCACAATGAGATACATCATCCATAACAACTGGGGCCTGGAGGGCAGTTAAGAATTGGTTCTTGTGTCAAAGTGGTCCAGCAAGAAAAGTCTCAAAGTAAATTAGAGTGGAAATGTTTTGTAGAAAATGAACAGAAATCCCTGAATATGTTACCACTGAGATTCTGATGCAAAATTCTCATCTGTACAAATAAGTACACCTTTCCCTGGGGACACTTAACACTTGAGTGAGTTCTTTGACAGACTGTAAGGCTATGATAAACTATTGAAAAGCTTAATAAGATTGGAATAGAACATAATCAATCCTTGGAAAATTTGGTTTTCTTCCTGGTTCCTTTCCTTTTGTCACCCATTGCCTTGAATTTGATTGGCAGATAAATAGGAAGCCACTGAATATGGAAATGTTGTATCAAGGATACCAGCCTGGGTGCTTGCTGGATTTTTCTGTTTGCTTTTATTGATTATAAATGGTTGTCTATTACCATCCTTCCTTCTCTGACCTGCATATTTCCTCTACTGGTCTTCCAAGTCATTAGCATTTAGCACAAGAATATAGAAAAACTATAGAAGAATAAATTGACACAGCTGAGAGAAAAAGTAGGTAATGTAGAATGTCAAGAAGATGTTCAGTTAGATAAAGTTAGGTCATAGGTCTTTTTAGGAATTAAAATGAAATGTGGAGTTGTAATTAGTAGTCAAGAAGTCCAGACCTGCTGCTGCTAAAAGAGATTGAATGAAATTAAAGCTCCACAAAACAAGGAGGAAGAAAGGACAGGGTAAAGGCAGGACCTTGCCAATGACATTTTTTTCTATCACCGTTGTGTGCACATATATATATAATCTGTACAGATACATATAATGATAAAATTTGGGTCTGGAAAATGATGCTATGTTATAGCTGTATTTCCTAGAACATCCAATTGGATAGATTAGCACTGTATTGATCCTTTAAACATGGAGGAATAGATTTGACATGAATAGATTTCTACAGATATCAGTAAAAGCTGTTCCCTTTTACTGTAGGTAGAGCATAGTTGAAGAGTTGCTGTGTCAGGATCACTTTTTCATCAGTCTATGTTTGTCACAGCAAAATCTGAGGCATTGCTTGATCCTCACTTTGTTTATTAAAAAGAAAGTAACCTCTCCTGTAAAACAAAGAGAATGAGCAATTTATCTTTTACTTCTTCGTTTAGCCCTCCTTCTTGCCTGATGCCAGTAAATTGGCAAACAACCAATCAAAAAAGCTCCAACGAAACACCTTTTAAACATACTTTTGACAAACACTTCATGTGCTATTCCTACCTCTTCTCTATATGTTTTTAGTTGCTTAGTCTATTAAAATGGCTGTTTTCAGTAGACCAAGCAAATTGCTCTCCTACGTTTATACAAATACTGCAGCAGCATTACTGGAATTACATTATACTACAACTTAACCTTGGGATTGGCTTGCCATAGTGCTGGATACCTGCTATCCAGGCTATACATGCGAACCAGACTATTTAGATCTTGCTCTTTATCCCAAGAGGTTTGGCATACTTGGGGAATAAAGACTATGCCCAAATTCAAGTAAAAACATCAAATTTCTCACAGACCGATTTTTTTAGAATTTAATTAATGTAAAAGTAAGTTTTTAATGCTATTAGCAACACTATGCATGAAATGAAAAAGTATAATAGCAGTGCTGTAAATTTCAGGAGAAAAAGCTTTACCAGAAGTATTTTCTTTGGTCCACTTTTTCTTCTTGCTTTACCTGGCTTCATTGCATTCTGTTCTGCAGTAAATTTCAATTCTCTTTAAAGCCACTACCAGAAACAGACTAATGCATAGACACAGAAAAGGTATAAAACAATTACTATGCTCATTCATGTGTATGAGAAACTGTGCAATGGGTAAATAACATATACAAATTGCATTAGAAATACCTTTACTCTGTTAAACTGCTGCTAAAGTGAGACCTGCAAGTTAGGTAGTACTTTTATCCACGTAATATCCATTCATATTTGTTACAAAAAAAGAAAGCAGACATGTAATAATTTCAGTTTTCTCTGTGCTTTAATTTAGGCTTGCAACATGCAAGTCTTGCAAGTCTTCTAAGTTTCACTTAATGTATTAGGAATTGATTTTAAGCAGCTATGGCCCTAGCTATTTTCTTCCTCGATTTCCTTTGTTTTCTGGCTTCTTTGGAGGCTTTGTTATGCTTGTGTCTTTAGAAGAGTAAAATATGTCACTTCTTTTCATTGCTGCTTACATTGTTCTAAGAGTTTAATTTTCACATCCTCCCAGTTTTTCTCATTTTTTTAATTAACATTAAGATTGTGTGTCCTCCCATCTGTGACACGTTCTTCAGTGTTTACAGTACTATACTAGATGATAATTTTGGATAGAGACAGAAATAGCTACCTCTCTTGCTACTACCTTACCAGGCATAGAAATTCTTTTTTGCGAAGTGTTTCTCCAAGGGGCAAGAGGAGTTTCTCACTCATCTTTGTCACCTCTTTTCCATTCCACCTCTGATTTGTCAGTGTTCCATTTTCTTCCTGTGCAGTCCTTTAGCTGATGGGGTCAACTTCTATGATGCATGACCAGCAAGTGCCAGTTCAAATTCAGGTGAAGATTCTGTTTTGTTTCTGGCAGGTATATTAGAGTAGCAGTACTTCCATCCTCAACTGATATCAGCTGTCTGTTCCGCACCAAAGTTCATCCTGCTATGGAAACCATCTTATTCAACGAGATATTCAGAATCGCCATTTCCCAAGTAACACTACTACAGAAGACACTGAGAGTAGATGTTTGTGCTGTCAGTAGAAGTCATCAGGAAGAATGCTTGGTATGCAGTTTTATTTCTGGGGGTTTTTGGCATGCTTCGATGGTCAAGGCTGCTAAAATTCCACAGTGCTTGGAGACAAACTCTGAAGCATAACTTATTTGTTGCTATAGTACTTAAAATACTGCCTTTCACTGAAATTCCTGATACAGAACCTAATCCTGGATGGAAGTTCTAGCAGGTGTTATGATAATTCTCACACTGCATTACCATAACCCTTTAAATATAGATTGCTATTCTGTCTGCCATTTAATACATAAAACCTCCATAAACTTCAATATAACATGACCTTAACACTAGATTTTAAAGTAAAAGCTGAAAAAGAGCCACAGGGAGGAAAAAACGGCAGCAAACTCATGTGATCACAACTTGTCACAAAGAGCAAACTAAATTATGGTTTTGCATATTGTTTTAAATTATATGATGAACACCTTTTTGGTTTTCATGATCTGTAGAAATAATAAAAAGGCATGACATTCATAACTCAGACCATTGGGAACTGTCACGTTTTAAATTTTGTTTTTAATCATGGTCATCACCTAATCAGTGATGCCTCATTTACTTTCAAATTGCTTTTGCATGGTCTGGTACAACTGAGTTTAGTTTTTCACCATGTGAGTGATTTTAGTAGCACAGTGAGACTTTTTTAGTTACAACACAACTGAAGAGATGCTGGAACCTGCTGGGGTTCATCAGCTCCAACTGCTGGGAACAGCCTCTCACTTTCAGAAATCTCTAAGTTTATTCCTGGGGATTCTGTTGGGGATTCAGTATGTGAGAGGTTTCCCCGGAGGAAAAGAAAGAGCAGCAGAGCAAAAATGCAATAGAATGCAGGATACAACGGTGAAGAAAATACCCAACAACAACAAAAAGCCCCCCCACAGAAGACAAGGGTTAATCACAAGATCAAATCAAAGAGTTGGGAGTATCATCCCAGCAGAAAGCCCTGGGCAATATGACCAGAGTCTTGGCAAGAGCTGTGTATGCAGTCCAGTAGCCAAAGAACAGAGGATTCTAATCTCCAAGGCACAGCCCAAACATGAGTACTTCAGAAGTTTTCCCAGAGTACCAACTCAGTGGGTGTCAGTGCTTGTCCAAATGAAAGGGTTTCTTAATCTTTTGCTGTCTTTTCATCTGCTCCTTCACTGGTTAGAGCAAACAAGGTCATCCATTATTTCCAAGTGGATGGTTTTTGTGGTGGGACAACTAAAAATTATGTGAGATTTGCTGCCCCACAGGTTGGTGCTACAGGCTTCATTGGCACAGGTTTCTGATACTGGATGCAGCAGAAAGCAGGTGTGTGCATTACAGTAATAGAGATGTGCGTGTGTGCACATGGGGAGAAATTCTGCAGACTGAAATCAAGGATTGGCCATATGAAGGACTTCTCCATTAACTTGTATTTGCTTATTTTAGCTGGAAGTGGAAAGAAATAGAAAGTTGTACAGTTGAAAAGGGAATTAAGATTCGTGTCAAACTGGTGCTACCTATTTCACATGGTAAATACTGTAGAATTTATTTTCAGCTGTTTTGTAGCAAACAGAACCAAGTTAAACAGTTTTCTTCCCCTTTCTTATTTTGTGCAGACTGGGACTCAGATCAGCCTGGCAGATTTATCATTTTCTGATGAGACCTGTGCGCTCTGGTACAACCTGTTGCCTTGCAAGCAAATTCCTGGCAAAAAAACCAAGGAACAAAATGATGAATGCATGTTTCTGCTAAGCAAGCAGTCACTGGACTCACTGGACTTGGTGAGCAATGGGTTGGCTATGACTGCAGTAGCAAGAAAAAGAGACTCGAATTGTGCTGTTGCATTGTGGTTATTTGAATGTGTTAATTGACCTCCTCTGAAGGTCCAAGGCTCTGTTTTGCAACACTTTTGACTAGCATGACTTCGTGTGTGAGTAGTTCCTGTGTGGGGTGTCAGACTTGTTAGGGAGGGGGATAGGACAGATGCTTTTTAGTGGGATACAAAATTGCACTCCAATTTGAAACACTTCATCTGTATTTCTTTTTAGAAAGAATGTTATTGAAGAGCTTCTGAAAGTTTACCATTTATTTTCATGTGCCCACATTAAAAATTGCTATTTATTAACTATTTAAAGCCATTGCACTGAAAATGCTGTTTATGCAAAACACATACTGATTCTGGTTAAATAAGCTTCTTTGCTTTAATGCCTTTTTAAAAGAACCACATTAAAATATAACTTTAAAGAGCACCCTTTTTTCACCTCAGAATATTACAAGTATGAGAGGGAAGAAGAGAAAATACATTAAAGGATGACAAGAGCATATTTGATTGCATTGTCATTTAAAAAACAACCTATTTTTGATTCATATTTACTGTGTTTAAAAGCAATAATTTAATGTGCTGTACACTAACAATTCAAACACTTTTTACCTGTGATTTGGATCAGTTTCTGTTGCAAACTAGGGCCTAGTGGACTGCACACACCAATATGATGTTCAAGCAAATCCCAAGTTTATTCAAAAACACAGGTAATATATGACTTCGTGTGACCCCGCCCCAGGTGCAGTGGTCTGACTCCAATTGGTTGAGGCTGGAAACATGTCCTTTTAAGGTGAAAATGAAACTTGTGAGGTGGTCCTCCAGACCCACCTGAATCAGGGCTGCAACAAGTTTCTGCTGACATCAGGGAGCAGCAGGGTAATGCAGCTCTTGCAAGGGTTGTCAGTTTTTTTACCACTTATGTATCACTCAATTCTGCTTTCATCTTTTCTTGGCTTGTGACCAGGATGCTGTGTCAGTTCTGCTGGAGAGGACATCTGCTGAGCTGGAAGCAGTAGAGCAGGAGCTGGCTGCAGATGAGGAGGAGGAGGAGCAGGAGCAAAGAGGCTCTGAGGAAGACTGGTAAAGCCACTTTTCCTCCCTCATTCCCCTTGTTCATACTTGAACGATTCAGCGCATCCTTCCTATTCTTTGACAAACAAAAGGAGATTGGAGATGTTTGGAGATTGTAGACCTGTAGAATTGGTTTGGGTTGGAAGGGACCTTTAAAGATCATCCAGTTCCAGTGGAATTGGAGTAAAGTCTTGTTCTCTTGTGTGGTCAATTCATTCACGTTCTTTTAGGTTTACAGTGTCTTGGCTGCTCTATTAACTCTTACTGCCAGTGCTCCTCCGCTCCAAGTACACCTTCTTAACAAAACCGCTTAGCCAGTCTAAGCCACTGGAGGTGTAGCACAAGGTCTCATATCAAATATTATAGTTCAATTAAGTGTCATAAGCAGTTAACAGGATTTGAAAAGGGAGCTGCTGTCTGACAAAGTAAGTGTGGGTGTGCTTCCATTGATGGTCTTGTTTTTGAAGAAACAGTGAGCTTTCCCAAGAAACAGATTTCTTGATAAAATGCTATTTGAGTTCTGTTATTGTGCAATTTCTTAGCTACAGTGTAGAAGTAAATACATGCTTTATTTTGAGGGAAAGGGAGACTCACTCATTTGTTTATGAACTTCTTATATAACAAAATTCCTTCAATGTTATCAACATTACAGTCATTGAATGTAGTGCAGTGTTGTCATAGTGATCCTGAGATTGAACTGTAGTAGCACTTGCTGAGTTGTACTGGAGGCTGCAATGAAATGTGCCTTCACATGAAATTAGTGGAATCATCTGGATATTTTCCCCATCAGGAAAATGCATACCTTATACATAGGTGCAAGTCTAGGCCTTCTGATATCTTTCTCTGGTGAACCTTTTCAGTTCTAGAATAAGCCTGGGTTACTTCTGTTCATACAGGCTAGAGATGCTCATAGAAGCCTCTGATGAGATTGTGGATGAAGAGGAAGATGGCATTAAGCTGGCAGTAGATGGCAGCTATACTGATGACATGGGGTTACCCATCAATGCACCAGAAACAAAAGAAGACAAGGACAGAGAACCCACTGATGAGGCGCATGAAAGCCAGCAAGCTGCTGTAATACTAACACTGGTGAATATCTTAAAATTGACATTCCTATTAAAAGTGACACATCTTACTGTGTCTAGAGATCTATTTCTGAGCAGTTAATACAGAAATCTGCTTCATTTGAGCACTTAAAATTTGATGTGGACTTTGCTGTAGCACTTGTCAGCATGCACTTGTGATGCAATCAGTGTGGTCACTTCTGAGCTAGGAAGCGGACGTTTAACAGACATGCTGAGCAGAACTTCTAAGCTCAAAACAATTAACTGAAACTCTAGCTTCACTTTTTGGTTGCATAGGGAGAGTATTCAAAATAAAAGTGCAGTTCAGTAGTTTCAGCTTGTGCATATTGAAAATATTTTTGCTCATCTATTTCATAGTTTCCTTTTTTTTTTTCTGATTCATCTGATAAACATGGGTAAACACAGAACAGGGGTCAAGACCTTTAAACCATTGCCAGGATTTCTGTATTTCTTCCCTCTGTTTTAAGGTGTGAAATACAAAAACTGGCTTAGCAGAGAAAAGGATGGAAGATTAATGAACAGTGTTAAGCTGAACTACCACTGAACTACCTACACACCACACAAAACAAATTCTAATTCCATGTTCTTGGTAATTGTTGTCTCTAAATTATATTCCATTTTCCTGGAAGCACTCCTGGTAAATTTGTAGTAAACATATCCCTGATAGGGTAGCACACCCTCAGAAATAAAATTTTTAGAACCTTTCTGCATCTGAATAAAAATACTGTTGCATGCGTTAAACCCACAGGTTCTGTAAGACAGCAGAGGTAAAAAGGCAAAGTGACATCTCGTTCCTTCAACTCTGTGACAATACAGAAGTTCAGCACCCCAGTGGACTTGCTGGAAACTGTAATTAACTGCCAATTAATGTGGCAAGATTCCAAATGAGCTAAGGCCATGGAATTAAAAGGACTGACAGTCTGCTGGGTAGGAAGCAAATGTAGATCAAAGCCCTCACTCGGCAAGGGGAGACATCAAGGACAACAAGTGAAGGCTAGGCATGCACACAAGTACTTTGCTAAGCCTGGACTGGATGAACCTGGAGAATGAATTAAAGACGTAGCAGACTGCATTGCAGAGCCAGGCACAGTCTGGATCTTTGTGTGCCAGATCCTCTCGGGTTTGCAGTTGTCCTGTTTAGGACACTGTATTTATCACCTGCACTTTGAAAACTATGAACCTTTTTAAATTACCCAAGCTGAAGAAAAAGCCCCAGTGCACATCAAGAACACTGGATGTTCTAGCAGCTGCAGAAGTTGATCTAGTCTGGCAGTCAGGATGTTTGCAGCATGTAAGTGAGCACAGGCCATGCCCCTTGTGGGAATGGGGGGCACCTGAAGCTCCCTGTGGCACACACTGGTCAACTGTAGCAGGCAGCAGGCCATGCTGAGGGACAGCAGCCAGTAGTGTCTTTTCCCTGGGTTCACAAGGCAGGTGAAGCTCTGCATATTGCCATACAGCAGCCCTGGTGCTGAGGGTTGGGCATGTAGCAGTATGTCTGGAAGAACCTGGGCAATATAACTTTCCCAGCTCCTTTCAGTGTGCACAGGCACCATCTCTAGCATGGCAGAATCTTGCTTGTCTGCAAATACAAAACTAAATATAAATGCACAATAATAGCATCTGCAAATGGCAAAGTAAAACACTTGTTGCACTGTTGCATCAGACCATCTGTCAGGCAGCAAAGGCCTTTCTGCAAAAGCTTTAGTTTCACTGGCTACAAAGAGTACCTTCAAAGCCTCTCCACTCACTTGTTAAGCCTTTTGGGAATTTTGTGTTTCTTTACTTAGCATGAGTTCTCCGTAAATGCAAGTTGCTTTTTGCTGCTGGCCTTTTTCCATCCACTGCAAGATAATAAGGATGCTTGTAAAATCCAAAGTCACAAAAACTAGTGCTGACATGTATCTGGATATAGTAGGTCTTCTAAACTAAATTTCTTTCCATAGGTTGATAAAGAGACTAACACTGAAGAATCAGCTGACGAGAACACACCAGTCCGGCCCAAAGACAGAGCCAGCTGGAGCTCAAGACAGCATCCCTTTGTCAGGAACAGCATGATAGTGCGCTCACAGACCTTCTCTCCAGGCGAGCGGAACCAATACATCTGTAGGGTAAGAGGAAAGACACTTGGAATGAAGAGCTATTAACCAAACAGTCATTTAACTTCTTGGGAATGAAGGATTAATGACAGGGAATCATGTACCAGTTTTCCCTGCAAGAGGCAGAGCCTGTGCTTTCTCTAGAGTCTTTTTTTCTCTAACTGACCTGATGCATAGTAGAATTGACTTTCAGCAGAGTTGCACACTTTTGCAAAACAGCTCTACTAGGGCAAAAATACATCCTATTGGAGAGAAGTAACACATGCCTGTGCTGGCTGGCTGCTTGTCATCAACTACAAAGCACTCACAGCAAAATAATTTGTTAAAACATGGAATAGAAGTCACTGTAAAATGCCATTGAATTACCATATTTTAATAATGCAGCCATTTAAGGGTAACAGTGTGGAAAGAGCTCAGTCATCAATTTTAAATCTCGCTTTGTATCTCAACTGGTTTTAAACCTGTGCAGCCCAAATCCTGCTGTAATTGCATCTTTGAAAGATGTGCGAGCACTGCCTCAGGGCTGGGTTTTAAACATGGCTTTGGCAGCTAAGTTCGCAGTCTCTCTAGATCTATGGTAGTGTGGAAAAAAGAGATTTAAATTGTCAGCCTTGTTGCTGCTAAACTAACTGTAAAACTCATGTGTTTAAAGATTAAAGCATGGGTTACCAGATCTATAGATTTTAATTACAAAAAACCCTAGAAAAGGCAGTTTATTTTGATCTTTAGTTTCTACAGGTTACTCATACAAGTATGACTTTTTTAAAAAAAGAATACTTAAGCTTTAATTCTCCATTCAGAGACAGTTGTTTTAATCATTTGGGAACATTAAAGCTGATCTCTTCTCTGTGATTCTCATTAGCCTAAAAAAAAATCTATAGACAATACCTACATACTATTCCATATACCCTCCAGAATGAAACACAGCAGAGTGTTACAATCTTTATATAATTTGGATAGATTATTGACTTAATTCAGAACCTAGGCTTCATCTTAATTTCCATACTGGAATTTATATCCTAAATGGAAATTAGAAGTATTGGCACAAAATACAGCCTTAGCTAACTACCTATGTAGGTCTTCAAAAGGAAGAAAAGCAAGTTGCTTTGTAGTTAGTGTAAACTCCTGCAGTTTTTGCATCTGCAAAACTGTTGGGCTTTCATATCTTTGAACATTGCTACCTACCTGCTTCCAGAAGCCAGAATTCAAAAAAAGCTTACCTTGAACAAACCATTTTTTTCCTGATTGGATGTAGTATTGCCTGGAAGCGAGGTACTCTGGGGAAAAAAACATATCTGCACAGATAAATGTTGTGCAGTTTCCAGAATACTTGTCCTCTGTTGCGGCTCCAGAGTGGGCACTGTAGCTGCACCCAGATTCGCAGGGAGGGCTGAACAACATGGGTCTCCCCAGTCCCAAATGTCAGTTTGCACCACAAGCATATCCAGCCTTGTTTGCTTTGTGGTGCTGCATGAGAGGAAAGCACCTGTTGGATATGCTCTGGTGAGCTGCCAGCTGCTTTCTATTCAGAAGAGATGGCCTGGCTTTAAGAGAGTACCTACTCTTATACAGTGGTACAGAAAACGCAGAGATCTTTGAGGGCTAAAAGAACAGAAGCAAAGACTGTTGGTGCCTTTGAAAAATCTCCCTTGAAAAGTGCTTAAAGAGCATCCGTGATGATAGCTGCCTCTCTGTACCCAGGGGTGAGCTCCCAGTAGTGACTTATGGTGCAAAGACAGATTTGTCTCCTGAGAGGTGTACTCATATTGCAAGATGTTGTATTTCTCACCCCCAGGCCCCAGCCAGCCCTGTGTAAGCACACTTTGGGGCTCTGGCTTCACTTACTGAAATGTTAGCAGAATAGTTCTTTTTGTCTGGCCTTTTCTGAAGAGGTGAAATACATATCCTGCAGGGAGATGCTTCTGTTTTCCCTGGAGATTACCACCTATTAGATGCTGATGCATTTAACAACAAGTCTGCGCCAATGGAATGGAACAAATGCGAAAGTTAAGAAAGCTGTTGCCAAGCTGTGGCACATGATTTTGAGAAGCAGGAAGTGCTTCTGAAGGAACCTGTAGGCACACCTATACACTTGTTACAAATAATAATACTACAAAAATATTGCTTGTTGGAAAGGTGCATGTCTACAGTAATTTACCTTCCTTGTAGTAAATTTGTTAAAAGCCTGCCCCAGGTAAGTGAATCCATAGTTTGTATCTGCAGCCAGACAATGATTTTTCAGTATTTAATAACCATAGTTACCTTCCTTGCATTCCTAAAGAGTCTACTTATTATTCATTCGGTGAGATCAATGGTTGTCTTTGTGTAGGATTAGAATTTTGGAGTAGATGAATATTCTAGTTGCAGATTTTTTTACTTTATACTAAAAATATGACCTACATGTATATCAACACTGAGGTTCTCTTGACTGGTTATGTCAATACAGATGTATTTCCATATGAAGGTGCTTTATATGTGTTTGTTATGTACGTTTTGACAGTTGAATCGAAGCGACAGTGACAGCTCCACACTAGCCAAGAAGTCTCTCTTTGTGAGAAACGCCACGGAGCGGCGGAGCCTGAGAGTTAAACGGGTATGTGCTATGTCATCTGGACATGGTTTACAACAAAGGAAGGGAAGAGAAGGAATAACAAAAGACTTAAAGGATATGCTTTATTGCCAGTTTTTCAGCAACAGCAATGCAAGTACCACATGTAGTCCTGTAGTTTCCCATTGATATCCCAACGCAGTGGTCTCAGTGGCACAGCTTCCCCCTCTAACAAAGCCTGTGTTGTTTTAGTTGTGGCTGAAGCCAGCAGTCAGACACTGCTGCTAAGCATGATGGCATTTGTTGTTGAACTTGAGCTTACTGCTGAACTGGAGGGATCTGGGTTAAAGAACTTGTATTACGAAGGGCCCCAGGGTGGCTCACACTGCACAAAAGTCAACACCAGCAAGATATATCGTAAGCAAATTTTGGTGGAAATTTCAAGGATTTAGATGTTCTTCAAAAGGGATTTACTCTTCTTCAAGAGTGTCCAAGTAGCAAAAGGATTGAAGGGCAAGAGAGTAAGATTCTCCTTCTCTTGCATGAAATTAATTCTTACATAAATTGAGAGAGTTATATTTTAATCTTAACTGTAACTAGAAAAATAGTCCTGTGGAAGGCACGTTACCAGGTAGCAGGATTACATTTTGCATAAAAAAGAAATACTGAATAGTTTGGGATAGCTTCTCGTGCCTGACTTACTCATGCAAAAAGTCTCTGTGAAAGAACAGTAAGTAATGTGAAATATGCTGCAGAAATGCATGTTTACAGACATGGTAATATTGTGTGCTACCATCTCTGGTAGGTTAGGCCTTGAAAAAGCAAATGTTTATAAAAATGTAATTTAAATCTAGGGGGAAATCCATAGTGTTGGGTCTCCTGGCATTGTGTCATCCTGGGGATCAGAATAGTTTTTTTGGTTTTAACCTGTAAATTGTGCACCTGGTTGGAGAAACTTTTGCATTCAATAACTAGTGACTGAAATAAAATATCAGGATATGTGAATTTTTGGACTTAAAAAAAAGACTGCTAAAGAAAAACACAAAAGAACAAACCAAAAACCAAAACAAAAAAAACCCTTGGTCTTTTCTGCCTGTATTATGTCTACACTAGCCTCTCTATATGATAATTCTTATTGTTCTGTTTCCCAAATGTTTCAGCCTGTTTGCCAGCCAATCATGCGCAGAGCTACGCAGGAGTGTCCCGTGCGCACTTCCCTGGACTTGGAGCTGGACCTCCAGGCATCACGCACCAGACAGAATCGTCTGAATGATGAGCTTCAGGCCTTGAGGGACCTGAAACAGAAACTTGAGGAAATGAAAGACAGAGGAGAGGCAGAGCTTCCCCTGTGTGTGCTAGAGGATGAACGTTTCCAGAAACTCTTGAAACAAGCTGAAAAACAGGTACGAGCAGATTTGGATATGTGTGAGTAAGTAGGCATATACAATGATGAGCTCTGAATTAGATGTTACGAGTGAGATACTCCAGATATAAGTAACAAAAACATCAGCAAAAACATCACAGCAATCAGCAGATGTCAAAAAGCAAATAAGACAGGAGTTACTAAGAAAAGAACTTGGAATAAAACAAATAATTGCTTTATGATCCAAATACTATTAGGCATGTAATTTAAATGTTGTTCATTTCTTGGTCCCCTTCTCAAAGTGGAAAATAAAACTACAGAGGGTGAGGTCAATAAGGATGGTCAAAGAAGGAAACAGCTTTCCTGTTAGGAGTGGCTAAATAGCTACAACTGAAGTCTATACAATCATGAGTGGAGATAGAGGAAAGCAATTAATCATTGTCTTTTATTCTACAGGAAGTAGAGAATTGAAGTGGTGGCAGGTTAAATGCAAGCAAATATAGCACAACATGCAGAAACTGTAAAAACATTTTCAACAGAACATTGAGTGCCACAAGTTTGTGTAGGTTCAAAAATTTATGATTTCATCAATTTGATAAATTCATGGAAGAAAAATCCAACAGAGGTCATTAACTATAATGACACCATACACTTCAAGAAGTCCTCAACTGTATAATAGCTTAGGAAACAAAACTTCTTTCCAGTATGTTCTCCCAGTTCTATGTTTGTACCCTGTTCTGTCTTTCTGTCTCTCTTTTGGCATCTGCTGTTGACTGTAGTTAGTGAAGTTCTGAAATGACCATGAAACACTAGTGGAGTTTAGGCTGAGCATTGACAAGTGTCTGAAAAACCCTGGGGCAAAATGCAGTAAGACAGTGCTGATAAAACATCACACAGTGTAACTGTTGTTTTATACCATATTAATTGTATGAATTTGATCTAAGTTTTAATCCATAAAAATAGTAGCTTACAGAAACGAAGTGTAGCTAAACATATTTAGAAGTTCATAGTTAATATCTAATGCTGGATGCAGGATTGAAAAGAGAATTTCTGGTTGCTTAATTTAAAACTGCTCCCACTCTAAAGCTATTCCCACTGGAACATAGTGTGCCTCTGTAACATTTAGTATTATCAATCCTTTGGATTTGTGGTTTATTTCAGCTGGCTCTCTCCAGGCAGCAGGGAGGTTTGTCACACTTTATATCACTGGTGTCAGTGATCAACACCATTTCCACACAACTGTGGTGAGGAATAAGGGTAATAATATATATTCCTAAAATATATACAGCATTTAAGTCCTCCTTTCCAAGGTAGAAGTCAGAACAATGATCACAGTCACTCCACCTCTTTGAAGAGTGGTTACAAAGTTTCTTGACATATTTCTACCCTTAAAATCTTGCAGCCTTCCCCTGTGGAGTAAAACATCCCTGAGAATGCTGTACTCTGCTGTCAGTGTTCCCTCTTGGGTTTGCAAAGCACAGCAGCCTCGAGAACATTGTCCTAGATTATTTTTTAGTTCCTGCAGGCATTATAATGGCACAGACTAATGCAGCAGCTGGAAACGCCAGAGAAATTGAGTCTCAAATGAAAAATGAAATCGCAGATGTGGGGAATGTTGAGAATCAGTGGCTGTTTGCTAGCACTCAGTTACTCTGCTGGAAGCCAGATACAGAGGCTCCATACCTTCCTACCACACCTTCCTAAGTGCAAGTATGTAAAACCCACTAATACCTGCAGATCAGAAAACAGTAGGTAATTCTGTGCATCAGAAGCATTTTCTCTTGTTTAGATTGGAGTTTTGTGAGAAATCATGCAGTATTTTGAAGTTTAAATCCTAACTCCTCATATGAGTAAGTTTTCAGATACCTACTGTCCTCTGAAATACTACTTTGTTTATATCCAAAAACTATTCCTGTAAATGTCTGTAAGTATCTTTATTTCTTTTCAGTACATCTTCTGTGTAGAGGTCATCTGTAGTTATGTCATCAATACCAAAAGTATATCCTTGTTCCAGTGTTTTGGTATTTAGCACAATTAAATTTTTCTGTAGATTCAGTTTCTTCTATACAAAAATCATGGAAGAAAAACACAGGAAATAGTGTTTCAGCTTTAATTTTGATAGTGTTTCTTCTTTGTCATCTTATACTCACTTTAGTTTAAATTAAACCCAGATAGAGAGATTCCAATCTGGCACTTATTTTTGGTAGAAAAGTGCCAGATTTTTGGGACTTATTGAATGTATGGCCATTTCATTAGGGTGCTTTTCTGTATTTTATGTAGATCACTCAAGAAACATCATGTAAGTACAAACAGTCATGTACATACCTATTATTCATACTCCTACAGACACTGGGCTGAAATCCAAGTTTCTCTGAGAGCATCCTGAAAAAAATTAATGGATTAAAAAATGAAAAAGGAATATATGGTAATAGGGAGTATGAAAACAAAGAAGTCATCTATGCTGTTAACCTGAAATGCAGTAGTCACAAGAATCTCCTGTATAATTTGGGAAAGGATAAAATTAGAAAATTTTCAATATTGTATGTTATTAACGAGGGAAGCTGGTAAAACATATGGCCAGTGACATATGCAAAATGAATTAAGACATTATCGGTTGTAGATTGCAAATTTATGCTCACTACTAATAAAACAAAGTAATATTTATAGGTTAAATTCATTTTTAAATCATTATTTTGGAGTTGGGGACTGAAGAAGTTAACAGCAGTACAAGCTGACTGGATTTTGAGCAAGTTTTTGAAAGGGTGGTGCTCTTTCATGTAAAACACTTTCATATAAAACACCAGAGTCCATTTCAACAGACAGAGGGTACCACTACCCTGCTGTGAACAGCTTTGTTAAAACTACCCAGTATGAAACTGATAGCATGGACAAGCTCTTTTGAATTAGTTGGGTTTGTTGTTTAGGAGTCTGCTGGGTTGAATTCAGAACTGGAGATGTGAACTCCTAAGTTACAAACCACCTTTGAAGATCGCTGGTCTTGGCTTGCATGTATGTTTTAATTTGAGGTAACAGAACAGTGGGTTTGAGTGTCTGAAGTTAAGAATCAAAAAGCAACCTCATTAGAACTTTATAGTTGTTTAAGAATATGGTCAGCCTCCGTTAAATTTTGATGGCTGACAAAATTCATGCTACAGTACATAATATTTGTCTGACAGTGCCTGCGGCCCAGAAATGAAAGCAAAGTGGACACCCAAGGTGGGACTGGCCATGCCATGAACTCCACGTGTCATGAGGGTGATAATACATGTGTTAGGGGACTCACTTGCATAGGAACAGTGGCTATTTCTCTAAGGAGTCCAGGTGACCTAAAAAGAGCTGCTGTTCAAATTACTGAGTGCTCAGAAACCCTCGATAAAGCTTGTTAAAAATCGAAGCACAACTATTAATAGCAGTCTTGTTGCCAAAATGGTGGATGGCACAGCTGTGATTGTCCTGTTGATGCAGCAGTGCTTGGCAAAGACACAGAGCCAGGAATACTGAGGTACAGAAATACAGGATCTTACTTGGGGGTATGTTGCTGCTCCACAACGTTCACAAAAGACCTTTGATCTATTGTTACCACTGGTGTTCTGTTCACCTGCCTTGGCTTTCACACCTCTGCAATGCAAATGAAAGAAGTAAGTCTCGCATGCAAAATAGGTGCCGTGTCATGAATACAAGCACAAAAGTTCATTTTCCTTGCTAACAAGATAACAAAACTTGAAAGCTTATTTTGAGAGCACACCTTCCCCTGTTTTTCTGTAGAGTAGGTATAGGTAACTACGTTAGTAGTAAGTTTTAGAGTATGTATAGGTACCTTTCCTGAGAGCTTTCATTAGGAAATAAAAGTGTTTTACACGGAAAGAAAATCAGTGGATCCCAGTTCTAAAAAGATACTTGGATAGACAACATGTGCTCGTACAAATTTAGGTATTGTCTAATTATATCCTTAAAAAATATCTCATCAAAATTTATAAAACCTAGTAGCCACCTGTGATGGCGTGGGATTTGCTCTATTTTTTTAGGAAAAACCCTGTTAACTTATTTTGTGCCCATGGCTTAGGTTTGTGATGTTAGTCTTCTGTGTTGCTGACCCTTTATATAGAGATTATCATACATTGATTTAGTTTGGAAAAAACTTCCAATATCACTGAGTCCAACAGTAAATCTAACACTGCCAAGTGTTTTCCTTGACACAGAAGAATCTCTCATTTCTTTGACATGAGTAGATGTTCATTATCAGCAAAATGCAGTTATTTTTCTTGTTGCAGGCTGATCAGTCAAAAGAAGAGCAGAAACAAGGCTTAAGTGCTGAGAAATTGATGAGGAAAGCTTCTAAGGATGTGTGCCGGCTGCGGGAGCAGAGCCAGAAAGTGCCGCTGCAGGTGCAGTCATTCAGGTAGGGCCTGTTCTGCTATTCATGCTCTTTCTAATGTAGTGAAGTAACATGAATTCTTTCTAGATATAATCAGACATGCCCTGTAATATTAGTCAAAAGTCCACGTGCTTTTGAATTGCCAGAAGCATCACGAATTTCTAACGTGGCTCTAAGTCGGAGTTTCAAAGAACCAGGCCTGGGTAGTTGCTCATGTGTCAGAGGTGTCAGTGTGTCAGCTGGGATGTGATGAGGAAGCCAAAGGGGGTTTCAGACCTGTGTAACATCTGCTGTAGGCAGGCACGTGTGTGGCTGTTGCTGTGCCTCACCTCACCCACAGGAGGTTGACAGTAGGCTTTAAGTCATGACATCTCTTCCAGTGATGACAGGTGCCTGGAGCAAATCACCCCTCAAGGAGAAGTAGAACAGGATAAATCTCATCAGGGAACTGATTAAGCACTACTTGTACCTTGCTCAAGGAAGATCTTGAATCCTTCCTTCTTTTTGTTTCCCTTCTCCATCTGGTTGTGGGAACAGCAACCAATTACTTGAAGCAAATAATTAACTGTTCTTGCTTACCATAAGCCAGAATGAACACTTTCTATCTCAAATCTTAATTCTAACTGGTCTAAATTCTTAAAGTAAGTGGCAGGACTTGTAGCCTGAAGGCCACACTTACATATGAAAATAAATACAAATATTTTGATTGAAAAATACCGTGCTTGTTCTTGAACATAGAAACAATACTGCAAGTTAATTTGATCTGTTTTGTCAGTAACACATGTTTTTAAAGTTTGATTGGATTCCTTTATTGGAAGTGAAAGTCAGCTGCTAATAAATGTGAGATATATATCATTTTTTAACCCTCATTTGTGAGCAGCTGGAGAAATCTGTAAGCAAGTAAGGGCCTGTGAGGTGATATGTATTGCAAACCACAGCTGTAAGTGATGCAATCAAAGCAAGAGAGAAAGGAAAGGAGTTACTCAGCAAAGAAGAACAGCTGAGTTGTTTAGTGCGACACTGAGAGCAGTTTTCACCTTATGTGCAAGTCTTGAGAAGGAGTTTTGGTCAGTGCTGGTCATTTAACAGTCATCACAAACTGCTGCCTAAATCTACCAGAACATGTAATAGTGCTCAAGACTTCATTTCCCTTGCAAGGGGGATATCAAAAAGCTCCATTGTCCTTTATCTTCTAGTCACCACACAACTAGGAGGAGGAATCCAGTTTAGCTAGTTGATTTTATTTTGAGCTACTGTTTCTCTTGGGAACTCAAGCTTCACCAGTGAAAAACATTGTTTAGTCTTCTGGAGAAATACTTACTGCGGAGGCGGAATTGTATGTGCCCTGCTAGGTGGGTTTGTTACAGTGCTGTGGCCTCAGCCCAATCACAGAGAGGCATTTTTGAAGCTGTCAAGAAGAATGACTCTTCCAAGCTTTAATTTTTAAGTCCCTGGTACTTATCTTCTGCTTTCTGGGCTGCTGCTAGGCAAGCCTGTGTAAAGTTGTTACGCTTCAGTAATTTCTCAGGTCATAGGAGTCAGAAATGGGAACAGCACAGGGGAAGCAACTGGAGAATGGGTTAACAATTCTGCTTCTCTGAGTCTTGCCCAGACACAACTGTTCCCACCCCCTACCCTCTTCCCATGTCAGGATAAAATAATTTATTTTGCCTTTTTGTCCCTCCACTGAAAATACCATCATAGGAAGTTCAGTGACTGGATCAATATTTCAGTCTTACCATTGCAGCTATTAATGAAATATTGATATTTTCCTGTGTCAAAATTGGAGCTGCTTTATACATAAATCTGCCTAAGAAGGGAATTATGTCACATGAATGTGACACACTTGTTGTAAATAAATTCACTGTGTATTTTCCAAACCTCTGTTTTAAAGGACTGTGCTGTACAGTAGATGACATTGGAGTCATGCCACGAATGGTAAAATAAAACCTTGTTTTCTTTTCTAATTTCAGGGAGAAGATAGCGTACTTTACACGAGCAAAGATCAGTATACCAACCCTTCCAGCTGATGATGTGTAATTATGGTTTTTCACTGAAGTGTTTTTCCATTTGTTCATCTCTTTTTAGATGAACTTTGTAGTGTCAGTGATGTGCTTTCAACGATCTTCTATTTTACATTCACTGTTGATATGTTTATTTGTAAAATACAGCGAATTGAATTGTTGTAATGTAAAAAATGGCAAAAAACCCCCAACCACCAGAAAACCAAAGTAGATTAATTTTGGTATACTGATGCTGATTTTGTACAGTTTGTATGTATCGCATGTGTGTTTTTATTTTGTATAGATGGAACAAAGGAACTAAGGCAGTACTAAGCAAGCATCCTGTTGAACTGCACTGTCTTGAGAAAAATTATGTTCAACAGACAATTGTTTATCTTTTCACTATTTTCATGTGAGCAGACTGTGAAGATGGCTGTTTTGCCATACAATATTTTTGTACAAGTGTGACTTTTAAAGTTAGCCACAAGTGTAAGCTCCTTTCCAAAACATCCAGGCTGCCTCACAACAGCTGCTAATTGCATTCATCACCCGCACTGGAATTTTGTTTCTGAAAACAAATTTCTTCTGCTTTTGTTTTTCAGTACCTTGTAGGAAGAGACAGCATTTAGTTTTGTGAATTTACAGTACTTTAACCTGCACTAAAAGGTTTCTTGCATCTGCAGGAGAATGAGAAAGGCAAGGCAGACAAGTAACCCTAAAAACTTATTATGAAACTACCAAAAGGGGCAGCTGCTTTCTGAATGGGATGAATCAAATGCATAATACCAACATTGAAATCAGCGTATCCACTGTACAGTTCAAACTGAGAGTTTCTCTCTGTTAATCTTTTGTCCTAGGGGGCTGTCTGATTGCCAACTAGGAATAAATAAAGGTGTATGTTAGGTTTACAAATATGAAGATGTTTCATCAAAGTATTTGTACTCGGAGAAAAATCTGTCACATGCTAAGTTATCAGAAGTCCTGTTGGTAAGGGAAACCCTTTCTGAAAAAGCTGCAGCCTAGAGGTCTGCACATATTTCGGTACAATAAATAACATTTCTAAAAATACACAGTGGACCCTGTATTCAGTTGCGGGTGTACAGGTTTAATGAATTGATGTGAATGGCTTGCTACTTCCTAGCAGGCTGCTTCATCACAGACAGTTTGGATGACTTCTGTTAGAAGTCCAGAACATTAGACATAGGTAGGTGTTTAAGCAGTCCTGTCTTGGTAAAGCAGTTGGGTTCTTATCTCTTGTACTGTGTAAGTAGTGGGACATTGCAGAGAGCAGAATTATTTCATTTTCTCCTTAATATGTTGCATTCAGATGCATTTCATTCACTACCTAGTTTTCTTCCCCGAGCAACAAGCCACAGTGCATGGACTTCATCTCTCAGAAATGCTATAATTACTTGGTGAAAAAATGGAAACAAATATAACCACAATATGGTAGCAGCTGTCTTAAATTCAACGTGACAATTTTGAGAGGTCTGTGTAACACCCAAGGGTTTTCGTATGCACAGATACATCAGTTCACTGAAATGTATAGCCAACTGTACTGTTTGGGGCAAGATGACTGATTGAACATCTTTTATGATGCCCCCTTTGGTTTTTGTGTCCTGGGTTTGAGATAACATTCATGTTTGAAAGGTCAATTAAAAAACAAACACAAAATAAATCTAGAATTATTTAATGTAGAGGTGAAATGAAGGTTGACAGTTTCAACTTCTCAATTTGATTGTATAATTTGTTTGTAGAAAGATATTTAGAGGTGTACTTTATGATTTTTCTTTTATTTATTTACTGTCTTATTTATGTTCTGTTTAATATAGTTCAGTTCTGGACATAAAAATATTTGACATTAAGGATGCCATTGTGAAAAATACTTAGAGCTGTCTAAATTCTTGCCAGATTAGCTGATTTTCCTCACATGTTGAGTAATTTCCAAAAAAACCTTATTATTCTCTGATTTGTAAGCATGAGGTGAGGTCAAAACTTAAGTATTGCTGGCTTCAGCTTGCAAAACTCATTTGAAAATGAGAGACTTATACATATTCATGCTCTCAGTTTTCCAGATTGGTAAAGTTGTACATATTTATAGGCAGCTTTTAACAATTCTGGGTTTGGAGTTTTGCGGGTTTTTACTAATTCAGCTTATTCACACTTGAAACGCTCAATTGAATAAGCTAAAATACCACATACAAATAAGCTCCCATCAGTTTAAAGTTATAAATATTCCTCTTGAAGTGGAATTTACTCTGCACAGCAGGGTATGAAGAATGTAATTAGTTCTATTGCCAGGTACCAATGTCACTGCAGTTGCATATATATAAAATTAAATATTACTGGTACAAGAATATTTAGCCAAATGAGCAAAGTTTAGCAGAAATTGTAGTAGAGCACAAATCAAATAACTTTAAGATTATTTTTCTTTTTACTATTGCTATGTTTATACTGTATTAAATATAAAATGCTCAGGACTGAACTAAATATTTAATCAGGTTATATTCTGAATCTGTTTCTGTTCTAATTTTGTCTGTAAGAGTATGCAAGTACATCGCATAGATTAACTTGTCTCTGCACTTTTCATGTGTTTCAGTGATTGGAAAATACATTTTTTTAACAAAGCTCTTTTCCAGACCAGTGTTTTATTTAATTCTTTTATTGCTGTTCTATCTCTTTATATGCTCTTTGCAGAAACAGATGGCTGCTACAGCTTTGTCACTGTAAAATCATGGCATTTTGTAGAAAGTTCACCTCAATCACTGACAGCTTTTAGGGTGTAAATTATATAGAAACTGATTCATGTACTTGAAGGTAGTTTTGTACATTCATGAAGTCAAAACTGCAGCAACAATGAACACGGTCCACTCCACTGGACAATACCTCAGGATTATTCAGAAATACTGGCTTTCCTTAGAGAGAGAGGGAGAGATTGGGCAGGGATACAAGGTGGTCTTATTCTCTCTCTCTCACAGAGACATGATGGAGACTCTTGTATTACAGGACTTATGTCTGAGAATGTTTAGTTTACTGTAAATGATACAGGCCCAGTGAACTTCATTCAAGGTTGTACTGCATGAGGTTTTTGGAATGCATATTGAACTGGCACCACAAACTGTTTGACTTAAACTAATACTATTTTTGTAAAAAGTACATTGTTTAAAGCAGGCCCCGTAGGAGTTCTACTGTTTAGGATACAGCCAAGCCTCTGTGCAGGCCTAGAGATTAAAAATTTTATGCTCACTCTATAAAAGCCCAAAGCCATACTACACACCCAAAATCTGCAGTTGATCACCTTTGGGAGAAATACAGTGGTGTGTACTACTTAGTAAGAAAGAATCCCTCCCCCAATCTTGTAAACAGGGACCTGTCTGTTCAGCAGATTTTTCTTACTGTAATGCAAGAGTAAGAAATCGGAAGACCTGGTATGAACCCTTTTCAAAGTTTTCCAATTTCCAGATGTTGATGGGCATCTTATATATCTGCCATTGCAGACGGCTCTGATAATTGACAGTCAGATGATAAGCAGATTGTGGAGAGGGGTAGAGATCCCCCTAGAATTATAAAAAAATCCACCAAACCAGCCATGAAACAGGGACTGCAGACATCCATCCACAGGAGTATTCCTCCAAGTAGTAACAGCTGTTTCTTTAGCTTCTGCTCTGTATCATCCATCTTCAGGCAGTCCAAACAAAGGCTGGAAACCACAACACTCAGAAGTTCTAGTCCATTTGATGTAGACACTAAAATCCTGGAAATTTTGAATTCTAGAGGCAAAGCTAGGAAAGAACCAAAATCTTTACACTATGTTCCCCTACACCTTGAACTATACAGGTTTGCCAGAGTCCCATGGTCGAAGCTCCAGTACATTTAAATCAAAGCTGAGATTTTTCCAGGCTAGTGAATAGTTATAGGTACTGGTTAAAATCCATCCTAGCACAGACAACAGAAATCCAGCCAACTGTAGCCTGTGTGCCAGTGCCATTTTTTGCAGTCACAGAAGCACCAAACTGCTGACTCTTGGAGGCAAATTCTTTGTCATACTGTAAATAAGCAGAAGTTAAAACAATGCTTTATGAAGCATGGAATACTTCTCCCCCTCCCTCCTGCTTTATGTTGCCTGGTTCCATGTGCAGTGTTTGGGGGACTAGGAGGTGGTGTGATAAACCAGAAGCAGAAAGGTATGGCCACAGCTGGGCTCACCTTTCATTAGTTTTGGGTTTAGTTTAGTTTTTAAGAAAAGCAGATACTTGGCTTTCCCTTTTTCTGCTAAAGCATTACAGCAGTTCTGCTAGTTTGGGCATCTCATAGTTTGTTTTCAAATTAATTTTATTATCGCACTGATGCACTTTCACTTAGAGAAAAGGAGGCTGTCTGCTCTGTGGCAAGTGAAATGTTGTGTTTAAAGTTAGAGATTGCACAGCAACATGTTCCGAACATGACTGAACAGAGCTTAACGAATCATCGATAGGATGCATAATGCCTCAAGACTGTATCTGAAGAAGATAATGTAACTATTTTTTAAAGTAACATTTCTCAGCCTATTTTTGATGCATAAATTATGCAGGTGCCAGAATGACTTAGAATAAATTGTATGGGCAGTTTAATGTGGCAGACTGGGAAAACACGACTTGCTGGATATGAGGCACCCACACCATCACACCCCATATACAAAAACAGATCTGTAAAGCTTGCTACAATTTCAGAAACCTATTTCCAAATACACAGAAAAAACATTTGATGCAATGCAGGTATTTATAGACTGTTTAGGATAGGGAATCTCCTCTAGTTTGTACATCACTGCATTAGGCAAGGGAAAAATTGCAACAGCTAGTCAAGCTTTGAGGCTCATTTCATTGGCTGCATAAAAAAGGAAGCACATTTTGGTTGAAAACCAAGCTGTAAGAGAACATGCATATTCATTTTCAAGATTTTTACAGTGCAATTGAGAAAACAAAAGCAGCTCTTCTGCAGAGTCCACAAAAACTTCAGCATTTTGCTGTGAAACACAGTTTTAGGCAGTTCCCCAGGTGAGAAAACACATCACCTTCCAATACCAGTTTATGGAGAAAACAGACATAAATTTAGGAAATCAGCTAGGTAACAAAGAGGCCTTTGAATTACTACTGGAACAAGCTTCTGGCTTGTGCTGGGATTTGGAAAAGATAGGACAGTATTTCTGTACTGCTTAAAACCTTGCATTTTAAGGCCTAGTTTCGGTTTCCAAGCATTGACACTGATCCTGCTGTTCTGCTACTGCGTAATGGACCGAAGACGCATGGACTTCACTGGAACAGGCTGTGCAATTAAGTAGGGATCCTCCTAATATAAGACAAAATCCAGCAAGCCAGCCAACAAACAATGCTTCCCCAAAATCCCACCTGGGAACAATGTCTGGTATATTCTCATCCCAAAACTCCTGGACTGTGGAATGGGCAACCCAGGAAACTGGGACAATAGCTGTAATCCCCGATATCCAGACGAGCATTCCTCCAAACAGCAACAACCTTTTCTTTTGTTCTTGTTGTCTTTCACCAATTTTCAAACAGTCCAACCCAAATCCTGAGAGCAAAAGGCCCAAAAGCCCTGATCCATTGGAAAAAAACATCAAAATCCTAGAAATCCTGAGCTCTGGAGGCAAAGCTAGGAAAGAATCAAAGTCCTTGCATTGCATTCCCCCTTCTTCCTGGACAACACAAGCTTGCCAGAGTCCCATGGTCCAGATCTCCAGTTCATTCAGTTCCAAGTTAAGATTTTTCCACTGGGGTAGATAGGTGGTGAGACAGGACAGGACCCATCCCAACAGAGAGAACAGTATGCCACTTAATTGCATCATTGGTTGATAGACCAAGGCCATTGTAAGAGCAGAGTCCTGAAAGCTTGAGGAGGAGGGAGGTTTCCCCAGCAGTTCTGTACCAACTGCTACCTTGAGTGATGGTGGAAGCTATGATGGTTTTAGTTCTCTGCTGCCCCAAATATAAGCCCTTGCTGTTAACCCTTTGCGAGCTCTGAAACACTTTTTTGTTCTTCATGAATATAAAGTTTCACGTAAAGGACGAAGGGCTTCACTAAACCATGAGTTAGGCTTTCCGATAAGGATTTGATCTGTTACCTTCCAATTTGCTTGGTAAAATTATATCCCAATGCCTGATGATTACAAGCCTGAGGATGAACAAAGAGGGCTCTATGACCCCTCACCCTAAAACACAACAGAAATCTTTGTGCTTCAATACGGATTAATTAGATTTTAAGTGGTGATAAAAAGGCAGCTCTGTGTGCAACAGGACTTCATTGTAATAGCTAAATTTGAGATTTCAGGGATGTAAATCAAGGCCTTGTAAAGAAAGGTAGACTGTTTGCCTATAATCTTTATTCTTAGGCTTCCTCAACATACATAATGGCTTATCTTCCACTGCCCTGTTTTATGACCCCAGCACTGTAAAAGATGCTTTGTAAAAGATCCTTATGCTTCACATTTTCTACATTCACTTCTTTTAAAATGGGCTTTGTTTTGACAGACTTTTAAGGGGAAAAGGAGACGGGTATGGTGCAAGTACCATAGAAAATGAAATCCTAGACATCCCTCCACCATAATGAATCTGGGCAGATCATCAACTTTACCTGCCCCAGGACTTCAGCAATACCATGGTAGCAACTTACACCAGCTCAGTGTCCCCTTTCCTAAAGCCCATGTCCCAGATGGCCCACAGCGTACACACTTGGTATCTATATCAGCAACATTTGGCACTCAGTGCTCCCAGGGCGAGGAATGCCTGGTACACCTCTCTGATCAAAGCAAGACACCATTATGCCATTACCCCATTAGAAAGCCCAGCTTTTTTCCTGCTCATGTCAGCTACACTACTTGACTACAGGGTCAGCAAGGGGAACATCTGTTTGCTGTTCCCCTCCCCACATGTAACAGCACAACCTTTACAGAAGGGAGCTGAGCAGCATGAACATATGTGTATGAACCAGAGATGCTTTCCAGTCTTTCTGGACTTCATTTTCTAGAAGTGATAATGTAAATATCAGCATATTTTAATTCCCAGTTGCACAACATGGATTATGTGATTGGAAAACACAGCACTGCTTTTGAAGGTTTCCAAAATCCTGAAGGGTATCATTAAGAACTGTCACTGTGAGAAGATCTCTTCTTCCCTGTTTCTGTATGGAGAGATAATTTCTAACCCTTGGGGTTTTTTCCTGTCACAAGCTGTGAAGAATCAACATAAGCAAAGGTGCTCTATTTCCCTTTATCAGTCCGACAGCTTTTCCTTGGCCAAAAGATTACCGTGCAGAAAAGCAGGAATCACCAAGGATATGATTGACTACATTGGGAACAAATTGATGCAAGCAAGTCTGTAACTTTGGCCATCCACTAGGCAAAAGAAAACAGACCAATCTTACATTCACTCCTTCATTCAAGCTCCAGATTGTATTTACAGATTTGGGAGTTGTTTTTCTCCTCATTCTCTGTTCAGAGCAAAAATGCTAGTTCTGGAAATCATCATGACTTTCACTGAGAATCTCCATAGTGCCATTGGAATAATTTTTGAGATAAACAACCACACTTCTGTAGTGATTCTCCTCCTTCAGGGACTATGTTCTTATCTGACATTAAAAATCACACTTAATGACAGACTTATTGGAAGCCTGTTGCACTTCTCTGGACTGGGAACATTCTCTGGACTGGGAGCATTTTCTCTGCTCCTAATTCCAAGTCAATATTGTGTGAGAACACAGGATTAAGCATGTGAAGTCTATTCATTTTGCAAATGTTGAGCACAGCTGGAACAGTATACCAGCCTTTAAATTTTAGCCATCAGAGCATTGGTACTGTTGCCTTAGTAAGATCTGCCAGTTAAGTTCTGCAACTTACTATTAATGATGCACTAACTTAGGACAAGCAAAGCTTCCTTAAACTATCCTGAATAAGATTATATATAATCCTTGTTCTTCCAAGGCAGCAGTGGGATGAAAATAAGAAAGGTAACACTTGCCTTGTCACCAGGATAGCAACAAGGTCTGAAATGCCTTTGCTCGGGACTTCCTGATCTTGTGAAAATCTCAGCTGAACTGAGATATGTTCTTTCTTAGGTCAGTCACTGCCTTAGTCTGATCTCACTTGTCCTTCTTTCACACTTTTGCTACCCACTGTTATTTCTTCCTTTCTCTCCCATCTAAAAATGTCTCATTCTCAAAGTAATTTTATTTTGGTAGACTTGTGCCTACATGGACGGTGACATGTCAGAGTTCTTATAAAGCCTAAGGGCAAGAATTGGGCTCCCATCAGTTTCTGTCCTACTGCTCAGGGAAATTTAAAACATAAGCCCAGGGTTCACTGTTAAATTGCCAGGAGAAGAAACATGTGCTGACAACTGCACAGCCTGAGACAGGAGACTCGAAACGTCATAAGGAGTTTCAGTGGAGATGCCCACTGAGAGCTGCCCTGGGGAATCTGCCTGCCAGGGACCTCCACAGCCAGTGCCAGGAGCCCATGGACAAGTGAGCTGCCCCAGGACACCTCTGCCTCTCCTCTCCCTGCTCCTCCTGCCAGCCTCAGCAGCAAGGACTCTGTCCAACACAAGCTTGGAAGAAGTAAAGGAAGAACAGGTACAGCTGTCACTGACCACTGTGTTTTCAGGTAAGGAAGATGAGGATGAATTTAGAGGGAGTTTTGACTGGGTTTAGAGTATTTCTTTTCCCTACTATTTTTTCCCTATAGACTTTAAAGCCTGATGTATGCAACATGCAGGGATACCACCCTACAGAGGCTTACACAGCTAAAATAATCTGAGCCAGTAGGAACTGAGGTGCAGAGGAGTCTTCTGGTCAGGCTTTTACTGCCTGCCCCGTGCAGGTGGCCAGCAGGGACTCAAAAGCCTCAGCCCCACTGAAGCCAGGCACTTGTCACAGACACACAGAGTAGTACATCCTACGCTCGTTCCTGTTGCCACTGGACTGTTTCAGCAGCCAGTTCTGTGAGACACTGAGCTTTCATACCTCATGTTACACACAATTCCTGTGAAGAATATGACACAGGTTGTGATTATGCTCCTACAGGCTCAGGAATATTTTTAAAGCATTGGAGATCACAGCAGTCACTCAAACTAACTCCAAGCATCATTTTGCAAATGGATTCTGACTACACTAAAGCAGAATGGGGGTGGCCAGCATGCATATAATTTTATGCAATTAAGTGCATTAGATTTTTACTCCCCATGAAACCATTTCAGGCTGAATACAAGGATTCTGAATCTTACTGCGAGTAATACATAGCCCCTCAAAAGCTCCACTAACTCTTCTGGGAGCCTCCACGGTGAGAGATAGATATACTAATACTTTACCAGCTGCAAAGAGCAGTAGGGAGTTGTTGTCTTTACACAACTCTGCAGCCCACACAATTATCCCAATATTCCATGGTCACTGTAAGAGGGAAAAAAATCTCAGGTGCAGTACCTCAGCTTGTGATTAGGTAATTTAATACCACAAAAGCTGTATTATGAGACTGGCTGTTTCCTATACTTTTAGCTCCTTCATAAAGCATAATCATGTTCATTTTGTGGGCTTTTTATTCTTTTTCAGTGGTCCAAAAATGTGGTCATCTGTTAAGTACAATGATCTCCAATAGCATTCCCCTGTCACTATTATAATTTTCTCTAACCTGAAGACAGTCATGGAGTTCCCTAAATACTTTTTGTTGCTCATTTAAATATCAAGTACTGTCATGAATCATTCACAGATCTCTCAATTTTAGGTTCCCATTTTATGGATACATGTGAAAAAGATGGTAATAAAAGCTAGTGTCCAGATGTTCTATGCCAGTGGTAGTTAGAGCCAGTGAAACACAGCTGCTGTCAGAAGCTAGCAAGGTACTGTCTTCAGCAGCTTACTACAAGTGAGTTCATTCATCCAGTCTTTTGCTTTCGACCTTATTCCTTGAACTGAAAGTTACAAGAGTTAGTGTTGTCTTACCCAGCTAAGAACCCATTTCTCTGTGATGCTGGAGCTTCTTTGGAGTTTGCATATCCAATGTGCTCCTCAGTGAAAACACTGAAACACCAAGCAAATAACACAACCTACACTGCTATCCATACTGACCTACATCTAACTGAACTTGACAAAAAATGTATTATTTGTATTGGTAGAGCCTCAGGTTTCACCCAAAAGGCCATGTCACCTCTTCTGATTGCCTCTCCTGGCAGAGGCAGTGAGGACACCCCAGAGGCTGCAGACGGTGCCACAGCGCTGTGCGCCAGGACCGGCTCAGCAAGGCAAACTGGACAGCAGTAGGAGGTGAGGACTCACCACCTTCAGAACAGCCAGGAAGGGGCTGCAGAACCCTCTCACAAGGGAAAAAGGCGCAGCCATCACTGGCCTTCTGAATAGGACCTCCTTTCTCAAAAGGGAATGTTCCCAGCTTTTCAGTATTGGAGGGACTGCCCAAACTTGCATACCTCCCCTCTTCAAACACTGGATATAATTCACTCAGCAACTTTAACAAGAGGCTGGTATGTATGCAAAAGAAATGTACTTCTGTGATTGAAAGATCTTGCTAAGAGTTTCACTTCTTTATGATTAATCAAAAGCTTGAAATAGGATGTCATGTAGAATTAATGGCAGTTGCACAAGATCTGGAATGGAAAGGCACTGAAAGAGTCAAGCACAGCAAAGTGAAACTGTTGATTTCTGCTTTAGGGACTTATTCAAAGGTTGAAATAAGAGAGGGTAGATTTGCCATCATTATACTGGAAGAATAAAGAATGCTTTAAGGCTCAGTACTTCAACATTTGCAGAAACTTTTCCATCACCATCCCAATCCAGACTTCAAAGTGAGGGTTGACTGGGTTAGAAAATTAGCCTTATTCTTCAGGGAATTATTTTGGATATACCGTCAATACAGGAGATTACTGTAAGTATGAAAACTCATGTCATTTGAGTAATTGAAATGTGATTTCCTTGAATGATGGAAGCCTAAGGAATTGATTTTTTTAGTTGTGAAATGTGTAGGTTTCTTTATCACTGTGCATCCCTTTTTATGAGATTCTGGTTTAATAGAGTGTTACACATACATATTTGTGTAATGCTTTTCATTTAACACCTGCAAACAATTATTATAATAAGCTTTCTCATTTCTTAAGATACGTTTCTTAATGTGAGTGAATTTATGAGAAATTATTTGTAGTACCCAGCTGAACCTACATGAGGAATTGTTATTGCATGACAATTGGGATTACAAAGATAATGCAGACTTGTTAACCATAAATTAGAAGACTGCACATACCTTTTGACATCAATCTAGCCAGAAGGTGAAATGAGTCACAAGAATTTTTGACAAGTGAAGGAAGTGTGGGGTACCTGTGGCATTTTGCTCATCTACCATATTGAGATTTGGGGGAAGGGAGGAAAGAAGCTGAACAAATTTATGGTAGTAAATGAAAAGACAGTGAAAAAGCTTAGGTTCTGAGTGCAAGAAAACACTTGTGAAGAGTATCAAAATGGGTATTCCCCAATATGAAGATAACCTGTGTTCACTTGAGCAGACATTTGCTTTCAATTCTTTGGTCTGTCACAAGAATCTACTTTTAATTTACATAGTACCAAGGAAGAGATACTGGGAAAGTGACTATTCTGCAATATACTCAAGTCTCTGTATTATTTTGTACAAAACTGCATGTAGATGAATGGCAGCAACTACATCATTTAGGGGAATGTATAAAGACAGATATGTTATGGCATACATTTGCAAAGGCACATTTGCTAATACAAGAATGGCAGTACTATGCCAGGACAAGCCAAAATTTTATCTAACCCAGCAGGAAAAGAATATAACATGGTAAGGATAGATTGCTACTGTCTTCACCCTACAGTATAAAAATCTCTGAGTATGAACTTTAAATCTACATCATCGTGTTTAGTAGCCTTGATGGACCCCTTCCCCTGCAAATTTCCACTGAAGCACACACTTGTTGCACCCAATGCACCTTACAATGACAACTTCCACTGCTCAATTTTGCCTTGCATCATTTTATCCCCTGTAATTATAAACTCACTTCTAGATCATTTATCTACTAGTCCCTAGTTCTTATGTGATGTTCATTACTCTTCTGTCATGGTTTAACCCCAGCTGGTAACCAAGCCCTGTGCTACCACTTGCTCATTTCCCACCCCCAGGACTGGGGAGAAAATCAGAAGGGTAAAAGTAAGAAAACTCATGGGTTGAGGTAAAGACAGTTTCATAAAGAAAACAAAGGCACACATGAAAGCAAAATGTAATGAGTTGGAAAGACAAATGGCAAAACTCTGAACATCCACCCCTTCCTTCTTCCCCTAGCTCTGTATGTGGAGCATGACACCATATGGTACAGAATATCCCTGTGGTCACTTGGGGTCAGCTATCCCAGTTGTGTCCCCTCCCAGCTCCCTGTGCACCCCCAGCCTCCTCACTGGAGGAGTGGGATGAGGAGCAGAAAAGGCCTTAACTTTGTGTAAGCACAGCTCAGTGAGTGACAACATCCAGCCCCATACCAGCTAATGTGAACAAAACTCTATCACAGCCCAAACCAGCACACTAATTCACTATCTCAACACTACTGTTTTTGGTACATCTCTTTAATGTCCTTATGCAGAGGTATTGTTTATGCTAAAAGACCCTAGCTTATTATACATACAATTAGCTCTAGCAGATGAAAGAGTGGTGATCTCTCTTATGGTGATTGTGCATAGCCACTGTCAGGGATCAATACAGTGTGCACACTATCATTCCATAAGACAACTGGTGTGGGAAAACAAACCTCTGTTCTTTCATACCACTACCAATACGATTGTCATAGTTATGCTCATGTTCACCATGCACTTTAAGACAAAAAGGTTTTGTCTTTGCTGAAGTTGAAAAATATTGTGAACACCATGTTTTTGGTATATTGGTATTCTGATGTCTGTGTTTTGGTAGAACAAGAACTCTAGCCCAAGAAATACCATGGAAAAAAGTGAATTATCTCAGCAGTAGTCTGCTTGAAATCTAGTATTTTCTACCATAAGATATGATCTAAAAATGGGGTTTTTTTCCTTTTTAATAGGAAGGATACACTCCCAGGTGGATGTACAAATGACTTTCCTGTAATATTCTGCCAGATGCACAGATGGCATAAGATGAGGAAGGTGCCCCTCACACCAAGTGCATGATGATTTTCATAAAGTAGAGATTCAGTGGTTGGGAGCAATACATCCGTACTCATATAAAAGCCCTTTATGCTACAGCATATTATCATGATTCTCTTTACCTAATTATCACTTCTCTGCAGGACAATGATCACAGAATTTTCTGCCGTTGTGGTAGAGGGAAAAATGGGGCATTATATCCCTCAAAGAGTGCAAGTGAACTCTATCTGACCTACATGTCCAGTTACACAGACCACAACCCACAGGAACACCACTGACAGCAGGGTGAAGAAAAATCTTTAACCTGCAGTGTTTCCCTACAAAGGTGGAATAAAATCACATCTAGTTTCCATGTAAATTTGAGGAATCATTACAAGTACTTTTATCCATTTTTCTCTTACAAGACAAAATAAAGCAAATCACAACTAATAGATAGTTGCTTAGCTTTTCTTTAAAAAAACAGTCTCTGCTGATAGAATAAACACAGCATTTCTAAGCAACCTGTTCTAATGAAGCACTGGAATATAGATTGTATTTTCTAAGGTCATGTTCATGTTCTCTCTTTTTGTCCTCCTTTCTTAAGCAACAGCACCTAGTGGTGAATATCCTAGAATACCCTGAGTTGGAAAGGACTACAAGGATCATCGAGTTCAGCTCCTGGCCCTGCACAGAACAACCCCAAGATTGACACCATGTGTCACAGAGATGGACATTGTCTTCTCTCTTACACACTACTCTCCTGTTGTTGCAGTCCCTAAAAGGACATAGTTTTTGTTGTTGTTATCATCATTAAACCACATTCAGTTTATGATTTGCTCTCTTTTTTAATTCTGGTATGATATTAGCATTTTTTATGGTGCATGCACACGTGCACACACACACAGACTTCTGATGATGCTGAGAAGACAAGGACACCTCCCAGCTCCTAGCATGTGTATGGAAGAAGATGGGGGCTGGCAAGCATTCCCCTTCCTCTACTCCCTGCTGATATCCCTCCATGTAGCCCTGACAGAAGTTCTTTGCCTCTCACCTCTGCAAGTGGTTTGCTTTTAGAAATGTTTGATCACTGAGCTCCCTGCTGAACTCCTATTTCATCTCCACAAATGCAAGAGAGAGGCAACCTTTTACAGATTTCTGAATCAGAATCAAACTATGTCCAGATTGTGAAAGGCTGAAAGTGAGATGGCTTGCGGAAAGGGAAGGGAAAGGATATAGCTCTGGAATATCTTGTTAAAGATCCAGAGCTCAATTCCTAATGATGCCGTGAATGACCCTTCCCCCCAAAAAAGGGACTTTGAGCCACGTTAGTGTAGGGTAAGATAAAAAGTAAAGGTCCTTTAATATCACAGGGCCTACAGCCCACAGGAATACAGGGTGACATGCATGTGTCTTAGTTCTTGTTTCCATGGCTTTTATAATAAGATCCCTCCAATCATTGCTTTACACATTTCTCAGTCCAGCCCCAGTCCCACCCCTGGTCCAACCCCCTGGAATTGGGTCTGGGGTCGTCAAGACCCTCTGCCTTCATCAACTCTTCTTCCTTGGGCACACAAAGGTCTCTTGGAGTTCATCAAGTTCTGACTTTTGGGTTACTCTGACCTATGTTTATGTTTCGTTCTGTAGGCCTTCTGACATCCTTCAGCTCTTTACCTTGGAAAGGAGTCTAAACAAGATTAATTAACTAAAGGAATTTGAGCTCCCTGTTCTGGGACAGGGGTAGTGATAGAAAGGCATTAAACTTAAACTGTTAGAAATATTAACCTTCTAAAAATCTACAACTACTGTGTTCCTAAAATCTACAAAATGTGAAAATCAGAACAAAAACCCTTTCGGCATCACTAAATATGGGGCCTGCATGAGGCACAGTGCATATGAGAAGAAAAAGAAAATCAGTGTACGTACCTGTGGCACTTTCTCTTGCTTAGTTAGAGAGCAGTCACATCTCTTGGATTATTTGCTACGGTATAGAAAACATTAGTGTGTTCAAATCATCTCACAGCTACCACACAGAACATTTACTTTTCTTGTGGTTAGACCATGTGTCACAATATGTAGCAAATAAAGTGGCTCCTCAGCCTTGTACAGGAAAACACGGTTCTACCCCCAGCTGGTGTGGGGTAGCCCAGGCTGCAAAGGCAGCAATCCTCCTGGGGCTGAGGAGACCAGCTGGGATGAAGCCAGTCTGAGGAGAGAACAGCTTTTATCAGCTGACAACAACAGTGTTGCATCACAGTTTTGAACTCAGTGTAACAGAGCCTTTTGAGCCGCTGTTAACTACAGAGCTACATTACTTGTGTAAGACCAGGAGAAGCAGGCCAGGGAAAAGTTTGGGAGATCCCATGGCAAAAAGATAACAAAACCCCTGTCTCCTTTGTTTTTGTATGATTTAGCTCTGCATCAGAGAACAGCCCACTGCTGGAGCCTAATAAGTGACGTAAATAACCAGTAACAAATGAAAATATCTCTGACTGTGATTGAAGATACTAAAGTTTCAGTAGAAGGTTGTACAGTGTCAAATATTGCAGCACAGCCTGGGGCTGCCACAATTCCCACTGCCAGTTGGATTAGGAATTAAAGGCAGAAATTAATAACTTCTGCAAATGAAACAGAAGCTACAGATGCATAACTTCAGAGTTTCCAACAGCTCAGGGAAAAAGCAGTAGCTGACAGAAAGCTGAGAGCTGCCCAAGAGCAGCCTACTAACATTTCCTCAGTAAAGAAAAGATAGATTTACAGTCAGCTGGGCAATCTGGGACAAGAAGCTGTCTTTGGGAGTGTGCCTCACAGAAATGCTGCAAACTAAAGCATAAAAAATATCTTTGAAATGCTACATATGTGAAATATTAGATAATTAATATAGAAATCTTGAGACTCTGCAATGCCAGAAGCACCTGATACAGATAAAAACCTAATTTATAAAGACATATCTAGGGCCCTGAAGGCAAAAATAAAATAATTCAGATCATAAAGCAAAGAAACCCTGTTGTTAGAATCTGGTATGAGAAGCAGTCAGGGAGGCAGGTTGTCACAGGATTCCAAAGGCAGTTTGTATCTAAATACATCTTGAACTGTCTTTGACTCCCTTGCTTAATTTTTGTTTTAAATGGGGGTGAGGGGGAATGGGCAGGGCATTGGAAAATCAGTTATTTACAAGAGTTCAAAGAGTTTCAACTGAAAACATACTAACAACTCCAAGCAGAAAGAATAATAGCCAGATGGCAAAAACATATATCATATATTTAAATAGCACCCACAGAAGTTAAACATTCAAATATAAATATGCATATTCCTTTTGGTATTTCACTTATTAAAAAAGACAAGCAGTTCCAAATTTCATTTTTTGGGAATCATATGCTTTATTTTCAGGAACTGAATGCTGTTCCCACTAGCCTCATCTACCCTTGAAGCATGATACTTACACTTCAAACTATTTCTTGGGGTTCTGGAATAACTGAACAGTGCTTTATGCCTTCTCTTTGTGTTGTTATGTGCAAACTAAACACTAGTCCCGTCCAGGCTAAAAAACCCAGACTTACAGGTTCTATGGACATGACAAGAAGCTCGAAAGCAACATAAAATTATTGTTAACACAAATCAGAACTATAAAGTCAGTTTTAATGCATTGAAATAAGCAGACAAATTCAAACAAACAAAACCATTAACACATAGAGTTTACACAAGTGGCCATGAGAAGATGGGAGCTCAAGTTTTGATTTTCACACAAACTGAATTGCTGAGAAATAATCACAATTCAGTTTCATAGTCTGGATTCAGCTCTTGTAATGGATGTACTTTTAAGAAGCAATTTAACCATATTGTCTCCAAGTACCTTGTTTCTCTTTACCTATAAACCTATTGCACCTCTAAGGTGGCCAGGAAGAACAAAGCAGTTACTGTGGAAGATATTTTACAAGTAGCAATCTAATTCTGAATTTTATAAGGCAAATCATTTCACTTTCAAAGGAAAAAAGGCTCTATTGGACAAACATTTTAGTGCACAGCACATTTAGGAATGTCTGGCAGTGTCAGTATTCTGATGAGGAAAGTGGTCCTAAGCATTGATACATCTTATGACTGTAGGAGAATTGATAATAGAATTCCTTGATGTTTTATTTAAAAGTTTTGCTCAATAATTCAATAAAGAGATCCATTATAAATCAGGAAAGAGTAAGAACATGCCATAAGTACAATCCAGTAATGAATAAAAAAGCAAATCCACACAAGGAAAGCAAGTGTCTGTCATTTAGGCAGCACATAATTCACTACTTAACTCTACCAAATTAAGGTATCTGGGGTATAGACCAGCATGGATCTAAACAGCGACCCTGCTGTAACCCCTTCATCCTGCGAGAATGGAGAGTGAAAAGTACACAGCAGCTCCAATATTTGCATTAACAGACATACAATGGTATAGCTTTTTGATCACCCACAGATGCCTGATTTTTTTCTGGATTCCAAGTGAGGCAAATACAGAAAGGAAAAGCAATATGTATGTGCTTTGTTCCTTATATCCTTCCTTCTCATTCCTGATGAATCACTGTCTCAGATAGGTCCTCCAGTGCTTATTAATGCATCAAAACTCTTTTGTGCACAAATTCCGAGAACAGGATTCATCCCAAAAAGGTGATTTACCTTTACTTCATAGAAAGAAGTCCTTCATGGACATGTCATTTCTGCCATAAGCTGCCTATATTTAGTTTCATAAAGGCAATTAAAAAAACCTAATTTCTTACATTCCCACAGGTCTTGTCATTCTGCATATCCTAGCAGGAACTACAGAAGTATTTCCCATAAACTTACAAGGAATCTGCTAGCATCAAGAAAGCCAAACCAAATTAGGAAATGTATTTCCACAGAGTCTTCCATCAAGAAACAGTAAATATGAAAATTTCCAACAACTCAGCATGTTGCTACATTGCCATTTGCCCATAAATTCCAATAATACACAGTTCTGCGATCCCATTAGCATCCTGGAGAGTAAAAAACAAGTGAGCCATAAATCTCAAATCCTATAATCACAGTCAGTGCTACCCATCCCATATCTTTGAATCCAAAAGATTTTTTTAAATTGCATTAGCTATTTTTATTTTTGTGCAAAAATAAGCAATTCTGAACTGAATGACACCTTTTACCAATTTCAACTGTAACCCTGTCGTCTAACACTTTCTTTAAACAAGATATCTAAGAAAAAAAAAATTCGACTTCAGGATCTCTTATTACAGCAGCGACATCAAAATTAGATATAGAAGGCTAAGCACTCTTTACTTCCTTTCTTCCTTCGTTCTCAGGAAGTAATATTGCCAATATCTATTCTGTTCCAGATAGTCCTGATTGACCCTTCAGAATACATCAGAATTTGTCCCAGATATCCTTGGTAGGTATTGATTAATAATAGACATCTTTGTTTCTAACTCAGGTACCACTGAAGCACCCAATAACAACACAAACCAGAACTTAGAAGGACATGACAGTGGTAACATTTGCAAGGAAACAAGATTTTGCTTTAATCAATCTCCTGCTGCTTTATATTCCTAATCTGATGGCAAATGCCACTAGGCTGATATGTCTTCAGGTAAAGAATAGCTGCCTTCATTTTATTATCCTAACAGGATTGTGGAAAAAAAAATCAATTAAAAAAATCCATGTCTCTAAAAGATTACTTAGGAACAAGCTCTAAGAATTGTATAAACCTTCCTTATACTGCAACGTCAGGCATAACTGGAAAGCCAAAAGAAATAGGAAGCATAAGCCTCAAGAACTAAATGCAAGTGAAGCAGAACTAGACCACCTTCCCTTATGTCTCCATTCTATTTCTCTTTTTCAGCTTTGGAAAGCTGTAGTAGAACTCTGCTCCTTTGCTGATATCCTGTAAGTATTCAAATGTAAAACTTCTCAGATTGTGTAACAAGTCATCAAACAGAGGCACAGGCTTTTGTACATGGCAATGGAAATTAGAATTTGCTATACTTGCCACTACTTAATTTCTTAAAAGTCAGACCTGACAGTCATCTAAATTACATTAGAAGCTCAACACTAAGAGGGTGTGTGTTGTAAAGGGCTGTGGTAGCATTTTTAAGCTTTTTATAACTGTAGAATAGGGAGTTTAAGCTAATGGTGCTATTGTCTCTAGGTATTCATGTTCAAGAGGCTAGAATCATTTACTGCACCACAACCTGTCCCTGACTTGCCAGATTTACTTCTTTTCAAGTAGGACTTGTCCTTTTAAAGAAATCACATAAAAAATCATTCACATACATTATGTTTTCTGATGCTATGTATTTAAACAAGCAAGGTGTAAAAGCATATTTCTGCAAAACCACAACCAAATAGTAGTAAAGTGATGAACAACCATTCCAGGCAGTTTCCCCACAAATAAATTTCCTCTCCACTTAAATAAGAGACATTTAGGGGCTTATTTTCAGACACAGTTTATGTGTATTCATAAACCAAACCAACTGGTGACATACCTCAGAGAAAGTTACAATAGAGTATTGATCAACATTGTGCTTACCTCTCTTACATTACAATTTCTCTTATGACCCAAGCTGACAAAGATTTTCAATTAAATGCAGCTTGAGTTCTTCAGCATCTGAGAGACTAACTGCTAATGCCCTTACTATGTAGCCTACAAACATTTTATTGCTAGTGCAATAATGTACAAGTTGATGGTTATAGCTCTAACATGAGAAAGGGCATATGGTTCCTGTCAAACTGTTCTGTTTATTTCACCCTTACAGCTGTTCTGGAAGCAAACAGAAATTTTAGGTAGAACTCTCAAAACTTGAATTGGTTTCTGTGTGCATAGCTACTCATGCTAAAAGCTTTCATTTAAACAAATACCTCAGTGCAGTCAGCACAACCAAAAGCAATTGAGAGTCATTCGCCATTTGCTTTCCCTTTCACTATACGGCTATTCAGCGATCCCAGGCATAAACAGAGCAGTGCTTCTAGACATACTATGACAGCATACAAAGTGTTAGTGCCTGGTCCTGAAGGACTTTAAGTCAAAAAGAAAAGATTAAAACCTTCTGTAAGTTTCCCTGAGGGCCTGATGAAAAAGACACATTTAATATTATTGCAAAAGTTCATTGAGACTCCAACCAGTGCTGTGCTAAGTAACAACACTTCTTTCTCTGCTCTTAAGTTGGGTCCCCATTCTTAGCAGTAGCACAGCCCAGGATCAGATGGGAAGCCTGAGGCTACTTAAAGAAAACATTCATTCTCCTCAGCTCGCTGACAGCTTTTAAACAAACAACTTAAAACCACTTCCAACTTTTGAGCATTAGAAATGGTCTCAGCAAAAACAGATCTGTAAGGCACAGAAGGCTGCCGGCAGTGAGAAACAAGTTGAATCTATTAAATTTACCACGTCGCCATCTGACGGAATCTAACACGTTTCTTCAAGGCTGTAGCAAATACAGGCAAATATGTTCTATTCTAAGAAAATATTTATTTCACCACATCTGGAAAGATTATAGCATTGTTCCTTTCCTTACCAGCAAATAAAAACAGTAGCCTGGTAGTACAGGGAGAACAGACACACCCCTGGAGTATCAGATTATGGTGTCCTGCAATTTTATCCAAATCTATGCTTCCAGTTTTTGATCATCAAACATAGCAAGGCACACCTGCATGTGCAGAAAGCCTAACTCAATTGCTCTGGCAAACACAAGTTACTTCTTTACTATGCATGGGTTGCACCCTCATGGCCCAGTGCTAGACCCACAGAACATGCATGCCCCCAAACAGGGCTGTGCATGCCCCATGGACTCAGCCAACACTCCTGCTCTACGATCCATACATTACGTTTATCTAGAGCAAAGCCTGCTTGCTATTGCTCCCAACACCACTCCACAGGGACATTTGGAAACACAAAAGGGCTTCACAGCTTAATGTAGAATCAAGCTTTTGTGACAGAATGCTCTCATCAGTTGAGTGTGTCCAGCAAGATTCTGGGTGCCCTTGTCATTAGCACATACCTAGAAAGCAAACAAATCCTATGAAAACACATCTGTGCCCACCCAGTAATATTAATAGCCAGGAAGAATAAGTGTGCTTCACATTCCTGTTAGCAATGTATTAACTTGCTGTAGTTCAGACAGCTCCATGCAAATTAACAGAGAGGTTATGGGAACTTAGACTACGCTCTTAATGATGTTCATAATACTATCTTTCAGCACACCAGTGGGAATTATGGAGAGCTGCATTGTGAGATATTATTTCTAGTGCCATAACAGCTTTAAGACACACACATAAAAGTATAAGACACAAGTATGCCTAAGGAAGATTTTAGTGACTCTTAATAACTTCTTAATCATAGAAGTGTTTCTAATACAATTGTTTCCAGCATGTAATTTAAATTTAAAATTAATGTTTAACAGAAGTAGATGTAATGAACCAGTTTTATTTGGATTTCTTATTGTAATACCTCAGCTCTGCCAATTATAAGCTAACATTTCAATATCATACACTGCCACAGTAGAAGACAAAAGCTCTGAATGGTTAGAAGATAAACAGCAGTGATTCTTTGTTCAGCCCCGGTTTGTGAGAGAAATCAAGCAATTTCTATTATATGCCACTTAAAATATTTGAAGGTGAAAAAAGAGAGAAAATTCCCATTTATAAGTTAGCAGGGGAAAAGCAGCTGAGAACCTTTATATGGTAAGATAAAATATGTATCCTAGCTACAGGGAGACCATTTTGTTCTTGCAAAAAAGAGAAGAGCGCTGTTCTAGACAAGAGTGGGATAGATCTTCTCTAAACAAATTAAATGCTTCCTCTCTAAAATACTTCTAAATTGAACCAGAACAATCTAGCAAAGCTCTGCCCAATAATGTGCAAGCTCAAAACAGTAGTACCTGAGATTACCTAATTTCCTGAATTTAGATATGTCCTGTGCAAGAGTTTTGTGACAAGATTCAGCTTTTACACCACACTAATATGATGAAGACATGCTCTGTGTCATCAGCAATAAACTCCTAGGGCTACAAAAAGGCTTCCTCACAGACTTCCTCACGATGCTATCATAGATATTACTAATTAGCTCAGAAGAGAAAAACCTTGCATCATTTTTCTCTCTTTCTGAGAGTTGAAGCTACTTAGAACTATGCAGTCAAAAAAACCCAAGCTCCCTTGTTTGCACTGGCTGATGGGGTACATGGGGGATATACCAACAGCCCTTTTAAGACACAGATTCCAGGTTTGGGTAGGCCTGTGGGGCAAACTAGACCCACAGTCAAAAATTCCCAGACTGTCAGCCATGCAGCCTGTATCTATTCTGGAAAGCAAAGTTTCAAAAGCCTCATTCCCAGGCATTAGAAAAAAATCAATAAGCACTCATTCAATATATCTGGGCAGGGACAAAGAAGACACTGTTTATGAATGCCAGAAAACATCTGGAAAAAGCACTGTCTAAGTAACAGAAGTACCAAAGCTATGTAGGACCCATTGTCCTGCCACAGGCATGCATAGGCCTTGCTACATCCTTTTTTCAGGGAGGAAAAGAGGTTAATCTGTGGAGCAAGTCATCAAAAGTATCAGCCTCTTTCCAGGAAACCACTTAACTTTTCCCTTTGTTCAAGTTAGTCTCTATCTGCAAACAACAACCTTCCACACCAGTGCTGCCATACAAATCTTGCTGAACTGTGCCGAATGGAGCTCCAGTTAAGATTTAAGCACAAGCACCACAAAAAAAGAGTGAGCCTACTTCAGGGTGCTCACTAAGGTCTTACTGCAACACTTGTCACAGAGGAGCACAGCCTCCCCAACTCACACATCTCTTGCTAAAAACACCCCTGCAGATCAAGAAGTTGGGCCCCTCTCACATCACAGTTCTCTGCAGGGCTCCCATTTGATCCCAGCCTTCCCTCACTCAAAAGCCAAATGGTAAAACTCCCACCCCCAATTAGGTTCCCTCAGCTCCCTGTTACCTCTTTCATTTCACATGGATATTTTTATTTTCTTGCAGTCAAGCACAGTCACTACAGTCAGTTTTCCTCCTCTCACTGGTCTTTCCTGCCCACCTGCCAGCTGCCACCACAGATTCCTCATACCCCTAGGCACAGCTGAGGGTAATTAGGTACTCAGGTTAAATTGAGCCTCTTTCCTGCCAGTTTAGGGTTATACCTCTGCAGTGAGCTAGTCTCACAATGACTTTCCATCCCTATGGTGAAAAGAGGGCAGACTTTAACTCCTGATGTGTATAGAAGACATTCAGGAGCTTTTGGGTTGCTTTTTAATCAGAAGAAAGCAAGAAACAGACTACTTTCTGCTATTACAAAGATTAACAGCAGTTTCAAAAAAATAGTTTGCTTTTCTTTGAGTTGGACCCAAATGCTTTAAGAACCTATAGGAATAAAGTGAGATGGACCTGCTCATTCCAGAAGAGTAAACAGTTTTGGTTGTTCAGCTGAGATCAAAGGGACTCTATCAAACCAATTTTGACCTCTGTCAGATTTTGAGTGAGTGTCCCAGTTATTTACACACGTGACATGTACTCTCTTTTGACTAGGAATGCCATTCACCCTAGAGTTTTTGGTGAACAGGTATATTCTTGTGGAAACCACTGAATTGCCATACTAGCACGTCCTATAAACAAATAAAACCACTTCCCCCTAACAAAACATGGAGAATTTTGCTTTAAATACTGCAAAACTGAACACAAAATACTCTCACCAGCACACATCACCAAGTTCAGGAACAGCAGTGAGGGGCTGCTCCTCAACCCAGTATGAGTGTACACAACCACATGGCCCCAGTTTTTAATTTTTGCATGTTAAGAAAGCAACCTCTACAGCCTAGTGTTTAGACCTGCACAACGGAGGACACATGGATTTCAGTCCTTCTTTTGGCAACTATCCTATATCAGCTATTTGTAAGAACCAGGCTTCCCCACCTTCCCTTTTCTTTGGGAGTCCTCTTGCCATCGAGTGACACACTCACTCTTCCTGATCCAGAGCATATTTAATCATTTCATGCAAAACTTCACTAAAGAGAACTTAGTAAGCAGAGTATGAGAACATTTTATAGCCTGGCAATTAGGACATTGCATTTCAAATTCCTACAAGCAGTAAATTAAACGGACTTTGTGTAAGTACTGTCTGGATTAATGCTCTAATCATTAAGCCATTGGACAAACAAGGAGAGGGTACAGGCCACTCTTGCCTTTTAACAAGCTTAACTTAATAAATAAACCTTTTCTATGTCAACTTCATTTTATACACAAACAGAAAACACCCATAGCAAGTCAACCAGCAAGCAGCAAAACATTTTTCTACCCTTTCTCTCCATGGTCCTTCAGACCACCATGTAGGAATGGGCCTCTCTCACATAGGGTCACCTGGATACCCCCACCTGCTGAATATCCATTCCTTCCAGAGACACTCGTCTTTAGACCATCCACTTCTCTTTCTGGACTGGTATACAAATGACACGGTTAAGTACGAATCAGGCATCTAAACATTGCTTTATTAAGTATTATGGCTGTTCTCCCAGGCCTATAGAGTGTCCCTTGCTGCCCATCTCCTCTCCTAAGAAGTACCACTACCTGTTTCGGAGCTAGCTGTGTTTTGCATGGACCCCATGCTTGTTAATCCCAGAATGGTGACTCGATTACCTGCCAGTTATGAATGAGTTACCTCACCTGTGAACCTCATTGGGACCTATATAGGTGAGAGAGAACCAGAGCTCGCCAGCACCAGCAAGTCTGAGACACCCTTAGCCATGACACACGCTATGTGGGAACTTCATTATCAGAGAAGGCGGCACCTGTGGGTTACAGATTCTTCAGTGCAAATTTTCAGTTCAGTGCAAATTTTTACATCATATACATAAATATCACTAAAATATTAACATTTGTAGATGTAACCTTTAGGCCTTTAAAAAAAAACCCCAAACTTAATCTCAGCACATATTTTTCTCTTTGCTATGTTTCTCTTTCCCTTCTAACCTGGGAATTAAAAGAGCCAACTAGTTTACAACAAGGCTTCAAACCACATTTTGGAAATAAAAAGGAGAAGAGCAATTTGCTTAACATCTACCCCACTCAAATAAACCCCAAATTTGTTGGGCATTTATCCTCAAAGCACACTTGACAATGGGGCAACATGATGCTGAAACGCTCAAAGGCAGAATTGTTCTGGGATAATCGGTTTATGTCATTCACAGACTGTGCCATTCATTGTGTGGCCAGTACAAACCTCCTTCTGTGCTAAAGAACAGAAGAGCTCTGGGGTTTACTGGTCATGAATGGAAACCCTCACTCTGTATCATGATAAAAGCAAATATATCATGAATCCATGCCAATGCATTACAGTGAGGATAAAATATAAAACAATGCAGACTATAAGTTCATAGGACAGCTGCTTCCCAGATACTGAAAATACAGGCTAAATGCTAGTTTGAAATCTGCGCTGCAGGCTCCTTGACTAACACTTGGCTCTCAATAAAGAGATTACTGTAGGATTAAGCCTTACCTTGGGAAGTAGAAAAGAAACAAATCTCTAATTATCTCTACTATTGTACTCTGGCCATGATTTCTTTTTCTCTGGGGAAAAATAAGCTTTGTACTGGCTAGAGTTTAATGTGTGTATTCCTTCAGTTAGTTTTAATATATTTTAAAGTATTAATAAGGTAACTTGTAACTTTTATTCTCTAGTTGTTAATGTACTCTCTAATAGGAATATTTTTTGTAATTGTTCTTGCAGCAAATACACGTGTTCATGCTAAAAAGCCCTTTTAAAAATATTTTACTCAGAAACCTGAAATTCCCTTTTGTGTATGACCTAAAACACCTGAACCACTACAGTAGAAGGAATTTTGGATTTGTAATCAAACAGTTTACTTTTCGTTACTATTTAACTAAACCATTGACAAATATTTGCAAATCAAACTGTCTCTGTTAATGACTAAACGCCATCAAGAACAGAAATAACCTGCCTCATTTAGAGAGGAATGCCATCCAAAGGGCAAAACTTACTATCTTGTTCTACCTCCTAGGGGAAAAGTTGAAGTTGGAAGAAAATTAACTGAGGAAAAAAAACGACAGAAGTCTTGATCTCAAAAAATAAAATTATGACTGTGGTGAGTGGAGTGAAGATAGACGGAAACTGAAGGACCTGCTTTCTAATAATGTGAGAAAAACTCAGTATGTGATTCTGAGGGAGAGAATGAGAAGTTAATGACAAGTCAGAATTGCAGTTTAAAATAACACAAGAAAAACACATGAGACAGTAATTTTGGTCAACTTGCTGAAGAGAAAAAGAAAGATGAATTCAGAGGAAAAAAAATAGAAATGACAGACACAGACAAGACATTACAGGAGGGTATAGAAAAAGAGTAAGGAAAAAGCATTACAAAGATATGAGAGAGAAACATGGGCTGTTGCATGAGACAGATAATCAGATGTTGCACATGCAGAAGAAATTAAAATCACCAGGGAAATTCACTAAGCTACAATAAAGAAACAGGAGCTAGAAAACAAAATAAACCAAAACAAACTACATAAAAATAAAGAAAAGCCTAAGTTATTTGTCATTTTCTCATTTGTCCTAAACCTAATCTAAATTACACACAATATTGTTTGATTTAGAGGAAGTCAGGAAGATTCTGCAAAATGTTTTGGTTTCTTTCCCCTGGAAAATGAAGTGTCCAAATCACAGTTTTCCTGAAATGTTTCTATTCTATTAGGAAAAGTAGAACAAAATACGTTGTTCTGAGTTAAACTGAATTGATGTTAAGTTTGTCTAACCAATCAAACCCCCTCATCTGGGGTTAATCTATAATTAAACTTCTCCTGTATGAATTGTTGTAGGCTTTCTGGGGAGTTATTGTTCAACTACCACATTCTGTTCAATGGATTAACTTTTCCAAGGAGGATTGCAGCTTCCCATCTGCCCAAACTGTTATGTTATACACTACTTGCAGGAAAAGCAGTATGTCATGGAAGACATCCCCTAAACAGACACCTAGCCTAGAGATGAAAATGGGAATAAGGCATGGAATAGTTTCTTTCACAGACATTCCCCTTCCCACTTGTAATGATTATTTGCTTCCAGTCTGCAGCCTTATTATGATTTTCTCTTTCGTACTCTCACCTTCTTTCACACACAAAGATATTTTTTCTACACTCCATGCTCTTACCACTACTACATCTCTTTCCACATTTCTGTCACCTTCTCTCTGCCCCTCCTTTACTTACCAGACACTGTCTGCTAGGAAGTCTAGTATGTCTGCTGTGAAAAGCAATACATTCTTCTTGGTATTTCGGGCACATCAGCCTGTCCAGAAATCTTCATTCTCAAATGGCTGTCCCTCAGACCCTTTCCATGAGCCCACAAAACAAGCCTCTTGGCTGATGCCAGTTAAGGAGTTGATGGAATATGTGAGTGTATTTGCAAACACTCAAGTCCTTGGGGTGTGATAGTGAAAAGGACACATATTTTTAGGTTTAAAGAAAAAAAATAACATCTTTCTATTATATGTTGTGATGTATATGCCCAGGGGTGTAATATGTATGTATCTGTGATATGTGTGTTGATTATAAGAAGTATTCTCAGCTCCTGCTGATTTTTTTCCTTGCACCTAGGACTTATTACAGTAGAAAATAGATTTCCAAAAACATATTACAAAAAAAATATAGTAAGATAGTTGCATTTAAGATATATAAAAGAAATTTAGTATTAGATCACAGATCAGTCATCAGTAAATTTCTTCTGGTTTTATTTTGGGTTTTTTAAGACAGTAACTTCATGTATTTTACAAACTAAATAAGCCTATATGGAAAATGAACTGCTGTGTATTGCAAATTTATAGAACACTTTAGCCTTTCCTTCTGGAATCAACTAACCTCCCAGGAAAAAATCCTTTTCAAAGCTTCATTCCAAAGAACATTTGTGTCTGAATTACGAGAGACCTAAAGGATGAACCAGTCAAATGCTCTCCAAATCCTTAGTAAATCAGCTTTGTGTTGGAGAGGAGTTGCCTTCCACCCCCACAAAGGAATTTCAAAGGTGTGAGTTACTCAGTGTACTTGTATTTTTCAACAGAAATAACAGATGTTCTCAAGATTCTCCAAGCTGTGACTCCAACTGTTGTGCTGAAAAAAGTCATGACCTAGCTCCTACAAACATATTAAAACTGATTTTTTTTCACTTTACATTTTATTAGCCAGTTGCTTTGCCTATTTATACCTTTAAACATGATGCTTTCAACGACAAAGGGACTCATCACACATTAATTGAAACCAACGTCAGCACTCCAACTGAGTGCCAGAGTCCTTTACAAATATTGGCAAGCATATTTAATGAATTCACGTTTAAGAAAAGCCCAATCTTTGAAGAATTTTTGATGTCTTGTCGTATTTAGAATAGCAAAACAATAGGTATGGGAACCAAAAATTTTATCAAGGATCTGTCCCTTTCTAATTACACCTCAAAATGTAAGATTAGACCTGCCTTCTCCTTATTATATAAAAGAGGTAATATTAGATGCCATTGTTTGAATAAAGCACATATGAATCTGTGATGCAAGCATAGTATAAACCTTATGAATTGCTAATTTAGTGCAGGGCAGGACTAAATCAAGATCATGGTGGGTGGATAAATGCACCTTTAAAAATACACAACTATCATTTGCATGTACATTTTAGTCTGCCTTGTCCGCTACCTGTGAGCTTGACACGACATAGCACACAACATGCAATTTCTGAATTACAGCATTTAGTGTACCTTAGGCAAATGGTAGTAGTTGAGCCCTGTCCCAAACTTCTGCAGCATGGGAGCCTTCACATGAGTTTACCTACCTCTCCATATTCACAAAACTTGCATGATTCCAACTGGTTTTGAGATTTAAAAACAATTGCCTTCTCAAACTTGGCATATACAAATGGCAACAGTGGATGAGGAAAAGGCTGAGGTACTGAGTAACTTTTTTGTCTCAGTCTTCAATGGGAACCTCTCTTCCTACACCTCTTGAGTGGATGGACAGCAGGATGAGGACAGGGGGTGCAAATTCCCTCCCACTGTAAGTAAAGACCAGGTTTGTGACCATCTGAGGAACCTGAATGTACATAAGTCTGTGCGACTAATCCTGAGGGAATTGGCTGATATAGTTGCCCAGCCACTCTCTATGATATTTGAAAAGTCTTGGCAGTCAGGTGAAGTTCCAAGTGACTGGGAAAAGAGAAAAGCAGTGCCCATCTTTAAAAATGTAGAAAGGAGAATCCTTGTAACTACCTACTTGCCAGCCTCTCCTCTCTGCATGGGAAGATCTTCCTAGAAGCTGTGCTAAAGGCACAGGGAGGACAGGGAGGTGGTTCAGGAGAGCCAGCATGGCTTCACCAAGGGCAAGTCCTGCCTGACCACCATAGTGGCCTTCTGTGATGGAGTGGCTACATCAGTGGATAAAGGAAGGGCTACAGATGTCATTTACCTGAGATTCTGTAAAGCCTTTGACATGGTCCCTCACAACATTGTTCTCTCTAAATTGGAGAGAGAGGGATTGACAGGTGGACTGTTAGGAGGATTAGGAATTGGTTGGACAGCTGGTTGCACATCCAGAGGGTAGTGGCCAATGACTCAGAGTCCCAGTGGACATCAGAGAAAAGTGTTGTCCCTCAGGGTGCCATAGTGGGACCAGTGTTATTTAGTATCTTCATTAATGACAAAGGGATCGAGTGCACCCTCAGCAAATTTGCAGATGACACCAAGCTGAGTGGTACTGTTGACACAATTGAAGACAGGATGCCATCCAGATGAACCTGGACTAGCTTGAGAAATGTGCCTCTGGGAATATCATGAGCTTTAACAAGACCAAGTGCAAGGTGCTGCACCTGGGTTAGGACAGCATCCAGCATCAATACAGGCCAGGGGATGAATGGATCAAGAGCAGCTCTGCTGAGAAGGACTTGGGGGTGCTGGTGGATGAAAGCCTGGATGAGCTGTCAGTGTGCGCTTGCAGCCCCATGTCCTGGGTTTCATCAAAAGAAGCATGGCCAGAAAGGTGATTCTGCCTCTCTTCTCTGCTCTGGTGAGACCCCACTTGGAGTTCTGAGATCTGTCCTTCTGAGCATAGAAAGGAACCTATTGGAACAAGTCCAGAAGAGGGCCATCAAGATGACTAGAGGGATGGAGCATCTCTTCTATGAGAAAAGGCTAAGAGAATTGGCATTGTTCAGGCTGGAGAAGAGAAGGCACTGGCAAGACCTAATTGCAGCCTTGCAGTACCTGAAGGGGCCCTACAAGAAAGCCAGAGACTTTTCACAAGGGCAGGTAGTGATAACACAAGGGAGAATGGCTTTAATCTGAATGAGTATAGGTTTATATTAAATATAAGAAAGAAATTCTTTACTGTGAGGATGGTCAGGCACTGGCACAGGTTGCCCAGAGCAGTTGTGGATGTCCCATCCCTGGAAGTGCTCAAGATCAGGTTGGCTGAGACTTTGAGCAGCCTTGTCTAGCAGAAGGTGTCCCTGTCCACAGCAGCAGGGTTGGAACTAGATGATCTTTATGGTCCCTTTCAACCCAAACCATTCTATAATTCTATGATTTTACAATTTTATGATAAATTGGTTCATAGATTCAAAACTTATGTACAGGTAAAAAGGTAGCATTGCACATAATTGATGCAGCCCATTCTGTGTACATTAAAATTGCCTGACTGACAGACCCTAGAAAGTAATTACCATGGTGAAATCATTAACTAGCACTGGGCTAACTCTGGGGAGCTCTGCAAACAAAGATACTCTTTTAGTTTGTCGGTGACCCAAGAGAATAGTATCTTTCTCTTCAGGGTTTATGGGCTGAAATACTCAAAGAGTTTGTTATCCAAGTCAGACAAGTATGTAACAGTAAAGCCTTAACTTAAAAACTCAGTTGATAACACTAGTCACTTGTTACAGACATATTCATTATCCTATAATGAATCATACTTTCTTAAGCATGATATAGGTTGTACTTTTTCACTTTAGGAGATATGAGTACAAGCCACTAAAAAGTATATTTAATTTTGTCTCATTTATAGCAAATTACATCATTTTAGTTTAATAAAGTTAAATACACAATGCCTGTCTTCTTACAGTATTGTCTCAATCAAAATACACTTTTGAAGAAAATGAAAGGTTTTAACTGCTGTCAGTTGAACACATTTTATAAAAAGTAATTTCTGTAGTGCCTTGTTTTCTGCATTCACCAAACAAATATTCAGAGCCTCAGCTCTCTACACATTCATGAATAAAAAGACAATGTGTAGCCTCTGAGACTTTTTCAAATAAAGAAGGAGGGAGCCTTCCTCACCTGTAGTCAGAGATTTTGTCTGTGAATGGTTTACTTATACAGTGTGTATGTTACTTGAACAACTTAAGTCAAAGACCTTCTTACCATGTACTTGCTAGAATCAATACTTAACTTCCAGACAATTAATAGGGCTTGCAGCTTGGGTATCAAGTGTTTCTGAATACTAGAGTCAGCTGTCTAGTGGTGTGTACTGGGTGTATACTCTACCTTTTAAAAGCATAAGTATTCTGAAACTTCATGGCCTGTCACCTTAATTAGCCGAACTGCTAGAAAATTAAAGAGACTTTTTATTATCAGTGCTTTTCATTCCTGAGTGCTACCAAAAAAACATCCAAACACAAACCCAGTTTTGTCTTTCATTGCCCGCATGGAGAAATTACTAAGAAATCTACTGAGAATTGTGCTGACAATCGTACTGAAATCTCTGAGATTAAACTTTGCATAACTCAGTATCAGTGAATGGCACAAGGGATTTATCATGACCACAGAGGGACTGAGGTTGTCTCCTGTCAATTGACACGTGTGTTCACACGACTAGGGCTCCAGTCTTACCAGGCACTTTGGGAGTAGTTTTCACCCTTTCACTATTCATTCCATATCAGACAGATCAGTCAGATCAGTCAGACAGCATGCAAATAATAGCCGGTTATTTTTAAAGGTATATGTATCCACTGTGCACTGCACTGAATCATGCCCTGCACTAGGCTCCTTTTAAATCAGCAGTTCATGAGCTTTATTCCATGGTTACATCACTGATTCATTCAATTAGGAACCTGACAACACTTATTTTGTAAAACAGAGAAGAGGTGTAATTAGAAAAGGACAGATCCTTGACAAACTGCTTTGGTTCCTGTGCCTGTTATTTGTATTCTTAATATTTCAAGATGTTAGAGGTTATGCAAAGACCGGACATTTTTAAACTAGAGGCATTATAAGGTAATAAAGTCATGCAAACACAGAAGGGAGGCAGGCATTTTGCAGGGAGCTGTGAAATAGCAAACAACCATACAGAAAAACAGGTTTAATTTCTTTGCTTCCCATACATCTCTTTTATGTAGGCTGCCATGCAGAATAAAACAAATGCCCTACATAAACTCTAGTATTTTATGTCAATAGAGTCCTCTTTATCAAATGTACTTGTAATCTTCCCAGAGAATGATATCAAAGCTCTTTGACAAGACTCATTTTTCCTGAATAAAACAGACACTCTGTGGTCATGAATGAAAATGTGATCTACTAGCTGCTAAATATTGAAAGCATGTAGATCTCAGTTCTCTAGCTTTCTGTCCTCCTCTCAGTGATGTCTTAAGTCTCTAAGAATCTTAAATTGCATACCATGGCTATTAGACTAAATTCTGATCCAGCCTCAACCCTTTCAATTGGTTTTTGGCAGGTATAACTTAGAACAGAATACTCACTTCGCTCTACCTACACACAAAATGATAAAGTAACAGAATTTCCCAAAGGAACAGAGACAGGGAAAACCCACCATTTTATATTAGCTGTCCATAAAAAAGAATTGTGCAGAACCACATGTAGCTCCATTCTAAAAGAGTTGTGGCCAGATGTTTGTCCAGTTAGCATTGTGGGTGAATTTGCTGGTAAGGGACCTGTAAAACACACCACCATGCTCTCATCACAGGATGCAGAGCATGGTTCTCACTGAGTGAATTAGAGTGACTACAGCCCCTGAGGGTGCAGTCTGGTAATACTACTAAGCCAGTAACAGTCATCTGTCAGAAAGGGCACAGTTCCAGTCCCCCTCTTTCTCTCTTAGTCCCTGTGGCAAATGTATTCCTGGAATCCACAGACTTAAGCAACTTTGGTATGGCAAATTAAATAGCCTTTGTTGGATCTACTTTCTGGAAGTATGTTACAGACTTAGAAACAAGAAAAAGAATTTGGTTTACTGTGTTTTTTTCATTAATACTAATTTTAAAATTACACCTAAATGCACCCTCACTGTACAGACATAAAAATAACAAGGTGTTTTGCCCCTGAAGTGCCTATTATTTATTGCTAGGCTTATAGAGAGAAGATGAGCAGGAAGAAGAGATGACACCAGTTCAAATGAAAAAGTGTATCCAGCAAAACAGTTGTGTAGCTATGCTCTGGCTGACAAACCTTGAGGCAGAGATGCTTGGGAAAGTAGAGGAAGAAGAGTTTAGGAGTATTTCTGCAGATTTTGTGCTATGCATAATCAGCAGCACGGATGAAAGCCTAAAAGTGAATGTACAAGAGTGCTTTAAATACCGGTATTGTTTATAAAATGGCAATGAGGGATACTTCTTGGTGATGTAGATTAGACACAGCTAGAAATATTTGTATTCCACACAATGAAGAAAAGGGAACCAATGGCATTGTGCACAAAAGGAGGAGTGACAGGACTGAGACGATGAGCCAAGAAAATGACCTTTGCAATTGGATTCAAAGACAATGAAAGTGTTGTTAAGTATATGTTATGCACACAGCTCCCAGAAGCAGGTTGTTCTGGGCAGGTAGGGAGGCAGGAGTCCATGGGAGCTGAGAAGGTAAGCAAAGCATACCTTTAAAAGATAAAAAGCAGTAACAGAGCAGATATCAACTATTAAAAACAAACCAGAGCCCACAGATTAACAATTTGAACAGCTGGTTTGGATGAGAAAAGAGCCAGCACAAGGGCATCCTACCAAGTATACTATAATTAAAGACTAGAAATATTTGTAAGAAATTTATACAAATCTAAGACTGCAGTCTGGAAAGCAGCAGTAATGAAGACTATCTCAAAAACAGTGTCTGTCCTGAAGCACATACTGAATTTCAGGTAACATGGACAGTTCTTGGTGGTTGCTTTCTTAAAACAGAGGTGAACCTCATTTAAGTTTAAAGCAATTGCATTTTATTTACTGTCTTTCTCCCAGGATCTCTACAGTTTTCTCACTGGGACTTAAAAACTGCGAGCAAGCAGAGATGAAGGATGAGTCTTAGGAAAAGGCCTGTCTTTTACAAGAACTCTTGAGCTGACACAAAGAAGATGTGGATTTGGATTAGCAGGCTAGCCATCAGTTCTCCCAGCATACTGAATTCCCCTGGATTTTAAGAGCCTGCGTACAGTAAAAAGAGTAAAGCAGTTCCTGCTTTGTCCAAGAAAAAGCCCTTTATTTTCTCATTCTGTCCAGGTGGTGTTTTGCCATGGAAAAGGGATTTGCTGTAAGCCTTTCAGTGTTGTGCATTGACAACATTTTCTATGAAAAAGTTCCATGTGGAAAATCAGACTACAGAACATATTTAGGGAGACTCAGGAGACCTACAGGAAGACTTTCATGCAGTTATAGCAACAAAAAACTGTGACAGTTAGCAAAATTCAGCTGTGAGCTGCTAATTATTGTGTGCTCCAACCCTCTTTCACAGACTAAAACCTTCAGCAGTTGAAGTCCTGTAGTCTCTGAAAAGCCTATCTGGAGTTTATCCTCTGGAGGCTGTGGGGAGAAAGGGAGTGACCCTTCCCTGATTAATTATGGAGCTTTATCTTCCTTCTCAGATGGAAGATGAAATTTCAGTTTTGAGAGCTTTTATATTGTCATATTTTTTTCAGCTTTTGAAAAATAGTTACTTCATTTCGAACTTATCAAAACAATTTAATTTTGACGTATAAGGCTCTAAGAAATGATCCGTCAGCCTTTTCTCATGAGGAGAAAAAGTTGCCCTTGGGATAACCAATGCCTCTTTCTGTGCTTTCATACAGCCTGGTGGTTTGAGCACAAGCTGAATCCAGCCTGGGAAGAAATGGTACCTCCCCAAGGCTGCCTTACAGTGGGGAGATGTGCCACCATTCCAGAGTGGCCTGTAAGGAATCAAAGACAGGATCACCCTGTGATAGTAGCTCACAGCACTAGTAATAGTCCTGTAAATCTTTAATATTCTGCATAGTGTACCTTGTTAGGGTTCTCCTCCTTTTCTTTCCAAGGACTAGAATCAATTCCTGTTTTATTCTGATCTACAAGTCTATGAACTTCTAAATTCACAGCCATCAGGTCTTGCAATGAGACAGTTCTTTATGGCACTCCGTCTGGGTTGTCTGGCAGGCTTTCACATGACACTGTCTTTTCAGCATAGTAATGTTTCATCTGGTCTTTGCTGGAACACAGATAGTTGTAATATCTTTGTTCACTATCTGCTAAATGCATTTATTGAGCAACATTTCTTAACTAAATAAAAGCATAGCTCTACATTTGGCCTTCATTTCTTACCAACAGATTTCCTCTTACTGAGTTATTGTTGTTGTCTTTAATTCTCTCTATACTGTTTTCAACTGTAATGTTTTTCTTTATGATAGGGGTTTTTTGTTTCCTCAGTCTTGGCTAGGTTAAATTGGATCACTTTTAAGTCACTGTTCTGCATTTAAATATGAGGACAAGAAAAAAGTATTCTTCTACAAACTAATCAGGAGTTTGCATCTTAGAGGTATTTTATTGTTTTACTGTATTCAGCAAACAGAAAACCCAAAGCTTGTGCTCATGGTATCAGCAGTCAAGGCTCTAACTTATAAATAAAATTAAAAACATGGTAGCCATAAGTTTAACATTTTGCTTGTGTTGTTGCCAGCTCCCTCTTGTTTGTATAAATGATCTCCACACAATCACTGTAGAAAAACATCAGGTGCTGGCCCAGAATAATCAAGTGTCTGATTTTTCCCCACTCTTAGATTTTGAGTTCCTGTCTGCAGTACTTAATTATAAACCATCACCCCCAGGCCTTCCTCTCTATTACTGATTTCTAAACAGCAGCTTCTAGTTTTGTATATATAATGATGGTTATTTCTTCCCAGGGGTATTACTTTACATTTATCTATATTAAATCTCATTTCTCTTTCCTCTGTCCATCTCTCAAAAGTTGTCCCTAACCTTATTCTCCAGTGAGGAGAGATCCTTTCTCAGAGCTGCTTTGTTTATGGGATTCATTGCTAAAAGCACATAATAGGTAAAATATTTGTGTAGCTCTTCTAGACTTTTCCTCTTTTCTGCGTTCCAATTCTGCTCCCTCTGATGTAGTCATTGACTTCAATTCAATCAAGAACAAGCATTTAAAGAGCTGGCCCATTGTTTGGATAATGGCAGTAGTCCAGTTATTGAAATTTCTTAATCCTTTGTTTGGATTAAATTTCTTGTTCTGTTCTGAAACAAGCATGGGGAATGAGAGATGAGATTAAACCATATTACACTGCATCCCAAGCCTCCAAAAAGTGTTTCATAAAAGTGACTTGTAAATACTCCCAGTGTCTGCTCTTTTTATGCACCTGAAGGAAGTTGTGTAATTTCATGCCAGCACTTTCATTTTGGCATGTTTGGATTCATTTGTGTCTCTGCTGGCTTAAGTTTGATTTTTAACTGACAGGTATTTGGTTCTGGGCTAGCTTTTGGCACAGCAGCCCCAGTACTGTACATCATTATTGATTTGTTCCCTGATGTCTCTCAGGTCTTCTATAATTCTCTCTGCATATCAGCAAAATTAAGATGAACTAGCCCTTTGGGGTTTAGACAGCCTTCGACAAAATCTTGCCCAGGAAGTAGATTTGCCTGATTCCAGCCAGCGGCCTAACTGAATCTGGGCAAGCCCCTCATACAGATGAGAAAGTGAGTCTTTTCTACTGGTGTCACTTGAAATGTTCTTGAAATGCTCTACAGATGACAACAGTTGCTGCAGCAGCCTTCTCAGGGGTTTTGGAGTTCGTGCTCCCTTCCTGGCTTTGGCACTAATGATCATGCAGTCCCGCAGGGAGTCAGCTCAGCAGTGATGCTAATTAATTACTGCAGACAGGAGCTCAAAATCTAACATTGTTGAAAAATCAAATGGCTGTGCTGCTTTGTCTGCAGCTGGTCTCTAATGGCTGCATTTGGGAGAAATGTTTAGCACAGCTAAGAGCAAAAGCGCTCTCACTGCTGTTAAAATAATAGAGCAGTGAAGAATTGGATAGTACTAAATGCAACAAATTAGAAAGTGGCTAAAATAACATCACAGTAAAGAAAAATTAGTTCTCAACAGTTTTACCAATAGGGTGCTCTTAGGAAGGATGTTGCTAAAAACCTAGGACTGGAAGAGACCATCTGGGACTGAGTCAGTCCCTCCAATCACAAGTTGTCATTCAATACTCTGTGACTGCAGAATAATCCACAGAATATTGACACTGCATGTCTTCATGCACAACAGATCTCTTTCAGCATCTTACAATAATCTTCAGACCTACTGTAAACAGAAAAAGTCGCATCAATAATGTGCTTCAGGAAAAGAACAAGTGAAATCATGAACATTGTCCATGTCTGAGGACACAGACTCACATTCCAGCCTTTCCCCTTTTCCTTTCTCACCATATGTACCAACACACTGCATCAAGTCAGGTCACAAGTTTAGCTGAATACTCACTGTATAAAATAATGATTCATTTTCAGCCACATCAGCTCCATGAAATCAGTGCAGAATGAGCAGGGGTTTTTTGTTTGGGGTTTGTTTTTTTTTTTGGCAAGTTTAGTTCTTGGCTACAGAGCTCCCTGGACCAACCTACTGCTCAGCTGCAAAAATACCAAAGCAGACCATGATAGCTCTGACTTAGATACAGATAAGCTGCTGTGGGACTGTACTCCAGAGATGAAATTTCTCATTGCAGCAAAGCCAACCAAATGGCTAGCTGCCACTGAAAGGAGAAGTTCCCTGCAAGTCTGCCCCAACTGGAACTGCTATTCAATAAACCATTCAATAATTACTTTTTATGGTGAGGTTTGTTTTGCTCTAGTTCAGCTCACCATGGCCACCAGAAAAGTGGAAATGACTGGCCAAGGAGGAGGCGGAGAAGCTGAATGACCTCACTTTTTTGCACTGGCAACTGGCTAGAGTTGTGTGGTTATATCACAAAGCTGTCCTGCATAAGCAGTTCCCTTTGAATGCTCCTACCTGCTTCTGTACCATTCATTTGCCAGCATCCATAGTTACACAGCCAGTGTTAAACAGGATCAATGACTAATTAAACTCAAGAAATCTGGAGAAGAAAAAGCATCTTTTTTTTTTCTGACCGACGTGTTCCCTGATTGAGTTCATGTTAGAGATGAACAAGATTTGCCTGCATGACAGCAGAACAAGAAAATGTGGATATGTGTAGTAAATGAGAAATGGGATGAGATGTGGAAGAAATTTTCAGATTTTCCAAAAAGTCTCTTTCTGAGTGAGTATTGGCAATAGCCTGTGTCAAGCACAGAGCTGGACTAGATGACTAGCAGTCATCCCTCCCAAACAACATGTGATTTTATAATTCTTTATTACAGGAATTAGAAGTCATACGCCAGTAAGTACTCAGAGCAATTTTTGTACTTGTGTTAAATAAGCTACAGTAATGAGTGTATTTCAAACCCGTACAACCTATTAAATGACAATGTTTTTCTTACCATTTCTTCATGTGGCCACACTTAAGCCAGCCAGCTCTGTTAAATTTCAGCTCATCTTGGTAAGTGGGTGCTATTTTCACTCCTGTTCCTCAGGAAAGCAGTCACTCAGGTGTTTCTCAGAAGACTGACACTGCACTCTCTCAGTGCTTCTTTGCCCTTATTCCTCCCTTTATTCCTCTTCTATGCTGAACACAGCAGTAGAATAGTTCTCTTCCTAATGTTGGATTTGTCCTACAGGAAGAACAAAATTTATTCTTTACAAGGCAGCCTTTTCCTCTTTATTTAGAAAGTGGAGAATTAGAATTCATATGTAGTCGCAGTATTTATGGATCATCTAAGTAGCAAAAAAGGACATTATATCATAGATCTGGCAGACATTGTTCCTTCAATTCACAACATGAATTAGATAATGCAAACACACATTTAGAATGCAAGTGTCATATCTCCACAGTTCTAGGCACTTTATTTACCAGTCTATTGATACATGCAACGTATCCACCAAATGTCAGCTGTAATATATAATAACTAATTATCGACTGCATGAAAAAAGAAGTTACTATTAGAATGTGACCTTGCTCTACACACAGCAACACAAAAACCAGTGCCCAGGATACGAGCCCCAGAAAAAATCAGACAGAGGGCATCAAAAATGATCCAGAGGTTGAAAAATAACATCCAAGGTATAAGGTTTAAGAAATCTAATAAATCTGCCATAGAGGAATGGTGACTGGATCACTGTACACAGATAAACACATAGGGCAAAGATATTTGATCATAGAGGAAGCTTTTCAGTCTTGAAGACAGAAACATAACAAGATCTAATGACCGGAAACTGGAGACAAAATCAAGATTGAAATTAAGTGATTTCTTAGTAGAGGGGGAACTAGACATTGGAACAACTTACCTGTGGAGGTGGTAGAGTCACCGCTGCTTGGAGTCTTTAAGGCAACATGAGGAGACATATTCCAGTCCAGCCTCTAGAAAAACTCCTGAAGGAAATTAGACAAAATGATCATTTGTTTTTAGCCTTGCAGAAAGGAAGCTGTTTCATACAAGTCTATGAATGCACCTCAACAGAGTGTCTCCTGGTCTGTTTGAACAGGGGAACTGAGGCTGGGCCTACAGTATCAAATCTATAAGGTCGCTTCTGGAAGAAATATTGCCCTTGTATCCCAGGCACAAATTTGATTTAAATATTTATCATCTGCTGTCAGCAGATGGATTTTTAAAATAAATAAATATTTTTTTTAAGAACAGAAATCAAACATATACTGCCTATAAATATTTACATACTTCTCACAGATAATGATGGCTTCTGTGTGACTCTTTAAAAGCATTTGCTAACTGCCATGACTTTATGCCACGCATGCACAAATTTTCCTGGCAGACGCAGTAGGAAAAAAACCTAATTGAAGATAGCATCAAAAAGAATAACCCCCCCCTGAAAAATACCCAACTTTGTTTTCTTGATTATTTACTCTGTGTGTGCCTTTGTTAAGCAATATTATTTTTTAAATCTACATTCCTGCTATCAGGAGCTCACTATCACTACCATACCTCGGATAAAAAAAATAGGTTGATGACATTATAAAGTTTACAATGATTGCCTGAATCTTCAGGGAACCGGATCTCTCCCTGTGACATCACAGCAATATCAATATCAAGAAGCTATTAATTCTCATCATTTTCATAATTTCACAGATGTCATCTCTTAATCCATTATGTCCAAATGTATTATGCTGTATAGTTCCTTGGTGACTTGCCACAGGTCAATTATCATTAATCATAGCATTGTTTGGGTTGAAGGAACCTTGAAGATTGTCTAGTTCCAACTCCGCTGCCGTGGGCAGGGACACCTTCCACTGGACCAGGTTGCCCAAAGTCCTGCCCAAACTGGCCCTGATCACTTTCAGTGATGGGGCATCCACAACTGCTCTGGGCAACCTGTGCCAGTGCCTGACCATCCTCACAGTAAAGAATTTTTTCCTGATATCTATACCTACCCTCATTCAGTTTAAAGCCATTCCCCCTTGTGCAACCACTACATGCTTTTGTGAAAAGTCTCTCTCCACCTTTCTTGCAGCCCCCCTTTAAGCAGTGAAAGGCCACAATCAGGTCTCCCCAGAGCCTTCTCTTTTCCAGGCTGAACAAACCCAACTCTCTCAGCCTGTCTCCATAGGAGAGGTGCTCCAGCCCCTTGATCATCTTTGTGGCTCTCCTCTGGACTTGCTCAAACAGGTCAGTGTCCTTCCTTAGCTGGGGACCCCAGAGCTGGATGCAGCAGTCCAGGTGAGGTCTCACCAGAGTGGAGTAGAGGGGCAGAATCATCTCCCTTAACCTGCTGGCCACACTGCTTTTGATGCAGCCCAGGATACAATTAGCTTTCTGGGCTGCAAGTGAACATTGCTGGCACATGCCAAGCTTCTCATCCACCAACATCCACAAGCCCTTCTCCCCAGGGATGTTTTCAATCCATTCGCTGCCCAGCCTGTATTCATGCTTGAGATTGTCCCAATCCAACTGCTGGAACTTGCACTTGGTCTTTTTGAACTTCATGAGGTTTGCACAGACCTACCTCTCAAGCCTCTGCAGGTCCCTCTGATGGCACCCCTTCCCTCCAGCATGTTCACCACACTACATAGCCTGGTGTTGTCAGCAAGCTAGCTGAGGGTGCACTCAATGCCACTGTCCATGTCACCTACAAATGTGCTAAACAGCATCAGCCCCAATACTGATCCCTGAGGAACACCACTTGTCATTCCTCCATTTGGACATTGGCCATTGACCATAACTTTTCGGAATGCAACTGTTCAGTCAATTTCTTAGCTGCTGAGTGGTCCATCCATCAAATCCATGTCTCCCTACTTGAACAAAAAGGATATTGTTCAGGACAGTGTCAAATGCTTTGCACAAGTCCAGGTAGATAATGTCAGTTGCTCTTTCCTTATTCCCCAATGCTGCAACCCCACTGTAGAAGGCCAACAAATTTACCAGGCATGATTTGCCCTTAGTGAAGTCATGCTGGCTGTCACCAATCACTTCCTTCTTTTTCATGTGACATAGCAAGGTTTCCAGGAGGATCTGCTCTATCATCCTGCCAGATACAAAGGTGAGATTGACGAGCCTGTAGTTCCCCATGTCTTCCTTTTTCCTCTTTTTAAAAATGGGGGTTACATTTCCCCTTTTCCAGTCAGAGGAAACTTCATCAAAATGCCACAACTTCTGAAACACAACAGATAGCATACGTCTGCCCCTTTCCTTCAAGACCTGTGGATGTATCTCATCAGGTCCCATGAACTTGTGCACATTTAGGTTCTCAGAACCTGATCTTCTCTTACCTTGGGCAGTTCTTCATTCTCCCAGTCCCTGCCTTTGCCTTCTCCAACCTGGGTGCTGTGGTGGAAGCACCTGCCAGTGAAGATGGAGACAAAAAAGCTGTTGAGTACCTCACTCTTCTCCATATCTTGGGTAACCAGGTCCTCCATTTCATTCTAGAGAGGGCCCACATTTTCCCTAGTCTGCTCTAGTTATTATTGATGGCTCATTACATTCTAATAAAACCTCTATATAACCTGTCTGTCAAATGGAAATGAAATACCAGAGAGAAGATGCCAGAATGCCTACTTGAGATCCTTTTAAAAATATTAAAAAAAGAAGAAAAAAAGGTACTAGATCTTCTAGTACCATCTAACCCACAGGTCATGCTGAACACTGCCTCTTGAACAATGTTTTTGCTTTATTTCTTCATTTTACCTTGTTTTTACTAATAAGCACCAGCCTTCTTACAAGCATCAACTTGAATATTCAAATTAGTTTTTAAAGAATGCTATGTTTATAGATATATTAATCAGTTATTTTAAAAGACAGCAATTCTGCGGTCAGTGCTTTGGGGATATACTTGCCATCCAGTTACATGGACACAGAATTTATGTTGTAGTCATGATCATGTCTCTAACCTGAAACATTGCTTTGCCTCACTGAAGGGGGAAGGCAGGTCTCCTGATAAATGTACTGGAGGAGAATGTGCTTTGCTCTTTGCCATACTGCTGTCTGCCTTCATGACCTTGCAGCAGATTCACAATTTCTGTAAAGTTATGGTGACTGAAAAAATTACCATCCCCTTCTTTCCTGCTCCTCTCAGTACTTACAGTCTTAAATAAGAAGTAAAACAGAACAGTTTTAAGAAGCAGCTATGTTGGATGCCCATTACTCCACAGCAACTACTCAGAACCTGAAACACACATCTAAAAGAGCATCTTCTGTTTTAACAGAGGGAGGTAATCCCTGGCACAAAGCCACATCTGACACCTGTATGTGGCAAATACATCTGTTACTGTAGCTAAAGCCTACAGGGGAAGGAACAAGAGGCCATGGGCAAATGATTTCTCTCTTTGGATGTGGACATATGACTTGATGCAGCAGTATGTGCAGAATCCTCCAGCCAGGTCTGAGCCAGAGTCACAGGCACTGTGTGTTTGTATGACCACAGTGTTGTAGCTAACCTAATTAGCTCCATGTCCAACCTAATTAGCATCAACTACCACAGGGTTAAGTACTTCGGGTGCAACAGCACTCATACACAAGTCTACAGCTGCTGCCTCCTATTCCACCAGTAACTCAATGAATATGTGCTAAGTCCTGTGCGCTGTTGCATGGTCAAGAGGTGCCCTTTGTCATGTTCATGTTGTTTTGGGGTTTTTTAAATAGCTAACACAGTTTAATTTTACTGCTTCCAAGGCAATGTGCAGCTTCACTCACTGCTGTTTTTCTACAGTTTCTATTTAACTGAATAGGAAAAAAATACTCAGCACACCAAGATACTAGGATTAAATGCATTTAGGATATGCTTCCACATGTGTCTAAAAAGAACCTGCACAGTGAAAACAGCGAGGCAAAAAGAAATCCCTAAGTCTCTATGCTCAGCTGCTCGTGTAAGTGCTGACTCTCTGCTCTTATGTCTCTGGGGCACTAATTTACAATTCTATAAGATGTTCCTGTAAACTGCTTAGTAGCAATGCTATCTCCATTTGCACAAGCATGAACGATGTTCCAAGGTGTGAAGCAAGAGAAAATAAACCTCTGGTATTTACATATGAGCTTAGGGAAATACATCTCCTTCAGGGCATAGCTTTGGGAATTTTTGTTTAAAAAATATTCTGTGGCAGTTTAATCCCTTTTAGCTTCTCAAATAAACTGATACAGTATGCCTGTTTCAAGCTAACACATGGACACATTAATTGTAGTAATGAAATCTAAAATTCCTATAAGCAATCGAACCAGACACTATCAGCTGGCAGTTTATCGTATGTGTCATTGTAGAGGGAACCTTGAGAGATGTGAAGGATGCAGAAATTGCTCCAGGAAGGGTATTCCATATGTTGAGGGTGACCAAAAGGACCTCATTAACACATCTACCAGAAAAGCAGATGGAGCAGATAAGGAGACTAAGAGAGAAAAGGACAGAGAATGACATGAAAAGGCAAAGTTGTGAAGTGCCGTGGTGCAACTGAGGACACAGCTGAGCTGACTGAGCACCCAGCTGCTGCTGAGCAGGTGGGCTTCACGGGCTCCGACACAACAGCCAGGCAAGCCCTTGGAAAAAGATGTGAACACTTCTGTACTGGGTTAGCTCCCACACCTGGCTCACTTGGGTGAGATAAACACTAGTGTTGGCACAAGGGAAAGGCCAGGAACCAACCCATGACGAGGGGTGCGGAAAGAGGCACAGCACCACCCTTTCGGCAGCAGCTGCCTATTAGCTTGGCTTAGCTCTATCATCAAAATCAGGTCACAGCTTAACACCTACCAACAGCGCAACATGAACCAGCATAAAGCCATTGCTGCTCTGCAACTCTGCGTCTCTCACCACTTGTCTCTGCCCCAGACCAGCTGTCTGATAGACTCAATTGGAGAAATAAGCTGGTTGAAAAATGCTCCTCTCCTCCCTCCCCCATCCTATTTTTCAGCCAAATCAGGTTCCTAATCTGGCTTACCACACAGCTGAACAAAACAACTGTGCCAGCAAACCAGCGGGCACATCAAAGAGACAGGCGCGGATGGCTAGGAGCAAAAACTCTTAGGCCAGTACAGCTGCCAAAAAAAATTGTCAGACTGCACTCTCAGAGGGCTAGAGGGCTTGCAGAGACAGGGAAATCTATGGAGATACACTAAAGAGGTAAGTACAAAAAGGAACCACAGAAATAGGCCAGTAACATAAGTGCAAGAATAGTGTTTCAAGGGACCTTTTTGACATGTCAGGTCAGGCATAGGGAAAAAAGCTGTCATAAGCAGGATGTGAGATAACAAAAGCCTAAAAAAGCATATCTGTGATGTGGACAGAGATAAGGCTTTAGAGAAGAAAAGGAAATAAAATTCATATACATCAAGATAAACAGGTGAAAAAAAGAGTGGAGTCAAAGATGGCTCCCATGACTCCTACAGGTCTGATAGACAGAGAATAATTGTGTGTCTTCCAGGTAGGATTGCAAAATCTCTACACAGGAAAAAACAGGGGTCCTTGTGTGGGGACTGCAGATGGTGTTTCAAGTCAGGAAGTTCTCTGAAACACTATATGACATTTCCTCTACAGGTGGAAGCCTTTAATCCTGAATGCTTTCCTATGCAGTTTTTTCAAATGAGCTTAAAAGCCAACATACTTGCACTTGTTCATAATGGTAGAAGTGGCTGAGATCAACAGCATTGGCACAGAGGACAGGGGTCAAAAATTTTTCAGATGTTTTGTAAACCTTCCTGTAAGAATCCAGAACAGGCCAAAGTCACTCCTCTTAGCCTTTACCTTTGTGGGGGAAGAAGGGGTATTCAGATTCAGAAGCCTTGACTATCCCTCCACTGTAATTTTGCTACTGCCAAAATCTAGAACTACAGCTAGGAGTGTTTAAGAGCTGATTTTGATGACAAATTACTACATCAGGATGGAAAATGAGTCCACATTTGTCTATTTCAGTAATGGAATGAAAAAGTAAGACACTCAATTTTTGGAGTTATATTCAACTTCTGGAGATATTTCCATGCAATCTTGTCTCCTTCAGTGCCATCCAGTGGAATTAATGTGAAATACCACTTTTATGCACAGGGATGGTATACAAAAACACAACAGCACACAAAACAGCTCTATATTTTCAGGAGGTGCTGTTCATACCAGGCATATTGCAGGTTGTCAAGATATTGGTATAACAGTAAGGAAAAACAGAACCATGATTTCCAATAGCTATAATTCAAAATGGATCTGACATTGATGCTTGATAGTTTCAGGAAAGCTCCTTATATAATTTCTAAAATAATTATTTGTGTCTGCAAAATATGTAGGACATACAAAATTCACACTAGTACAGCACAGTATAAAGATTTAACAGCATACATTTTGTAAAGCACCTATGTGCAATTCAAGCCAATAAAATATTAGTTGTAATTTTGCTTCTCCTCCAAGGCACAAACAGCTTGACTGAAGGAGCAGGGATATCTAGATTTATAGGTGCTTACATTACTAATAATACAAGTATTTTAAAAACATATTCACACATATCTATATTGCATTACATATGTGTGTGTATGCAGACATGCATACGTGCTGTATACATACATATGCACACCCGCAAATAAAATGTAGGTATCATAAAGCCTCACAACAGGTTCTTTTTTCATATAAAACCTCCTTGCCCTTTTAGTACTTTTCTGAATCCTCTAGAATTACAATGAACTCATGTCAATATTTGCATTAAGATTCCTAAGGCCATTTTCTTGCTTTTTCCAACTCCAGGATAGAGCCATTTGCTAAAGGCCTAGGGCTTCCTACGTAAAAACCCTTTACAGGTGGATGGCAAGATGAATTTCTGCAAACAAATGGATTTCTACCTCTTTTGTTCCTTTACAGCATGCAGAAAAGACAAGAAAATATATTTTACTATATTAAAAAGTCAGAATACTTTCTTGGTCTTACATACCCTAGCAAATGCCTACTGCAATGGAAAAAACCAAACCCACTGAAATGCTAATGTCTCTGTGCTTGTGAGTTTTAACTTTCCTTTCTCTAAATCTCTGTTCAAATCCCAATGGTTCTCCTGTCAATGCTCCACCTCCCAGCATAGCTTGTCCCTTTCCTCAGAGTCAAGACTTGATTCTGTTTGATTTTGTCTGCTCTACCAATGTGCTCTCATTTTTCTGGTGTCCTCACTGGCTATCCTCTCATGTCTCTTAGTCCTAGGCTTCTGGCATACAGTCCCCCACCGATCCCTCATCTATATTAACTTGTCCCCTTGCCTTGAACTCTTTCTCCTTTATTTCTCCTTGAGAATTTGATTTTCCTCCTCACCTAATCCCAGTATCCCCTCCCTATTGCTCTACTCTAATGTTAAGGTTTTCCATCCCCAGTAGTTTCAGTCTTGCCATATTCTCTATCTCCTTATTTCATGTTTCCTTCCCCTCAGTCAGGTCCTTGTTCCCTCGCCATTCCAATAAGACACTCTCAAGCATTTTGAAGAAGAGAAAACAGCAGCTTTTTGAGAGAACACGGGATAGTTACCATAGCCTCACTCTCAGTCCACAGATTCATCCTAGTCCACAGTGGCAAACAGAGGTCTGTTTAGGGCTCACAACTGGGGAACACTTGACTGCAATAGTTGCAAGGATGGTAAGGACACATGCTAAATCAGGAATGTGGAAAATTAATTTCTTCAAGGCTCATAAATTATGCTATGTGTAGTCAGAAGGCCATACACCCCCTCCCAATTTAGCCTTTTCTGACAAATTTCAAGTTTGCTCTAAAGCATAAAGGCATTTAAGAACTTCAAATATAAGATCTCCACAATAATTTACCCTAGACAAAGCCATTTTTTCTTAGATCATGTTTGGCAGCAGTAAAGTCATCCTAAACGTCCATCCTCAGCATGGAAAATTTCACACAAGTGGTATGTTGGCTAAAACATAGTTTAGTAAGCAAAATCTAGCAAGTGATATGCTGCCTTTAGCTGTGGTTAAAGTTTAACAAAATCATTTAAAGGACAACAACTGACAACCCTATTGTGGGCATTGTTATATATTTAAAGTGTAACATAAGTGGAAAATAGTATTTAAGACCATTTATGTGTAAAGGAAAATTATTATGGATTTACCTATTAATTGTTACCTTTAGTTTTATACTCTGTAATTACTCAATAAATTTTCCTCAGATGAGCAATCTCAGAAGAGTGGATGATTTCATAATCCAGACCTGCTTATGGTAGCATAACAACAGTTGCATAACAGTGGTGAAACGAAAATAAGATTAACACTAACCTCCCTTCCATTGACAAGCTCATATAGTAATTAATGCTCTTCTAGCAAGTAGTTTATTTTATTCCAAGGGCTAGTTTCTTGAACAGTAATGGCTGGCTACCTTGGCACATGCAGACATGTCTCCCTGGCAGTGCTGTCCCTTGCCTGGCTGGGAGAGCTTCAATGAATGGCTCCAGCAGAACACATAACATTATCTTGGGAAACAGCAACACGACACTTCCCCATCCTTCTTCCAGATGCATTTCTAGTGAATTTGAGCCAGAGCTCTCCAGTGTTTGCTTATGACTTATAGTAGAGACCAACCTACAGATGGTTCTCAGGCGATTTACTGTGCCAGGCCAGTAAAATCCCACTGTTACAGCCTTTCTGTGGTGATAACTTTGAGCTCTCTTTGCACTGTTATGATGTTAAGGGCACACTTCTCATATTAAGCTGAATAAAGGATGTCACTATATATTAACCTTAATTGCATAGAATATAATTGAACTCAATGGGAGCTACTGCCCTCTGTGTTTCAGAGGGACTTGACTTTGAAGAAATAATAATTCACTGGTTTATAAAGGCAGAAATAAACTTATTATACAGGAAGTGCAGGTGCAATACTATGATTATAGACACTGGTGTGATTCACCTTGAGATTTTAGTTATATCTTGCCAAAAGCAGCTATTATCAAGCCCCAAATGACTCAAACAACACCATCATTGATATGACACATTTAGAAGTTCCTTCCCAGTGGGAACAAAACCATCTCTTTTCTTCCAATGTTGAAAATTAAATACACAGCATTAGCATCATCAGCAAGGTGTTTAACTTCAAAATTGCCTTTCCTAGTGAGAATGAAAACACTACTTGTTACATTTTTTTTTAATTAACAGCAGTGTTTTTTGTTACTTTTTTTTTTAAATTAACAGCAGTGTTTTCCTTTCATCTCTTTTCTAATGCACACACTTGCTTAATCAACCTGAGACACAGTATGTCTCTAGTGCTCCGAGACCATTGCAGGGATACACCTATGTTTGTCTGTGCTTGACATGCCATACTTCAGGGCTAGGATTTATCCTGTTTCCAGATGCTTCAAGCATACAATAATAAAGTAAAAAGAATGTGACTGGGGAAAAAAAAACAGATGGAGGAGAAAACAAAAGGTTCAATTTTTGTTTAAGTCATCTTTGTACCAACAACACTGATACATTAATGCAGCAGGAGTCTCAGAGAAAATTAACCCAAAATTAAAGCATAAAGTGCCAAAAAGGTACCAGACCATAGAATATGTTCCCTACAACCAAAAACTGTTGAGAGCTGTTCCAGATGTGTTCAGGACTGTCCTCTGACTTTTCTCCAGCTGTCACCTATATTTGTGTTCACATATATGGTCAGTGGGCAAAGAGGTCACACAGCTCTCAGTTCATTTGTCCTCTAAAACTGGGCAAGAAAAAGTTGATTTAATCAGTCCTTGAGCCACTCTATGACCAGATAATGTACTGAGCTCTGTAGCTGTGCTGGGTCTCCAGCACTCCCTAGAACAACGTTCATGTAGGAGCCTGGGACTCACAGGTAAGACCGTATAATCTTAAGCCCATCCGGTGACCAGAAGCAAACACAAAGCTATGTGGTGTGGAGTTCTTTCTCTGATGTTTGGTTGTCATTAACCCAGCAGCACCAGACTTCTGGGGATCCCCCTGAATGTATGGAATGCCCTTATTACCCTCTGGAGTCTAACCCTCCCCAGCTCCCACTCTTAACTGGTATATGAGAAGCTCAACATGGACTAGTCCTTAGCCACTCCATTTGGTAACTCAGATGCTTGTGGAGGACGTCAGGGCATTCTTGTCTGTGCTGTTTGCTCTGCTACTTCTGCAAGAGTACAGAAAATCCTGCTGCAGCTGCTCAGGCTTTGTTGCATTCCTGCTGCCTCTGAGGGTCAGATCTCAAGCCTGGACCAAGTCCCAGCCAGCTTCATTAGAAAGCAAACAGATTCATTGAAGAGTATGAACAAACAGGCTGGCAGCACGGACAATCTTGGCTGAAGTGCAGACTCCAACCTACGTTTGCAGGGATTCCATTCACCCCTCCATTCTAGGGTCTGCATGGACCATGAAGTCAAGGACTGTGATATCACAGACTCAGAGGTCTAGGAGACAGGCCCATCTCTCCTCTAAGCAGAAAACCTAATGTGATAGATCACATCCTTCATATATTTGAGCCTACATTACCAGATAACCACATGCAAGACTGATACAACTAATGCTTGGAAACACATGCAGTGATTCACAGTGCTGTTTCTAAACCTTCTGACATTGTTTCTTAACAAACCCATTGCTCCAAGACACCCACACCAGAGAGGGTACAAACTTTCTGCCCTTTTCTTCCTCTACATGCAAATATAAAACAATAGTGATCCTGCCAGCCTCATCCCACTCATTACTGTTCTCTTGCTCTATGTCACTGAACTATTCTTGCCAACGCACAAGATAACACTGTGTGGGCTAACCAGGTAAGTGAAGGAAAAGCACTTCCACTCTAACGGACTATATTTTTCTGACTTAGTTTCCTTAATCACTTAGGTTTTGCTCCATAGAGGTACTCTAAGTTAAACCACTATGTATCAATTTCCAGAAAATAAGGCATTTAAGTCACTTAAAGAGAAACACTCCTTCCTTAAATGCAACCTATTTTGTAGTTCACTTCATAATGACATGTAGGTGTTAAAAATTGAAAACTTGAGTAAACCCAGACTTTTAATTCAGACAGAAAAATCAATACATTTCTCCAGGGACAGCCCTTTAGAAATCGAAATTCATTCCTCTGTTGCATTGATTCAGTATGCACCATCTTGGCAGACCAAAGCTTGTGATATATTCACAGTGTGCCTATTGCTTTTTCATGCAGAATTCTCCAAACTGTTTTGAATTAAATTCTGGGGTAATCTTTTGCAAACTAAATACAGCCTACAGAGCTGCAAGAGCAATTAGATGAACCTTTTGTAGCCAGCTGTTCTCATTTAATGCTTCCTCCAAAATACTGCAACAACCCGTGTCCTTACCATCACATTCCTGTCACACGCCCATGATGCAAAATGTGGAATATGTCAAGATTATTTTAAGTCAGGATGTTCTTTGATGCAAGCCTAATCAACAGGTAAGGAGACCTCATCAGTGGAACAGGGAGCAGCTAGCATCTCTTAGACATGGACATCCGGAAACTAACAAGCTTAAAGGATACAGTAAATCAAGATGTTGAAGTATGTCTAAGTATACATTGTTAACTAGGCAAAATACTCAAGGTTCATGTACCGTATAGCTGAACTGTCATAGAATTACAGAATACGCTGACTTGGAAGGGACCCAAAAGTAGGAATCTGAAATCCAGCTTACAGCAAAAAGAGCTAGAAATCTTAAACAGCAAGCCTTAGTCAACAAGGGCTGAGAGAAATTCCATCGCCAAGAACAGAGGAGGCTTGGTAATGCTCAACTTGAAGATAAGCTGTCTCCTGCCTTAACATAAGAAAAGAGTTTAGAATGAATGTTATCAGATTGTGTTGTAATCCCCTGCTGTCTTCCCTCCATAAATTCCTGAAATTACCATAACCCTTCCTACCTATTAGCATGTGTCTCCCTGAAACCTTAAAAAGTGGTCAAGGGTTCAATAAAGTATTTCAGTTTTGTTCCCCATACTGGGATCGTGTATTTTTTTGACCTTCACACCCAAAAGGATCACTGAGTCCAACTCAGCCCTACAGAGACCATCCCCGAGAGTCACACCATGTACCTATTATCCAAATGATTCTTGAGCTCTGGCAGGCTTGGTGCCTTTGTTGAGGTCTCTCTGCAGGGCCTCCATACCTTTCAGGGAGTCAACAGCTCCTTCCAGTTTTGTGTCATCTGCAAACTTGGTTAGTATCCCTTCCAAGGGATACTAAGTCTTGCATCCAAGCAATTCATGAAGATGTGGAAGAGAACAGAACCTAAGATGGAGCCCTGCAGAACCCCACTATAGTATAATATTAAAAATCATGCCTACAGAACAAAACACTTCTGCCCAGGCAAAGACCCTTCTCCTGAGCATGCATAGAATTTAGCTGGGGTTCCATAACTTATATGGAAATTACTAACCAATCATAATAGAGAGGTTGTGCTTGGAAAGTTACTAACTCTGAGCTTCTGTGTATAAATAACGGCTCAGGAATTATGGAGGGGTGTGCCTGATTTGTGGAATACCACCAAGCACACAGGCTTAAGCAACTCTGAAATAAATTACCAAGTCTCTCGAGTGTGCAATTTTTGGCTTGTTGCACACCAGGTAACAAATATGATTTTGTGGACAACACCGAGGAGGAAAGGGGAAAAGGACCTTGTGGTTCCTTTTCCTTTCGCCAGCAAGAAAGGACCTGGGGCTGCTGGCCAACAGCTGGTCGAACATGAGCCATCAGTGTGCCAAGAGGGCTAGGAAGGACAATGGCATCCAATGGCACATATCAGGAATAGTGTGGCCAGCAGGACTAGGGCAGGAGTCAGCCTCCTGTACTCAGCACTGTTGAGGCTACACCTCAAGTACTGTATCTGGTTTGGGGCTTCTCAATTCAGGAAGGACACTGAGGTGCTGGAGTCTCTGGAGAAGGGTAATGGAGCTTGTGATGGGTCTAAAGATTAAGTCCTATGAGCAGTGGCTGAGGGAGCTGGGGTTGTTTAGCCCAGAGAGAAGGAGGCTCAGGGGTGACCTTATGGCTCTCCACATTTAAGGACACTGTAGCCAGGTGGGGGTCGGCCTCTTCTCCAGGACAACTAGCGACAGGAAAGAGGAAATAGCTTCAAGCTGCACCAGGGGAGGGTCAGATTGGACACCAGGAGGAATTTCTTCACAGAAAGAGTGATTAGACAGTGGAATGGGCTGCCCAGGGAGGTGGTGGTGTCACTGTCCCTGGAAGTGTTTAAAACTGCAAGTGGCACTTGGTGCCATGGTCTAGATGACAAGGTGGTGTTCAGTCATAGGTTGGCCTCGATAATCTCAGAGGTCTTTTCTAACCTAAATGATTCTGAGGTAAAAACACCACTTAATCCCCATGAACTCCGACCTCTGCAAGCCTGGACAAATGAAGCCGTAAAGCAGGCCTTTAGTTCAGGCTTTCACCAGGCAGGATACAGGAAGAGCACCGGTGCCCAGAGCAGCTCCTTCCCCGCTCCGTGCCCACACAGCCCCTCCCCGTGCCCACACAGCACCCCCCGTGCCCACACAGCCCCTCCCCGCCCCGTGCCTACACAGCCCCTTCCCGTGCCCACACAGCCCCTCCCCATGCCCACACATACCCCCCCGTGCCCACACAGACCCCTTCCCGTGCCCCCACAGCCCCTCCCCGTGGCGCCCCGAGGCCTCAGAGGGCACCCAGCCTGCCCGCCCCGTGCCCGCCCCGACGCCGGATGTGAGCTCAGACGCGGGCCGGAAGCGGTGGGGCGGGTGTTCCGCGGCGGCGATGGCGGGCAAGGCGGCGGCGGCCTCGGCCGAGCCCCTGGGGCGGACGGCGGAGGAGGCGGCCTGGGCGGAGACGCTGCGCGGGGCCTGCGAGCCCGAGCACCACTGGCGGTACCGTCGGGAGTTTCTGCTGCGCAATGTGGCGGAGCCGCCGGCGGCGGGCAGCGCTCAGCTGCAGCGCCTGGTGTCCCTCTCCATGGTGTGGGCCAACCACGTCTTCCTGGGATGCCGGTGAGTGGAGCGGGGCCTGCGGCGGCGGCTGGAGCGGCGCGGGGCGGCCGCCTCACATCGCCCCTTCCCTCCTTTCCCCTTGTCGCCCCTCCAGGTACCCGCCGCAGGTCATGGAGAAGGCGCTGGAAATGGCCGAAGGCATCCAAGTGTCCGGCGCGCCTGTCCACACCACGAGAGATGAACTGGTTGCCAAGGTGAAGAAAAGAGGCATATCAAGTAGCAATGGTTAGCAGATCATAGCTGTGACAATACATAGGAGTCTAGAAAATGCTTGTTTTTAAATGTTCGCGGTTTGCCTCGGGCTTATAAAGTAGTTGAAATAATTTACTTTTAAAACTCCCTTTTTTCGTTTCCTCTCTCTATGCTATTTTTTTCCTAATATAGTATCTCTAAAACAGATGTAATGTGCACATATTCCTTTGGTAATGTAGAGTTGTTGCTTTGAACTTTAAGCTGTTTACTTGTGCATTGCAATGTGGATTGCTGTACTCCAGCTTAAATGCATTCTTGTTACTTTGCTTACTGTCAGGCATTATTGCTGTGTGAGAAACTGATTTTTTTTAAAAAACTTACATGGTATTAGTAAACAAAATATACTTACTTTACTCTAGGTCACGTAGTCTCTTTAATGTATGTTGGTCACCTTTGGTTTGGACTTCAGGAATAGAAATGCATACTTGCCTATGTGTCCCAAACCAACATCTGAAATCTTGCACCTGAGTATTTTCAGGGTTTTGTCAAAAAATACTAAAATATTCTGAAATAGGACATTAAAGCTTGAAATTACAGTTCAAGGTATATTTCTAATATATACCTTTTAAATTCACAGAGCTTACTGCTAGAATGTTTTAGATGATTTCTCTCTAGATTGAGATTTCATAGTTCAGAAATCAGAGGATAACATATTTTACTTGTTTTGCAGAAGGGCTAGAGCAGCCCTCCAAGAGGCAAGCTGTTGAGAAAAGCAAAGACTCTAAGGATGCTGTAAAGGATGTTAAAACAATCAAGGCAAAAGCCCTGAAGGAAACAGTGAGCACATTGCCAAAAAAGGAGGAGAAAGGTACTATCAAAGATGCAGAAAGTGCCCAGTCAACGTGCAGATCAGATCAAGAAATGGTTGCAGCATCAGACATAGAACCAGAAGGAAGGCCTGCTAATGCTGAAAATACTGCTGAGCAAAAGCGATCTTCATCTGAAAAAGAGCCAGGAAAGAAACCTTGCTCAAGCCCACCTGAGGAAAGCAAGTGTGAAGATGTGCTATCACCTGAAAAGAGCCCCCTGCAGCCAGAGGCGGTGGTGACAGCAGTGTCACTGGCTGCCAAGAGCACCGCACAGGCAGCAGTAGTGGCAGTGGCATCAACCTCCAAGAGCACCCCACAGGCAGCAGCAGTACCACTGACTGCCAAGGGCACCCCACAGGCTGCAGCAGTGGCAGCACCAGTGCCACCAACCACCAAGAGCACCCCACAGGCAACAGTGGTGGCAGCGGCAGCAGCAGTGCCACCAACCACCAAGAGTACCCCACAGGCAGCAGTGGGGGGAGCAGCAGCAGTGCCACCAACCACCAAGAGCACCCCACAGGCAGCAGTGGTGGCAGCAGCTGTGCCACTGACCACCAAGAGTACCCCACAGGTGGCAGCGGTGCCACCAACCACCAAGAGCACCTCACAAACAAATGCTGCGCTGCTGTCTTCCAAAACCCAGGCGAGTGCCCCAGCATCAGTGTCCAAGAGTGCTGCTCAGATGGGCAGCTCGCTGCTTCTGGCCCCCAAGACAGGCACTCAGGTTGGCACCTCGCTGCTGCTGGCCTCCAAGGGCACTGCTAAGGTGGGCTCCTCGCTCCTGTCCTCCAAGAGCAGTGCCGAGGTGGCTGCCTCCCTGCTGGCTGCTCGGAGCGGTGCACAGCCAGGATCCTCACTGCTGGCTTCCAAGAGCAGTGCTCAGGTGGCTGCTACACTGCTGGCTGCTCGGAGTGGAGCTCAGCAAGGTCCCTCCTCCCGGGGTGGAGCTCAGGCAGGCGCTTCCTTACTGGCTTCCAAGAGTGGCTCACAGGCAAGTGAAAGCGCTGCTAAAGCTTTGTGCAAACCCTTAACCAGTGAAGACGCAAAGGAAAGACAGCCTTTTTTCAATAGACTCTACAAAGCTGTAGCCTGGAAACTGGTTGCTGTTGGGGGTTTCAGTCCTAATGTAAATCATGCAGAACTTCTAAACTCATCTATTCAGTCCGTAAAAGCTACCTTAGATGTTGCTTTTGTTCCCCTGAAGGAACTTGCAGACTTGCCTCAAAATAAAAGCTCTCTAGAAAATATAGTTTGTGAACTGAGGTGCAAGTCTGTCTACTTGGGTACTGGCTGTGGTAAAAGTATGGAAAATGCCAAAGCAGTGGCTTCAAGAGAAGCTTTGAAATTATTCCTCAAGAAGAAAGTTATAGTGAAGATATGTAAAAGAAAATACAAAGGTAGTGAAATTGAAGATTTGGTGCTTCTGGATGAAGAGTCGAAGCCTTCAAATTTGCCTCCAGCTTTAAGAAATCCGCGTGAGATCTTGTAGGGGAGAGAATCACTGTTTGTACTGTGTATAGTATTTCAACACAAGGACTGAAAGTTAATTTTGTACTTTGAAAATGTAGGCTTCCAGATATTTTGTATTTCTTTCTCAGTTTTGCAAGACAGTGGTAGTCCTGTCACTCGATAGCAATTGTATAAAACTTGTTAGAGATGACAAGTGTGCATTTAAAGGTATTGCCTTAATATACAGCACACTAGTGTGCTGTTGTATTTGCAAAATAGTCTACCTAACTCTTCTATTTTTAATTAAACTATTAAGGTACAATTTGCTGTTTAAAACCTGACATTTTTGTAATTCTTACAATTTGATGGCAGTATGCTCAGTTGTCTACCATGTCTTTTCTAGCCACATAGAAGTGTGTACATAGGGACCATAATACTTGAATGACTGACCGTTGTTTAAAAATTTCAATCAAAAAGTTGAATCATCTGTTTCAGGCTTGTTCCTCATAATGTTCACTGTTGCTCATACTAGTGGAGAAAGTAGTTGGTTGACTATTTTTATGGGATGTTTTTGTAACACTTGCAATATAAGCGACACCCTGATCCCATTTAACATTATACTAGCAGATCAGAGCCCACTTAACGTCACACTGGCAAATTAGTAATTAGTCAAATCACAGCTATTTCAACCACCAAAACTAAACAGATTTAATTTATATTGTGAAGTATAATTTACAGTTTGGGAGTTTTTTTCAAATAAACATGGATTTCTATGCTAAGTATCTTTTGACCACAACTCAAAACAATAAAACCTCTGGGATAAACTTTTATAGTACTTTGGTTTTGGCTACTAAATATTCCAGCCATTTCAATAGCTTTCCAACACCTTCAGAAAAGCTTTACTTTGAGTGGCTTCAAGGTATAATCCCCATGAGTTCTTTTCTTTAGATGTGTAGCTGAAATACTGTAAAACCGATAGAGTAGACCTATAGAATATGAATTTCTAGTTTTGTAACCCCAAATAAGCAAAATGAAGATGCTGCTGTCTGCAGGAGACAGTGTATTGTAAAGCATTCATGCTAGTTAAGCTCTTCCTTTGCTACATTTTTACACCCTGTACAGAATGATTTGAATCAAAGAAAGTAGATTACCTTTTATTTTCGGTGTTGCTGAAATACCCGCACAAACTGCATGTTTTGGTATATTGGATAATGACATGTAATTGTAAAGACATAATGTCTTCAGTGTTATTTTGAATTAATCTTGTCTGACTACAGTAGTTAGCATCATTTAGTGGTGACTTTATGCTTCACTGACAGATCCATTGATAAAGCACTACAGGAGTCAATAGGAATTTCTGCGATCCCAGTAGTACTTAAAGACTTATATCCACTTAAAGACCTCCAGTTCTTTTGTGATTTTGGGACTAAACCACGGCAGTGTTGTTATGCTGTGCCCTACATGATTTTAAACAGCAGTGGCTCTCCAGTCCATTTCTCCAGAAGCGTGCAAGGCACTCACGCTTCCCAATGGCAGCTTGAGAACTTCCTCCAACTGACCCCTGGGCTTCTGTGCTCTTGGTCACCCTTCACCCTAGTTAGGTTTCTCAGGAGTTCTCCCTCAGCATTTCTGGAGTACCAGCTGATGTTTGGAATGCAATGCGCTCAGTTATGTCAGCGCAAGATCTGGTGTGCACTTCAAAGTGCAGGACAGGACAGGCTTTGTGCTGTGCTTAGGAACTGTGGTATTCATGGTGGAAAGTACGAGATCCATTCTAAAGTCCCCAGCCTGTTTGGGTAGAGACACAGAACGACTGTTTGTGGGGCAGGAGTTGTGTCCCATGCCCTCTGGAGTACAGCTTTTGCTGCTGGTTGGGCATCTCCAGATCACTGGTTCAGAATTGCAGCGCATGTTGCAATGTGAAAACCTGTGTTTCTCCTCCATAAAGCAAAGCTCACAGTATTCAGTGACCTCAAGGAACTGTTAGGGTGACTGTTTAAAAGGCTGAAGTTCTAGATGCCTTTTTTTAAAAGACCTGACTTAGGCTTACTTTTTTAAAAATTTTGAATGTTACTCCTCTTTGATGTTTGGTTGTGAATCATTAAAGAACGAGTCTGTAGCTACTCTTAATAGAAACTGAAGGTTGAAGTGTGTTATTTTTATTTCACGCTCTACATGGAAAGCAACTCAAAATGCACATTTGAACATGCAAGTGAAAAAGCATTATTCGAGTATTTGAATGAGAATGTATTAACATTTCATTAAGCCTAGAGGAAGAAAGAAAGAATTTCAAAGAACTGGCAGTGGCAAGAAGTGTTTATGCAGTCCTGATAGTACTAAAACCTTTCGGTCTCCCTTCCAGGTACTGTCCTGGTCTCTAGCGATGGGGATGCTGGTCTTTTACGGTCAGACCCTGCCGACAAGGACCGGCGGGAACACGTGCACTGACACTGTAGGAGTGCAGAGTTACCTCAGGGGGACAAAGGAAACCAACCAACCGAAAGAAAAACAGCCTGTTTTGTCTGCAGAAGTACAGGAAATCGCAGCCATCAGAAATGGCTCCCGCTTCCCCTGGGGTGTGCTGGAACAGCCGCGCCGTTCCTTGCGGACGGCGGCCCCGTTGACATGCTGTTGGCAGCTGCACAGCACGCTGCGGTGTGGCGGCTCTCGCCGGGGGCTCCTAAGCCCGCGCTGGGGTGACGCGGGGCGGGCTCTGGGAGGCCACAAGGCGCGGCAGAGCGCCCGCCCGGCTGGGGGCGGGGTCTGGGCGTCATTTGCATAACGCGTTCCCGGGGCCGCTTCGTCTCTCCGCGGCGAGGACTTCGCGGACGCTCGGGGCCATGGCGCCCCTCTGGGGTGGTTCAGCGGTCTGTGTACTCTGTATCATCTGGGGAGGCCAGCGTACGAACAAACGAGAGTACCAAGCGCTCCTCGCCCTGCCCTTGACGCTGAGCCAGCTGCCAGCCTTTATAAAGTAGCAATGGTGACCGAAGAGGGGCGGGATGCTCTGAAGACCTGCTCGCTAGGCCACGCACGGAGGACGCTGTTCCTCACGGGCCTCGCCCGCCTAGGGGAAAGTCCCCGGACCGCAGGCAGAGAGTGCCGGGCGTTGCTGCGCCCCCGCCCGCCCCGCAGCGCGCCAAACCCCGCCGAGACGCCCCCGGGCCGAGCGGACGAGCGCGGGGCGGGCTCTCGTCACGGCCACAGACACGCAGGTAGCGCGCCACGGGCGCCAACAGAACGGGGCTCACTCTCAGGCCATCCCCTTTTTGCCGGGCCCATCCCTCCGGACACCTCTCACGGCTGCCCGTACCCTCCCGGCGCATTAGAGCCCTGGGCAGGGGGAGCAAAGAACGTGTGTACACTCTCCCGGCGCAGCAGAGCCCTGGGCAGGGAGAGCAAGGCACGCGTGGGGAAGCGTTGCTGCCCGGCAGCGGCGGGCAGGACACGCGGTCCCGCAGCCCCCTGCTGCCCACAGCCGCTGGGCGTCAGGTGCCAAGTGGAACACGGAACCACACAATTAGACTGGAAGAAACCTCTGAGGTCTTCGAGCCCAACCTTTCACCGAACACCACCTTGTCAGCTAGACCGTGGAGCTAAGCACCACATCCAATCTTTTCTCAAACACCTCCAGAGACGGTGACCCCACCACTTCCCTGGGCAGCAGCCCATTCCAGTGCTTGATAACCCTTTCGGTGAAGAAATTCCTCCAAAAGAGACGGGGAGACACTTTCAGATGGAGCGCTTACCCCTGCCTGAGACGGCCTTCCCTTCCTTCCTGCTCCAGGATGTAGCAAGGGGCCAGATGGAAGCACCTTGCCACAGGCACTTGCACCAGGCATAAGTTAAACACCAAACACAGGAGAATGATGCATACCCCAGTGATGGCACAAACACTGACACAGCACTGGGTACGAACCACACTGCCCCAGCACAGCAGCTGCTTACCCACCCTGTGCTGTGCTGTGCTGTTCTGTGCTGTACTGTACCATACCCCTGGGCTTCCCTGCTCATCTGGACCTCCTCAGAGAAGGCCAGTGTGTGCCACCAGTATTATGTGCCTACTGTAAGCAGGTTCTTGTTCTAACACTCCCAGGTACTATGCAAGATGCTGCTGCCCTGCCAATAATCTGAATTAATTTTATAGTTAGTGCTGTTCTTATCTCTAGTATGACAAGCAAATAGCACATCACCATGCTCAGCTCTGTGGAATAAAGCCCTCTGCTGCCCAACAGTCATGTCTGGGTATGAAACAGAAGAGCATTGGCAGAGGTCCCCAAAATATCATCGTTTGGGCACCTCATACCCAAAGTAGATGATTTATTACCTTACCCGAAAACCTCCCAAGCAGCCCAGAGCCAATGCTTCCTGCTTGTCCATGCTGGCTTGGTATTTATGGAGCTCTTGTGGCAAACCCAGGTCTGCTAAACTAGTGGTGTCTTTCTTTTTGGTTGAGCCTCAGTCATGTGGCCTATACATAGGCACAGCACAGTTTGCAAACCCTGTTGGTCTCCGTGTTGTTCCTCTTCCAGCAAGATCCTCATGGTGACCTCTTTCCAGCCATGTCAGATCCTGTGCTAGGCAGAGGAGACCAGCATGCAGAGCAGAGAGTACCTCTGCAGAAATAGTGATGACAGCTTGGACTGCCTCATGCAAGGGTGCACAAGGGATTGAGAAACCAACTGGCTCAAGCTGCTATTTTGGTTTGCTGTCTTGGCCACTTGAAGTACTTGAGTGTCTTTTTTTTCTCCCATGATTCTTCATATGATCAGCTAGAGATATGTACATGGGAAAAGAGAGATTTCAAATTAAACTGCTATCAAAGAACCCATACCCAAAAAACAACTAAACTAGGACACAGCTCTATGAAGTTTTGGGTTTTGGTTGAGAAGCTGTAATGATATCCCAGTGTCCTGGTTTCGTCTGCTGAAAAGATATATCTAAGGCTCTATGAAACTAATGTTTCATGAGTTGTCATCCCTCTGTAGTGCAGGTAACATCAGCTGTACACGCTGAAGATCACAGTCAAACTTGTGTAGACAAGCTGAAGCTTGTGCAGTGATAGAGGTGTGCTTGTTTTTCGAAGGTGCACTGTAGCACCTTAACGATTTGGGCTGGTTCTTGTGTGTGTGAACAAAATGCTCTCACTTGTAGTTTATGGTAAATGTTGGTCTTCAAATTTGTTAGTAGGAGAGAATACATTAAACATCAGACTTCTCTTGCCTACAGACGACACTAAGCTGACATGACATGGTCTAGTGGTCCAGAGACTGAGGAGGAAAAGCATACATTGAGAGTTTTGATGCTGTCTCTCTCTTTCACTAGGCAGTTAAGTCCCCAGCTTTTTAAGTTGCAAAGTGAGGAAAAATTAAAAAAATATCTGCTTTGCAGAATATTTCTAAGTTGTTTTTTCATCTAAAATGTGTGTTTTGGCAATGTTTTTGAATAATGTATAATATGACACACTCTTTGTCCAGGCAACCACAATTAGCTCGTGTGCCTTCTAGATGATTCTGTTAGTTGCCACTGCCACAGCAAAGGTATTGCCATCAGCTAATTTAAGTGGTTTTAGGAAGATGCTGTCACCAAATTTGCTGTCAGGAAGTATCACTTTTTAGTCTGTGATTAATTAACACGCACTCACAGATGAGCATTTAGGAAAACAGGTTTTATGTTGATACCTGGTAACAATTTCAAATATGTTGCAGGCTAATTTTGAAAATTACACATGATAATTTCTAAGCATAACTGCCTGTTCCTAAGTCAGTGGAAGTTTTGAGTTCCAGTGGTTATCAGCAAGGTATTCCCCTCCTACAGTAACCCTCCTGCAACTAAAAAAGCATTGTTCAGCTCCAACATCTGAGCCTACAGCCCCTTAAAGTTTGAATTGGCACTGCTACTCAAGTAATATTGTTAGGCCCAAGTGGGCTGCAAAAGGATTTCTTTTATATATGAGTGTCAGAGGTTGACCACATTGGGCAAAAGATACTTTGTCACTAGTAAGAAATCTGGAATGATCTAACCAATGTTTGCCTGATTTTCTAAATCCTCTGACATTTTATGTTTTACATTTAAAATTCTCTGGTGTTTAGCCTGGAGAAGAGACAACTGAGAGGGTTTCTTATTAAGGTCTATAAGTATCCAAAGGGAGGGTGTCAAGAGGATGGAGCCAGGTTCTTCTCAGTGGAGCCAAGCAACAGGGTGAGAGACAATGGGCAGAAACTGATGCACAGGAAGTTCCACCTGAATGTGAGGAAGAACTTCTTTACTGTGTGGGTGACAGTGCACTGGAACAGATTACTCAGAGAGGTTGTGGAATTTTTGTCTCTGGAAATTTTCAAGAACTGTCTGGGCACAATCTTAAGTAATGTGCTGGAGGGGACTCTGCCTGAGCAGGGAGGTTGGATCAGGTGACCCACTGTGGTCCCTTCCAATGTCACCCATTCTGTGATTCTGTGATTTTAACTGCAGTTTAAGAGACAAACGGTATTCAGGAAGATGCTGCACATATTTTGACAACAGTCTTTCACCCCAGATTCTTCTTTGGTTTGGAATAAATGCCACATTTATCTTTATTATTTTGAGGAAGAAGACATTTGAGAGACTAGGGATCTATTCATTTTGTTTAACCGTTAATTTTTCTCATAATTACAACTGAATAATAAAACAAATGTAAACTCTGTCAGTTTCTGGGGAAAAAAAAACTGTGCATTGGTCATATTGTAGTAGTACAGAATAATACTGCTTTCTGGTAATTCAGAGTAAGTAGTGGCACTGAAAAACTTGCGTAGCAGCAACACTTCTAGGAAACATAATGTAGGTGACTTGGTGCTAATGTTTAAGATACAAAATTACTCTCAGGTACTATTCACAAATGACTTTTCACTTGCATTAATCATTTGTGCTAGGTTTGGATAAGCAGATTCCAAAGGGGAAAAAAATCCACACAAGGACAGAATTAAAATGAGGCTTCCTTCTGTTTGTTTCAGAGATTTAATGACGTATGCCAAAACTCTCTTCAAGTTTTCATGGGAACTCTGCAATTCATAACTGGTAACTTATAGGCATGTAAGTACCCCATTTTCACATACAGAGTGGAATTCATTTCACTGACATCTCTGACAACAGATCTGGGCTCCCCTTACAGTCAATGGAGCCATTTTCAGAGCAAGACCTACTTATACTAAGATTCTCTCTTATTTGACATATTTTGCTGAGTGACTCTCACCTTTATTTTGTGAACCAGAAAGAAAAAATAACATCCACATACGGGAGAGTATTATGGATGTCTTAAACCATCAACTACTGAAACTTCCACCAGGTGCACTGCCTGCCCTCACTTCAGAAGCGTGATTACAAAGATATGATTATGTGTGTTTGTTCCTTACAAGAGGACAAAAGAAGAGCATGTTTTTCATATGATCTGTGCTGAGCAGCAGAATCACAAAAATGTAGCGTGCATGTTAGTGTGTAGCTCCGGTAAGAGGACACAAAAATCCTTTGTTTAATTGTGGACAAAAGGGGCTTGGTTCTTTTCAATTAAAGTCACATGGATTCTTGCATTTACTTGAATGGAAGAGGATCAAGCTTCAGGGTTGAGCTAAAAGGGCAAAGACGGTTGCTACATGTTTGCAGAAGATTACTTTGTTGCCATTGTCACCGGCTTCCCTAAACATCATCTCCATGCTGAGTTTTTTGGCACGGTGATCGGCCCTTGAGTTGGAAGGCTAATCCACTGATCATTTATGCTTTAAGACAGTAGGTGAGGAAGAAGAGTCACTGTCTGAAAGCAGTGTCCTGCAGAGGAAGACAGGGAAGTGTTACTTCAGATACAAGTGGACAGATTAATGTTATAAATGACAGGAAATGATGCATGTGACCCTATAGTCACAGTGACCAGATGTGGCTCCTCAGCTGGTCAGCAGTGTCCCCCTCCTCTAAGGAGCTGCAGTTCCCATGCCAGCCAACCATGCTCCATAGCACCTGTGACAAGCTGGTGGTGTCCAGCTACTGATGATTTCCAGAGGGTATTCCAAACACAGCTGATAGTCTCAAAAAGATGCAATATGGTTCTGCTCAAAACAAAGTGACAGCACGTCAGTGTGCTCTGATAGAAGCAATGATTTAACATAAAAGTCAATTCCTTGACATGTCCTGCCTTGGGCCTATCAGCTTCTCAGAACTTTTGGATGCAGCCATGGCAGTAGAGTATGGATACTGAATGGAAAGAACTATAAAAAACAGATAAACACTTATTACACAACAAAGCACAGAGTAAACTTAGTTTGCACACTTTATTCCATTCTTCAGTCTGCTGATGGTGAGATAAGCAGAACCCATCCATTTAAAGAAAAAAGGTGAGCAGGATATTGCAGCTGCCTTCTTCCTCATGTTAATATAAGTCACCTAACTACTAATTTGGTCTCAGGAAGATATTTTGTTTTAGAGCATATTGGCAGAAAACAGGAACTTCTCCACTTTTGAAAAGATGTTTGCATTTGTATGAGCAAGAACATGTATCTTCTGATCATTGTGGGATGTTTGTTACTTGGTACCAGAAAGCTCTTTGGTACAGCTGAGAATGAAGCTAACAGGGTAAAAAGCACATGCCACTGTTTACAGGAAATGTACTGTCTAGTTTATCATCTTATTGAAATGATCTGATGTTAGCCCATGTCTTATTTTCAGGTGTTCTGAACTTGTGTAAATGAAGGAGAAAAATAATAATGGTTGCATTCGTATGACTTGTATTCCACCAGATGAATCAAGCCTAATACTTAAGGAAAACCAAAAGCAGTGATGTCTGGCATTACAGCGAAGTATATTTTGAATGGTGCAGTTTTAGAGAAGCTTTTGAGAATAGCTTACCTGGACAAGTACAGTACTACCTCTGTAACTCTGGCAAGGATGGCTTCTTCCCAGAATATCATCTATACAAAGGTCAGCTATGGCTTCCTTCAGCTGACTCTTTAAAGACCCCATCTGACTGGTACTCATTCTTTCCTTTCTTTGTATCTTGGATAATTCTTCATCTTATTCATCCTCTTCATCCCATGGAAGCCAGAGAAGCTTTTCTGCCAGGAAATATATATCATCAAAACCAGTTCTTTTGCTTAAAAGAAGCACTCTGTTATCATCATTTGAGCATTTCTACTAAATGCTAAACAGGTCTTTCACAATTACAGCCCCTTATGTACTTGTCCTGATCAATAATGCTACTTTTCCCCTCCCTCACCCCCAGGCTGAAACTCTTGCTGGGCTATCAATGGAAAGCCAAACAAAATCTAACCAATTTGTGTATTATTATGTGAAACAGGACAGGAATCAGCTTTGATTTCAGGATGTAAAATCAGGATTATGAAAGGTGAGAGGTAAAACTGCAAATGGGGAAAATAAGGTTTGGATTAAAACTCTGAAAATATTTTATCATAGTAAAATCTATAATATAATGAAATATTTTTTTACAAGAGAAGGGGAATACTCTAGCTAGGGCTACTGTTAGGACCTATTCTTTGTGAAAACTGGAGTTAGTTTAGAGACATATAAATAAATCTAAATAAATTGAATATAGGACTTCTGTGTATTATTGACTCTTGGAAGACAACCATTGAGATGGTTCTTATGTACACCCTAATATCACATCCCTGATATCACCATGTATGTCAACCTCAGGCTGACAATTGTCCATTTAGAAGAGAGTGTTTGTGGAAATGTATGGTCTCTCATCCTGTCCATCTCTACAAAGAGCAGAGTTCTGCTCTGCCTTGCCTCTTCTTACATCCACATTATTCTCACATACAGGCAGTGAAAGAAGAGACATAGCTGGGTCACAGAGGTATCAAAAAGGAGTCAAAAGGATCATGGTTCTCCCGTGCTTGCTCCTAGCCATTTTGAGACATGGGCAAAGTAGGGAATTCAGCCTGCTACCCTTGCTTTCCTTCCCCCCTGAGGCTTAGCAGCAAGCTAAGGCTTCTTTTTCCCAGGGAAATCTGCTCTAATGTTACTACTGCAGTCTACAGGCTACTTATCTCTATTTAAGACTACTGTCTTTATTTAACTGTTTGAAAGCAGCAACAACACTTAAATTCAGGAATCATTAGCTGTTCTCTGCTGTACCTTAGATACTGCTTCCTCCATAGTGACAAACAGCAAGTTTTATCTCAGAAACTACCTCTAACTAATGCTATGAATTATTCTAAAAATATTTTATTGGCTATTTCTTTACCAACTGTCAGAGAAAAAAAAAAGTTATGCCGAAATATTGGTTTCAAATTAAGAGTTAATTGTTATTAACATTTAATTTTAAATAACACGTTAATTTTAAGTGAACATTTTTGCTTTATTTTTTTTCTGCTCTGTGGGGGAAGTCTCTTATTTCTCAGCTTTATTTCCTCATGAGATGGCAGAATAATACAGCCATTCAAACATACTAAAAGCAGAAACACAACTCCTCAAAACAGCCAACATCTTTCTCAAGAACATCGTAGTGCTGATATTAATCCAAGTCCTTTTACACTGCTACACAGGTAGTGCTTTTTGGCTGCACAGTGTTATGTGCTACTATTACATCAAAGAATTCAATCTTCAGTTACTCAGTTACTTCAGTTACTCAAAGGTGACAGCACAATACAGTTTCAGTGTGTTACTGTCAGTGGAAGTGAAGATAATTGAGTTATTGCCACTTTCCAAATCTATTTGTGCAAAAATGAGACAAGTAGCATAAAATGACCCGAGGCTGAGCTGTAACAAAGCACAAAAAAAAGCAGCTGGTTTTATAGGTGTCACGGATTTTAAAATGAGGGTGCCCTCTTAAGAACATGAACACACAAAATTACAGACTTCCTGTTTCTTTAGCCAGAGTGACATCAGCATAATAAAGAATGTTTTGAAAGTACCGCCTACAACGTTGTTTTCATTCGCTTTTAATGAACTTGCCAACACATTAATGACTTGGGCAAAGCTGTGTGTCTGCAGCTACAGTTACTCAACAGTTTAGAGAGAGATATGAAAATCCTATGTAGGATATGCACTTGGCAGCTGCACGAGTTGGACTTTAGGAATGTGTTCAAATTCTTCTGTGAACTGGGGTCTTAAGAAAATAACCCTTGCAGACTGCCATCATGTGAGACACACTAATACTGCTGTGGGACTAGCCATGGAGCCACCTGGCACAGATCACACGGTGACAGAATCACAGGGAAAAAGGAGCCAGGCAGTGATCCTCTGGAGGCCATCAAAGCAGAGCCAGATCAGGCTGTGCCAGGCCTCAGCCAGGTAGCCTCCAAAAATATCCAAGAAAGGAGACCGAACAACCTCTCTGAGCAACCTGTGGTCCTGCTTGACCACTACTCAAGATCATGCCATGCTGAAATTTATCTGCAGGCTTAGCATGGCTACTCTTTTACTAGGGTTTTTTTAGCCTTGAATTCAGTCATCCTTGATGCCTTTTTTTTTTAAGTTTGCCAGATGCATTTTTCCCATTTTTTTTCAAGTTCCTAAAATATAAATGCAACATACTGCAAAACATACAGGTCTCCTCAGGATGTTTCAAGACTCCACAAGATTATTTTTTCCCCTGATGCTTACCAATTATTATTCATGCAGTAAAGACCTGAAAAATGTCTGAAAGAGAAGTAGAGAAGAAACCACAACATTTTGGTAGTTCTATCCCCTTTATATCATTCTTCCAGTAGAAAATTACATAGCTAGAAATTATATTTCTACTTTTGTTTCCTACTATAGTTGTGGCCAACATCTCATATAAATTCTTTAACAGCTTTGTGAAACACATGCTATTCTGTCAAATTTGGGAGATTTGCTGGTAGGCGAGTGGGTTTTAAAAGGCCAAAGTTCTTTGACACCTTGTTTAAAACATTCTTGAAGTGATTCCTCAGGGCAAAAATGTGGCTCAGCTTCCCCGAGTCATAAAGCCATCACTGCAGTCGTTTAGGGCTGGCTCGGGCAGCCGTTCTCATGGACAGGGACAGTCACACCGACCCTCGTGGGCCGAGGGACACCCCACACGGGCGGCGGAAGCGGCGGCGGCTCCTGCGCCTTTAGGGGCGGCCCCGCCCCGCGCGCGCCCCCGCCCCTCGCCGTGGTCGGGCCAATGGGAGCGCGCGCGCGGGGAAGGCGGGAGAATGCGAACCCCTGGCAGCGCCGCCGGCCGCGCCTTATAAGGGCAGGGCGTGGCGCATGCGCGCGGCGGCCAGGGGCGGGGGCGCCGCGCGGGGGTTTCGCTCCGTCGGCGGCACCGCGGGAAGGGGCGCGGGGGGCCGGGCAGGGAGCGGACACCCCGCCGCTCACCCAGCGCCGAGCACCGGCCCCGCCACGCCCCCCGGCCGGCACAGCGGCGGCGGAGGGGGGGAGAAGAGGAGGAGGAGGAGAAGGAGGAAGGCGCGGGGCCGCAGCGGGGACCCCGCGCCCGGTGCGGGCGGCGCGGCGGCGGCGGATGTGCTGCTGGCGCGGGGGGATGATGCTGGCGGGGCCGCAGCTGGTGGCGGGGCCGGCGGCGCCGGGCGGAGAGCGGGCCCGGCTGCTCTCGCTCTACGTGCAGGACTACCTGGAGTGCGTGGAGTCGCTGCCGCTGGACATCCAGCGCAACGCCTCGCTGCTGCGGGAGATGGACACGCAGTGCCAAGGTGAGCGCCGCCACGGGGCACCGGGCGAGGAAGGGAGACGGGGACGCTCGCCCGGCCGCCGCACATGCGCCTGGAGCGGAGCGGCTGGGGCCGTGGTGGGACCCTGGCAGGGCCCTGCGGGGCTGGGCCCGGGGCGGTGCCGGGCTCCCGGCGGCCGGTCAGTGCGGGGGGAGCAGCCTCGCTCCGGGGGCGGTGCTGCCCGGCCCTAGGCCCCGGCTCCGCCGTGCGGAGCCGCTCCCGCCCCTCTCCGCCCCGGCGCGGGGCAGCTGGAGGCGGGGGCGCGGGAATCGGCCTTTCCGCAGCTCCTCCCGCCGGGCGGGGCGGTGTGCCGGTTCCGGCGGAGCCCTGCCCCGTCCCACAGCACTCCGCACGGGCCGGCGGGGATGCCAGACGCGGCAGCAGCGCTCCCCTGGGTCACGGAGCGGCGCCGCGGGGCGGGAAGTTGCCCTGAACTTACCCCAAGGCACAGCTCTTTCGGCAGAGAGGTTCGGTGCCCGTTAAAGCCCTTCCTCCACCCAGCCCGGCGCGCAGCGGTGCCCGGCACTGCCCGCCTGCCCTGCCCTGCGGCAGGAATTCAGTCCCGCGGAGTCGGCCTTGGAGACGCATCTCCCTTCGTGGCGTGGGCAGGAGGGGACCGGGGGCGCGCCGAGGCCTGTCGGGCGTTGCGTGGCCTCCTCAGCAGGCAGCGGTTGTGAGGGGATTCTTTCGATTACCTTTCTAATTACCCGGAAAGATACATAAGAACAGGCTTTTGTAAGTTTCCTGGGGTTTTAAAGTTTAAAGGGCACAGACTTGCCTGCAGCATTCTGAATTCCTAGTCAATTCCTGGCAGGCTCTTCCCCTCCTGGTCTGTGGTGACTATCCAGCACTTCTCGTCTGCCTTGAACAGATTCAGTCTTTTATCTAGGCTGTGTTTCCTATATATCTTCATTCAGCCACTAATGCAGTAGTGGGCCACAGGAGAGGTTTGTTGCTACTCTTAACCAAAGCCTTCAACTGTTTTAAAAAACAACAAAAAATGTCTAAGACACTAAAAAAATGGATAAAAATATTTTGGGTCCAAGTCGGAAGATGTAAAAGCAATGCTATATTATATCAACTAATTTAGAAGGTTATAGTCTGTGAAGGAGTAACAAAGTCACTCCTGTGCTTAAAAAACAAATCCTTTTAGTTTTCATGAGCTCCACTAAACTTAATAAGATTATCTGTAGTGAACACTTTGCTTTGTATTGAGTTGGGTTTTTTTGGGTTTGCTTTTGGTTTTTCTTTAGCAGGGGCTTCAGAGCTGTTCATTAGAGTGTATGGATGACTTCTCTAATCTTAGGGACTCACAAGGTAAACTTCTATCTCTGTCAACCAAAAACTTATTTCCTCATTTTAGTGGATGGTGATCCATTTAAATCGTTCCAGGCTGTATCCAGGGAATAACTGATGTAGGTTGAATGTTGTTCTTTATCACAGTGTGAAAAAGTAAACAGCTACTGTTGGTGGATTCTTCTGGGTTGGGCATTCCAAATATGGGAAATCTGTGTAACTATACCTACACTTCCCACCCACCCCCTCTAAAAAACAAGAAGTCCGTGTAGGAGATAATGTGGCTGCAGAATATTGTACTCTGGTCATGCCTTTCTGGTTCAGCAGTGTACAAAGTACCTTACTACATGCTTTTCAGGAGTAGAGGTTAATTTTTTTTTCAGAGCAATGAGCAAGTGATGCAGCTGAAGATTCTGAGAAACAAAGTCTATGGTTTTAGTGGTAGTGGGAATGCTGATTATGAAAATACAGGTTGAGTTATTGGACAAGCGGAATCCTTCTCTAGTGAAAGTCTGGAACAGAATAAAATGTATTTGGCTCCTGCTGTCATACAGGTTTTAGAATTTATAGTAAAAAGCAGCTGTTCATGCTTAAGCTGCTGTTTCAAGACGTCAGCAGGAAAGAAAAATTGGTGGGAAGGATTTTGAGATAATAACTATGTCTTCTATTTAGCACGAGCTTGAACTGTTTCACAACTGTACAACGCAAATTCTTTAAAAATGAAAGCCAGTCTGTGAAATGCAGGTCTTTAGAAGAAGATAATTGTGCTGCATATCTTCTTGCTTTAGAAGTAAATAGTTCAGTATCATTCACTTACCTGTTCAAATAAAATCCTTAAATTTGGCATAACACTGTGCATCAAGTTTATCTGACAGTTTTTTCTAATGTATTTCCTGTTCCTTATGTGTAGATCTACTGTAACTGTTGGCTTGGGAAATATTTCAAAATCCAGTGATATAGAACAGAGTACAGACTAAGACTGATGTATAAGGCATTTGTTGATCTCATATTTAAGTTCATTAAACTTGCTTCTGAGAACTAAATTCAGTGAGAAATTCACAGCAACTCTTGCAGTTATTTTGCACGACTTTCGAGAAGGAAGGCTTGGAAGTCAAACTGTAAGCCACTCACTAGTTGCTTAAAAATATCCTGTGATGTACTAAAGAGAAGGTCATGTATTCTGAAAGGTTCAGCCTTGATTTAAAATACAACTTGCTGTAATTTGTTCTGGTAATAGAAAAAGCATTTTGAGTGGTGCAAGCTAATTTTCATCCTGATTGTAAATTTATTATGTAACTTGTTTTACTTCTTTTATAACTATGTTTACTTGAAAGTGTAGTATCAAACCTTTAGATGAATAAGAAGAGGAAGGCAGAGGACCTGGGGGATCCTAATTCTGGAGTGTTATATATCATGATACATAATGATTCTATGAATTTAAGGTTTCTTCCTGTGATAAAATAAGCTATTGCTTTGGTATGTAGGCCGGGGTTTTGGAAGTATTCTGATAAGGACTCTTAACAGAAAGTCCTGCTTCTTCAGATGGAGGGAGGATCTGGATTATCCATGCATCAGCAACAATGGTGTCCCCTTTCTTGGGTTATCCTTTCTTTTCCCAGTGCCTAAAATAAGCTTGCTCTGTGTTACAACTTGAGAATTTTTTTCTTGCAACAGATTGTGACCTTAAACAGTGATTTGATGACCACTGCAACTTGAATAATATATCCTATCTAACCCACTAGGGTATATTATACTTAAAATTTGTACTGTTTCTCATCAGTTAGAAATACATTCCTGTGTTTTTTTGAGCATGTTCCATCTTGTGCAATTATTCCTATTATTTTGTTTATTTTATAGAAGCCTTAAAAGAAATAGATGATGTCTATGAAAAATACAAGGCGGAAAATGATCCTGTTCAGAAAAAACGCTTGCAGCAGCATCTTCAGCGTGCATTAATCAACAGTCAAGAACTTGGAGATGAAAAAATTCAGATAGTTACTCAGATGCTAGAACTGGTAGAGAATAGAGCCCGTCAAATGGAAACACACTCTCAGTGTTTTCAAGATCTGTCTGAGAACGAAAAGCCTCTGGAAAAGGCAAAGATAGAGTCCTGCCAGCCGGAGAGATCTTCCCGCAGACCTCGTCGGCAGCGAACCAGTGAAAGCCGCGATCTGTGCCATATAGCAAATGGTATCGATGACTGCGATGATCAGCCACCGAAGGAAAAGAGATCAAAATCTGCCAAGAAGAAAAAACGCTCCAAAGCCAAACAGGAGAGAGATGTTTCACCTGTAGAATTTGCAATTGATCCCAATGAACCGACTTACTGCTTATGCAACCAGGTGTCTTACGGTGAAATGATAGGATGTGACAATGAACAGTGCCCTATTGAGTGGTTCCACTTCTCATGTGTTGGACTCACGTATAAACCGAAGGGGAAGTGGTATTGCCCCAAGTGCAGAGGAGACAATGAGAAAACAATGGACAAATGTACTGACAAATCAAAAAAGGATAGAAGATCGAGGTAGTGAAAGGAATTTATGTTTTAAGAGTTGCTCCTTTTATATTAAAATATTTCATTTCCCGAGAATGCTGTTTTAGGAAATGCATAAGACTATGCAATAATTTTTAATCTATACTGTTAATGGAGTATTAGAAGCTGTTATACCTTCTGTGATCTTTAACTTTCTGCACTGAATAACCAAATAATTGAAACAGGGTGGCTTCAGACCTTTCATAGGAGACATTACAAGCGTATGGAGCTTGGTTTCAATCTAACCCATAAGTATTTTAAAGAACCTTGTGAATTTTGAAGTAATGGTGGTGGGAAAGATACTGAAGAACTTCTCGTGTTATGGTAAAGGCTTTGAATAGCCTCACGTACATTCTAACAACTGAGTTTGTTCTTTATCCAGGATTTTATGTTTTCAGTTTTTGTGTTAATATCACACATTTGGAGTTAGGTTTTTGAATTCAGCTGTAACTGTAAAAGTCTTCCGAGCTAAAAGCAGATGTCTTCAGTGACTTTCATAGGACCAGTATGTTATTTCAAGGAGAAAATACCACTAACCTAAGCTTTAGGTTTTTTTTCCCCCGGTCAATATTAAACCCTTCTCTTTGTGACTTTATACTTGGGAGTCAATTTTTCAGTATGATAGAATTATGGTGTATACTTAATTTTGGATATTCTCAGTAGGTTTTGTTTGAGTTTTGTCAAGCATCCAGAGACGGCTTTTATCGTTTAAGATGATCTCACTATTGCCATAACTATTTCCTTGGTTGTTTATATTTTGCCACTGCTTACATAAACCTTGAAGTGATAAAAGGACCCCCTGAGAGGAGGGGATATTAAGTTTTCAGGGAACAGAAATTGGAAACGTGATGGAATCTTCATCATAATTGATCTGTAGAGAGCTGAAACATGACTGGTATTCCCTGGGGTGTAAACTTTGCTCTTCCGTAAGTGGGATTTGTGTCTGCATGTGGCCACACGTGAGTTTAGGCACAGCACCACAGTTCTTGGACTTGGACAACTGTCTAAAAAGCCTGAAGGTAAAAGCTTTCAATGAAAGTTTTGATAGATAATAAAAAAGAAAGCATAAGCATGCTTGGCATAGAGCCAGTAGACAATTCCCAGCAGGTTTGTGACAGGCTATGTAAGAGTCTTGTCCTGAAGTATGCTGGTAGTACCTAAATACTACTTGGGTGGTAGTTAAGATGAACTTCCTCACTGCCATGTCTTAGAGGAGATAAGAAAAAGGTGAAAACAGCTGTTCCTGCTCATTTGCAGTGGGAGATGCTGATGGAGAAGTGAGTGGGGTATTAAAGCCTGGGTTTAGGCTCCCTGCTGAATGCGCCTCTTGAGACTGGAGTTCTGGTGGGCTTTGCAAGGCAGGCAGCAGCTCTGCGGGGCTGGCTGGGGGGGTTTATCTGTGGGTTGGCTGCAAGGGCTCAGAATTCCCCATAGGTCTCTGCCCTTTGCTGCTCAGGTTTCTCTTGACAGCACAGAGGGGAAAGTGACACCATATTTAGCTGAGCCTGCTTGGAAAGCAGTTGTGCTGAGTTGAGAGCAGCCCAGAAGGCAGATGAGCATAAGCAAGCTGCAGTGGCTGAATGCCATCAGCATTCCTTCCTGGATCCCCACTAGAGGGCTGTGCTGGCCAGGGATAGAGGGTGGGATGTGCCATGTGTGGCATAAAGAAAGCCTTGGTGCTGTCAGGCCAGAAGGCCTGAGTCAGTATCAGGACACTATATTATAAATTATGGAACACACTCAGCTTGTTTCCTCAGTTATGATCCATTTCCTTAACAGGATTTAACACTTCCAAGTAGCAGTACTTATATGTCAGGGGACTGTAAAGGCGTATTTTGAATTTTTGCTCTAAAATTGTAGGTTTATTAAGCAGACCAGTGCTCCACTGGGGAGACCTGTACCACAGTAAGTAAACAGCTCCTGCAGGAAACAACTGTAGGGGCTCTGACCATCAGCAGGGTAGAGAGAGGGTACCAACTGTGCTTTCTGGGCGTAGTGGATGATGTGAGGTTGCAAGGATAGACTTCTTGAGGGGGCTGGATCATGGCTACTAATGGAGAATGATCAGGCCAGCTGTTGGAGATAAGCAGCATAAGTTGTCTGCTGTGCATTTTACTCCAATCTTTTTTTTAATATGCTATGGCTTAGTGATTCTCAAATTTCCTTGGAAAGATTGATTTGAAGCCTAGGGCTGAAGATTGTAGGAACATGTAAAGACCTAAAATAGCCATGCTCCCTAATATTAAAAAGTATCACTTAAGTATTAACACTGCAGTTGCAGAATGAAGTACAAGTGAATTTGTAACTATTAGCATTACTAATTTATCTTGAAAAGTATTGCTTGAATTTGCATTGGATAGATCAAGCACACTTTTCTCCAGTGCAGAGGAGAAAGCAGGGAGCCTTATATAATTGTTCATCTGAAATAATTGCTAAAGTAGGAAGTGTATGTTGGGGTGTTAAGGAAAGGAAATTTTAGATTTTGAAAGTGGTCCAGATAAATATTTCTAATTTGGGGATGCTTTCTTTTATGTTAATGGTCCTTCCAGTAGGGAATATGAATTCTTAAAGTTTCTAGTGAAGATACTGCTGGGGGAAATGGCACTTGCTTGCCTGCCTAATATATGAAATTGCTCAAATGTGGAAGTAATTCAGGTTATATTGCAGATTAGCAGCATGCCTCAAATGTACATGAGTGTTTCTAAAATTTCCTCTTTAAATGCTATGGCTAATTTGTTGTGAAGACAAACAGGAGAAGATCTGACACTATTGGACATTTAGCATTCACCACTTTTGTTTTTTTTACCCAAACCCAGATTTTTTGGGTTTGCATCCATTTTCATAGAAGATCAGTGGTAATTGCTGCAGATGCATGTAAGATGCTAGTATGAAATCAGAAAGGTAAGTAGAAAACTCTTCCGTTGCTTCTTAATGTTGAGTTCCTTCTCCTAAAGGGATGAACCTTGCTAGTGAAGTGAAAACAAAAAGTAAACACTGCTAAACAAGTTGATCTTCAAGATGTATATTGTTTTTCATCAAGTAAGTTTAGCTACCTGCAAAAAAACCCCTGGGCAACACACACTTTGGAATTTGATAGAAGTCTGTGTGACAACACAGGAACTGCTTCCGTTTTTGTAAATAATTGCTGCATTTTAATTCAGCCTAGGTTACATCTAGATTTCTTAAAGTTTATGAAAATATGGTGCACTTCTCTTAAGTTCTTGCTTTTTGCCTTTCAGTTTTGAAGTGATGCAAGTTCAGCAACAGCAAAAGGTCTCCGTAAATTATTTAAAAGAAGCTGTATCAGAGCAAGACTATTTCTTGATCATTGTCCCATGGACCAGTTTGATTAATTTTAACAAAATAATCAGTTAATCAAACCAAGCTTTAAAGCAAAACACAAATACATGTACTAGAAAGTCTACTGTTTTGAAAACAAAATGAGTGATTTCATATTTGCCATCTATATGGTAAGGCCATTTTTATATCTGCAGCACAATGGTAATACCTCTGTATTTAAACTAGTTTTCACTTACCAAGCTTTAGCTCATCCACACATCCAGAAACGGTAATGTGGTATTGACAAGTCTTGAAACCAGTGCAGAATGGTGGTAAGTGAAATGTCCCTGTCTTCCCTGAATTTATCTAAGGATTTTATTTTGGATATTCTTTCAGAATAAGCCTTTGTAAATAAGGTGGCATTTCCTAACTTTGAGCACACTTTCCTCTTTTAAAAGCCTCTCACTTCAGCTTGAAGGAAACTGCTACAGTTTGTCTGAATTCATACTTGACATGAGCAGTTTGACACTTCTGTGGCTTGTACCATTTCTGACTGCAACAGATCTGATTGTTAAAAGTCCTGATCTGGATTTTTATTCTTTAGGTTCAGCTGCTCTGTTGGGACAAAACTCCAATGATTGTCACACCAGCAAGTTAAGGGCTTAGAGATCTTTCTCCCTCTTATGTGCATACATGCTGCCTTTATTAAGAGGTCTCATTTCCAGTGGCTCTGCAAGTCTTCGATATTGACACCTCAGACTGAAAAAAATACCACAGGTTTTTGCCTCTGATCTTCTGAAACCGATGAGCAGGGCTGTCACTCAAATCCACAAGAATGGTTTTCTGTCCAGTGATGCTTTACTATCAGGGGTAAAGCCAGATATTAATGTTCAGCTGTTAAAGTCTCACGGACTTATATATCCTAGAAGGAAGACGATGTTTGGTTTTTTACTGTTGTACCATTGGAAGAGTTGAAAAGAGTTTGAAATTCTCTCTTGTGCCAATTTTCTGATTACTCTGCAGTCTCTGGAATAGCTTGAGGATTATGGATTTCCACTACAGCTGGCCAGTAAACTATTGTATTTGCTGAAAATTCTGGGAAATATTTCTGGGACGCTGTCATTTGCCTTGGAATTCAAGCCTCTTAAGATAAAACTAATATTACATCTGAAACCTTTCTAATTTTGGTTGGGGTAGTGTAAGAGTTCTAAAAGCTTATTTTGACAAGTTCTGCACTTTTTTCCACCTGTGTCTGCATTCTTTTGGTTTGCCTGGTATAGGGCAAGTTGAGTTTTAAGTCAGCCAGCATAGTTTTAACTTCAAGTATTAGACTGAACTGCATCTCTGTTCTGCTGCACCTGTATCCCAGCAGAGCGTTACTGACTATAGCATGACCAAATTTGTACTTCAAGCATTGCATGCTGCTTTCTTTTTTTTTTCTCAAATATACATCAAGGGAGTTATAAGTAGCATATACACAGATTAAGCTAATTTCTGTTCTCAAGGCCTGTTTTCCAGTGTAGAGATGAGTGCCTAGTGGGTGCACAGAAAAGTAAAATGCTCCCTAAAGATATTTACAGAGTGCCTCCACTGCATATGGAAGCACTGGTGAATGAATTTCACTACAGAAATTAGCTGTGCACATTAAGACTAGAAAAAAGTTAGTTTATAGTTGGAAGAACTGGGGGGAAGAAGCAACTTGGGTACTTTATGGGTTGAATGTAGTGTGATTTCAGAAGCCTAAAAGGAAACTTTCATCTCCTGCTGAGAAATAGAAGAAAATAAAATGAATTCTAGAACTTTTGGGAATAACATTCAGTAGAGATATTAGGATAAAATCCTGTCCCGATTAATTCTGTTGAGCGGTGTTCCACCCAGCATACTGACTTCCAGCTTCCTTTGATTAAAGCCTAAAAAAAGATTAAAACTCCATGGCAACTACTGTCTTAAATCCTGACAGCCATAGTATAAATTACATCTTGGAAAAACCTAATACTGAAAAGTTTTATTTAGGTCACCAGTCAGGCTAGGAAATAAAAGGCTTATAGATGCCACCTCAAACTTCATTTTGTCCCTGCATGGTATCAGTGAGGCGGAGATTTTTGTGGGAGGCAAACTGGATGCTATATAACTGCAGTATAACTTCAAAAATCTGACAAGTTTTAGGTGTGTAAACTTGCTTCATACTCCTGAGGTCAAAACTGCAATTTAATTGCGACTGTAGTCTTGCAGTCAGGAATACAGCAAGGTTCAGCTGAGAGACAGCAACACAGACAGGTATAATGTGAGATTATCACAGTGCTTGCATTTGCTAGCAGTAGAGGAACAGTATTGGTTTTGGTTTTTTTCTGTTTGTTTTGTTGTTGGATTTGTGTGGGGTTTTTATTTAAGTGAGAGGGGGGAGAGAGGTGTATGGAGGCTGTGCAGTTTATTTGACCACGGGTGTCCCAGGATCCACAGCTGTGTTACAGAAGCTATGAATCTGTTTGGGGCTTGTATAGAGATACTGCTTTTTTGCTGTTTGAGGTTAACAATACATAGGTCATCATTTGGAAATTAATATAAATGGATGTTAAAAGTCTAGAGTAAAGAGGGACCTGTGATAAACAAAACCAACCCTCCCCAGTCTTCTGCTATTTGCATGAAAATTATCTGATACTGTTATATACTTAGTTCTGGTTTTTTGTTCTTTGACTATTTTTTACCCCATCCTCTCTGGACTATGTGCCTTTCTGGCCTTGAAGAATGCCTTTAATTCTCTTAAGAATGCTTCATTGAAGCCATGAAAATGGCCTGGATAGCCTGCTGGCTGAGGAGGGAGGGACTGGTAATCAGGAGCATTGATCCTGCTCTCCAGCACAGGGACAAAGCGAGGTCAGACATGCCCCTAGTCTGTCAGCTGCTGCTGGGCAGGCACAGAATTATTCCAAGGCTCCTTTAGACCTCATGAGATAGTAAAGTTAAAGTCCTCAATATTCTATTTAAAAGGAGTGAGTCTACCAGTCATTTCTCAAATAAAACCAAGATAATATCAAAACTGCAACTAGAGTTGCAGCCATTACATTGCTATATTATTGCCAACTTAGAAATTTTGCCTTGTAAAAGTTCAGTGCTAACATGGCATCTATTACTGGAGAAAGATGAGAAACGGACACAGTATAATAATCAGTTTTATATACCTGCAAGTAGGACTGTTTTTGCCCTTGCCTCCAGCAGCTGGAGTTTGATGATCATAGAATTGATTGGGTTGGAAAAGACCTCCGAAGTTATCAAGTCCAACCCTTGGTCCAACTCCAGTTCATTTACCAGATCATGGCACTCAGTGCCATGTCCAGTCTCAGTTTAAAAACCTCCAGGGATGGTGAATCCACCACCTCTCTGGGCAGGCCATTCCAATACCTGATGACTCTCTCTGTAAAGAATTTTTTTCTGATATCCAACTTAAATTTCCCCTGGCAGAGCTTGAGCCCATGTCCCCTTGTCCTATTGCTGACTGCCTGGGAGAAGAGACCAACCCTCACCTGGGTTGTTCAGGTAGTTATAGACAGTGATGAGGTCACCTCTAAGCCTCCTCTTCTCCAGGCTAAACAACCCCAGCTCCCTCAGCCTCTCCCCATAGGGCTTGTGCTCCAGTCCCTTCACCAGCCTTGTTGCTCTTCTCTGGACTCGCTCCAGCACCTCAATATCCTTTCTGAACTGAGTGGCCCAGAACCGAACACAATACTCATGGTGTGGCCTCACCAATGCAGAGTACAGGGGAAGGATCACTTCTCTGGTCCTGCTGGCCACGCTATTTTTGATACAGGCCAGAATTCCATTGGCCTTCTTGGCCACCTGGGCACACTGTTGGCTCATGTTGAGCTTCCTGTCAATTAGTACCCCCAGGTCCTTTTCTGCCTGGCTGCTCTCCAGCCACTCTGTGCCCAGCCTGTAGCACTGCAGGGGGTTGTTGTGGCCAAAGTGCAGAATCCGGCACTTGGCCTTATTGAACTTCATCCCATTGGAATCAGCCCATCTCTCAAGTCTATCCAGATCCCTCTGCAGAACCCTCCTGCCTTCCAGCAGGTCGACACTCCCTCCCAATTTGGTGTCATCAGCAAATTTGCTGATCACAGTATAACGTACTCCTTTGTAACCTGGAATAATTGTATGCTGGTGTTTAAATGGATCCCAGATTTTTATTCTGTGAACAGATAACAAAAACCTACTCAAATACAGATAGAAAGCTTATAGGAAGAAGAATCTAATTATTTTTTCCCCAAAGGTATAATATTGAGATAACAAACAATGGCCAGTTGAACACAGTGAGTTGTATAAATTAAGCAGTAGAGCTGGGACATGGGATATAAGATAATCTCACCATCATGTGGCTTTGGGAAGAGCTTTAACGAAGTTTAAAACATAGTAAATGATTTGTATTTCTGAGTACCAGTTGGATCATCAGAATTTCTGCATTGGTAAAGGAACTGTTCGTATTAATTTCATAAAACTTGGAAATGTTGAATAATAGTTCAAGTCATACAAAACCAAATCTCTGTGCATTTTCTATATAACAATACATACTTTGGCTATGATTTTCAGTGCAGTAATCTGCAATCTAATAATAGTATACACCAGTGTAGCAAATTCACCTACATTGTGATTATATTTTATTTAGCAATAGAAGGTAGGAGTAATTTTGAGACTGTCCCCTCTTACACTATTAAAATACTTGTACTAAACTGCAAAGGTAGTTCTGGGTGATTTTATGTAAAGTACATGCCATAAAATTTGTTGTTATCACACCAGAGCTGTTCTAAACTCACCTTCAGAAGACACACTTCCCTGTTCCCAAAGCGCTTGCAGAGGAGGTAAGTTGACAAAGTGTATGTCTATTCTTGCATCTGTGCAACGTTTGGCCTTGCTTGCTGTGGGGAGGGTACTTAGTGCACTGCAAAGCTGATGAGGCTTTACAGTCACAAGGCTGGTCTTCCTGTAAACATGCTTTACACTTTTGAAACCCGCTTAGGGATAAAAGATGAGGCTTTCTTGAAAAGTGACATTTTAAGTATTTAAATTTTTCTTTAGAGAAATCCCTAATGTTTTGTCACATGCTTGTGGCTGTTGCCATGGAGACAAAATGGGTTTAGGGGAAGCCGGTCAGACACAAGTCTCATATTTAATAAATTTTTTTTTGCTCACGCCTCTCTGTTTTGTATTTAATGACTTGTCATCTGTACTTGCTGGTATGAGGTACAACAGAAGAAAAAGTATCCACAGATTTCAAAGGCATGACTTTGTGGAGTGAACCAGAGTCACTGAACTGCAGCTTCAGTGACTGCCAACTGTAAAAGATGTTAAAACTTATAAGAATTAAATTAACTGAAAAGAAATTTAAAACTTGTCTTAAATCAAATCGTGCAGATTCCTCAGAGGAGGAATGTCCTGACGGTAACCAAAAACACTCCTGTGTCTTTTCTGTCACTGGATGAAGGATTTATAAAAAAAAGCTCCAGCTATTTTGGAATATAGCTTTTAGGCAGAAGTTTATTCAAAAATCGCAGTAGGAAAATGTTGTTAGTAAGTTATGGTCAAGTTACATGTTTGCCAGACCAGCAGATCATTTGATAAGGCTCCTTCTTTGAGCTTTATGGCCAAAGTAAATCTGCATATAAAGATACATAAAATGTCCCTGGACTATAATCCTAGTTTTTCTTTTACTAAATTAGGCACAGATACTAAATGGAATTACCTAATAAATATAAAAATGGTATACTTTCATTCAATACTTTATAGCTGAAACTAAGTTACTTAGGCTGACTGTGCTTTCAGACACCTTTTACTTTCCCACTGATACTCTTTTCTAACAGCTTGTGCCTTTCCACTTTGCCCATTTGTCCAAAGGGTTTGTCCAGATGTGCTCTTCTTCAGGTGCTTCATCTCCAACAGCCTGAATAACTGGTAAGACTGAGGTGCAATTTTAAATCATGGCCTTGGCAAAACAGGAATCTGCAGGTTGTGTCTCTCTTCAAAGGTTGGCTCTATTAAACAATTTTAAAAACCATGAACACATAATGATGTTGAAACTGTTTGTTTTTGCCTTGAATAGCAAAAAGGAGGAGAGACACTGGTACAAGCTCCTGAACTAAAGTCAGGCTTGTGAATACTGAGTAATGAGAGGGCAGTAAGCTCACACCTCTAAGATACTGCTTGTGTTTTTGGCAAAATGGCCAAGTTCCTACTGGAGGCTTGATTGCCTCAACCGAAAGCACCTAAGTAGGGTACCCTGGTTGAAGTCATCTAACTCAAGGCTTTAAAATATGGCTTATAGATACCATTAGGTATCTGAATCAATCCATGGGAAGTAACTGAAGCAATACTTGTGGTATTGCTATTCCTTCTATGCTTTTGAACCATGGAGGCAGATTTTTAATGGAGTGTTATGAGTTTCAGTTGAAGGTGGCGCTTATATAAGCGACTCCATTAAAGCAGGCTGCAAAATAGCTTTGTCATAGTTTTATTTTAGTGTATCATTTCAAGCAGCTCTCTGTTTAAATCTTAAATAAAACTCATTAGAGATCACCATGTGAGCTGTTAGGCTTGGAAAGATCATGAAACAGCTGACTGGACTTCCAATAGCTCTAAATAATGGCATGCAGAATTTTCACTCAATTGTCTCTCATTACTGCTGTTCATGCCTTAAAAATGCTAAGTTTCTTCTAAGTCTTATTTTTCACTAGATCCCTGTATTTTGTTTGATGCTTGTACCTTCTTCAGCCCAGGGTCTCCCTGTAGTGTTTGTGTACCTGTGATGAGATTTTTACTCCAGAGTGGAGTGATCATTATCTACCTCAGCTCACAAGTAGTCATACTTAAAAACTGAGTCCCATGTAAAGATAGCACTGTTTGCTAAAGATGATACACAACAAAACCTAACTGCTAACAAATTGTGCAACTCTAGTAATAAGTGCCCAATGTTCCTGCTCATTTCCAGTTTAGAAGATCAGAACATAGAAGCAGAAACTTACATATTTGCATCATTCCTTAAAGTAGCAAAAACCTGGCAAGATGATCAGCCATAGTTTTACCACGGTGAAAAGATTCAAATGAGTGAAAGAAAATTATGTGACAGTAATTTTTTTAAAAAAGATAAAGTAATTTTTGCAAACGTAAATCCTTGACTTAGATTTTGTGCTTCTGCTGCAATTACCTTTGCATTTCATGAAGTTACCTTATCAGCATTAGCCAGCTTCCTCATTTTTCCTTTCTGAGCAAGAGATTCAGTGGAAGAACTTGATCATTGTGGAGTCTACCATTCATGTCATAACAAAAGAGGAACATATCTGGGAGTTTACTCATTTTCCATCATGACTTATATGTAATTCTCAAGCAGTACAAATCTGGCTCTTTTTCAGTAATTTTTAAACCTAAAATTTAGAAAAATAGTAATTTTAAGTGTATGTCAGATAAAAATGTCTAATATTTTGATTATTTAATAAAGTACAATAATCAATGACAAAACCCACTAGGATTTGAAGAGAGTAAGATCAACATCTCACTAATTTTGTGCTATTGAAAAAAATCCCAGTGAAATCTTGTGAGATGAATAACTAGGAATACTGTTTTAAGACTTGTTGAGTAATTATATGTGCTATTCAGTTTAGCAAACCACACTTAAAGGTGAAGGGAGTTCAGATAAGCAACATCTTAGAGGTGTAGAAGATAATGACTTCTAATGATAGAATAGAGCCCAGAAACAATAGGACTGAAGTCACTAATCCCCAGTAATATCAAATTTTGCTGCCAAAAGGAAAAGGACATCTGTCTAAATGAAAAGGGCAATAACTAATGTTCTTTGGATGGAGCATTAGAAGTTTAAGGCAGAAAACAAAACAAAAAAATGAGCTGTCCAACTATAGTGACAGTGAAACACTGAAATTTATTACTGCAGTAAGTAAAGATCTCCAGTGACAACAATACTACAAGACAGGCTAGACAATCCTGTTGGGATCAGTTTAATTGTAACTGATCCTGCCTTTGGGCAAGGGAAATGCATTGGATCAGGAGTTCTTGAGCTGTGGGAAGACTCTGGCATATCCTTGGAGGCCCAGACAAAGCTCTAGGAGAATTTAATTTGATATTTTTCCTTCTTCCCACCTTTTCCCCTAGAAGTTCCCTCTGAAAATCATTTGAAGAACATTGTATTTACTCACAGCCAGCAGGACGGACGGAGGGGAGCAGAGCCATTAGATCCACCCTGCCTAGGGGCACATTTTGAGCATTGCCAGTGGCCAGCTGAGGGGGCACTTGTGGCATGTTCTTTGCATTCCCCAAAGTGAGCTGAACTGTGTTGAAGGTTATGCTACCCCAGCAGCACAGGGGAAGGCTGACCTTTCTCTTCATAGTGAAATTCAGATCCCCAGCTGAAGAACACTGAAAGACATAGGACAAGAGGAATGGTGCAGTTTCCCAGGGGCATCAAGTCTTGTACCAGGTAGAGGAAGCTTCGAATGATGGCTGCAGAACACAACTACCCAGGGACAAGGCTTTGTGTTTGTACAGAAGTACCACCTATTTTCTGGAGTGAAAGTAGGGATGTTTGTATATATGAAGAGCCTATCCTATTACAGTAGAAAGACAGGCCCAATAATAATAAATTTCAGTACCATTAGGATAAGTGGCCTCCTAAAAGGATTTTCATCTCGGCTTTCTACTTGCTGCATGTAATTAATTATTAATAACAAAATAATTACATTCTTCATGCTCATAGAAAATTTGATAGATGTTCAGGTATCTTAAGCAGCAAACCTGGATACCATGCTTTGGTTTCTACCTATTCAAGAAACACTGGACTAATATTCCACAGTATTTTCTTTGGTGTTAGTTTTTGGTGGGAGGGACTGGCAAAATGAGGACATGACTTTTAGCACTAGAGAAAATATTTAGTAAGTAATCTTTGCTGTGATCATTTCTGAGGAGTGTCATGAAAAATTCACCATCCAAACTCTTGGGTATTTTTATAAGACATCTAGCAGATACTTTTCAACATAAAAATGCATTTAAACTTACAAAAAGTAACACCTTACACTCTGCCACAGGTGGGAGTGGAAGACTTAGACAAAATTTATTAAAGGAGCCCTGCCACTGAGTCACAAGGTGCAGAAAGGACTCCCTTGCTTTCTAAACCCCTTCTCAGAGAGGAGTTGAGGTGCAGCCGAATCCAGTCTTAGCCTCAGATTATGTCAACCTTTTGAATTTAAGGAATTACAGAGGTGGGATTGAACCACTTTTGCCCCACAGGTTTCAGTGATTGGCAAAATAAGAGTATTTATATAAAATGAATTGTTTATTATTACAAATGATCAGACCAAAAATCTACTTAAATACAGTCATGACCCCAGAACACTTGCCTGTTTGAGATCTTCCTCATGCCAGATCATAATGGAGACTACAAAGTGAAACAAAGCTAGAAATAAGTGACATAATATTTAAAAAAAAAGGAATACAAAGCTGGACAAAATAGCTTCTCAGATTTCTGACAGTTATATAACATATGCATCACTGAGCAGAACAGTATTTTGAGAGGTGAGAGAAACTGTATAAACTCCATACATGAGGATGTTGTTCCCCACCTTTTCATCTTCAATAAGCAAAAAGGATACACAATTTACCTAATAGGTGATCACTACAAATTTAAGGCTTCCAGAAAATCTGCTTCTTGCTCATCTTTTGTATACTGTAAGCAGACAGATTGCACCTTAAGTAACTACTGTGAACAGCACTGGTAGAATGAATTTCTTGCATTTACTCAGAAGTCAAAACATGCTGTCTGCAACTCCAGACTTCAAGAGGTAAATGGAAGTAGTGAGGAAAATTGTCAGCGTGCTTACACCTTCCATTCACCCAGGACTGCCCTGTCAATGAACAAAACAAAACGGAAAAAAGGATTGGGAACCACTGATTGAGACTAATATCTGGAAAGATAGTAATGGTATTGAAATATTATGTAAGTAAGACAGTCACAACCCCTCCTTCCCACTTCTCAGGCAGCTAGGGTCACTAATTCTTGCAGCTGAAGGAATATAATAATTGCATGTCAGTCTGGTCTTCATCTCTTTGATCTTCCTGCTTCAAGACAAGGACACTCTGGCTTTAAAGAAGTTTACAGTGACCTTCTTTAGGTATTCCAGTAATTCAGTGCAAATCCATGGCCTGGAAAACTGATGTTTCACTTCAGCTCTGCAGTGTTACAGAAGTAACACTTTTTTAACACAAGCTGAAGTTGTCACCTGTCCCTCCTTTGCTCATTCTCCTTTTGGGTGGAGTCTGCTGGTACAGGTCCCTGGTGGTCTTTGGCCTGCCAAAATAGGCTGCTCAGGAGTTTTATCTGTATTGCAGCTGATCCAACCCTTTACAAACCAGTTTCCAAATTCCCAATGACAAAAAGATCCCTGGCAAAATATCAGGATGCTTTGATATCACATGAACCATGTTCTGGGAACAGCACCAAAAGATCTTATCCAAACATTTCTCGCAGACCTCACAAATGCTAGGGAAAACCAACTCAGTCCAACAGGCATAGGGAAGAATGAGTTGCATCCTTCTGCTCCAGTGAGGTCTTTATTATTGTTAGAGAGTTTTATCCTCTAGAAAGCAACTTTTTTTGTCTCCTTCCATTTCTGGAAAACAGGGCCTTAGTTCACAGTTCAGGTTCCACAGTAGCTTTGAAACTATGGAGTAAAGCTGACCTTAACCAGACTTAAAGTTTCCACTCAGACACACAACATACTGTAAAGAATTGGGTTTTTTCAGATTTTAATTTTATTTAGAGACTTCCATGAGTATTTGATGGATTTTAAGAGAATGCCCTTTCTGATAATAATTGTTGTGACCAAAGGAAATAGAAGAAAGTAAGATGGTTGACTGAACAATCATTCTAATTAAAAGTATTTAGCAGTTAGTTTTATGAAGCATAAGTATATCATTTTTTCTATAGATAAAACTTTGTGAATGACACAGTCAGTGCTGGAGACAAACTCTTACCTAACCTCAGAGAAGCCAAGCAGTAGCCCTCCCTCGAGAATCCTGTACTCTTTACTTTGGCAAAGAATGATGTAATGACCTGACTGTTTCTTCACATGCTTTTTCAAAAGGTCATTAAGTTAACAGAGTCTAGTAAAAATATACTTTAAAAATGCTTTCCTGCTTTGTGTAATTATCTAAGTAAATATTTTGTTTAATTAGGTTTTACAGAAAGGTAAAAAAAATCCATAAGCATGCACACACCCCCAAACTGAGTGTTAGAGAATCCCAGAAGGGAGGAAAATTGCTTTTTTGTAAATATGAAGAGTCCTGTATCCATTATCACCTCAATATTAATGCTTTCTACCTTTTCCATTCTAACAGCATGGCATTCTGATTTTACTGTTGCACACTGTAACCACTCCAGCACTGAGATTCCTGCATACATCTCCAAGACAAAAAAACCCCAAACACTCACAATTTATGGCTAATAATTATTCCACCTACAGAGCTGTCTCTGTTGTGTTTTAAACTTTGAAGTGGCTTATGAATCTTCTGAATAATTCTGTGACAGTGATCACCAATTTCTCAGCACAGATAGATGTGTATCCAATTGCAACACAGGGCCAAAATCCTGGCCTCACTGAAACCAACGGGAATCAAGAGTTCCAAACTCTCATAATTAATTAATTAAGAAAAACACCCAAAACATATTTTGCTATAATTTGGCTGAGACAGGGTCTAGAAAAGTCTGGACATCAAGGCATTGCAAGGATGAGTCCTTTGGCTAACTATGATTCCAGCAATGCTCAGCATTGTGTTCATTTATGTTAGTTCTGAATCCAGCCCCTTGCAATGTGTAAATAGTCAAGGCAATCCAGGCTCAAATTACAGAAAGCAGTACATTTTGTGTGTTCTTTTTGGCTTTAATCACCTTTTGAAGTTTTCAGTCACATTTTCAAAGGCAACACTGTGCTTTTCATGTTCTCTTGTTGGCCTAAACTGAAAGAAAGGCAATGTTTAAACATCAAATACCTGTGTATTTTGAACATGCCTAGAACAATTCTCTATATCCTGTATATCCACAATGTCTCAAATTCCAGTTGTATTTTTTGTCTTGTTTGTAGTAACAGTCAATAACTGGTTATTGATCTTTGCAACCAAGTTCCCTTTGAAGGTAGTTCTCTCCCCTACAAAGGGCTAAATGAAGTTCAGGTGATACACCTACATATTTTAGGTTAAATTGTAAAGAAAAAAAAAAGTATTTGTAACACAGGACTTGAACAGTCTACCTGAATTTTGCTGTCCACCTCTTCGCTAAGTACCCAAAGGCCAGGTGCACAGATGTTTGCACTGGTGATCGTTTCACTTTGTCAGTGAAATACAAGATGCTCATCACTTTGTATAAAGCCTGATGTAATCCGTCTTACAGAGAAAGTAGAAAATAGCAAAACTGTCTCTCTTCAACTGTCTTACCACAACATCTCTGTTCAGAAGGAATGTTTCCAGGTATCTTTTCCTAAGCCAAGCTGCAAGGACATTTCTTAGAATAAGTAATTGTTTGACTTTAATGCCATCAAATAAATATTTGAATCACATGTTATTTACAAGAAAATCTAAAATGTATATTCAATTATGGATCTTTGAGATTAGTATTCCGTTTACTGATAAACTATTGAGATAGCAGCAGAAGCTTGAATTCAGCAGTAAAAATCATACCTTGGTTTCCAGAATGTGGAGATTTTTTGATTAAGGTACATTTCAGTGATAAGGAGCAATCATAGCATCTGTAACTTGATTTAAATTCTCTCAAAGTTCCACATAATTTACATGAAATTTGGTTCACATTTCTCAGAAGTATGAATACACTTATTCACCACTGAAGCCCATTTCCTTTGTCACATGATTTATTTCACAGCACTCAGGTAATTTGGTATTAAATTTTTTAACCACGTGGCACACTGTTTATCACTGCAACCTTGTTACAGATCTGCATGTGAAACAGTAGGAAATTAAATAATGTAGCATGATAAAGTAGAAGAGATTATTGAAATAGAATATGGAATGACAATATCAATAGTTTGAGATTTCCATTTGCATGATCCTTTCAGAAATTATTAAAATCCAAAGAAACAATTCTCCTTTATTTAAGAAATGGAAACAGAAATTAAACCACTGACCTCCAAGATGAACTGCAAGTAACTTGGCCACATGCCAGTGGTCTTCACATTCCAGAGTATTATCTCAGTAGTATTAGTGTCTGGAATACATTTTAATACCATGAGATGTTAGCCCAGATGATTAATGAAGCAGGTGCAAATAAAGTCCTTGCAGCAACTCTGAAGAGTGCGAGAGTAGACAAAGGTGCTAACACTGAAAAGTTCTACTTGCATAATAGCTTTTGCCATGAAAAGAACCGCAGAGCTGTTCATAGCAAGAGGGAGGTTTCTATTACACCACTATAGACACTTTGTAACATCAATTGCTTTAAAATCTGTAAGACTAGTTGAAAAGAAAATATGCTCTCTCAAGAATATTTCAGACGCAAACACCAGTGTAAAGTGAAGGCAGCTCTGCTGATCCTTCCAGAAGTAATGGAGTAATACCAAATTTGACCTTGGAGCAGCTGCTGGGCAGGATAGGATGCAGGCACCAGAATACGGAGGGTTCAGTGGAGGTGCGAGAGAGCCGAAATCTCCTGCCTTCAGAAGGAACACAGATGAAGGAAGAAGTTAGGGGTAAACCCAAACCTTTAGGAAAAATTAGGTACCTAAAGTTGTTGAAAGGCTGCCAGTGTGATTTTCAAATACTCCACATTTAGAAAATTTGAAAAGATGCTTTTGGAGACCCCATGGGCCACCAAAATATTTTTTAAAATTCCTCTTCTGGAGAAGCAAGAATATAATTTCTAAACATTCACTACTTAAAGACCACAAGGAAGTAGTCATTGGTTACAGTTTCTCCCCGACCAGTGGCCACAGACTTGGCATATCAGTTTAACAACCACATCTCCTTTGCTAGCACTCAACACCTTGGCTTCCTTCCTATTTCTGTGGAAAGATGAATCAATCAAAACAGAAAACATACCTGTAGCCTTAATCTATTACAGTACTAGATAAAACTTGAAGACTTAAGTGTATGTACAAGGAAGACTGAATTGTTTCCAGATGTGTATGCTCCACTGAGTGCAAAAGGTATATGACGATGTCAGGTCTATTCTATCAGAATTAACTAGATGAGCCAGATAAAAAATAAACCCCAGATGCTCTGATGCAGCCTGATTTGGACTTTGTATACCAACTATGACATGTCTGGGAGGGGGAGGATTGCTCTGGAAGGGACAGTTCAGGAATAAAAACTATCAGATTACTAAATACACTAGTTAACTGCATATTTTAATGCTATGAAAGATTGTCATATACAGTAGGGATTTTTAATATGGTTTGATTTTGCTTTATTTGAAATATTTTGCCCCATCCCTGCCTGCACTGAATCTAGATGCAGCATTCATTATGATTTGTTGTCCTCCCAATACCATCATCATCTGCAAATCCAGTTTTTTACCCTTCAGACGTATCAGTGATAAAAAAGCGATAAAACCCAAGGCCGAATAAGGACATGAATATACACTTTGGATGATTCCTTTTAGAGTCCCTTGTATGTATGGCTATGGCTTCCTTCCTTTTTCATCTGTTTTCTTTCTAGCACTTTGTTTTAACTTGTTGCAGCTGGATTTACCTTTGCAAACTATTTCTGTCTTTGATATAGGATATTGCCAGTGCCATTTGAAAATCAAATAAAAGTGAGTGGCAGATATTTCTCCTAAATCTCATAATTCAAATCCTGCATAATACATAAGTAATTATGACCATTCTTTACTACCATTATATTTTATAGAAGTGAATTAGTCACTGTTAGGAAACCCATGGGGTTTTTGCATGACTACGATATTTGCACAGCAAAGATTAGTAATAAACTTCCAGCTGATACTGGAAAGAGGACACCAACTGAGAGAACACTCCTGCACTGCACTAGCACAAACCTTGCTCTATTTAAATTCAGTTTGACAATCTCAACAAACATAAAGCTGCATGCTGGATTGGTGTAGCAAACTAGGAAAGAATGTCCTTGAACCTACGTTTGGAAGCAGTACTTGAGGTTGTTGAAGAAATACGAGAATTCAAAGCTACAAACTGTATCCTGGAGATCCCTTATAACATTTGGATTCAGATTACATAATGAAAATACATCAATTAGACAGCAATGGAGTAAATACAAAGAAATTATTAGCAGACTTGACTTTCACAAAAAGATAACGATGGAAGACTGATATTCAGGAATTTTTTAATCCTAAATTTTCAGTGGTGAAAAATACTTTCTACTACTCTATAAGCACATAGAATATAATTTTTCACTGAATCTCTTGATGTAAGTATGGAGCAATGTCTGTGTATAGTAGTGCCTGCTGAACAAAGGAGTATTTTATGCAGCAACTGGCATGAGTCCATCAGATCAAAACAATGAAATACTAAAAAAGAAAAAAAAAGTATGGGTTCAGAACAGAGCTAAGTGTATTTCCTGAGTCTGCAGCTGGTATCTATTCCTTTCCCCTTCCTGACCTGAGAATAAAGTATGAGGCAATAAAATTCTAAGGGGAAGGAAAGTCAAATATGAAAAACAGAGAATATGAAAGTACAACGACCACACAAAGCAAGAGAGAAAAATAAATCCAAACAAGAAAGAGAACTGAAACAAAGATTGAAATGACAAAAGGAATTAAGTGCAGAGAGAGAAGAAAAAAGCTGTCAGAAATAATTAAGAGGAGCATAAAAAGTAATTTAAAAAACTAAAAAAGCAAAGTGAAGTGTCGTTTTATATCTAGTTACCTACACCTGAAAGGAATTATAATGTATCCGCTCTTCCCAAAAAGTTGTAATATTTTCTCCCATTCTATTTTCTTTAATTTAGAAAATCCTTAAGTGCACATTCAAAGTGTCATATAGCACAGTAATTTATCTTTGTGCTGAAAGACACAATTGTAATCTGCATAATTTACATTTTGGTTTGTTTTTGAAATCAATGAGTGTCCTGCTAATGTTTTTGACATTTTTACATTTATCTTTTATTTTCTATATTTGACAGACTCATTCCTATTGAAATGTTGGAAAATGACTATTAAAAGTCCTGAGAAGTTATCCTATTATTAACTAAATTGACTGCAAAATAAATACAGAAATAAGTCCTCCTCCCTGAAATGCTGAAAAAATGGATAATGAGCCCTTTGTAAGTAAGATAGGATCCAGACATTATAGAAAAGAAAGGTATTAAAACCTCATTCTCCAATATATAAGGCAAATTCTAACTGAGGAAGCTGTAAAGTGAAGTCTATTAGACAGCAATTTGATGTAACTGTCTTGTATCTTCCTTTCAAGGACATGACAAAATACTGTCAAGGAACTGAAACCTGAGCTGAAACCAAGGTTATTTGATGTGTTACCATTTTTGCAAGCCATGATTTTGGAATTGAAAAAAAAAATCCCATAGGAAGTCTCATAGACTGTTGGTGGAGTAGAAAGCAAATTTAAATACTACTTAGGGAAGTTTCTCTGTCTTCTATCAGTCATAATTCTTATGACCATTAGACTTACCATTCTGCAGAAGTCAAAGGATGCAATGGTACTTAAAATCACAAACTACTTGAGCAAATAGCAAGCAATGCAGAGGCAATAAGGACCACCTTTGTACATAATTGCTCAGCTATAATTAACTGTGAGCTTTCCTGCCTTTTGTAGTAAAAAAGAAGTCAACTCCACCTATTCCTAAAGACAGCTTGTGTTCATATGATCAGAAACAGTATCAGAAGTTGTTCTTTATCACCTTTCAGCTGTTAATCTCCAGACCACCACTCCTCCCATCCTCTAAGCCAAAGGAAGATTTTTTCAAAAAGTCGAAATATAAATTGATCTTATGATTTAACAAAAAAGAACAAGAACAATGAAATGCCTCCCAACTTGACCAATTGTTTACCACAAAAAAACACCCCCAAGGTGTTCCTCTTTCATTGCCCTTGTCAGTATTGGCATAGCCAAGGCAAGGAGATGCACGTGTTAAGCCCTCATGTTTATTGACAAGCAAACTAGCTAAAATTCTCAAGGTAGTTTTTTTAAATTGCTTTTTATGAGATTTGTCAGGCTCCTAACCTGTTCACCATAGTCTGGAGTTTCATATGCAATAATAAAAAAATAGCTTGATACAATTAAAAAATTGCTTGAATTTTAACTTCTACTAATATGCAATTAAGAAATCACTGCTGTTGAGCTGCATAAAAATCAGCTAAGTGAAAAAGTCAGAACATTTGTCAGTATATCATTATGAATTGAGTTAAAATGGAATATATCAAAATACTGTGATTCTTTTTAAGTTTGGAAGCACTTCAATATTTAGTTTCAAAATTTTCAGTCAAAATAAACACTTTCAACACTTGACACATTCTGTGCTGAAAAAATTCAGAACACATGCATGAACCACAGCTTCCATCCTTTTTCAGCCAAACTGGTTTTTTATAAACAAAATTTCAGTTTAACATAGAGCAGAAATACCCTCCAGCCTGTTTGTAGTTAGGAATTTTCAGATTTCCTTTTAGAGACACAGATACCCTATTCACACTTGCTTAATTTTCTCAGGGAAAACTACCTTACTGTCAAAGTTATTTCTATTTTGTACAATTTTGGCATCATAATTCATGGTACAAAAACCAGCGTACATAAACCCCAAAGAATGCTGACATGTACATCACAGGATTTTGCTTTGCTTGCTTTGCCACAGAAATAACAGTTCCCAAAAAAGGTCATGACTTAGCACAGGGAGGTGCACTTATTTCCTACCTGGTCACCATGTGCCCCCAAGCTAACTGGAGGACAGATGCCCAAATCCAAAGGTCTGTGAAGTCTGAGAGTGGACTTTCACCAGGTAACCTTCTGGGACTTGAAAGGCCAACTCAAGTTGCTCCAGAAGAAGGTAGATTGGATTTTAGGAAAATTTCTTCATCAGAAGGGTTGTCAAGCATTAGAACAGAGTGGCCAGGGAAGTGGTTGAGTCTCCATCCCTAGAGGCATTTAAAAGACGTGTAGCTGTGGCACTTAGGGACATGGTTATGTGGTGGACTTGGCAGGGTTAGGTTAATGGTTGGACTCAGTGATTGTACAGGTCTTTTCCAACTTAAGTGATTGCATGATTCTATGAAAATTAGATGGTTCTTGGCTTGAGCTCCCTCTGGTGGGTAATGCACAGAGACCACAAATACTGCTAAAAGTAACCACCACAAAACAAAACAACATGCAGGTTGCTATGTTTTGCTTCAATTACACATAAATACACCTGCTGAGTCATGATTATAATCGAGATCAGAGTTAAAGCTGCAACTTAACATATTTGTGCTGAAAAGTGGAAGATGCAAGGTTCCTGCCAGAACTGAAGTCCCTTCCAACCACTTCATGATGCAGCAGGCATGTACTTCGTTTTGAAAGAAAATTGTAGAACTTGTAAAAGACATTTTTTTCCAATTAACATTTGTCTCCTTTTAAAAAGGAAACCATCTAACTTTCAGGTACAATAAAGAACCTGGTATCAGAAGCTCCTCACTCGATCTGTAATTTTAATTGGACTTCTAAGGAATGGACCAAATACCCTCTCCAGAATAATTTTAGTTAGTTACTCTCCTGTTATGCTGCTCCATATGTTTGCACTTTTATTAAGTAACATAACGTTTTTATGGGATGAGGGGTTCACATGCATGTCATGTATAGTACAGACTCACTTGTTTGTAGACATGTAGGACTGAATCCTCCATGTGGTGTCTGCTGGCTAATTAATCTGTAAATTTCTGAATCCTCCTGCTTGTGTATCATGGACTAGGTAGAGAATAGACTTGTATGAACCTGCTTACAATACTCAGTTCTGTGCTAAGAAAGAAGTACTAACTGACTTGGTTAGATCTGATGCAAACTCACTTTGAACCCCAAAGAAAACATTTGATTTTCCTTTCTTCTTCATATGAAAACCAGAAAAGGTCTATCAGAACAAAAAAAATCATTATGTTTGGCTTTGCTTTTAAATTATTATTGCATTAATTAAGATTATTCTGCAGTAGTAATTTTATTCTCTGCAGTGTAAAGTAAGAAATGTCAGTTTTTTGAGCTCCCCAGGTTCCGGCGCGAGAATCACGATGTAACCTCCATAGGAGTATGATCAGCGTTCTGAGTTATTGTTTACATTACACACACACACATATCGCATATTCTCTCAGTCTATGAATAGTACAGGAATACCACTGGTCTATGGCTAGGGCGTGCTACCAGCTGGATTGGTGCTTTTCTCAAAACTATGCCCTTCTGTATCAATGTGTTTACCTGCTTCTCCCAACGGCTGCTGCATTCTATCTATTGTTTACTGCTCTTCTTGAAGCAGGCTCAAGTATACAGAGGCCCCGTTTCCCTCTCCATGGCCTGGGCTGTGCACAAAAACTTCTAAGTTCAAATTTCTTCCTTTTTACTTTTTGCACAGCTCAGGCCTGGTTGACTGACTTTACCACTAGCCACTTTATACAACTTAAGGCACAGCTAAGCACAAGCAAGCAGATTACAATAGTAGCTAAACACACAACACTTTGCTTAAGTAAATCTTGTAACCACCCGGTAATGCCCAACGATTTCAGCCAATCACTGAAAGGAGAAGTTGAATCTGACAGTTGTTTGAAACCTTCTTGCAACTGCTCAAGACTTTTATATATAGATTGGGAATGATCAGATAGATTCATGCAACACATTCCTTCAAGTCTTTGCACCCATGTCCTTGAGCTAACAGCAGAAGTCCATGGCCCATTTTGCAGGACTGCATGCCTGACACCATCTACATCAGTGGTCAATTCCGAAAGGACTTTGGATGTTATGTTTGGTTCTTTCGCAGTCCAGCAAGCTAATTGTCGAATTACCCGTAAAGATTTTGAAGTACCTATTCCAGCTATTATCGATGTGATGATATTGACGGGAGTGCTCCAAAAGGCTACCCTGCTATCACAGCTTGGCCCTAGTTGGTATACTGATCGTTTACTACGTAATGCTTTGGTGCGATTCCATAAGGTGTTGTTCAGCATTTGAGCTATGGTAGGCTTGAACAGAGTAAGTTTACCAAGATAGCAAAGGCTTCTGACTGGATTACTGGGGATACCAGGCCATGCTCTATCTCTGCAAATTAAAAACAGACCTTCTGGCAAGGCTAGACCCATAGTGTTATTCCTCCAAACGTCGGAATACAGACATTTTGGAGGACAGTAGCTGTTCTCTCAAACCTCTCTATAGACAGAAGGTCTCGGTGATACTGTCTGCACAGATGACAATTGAACTTTACTGGACTTCAGTAGGGTAGCAGTCTTTTTATTTCCCTTGAACAGCACAGCTCCAAAACTTGGGGGAGCTGATGCCATGAGGTCTAACTCCTGGGGTTCTGCTATGGCTCTATTTAATGACATAATTAACGCTCCTTGCCACCAAGCAGTGTAATTGTACGCAGATATTGGTTTGGTGGCCTTGGCTGTGGCATCACTCATTGTGCACAGCGTGTCATTCCTTACATATCCCTTAAACCATTTTGGGGCAAATGTTGGGACTCCTATCAGGCAGGTTCTAAATGGGTCTCTGGGTGTGGCCACAGAAAGACAAAAGGAATCTTCTCCAGTCTCCTTAGCAATAGTAACCCAAATGTTGTTATTAGGCTCTATTTTGTGAAGGATTGAGGCTGTACTGGGACTAACTAAAACACACAGCAGATATATACAACAGAAGCAACTGACAATTTCTTTACCCATTGTGTCTAAAAACAAACTCACTTCAACTACTCTAATTAGGATATTACAGGAAGTTGTGGATGCACTATAGAATTTAGACAGGATATTCTCAAAAACACTCTTCACAGAGGCTACCCTGGATGGCAACTGTTACCAGATGCTGAATTCCCACACTCCACTCAGTTCCCTATGACCAAGGATCTTATACAGTCACAGCAACAAGATTTCCACTCGAGGTGGAAGATTTCCACTAGAGCTGTGGGTTTGGTCACGTCTAGCTGCCGTCCTCCTCGTTGCCGCTTGGAGTATGAACAGGCTCATCCGAAGATGGGGCAGCAGGAGCAGATTGAGCAGCTCGAGTCCATCTGCAGGGCATTTAAATTCTTCAGGTAGTTCTTTGGCCTTTTAAAGACGCATTCATCAGTCATTACAAACATCGGAGAATAGATACACACATACTGTCATTCTGACAATTTTCCCTTTTTGTAATTGTGCCATAAAAAATAGCAACAATAGCTTTCTGCAGGGCCCTTGCAGAAGACCAGTTGCACTTGGTGTTAACTACAGCACAAGTGTCACAATTACAAAAAATCTCCAATTTAGTTTTCACCATAGATAAAAACTTTTTAGTTATAATCTATCTATAGTCTATTTTGAAGCAATTTGTTTAGCTACTTTTATTTATCATTCACTCTATTATTCACTCTGTCATTCACTGTTACTGTCACTCTTCTCCCCCTTTTTATTTTTAGAACAAGTAACTTAAATGCTGCTCTATTTGCAATGTAGCAAGCTTAACCCTAAATGGGAAAAGTAGCAGTTAACAACACAGTCAAAGCTATAAATGTAACCTTACTTTAATGACCTAAACCTTTACCAAATTAACATTACTCTGCTAACTCAATTAACACCCTAACTCTTAACTTATTCTGCTTAACATCTTAACCCTTTAACAAAGTAAAAACATTATTCTATCAGCTTAACAAATCAATTGTCTTAACAAAAGAGAAAAAAACCCAGTCACTATTCTATCTGCTTAACATCATTATCTGTTACAAATGAAGAAACATTCCTGCAGGCACTGTCATCGATGCATCAAGAAAAACTTAAGAAACCTTAACAGAAATGTAACACTACACAACATTATTTCTATAAACTTGTTATGTTGCATTAAGTCTTATGTTCATAAAAACAGATCTTAACACTTCTAAGTCTTGCAATCCTAGTGTTGTTTATGGTAAATATGCATTCTTGTATCACATGTCTTAACCAATTTAATGCTTTATAATTAAAACCACTGTTTGTCTTAATTCACTTTTGCACTTTAAAAAGAGCTTGTTTTGAAAATGCTTAAAACTAACAGATGGAGACACATCAAGCATCACCAGGCGTTATGAATCTTGAATCTGAGGGATCAAACCTAAAGCTTTAATCAGTCACTAAAGTTCTGTCATCTCATCTTGATACAGTCAGAGAGAACTGACTGTTCCGATCCATTGCTGACTTCAACCTGTGGAGACAAAAATAGAAACTTTTCTCCAAATTATTAAATGCCTAGAACACTCTATAACCATTTAAGAAAAGCCAAAAACTAACAGAGAAATCGGTTCAACAGATCTCTTCTAGGCTTCTCTGCTGCTCTCTGAATTGCTGGAGAAAGATGCTGCATTTTGTCTGTGCATGATGTATTGTAAGGCTGTGACCGCAGGGCATCAGGTGCTTGTGTTCCGTTGTCTCGAAGGCAAGCTGGGCTGATGTTTGTTAAAGCGAGGTCACTCAAGTTCTTGCTTTCTGATTAACTGACAGGCTTGCAGACTGTCAGGGGTAAGCTGAAACCACAACAACCAGAGTCCTTTGCGAGACTACATTTCCCATAAGCCACTGCAAGGAGCGGATGACGTAATGCAAACATCTGCCGTCCAACTACAAAACCCACAATGCCTTGCGAGACTCGCGCATGACAGAGAGCTCGGTGACGCACCGGAGGGCGCTCACTCCCCTCCCCATTGGAGGGGGGGCCGGCCCCTCCCATCCCGGAGCAGGAAGCGCCATTTTCAAACTACGCAGGAAAAATTCCCTGGCATCGGAAAGCTGGAATACAACTGGAAGCAAGGTGTTGCAGCCTCCACAGATGAAAACGAAGCAAAACAGAGTTAAGAGAGCAGTTTTTTGGCAACTCACGGCTTTTTGCAGGCTGAAGAGAACGTGCGGAACTCAGAGACCATACAGAGCAAAGCCCACGTGGTACGATCGGGCCGTACTGTCCTTTGCAAGTACAGATCCGTGTCCCACGTCCTGTTCTGCGCTGTCTTTCTTTCTCGCGCCGACTCTGGGATTGTGTGCAATGCAGGGAGGGGCGGCGGGAGGGGAAAAGCGGCGATCCCAAGGCAGTGAAAAGAAAACAGCAGCAGGCGGGAGTGGCGTGGGGCGGGCGGGCAGCAGTCCCAAAAGCGGCGAACGCCGGAGCCGCAGCGGTGTTGGCCAGGGCTGAGGGGGTGAAGGGGCGGCAGCAGCTTCCCACAGAGACGGGAGCCAGACCCGCAACGCCCGCTCCGGGCCGGCGAGAACCAGCGGCAGGAGCGAGGGGAAAGCCAGTGGTTGTGCGCGACTTCTAAAGGTGTCCCCCCCAGGGTGGCTGCAGCGGGGGCTGCGGCAGCGGGAACAGGAGCCGATCGCGGCTAGTACGGAAAACCGCCCCAGTCCTTTCGGCTTTTACGTTCCGCCACGTGTCCCTTGCAAGTTTCCTGTTAGTCCTGAGTTCATACCAGAGGTTCTTTCTCATGGCTTCCCACATAAATAACGTGGGTGGGCTTTGGAAAAAGCCTTGCTGTTTAGCCCATACAACGAGCTTTTTAAAGAATTGTCCACTGTCTGCGTCACTTCGCTTAGCTAGTATACCCAGCAAAAGCCATATCGCAGCAGCTGTCTCGGTTTCCTTCTGTTCAATAAGCCAAGACCCTCGGTAGGAGGGAGGGAGCGACCCTCGCCTTTGTTTACTGCGGTCCGTGCACTTCGTTCCGCGGCAGCCTCTCCTACCCCGCCTCTTCAGCGTGAACGACCAGCCCAGTTCCACCGGTACCGATCTCAGCTACCTGGTCCAGACTCCGACCGACATGCGAGAATCAGCAATTATCGCATTTAAGGCCGCGATTCTCCACCAATTAAAGTAAGAAATGTCGTTTTTTTGAGCTCCCCAGGTTCCGGCGCGAGAATCACGATGTAACCTCCATAGGAGTATGATCAGCGTTCTGATTTATTGTTTACATTACACACACATCGCATATTCTCTCAGTCTATGAATAGTACAGGAATATCACTGGTCTATGGCTAGGGCGTGCTACCAGCTGGATTGGTGCTTTTCTCAAAACTATGCCCTTCTGTATCAATGTGTTTACCTGCTTCTCCCAACGGCTGCTGCATTCTATCTATTGTTTACTGCTCTTCTTGAAGCAGGCTTAAGGATGCAGAGGCCCCGTTTCCCTCTCCATGGCCTGGGCTGTGCACAAAAACTTCTAAGTTCAAATTTCTTCCAACAGCAGTGAAATAGAATTTCACAGCATGCATTTTATTTTGTTTGGCCAAACTCCAGGCTCTCTGATCCTCTAGTAGAGCCTAAAGAGTTGCCTGCAGATTATAGAGTTACATATGTTTAAGAGGATTAAACAGTACATAGTGAAGAAAAAGGCATTTAGGATAATTGAGAAATAAAGTCTAATTTACATATTTATTACGGCAGTAACACAAGGTTCTGAGGAATGCCAAAACCAGTGATATCTTTAACTTATTACTGGAACTAATCTGTTTCCCACTTTTAGGAAATAATACATTGCTGATCACTCTGGCTGAGTGCCCTCTTAATTTTGGGTTCTAGTTTTACCTGTCTCAAGACGCTCAGCAGATGTTCCCTCTCTGAGAGGAAGTGGAGCACGCTCTTGAAATACCTTACGTAGTTTCTGGAAAGTGCTCAGCCATTTGCTGCCTGTGCACAGATCACTGCTGAAAATATTCTTTTAAAATGTGCTATGAAGATGACTAAAAGACAAACTGTGAGAACATACTGAAAAATTAAGAAGCTGATCTAATCATAGAACATGACTGAAGAACACCATTACTTCAGGTGGGTGCAGCTCTAGCCTATCTGCTGCACACTTTGGCTGATGGACAGATACAAGTTTGAGACTTATTACCTGTGTTTTAACAGTATGTATCTCAACTGGGTCTCAGTTACACCATCTCTAAGAGAGGGATAAAATTTCGTATTCCTGTCTGATGACAGTGTTACCAGCATCATTAATAAAGACTTCAGATACCTTCCAATGCTGGACTTCATGGTGTAATAAGGAAATCACTGCTGTTCATTTAAATAAAGATGCTATTCATCTGCAGGATATAATAATGTTGAGGGAAACTGTTCAGATTTATTATTTCTTCCCTGCAAGCATTTAGCAATAAAACTTCCATTGATTAAAGAAGTGAGTCACTTTCAGATTAATAAAGAATACATTCATTTCCTTAACAGACTGGAAGGAAACCCACATTTATTTCTTTACCAACAAACTTATGAACAGATGGAATTCAGCACTGACCTGGTAGCCTGCAGTTTTTAAGTACTTGAAACAAAATGGACATGAGAGCAGACTTCAGGCTGTTCAGGGAATTAGTAAAGTCCCCTGGTAAAATGTTTTTGCAGATGCTAGTCATTTTTCAAATATCACCTCCTAAGGGCATGGGAGCAGGCAATTCCTGAATGTCAGAAGTCAAGCAGACAAGGCAGAAGAATGGCTTGGCTGAACAGGAATCTTCTCTTGGAAATAAGGGGAAAAAAGAAGTGTATGCCCAGTGAGAGTAGGGTCAAGTGACATGGGAAGAATTCAGAGATGCTGCTTGCCACTGCAGGGAGAAAATTTGTGTGGCCAAAGCTCAGCTGGAGTTGAAGCTGCCAGAAATGTGGGTGAAAATAAAAAGTTTTTTCAAATACACTCATGGCAATAGGCAGTACAGAAATATCATTGCCTGTTACAGAATGAGGATGGTCACCTCACAATCAGGGACAGAGACAAGGCAGAGGTGTTTAATACTTTCTTTGCCTCTGTCTTCAACATGGATGATGGACCAAGGGGGACTCAGTGCCCTGAGCTGGAGGACCCTGACTGGGAGAATGATCAACTCCCAGCTGACCCTGAAACTGTGGGATCTGCTGCTCCAGCTTGAATCCCTTCAAAACTATGGAGCCTGATGGGATTCATCCCAGAATCCTCGAAGAGCTGGCTGATGTGACAGCAAAACCTCTCTCAATGATTTTTGAGTGGTTTTAAGAATCCAGAGAGGTCCCAGCTGACTGGAAGCTGGTGAACATTGTTCCAATTTTCAAGAAGGGCAAGAAGGAGGTCCCTGGAAACTACAGGCATGTCAGTCTCACTTCAGTGCCCCATAAAATCATGGAAAAGATTATGCTGGAAGGTATTGAAAAACACCTGAAAGACAATGCAGTCACTGGTCACAGCCAGCATGACCTCATGAGATAAAAGTCCTGCTTATCCAACATGATTTCCTTTTATGACAACGTAACCCATCAAGGTCAAGGGAAGCCAGTCGAAGTAATCTTTTTGGATTTCAGTAAAGTTTTTGATACTGTTGCTCACAGGATCCTTCTGGACAAACTGTCCAGCACACAGCTGGATAAACACATCATGTGGTGTGTGAGCAATTGGTTCATGGGTCAGTCACAGAGAGTGATAACGAATGGGGTAACATCAGACTCCTGTGCGGTCACTAGCCTACCAGATGTAGTGAAACTTCTGACACCACCTGGGAGCCCCCACCTCAGATCTATCAACTGGAGTTACAACCTCTTTCTTTACAGTAATTTTATAATTGAGACTAGGATTCTTCCATTAATGCATTTCTTTCTGCCTCTGATTCTAACACAAATGAGCATAGTGAGATCAGGTTGTAGTAAAGAAAGAATCATTGTGGTTTTGATTATTTTGCTGCATTTGATGGCAAAAGCTTCAAGTGAGTCAGAAGATAAATATTTCTCAAATAAGACACATTCTTACAGGGAATATGCTTTGTCTGTTTGTACCTTAAGTGATGTGATGCAAAGATGCACCTTACCAAGACTGTGCTTACATGTACATGCATGGCAAATCACATTCTAACCATTCTGCTCATAAGACACACTTTGAGACGTAAATATTGATGAGCTGAATTTGCATTTGTGGAATATACATCTAAATCCAAATTTTGTGCACTACTCTTCCTTCCAGCAGGCAAAATTCTGAGCTTGCAGCACTCAGAATATTAAACGACTCGGAATCTCAGGAAAGATGAATCTAGGTCTTAGAGTTGTCTCCAATTCTTTAGTACTGAAAATTGCATTTGCTTGGTATACAAGAATCTCACAGCTCCAAATCAGAATTTCTAGATTTGTTTCTGTGTATCACTTTCTTCTGGTAAGCATTTAGAGGTCACAAATCCGCTGCATGGACATAAACTCTGAAGCAAACTAAAGCCACTCAGATCTTATTTTATTAAAGCAAATTAATTTGCCTCTGTCCATAAATATATATATAACATATATAACAAGTCATCTTGTTTTAAATGTCCACTTTGTTACAGAGACAGTTCTGTTACTTTATTTGCTTTCACAAAGTGGAAAATTCCCTCTCTTTTCAGGTTTTCCTACTAAGAGGGAAACTAGGAAGAAAAGCATTAACCACCTGCATGAACACTACTGGGAGAAAAAAACCCACAAACAAAGCCAGAAAACATGTAGTCACAGAATGAAAATCTTTTTTTGAATGCTTTTTTTCACATAAACTTCACATAAGCAGTTTTAATTCTGGCACATCCTTACCTGTGAACATGATTATTTCCTTTGAGTGGACTTGTAACTTTAGCACTATTTTGATTTTGGAAATAAATTCCTATACATCCTGTACTTTTATCATGTAAAGACATGGTGTGATGTGGGGAAAGGAAAATCATAATCATGCTATACGTCAGTTAATATTCTGGTAATATTCTAGTGCTGATCTTCACAGAAAAGTACAAAACTGATAATGCTGTACAAAATTTGTTAATCACCTATAGAGACTATGTATTTTTTATCAATGGGTTGCTACATTTTTCCTGTACTATTATAAAATCCTACTCTTTAAGGTCAATTGAACCACAGTTTTCACTGTAAGTAGAGATCAAGTGGTTCCCTACAGTGAAGACAGCAGCTCTTTACATAGTAATGCTTTCTTATTTGTTTTTACTGCAGGAAATCATAAAATGCATTAAATGACAGAGACTCTTACTTGATTTAAAGTAAGATCCTGCTCTGAAAAGTGACTTCATACAAGACTGTTTATTGCCTCTCAGTGGCACTACAGCAAATAATTGTTTGAGAAGGAAAGGATAGGTTTTTTCCTTCCATATTGCTTCTTGAATCCTATCTTCTAAACTCATCCTAGGCTGATGTTCCCTTTCTGATCATCAGCAGTAATAAAGATACTGCAGAAGAAACTATGCACTCAGAGACACCCACACAACACCCTCCTTCTCCAATAAGGCTGTGCAGTTACAGCTTGGCTTTCTCTCTCATTGCTATAACCTCACCCCATCTCACAACATAAGCAACTTGCAGTAGGCAATCACAGAGTTTTCAAACTTCTGCCTATTCTTAGCATTAATACTTTAAACACAAACATCTGTAGGGACCACAGGCATGAATGCTCAGATATAGTAGCAAAGTATAGCTGTGAAAAACTTTCAGCCTGACATAGGACACCAGTGCCTGGATATAGATTCTCGTATGCCTTGTGCAATTCAGCCATTTGGAGTAACTCCTTGCTTTGCTACGAACAAAGGAGAAAGAAACAGTTAATTCTTTCTTTCACCCATATAAAATATTTTAACATGATTTCCCAATGCCTAATCAGTGTGTTTTGTCTTATTTCTGAGAGTACACCAGTCTTTCAGAGGTTGCTTCCATGGGCTCAGAAAGAGAAGCATAACAGGAATTTCTTCTCCCAACCATGAAGCAGACCCACTCTGAGATGAAAGAAACTAGTGACAGGAATAAAATCTACAATCCTCTTGCCCTTTACCATAACTCAAAGTCATGATAGAATTTACAGCTCTGCAATGACAGGCTTAGCTTTTGTTTTGTTGTATTGTACTGCAGCAGTGAACATTTATTCCCTATGCTCTTTGAGTTTTGCACACAAGGATGCTCTTTCCCATCCACTTTCTCCGCCCACCCACCCAGAATTCTCACATTTGCGATGAATGAACATTTCCTCCCCTCTTCATTCTGCTGCTAACTAAAAGTGCTTAGGATGCTGCACTGTTGAAGGAAACAATTTCAAAGGGAAAATATTTCTGGTTCAGATGAGTTCAAGGATTTTCACAGTACAAAGTCAATGGTATAGCCCAAAATCACTTGTATTGCCTCATATGAAAGAAGGATAGTCTCCCTACACTTGCACTTCTGCCAAAGGCCCTCTATGGAGAAATGCTGCTTTTTTCCTACTCCTGATACTGGTCTTTTACTCACCAAAATCTAATTGCTCATCAGTTGGGCACACTTTACCTATCCACCCCATATCTAACAAGGCAAAGCAAGACTGCAGAAACTATCACCCTTGATTTCAGGGGTGAGCAGGACATGGCAGGCACACACTGCTGACCAGTCACAGCTGTCACCATGTACTCGACATAAAGGCAGTCTGCATTATTCCCTGGCATTTGATACATTGAAGTGCAATGGGGCATCTTTGGTCATGGTGCTAACAGCATTTTGGACACTTGTTGGTTTTACTTTTTTCATTATTAGTATTGACACTGGTCTTCTCAGGTCAACCAAAGCTCTACTGTGAAAATCCTGAAATTAAATAGGCAGTGTAGCCCTACAACCAAGAGACTCTTATCCTACTGAAATAAAGCATAAATCACACATAAAGCATTAACCCACAGCCAATGGGGTTTTACCTAAAAGACAAAAAAAAGGGAGTGGATTTTTCAGCAGCATTTATAATTTTCTCAGGAGTCACGATCTCTATTTACAGTTGTGCTTTTCTTCATGAGAATCATTACATTTTCCCTCCCTCAGCAGTCAGTGCTCATGCCTCTCCAAAATATCAAGTACCCAGATTTTTTAAATGATTCTGTTCCAATCATCATATCATATCAGAAAATGGTTTAAGAACACAAATTACCCTTCAAAATTTACACAAAAAAAAAAAAAACTAGTACAAAAGTTCCCAATGCAAAATATTTCCCTTGAAAGCACACCTCAAACCAAACACATTTACTAAGACAACCAGAGGAGACTCTCAGATCTCTTCATGACAGTAGGCGATTTACAGGCAGACTATTAGCTGAAAAATGAGGCATTTCACAAGGTTAGTAGGTTACACACAGTAACACTATAAAAAGCAAGAGATGTGGTTCTTATTTGTCCTCCCACTCTCCCTAAGTAATCTTTAATCAGATGAATTGTCATGGCAACTTGATTTATACACCAAGGATACCAGCAAAGACAAGTCAATTCCCCTTGGGGAACTTGTGAGTAGAAAGAGTCCTGCTTGTTCTGGCACTGTCAGAGACTAAAGTTAAATGCCCTTCCCTTTTACATGTTCACCACATACTGCCAGAGCAACTTTTCCCTGCAGTGGTACGCCCTGACAGATGCTCTTGCTCAGATTACAGCCACGAGCCTCCAGTTTATGTCAAAAGGCAAGACTGAACTGTTTGGAAAATTCCTCCCATATGTACTTTACAACCTTTTACTATATGAGAGTCAAGTTCAAACAGAAATCATGACTTTCTGAAACTAAGACTGCACTGGACTTGCTCTGTGCAGACTGAACACAATGGATACCGTCCTGTGACTCTCACTGTGGTGACTGACCCTCACACTAGTAACAGAGCTACCCTGAGTATCATGTAAACATACATCCCAAGAGGGAAGACAGAATTCTTCCACTGATTTTTAAGAATGTTCAAACTTGCACAGCATAGAGGAGAATAAACAATTTAAAAAAAACCAAACCCAAACAACACATCCCACAGCAGATAGGCATTTATTAAAGTTCATCTCAAAACAAACAAAAATAATAAAGGACATTAAGGCATCTTGTATTCAAATAACAGTTCATATAGTAAAGATGACTTCTCTTTCTCATACAAGAGAGCAAGATACGAAAGAAAAAGGAGCTCACCCAAAAAAGAGTTCTCCCAATATGTTTGACAGATTGCTGACTTCCACTGTCCCATCAGTCAGCAAACCCCTCTAAAGAATGGCCATTTCTCCAGTGAAAGAGCTACAAAATCGCAACACTCACTGAGACATGTACAAGAGAGCACTTTTCCATCCCCTCAGACGCGCTGGAGAAAGACCAAGCTGGAATATTGCGAGAGTAAAGAAGACACATTTCTGCTGTAACCACAGACTAGAATGCTCGAGCAGACAAGAATTTTGGCCTTGCTTTCACTAGTACTTCCTATTTTAACTAGTGAAAATGGGACCACAAGCACTAGTCTGTTTTGCAATGCAACACATCTCATATTCTCCTTTCATGTTCATATTAGATAAACAAATGACAGAGCTCTTATTTCCATGGAATAATTTATTATGATCAATTAAAAGCTGTCAAGTGACCAATCACTGTTATAGTGCTCTTTTCTTCAATCGGAATAAGAACATCATGAAATGTTTACAGTATCATTGGGTTCACTATAACAGGATTTTACTACAGACTAAAATATAAATTAATAAACACTGCAGCACTATTCACTTCACCACACTGACTCTCTATATCCTTTGTCACATTCTAACCTTCATTTAAGGCAAGTTTGTTGTTTTTTTTTTTTCCAAAGAAGACCACATAGTCTCTACATAAACTTGTGTAACTAGACTTACAAGTTAGGAAATCAAGCTTTATAAAATGTTTACTTCAACAGATATGAAAGTTATTAAGAGAGAGGTGGTGACCCAAAATTACACTGTATTAAAAGGTGGAGTTTCCTTGTATCAAAGTCCTTTATTCATCATCTTTAGAACCAGTTTTGCTTAACTATGAAAGAGACACAAAAAGAAAAGTATTCAGAGTTTAGACTGCCATTCCATTTATTAGGAAACAAGAACATTATCTCCATCTCACATTGAACACATATATACTTAATTAACAATACAGACTGTGCTACTGTACCAAGAGACTGAAAGGCATCAAAATTAATTCTTAAGCTTAAACACTAAATGAGCTTACTTCCTTAACATGAAAGTTGAACTAATAAAAAACAACAAAAAAGAAACCCCAGAAAAACCTCAGGATACCCTTTCTGTTTAATCTGAAGTCTCCGTAACCAGCTCTCCACAATAATAAAGATGAAGTAGTGCAATATTATCTTCACACATCTCTAAGAGAATCCCCATATAGAAATTTAGACAATATAAAAACAGACATTAACTTAATGTTTCTCATTTTTTAAAGCCAAGTTCATAATTATTAAATGTAGAATGCCTATTATGAAATTTATCTGGAATCCAAGACATCCACTACAAATAGCCACTTTTAACTTAGAAAGGACTCTGCCCCAAACGACCCTCATCATTTACTTGCTCTTAGTTAACAACTGGAACTGGTGCTAGGTTTCACACTGAAAATTATTCATACTTGTGTGAAATAAAATAGTTTGCTTTCAAAATGGTCAAGCAGTGACTTTTACTGAATTAGCAAATGTAAGAGGGTGGAAGAATTCAATGATGAGGGAGCAAGTAGAAAATAATTATTCACTGGAGGAGGTATAGCAGAGAATGAGGCTTGTAGGAGACAATAAAGTGCTTCCACCTGGGACAGCTCCCTTTTAATGCTTACTTGTCCACTGCCCTCCAGAACCCAGCAGCACCACTAACTTTATTTTAAACCTTGTTGTCATATGAAGACAGAATAATTGCAGTACATTTCGTCAGCAAAATCTCCTCATCGTAAAATTAAAATTTGATTGCTTAATAAATAAAAAAGAAATATTCAACCAACCAAGGTCAAAAAGCAATCAAAGTCCTTCTGACTAACATTCAGAAGGACTAGCATTTTAAAGCATTTGAGAAATACATAACTTAAGAGTCCAAAATAAGCAACACTTCTTACTCACTCTTTACTTACAGTAAAAAGAGGTAACTTGAAAATACTTACATGCTGGACACACATAGAAATTAATCAGACACCATAGTCAAATCCAAACATAGTTGGAAGAAAAGCAAGAAAAAATACATCAGATCAGTTTTCTTCAGATACAAGCACAAATAATTTTTAATGTACATACACAGTAGTTTCATAAGACTGCACATAATACAGCCATGTTACCTTAATTACGTCCACCCAGTTCCATCCTCGTGGAAGCTCCCCTTTGTTATCTGCAGAATAAGAAGGTTTTATTTTCAACACACAAGCTAAGGGGAATATTTATCTTTCTTCAAAATCAAGACACAGAATTCTAAATATCCAAACTCCTCAGCTTCTCCATTATGAAGCTATGAGGACAAAACCAGATTTTAATGTCTTAAACACAGCTTGTTCTTCAACCAACCTCAAATGCACACACAAGAATAAATGGCTTTAAGCTGCAGCAGTGGAGGTCCAGAATAGATATTAGAAAAACATTTTTCACTGACACGAGTGGTTAGGCATTGGAGTAAATTGCCCAGGGAGGTGGTGGAGTCACCGTCTCTGGAAGTGTTCAAGAGATGTCTGGATGTGGGACTTAGGGATACAGTTCAGGGATGATTATGGTGGTGCTGGGTTGACAGTTGGACTGGATGAAATTGAAGGTCTCTTCCAGCCTTGATGATTCTGTCATTATGTGATTCAAACTAATTCTGTTTGAATAAAAACACCTCAGTCCACCTGAAATTTAATTTAGAAGGTAACTCCCACATGAGTTGGGCTGATCAGCAATGATGAATTCTGTCAAAGAACAAAATTTTATGCAGCTTTTCCTTTACACAGTTAACACTAAGCCTACCAATTACACATTAGGTTAGGTAGATTATATGCAGAAACCTCTATCCCAGGGTACCAATTATTGCTGCAATAACATCTAAACAAGTAAAACAGAGATCACAGACTTAAAGTAGTTAATCTTATAAACAAGTGACTACTGCCTTTGACTCTAGCAAGAAATCATTGCTATAAAATTAAGATTTTCATACTGATCAAAAAAGAATATTATAGTGAACAAACCTGTTTTATCAGCTAGTTTTCGTTTCTGGGTTTTTGATAACTGCTCCTTTTTCTCTTTTTTCTTACTTGCTGGCACATCAGGAGTTCCAGTTGCAATACTATTGCTTACTGAAGTCTGAGAAGGATAAAAGTGGTTGTAAATACTTGTGTATTAGTTCCACAGATACCTCTGTGTGGTGTGACTACTGAACCTGACATCCTGAAATATCTTGACTGTCAGAAAGAAGCAATGCCATCAGCAGCCTGCAGCTTTTAATCAACATAGCATCAGGATTGTAGTTTTAAAAAAAGACATACGTTGGGGACTAGAATTATTCACTTTTACAGTTGGAAAGAGCATCTCTTTCACTTTTCAAATTTAATCATAGAGTGTGATTTAGATTTCAGTGAAGGGATTCACACTTCCCAAACACGGAAGCCATTCCTTCTTCCTCAAAGCAGATCTGCAGCACAATGATGGCAAATAATGTCCTTACACAACACAAAAGCCACAAATTGACCCAGCCTGACTCCTTAAGACCCTCGAGGTGCACTTATGCAATCCACTACATTTGATGAAGGCTGCAGTAAAGTGCCACACCCCTAACCTTCAGCAGACACCTTAAATCTGTTTCAGCTTCCTTTAGTTTTGCTTCCACTCCAAGTCTCCATGTTTATGTTACCCTGTGGGCCAGAATAGCACCCTACAAACTGTTCAGTATAACAGCAAAGTAACAGTCAGATATGACTATAGAGCATTGTGGCATCATGCTCTGTGTGACACTTTTAGCCACTAACATGTATACCCAACAAACTGACTGGCAACCTAAAGAGAGAGCTATGAATTATTCAGAAAAGTAATAACCAATTTTTTAGTTTTAAAAGCACAAAATTAAAATGTGAATTTATCTACTTACCACAGTGTTAACAGGCTGATTTTCCATGAACACCTCTTTATTGTCTTTGGCATATTCAAAAAGTGTGTATGTCATAGCAGTTCCAAGATTCGCTTCAACTTCTACCATTAACTTCTCCAATATACTTTGCTTAATAGCTGAAGATCTGAAAGAAACCATCACACTCAAATATAAACTAGACAGATGAAGACAAGCTTATCAAACAAAAAGCCCCCACATACAAGGCCAGGGAGTGAAGCTGTCATAAATACTTACATTGTGTTGTTGAAGAAAGCATCCATTGATATGACTGGTGCTGTTTGTGGATATGTTTCTGGCCAAGAAACTTCTATTAAAAAGGCTTTGGGATCACCACTTTCACCTATCTGAAGGAAAAAAACGACCAACTTCATAAAGCAACTGTTTCCAGTCACCTACTAAGGATTACAACACCAATGAGGAATTCTTTCATTTCTTTTACATCAATCCAATTCCTTGAGACAACACTATTTTCATAAAGTTCCCAGTTAGAAAATGAAGCTGTTATCTGGAAAAACAATTTCAAAGCACACTGATTACAAAACAGCTGTGCTCTATATGTGACACCAGTGCAAGAATATGACGGTCAAAGGTGGCACATGAATTCTTTCTCAAGCACTTACTTGCACTATGCCTTGTCACAATACAAATCCTTCTTCGTGGGAAAGGTTATTATTGCCTTTATCTAACATGAAGTTTTGCTGTATTTAAATTGAGTTATCTTAAATTTTGACAATTATTTTTCATCTAATAAAAATTAGCAATGACTAAAGTTGGTGAAATGTAAAACAACACAGTGTAGACTTGTAAGCATATCACATTTTCCCCTTTTGAGGAAATTAAATTTTCTAAGAATGATCCTGTCAGTGAAGAAAGGCTGCACATATATGGATGGGATTCCAGTGCTATTAATTAAATTGGCCTATATGTCATTACAATTATTGACATTATTTTTAAGTTACTGGAGAAGTCATGCAAAGGTGATTCTAGATGCCTCCTCCCAGCACAGGTATATGGCATTTTCAGAAGTCTCCCTTCTGTCCCATGGGTGCCTAAGTTTTCATAAGTAAAGTTCTCTGGCTGTCCAAAGATCTGACTCAGTCTGTGCTCTGAGAAACTTCCAGGTCTTTAAATCTGAGCAAGCTGGTGAGAATTTCATGCCAGAATCTAGCGGCGTATCCTGAGCTCATCACTCCTTGTATGTCTCTCCTGAGCAGAGCTGTATCAGTCCACGTGCCCAAAGCATTTAGTGGATTTTCTCTTTAGCAGGTAGAGAGAGCACGTCCAACTGCCTCTGGACAAGAGACTGGAAGCTTGTAACTGAGCAGTAAGGAAGGTTCAAAGTTTTATATACAAACATCTCTAAGTTTCTATGTTTCTGACCAGCTGGGGGAAGTGCTACTCAGCAGGCTGGCTCCTTCAGATGGTTTGACAGGTCTGGCTATGCAGGGCATAGATACGCAAGCAGGATGCCTGGCTAACGGATAACCGGCTGGTGGTGCCAAGCAATAGGACAAGAGGCAATGGGCAGAAACGGATCCACTGGATCCATCTGAGTATGAGGAAGGACTTCCTTACTGTGTGGGTGCTGGAGCACTGGAACAGATTGCCCGGAGTGGTTGTGGAGTCTCCCTCACTGGAAGTATTACAGAAGCATCCAGACACAATCCTGTGCAGCGAGCTCTAAGATGACTCTGCTTGAGCAGGGAGGTTCGACTAAATGACCCTCTGGAACCTTCCAACCTGACCCATCCTGTGATTCTGTGATAAACCCACTCTGGGAGCCGGTTCCTAAACATAAGACACTGTGCTGTGAAGCATCATTATACCAGAGATCCCGAACAGCGGCCTACAGATCAACCCTTCTTTGCACATCGGACACCCTTTGGCTTAGCAACCCCTGGCACGGCAACCACCAGGCAGCAAAGGAACTTCGAGGTGCAACTTCGCCTTACCCTGTACTGGAAGGACACGGGGCTGAGCTCCCTGAAGCACAGGTCTCCCTCGTAGATGGAACGCAGCGCCTCCAGCTCCATCTGCAGCCAGAGCAGAGGAGAGTAGAGCAGAGCACGGGTTACCGATCGAGGCCCGGCATAACACTCCCACGCGGCCGCGGTCGGTGCGCGAAGCCGTGCCCGGCTCCCTCCTCCCGTCCCTCACCACTCCAGTGCCCGCCGCCTCCCTCCGCCCCCGGCGCCGCCGTCTCTCTCCACAAGGCAGTGCCTCCCTCCCGGGTCCGCTGTGCCGCAGGGAGCAGGGCCCAGGACCCACCTCCTGGTCCTCGTTGGCCGCCATGGCCGGAGGTGCCGCCGCCCGGCCCGGGCCCGTTCCCGCCGGGGCTGGGCGGGCCTGGCCAAGCGGCCCCGCCTTCCCCGTGCCACCGCCTCCGTGCTCTCCCATTGGCCAGTTGCGTTTCCTCCTGCCGTTCATTGGCTCTCTCGCGTGTGACGTCCCCTCCCCTATTGGCGGGGGCGGTGTGGCGGAGGCGCCGATTGGTTGCCAGCGCTGCCTTTCCGACGCCACCCAGCGCTTCTTCCTGAGGCGCCGGCCCGCCCGCACCCCCTCCCGTGACCCGCGGCCGCTCCCAGCTGGAGCTTCCCGGCTCGGTCCCGCCGCGGTGAGCGCCGCTCCGGGGAGGACGGGCTCGGTACAACGGGGCGCTCCTGCGGCCGGCCTGCACCGCCCTCCCGCTGCCACCCCGCCGGTCGCCGTGCCGGGCTCAGGATGACCCCGCCGTCGCACTGGGACTTCCCGGTGGAGCTGTGCTGCCGGCCCATGGCGTTCGTCACGCTCACCGGCCTGGACGTGGTGTACAACGCCGTGCACCGCGCCGTGTGGGACGCCTTCTGCGCCAACCGCAGGGCCGACCGCGTCCCCATCTCCTTTAAAGTGCTGCCCGGCGACCACGAGTACCCCAAGTGCAGGACGAAGGTATCGGGCGCCGGTCGGGACGGGGCTCCATCTGCTGTCCCCGCAGTGCTCCGCCCCGGCAACGGGGACGAGGGGCTCGGTGCCTCCCTGCGGGCTGGTCCGCAGGGTCCGCAGGCGGTGCTGCCTCTTGCCCCGCCGCTGAGGGCGAGGCGTGCGAGTGTGAAGTCAGGCAAGTCGTGAGGGCGAGGGAAAAGCCAAGGGTGTTGTGACGAGCGCTGTGGGCTCATAAGAAAGCCAGGTGCCTTAGCTCGTTAGCCAGAAGCAGGAAAGAATAAGAAAGCCAGATGCCTTAGCTCGTTAGCCAGAAGCAGAGAAAGTCAGTGTGGTTTGCTTTTTAAAGTACTTGCTGTTCTACTCAGCATTAATGTACCTTGTAAAATCTGAGCTTTAATGAAACCTCAAGTTTCACTCTGGAGAGACTAGATACTTGAAATTAGTGTGTTCTGGAAAAAGCATGAAGCCTTTAACTAAGTGAACTGCAGCAGAAGTAATATCTGTGCTCTACTCTCTGCTTTGCAATGGCTAGTTAAGAAGCCATGTCAATGGATTTAACCCTTGGAGGACTACATAATTCCATGATGCTGGCAAAGAATCTGAACTGGTGTGTCCTTGCTCTGTTTGAGAGCCCTGTTTTAAAATGAGCCTAATATTTCATGGCAGTGTGTGAAACATGCTTCTGAACTCTACTCTGCTTGACATCTGTTGTTCTTTGCTGCTGATATGTCAAACATCAGGCCCTGATGCCAGGTATTGAGGTATATGTCTTACTCAATAGGAAGGAAAGGCTTGAGGGAAAGAATGTTAAAGGAAAGATAACAAACATATTCTCAAGTAACAAGAATGTAGAGGCAATTCCTTTTCACCTGCTACCAATGTTTGCAAATGGATTTTGTAGCTTGCTTTAATATCCTCATTCTTTTCAGAGGACATCCTATGAATGGTATATTCCAAAAGGAATCCTGAAGACTGGTTGGATGAACAAACACCTGAATTTGGTTCCAGCACTTGTGGTGGTATTCTATGAACTGGACTGGGATGAGCCACAGTGGAAGGAAAAACAGTTGGAGTGTGCTACTCGAGTTGAAATTGTCAGGTAGCCTTTTGTTTGCTTGGTTCATAATGTGCTAAAAGTTAATGTAAATGTGAATTGCAGAATATGAAATGTAATTTTTTTTCTTAGACACAAATTAAGGGGAATTTGAGCTTTGCTTTTTACTGACAGTAAGAAAACTTTTTGTAGTGGTTTATTTGGAAAAATTACTTAAGTAGAAACAGCCCCTGAAATTTTGCTTGCTAACCCCTATTTAATTTAGATGCAATTATTCTGTCCCCAAAAAGGGAACACATTATTCTAATGCAATTAGACATTCTGTGAATGATGAAGTATGTTGTTGTGCTTGACTTCTATGTAACATTCTTTCAGTGTTTCCATCTAGACTGAAATCTCATGTTGTTCGGATTATTCAGAAATAAGAAATGAAACCTTGGCACCGTACTGTGTTGTTCTCATTTTAGGCAAAGTTTGCAGGGAAGAAATACAAAGGTCGCTGTGGTTTTGATTCAGAAAAAAACGCCATTGCCTCCAGGTACTTGAAAACTCTGCACAGCTGTGGGATTCTCAGAAGGCTCTGATGGACTGAGCTGACTTCTGTTTTTCACATTATGTGCAGTTCTTCGTCTAACATCTACATACATTAAGTACATTGTGACTGCAGGAAGGTGTAAGGATACAAAGAGCGCTCAGGGGAGTTCACCCTAAACATCTGATACTTCTTCCTCTTACACTCAAGTCCATTTGGTTTCAAAGATGGTTTACTAGTGTAATACACCTGACATGTCTTCTTGTAAGCAAGTTGCATTTAAAACCTTGTTTAAATCAAGAAAAGCAGTAAAAAATATTGCAAATGTAAAGGAAGGATATTTGGTACCTAGAGAGGTCCTTCATCTTACCTGAATAAAATTTTGGAGCCGAGTAGAGCTGTGAAATGCACTGCATGTTAACCTTATGTCTGTAGAGCTGCTGCTTCAGCTGTAGCTGCATGCTTTTGAGTGTCTGGCAGACTTTTTTTGGTTTTGCTCTACCTGCTGTGTGTGTTTGTCTTTTCTGGATGCTGTTGTATTTCTCAAGACGTAGGGTATTTAATTTCATGAGAGATGAAATTTATGTCGTACTTGTAGTTTTTTTGCTAGAAACTGCTAGAAAGTTTCTGCAATGCATTCTGCTGGATTAAGCACATAGTATTCTGAAAGAAGTAAGAAAGAATGTAGTCTTGGTTTTATCTTTATTAGATTTTTTCATACCTTTTAGGATTTTAGATCTACCTAAGGTTCATAGGACTTTTAAGCTTTTAGAGCTACTTTGACTATTGCTGCACCACATACCACTTACTTGTGCTTTTCTTGACTTCACTAGGAGAAGATGTTATTGCGTCAGAGAGGGCAGCTGCTTTATGTAACGCTTGTGACCTTTCTGGAAAATCCCTCTTTGTACTTCCACACACTGATCATCTTGTTGGCTATATTATAAGGTAAGTAACTGTGAAACACTGTTTTGCTCTGTTTGCTAATTGTGGGTCAGTTTATACAACACCAGGCCTGGTGGCAACAGATGGTGTACACTTATCTCAAAGGAGGAAGAGGATCTTTGCACAAGAGTTAGTGCACATTTCAAAAAACAACAGTACAAAAAAAAGGTGTCTGAACATGTCAGAAGTTCTGATATTAGTCTTCTAATTTTGATATTTTTAATTCAGATTTCACAGTAATAAAAGATAATTTGTTTTGTACCTCTCAGACTGGCTTATGTTCTCTTATATGGCTGCAATATAATACTAAAACAAGTATATTAGGTAGACTTTGTCTTGTCCATCTGTTGTGACTGAACTTGTAGTTAACGATTGCTGTGCATGGTCTGTCCCATTGTTTTCATTGCCGTCCTCTCAGCTGCATGACAGGCAGAATACAAGTTGTGATCTGCCTTAGAAAGGGTCTGCAGTGATCTCTTCTTGGGCAAATCAGAGAGCTGGTACTTCAGCCTTAATTTCCTGTGTGTGTCAGTGCTATTGCAAATAATCCTCTCCTGGGTCTTGTTCCAGTTGATTTTACTCGTTATAGCTTGATCACACAGCATATCTTTCTTAAATACTCCTCAACATCATATACTGCATTTGGTGGTCTTGTCCTCTTTGTCTTTTGCTTCTCCCCCTGTGACTTGCTTTGGGCTATTTATCCTGCAAACATAAATTCCACTGTTACTTCTGCAAACCAGGTAGCTGTAGATTTTTGGACAGAATAATAAAACCAAGTTTGTACCCTCATAATTTTTACTGCTGTTTTTTTCTTCACACTCCTCCCTCCACGGTCCAGCAGATAAGATCTTGTTCTGTTACATATTCTGGGAGCCTCAGCAAAGTTTGCTTGCTTTGATTTAGGGGCATCTTTCCACTTTATATTGCCTTGCAAAATCATAACAGCTTATCCTCATACTTTCTAAAATTAAATGCTAGAGATTGTTCTATGATAAATCAGTATATAAAGCTCTCAAACTTACTCGTTCTACTTCTTGCTATCTCTGAGTGAAGAGTTTTGTCTGCAGACTCTTACACCTGTGTTGTAACTTACAGAAGAGTAGGAATGCCTTGAGCTGCTTGGCCAACATTGAAATAAGCAGGATTTAAAGTAACTTATTTTGAAGAACTTGGAATTTCTTTGTATGTGGGAGAAACTTTGTGAAACTTATGAGCAACTTTGTTGCAGGTTGGAAAATGCTTTCTATGAGCATGCTCAGACTTACTATTACACAGAAATACGGAGAGTTAAATCTCATAAGGAGTTCTTGAACAAAACCACTCATCAGGTAATGTTACCCTATTTTTGAAATACTGTGCAAGTTACATTGCATGTTAAAATATGAAAATAAGGATTGTTTTCAGGTTTTATTTTCTGCAATTTAAACTTTTATTTTAATTGGTTTTGTTCTTAGATTTGTCTTCCTCACATCTGCCTTAGAAATGATGCAGCCCAGAAATGAGGTTCTCAGATTAAAAAAGGAAAAGCATCTTAATTATCTCTATGGTTTAACCTATTTGAGTGTACTTTCTTAATGAGTTGTTGGATGTGTTTTCATTAGACATTTTGTACTCAAAGTTACACTTGATTTGGCTTTTTAACTTTTGCTTTTCAAATCTGCTCAGACACACGATGTTCTGTTGAGATTGCCAGCTTCCTTCTCTTGGAATATGGAATCCAAGTAATGAGCTCCAAACCACAATTGACTCTGTTGTAGAGATTTCAGGGTGTTACAAAGCCTCTCCCTTGTTCCAGGGTAAAAGACTTTGAACAGATGAAATTTGTTGAAAGACCACTGCTGCATCGTGGTGGTAGAGAGGGCTATTAGGAAGCTGTTGCATAGTCAGTTTTTCGAGCAAAGTGCTGTGTTATGTAAAACTCTGAAGTTATCACCTGTATTTGCTCTGTAGGTAACACATATGTTCAGATGCTTGTGAATGATGTACACTTGTTGTGTTTTGCAGCTTTTATTTGTGAGACACCAGTTCAAAATAGCATTCTTCAGTGAGCTGAAACAGGATACTCAGAATGCTCTCAAGTAAGACTCATATAATCTTCCCCCACCCTCTACCCCAAATTACTGCTAAGCCATTTTCCTAAATGAAAAATTATTAAAATATATATGTAAGGGGCACATTCTTCACTGGGGAGAACACTCTGATTGGAAGGCTGTTTTCTGCTGTTGGCAATCCTTTTCTTAAATTTTATTATCGTGTATGATTTAATTCTAATTAGAGTATTTGTGCTTAGGAATTATAGAACTGCATATAATCTTGTGCATGAATTGAGGGCTCATGAAACGAACATGCTGGAAATCAAGACCATGGCAGGATTTATAAATTACAAGGTAACAACTGTGCTTCTAATCTTTGACAACCTTTACTTAAAAAAGAGTTGATGCATCTTTAGTGTATAAATGTTTAAAAGTTCACTTTATATTGCTTTTGCAGAGATGGATTAGAAAGAGTTATCAGTGAAATACCAGTTACACTCAGACTTGCAGGGACTTCTGAATTCCACATAAAAGAAAGATCCTTAGCTGAAGTTTGGAATTATTTTGAAGGGTTGGAGTTCATTTGAAATGCAGTCATCTGAAAGACTAGACTCTCTTTAACTCTCACTGTGTGCAGGGGGGATTAGCAAAAGGGCTGTTTGTTCCTTGAATATTTTTGTCGTCTTGCAAAGCTTAAGTCAGTATAGTTCAGTTACTGCTTGTTAGGAGGAATAAAAGAACTTCTTAAGAATAAGACTATACTTTTCTTGTATTTTGAAGAGTTTTACGTAAAACAACTATCCCACCACTTACAACAATCTTGGAGTTGGATTCCATCAAATTCCATTTGCGCACTGCAGGCTTCAAAGATAATGATCTTCATAGTGGGTCTGTGTTAAATTTGGCAGTGAGTTACATACTCTTCTGTGGATGTCTTGGGGAAGAAAAATAGCCTTAGATGAAATAGAGAAACACATGGTTTCAGGCATAGTGCATTATGCTTTACATTTATTTTTCTCCCACTGTTTTTTATGCACTTTTTGCTCTTCAAAAGTATGTAAAAGTAGTTTGGGGGGGTTTTTGAGTGCTAGTTCTTAGCAGCCTAACAACAGTGGTTTTTCTGCTTATTTTGGTGTTTTCTAGATCTGTCGCCTCTGTTTTCAGCATAATACTCCACTGGATGCAATCGCACAGTTCAGAAAGCATATTGACCTATGTAAGAAGAAAATAGGAAGTGCAGAACTGGCTTTTGAGCATGCTGCCTGGATGTCCAAACAGTATGTTTGTGCTTAGTAGTGTTTCTGGCTTAGTTTTTTGCAACCTTATGAAGTTCACTGTTTTACTTGTATAGAAAAGACACAAATTCTGAGCTTTTTATGTAAGAGAAAGATACATTGGAAGATACAAACTGTACACTGTTGTTCTGTTTTGCACTGATTATTGATCACTTTTCTCTTTAAATGAATGGAGTATGACAGAAATGCAGCCATAGAATTTAGATGCAAAATTCAGAGTTATGTCATCTGTCTTAAGACTAACCACAGCTTTTAATCGTAGAGTACCTTTCAGTTCAAATTGCTGTTCTGTACATAATCTTGGTTATGAAATTTTTTTAACAGGTTTCAGGCTTTTGGTGACTTGTTTGATGAAGCGATTAAGCTGGGATTGACAGCAATTCAAACTCAGAATCCAGGTTTCTATTACCAGCAGGCAGCCTACTATGCACAGGAACGGAAACAACTAGCAAGTATGCTTTGTAACCATGATGTAAGTTGGGAGGGGAGAAAATGCTTTGCAAGTAACTAGATAGTAAATTAGCTAATACTGTAGTCTGAAATGGAACAATCTGTAATATGCATAAATGAAATCCAAGCAAAGAATGTGTCTTTCTGATGCTTACTAACATTACATGTATTTGTTACGTACGGGAAAAGTTACTCCACAGCAAATGCATTAATATTATGTTTATTACAAATAATTCTGACACGTTTTAAAAATATTTATTTATTTTTAAAAATATACTTTCTACATCTCTGAATACTTGAAAACTTACTGGTTTGTTTTTCAGTATATTTTTCTATGTGTGCACTGTATTTGGTGACTTACAGAAAGCAGAGAAACAAGAGCATTAGTATTAGTATATGGGGGAGGGTATTGTTTTAGGGGTTTTCTGATACTTACCTGGTACAAAATGAAATATAAACCCTTTTTTATTACTGTATTTGCTGAATTTACAGTCCTCTGTGATGTATCCCAATCCGGATCCCCTGGAAACACAAACTGGAGTGCTTGACTTCTATGGGCAGAGACCATGGCGGCAAGGAATATTAAGTATGTTTTGTGTATTGTGTCTGTGGAGTGTGGACAAATTTAGCTGCTAATCCTGCCAGCTGCCTTAGTGGTCATCAGCATGTAGTCCCTTTTCTACTGAGATGGATGAAGGGCTGAGACTTCTCTCTCTTGTTAGTTGGTTGTACGACTTGGGCAGGTGTCAGCTGGCAGCACAGGAATTGTCCTTGATAAGCAGAAAAAGGAACCTCAGGTTTGTGCAGGCTCAGGTCTTCAGCAAAGTTGCATAGACCGTACTGAAGCTGTGCTACTGCTTTGGTTCTCTTGCTGCTGAAGCTACCTGTAATCACTGTGCTGCAGAAATCCTGTCTGCAGTGAAACGTGATCCTGGGAAAAGAGAAGTTGGAGAGCTGGATACAGCAAAAGTAATGATACCTGTGAAAGTGATTGTTATAAGTTCATCCTGCCATCCATACTGTGTCTTGTCAACTGCAGACAGGAGCTCAGGACTTTTTTTTTCTGAAAAAGTTTTTGGATGTTCAAGTGGATTGAGAGAATGCAATGACTAGATTTTAACCCAGTAAAGGAATTTGTGATTTTTCCTACTAAGGGCGACATTTTCTCAGAATTTCTGACTCTGCATTGTAACAGCTTTTAACTTTATATGAATATACCTACAGTTCTGAGATCTTCCTTGTTGTCTGTGGTTTTCCTTCCCTTTCCATTTCGTCTCCTGTATTCTCTGCATATCCTTTGGGCTTTGCTACTTTATCACTGCCCTCTTTTAAAGACTTCATTTACTGTAAATAAAGTACCTGTCTAACTTCTTTTATCTTCCGCCTTTACTCTTTTAAAATTAGTTACAATTTACTGCTGAAGTTAAACAGTTTAAGATGAAGAGAAACTTTACTTGTTCATATTAATGTTGGGGTTTTTTTGTTCCAGCAAGAGTTTATAGTCCTTTAAAGCCCTGTGCAGTTCTTAATGTGTTGATGAGCTCTGTGCTACAGAAACATAAGCTTGTATCCTTATTTGAGATCAGATTGGAAAAAGGCTATAGATTTGTCCTAACATATGCTCTTTGCTAGTTTTGGGCAGCTTCAGATAATTTCTTTTAAGCAAGGGGGAAGTTATTTGTGTTCTAGAATTGCCCTTGTAGAGAGAGATAACTGTCTGCAAGGTAACAGAATACACAAGTATGTTTGAGTCAAAGTTTGCATTGCATATTGCTCAATGCATAAATAGTTCCCTTTGAGTCTGTCCAGAATTCCAGTTTCATGGATTTTTTCATTGTCTTATGCAGGCTTTGATCTTTCTGATCCTGAAAAGGAAAAGATGGGGATTTTATCTTTACAGTTAAAAGAGAAAAACGTCCTTCACTCGGTAAGTTTTGTTCTACCAAAAAACCATAATCTGTTTTCTAACACAAGCCTAATGTCTGCATATATAATGATATCAGTAATGGTTTTATCTGTTAGGAGCTAATAATCACTCTGTTGAGTAATGCTGTCGCACAGTTCAAGAAATACAAATGTCCCAGAATGAAAAGTCATTTGAGTAAGTATAGATAATCAGATGTGTTTTTTAAATTTAATTTTGCAAAGACTTTCAGTATTGATCTGGAACTTTTTTTTTATTATCAGTGGTTCAAATGGGAGAAGAGTATTACTACGCTAAAGATTATGCCAAGGCTTTGAAGTGAGTATCATTCATGATCACTTCTTTTACATGCTGTCTTCTCACCAAGACTCCATGTCTAATTGCTATGGAATAATGCTGGAATTTTTATAAGATGCTCCTTGTACTTGGATCTGTTCAAAGTAGAAGCTATTGAGTCTACAAACTGCACTTATATTAGAGAAAGCAAAACAGATACAATGAGTCAGTTTTTACAGCAGAAAAGCTTTCTGCCCTGAGCTGTTTGGGGAATTTGCCTTATTGGGCAAATAGTATTTATTTCTAACTCATTGATTGAATGCTCCCTGTCCTTCTGTGTCTCTTTTTTGAAGTACAAGAGTGGAGTTTACATGGAGGAGAAGATAGGCTAGAATAAGCATATCAATTTGTGCCAAGCCTGATTGTTCTATGAGCGAGCCTTTTTTGTTTATATTAGGTAGATTTTTCTGAAGTAGGCAGAAATTGTCTTTAACAGCTGAGCAGAGTTAAATCATTTCTCTGCTTCCTCTGTAATAGCAAACATTGGTCAGTATTAGGAACGTATTAAGGTGTGCAGCTTTGCCTGATGAAGATTGATGCTTTTTTGTAGATGTTGGAAACTCTTGAAGGGAGCAGGGAATAGGAGATAGGAGAGAGAAGAAATATCTTGGCTTGAGGAATATTAAAGCTCTTCAGTTTGAAAGGGGACTTTATTGTGGGGGTTGGGGTTGTTTTTCTTAATAGATACTGCATATCCAATAGTATGTCCAGTTGCTGTTTTGCTAGTTCTTTATGTGAAGACAGGTGAGTTTTCTTGTTCTCTTCTGAAAATTTTTCTAGTTTGAAATAGAAAATTCAGGAGATAAATGTGGTTTTTTACCACAATTCCATGCTGTTTTCAATAAATCATTGTCACATATAAACAATAGACTTGACTTTAATCTAGCATTTGTATTATTGAAGATGAATTTTATATTAATGATGCCAAATAAAGGCAAGCTTTTAAAAAATTGGTGAGTATAACTTTTCTCTGAATTTTACTGTGTTGTAGGCTCTTGGATTATGTTATGTGTGAATATCGCAGTGAAGGATGGTGGACCCTTCTCACTTCCATATTGACAACAGCGCTCAAATGTTCCTATCTGATGGCCCAGCTAAAAGATTATATAACATACTCTTTAGAGCTACTGGGTAGAGGTAGGTATTCTTTTAAGACACATACTCAGCCTATACAGAAAAATTTAAGTACATGTATTTTGAAGTATGACAAGTCATTGTCAGATACAGTGCTTACAGTGCTTAAATTATTTGACTACAAAATAGTTGTGTACCTGTGCTGAATTTTTACTGCCTTCTGTGGTATGCTGGAAGTTGAGTATTCTTGCCCTTCTATTATAAAATTTAATTGGATTCAGATAGACTGGGTCGGGATATTTGAGGCACAGAGCTTCGTTTGAGACTTGAAATAATGCAACAGGAACTTTCTGGGCTTTGAGATGGGAAAGAACTGTAGTATAGCTGAAGGGGAGAAATGTTTTCCTTGGTAATAAAGGTTAACACAATTTGTCTGAACTTTTAAATCTCAAATATGCTTCTCTTAGACTTGTTACTGGAACTCTGCTGATGAAATATGCATGTGATGGTATGTTTTAAGGAAAAAATGTGAGACAGGGTGGCTGCACAGTAACAATGCAAGTGCTCTGATTCATGTAATTTCTGTTCGTTGACACTGCAGAAATAACACTTTTGGGCCCTAAATTACTAATACCACTATTAGGGTAGGTGTGGTAAAAGTGGGTTTGCATCTTCTTGTAGCTAGCCAGGCTACTCTGCTTTGTATTGAAGAATAGCAAACAATGCAAACCCACCTTTCTGCAAGAGAAGAATGCTTATTTTAAATAGTTCCTTTTTTATTTCTTGTCACCTTCTGTAGTTGTTGTCTCTATTATTACCTGAATTTGCCTCTTTGCATGTTCCAGACTTCTTTATGCTTTCTTCTGTTTTTGAACATAAAAAACAGGAAGGTATAAGCACTTGGGATTTTGCTCCAATAAAATACAAAATGCTTGTCTAACCAGAAAATATTTTCCTTGGTTCCAGTGAAAGTAAGAGGAAACATTTAAACCAGGAAAAGTTCTGAAAACTGAATGGATCCTTGATTAGTGGTAGATGGATGCTAGAATTTTTTTCCCTGGAATACGTTATTTGAAAGATGTAATCTACAGGAAAGATTTATTGTTAAGTTAAAAAAATAAAAAAAGTAGGAACATTTGCTTCTGTCTTGTAACCTTTGTTTTGTTCTGCTTGTTAGCATCTACTCTTAAAGAAGATCAGAAATCTCGAATAGAAAAAAATCTGATAAAAGTTCTAATGGTAAGTGACAGGACTCCTATTACCCTTTGAAATAATCCTATGAGTGGTCAGTGTCTGGTAACCTTCTTTTGTTGTTATTTGTAATCTCTTACCTGTGTACAGAATGAAAGTCCTGATCCCGAACCTGATTGTGACTCCGCTGCTGTGAAAGCATCACAGAAATTGTGGGCTGATCGTGTTTCCTTGGCAGGCAGTAATATTTTTACAATAGAAGTCCAAGATTTTATACCATTTGGTAAGTAAGAAAGCAAATTTGTCAGATCATAAGTTTTGATGTAGTTATAACTTGAAAATGGCTAATTAGGAAAAAAATATGAAGTGTGTATCAAATCCAGCAATAACATTCCAGCACTGCTCTGTTCTTCAGCTAAACAGCAGGATAAGAAATAGTGAGAGAATTCAATGATCTCTTATCACTGATATGGATTACTAAAGAAGAATTCTGATTTTTGAAAGACTTTTGCACTCTGATGTGCTTTGAAGTAGAATTCTGAGTAAAGAGGGCAGAATGTGTGCAAAGCAATATTTCCCATAGAAACAGGGAATGAGTGACTGTCACAGAAAATGGCATGCAGGTATACAGGACTATCTATTTTCTGCTGGACATCTGCATCTCCTCTCCTCTGCAAAGGTTTTGGCCGAGTGCTGAAAAGTGGCTTTCTGTGACAGTGTTAGTAGCCAAATTTGTCCCACTTACAAACCAGAGTTGTAAAAATATACACAAACACAGAAAAATCAAAAAAATCCTTAACACAATTATTTCAAGTGTGCTTTTGAAATTTAATGTTGTAGTTTGTGTTTAACACCTACTTCCTGTTTCTTTATTTTTTTATCAATTCCAGTCCAGTGCAAAGCAAAATTTCTTGCTCCTAGTTTTCATGTTGATGTTCCTGCGCAATTTGATGTGTACTTGAGAGCTGATTGTCCTCATCCTATCAGATTTTCTAAGCTTTGCATCAGTTTCAATAATCAGGTAACTATGTTCTTTGTATCTCTGAGCTAGTGACAGAAGCTTTTGATAAGAATGGAATAATATCTATCATTGTTTTTAAACATAAAAAAATAAAAGCTTTTCCCCCAAAAATTATGTTAAGCTGAAAGATGTTTTTGTGGTTTCTCTTCCATTATCTATCACTTTTGTCAAGTAGGTTTATACTGGAATAAAACTCCAAAATGCAGTTCTATTAGTTCATCTGTCATATCTTTTTTTTTCTATGAAGCTTTCTACACTTTCAGAAGTATCATTTTAGTGTCTTATTTCTTGTAATGCAGAAAGTTACATTAATATACTGGATATCTTGTGTCAAAGAATTGCATTGTATTACTTGCTAACTCTAACTTTGATAGTGTGAAAAGTAGGAAGAACTCATATAGTTTGATTCAGTTACAGTCCTACTATTTGCCATACTGCCATTACTCTCTAAAGATGTCTTCAGTCTGAATTTATCAACTTTTCCCTCCCATTCCTCCACTGTAGGATTACAACCAATACTGTGTGGTAGAAGAAGCCTATCAAAAAAGTGATATTCTAGAACAGTCATCACAAGGAACAATGTGCTTAGTGCCTGGCAAAACAAGAAAATTCTCTTTCAAATTTGTTGCAAAGACTGAAGATGTAGGAAAGAAGATAGAGGTTTGTTAATTTGTGTTGCACCTTTCTTACCGCTACATAAAATGAACTCCCAATACAATGTGCCCTCTAATCTGGCACCAGTTATTAAGTCACTGCTGATTCACATGTTTGAATTCTTGAAATTTAGTATCAAAAGTGAGAGTAAAATTATTGACAGTGCCAAAACCAACAAAAAATTCACAAAAACCTAAGTATTGCTCCAAGTTTTTTTGTGGTTTTACTTCTTTTTTTTTTTTTTAAATATGTGCAATACATTAAAAAAAGTGATATGTGGTATAGCCCCATGGGAGGGTAGGAAACCACAACCTACTGCACTGCACACACATAAGCTCGGATACTTTTTTGCTACCGTTTCATTAAATGAGATCCTGGGCTGGTGAGGTCCAAGGTCCTCAAAGCTGCCAGAAGCTTTTTGATGATACATGTATTTATTGTGCCTATATATGTTAGAAAACTATATTCTTACCGTAGGTGGTCCGAAGAGAAAGTTACCAATACCTGTTTAAATTTGTGTCTATCAGATCACTTCTGTGGATTTGATCCTGGGAAGTGAGTCTGGGCGCTGTGTGATCCTGAACTGGCGAGGAGGAGGGGGAGACGCTGCCTCCTCTCAGGAAGCACTGCAGGCAGCACGTTCTTTCAAGCGAAGACCTAAGCTCCCAGACAGTGAGGTGCACTGGGACAGTTTGACTATTCAGGCAAGCACTATGTGAGTAAAACCTTGAAAATTTTATAATATATTTTATATGTGTCTCCTGTCTCCAATATTTTATTGTTAGTCTCCTGTGATGTCCTGACAACTCTGCTTGTTTGAACTTCTTCAATACAAGCTTTTTAATGCCTTTGCTTAACTGGGGATAAGATAGATACTATGGAATTCTTTAGGACTCTTGAGAATCTGGATAGCTAGAAGCACAGAACAAGCTTGCAGTGATCTGAGTCTACCAAGTACACTTTAGCTTTCCCTCTCACCATACTTTGCTAGGTAAACTTTTCCCAGATTTTTGTGTAAACTGGGAAGTATTATTGTTCCGTTATGAAAGCAATCACACAAAGAACCCCTAAAAATGTATTGAAAAGGTATTATTAATAATAAAAATAATTAGGTTTCATTGCATTTGGTGCAGTGCTTTTTTCTTTCCTGACGGAACATCTGAGCCATTAGTGCTTATTTACTGGGATTCCAAAGCGGTCTGTTTTTCCTGAGTTTTTCCCATCATATTGCTTTTCAGGTGTCTCCCTTCTCTTAGTTTAATAGGCCACCAGTTCTCTTAAACAGTAGGTGGGTTTAATCTCCTTTAAACTAGGCTTAAAAACATATTGTTTGAGAAACATACAATAACTGAGTCTCTTCTCTTAAAGGATTATTTCTAGGGTGCCAAACATTTCTGTTCAGCTCCGTCATGAACCTCCTGCCCTGACTAATGAAATGTATTGTTTGATTGTGACAGTCCAGTCACATGAGGAGACAGTGGCCAAAGACGTTAAGCTTACAGCAGGTTTAAAGCCAGGTATTTGGGATTATTTTCTTTTAATCCAGTGGTCTCATAATTGACTCCTTGTTCTTGATGCAATGCAGAGAACTGTAGTAAATGGCTTTCCTGCAGTAATTAAGAGCTGAACCAAAGTGAAAGCTGGGAATGATGAAATACCAGTGGTAAGGACAAGAGTTAACAGACTCATTCAGTTATGATTATTTTAACCACTCCTTGTCTGTAGTGTTTACATAGATTTTTTCAGAAAGTAAGTCTTTACCAGCTTGAAAGAAAACATGGAAGCTTTTGCTTTTTAACTTTTTATTTAGTTTGCTCATAACTAAATTTTTCTTTCCCCTAAAGAGAAATCTTTTTCTTGCTGAGGTGAAAGCATTAGACAGTGCTAGATAAATGTTTTCTTTAGTCTTTATGGGTTTACTCCCACACCCATCCTGCTTTTTTTTTCCCTGCCCTGGACAACATGGTTTGATTTTTAAACCACTTGAAATTTGGGGAAAAATGGACAACTTTTCACTCCTTGAATGAAAAGGAAAAAATGCAAATATTGTAGGTGGAAGTCCTAGCTGTATGTAGATATTGCTGATAGCTTTCAATTTGTCAAGCCCAAATGTTATACTCAGTTATGCCTATTTGTAGCAATTATCCTAAAAGGTAAAAATACTTTTAAGCCACTAATGTATAGGCTGCCATATGTTCTGTGTATTCGGAAACAGAACAACATATCCTATGCAGTTGTGTGGTTCATTAAAGTCAGTAAAGTGTTCTTGGAACTTGTTTATTTGGATGTTTGGGCTTGGCTCTTGAAGCAGTGTTTAATAGATGGTCTTTGTTTTTCTTGGGTTTTTTCCTTGCTTGATCTTGACTCTTTAACATGTGATATGCAAGGTCAGAGTGGGCTTGCTGATTGCATTAAAAGAACAATTGAAATGTGACATTTAGTTTAAGAGGGAAGGTGATACATTTTCTACATTTGCAACTCTGGCAAAGTGTGGCTTCTTTGGCTTGGAAAATTATCCCACATAATTGCAGTAATGCCACCCTAGTTAAGCTCTGGCCAAAGGATGGTGTCATTTGACATCTATACATTTGGTTTTATGTATTTTCAACACCAATTTGGAAGAACAGTTTTAAAAATATGTGAAATCATTAAACCATGCTCTTGAAAACAGAAGAATCACAGAACAATGAAACTTCCTTTTTACTTCATTATGGAGTATCAAGAAAACTTGGATCACATAATCATGTTGCATTGCATATATGGTAGGGAACATCTAGGTGTGATTTCTGGTTTTTGAGATACCTTTTTCTGGGCTTAACAGATAAAACAAACTTGCAGGGAAGTGAAATCTCCAACTTAAAAAACTTAAGATGTGAAATCTACCCTCTGCTGGTACTTTTGAAAGATTCCCTCAACCAAATGAACAATGTAATTCCTATGCATTGCTTTTTTGGGATTAATATTGCTTTATTTTTAGTTATTATTTTCATGCTTTAGTGACGTAAGCCTGTGTGGATATGAAAATGATTTTTAATCCTAGGTCAAGATGCCAACCTGACTCAGAAAACTCATGTGACTCTTCATGGAACAGATGCATGTGATGACTCTTTTCCTGCACTGCTTCCTGATATCCCTGTAGGAGACTTGCAACCAGGAGAAAAGGTGAAGGCTTAAAACCTTAATTCTGTACCACACTTAAGAAAATAGGAACTAACCCATAAAAAACTCCCATAGAAGGACAGAAGTTTACTTTCAGATGTATGAACCAATAAATTAAATACTTATAGCATATTTAGCCTAACTTACTTCTAGTTTAGTAGTTCTTTAACTACATTCTGTTTTGGACTAAATTTGGGAATAAGGTGTGTTCTGGGATTGATGGTACAGTTGGGAGACAAGAAATAAGGAGGCTAATCTTTGCTGTTAATTAAATGCACTGCCTAATGGACAGTGGATCATAGTCAGCAAGTGGGATTCCACAAGGTAGAGGATCAAATACGCCAGTTTTGCACCAAAATGAAGCTGCAACCAGTAAATTAGAAGTTGTGTATAGCATATATTGCACAGTTATGGCTTTTTCCTTGTACTGTTAAGTAACAGATGAACATCAGTAGCACAGCAGCTGGTGCTGTGCTACTCTGAGTAAAATTCACTGCATGATTAATACTGAAGGAAATCCCTTATGGTCAAAACAATACCCATTCTGCTTTTACCCTCTTGGACCAACTAAGATGATTAATACATTTTGGACAGCTTTAAGCCTAATTAAGGTAATTTAGGTATAGCTTGACTCACACAGTCTCTTTTATTTTGCAGATGGAAAAACCAATATACATTCGTTGTGGAACTGTTGGTGCAAGAATGTTTCTGTTTTACATTTCTTACTTAATCAACATTGTTGTCGAGGGGAAAGAAATCCTCTGCAAGTGTCACCGGGTAGGTTTTAAAGATGCACCAGTTGCTGGAGAAACATTCCTGAAATGCAGGAAATATTCTAAAAGATGTAATTTCATTTTAATAACCTTTCTAGTAGATAGAAAAAATGCTAAATCAACATTTGGTATAATCACCCTTTTTGGGGTGAGCAGTTCCATAACTGTAAGCAGAAGAAAGATTTTCTATCTTTATTCTTAAATATCTTTAAATATATAGTCTTCCTGGGGGAGGAGTATTTTTAAATTATGATTAAAAGGAACTACATTAGTAATCTTTGTCATCAATAGCCAGGTCTGAAACTGAATATAACTTTTTCCTCCCTCTTCTTTCTACTCCTTTTGTTACCTATACAGGATGAAACTGTAACTATAGACACAGTATTTCCTTTTGATGTTGCTGTCAAATTTGTTTCCACAAAGGTATGTGTTTGAAAGGTTGATGTTTTGGAGTCACACCACTTTGCATAGTTGCACCCTGTTTGGTTAGAAATCCTCAGAGCTTGTGTCTGTCTTTGGCAGTTGGAGCACTTGGACAGAGTGTTTGCAGATATACCCTTTTTACTGATGACAGACATCCTGAGTGCCTCTCCTTGGCCTCTCACTATTGTAACTAGTCAGCTGCAGCTGTCAGCTTCCATGACCCCAGTAGATCAACTGGAATCTTACGTGGAGAATGGTAAGTTTTCTTAGAGTATGCTCTCTATCAGGAGGATACTTTTTGCGTAAATTGGGAGTAATAAAAGGGGACACTTTAAATAATGCTTGCTTATCAAACTGTAAATAGAAGAAAGCTGCTTAATACTCTAGTTGCTTGCCAGAATGCAACTTGGACAACAATATGCTTCAAAATGTAGTTCTGCTTCACTAGATCAAGTAAATAGACTTGAATGATGGATGGTAAACAAAATTCTAAAAACAACAGAGGTAAAGGAAAGCACCTGTGAGAGTACTTCTGAAATCAAGGACTTGCAATACTCTTACTCCTCTGTAGAGTCAAGGGTTACCTGGCTAAAAGCAATTATTTCCCACATCCTTTACTCTTCAAACTATGATATTTCATGTTCAGCTCTGGCACGTTTTGCTTCATGGTTTCTTGTTGATGCTCCTGAAGAGCTGAGTGCCAGGACATGTGAACCGCACAGGCACCAACCATAGCTGTCCACTTTTTGGTTAATTTTTTTTTAAGATTTAATGATTAATTTTGAAAGACAGCAACCTATTTTGTTAGTACTTTCTTAAAATCACTCTATAAATGAAAACATACCTTTTTTTTCCATTCATTTGAGTGGAGGGGAAGAAAAAGAAGAAAGAGTGAAAATGCAAAGCCAGTAGATTTTTCTTGTGTTCCTTCTCTTGTCTTCACTTCCCATCCCTTTGGGTGGGAGAGGGGATGTATCCATGTTCGTATTAATTTTCAAACATCAGAGATGTTATCCTGATGACTTAGAATTTGATGTTGGAGAGGTGTAGAATTTGCATTAGCGTTATTTTGCTTTTTGTATATGTTTATGAACTCTAAATTTGCAATGACTCATTCTGTGTCTACATAAAAGACCTCATAATGCCATTTGAAAAGTAAACCATCATATATTTGCATATGTCACCCTTTCAAGTATTGAAATATTTTGCAATCTATTGAATTTATACACTATGTAGGTATAGTTTACAAAGCATTTCAAAGGCCTTTCTGACTGAATGCTTGTGTCATATTGGATTTTTAGACTTGGTGGCTTCTGCAAAAATTATACTTTGATTTTAAACAAAATCTTGCTGATAGTTGTTTTACAGACAGGTGAGAGTGCCAGTGAGTGCTTCTGCCTTCGATGTCCTCCAGTTACTAATGCTAGTGGAGTGGCAACAGGGTGTTACATAATTTCCTGGAAGAGGTAAGCACCTCTTGGCCTTGATGCAGAGAGGAAGGAGCTGATTTGTTGTTAGGGATGGTAGGGCATTCTTGGTTTGGGTTTATGGGAGAGGGGAGAGTGCAAAAAAGCAAGAAGTTTTGAATCTTCCTGTAGCAGGCACCATCTATACTTTGGACCTTACTGCATAGGTTGTTAGACTTTTGATACAGATTTCACTTAAGAGATATATGGGGTCATGGGTTTAGCATTCCGTGAAAGTGTCGTCTTTGTAAGGTCTTAGGTCAGTTACAAAGCTGTTTTGTCACCTGCCACTCCCTGTCTTCTCCAGTCATTAAATACTTGTGTATTTGTGGTTTTTCTTTCTACCACTGAAACTACTAAATATTAATTTATTTGAAGCTACTAAAATATTTAGTCAAACATTATAATGTTCTTTTAGTGTATTTACTTGATACTTCATGTTGTATAGTATTCAACATGGTCTGCATTTGACTTTTCCCTACAGAAGTTCACCTGTGGAAAGTGTACCCGTTGTTAACACAGTCATCACTCTACCACATGTGATTGTAGAGAGCATTCCCCTCCATGTTAATGCAGGTAATATTACTTTGGCAACGTGTATGTCCCAGTTAGAATCTTTAGAACTGTCAGAATTTTTTAGAGGACCCGGAGCTTGGAATTACTGTAGCAAAAGGCAGAAAACTGGTGCTGGATATTATGGGACTAATGAAATAAACTGTATCATCACTTTGTCTCAGGCCTTGGCCTTCTTCTCCCCTTGAAGGGAAGAGGAGGAAGGTAGTTACATGAAAGTGTTCTCCTGAAAGCTGTCAGTGGATTGACCTGTATTACATGACAGCACAGAGGCCTCTGCTGATGCTGCCCTCCCAGAAGGTTTCTCTAGAAGCCTTTTTACCTATGGCAAAAATCATTCCATCCACCCACACACTGGCTGCATCCCGAGAAAAAAATAGCCTGGAGAGCTGGAGATGCTTGTGGGCAGGTGAACTGTTTTTCTTCTAGCACTTACCTGCACAAGAACAGAGGGGGACTGTGAACGCACATAATTCTAATGCTTTCCTCAGTTTGGTTTCATTTTTACTGAGATTCTTCCACCATCCTATCCTGTTATATTTTGAAGAAGCTTCCTTGACAGTATCTGATTAGGCTTTGGTAAGCTGAAAATACCCAGCAGCAATCGAAGTGACTTCCTAGTTAGCATTCTAGTGTTAGCAGTTGGGAGGTTTGTATCTAGACGTTGAAGAAGTGTTACTGAAAGTTTGTAATGAAGTTGTATTCTGTTCTTTAGTCTGTTTGTAAAAAAACTTGTCAGAAAAGCTTGAGATGTCTAGATAGTGTGTGTTTTTTGTTCAAACTTTTCACTCTTTTGCAATAGACACTTTCTTTAATGAAACTTGGAAATGGATTTTATATTTGAGATTGCTTACTTTCTTTCCAAAGATCTGCCATCATTTGGTCGAGTCCGAGAATCCTTACCTGTCAGGTATCACCTGGAAAATAAGACCAACTTAGTCCAGGATGTGGAGGTGTCCGTGGAACCCAGTGATGCTTTCATGTTCTCTGGCCTTAAACAGGTACGAAACAGGCACATCTACTGATCCCTGCTGGCCTATCTGATAGTGAAGAATACATTGATTAGACTTACACTGATGTGCAGGGTGGACAAACTCATTGTTTTTTAGATATTTAAAGTATGGTAAATTCTGTCTGGTAGAATACATGGATGCAGACCCCATTTAGAAAGGGATGAATGGAAGCCTGACTAGGAGCTGTCATGTTGTTTATGGGTGGCGTGGTTTTTTCAGTGTAGAAGCAAGAATTTAACTTGGAATGGAAACTTAGTTACATTCTTTCCAACTTGAGAAAGGAACCAATGTATTAGTAGAAAGTAACCAGAGGACTGCTTTTGGACACAGAACTGACCTATGTTTGTGGCTTTCTTTTGGTTTAAGATCCGATTAAGAATCCTTCCTGGCACACAGCAGGAAATGTTGTATAACTTCTACCCTCTGATGGCCGGATATCAGCAGTTACCTTCTCTTCATGTTAACTTGATGCGATTCCCAAACTTCACCACTCAGTTGCTCAGACGATTCATCCCGACACACATTTTTGTAAAGGTAAGGCTGTGAGAAGTGACTTGTGTTTAAAGGCTCCCCTTGGGGAAGCACAGTTTCTGGTGATAACCACTCCAGCTCTGTTCAAGCTGAGTGTTTCTAAGCAGACTAAAATGGCCACCTTGTAACAGTTACTTTCTTTGGAAAAATTTGTGTTGTTCCTTGATGTCATCAACCAAAATCTAGGAAATCTGTCTTGGTGCAATATCTATTTGGTTACCACTAGGTGAACGACCTGAATGTGCTTGTCCTGTCCCTGTTGTTCTGTTCCATGTCTTTGTTAAATGAGTTTTAAAGTTTCCTCTATGTTGAGCATAATGGAGTGAGCTAAATATAGTGAAATATTTTTAATATCATAATTTGTAGCACTTCTGAAAAGAGAAGTGTTTGAGCAATGCATATGGCTATGTTCAGAGACACTGTAACATCCCACACTTCCCTAAAATAACTTCTAAAAACATTCTGTCAGTGAATCACTCAGTTTAGATTTTTTCAAAAGTTATACAACTCCAAAGAGCTCAGTCATGCCATGAAAAACAAATCTCGGTGGTCTTTGGACTTTTTAAGTCATTTAAATCCAATTGCCCAGAATAATGCTTTCTCATTCCACTGCTGCTGTCTCCAGAATATTTTGTTCACTTTTTATTCAGACTCTTAACAAGCAAGAAGCTTGAAAAGTTTGTTTGTATGATTTGAGATGGACTTGTTCAGACATTTGCAATCATGTTTCTAGGAAACGGACCTGGCATTCTTTCAGTTTTGTTTTAACCAAAACATATAGGCAGAACTTACTTTTTGTGTATGCTGTCAGTCAGTGGCTTTTCCAGATTTGTTGTCAAGGTGTCCCCCTAAGTAAATAAAAAAAGCATTTTCCCCAAAAAGTGAGGTGTTCACAACACTCCTGTGGACTCTCTCAGGCTTCAGAATTTTTGGTTTCGCTTTGGAGTTGTCATGACTTCAGTAAACCTTATTGTGAGAGTGCTTTTTCTTCTTTAAAACTTCCTCCTTGCTCTCTCCCATCTCTAGTGATGTTGCTTCAAATTCCGCCGAGAAACTCAGTCTCATTCCTGTTTTATGCATTAATAATTTTCAGCTTTCTGTACTGCAGTAAAGCTCAGAACTCTGATCAGCCACGCCTTGTGCTAAGCTGTCCAGATGTGTATTTAACAGAGTAGTTAAGGAACTGAGGCCAAGTGCTCACTGGGCCAAACTGAAATTTCAGCTGGATGTCCTCTGTGTTGTTCTTCTATTGGAAACGTTTAGAAGTAAGGATAAGCTTGATGCTATACTTGTGTACCAGAGCTACATGGATAACACAGTGTACTGCAAAGTTAGTTTCCTAGTAAGCTCAGTCTCTTGTGTTTGGTTTGGGTTTTTTTTGTTGGGAAGGGGGTTGTTTATGTGATTCAGATTTTTTTTTAATTCTCTATTTTCTTAAAGCCTCAGGGTCGACAAGCTGATGATAACTCGATTGCAGCTGCATAACTCTGAACCTGTACCTCTGCACTTAAAGAAAATGGGATGTTGCACAGAATATGCACAGCTTACTTTGGAAACATGGCTTTTGATCAAACCATAAGAAGTAAATTTTATTTTTAAATGACAACTCTTAGCTCAACTAATGTTTAAAAAAACTAATATTTCACAGACTTTCTTTAAGGAATACACATATGGGGAAATCTTGGTGCTTTATTTAACAAGGACATTGTTTTGAAGTTAATTTTGAATGTTAAACTTTTAAAGCATTATTGAGGCACATGAGTACTTAAGTGAAGAAATTCTAAAACATTTGACCAAAACTGAAAGATGTTTTCCTAGTTAACAGTACATTTAACTGCAAAGTTTGCACTTGCTATTAGAGATACACAGCAATGAAAGTGATCATTCTTTACAGCAGTTTGTCCTGTGTCCTTAGTGTTGAGGGCAGAAGGAAGAGGTTGTGCAGTAGCACTGTAAACTACAAATGGTTACTCCACACTGTTGAAATTGAGCAGCTTACTAGTCCTTTAAAACTCTTACTCTAAAAAGGCACTGTTTCTCCTGGGTTAAGCCATACATCCAAAGTGGAATTCAGCAGCTAGTCTAATGATCAGAGAGATTCATTCTTAACAGGTGGAGTATTCAACCTGAAGCTGGTATGGTTTGGGATTGTTTTACACACACAGCTTCCAGATAAAAGACATGTCTTGGTAGTCTCCTGCTGTGTGAATTTAGAAAATAGACATCCTACTGTTGTACAGCTCCAGAAGAACTGGTGTTTAAAATACAGTAAACTATGTATATATGAAAACTTGCTTTGTGAAAACTTGCATTGTTTAACTTTCTAAGTAATTACATTTTGATTGCTTGGGAAATACCTTATTTATTGTCAAAGTGAAGTTCTAATAAACAGCCTGTGACAGAGTACTTCTGAAACTGTGTCCTTAATAGCAGTTTTCACAATTGTTTCATAACTCTGGTTTCTCTTGTGGACTGATGCATTTATCTGTGACAGTGGAGTCCCAAATAACAGCTATGATACTTGGAGGAAAGCATGAGTGAAGTCCTGAAAAACTGTGTGAGCACGTACAGTTTTTTCATGGAGTGCAGGTGTAGTTAAATTATGAGGGGTTTTTTTTTAGTGCAGAGAGGGGGATAAGAAGATGAATGACAAATGAAAACTTCCTTATTCTTTCCTTAAATATACTGAGGTAAGTGGTAGTCATGGAATAGGTATCTTATCCGTCTCCTTTTTTTTTTTAAGAGTGGAAAATGTATTTCATTTCCAGATTTTTTTTTCTTTCAGGGAGCCAGTCAGGTTACAGCAACTCTGGCAGCTCTGTTACTGCTTTTTAAAAGACTTGTTGATGCAAGTAGTTTAGGTGTTCAGTGGAGAACTGGGGTGCCTTCCCCCGCCTCCAAAACGGTCTAACAGTGAAACAGTGATTTGTATTCCTTTGAGGGGGAGGAGAGCATAAAACACTTTCATGGTTACAATAGTATGAAAGTCTTAAGTGAACTGTGTAAATAGGTTCCTACTTAAAATGGTGAGTAGTAAAGGTAGAAACTATAAAATAGAAAGTACAAAAATGCAAACGTACCTCACACCATGGGGAAAAAAAATACTTGTTACTTTGCTGTAGTTGCAATTTCTGTTCTTTTTTTTCATTCAAAAAGGGAATCTTTTCTTGTTTTGTGTAATCTTATTATAGCTCTAGACACTACAAAGCAAAGATTTTTGTCTTAGTTGTCTCTAAAATGCTAGGCTTTTATCCTGTGTAAATGACTGATGTGAATGAAAACATGCAACAAGTAGGAACCACCTTGTTAAAAATGCTCGAGAAGAGATTAATGATGATTATCTTTCTGACTCATAAAACTAATGCTGAAGGGAATGTTTGTGATTCATAACCCAATGGAAGTCTTAAGGAGATTAAAAAGGCACATATATTTCAGTGTCAGTGCAATTTTTTTAATATTTACTGTATTTTGCATGGTGCTCATCAAAATTCAATGTATACTATTTAAATACAGCGTATTTTAATTGGAACTAATTTAAGTATCAAAGAAAAGAGACTCTCTCTATAGACTAGTTTAAAAGTAGCCCTCAGGTAAAAAAGATTGAGATCAACATTCCAGACTGCTCCTGAGCTTGAGACAGCCTCAACACTATTGTTTCCTTCAGTTTTATGCTACTTGGTGCATGTTCTTCCCTTCTTACACACTGAGATGGGACATTTCCCCTCATCTCTGATCTGGTCTACTGCAAAGTCTAGAGCAAACAAAGTACTCTATTCCTTTGTTGCTTCTAACTGCTAAACTCTAAGAGGTTAAGGAAGCGAAGGATTAAAAGGAAGATTTTCATTTCAGATTCATTTTTAGGGCCTTGCACTAAGTATTCTCAGGTTATTGATTTACACATGGGCTTTGGAGGTTCTACCAGCTTTCTTTTATCATATCCTAATGAACAAGTTGTTTGTGCTTTCTCTACCTTCACCTGGGGGATTAAAGGTTTCTGAATAAGAGTACTACTGTTAGGACCATCCTTCAGGTTTGAAAGCACCTCATTCCTTAAACCTCCTCTGCTTCTTCATTTTCTAAAAACAATGAGCTCCTGCTCCTTCACATAGTTTCAGTTAGGCTAAAGGAGAGAAGGGTGAACATAACCCCAAACTACCTTCCCAGTATGAAAGTAGGACTGAGTAGCAATCTCTGCTTGACTCAATGGGCAACTGAGGCAGCTGTTACTTGCCTTGTAAGTTTGTCCCATTGGCCCACCACACTGGGTTGTAAAGTAGTTCATGATTGTAATGCTTCTTACCTCACCAGGAAACGTGGTTGTTGCGTAGCTGTAAAGTGAGTTGTGTTGTCAATAAAAATAATGTATATCCCAATTAATCATAGTGCTTAAAAAAGGTTCAGAAAATAAGTTTACATAATGTGTAAAATAATTTTGGAGAATAGGTTCTTTAGAGCTCTCTGAAGGAATGATTCTGGGTGCTGTAGTATAATAAAACTAGATAAGAGGGAAAATAATTTCATCTGCTTTGAGGTTTCTGCTAGTGTAAACTCTATGGGTGAAGAAACCTAGTGGAAGTATTAAATGCCACAAGGAACCCTGCTGAATTTAGGGGCTAGCATGCTCTGTGTGCTCTGTAAAAAAACACAGGGCTGACTTCAGATAACACAGATACGTTCATGCAGAATGTGACTGACTGCACTTCACCTTGCTGGTGGAGAGGGCTCCACAGGAACGAGCTCCTTACTTTTCAAGCAGATTGCTTGAAGGTTCCCTTCAAACGGCTTGAAGTTGTGTCAGGGGAGGTTTAGGTTGGATATTAAAAAGACCTTCTCCCAGAGGGTGGTTGGGCACTGGGACAGGGTCCCCAGGGAAGTGGTCACAGCAGCAAGCCTGACAGCGTTCAAGAAGTGTTTGGACAATGAACTTAGGCACATGGTGTGCTTCTTGGGGATGGTCCTATGCAGGGCCAGGAGTTGGACTTGATGATCCCTGGGGGTCCTTTTCAACTTGAGGTATTCTGTGATTCACACTCAGGCAGTGGCCTTCCTACTTGCTCACTTGCTTGTGCAAATAGGTACTGACTTCCAGAGGTCACTGTGACCTTCTGTTTGATCTCCTTATGTTACTGTGTTTCTTGATACGTTTTTTTCTCAAAAAGCTCTGCAAGTTTCCTCTAGAATAAGTTCTAACTTCTGCGATTACTCAGGAAACTGACTGGGCTGTTGCCTGTCTTGGACCCCAGAAGTCTATGACTGAAATATCCTTTGCATCTTGGATGCCAGACATGCCTCACCTCTCCACTTGTTCAGGAAAAACCACTCGTGGGAAAACCCTTACTTTGTTCCTACAGCAGATTGTGTTGGGACCTCCTCTGAGACTGTGCCCATGGATTTCCATGATCAAAGCCTGCTCTGAGGTAATTCCCTCAGCCTCGGACTAGGAGAGAATACAGCTTGGCATTGCCTCACGTGGGAGTGTGCAAATGCACCCTCTGGCTGTGGAAATATCCAGGTACGGTGCAGGACTCAGAGAAGTTTTCAACTGTAACAGAGCTCTGAGACTTGTCTTCGTTTGCCCTGCAGAAACTGATGGGTGGTGTGACTGAGCAGTGCAGTGGGGTCCAGGCATGGGGACAGCAGCCTTTGCAAACCATACAGGAACAGTTTTGATTTGGGGGAGGTGAGTAAGGAATATACGTTGCAAATACTAATAGGAATGAACAAGACTTGAGAAAAGTAAAACTCCACATGCCTCAGTGTTGCAATTTTTCTGTCAAAGAGATAATAAGTGTTGGATAAGGAAACCCAGGTATGTATATGTTTAAGTAGAACTCTAAAGTACCCCAAAGATTTATTCAAGACACTAAAAATTCTCTCAGCTGGAAAGAATGTAAATATTTTATTCTATTTTTTTTCCAAGAAAATCATGTCAAATATTCTTGCTAGATCTCTAGATAATTTGTGGAGTAACATGATACTGTGCAAAGGCAAGGAAGTTTGTATGGCCAGGCTTATAGGATGTGTTGTATTAACACAAAGCTATGTTAAGTATGCATGCTGATTACCATTGTCTGAACTTGCCAGGGGGTGGGAAGATCTGAGAGTCAGAAATTTATCCCTGGAAAGTAAATTGAAACATGCAGCTGACATTTTTTTTGCCTGCATTTAGGAGTTGATAAGAAGTATCTGATTCCCTGGGGTCATTCAAAGCTGACCTTAAGGCTGAAGTTTCAGTTAATCTTTCTAGAAGTCTAACTGTTCATCCTCCAGCAGTGCTTTTACGTCAGAGCATGGACATAGTTTCTCCATGTAAACCACTTTGCATACAAAAGTTTAGCTTTTCTGTCTTATCTGCACTCTTTAGCAATTACTGTGGGGTTTTTAATATTTTAAAGTAGGTAATGGAAAAGCTTAAAATTGTAAAATATTTTTTCATACTCTTTTTGGTTAACTAGTATTTAAATTATTCTTTTCCCAAACTATTTTAATAAGTAGTTATATGAAATGTATTGAATCCAAGTGGTTTTCTTTAGCTTTTATATATGCATACATGTATACATATACACACCTATGTATACCAGTGAAATAAATAAATTGTAGTAAAACAATAATGAATACACAAATGAGGATAAGCCTCCCTTTATTTCAGTTCCCTCTCCCACACTGAAGGTATTCCATTAACCTGCAGAATGGGATGAACTTAGCCTGATTTTTCTTCACTGTTTGGTTTTATGATGCCATCATAGAAATTTTCTTGCCACCTGTTTTTGCCAGCAGTAGAGGTGGGGTTGGCTGTCTTGCACCCTCCACCAGGGTCATTCCAGATGCCTGTTTCTGCCCTAAAATGTTAGCAAAATGATGGAGCTGCTTCACAGCAGCCAGTACATCCAGAGTCACCAGCTGTAATCCTGGCATAAGCACACATGTACACATACCTACATGTATATAGAGAGATAAATACATCCTCTGTTTTGTAATTGACATCGAGGAATCCTGCCCCAGCATTTCCTAGAAGCTTGGTACTTGGACATATGTGCTCAATAATGTACTGCTTCATCAAAATAGGCCACAAGTGACAAAGCAAACAGTTGTAGTAAACATGAAAACATAAATGATAATCATAGATAAAGGAAATTAGAAATCCACTTGAAGGTATCAGAATGCTCACTAGATAGTTTTCCATACATTGGTTTCTCTGTGAGCCAACAATAGGAATCTAAAAAGCAAAATAATGAAAATTTAGCTGAGTTTTCAACCACCGCCCTCTTTATAACAAGGAAAATGCTAGTTTTTCTCTGTGCTACAAAATCACCTGTTTATAAGATCTTTACCTGGCCAGGAGATTGCAGAGAGGTCAGACAAATGTTAGTGTCTCTCTCGCGGGGTCACTGCTCCTCCACTGAAGACTTTCATGTAGGTAGCGTAGTAATGGCTTGTGTTAATTTATGACCTTGAAGATACTCATCACTCAGATGGATATGGACTTGAGAAGCTTTTACTTCAAATACTCCTCTAGCCCAGGAATAAAAGGGATGCTGATAAGAATGATTAATGAATTCAGTGAAGGAGTTTTTAGGCAGTGAGAGAGGAATGCTCTTATCCCCCTCAGCTAGGCATTACTGAGTACACCAGGTAATTTTAACAGAAATGGTTTTTTTTAATTCTTGGGTTAGTTACACATCCTTAAGAGGCTGTGCTCTTTGCAGTCAGCAAACATCAGGTGAGCAACATCAGGTTAGTTGCTCCACTGACTGGAAAGGAGCTGTGCCCATTTGCACCTGGGGCAATCTGGTATGACATTCTTTGTGCCAGGGTTACCCCATGGCATGAAACATGCACTGCTGAGCAGAGCAGGTGGGATTTATCTGGGATTTCATTGCTAGGGCAAAACAGCATGAGTAGTTATGAGCTATCCACAATGAGAAGAGGGCATAGTATTTTCTGTGGGGAAATAGAGATGTACACCTATGATTAAGCTTCATGTTTGTTACTGTAATGTAAATCATTGTGGTAAACTTTGGCTTCTGATTGCTGTCCTATTTCTAGCTAAATTAATTTGATGTTTTATTAATTTATCCACATGAGGAGATCCAGAAACGCTGGCTGTTTGAACTCTGGTGCATGGTTTTACTGCAAGTAACCTGCCTTCTTATACTGTAAAACTGATGGCTGTCTCCTGCAAATCAGGATCAGGATCTCCTGGTGTTTCCCCTACCCTGTCCCTGCAGGCTAGAAGGAAGACTCCACTTGGGAGCAAGCTGCCAGTTGCTCTGCAAACACATGTTCCCAGGATAGCCACGGCCCATGCTGCAGGTTATTAAGTATGGTGATTTAAAAAAGGGTGGGCTTTTCCAGTTGGACTTCACTGAGCCTCAGAGAAACAACTTTCTGGGAAGCTCTGACTTCTCTTTGTGTTAATGACTCTTGGTAAATACTTGGTTAAATTTTCCTTTTCTTGTTTGTAGGCTGTCTTTCTCCCAGTAGCATCCATGCACTTGGTTGTGCTCTGGGTTGGTGTTGGAAGCCAGGCCAACCTGCAGCCAGCAAAGCTAAGGCGTGCCCAAGTGCCCTCTCCACCCTGTGCAGGTGCTCTCGTGTTGTTCTGACCCTCGCCTGCTCTGCTGATAATTTGCAAAATAATGAAATTACATTTTAGTCACCACACAGTATTTTAAAATCAGCTGGATATTTTCCTTGCCCTTGTCTTGAAAGGACAGCTAGCACCAAGAACAGGATCTGGTCATGTGGTGAACAGCCCCCTGTGGTGAGCTAAGCCCTGGGCTTGCTGTGTCCTGGAGGCACAGTTTCCACTGTTGTTGGAAGGAGAGGGAATGTTGCAGGGATATCACTATTATTAAGACCTCTAAGGGTATATGCACACCAGTGATTGATTTTGAATTGCTGTTTCCAGAAAGAAAAGCTCCCAAAACTTACATAAATCTTGGCCTGGGATTTTTCTGCTCCTCTATTATCATGTTGGGTTGCCATTGTGTTCTGAACCGTTTGCACAAGGGAGATGTTGGGGCTCCTTCAGGCAGCATGTGCCAGCAGCCACATCCAGACTGCCCTAAGCCCTTGCGCAGCTTCCTGTTCCCTATGGCAAGTGCTGTCCACTGGGGCTTTCCCAGAGCCCTTGCAGGGCTGAACCTCAGCTCCTTCTCAGCCTAAGCCATGATAGACTCTGAATGCAACCACTACTGCTGTGAAGGGCTGACTCGCAAAGGCGTGAACCAGGTGCTGCGAAGGACCAGCCCAGCAGGACTTAACCTCTTGCCATTGAGATTATCTGTGAGCAAGGTGCCCATCCTTGGCAATGCTTCACACATGTTGGGAATATGCTGGTGCTGCCAAGACACACAACCATGGCCACAGTACAACACAGAGCTGAACACAAGATGGAGAATGCCCATGGGATAAACTACTGCTGCTCTTTGACTGGTAGGCATGTTGCCAATGGAATCTGGAGGGGATCTGCTGTGCTCCCAGGCAGAAATGCACACCTCTCTCCCAGATTTGCGCAGGGATCAAGTAAGGTTGCCTCAGCACAAAGGGACATTTTCATAAAGTAAGAGCAGTAAAATATTCACAGATCTTAAATTGTGAATAAAGAACCAGATATGTTGAGAGATTAATGCAGTGCTATGGGGAAAAGTGAGTGCTGGGGGCTGTAATGGTGAAACAGTGGGAAAAAAAAGCTGACAGGTCATGGAAAGTGGACTGGGCAAGGGACCCTGAGGACCAGGAGGAGTGAGGACTCCCAGCTGTAAAGTACTGCTGCCCACTTTGGAGCTTGGAGAAGCCTTGTTTGGGGCTTTGACTCTCAACAAGAGGGAGGATCCAGCCACCCCCTCTTTACCCTGGCCTGTGTGCCACCTCCTTCCTCCCCTTCTTATCCTCTGGCCCTGGAGAAGAGGAAGTTATTGGAATGGAGGCCAAACTCCAAGGACTGCCTAAAGCAGCATTGATGGAATAGTGGGTCTGCCAGGTCATTGTCAAACGAACTTCTTCAATCCTTGGTTTTCAGTGACTGCTGGGTGTGCTCGTTTGTGCTCTGCTGTCACCATACTCTTCTGTGCTTTTAGGTTTCCTGCAAGGCTGCCCACAGCTAATGGTACGGGGCAAGACACAGGACTCGCTGCCAGAGCCCCACAGATGCCCACAGACTCCATGCACATTGCTCTGCATGTCAAAAAGATCACGAGTTTGAAAACAAAAGCAGTGGAGCCTCAGATCAGCAGCAAATCCAACTGCTCCTGCAACCCTCCGTACAGCACCATCCAGTGGCACCTGCTGAAGCTGCATTGCCACAGCCACAGGCCTGGCAGGGCAGGGTTACCTCCAGCCCTGTTCTCCACAGAGGTCTTTCCAGTTACACCTCCTTGAGTGTTTTGTATGACAAGGCATCATGAACTAAAATGGAAGCAAGGAAACACTGAAGTTTCCTCCCTCTTTCCCCCCTTCCAATGCCTGGGTTGATGTGAACCTGCTGGGAACCATCCAGCCTTTGAAAGCACGGGAGGTTGGCCTCAAAAAGGGGCCACAAGGTCAAGTATGGACTGACCAGGGTTGATTGCTGCAGCATCTCTGAATGTGCCCTTTCAGTGTGGAAACAGCAGTACAAAAGCTGGTTGTTGGGTTCTGTAACTTGCAGTATTTGCTATAGAAAAAAGAAGGAAAAGCCTAAGCAGTTTCTTTTTAAAGCTACTGCATACACTGGCAAAGCTCTTCTCATAAAACCCATGGTAAAAATTACTCATTCCCACTTCTGCCTTGCAAAGAAATTATCTGATTCTTGGTTATTAACATGTAACTCTCTCCTGCACAAATATGAAGCAATGATGCATCCACTTTTTATAAACCAATACACAACCTCGTTTACATTAACATCAATACAAAATTCATTTATAAGAGTATTTTTTAGTACCTCAGCAGGAAATTATGTTCCTCCTGGATCTGACATTTGCCAGTGGAGTGGATTCAGATTTAGCTGCTGAAATGTGCACTGTCCAGGAAATTATCCAGGAGAGCTTAGACTTTTTCAAAATACATCTTACAGTCCCACTACTGAACTCTTGATCTATAGGTGAACTTCCTGTTGGAGCTCTCCCTTTTTAAGCTGGTGGGACTGGGTTCTCCTCCCAAAGCCACAAAGGGGTCAGAGCAGTGCTTCTGTGACAGAGGCCAGCCCCTGCTCTCTTCTTCCACAGTGAAGTTTCACTGCATTCTGGGCATGGCAGAGAAACACAGGATGGTATTCCATATTGATCCCTAGGGCAAGCATGAAAATAGAGGAGAAGAGGGGGAGAGGAGAGTTGCTGGATAGGGAGGAAAGGAGAAAAGAGGAATGTAGTGGAGAGAGAGCCACTGCCCACCATGCCTGAGATGTTTAAAACACTAAGCCGATAATGGCTAATAGAAGAACAAAAGCTAAACTTTCTGGTTTAGCCTGGTGTTGGGTCCATGGATAATCTTCAAAGAGGAGGTACAAATGTAAAGGGAATTAAGCTCTGGGAAATGTTCAGTCTGGCACATCTGGTTTTAAAAGGGGTTGTTGGATTTGTTTGGGGTTTTTTTCTGGATGGTGCTTTTTTTTCAGAGTGCCAAAGGCTATTCTCTCTGTCAAATGTAGACTCTTGACCTTCTAGTTGGGATGACAAGAGAGTTATCTCAGGGTGTGTCCACATCTGTCAGGCAATATTAGGCATGAAATTGAGCTGTCTGTCTTCTTTAGCTAAAATGATTTCACAAATACTTCATAAATGCCTGTCTTTGCAGAGCAGAGAATTGGCTGTATTATCTCAGTGCATTCATATTGAGATTGATGACAACTGGGGTCACTGGTTAAACTGTCTAATCCCGACAAGCTGAGGCAAAGGGAAGAGGCAGGAGAGCAGCAGGATGGCTGCTTAAAATTACCTGCAAGAGAGATCAGTCTCAAGAGCAGGCAGGGCTAGCAAGGAAACCAACAGGTCTTCCATATGATTCATCCATCAGATCCCGCTGTTCAGGGACACTGCCTCAAAGATGTGGTTGTACTTGAGGATCAACACTTGTGACATTGGGCAGGCTTACCTCATCTCCCATACAGAGCTTGCAACTGTAATTACAGCTATTATAAAGGTCTAATGCAAGGGAGCAGTGTTTAGGAGATGGGAGCGAAACTGCCATTTAGGCAAAAGGTTTAGCTATAATGAAGGGCTATTAAACCACGAATAAATTCTCTTACATCCACTCCACCACCCCTTTCACCAACTCCTTATTGCCATAGGGGACCTGAAAGTGAGCCTCTAGCCCATCAGCCTTCATATTTGTCTCTTTGCTCTGAGTGAAATGAAAATTATGGAGGAGCAAACAAGCTTAGCCGGCGGCTGGCAGACACTGCAATCTGAATGTGTGCCAGTTCTTGGCACTCACCCAACAGGTACAAAACTGGTACTGGAAGAGCTGCTGCCAGGCCCCTTGGAGAAGGGGGCTGTTACCCCCCTCCTTGTGCACATGAGCATTCATTGGGCTATTCCACTGCCCCTCACCAGCTAAAAGAGTAAAAGAGGATGTTTCATACCACAGTGTAACAGGTATTGATCTGTTTCTAAAAGTAATAATTGTTTATTGTAGGCAGCTATAAGGTGCCTGTTATTTTCATATGTAAACCAAGCATGGCTTAGTCTGAACTAGCTCATCAAAGTCAAACAACTTAAGGCCTGAAGTGAAATGAAAAGACAGAAGTTTATTGAGTAGAGCAAAATTGATAAGAAATTTCTGCAAAAAGGAAAAAGAGGGAAAAAAACCCCCCATGATGGTAATTTCTTTGTCAGGGATATTTTGTTCTTTTCCAAGAGCATCTTTATCAAGACAAGAAGCACCAGAAATTGGTATCTTGATCAAGAAAAGGTGGATGTGTTAAAAACACACTTGTTAGGATATCAGTGGCTTGAGAAGCCACAAGCAGCAGCAGTGAATTAAAACCCAAGGTGAGCATGTTATCCAACATTCTTTGCTACATCCAGCCTTTCCCTACATGCAAATTCTGTGATTGTGGTTAGTCCCCTTTCCCACAGGAATTTTCTCATGCTTGAGTGCAGAAATCCTCTTCCTACAAAGCTCTGGCCATTCGAAAGACATGGTTTGGGGGAGCCCAGAGGAAGGCTGTAAGCCCAGCCCACATTTTCTGAACTGAGTTGTGGTCAGTGGATCAGTGCACAGAAAGTGAAAAGATGTCACTGGCCGCTTACAGGGAGCAAGCCTGGCTCCAGCCTGTGCTTTCCGGCCAAAGAGCAAGAATGTCAGGGTACAGATGGAGCCTCCTTGTATCTTGACACACTGTATCCCTCTGCTTCCTAACTGTATGGGTGTCTGCCTGTTTGCCTGCCTGCCTAAAAAGCGAGACAAAATCTCAAAGGGCTTGTACCCAAACCCAGCAACACCAATTGCTTTCCCTTTCCTCAGTCAGAAAGTAGGAGCTATCTTCCTAAAACTGGCAAAGCCAAAAGACCAGGGAGCTTCCCCATCCTGCAATATGGGAAAGCCTCCCCAGATCTGTGCCACCAAGGGGCTCTCAGTGAAGCCAGCATGTATCAGTTTGTCCTTCCAGCCCCATATGTCAGGTCTCACCATGCCAGGGGGCACTGCTGAATATCCCTCTCTTCTGCCTGTAGGCATGAACTGTATCATTTCCACCAATGCAGTTTTTTACCGCTCCACTTTGGGTTGGAAAAGTGGTATTCCTACCCTTCTCAAGCCCACCCTGTTCAGCTCAGACTGATGCTTACTTGTCACCCGCAGCTCTGCTGTCAGGGCAGAGCCAAGGCTGCTTACAAAGCCTGTGCCCAGCTCTGGTTCTCTCACTCTGTGTGCTGATCACTCTACCTGCAGATTGCCTTGTGGCACAGAATCCTCTTCTTATTTTTTTCCCCCCAGATAGGCATTGTAATAACAGCCCCTGATTAAATTCTCCTTCTGGAAGGTGGAAGGGTTCATTTAATTGTTTGTTTAGAAATGGTCAGCTCTGTCTACCTTGCCTTCTTGCTTAGGCACAATATGTACCTCCCAAATGAAAGTGTGGAGCCACAGGTCATCATCATTCTGTCATTTTGGCCCCCAGTCCAATGGAATTCCTGCAGAAAAATCGAGCCAGTAGAAGTTGGAACTTTTGGCTGTGCATGTTATGTGAACAAGGATTTTTCTTTACCTCACTTTGCCTATGTATGCCATTACATTTGCATACTCTTAGGGGTATGCATATTTCACTGTAATTTTGTTCTCCAGTGTGCAACTTTGCACTGCCCCCAGCACTTACAGGACTACATGAGAAGGTCCAGTAGGAGGAAAACACATGTATTCAAAGCAGAGACATTTCAGATGAAAATGCCAAGGCCTTTTGATTTCCTTGGGCTAACTTTTGCCTCATGAATTCAGCAATATGAGATCTGCCAGACATTAGCCACATGCGTTTGCTAGGCTGGGCCAGGAGTCAGCAGAGCCCCCACACTTCAGGCCATGGGCTGTGAAAGGAAATATGAAAAAGGACAGAGAAATAGAATTTATTGCTCTTTCTTCCAGGGCACGAATGAAAATTAATGGCCATTTCATTCACAGTTTCTTTCCATTACTGGCAGGGGAATCAAAAAAACAAACCCTAGTTCTTTTGGCGTGTCAGTGCTTGAGCTGCCTCAATGTGTTTTCAGTGGTTCTTGCAAGGCAATGTGACAAGCAGCTATTTTAGGCAAACTGGTGTGCCATCTCCATAATTAAAATTGCATATTGCCTGCAAATATTGAGTCCTTTATGGGTTCAGTAGAGTACAACTGCAGAGTTTAAAATAAAATCTCATCTATGTCAAATACAGTATCTGACTGTAATCTGGACAAAAGCAACCATCAATATCATAGTACATAAGAGAAAATTATAGGTTGGAAGGCACATACAAGAACCTCCAGAAAATATATTTAGAAAGTCAAGATATAAACATGCCCTTGTCTTTCCTCTTTATTGTTTTACAGTCAAGAATTTCCGATGCAGGGCATCTATTCTGGCCCCTTTTACCTGCACTACTGTGCTGAGCTGTACACCAGCTTTTTGGCTTCAAAACATCTATAAGTCTTGTTTCCCTCTTTGCAACTTCACAAATAAATAAAATTAAAGGGCTTTCCAGTTCAGGTGTTTTAGTGCTGTATTATTTAGCTGTCTAAACATAGGAATTTGAATGTGAGAGACCTGTACTCTGTATTATACATGTCCTATGACTTAAAGTGGGAACTCATTTTCCATGTCTGCTGGGAGGTGATTTTCCTCCTGGTCAGCGTAACTGCCCCAGAACATGTAGGCTATCGTTAAGCAGACAATTCAAGAGGCACTCACCTTGCTGCAAAGATTAAACTGTTGCCAAATATTTTCCTGAAGAGGAAAATGGGCATATCTGCCCATACCCTGGGATCTCCTCTCCTCTCTCGGGTTGCATTCTGCCCACAGAATCCTTCATGATGCCAGCAAGTCTGAGTCAGGTAAAAGCACAGAGCTTAAAAATGATGCAGTCAGCTGTTTCCTACTCTGCTTATTAGCTGGGTGTTTAGTTTGGACCCGGCTCATCACTCTTCACCCAGGAAACTCCCATTGACTTCATTGGGAACTCTGTCTGAGCAGGAACTTCTGAGCAGGGCTTCTTGATGGAGGATGGCAGGATGGGACAGAACACAAAACTCCTTCCAGAGCAGAGACTCAAACAGCCATTTCTGAGTTTAAATAGCAGGTCTCAGGGGACTTTACAAATATGAGAAATATTATTATCTCTGTATTACAAAAACCGCTTACCAAAACAAAAGGGTAAAGCTAAACAAGGTGATGTTTTAGGAATTTTTGGTGTCAAATAAGTGTCATGAAGTGATGCAAACTAAGCAAATGTAGAGTTACAAAGGATGCCACACTTCTGGGAAGAGTTTTAAGAAACAACTATTAGCATGCCCCTTCCATCCTCTTGCTTTGCTTAAGTGCAAGTTGCCATCACTGTTCATGACCTCTGTTGTTTCAGAGCATTCACTCTTCAGAGATTGCACCTGTTTTTTCTCATGTTATGACAAGAAGAGCAGCATCAGGCCTGTGTTACCTACATACCTGCTTCTGACCCTTCTCCTGCACACTTGAAACAGCAAAGCCAGACCCAGTTCACATTGACTCTGTGTCCAAGAAAGTCTAGCCAGGCTCACATAGGTCTTGAATGGGGCCAGAGGAGGCAGTCACTCCTCTCAAATTTTATCATTAAGGTCTGCAAGCTCTGGTCTTATTAGGGCTGCAGTCAGTGCCGTGTCTGACGACGGCAGTCACACTGAGCAGTGCATCACTGCACTGCCTTCCACATGGGAATAGATGCAGGTATTTTAAAACAAAAAGCCCTGCCAAAAATATCTGAAGCTGACAGTTTCTCACCACACAGACTTTAACCACCTGAAAAGCCACATAACAATAACAGCAGCTTCTTCTCAGGAATGAGGTGACTTGGCTGGGAAGTGTGAAGGACTCTCTTGCTAGGTGACAACACAGGATGAACAGTGGGAGGAAAGATATAATTTCTTCTTGTATAAAATGACTAGAAAGACTAAAAAAGAGTTTTCTGATATGAAATAGTCTTCCAAAACCTCTTCTGGAAGGCACTTGCTGACTTAACTGCATGAATACAGTATCTAAAGCAGATCACTTGTTGACACACTATGTAGGCTGCAAAACTGTGCAACTTACCTTACTATGTACAAATCAGGGATGGACAGCCACCATTGAATATATGTTTCATTTCAGCCTTTCTTTTTCATTCTGTGGCCTTGGATGAATTCTGGGGGAATACTCTTTTTGCAGGGAGTTTTTAATGAGGCAATGTTTGCAGCAGGCAAAGATGCTGCACCTGATCTATGGATCAGTAAAGACATCCAAAGAACACAGCTCTGCCAGGTGTGTTTGACTTCCTGCTCCTACCCAGAATGAACAACTCCATTTGCTGCAGACCTCTTGCCACCACTGATGCATTTCAAAGGAACATGGCTAAATTTTCAGGGGTTTTGTCTCAGTAAACTGAGCAATGTAAACTTCTGCCTTTCCAAATACTTCAGAGTTATTAGGAGTTCCACTTCACCCCTTTCATTACTTGGCCATAAGAAGATTGTGGGCTGTCTTTCACTTGTGTTTCTACTGGAAAATACCAGATTGGCTATAATGTGGCTATAAATCTTGATGGCTGTGAAGAAGTCCCTAGAAATAAGAGTGAATGACAAGGAAATAAGAGTGAATGACAAGAAAAGAGATGCTATTTAACTTCAAATCAACAAGCAATAAAATGTAAATAAATCAAAATAAATCAACCTCCCCAAATTCTAAGGACAAAAAATATTTGAATCAGTAAGGAAATGGGGAAAAAAGTGGAATAATGAATGATGATCAGTTTATGCAGTACATACTTGTTGCTCACAACCTATACCCTGGCCGTTGAAAGAAGGGGAGTTTCTTAACCAGGCCCTCAGGATGTCACTTGGGCAATCCTGGCACCAGCTTGTATGAGGACAGCACCTAGCCCCTAGCCCAATTTGTGCCACATCTGCTTCATCTGACAAGTTTTGGACAAATCATTGTATACTCTCTTTCACTGCCTTGTCTCTACACCTGTGTGTGACACTACATGTGTGCAAGCTGCAGAGGCAGCCTGCTGAAAAGGACAGGGAGTGAGGGCCAGCCTGCAAGCACACAGGCCTGAAGTGGTGTAAGTGAAGAGGTGATGAAAGCAGGGTGGGAGAGGATTAGCAGGCTGAGGACTAGCTTTTACAGGAGGATGAGCCAGGGGTAGGAAAGATATCAACAACCCACAAATGTTACTGCAAGGAGGAGGAAAATGACTGTGTGGGGTGTTTCACCACACAAATTGCTTCAGAAATTAGTACTGAGGGGAAAAGGAGCTTAGCTAATGGAGAGAGCAATACTGATGCTGTGACCAAAGGCTACCAGGCATGCTGCACTGAACATGTCTTTCTGTCAGAAGCAGCAGAAGGAATTGACAAGCACATGGGATTTCAGGGCTGTGGAGAAAATGTGGGGCCACACATCTAACTCTTCAGTGTGTATCTGGTGCAAAAACCTAAAACTCAAACAGCTTAATTTGGCTCCTTTGTTCTCACAGATAGGAATAAAAACTGAAAACTCCTCCAAGCCCTGAAGTTACCTGGTGACTCTGATCAGCAGCTGTCTATGTGATGTGCTCTTCATAAAGGCAACACAAAGGTGAGCCCTGCCCAGGAGAACTGAAATGCAAGTATGATGGGCAAGATAAAAGGCTGATACAATGCAGAGAGGAGGAAGGCACAAGGTAAGAATAACACGAGGATGACAAGATCATGGCAGTAGTTTCAACACACTTAAGACTAGTTCTTTTAATAGGCAACCAATGGCTCAGGTGAACTTTGGGAAACAGTTTGGAGGACAGTGAGGATGCTGGGGCAGGAGGGTCCTCTTGGCAAAGCTTAGTGCTGAATGGTGATGTGAGAGCTCCTTTGAAATCCTAACAGCAGCAGCATCAAAACTATTACTGGCTGAGGTAAGGGGCTGCTTGAGATCTTGCTGTGCTGAATACTTGGCAAGGGGTTAGAAACTTGCAAACCAAGTGTTAATATGCTCTGCTCCTGGCTCACAGTTTTTCTGGATAATGTATTTTACCTCTGATTTTCCCTTTGGAAATAACTTTTTTCCTTGTAAAACTCTTTGGGATGCTGATAAGTTTGACTTTTCTCTATGTGGTGCCTAGACAGCACTGGATAAAACCCAAAAGTAGGGAGCAGGGATGTCAGAGGAACCTGGCTGTTTCAGAGTGCCTCAGAGAAGGAATTGGATGAACCCAGCTGGAGAGCTGCACACGAATTGAATGAGGTTAGATATGCCAAGGGATGTTGATGTGAGTGAACTCAGGAGCAACACATAAAACATGAGTTTGTGCACAGCATGGGATGGAGTGGGTGTAGCAGTTCTCATACTGCTGCCTGGCAGAGCTGCTGCTGCCTGCTCTCTCCTCTCACTCACCTCTCCTCTGCCTCCACTCTTTCCCTCTTTTTCTACAGCAGTTTTCTTCTTCATGTCTTTGACCTTTCTGGTGCATTCCCATGCTTCACTGCCCATGTCCCAAGTACCATGGTGCCCTGCACCCTGAGGCGAGGCAAGGGTACTGCTGAGGCCACTCACATTGTTCACACACCAACAAGGTGCTCAGCTGCTACAGGCCATTCAGGAACTCAAGCCTCATTTTCAGAAATGAGACTCAGTTTTGCTGGGGGGTTGAGGGTTCCTATAGAAGATAGAATTGAAGTTTCTAAATCTGTCTTCTCACAAGCATAACTGGCACCTTGCTGCCAGTACCTGCAACTCAGTGGCCACCTACCACCTTGATGCACCCCCCAGGCCAGGCTCTGCTGGCAAAGGACCCCTCTGATTCTGCTCACACCTTGCTCAGTTTTGCTGAGCTCTCTCTTGGGCCTCATGTGACCCAGAGCATGGAGGACGGAAAATATTAAACTGCTGGAAAAAAGCCACAGAAGTTAGGAGTGAACCTTAACTTACTCCATTACCACCAGATTTCAGAACTACTAAGACACAAAGTGACACAGGATTTCAACGGGTGAAGAGAAAAGCATTTGGGCATGTGGCAGGGTAGTATGCTGCTCACTGGGTATGTTACCTACAGCTGTGTAACCACTGGAGGAAGCAAACCATAAGGAATTGCGAGACTTGCTGGGATAATCTGGATGCGGCTGAGGGATGACCCAGTGTTTCACTTGTGGAAGGGAAGGGTGAGGGTCTCCAGAAGGCGGGGGTAGCAGGGTGGTGCCGGGAAGCCTACACACCGGCCGGGACACGCAGCGGGCTAGTGTCGCTTCTGCGGATGGTGCTCCCGAGCTGGGACAGGGAGGCGTGCGGGGAGGGGAGATGGAGTGCGGACTTCCCGGCCGCTGCCCGCTGCGGGACCGGCAGCTCCATCCCCAGCTCGCCCGAGGCAGGGCAGGACGCGCCGCGGGTGTGCCGGGGGCGGAGCGGGCCGGGCCGGGCTCGACGGGGGCGGAGCGGCGCGGAGCGCGGACAGCCGGCCGCGGGAGGCGGCATGGCCATGGCTGTGTCAGTGTCCGTGCCCGTGCCCGTGCCCGTGCCCGTGCCCGTGCCCGGCGGCGGACGGTGAGCGGCCATGCCGCGCAGGGCAGAGCGGTGCCTGCAGATCGCCCCGCACTCCCTGGCCATCGTGCTGGACGCCGCGGCCGGGGGGCGGCCAGGGGGCGGTGGCGCCGCCGGGGCAGGTGCGGGGCCGGCGGCGGAGCTGGGCCGCCACCGCATCGGCTACGAGATCTTCGCGGACTTCAAGCGGGAGAACATGCAGCACTTCTGGGACCGGCGGGCCACGGCGGCGGTGGCCGAGACCTTCTTCCTGGGCTGGATCGACGAGCAGGTGCTGCTGGTGCAGGGCAAGGAGGAGCACCTGGAGGTGCTGCGGCAGGGCTGGGCACGCCGCTCCCTCAAGCCCCCCAGCGGCTTCCACATCAAGTGCCTGGGTAGGTGCCACCGGGCCGGGGCGCTGCCCCCGAGCGCCCGCCGCGGGTGCCCGGCCGAGTCGGGGCGTGGAGGGATCGTCCCTTCCCGCCGCGAGGGCTTAGCCCCCAAACGGGGTGTGCGCCGGAGGGGGAGCCGGGACGGGAGCGGTGGCATCACAGGGATGCGCTGCCGGTAAGCGGGAGTCTCCGGAGGAGCCGCGGCTGTAGGGTCGGTCGGAGAGGCGCGTCCCCTCGTTTCCTTCAGCGACAGAGGTTTAAAACACAAACTGGAAGTGCTGGAATATACCCCCCGCAGGGTGAAATGCCCGCTGGGCTCCTGCGGTCCGGCCTCCGCCCGCGGCGCCCTCCCCGGGCTGCTTGGCTCAGGAGTTAGAAGCCCGTTTTAGTTCTAGGTTTGCTAAAACAGTGTTTCACTTTATGTTCGGATCTACTTGCTAGATCAAACCTGAGTCACAGTGTTGCTGTGAAGATGTCACATAGTAAGAAGTAGTAGTAGTAGGATGTGAGTAAGGTTTTCTTGAGGTGCAAGGCAGGTGGCTTTTGGAGCTACTGTAAATGGCCAGTCTGTTATGCCGTGGTGGGGTGAAAGGTTCAAGTTACATGTGATTCCCCACGGGAATCCCACCAGTGTGCAGTGTGGCCTAGGACAAAGCACACCTCATCCTGAATTTTCTTCAGGAAACAAAATCCTGCTAGCATAGAGAGCAGAATGGTTTGCAGCACTTATTTTGACACAAAAAAACCAAAACAACCCTGAACAAATGCCCCCGGAAAAGAGCTGTGACTGTTTGCTGTATATATCTGGGAGTTGTGTAGAACAACAGAGCTGAAGCTTTCCTGAGGAGTTAAGGTAAGTTGCAACCTTCACAGCTTGAAACCAGGTTCTCTTATGGAGAGAAGGCAAATTGTGAGTGTTTGTTGTATTGTTGTAAAGAACTTTTTGTTCCCCAGGGCTGCTGCAGTGGGGACAATGAGACAAACTGTCTTTTCCTCATGTACAATTTATGTCACCTGTGTCCTATGCAGCAGGCACTGGGAACAGGTCATAGAGCTAAAGATGCTTTCTCTGCATCAAGAGTTTCAGACCCTAAAAATAGGATATTTTCATGCATTTCTTTAAAAAAAAATAGCTGAGTAAGGTTCCTGCAAAGAATGGAACACGAATATTCAGGGTTTCCCAGTTTCCAGATTTTAATCTCAGTTTTGAATATTTTTAGCTGTCTTTGTCCTTCTGGGACAAGCAATGCAGGCTCTTATCACTTCTGTTTACTGGCAATCTTGTTTCTTGCAGAGTAGCCATTCGCTGTTTGTCACTCACTGTTTCCCCATCAGACTTATTTGAATATTACAAATTTTTCTGTGCTGAGGGACATTTTTTTCCTCATTATAGCAAAATTTCTTCTGAACCTCAAATGACAAAACAGTGTTGGAGAACAGGTTCTGGTGATAGAAAAGTTTTGTGTACTCCACCAATATTTAGAGTAGGGTAAAAAGCTGAGCAGTGGTTAGTGCTTGCTGATCATCCTAGCTCATGTGGGCTTTTTGGCTTCAGTTGCATGGAGAATGAAGAGCTTTTGAATTGGCCCCATCATTTGACAGAGTGTAAGGATCAGTGTTTGATTTTTGGGGTGTTCCTGGACCTTGCCCACTGGGTGACATTCCTCAGCTTGCTGCCCAGGAGAGCTGTGGAAGGGTGTGCTCTGACCTTGACATTACTAAAGCCACATAAGGAATGTGGACAGGTCTTTTTGGCCCATTTTAAAATACGGAAACAAACCTTTTGCTAGAAGTTCATGTTAATAAGTAAGCTCACTGGTGTGTAAATAATATGCATTCCTTGGGGGGGTTATCTTTGCTGTGAATTTACAAAAGAGTGGAGCCAAAAGTTTTCATTTGACTTTAAGAATAGTGAGTGACTCTGAGTATTTGATTACAGGCTATGAAAGAAGAGTAGGGACCTACTGGAGTCTTGCCTGTTGTGTAGTGCCCTTAGCTGCACTAAATGTGATGGGAGGAACTGATTTCTGCCCCTCCCCAGACTGATAATTCAGGTCTTTTATCTAACTAGATTCAGCTCAAACTTGCTGTAAAGTTAGGTAGTTAAAGAATTGTCAAAGTAATGGCCTTGGCCTGTGGGCATGAGCATCTGCTTACATGCGTGTAATTGTATTTTCAACATAATTAGGTGCCTAATGTGTAAATGGCTGTGACTTATTTGGGAGCTTTCTCACACTTTATTATCTACTTAGTTGCATTAAGGCAGCGAACAACATATTTCAAGACAAAAAGCAAAAGTCCCCATGCTTTTCAGCTTTGAAAACAAAGCGGTCGGTATCTTAGGCAGAGAGGAAAACCTCTCTGTTGGGAGGTGCAGAATAGTAATATTTTACTCCTGTTAATAAATAACTGATGGAGTGAAGGGGGAAAAGTGGCACAGTACTTTTGATGAAGGTGAACCTGCTGTTTTCTGTTGCTCTGGTCCAGTCCATAGTCCCTGTGCATTGCAGAGGAGGGGTGCATGAGAGGCTTACCCAGGAGGTCTTTCTCTGCACCTCAGGACCATTGGGATACCCGGACAATGCTGAGTTAGGCCATGAATTGGTTCTTGCCTTATCTCTTGGATGGCTGGCTGCATGCAGAAAGGTGAGGGTGCCTTTCTGCCTCACCTGCCCCTGGAGCGTAGCTGGGATGGGGTAGCTGGAAGCCCAGCTGCTTGCCCCAAAAGAGGTGGGGGGGCGGGGGGGACTGTCCCAACCTTCTTCTGCTGCCTGGCACAGGGAAAGGGACAAAAAGGCCTCCTCTTCTTGGCTGCATGACCTCCTTCCCTTCACCTGTAATGTTAAGTGCTAACATGGCCCAGAAATTGTGACTGCCACCTGACTTTCAAACCTGTGCTGCTGTTGCTGAAGTTTCTTGTTCATTGTGGTCCAGAGGCTTGGCTGGTCTAATGAGTAATGACTTGTGATGGCTGTAGAGATAGTAACTGGAGGGAAACGTAGCTGGTGAGGAGGAGGGAATACTAAGCATCTAGTAGGAATAGCATGTTTTCTGCTGCTGGGATTGTAAAATGTAAACCAGAAGACTCATTGCAGAATAGTCTTTCCACATTTAAGTCACCCTGACTCGATCATGGAAAGCTCATGAAAGTGTAATCTGTACTTAACTGGCACTGGGCAGTCCTAGTATGCTCAATGCAGAGCTACCTGAGCCACAAAGTAAATGGATTAAAATCCACATGAGATTCTAGTGTCCAAAGATTTGACTTTTGAATTATAAAATTAGACCTCACAGTGAAATACAGCAGGAATATGAAGCACATGAGAAACTTGCTTATAGTACTGACATCTTGGGGCTGGAGGACACAGAGGATGAAGTGTTTCATGTTTGACTTTCAAACTTACTCCTCAGGCAATTTTCTTAAACTAAATGGTTAGGCCATAAAAGCTTGCTCAGCTTCCAGTTTCACAGTGATCAGAGCTATTTGAATATTAGGAAATTGGTGAGTGTATCTAGGTTTTTAAGTTGGCTGAAGGGAAGCTTTGGGAAACATAAGCAGTCCTTGAAAAAACAAAATCCCCAAACCAGCACTTGGTTAATATGCTGATTAAGGGGGTCATGGAAACCTTATGCAAACCTATAGGTCCCGTGATGAAAGTCATTGTCTTTGCAAGCTTTCTTGTAACTTTGCAAGGCTTTTGCAACTTAAGTCTTTAATGAGCGTTAGTATTTTAATAAGATTTCTTTCTTTGACACACCTTCCATTTGCACTCACTAATATTTGTCATCCCGGAAGCTGATTTTTTCTTCCCCTTTCAGCTCTTCTGTGCAAGGTGCTGTTGGTACAGCAGGGTGTTCCACCTCGTTTTCATGTCTTCATTGCTTTTTGTGTTCCCAGTTGAGACTTCCTTCTGCATCTCTTGCACTTGGTTCCTGTGTCACGGACAATGGGCATCTTTGAGAGGTTTTCATACGCTTTGCAGAAAGGCCATGGCCTTTTGTAAAGATTGCTTGAAAAGAAATGACCAAGCTTTATAATAACCCTTCGGTCATGTTCAGACCAATTTCTCCAATTAGTAGCTGATGTTCAAATGAAGTTTTCAAGAAATGTATGTGCAATAATTAAACTAACTAGCACGAGTTATCATTCAATGAAGTCGGCAGGGCTGGGCTGTTGTGCATTGTTCCTGCTTGGCCAGGCATAGGAGGGAAAACTTTTTTTGCCACGCTGGGAGCTGGAGCTAAGTGTTCCCTTTCTTTTCTTTCCCTGGCACATTCTCTCTTGCCACCAAAAAAATTAAATTAACACCCCACCAGTTGAGGTTTGGAAATTTTCACAATAGGTTTTTCAGTTGTTAGTGGATGATTATGGTGAAGTGTAGAGTGTTGGACATGAAACATTATTCATTTATAGCCAGTCATAAAACATGAATTGTCTTTTTTTCCTCCCAATTATCTCCTTTATATAATGAAAATTTCTTTTCAGTAGGGGAGCATTAGGTTTCATAGTAATAAAACACCCAATGACTTTACCACACACTCAGGTACACCTTTGGTATGCCTTGTGGTATTACCATGGAAACTTCAGTGGATTTAAACTACATTTTTTTTCTCTTTCTTTTCCACTCCAACTTAGAGCCAGTTAAAGATTGGCTAAGCACTTTCTATATCTGTGAGGTGGTTATTGCAGCCTGGAAAGAAAAAAGAAAAAAAGTAAACTTAAACTTATGGCCGGGCTGAGGTTCTTATGAATTTACTTCCAAATTTGCATAAAGAACTTTGCTGCCCACAAGTGTTGGGTTGGGTCTTTAATGTATTTTGGGGACTGGGGAGACAGACATAAGAGCTAAATGAGTATGGGCTGTATATAAAGTGCCTTATTTCTCAATATGTGGTTTGTGCTTTTGTTGTGAGAGTTAAGTCTTGAAGTCAGAATTGCTTTCATACAGTTCTCTAAAGAAAACTGTGGATGGCCTGTAAGACTAGTGCTGGTTGTCTAAAATGTATTGTGAAAATAAAAAGAAAACACAAAGGAAGAAAAGATACGGCTTATTAAATTTCATTTTTTCCCTCAAAGCAACTTTTCTTCAACAAGCAAAGTCAAATACACAGATCAATGGCATTCATTGTGCAGCTCAAGGGCAGGATTTATGAGATTAATGGCCAGCTAGTAGTATCTTCCCACCTCCTTCCTCCCCAGAAACAGAACCATTGTATAGGAAAGTGTCTTTTCCGGTGGCAAATAAGTCATACAGCCTTGCAAGTGTATGCTCTGTATAAAATGCAGTGCTGCAAAGGAACTGTGGTGGCTGAGAGCTGCCCTCGGCCATGGGGCTTTGACAAAGCAAAAGGTCTCTCACTCTCTCCATCTATTTGTTTGTGTGTGTCTGGTGTTTAATTAAATGTTCCTTGTTGCCCTCCTCAAAGGGCCCTTGTCTTTTCCAGGGAGCAGTGCAGTGAGTATGCATGCACTGAATGAAGGCCTTCTCAGGTGTTACTCCCAGGGCTTAAATGGGTTCCTGGGCTGCCAGCATCATGTGCCACCAGACCACTCACTACATCACCTTTCCATCTGTCCTGCTCTTTGTTTTTACAAAATCGTTTTCGATTTAAAAAAAACTGAGGTTGATGAGGTGTCCAGGGAACATCCTGCCTGCTCCTCTTTGTTTAGTGGCATGAAAACTCAGTCATGTTTCTTCCTTTGTCCCGTCTTTGTAATTTGCTAGTGAGAGGCAAGTTGCTTGATATTTTACTAATCCAACTGTAATGATTTTTGTTGGCTAAGTTTAGACCTTCTGTGTGTGTTGCCACAGTTTAAAATTTTTCTTGAAATGGGTTTTGATTCATAGAATGGCTTGGGTTGGAAGCCATATGGAAACATAATCTCATCCCTACCTATGGCATGGGGTTTGGAAACCTTCCACTAGACCAGATTGCTCAGAGCTCCATCAAACCTGGTCTTAAACACTTCCAGGGATGAGACATGCACAGCTTCTATTGGTAACTTGTTCCAGTGCCTCAGCAATCTCACAGTAAAGAATTCTGTACTAATACCTATTCTAAACCTACTTTCTTTCAGTTTAAGGCAATTTCCCCCTGTCTTTTTGCTATGTGCCCTCTTGAAAAGTGTTTTTCCAGCTCTTTTGTAGGCCTCCTTTAGCTACTGAAAGGGGCTAAAAGGTCTCCCCTTAATCTTCTCAGCCAGTCTTCATGGGAGAGGTGCCCCAGCCCCCTGATTCTGGAGAATCATAGAATATTCTGATTTCTAAGGGGCCCAGAAGGGATCATCGAGCCCAGCTCAACCCTGCACAGGACCATCCCCAAGAGTCACACCATGTGCCCTAGAGTATTGTCCAAATGCTTCTTGAACTTTGGCAGGCTTCATGCTGTGACCACTTCCCTGGGGAGCCTGTTCTAGTGCTCAACCACCCTCTGGATGAAGAACCTCTTTCTAATATCCAGCCTAAACTTCCCCTGACACAACTGCAGGCCATTTCCTTGGGTCTTGTCACTGGTCACCACAAAGAAGAGATCAGTGCCTGCCCCTCCTTTTCCCCTCACAAGGAAGTTGTAACTGCAATGATGTCTCCCCTCAGTCTCCTCTTCTCCAGGCTGAACAGACCAAGTGACCTCAGCTGCTCCTCATACAGCTTCCCCTCAAGGCCCTTCACCATCTTGTTTGCCCTCCTTTGGACTTTCTCTAATAGCTTAATATCTTTCTTATATTGTAGTGCCCAAAACTGCACACAATATTCAAGGTGAGGCTGCCCCAGGGCAGAGCAGAGAAGGACAATCCCTTCCCTTGACTGGCTGGTGATGCTGTGCCTGATGCCCCCAGGACACGGTTGGCCCTCCTGGCTGCCAGGGCTCTGCTGACTCAGATTCAACTCGCCGTCAACCAGTATCCCTCAGGTCCCTTTCCCTTTTCAACATCTCATTCCCCAGTCTGTATGAACAATTGGGGTTGCCCCATCCTGGTGCAGAATCCTCCAGCACTTTCCCTTGTTAAACTTCATATGGTTGGTGATTGCCCAGCCCTCTAATTTGTCGAGGTCTCTCTGCAGGGTCTCCCCACTTTGAGGGAGTCAATCGCTCCTTCCAATTTTATGTCATCTGCCAACTTGCTTACTGTTCCTTCCAGTCCTGTGTCCAAGTCATTTATGAAGACATTGAAGGGCACAGGACCTAAGATGGAGCTCTTCAGAGCCCCACTAGTGACAGGTCACCAGTCTGATGTCACCCCATTCACTGTCACCCTCTGTGCTCGCCCCGTGAGCCAATTGCTTACCCACCACATGATGTTTATCCAGCTGTGCTGGACATTTTGTCCGGAGGGATCCTATGAGAGACAGTATCAAATGCCTTAATGCAATCCAAAAAGATTAAAATCAACTGGTTTCCTTTGATCAACTTGATGGGTTACGTTGTCATAGATGGAACTCAGGTTTGACAAGTGGGACTTTCTTCTCAGGAAGCTGTTCTGGCTGTGACCAATGACTGTGTTGTCTTTCAGGTGTTTTTCAATACTTTCCAAAATAATCTTCTTTATAACTCTACCAGACACTGAAGTGAGACTGACAGGCCTGTAGTTTCCAGCGTCTACCTTCTTGCCCTTCTAGAAAATCTGGACAAATGTTCACCAGCTTCCAGTCAGCTGGGACCTCTCCGGCTTGTCAAGACCACTCAGAAATCATCAAGAGAGGTTTTGCAATGCACGTTTAGTTCAGAGAGGTTCTCAGAAAGGTCAGCTGTGTATGAAAGCACTGCTGTCCCTGAGCTTGGGTGGCAGGTTGTTGTTTCAGCTCCTTTGTAAAGGGGATGATAGCAAAGTTGGTGCTCTCTCCCAGCTCTTTTAGTGCTGTTTCCTCAGGCCATTATTTTGGATGGTAACCCTGTCTTCCTTTCTGTAGGCCAGGAGAATCACAGGTTGTCCCCTGGCAGGGCATGCCAAAGCATTACCACATTTTTCTCTGCTTTTGAGACATCCTTTTAGAGAGAGTGGCAGAAAAAGGTGCAGCCCAGACAGATTGTGTGTCCTCTAAAACTCTTGGCATCCAAAGCTGCCTCCTGAGCAATGTCACTCCTTTCCTTGGCTTCAGCAAACACGTGGTATTTAAATTTCTTTTTTCTTAGTAGTCAAGGAAAGGCTGAAGTGTTTGGAGGAAACAAAAACTGCACCCAGGTGGTGGTTTCCCCTGAAGAAACTGTATCTGTGAAAGGTGAGGATGAAAGGAACTTAACAGTTTTCTGCAGTACCAGAAATTTAACAGGGTTCTGAAAATTCAAGCTGTCTTCAAACTTTGCTTCTTGGTTTTAAATACAAAAGCATAAATGTTTTGATTATTTTCTAATTATGTTGACTGCTGGGAATGTTATTGCAGCCTCCAGTTTCCATTACTGAAACTGCTCCCTGGGTGGGCCAAATCTGGAAAGGTTTTTAAGGGTATTACATTCTTGGCATGAAATGCCTTCACCTAATATGTAAACATGCTTTCTTCTGAGATCTTCAGAGATCACTGTACTTGATCCCTCCCTTTCTGACCTGGGATTTTACCTGAGAAATATCTGAATGTAAAGAATGTATGAATACATATATTTTAATGAAACAAAGTACTTTCCTGTTGACATTTGAGCAGGACTTCATGGCTCCTTTTTCAGTCAGGCTCCTGTTCTGAGCCACAATAACAATTGAACACACATTGAAAGGGAATCTGAACAGTGGTCCTAGTTGCTTTTTGTTTTTTCTCCATAACAGAAAGACAATGGTGTAATATTGCCATCAGCACTTATAAAGCCTATTTTTGCTTTTCTTGTGAAAGAAAGTTACTATACTGTGCACTAAACTAATGCACAGGGTAATGAGTTCTGTAGTGTGTTTTCTGGAGCTGGATATGCTTCTAATCCATGTTACAAGACTTTGATGTTGTTCTTCCATGGAGGAACAGGATGGGGTACCAAACAGCAGAAGCTGGAGTAAAATACAGCAGCCTTTTAGCTTAACCTTGAATTCCATTATCAGATAATTAATGAAGGGATATGCAGATGTATCAAACATTATTCTTTTAGAAATACAAACCAATTCACTTAAACTCTAGGCAACAACTCCAAACTTGGTTCTTTGCAAAATCTGTAACTGTGACTGAGGAAAATGTTTCTATCTGAAGACTGTGGTTTGGGTACCTTCCAGCATCTTTAGTTTTAAAGCAGTTTTTGCTAACAGGTAGTGCTTCAGAGGGTACTTCTGCTAGCTCATGCATGCTTTTGGAGGAGATCAAGAATGCTGAAGGACCCATTGCTGGCCTCAGTATGGGGAATCTCACTGAAAGAGCAGAATGGGCCTCCTGGGCAGTGACCTAGCGGCTTTCACAATAACATAGCCTAAATTGCAGTGGATAGCAGGACTGGGCTGACTATGAGGCAGGCTGATTCCTCCTGGTGCCAGGAGAAGGGGAATAAAGGTGTGTTTTAGGAGGGGAAGACCTAGCGCTGGACTGTGGCTGAGCAAGTGTCTCAGTCCCACATTGGCAGCAGGGCAGTTGCATCGCTGTGTCCACCCTCACCTGCAACTGCAGCTCCAGCAGCTCCTGCTTATCTGCTGCCTTGAAGCTGCACCTGCCATAACATCTGCTCTCTCTGGGTGTTCAGAGGCTCTCAGGACAGAGTGAAACTGCAAGGACCATATTTTCACTGGAGCTGTAAAACTTGCAATGTATTATTAACATTAGAAAAAGCTGGGAGCTACCAGTGTGTCTGAGATTTGGCAGCAGAGTTGTAGGTATTATTGAGGTCTTATAAAACAAGTATTTATTTTTTTAAACTGTGAACCCTTTTCATCTTTTACAAAAGGCCTATTGCAAATCTAGCAAAACTTTTAGACAAAGAAGAAAGAGAAATTAATATTCTCTCTTTCAGACTATAGTTGTATTTTTCACTTTGGTCATAATATCCATGGATATATTTATATATGCAAAGAATATGGAAGAAATAGATAGGTTTCTGGATGCAACAATCTTTCTCCGGGTCATTGGGAGGAAGTCTTGATAACCTAATATCTACTTACCTTGCCGTAATAGCATCCTTGGATTCATGAGGTTACAGAATCCTGCTACTGTGCCAATAACAATGCATGCAGTTCGTTATTTATGTCCCTTCACAAAGAGATCAAATTGGCATAAATAGGATTTACTATTGCCTGTTAATTTATTTTGTTTGAATTCTAGAGAGGTAACTGAAGTCCTGTGAGCTCCATGTGATGCTAGAGTGCATTTCTATATGTTTTGTGGTGGTTTTTTTTGGTTTTGGGAATGGGGTTAGTTTTTTGGGGGGTTGTTGGTTTTTATAAAATGCTTTTTATTTTTTAGAGGGGTTGTTTTAATCAAAGAATTTATGGTGTGCTTTTTTGGATGCCAGTAGTCCTCAGCCTGCCCTTGCGCCTTCCAGACACTCTTCAGCCTATGTGGAAGTGGACTGTTACCTTGACTCCCATTCCAGCAGACTGGCTTTAAATGTTTGCTCTCCTGCTTGTGTTCTTTACAGGATTAGTGCCCAAACAAGTTCCCTTTTCATTGACAGATGAAATAACAATAGCTGGCATTGAGAGAAAGCCAAGTATTTTCTCTGGGTTTCCCTGAAGGGCCTCCTTTGTCTTTACTGTCTCTGCTCAGGGAAACTTGTATACCTTCTAACTCTGAGGGTGCTGTTGAGATGCTCTGACTTGTGAAGACAGAAGTAGGTCAGCACCTGTGTGAAGATTTCCATCCACTTCCTGTGCCTGCTAGTGGGAGCCTGCTGGTAAGACTTTGCAAATGGTCCCTGTCAGGTGGGGTGGACCAGACTGATGTGGGCAATCTTGAGAGCCCAAAGAAGAGTGTGAAACATCCACAGCACCAGGAAGGAGAGTAGAGGAAGGAGATCTTGGTGGACTGTCCCATACTCGGTGTTCACGTGCCTGTTGAAGTCAAAGGACAAGCAAGTTGTGGACAGCTGGATGATCCTGAACAGACCTTTACAGGTGCCAGATGAGTGGCCCTGGGCTGGCTGTGGGAAGTCAGCATCTCGCCTGGGCTGTAGGAATGTCCTAATTATTTGCATGTTCACAAGCTGGTTTAAAGAGTTGAAAGACAGGATTTTAAGGTCTATTTTAATGCAGTATCTAACATACTAGACATTATTACAGAAGGGGTTATTAAAATAAATAAAAAGGAGGATTTTCTCCCAAGTTTAATCACAGAAAAGAGAATTTAAAGGGGCACATTCACCCACTGTCTCTGAAGTTGGGAGAGAAAAATCTTTGAGCACTTTACTGCTGTCATTTCTCATTTGTCTAGCTACATGCTATCATCTCCATCTTTCAGCAAACTGGGAGGTTTCTGCCAAGTGGGGATGGAAGAATATAGGGCTTGTGGAGCCGTGAAGCTTTGCAGTGTTTCTTAAAGAAATGTTATGTGCTTAAGTGTTCCATGATAGAAGCTTAGGGCAAATTTCAGTTGAGTTCCTTCATATAGATATGTGTGTGAGGGTGTATATAATATTTTAAGTGCTGTATGAACAGAGATTTTCCATTACTTTGAGTGGTCTTTATTCAACAAGGTGCATATACCCACATGTGCTTTTAGCAAGTTGAGTCTGAGTTTGGTGGGAGGATTCACGTTTTTGAATATAAGCATGTTGTTTGTTCTTGTATTTGCCTGGCTGTTGTTAAGAGATTTGCCAGAGGAATCTCCTCCTGTTTAATTCCAGAGTGGGTCATCTGTGTCTAAGCTGGGAATGCTTTGAGAATTAAGTTTGCAAAATCAGGACTATTATTTTTTGCATTTTTATTTTGATGTGTACAGTACTCTGAGAAATAAACTGCGGAAGAGTTCACCCAGCTTTTGTAAGTGTCTTAAGGAAAAGTACAAAGAGGAAGTCTTAATTAATACTCATTCAATAAAAGTATGAATTGGAAGTCTTAATTAACACTTTGTCAATAGAGATGAAGTCACAAAAAGTAGGCAACTTGACCTACAAGCATTCTGATTTCTTTCCTTGGGCAGGAATTAGTGGCTATCATCTTGTCATTGTTTATTTATGGCAGTAACTTGTAGCCTTTAGTTTATAGATTTCTTATTAATTCAAGGTCTTTGGTTTTGTTTCTAAGGTATTTTTTGATTGTTAGTTTGTCTTTGCTAGAGGTGTACAGCTAGAGCTCCTTGGAGAAGCTGATGCCAAATAGCTGTTGGAAGGTCTGTAGGGACTTGCTTCTTGGCTGCCTTTCAAGTGCTATGTGGCTGTAAAATGTTTTAGTGTCAGAATCACTACATCTATCATTGTTCGGCTTTTCTCTGTCAATAACTAGTCTCATTCAGTGACATTTTTGGTCTTAAAAGGGGAAAGCAGATTTATCTGTGTGCCAGCACATGAGTCTTTTCAATTTTTCTGCTCAGATAATTGTTGGACTTCAGGTTTCAGACTTACATTAATCTCAGTGCTGTCTTTCCAGTCTCCTCAATGTTTGCATACAGAGACAGGCCAGAGTGTATCCTGTTGAGAGCCACTAGATACCAATCTTCTGGTAAGATGTAAGAAAAATGAGCTACAGACTTCAGTGTTGATTTTTGTGATGAGTGACTGGGGTAAAAAGGAAATAATTTTGACAGAACTTTTCCCACTAGTTAGGACAATGTTTAACAACTGGAATGTGCTATTTCAATCTTTTCCTTCTTTTCATGCTGGGAACAATTTTGCTCAGTGGCTTGTGCACCTATTTCCAATTCCTGAGGATTTCCCATTGCTTTGAATCATTTATGCTGCCTCCTGTCCTGGTGAGTTACTGTGATAATCCTCAGCTTTCTTTAGTTTGCAGATTGCTGCATTTACAGTGTAAATACAGCAAATATAAGTGGTGCTTTTCACTTTTATCTTTCTGTATACCATTTGGAAAGGAGTTCACAGGTCAGCTGGGGACTTGCAGACCCCAAGTTGAAAAGCCCTGACCTTGCCAACCCCAGCATTTAAACTTCTGAATGTTCAGGTACATGCACAGCTGAAACTTGTGCTCCCCTATCGGTGTGCTGCAGACTTACCAAACCTTCCCTTCAAATAGTTCAGAGTTTGTCATCTCTGACAGCTACCCTGAACCTCTGCTTGCTGTGCACCTTTTCCCCTTCTCTTTGCGTTAAGGACATGTGTGGTGGTAACTTTTGGAGCAGCAGGGATGGCTGGCACTCTGAGGGCTGGAAAGCTTGCTCCAAACGTTGCTCCTTGTCTTGTGTTTGAGAGCACAAGTCCTTTGGGGCAGAGATCTTGGTGGCTCTGTCACATTGATGTGCTGGACACTGCAGTGTGGAGCCAGGGCTAAAGTCCATAAGTGCTCTCTCAGTGCAAAACCTTAGATAATTATATATGTCTGTGAGGTTACTTGTGAATGAAAGGTAATCTGTAAATAAGCAACCAGGCAAAGAATTCTTGCTCAAAACCTGCCTGGATTTGCTTTACCTGTTTTCTCACCACTTGGGCTGTAGTAATTACTTCTTGTGGCAGTCCTCAGCCTGCTTCATGAATGAGTTGCATGCATAAGTCTTTTGAAAGCTTTAGTAGAGCTATGGTGAGTTTACAATCACAGATACTGAGATAGGTGTTTGGTTTGAATCTGGAGCCATAAACACATAATACTTCATAAATGGCTATCCTTACCCTGTTTGCTCTGCTTGTTAACTGAGAAAATGGGAGCAGGGTCTGTTGGGTCTGTAGGCATGAGAGAAGTCATGTCATACTGTCCCAGGCTGTGGTATTGCACTCTTAGTGTATGCCATGTAAACACTAACTCTGGTTGCACAAAAGGCAACTGGAGCCTGTAATGGTTTATATAGTGTTTCTTTTGTTAAACTTCAAAATAGTGATTCTTGTGTGACATTACCTATAGGTTTTAGTACTGTCTATGACTTTTTGCAGGCTTGTTCTTTCCTAATTATGGTAAGAAAATAAGAAATTTGCACCTCAAGGCAACTCTGCATCTTCTAGTGAAGCATGTTGGTCAGTATAGTCCTTTTCAGGTTTGTCAGTAGGTTCTCTCCTCTTCATGGCAATAACCAGAGATATATCTGGGGAAGTAGGGGTGGAAGCAGAAGTGGTATCTTGTGGGGTATCTTTATTTTCCCTTCCTGAAACCACAGGTTTTAGTGTTTGTGTAAAATGACTAAGGTTTCTGTTAGCGCTCGGCTCCTTGATTTTTCCTGCCTATGTTTCAGCTGAATATAAATGTATTCGAGCTAGTTTTGAGCTAGCCAGCTCAGATGTGGTTTGCATTCTTCAACTCCAGCAATAATTATGCTGTTTGGCAGTGTCTAACTCCCCTTGCCACTCAAAGCAGCCTGTGATGAGCTGCTGCAGTAAGCACTTCAATCCCTGGATTAAAGCTGGCTCAGGCTTACCTAGACTACACTGCAGTGCTGGGATACTGTAACTCTTCTTTACAAACTGAGTTGTTGTAGTGAATTCCTCAGGGCTTTTTGCTTCCAGTCTTTTGAGTTTCTTTTTTCTGTGAACTTAGCATGTGTGGCTTTTTCCTTTATCCATGACTGACCTTTTCTCAATGCTGTGTAAGCTCCTGTCATCTTCTCTACCGGTGGCTTTGTGCCAGGATCATTCCAGCCTTATAGAGTGCCCATACCAGCCTGTCCCTTAGCAGCTTATCCACCCTGCTGCTTGTAGCATCATTGTTCTTGTGTTGACTCTGCTCCAGCTGCTTCTACAGTATCCACCCTCTTCAGAGACATCTTGTCTCTCCTGATGGCTCCAGAAATTTCATTGGCTGCATTTGAAACTAGCTGGAGCTGAGCCTTCAAAATTTGGCTCCTGGAATGGATATGGTGCTATTTTCCTTTGGAGTCAGACCATGTATTTTGTAAAGGACATGTTTTTGATCCTTAGAAACATGAGATGGTTAAGGCAAGGCATGATGCCAAGCAGTGTGGGAAAAATGGGATTGAGAAACCAACCACTGGGACCTAAGATGCTTGAGTCAATCTGTACCAGTGTTGTCCCTAATTTGCCTTTTTCTCTCTCTGTTTCCTCTTTGTTGAGGACAGCACAGGTCCATTTCCAGATATTTACCTGCAGAACTATAGTCCCTCCTTAATCTTAGCAGGAACAAAACTTCTTTCTGTATCTGCACTGCTTGTGTGTGTCAAAACTAAAAAGGTTTCACAGCCTTTGCTGTCCCTTTACCCCAACACAGAAGCCCACAGTGAACCATCTCAGAGGCAAGAACTTAATGTGTAGCAGGGAGAGAGGAAAAGAGAGTTCAAGATAAATTACTGTGGACTTGCCACTTTATCTTCTCTTTGTTATAGTCTGCAAACAAATATGGATGGGATCATAAAATAACTTCTGTGGGAAGGGAATTCCAGAGGTCTCTGGGCTGACCTCCCACTTGCAGCCATGACATCAGGCTAGGTTGTTCCCATCATCTAACCTGTAACTCCCTGTTGAAGACAACAGCAGCTCTGGTGGATCTTGTGGATGGTTTCCATGATTCCCGCATGTTTTGCTGTGGACAGGTCCTTTTGGAACTTCGGCTCCTGCGTAACAGGTTCCCCTGGTGCTCCTGCCTCAAGGTACTCCAGATAGTGGGAGACCTGTGAACAGCCAGCGCTGTCTGGCTGTCTCTTCCACCCACACCGTTTGAACACTGGCTTTTTTGAGGCAAATGAGATACCTTTTTGGAATGCACAGCTATAACAAGATTAGGCAGTTGGTGCCTTTGGTAGCAATGTATTTGCTCTTAAAATAAAAAAGTATAACTGCCCCCCCTCAAAAAAAAAAAGTTTGCCTGTCTCAGATGTATTTCTGTGTTTTGACAGATCCTTAAGGTGATTGACAGAGCCATAGTTGCCAGCAGCTTTTTATAGGAGCTTTTCTTACCACATGGCTAGTCTTGGGAAAGACTTATTTTTCCACCAACCACTTAATCCATGGGTTAAATTTTTTTTTAAAAACCCCACAGCAATAGCTGCTTTAGGTAATCCTGATAGACCTTTTGAAATGGCCAGTTAGCATGCCTTTTCTTTAATTTTAAATGCTGAGAAATTAGTTTTAATGACTTGTTGAATGGAAGTTATGGAAAACAAATGACCAAAATGCTCTTTCTTTCTCCTACAACCTCATTTTCCCACTTCTTTTGTGACTTTTCTGTCTGCGGTTGACCTGCTTCTTGTGCAGCCATAGTCCTTTTACTTAGGTCATTAAGTCATGTTTTTAGTCTGGATTCTCTCAAACTACTCTTAGAGAGCATTTCCTTCTTATCCCTTTCCTTTTGTTCTTACCTCAATACTTTGGCATAATGCACTTACTGGAGGCTACAGGCCTTGAAGTTGGTCTTATAATAGAGGGGAGGAGACATTGATGATTCACACTTTATTTTCACTGTTTCTGCAGTCTGATGGATACTCTCTGGTCTATGAAAACATGTGGTTCATTGGCTTGCAGAAAATTCATCTTCTGAATAGATGATTTAAAAAAATAAGGAAATAAATCTATATTTTTGCATAGTAATGTCAGTAAAAACACAGAAAGCGTACAAAGTCCGTGAGCACTTTGGCCCACCTGCTACAATTTCTAATACAACAGGTCTGTTAATTGCTCCTGATTCAGGATAAGATTGGTTGTGTTCAGTGTGTCTGGTCAGCACATTTGGGCATCCACACCGCAGTGGATCTGGAAAGGGACTCGTCAAAGGAGGAAGGAGAATAGATGGATGGCCCTTGTGCTTTTAGAAGCTGTTACCTAAACCCTGGTGGGTTACTGGAGGAGGCTTGGTAACCACAGAGCTTCCCATCCCATGATTCACAAATGATCCAGCTTTTATTTGCATCAGTGGGAATTTCCCAGTGGCAGTAGGAGTTAGATGGTGTTTCTTGTGAAATGAGAAATAGAGATGCCTCAAGTTAAGAGGAATACAGTAGAAAAAGAATATATGAAACATGGACTTTGTGCTTTATCTTATTGTTTCTTCTAACATGCATTTCCTTGCTTTTTACTCAAGAAGAGATATTTTGCTGTTTAATTATTAACAGATCAGCTTCTGAGGGTCCAACCAGAAAGTACGTTATCAGTCTCCAGGAATGAGAGTGCACTTTCAGAAACAATTTGCAGCTTTCATCATGGTTGTAAAGATAATGTGAATTATGACAGTTTGGTAAAAATAGTGCTGGAGCCAAACTCACCCTGGACTCAGGAAAGAGGGTAGGTCATACTTTTTGCTGTTATTGCAGGATAACTATGAAGGCTGCTGGTAAATTTGAATATTCATGCTATTTAGTTGCTAGAAAAAGTAAATACATTTTTTTCTATTATCTTGTGAACAAACTAGCTTTCTTTGTAGTGTTGTAAGCAGCTGGTTTCAGTGAATTGTAGAAGGTACAGAGGAATAAAATCAAGAAATTCTCTGCTCTTGTGTTCCAGTTATTCTGTTTTACATTTAAATAGTTGAGAAGTTTTTGTGTGTAAGCAAGGTTTGCTGCCAACGGAGCCAGATTATGTACCTTTTCTGATGGTGTAACTCATGCAAGATATGCTGCCCAAAGCATCACTAGAAATACAATATAGTGGCGTTTGCAAGCCCAGGCAAATATATACAAGATTTTCTGCATTTCTAAATGTAGAATCCTGAGCTGCCTGTCTGACTAAGACATTGGTAAGGGCATGCCTGGCTTTATTAGATAGAAGTCCATTCTTTTACTTTATTAGATAGGAGTCTGATATTTGGCTTTATTAGATAGGAATCTATTATTTGGCTTTATTAGATGACTTGTTTGTTTGTTTGTTTGTGACTATCTAGCAGTGTCTGGGCAGGCTATCTCACGCTGTTAGCACAGGGCTCCTTGAAAGCAAAAGTCATCCTGGTTCTTTGAAGGTTTGCAAAATTTGTCACTTTACATCATAAACCAGGAGGGGAAAAATACAGATGTTATGTTGAAAGGAGTATTGTTGGTGTAGCTTGCATTTCCTTCTTTCAGTCCACTTGTCACTCATTGAAACCTCTTCCTTCTCCATTCCATGTTTGTGTTGGGTGTCAAGGTGTCTATTATCGTTTGTGATGTTGGCCTGAGCATCCCACACTCCTGGCACTCCTGACTAGGACTTCATGGTGATGACTGGACAACACTGAGAGTGCAGAAGCACAACAAACACAATTAAAATGTCTTTGTTCCTTTTAAGAACCTGTTTGTTAGGTATATTTAAAAGCAAGGGTGTGAATCACGTTCAGAACTACAGTTTGGTTTATTTGTAGCTTTGAAGGTCACGAGACTTCCGTTGGAACAGTTCTTGTGTATTTATTCTGGCTGACAACTGGACCAAAGGGTTTTCTCAGCCTTCTTTATGCAGCAGCCAAGTACTTGGACATTTTCTGTCTAAAGGATAAAAAAATATTTGAGAATATACTCAAGTTGATAACAGAAAGGTAAATAGAAAAGAAATAAACAGAAACAGAGGCAGGAACTTAAGCTTTCTCTTTGATTTTTTGAAACTTAGTGTTTTGCCAGTTTGGTTTGAACTTAATGTACGTTTCAGTTTTTCCTGTAAACTGATGGGTTAAGAAGTAGAAAATAAAATGGAAGATGGTAGAACACCAGTGTAAAAGAGCCAGAAAACTAGAAAAGATGCAAGGATGTATTCTTGAAATTTGGAGAATTATTTTCACATGTAGCAGCTATATTTTAGAAGCTGATTGAATTGTGAGTCATGGGAGAAAATGAGTAGAGCACGGATTTTTTCTGGCTTTTTTGCTGATATAAGGATTTGAGATGATGAAATTAAAATATTAGGAGGTACATAAGAAAAACTCAAAAGTGTTATATTTTCAGAAAACATAATAAAACAATGAAAAGGTAATGTTTTGGGATTTTTGTATTCTCCATATCATATATGAAATATTTCTCATAAAAACAAAAAAACAACAGAACAGCCTTCCCTCCGAAACCTGAAAGGTTTTCTCTTCAAAAGTAAATAGACACATTCACAGAAGGAAAATGTGGCACATTCAATAACTTATTTATGTGCTGCAAGACCATGCCTGGCTCCCCCTGTGAGAATTCAGAACTACTTTTTGTAGCCACAGGTGGCTCCCAGCAGAGTTCACAGGAGGGATTGTGTGTGGAGATGCTCCCATTTCTGTTCTGTGTAGCGCTGGTGGTCACTGAGTCTGCAGGGCTGCGTGTGCCTGGCCTGCCGTCTCGGAGCCATGAGAGTTTAACTTGGCTGAGAGGTGGGCGGTAGGCACTGGAGACAGGGGCCTCTTTTTGATGAAAACCAAAGCACAGGGTGAAATGAGCAGAAGATCTCAGCCTGGAAATGCTGGTTTGAGTTCCCCATTGTGGGTTGAAGAGGGTCAGTGCACTGGTATGCTGCCTATTATACTGTCTTCCTTCTACAGACGCATCATTTTCTTCATCTGATAATTTGCTTCAAGGACCAGAAAAGCAAGTTTGAGGAATTTGCCCCCATTGTTGAAAGAAAACCTGGGGATGTCCCAGGAGCTTATTAGAGACTTGTAACAACCTACATGAAGCAAGGGATTCTTGCTGTCAAAGGCTTTTATAAAAGGAGATACTTTCTACAGTATTCATATCAAAATGGGCTGTTTTATTTAAAAATGCTGAGGTTGGAACAAAGTGAGTGCAGCGTATTGGTGGGTTTTGGGTCCTGATCTCTGCAAATGCCAGAAGAGGAGATTAAATGTTTCTTCATAGGGGGATTATAATGGCTCTGACATGGTTACTCATGTGCATATTTTCCATAGTGTGACCATGAAGTACAAACATTTGGGATAACATGTAATCTAGGGAGGTGAGGAGAATTAATTTGTCACATCTTTTGAATAGCATGAGCAGAAAAAAGATAACAGTTCATTAATACTGCCAATACAAGAAAAAATCATTTATCTCTACCTGTGTGTCCTAGTTCAGCTGGAGGGACCAGCTAACCCTGTGTGGTGGTGATCAAACCTGTGTATTCCACCCCCTCTATTCATTCCCCAAGGACAATGGGCCATTAGCAGCAGCTGCCCAGGGAGCCATTATCACTTCACACCCAGCCTGAGGGGGGCGGAGCTGCTAATGGGCCATCAACAGCTCAACAACCCCTGGCTCCCAGAGTTAATCACCCATTGTGTGAGTCCCCGCCCAGGGGGAGGGACTGGGTGCTCCCTGAGGGTACATAAGTGGTGGGTAAGAAGACCTCAGGACCTTCTCGTCGGATCCAGAGCAGCAGCAGGACCTCGACAGCAGGAGATCACCGCTCTCGCCCAGACCACAGCCCTCGCCTGCACCAACAGGTTTTTCTTTTCCTTTTGCTCTGGACTTGGGGGAGCCACAGGGGTCTCAGCAGAAGGGCAAACAAACCCCCTTGGGTTTGTGCCCCAGGACACTGGGTTATACTGCTGGGGTATTGTGAGTTGAAAGCAATTTCCCTTGTGTATCAGTGTTGTTATTGTAATATTATTATTAAATTTTAGCTCTGACTTATAATCTCTCTCGTGGTGAGTTCATTTCCCCTGCTGGTTCACCTTCAAACCAGCACATTTTTTGGCGCCCAACGTGGGGCCACGAGAGAGAAGTCAGAATTACAATTTCATTTTGTGTATTTGGATACAGAAACTCCCTGACTACCATGTTGCTTGATGTATTCATGTGGATGGTGTATCTGGGCCTGTTCATATTTCGACACATGGGGAACCATGTGCCTATTTTGATGCTCTCTTTAATACCAGGGAGAAGGATCAAAATTGCTTTATTAATATACTATGTTTATGTTGTCATAACATCAGAAGCAATGAATTTCATTGTGAATGTATATTCAGTCTGGTGTGCCTGTCCTGGATTGGGTTGTTACCTCTGGGGTCTCATTAAAAATAGCACCCAGACTGTGGGGAAAACAGGCGGAGATGGTTACTTCCACCTTTTCACCTCTGCTACAACAATCATTGAAAATATTGAGCTTCCTTTTGATGTTAGGGACAGTATAATCCTACTGTTAGTGCTGTTAGTGTTGCTTTGTCTCCTCTGTACTGTATGCACCATGTTTAGGGTCAGAACTGGGCTCTCTAAGGAGACTTGCTGGAGGCCTGCCCTGGGAGCGGATGATGTTGAGTGGCACGGGAAGTGGGAAGATATGGGCCAGTATTTGGAGACCTTCTCTCCTCAAATGATCTGGAAATTCACCCCAGAACAACTGCAGGACCCTGCCAAAATGCTAAGCTATGTGAAAGGAAGATGCTCTGGTAGTCCCAGAGATGTGCAGCTCACAGCAACCTGCTGGGCCCTGGCCACTGCCTACCGCACACTGCTTGGTGTGGTACAGCATCATCAGGAGGAGGAGAAAAGGAGCAAATCCACAGGCACCATGTCTACCCAAACCACGGCTGAGCCAGAGAGGAAGAGAGATACATCAACCAGCGGCATGTCCACCCAGACCATGACTGAGCCAGAGAGGAAGAGAGGTACATCAACCAGCAGCATGTCCGTCCAGACCATGACTGAGCCAGAGAGAAGAGACACATCAACCAGCACCATGCCCACACAAACCACAGCTGAGCCAGAGAGAAAGGGAAACAAATCAACCAGCACCATGTCCACACAAACCATGGAGGAGCCAGAAGGACAACAGAAACCGATAGCAGTTGCCCCTGTCCAGAAAAGAAAATCAAAGACCAAATCAGTTCGTATAGTGAATGACGAGGAAGAGTCAGGACCTTCATCTCAAGCAGAAGAAATGGAGCCAGAAATAATCACCCGGTCCCTATCCCTGGGAGAGCTGCGTGAGCTCCGGAGAGAGTTCACACGACAGGCAAATGAGTCCATCTTGACCTGGCTACTTCGAATCTGGGATGCTGCAGCCAATGACACAATTCTAGATGGGAGTGAGGCAAGGCAGCTGGGATCCCTGTCTCGAGATGTTGTCATTGATCAGGGCATTGGAAAGAGACAGGAAACTCTCAGCCTCTGGCGGCGACTGTTGTCAAGCGTGAGGGAGAGATATCTTTGTAAGGAGGACCTCCACGTACAGCAAGGACAGTGGAACACGATGGAACAAGGTATCCGGTGCTTAAGGGAATTAGCCGTACTGGAGATAATCTTTTCAGAGGATGAGAGATTCCCTAAAAGTCCAGATGGTGTCCAGTGCACATCCCAGATGTGGTTAAAATTTGCACGACTTGGGCCAGAAATGTATTCTCGCTACCTTGCAACATTGCAGTGGAGAGAGGGAGAAGACAAGGTGGGTGCACTGGTCAGCAAACTCAGGATTTATGAAGACACTGTCACTGCTCCATTACGAGCCCATGTCTCAGCTGTGGAAACAAAACTGGCTGAACTGGAAGAGAAGATTAAGGAAGGACTCTTCCATATCTCTCCAGAACAAACAAGAGTCTCCACCATCAGAAGCAGGCGTCTCCCAGCTAAGGAGAAAGGGTACACTCCACGCGGCAATCTGTGGTTTTACCTCCATGAGCATGGAGAAGATATGAGGAAGTGGGATGGGAAACCCACCTCTTCCTTAGCAGCTCGGGTACGTGAATTGCAAAGAGGCACAACTAACACAGGCAATTCTTCAAGGTTGAAGGCTGCTCCGGTCTCTCGTGGGCAAGGCTCCAGACAGTATAGGAATGATGATGTTATGCCCGATCCTCTTGAAGGAACCTCCCGGTCATATTCACAGGGAGAGCGCAGTGAATACCATGACCAGAACTAGGGGGGCCCTGCCTCTAGCCAGGTAGAGGAGAGGGACAATCGGGTTTATTGGACTGTGTGGATTCGGTGGCCTGGCTCATCAGACCCACAGAAATACAAAGCTTTAGTGGACACTGGCGCACAATGCACGTTGATGCCATCAGGATACGTCGGGGCAGAATCCATCTCTATTTCTGGGGTAACAGGGGGATCCCAACAGCTGACTGTACTGGAAGCTGAAGTCAGCTTGACTGGCAAGGAATGGCATAGACACCCCATTGTGACTGGTCCAGAAGCCCCATGTATCCTTGGCATAGACTACCTAAGGAATGGATATTTCAAAGACCCAAAGGGACTGCGTTGGGCCTTTGGCATAGCTGCTGTGGAGACAGAGGAAATCAGACAGCTGAGCACCTTGCCTGGCCTCTCAGAGGACCCTTCTGCTGTAGGACTGCTGAAAGTTGAAGAACAATTGGTACCGCTGGCCACAGCCACAGTGCACCGTCGGCAATACCGCACTGACCGAGACTCTGTGACCCCCATACACAAGATGATTCGTGAGCTGGAGAGCCAAGGGGTGGTCAGCAAGACTCACTCACCCTTTAATAGCCCCATATGGCCAGTACGAAAGTCCAGTGGAGAGTGGAGGCTGACGGTGGATTACCGTGGTCTCAATGAGGTCACACCCCCCCTGAGTGCCGCTGTGCCGGACATGCTGGAGCTTCAGTATGAGCTGGAGTCCAAGGCAGCCAAGTGGTATGCCACCATCGACATTGCCAATGCCTTTTTCTCCATTCCGTTGGCAGCAGAGTGCAGGCCGCAGTTTGCTTTCACCTGGAAGGGGGTGCAGTACACCTGGAATCGACTGCCCCAGGGGTGGAAACACAGTCCCACCATTTGCCATGGACTGATCCAGACTGCATTGGAAAAGGGTGAGGCTCCAGAACATCTACAGTACATCGATGACATCATTGTATGGGGGAACACAGCAGGGGAGGTTTTTGAGAAAGGAAAGAAGATAATCCAGATTCTCCTAAGAGCTGGTTTTGCCATTAAACGAAGTAAGGTCAAGGGACCTGCTCAGGAAATTCAGTTCCTAGGAGTGAAGTGGCAAGACGGGCGTCGTCAGATTCCAACAGAGGTGATCAACAAAATAGCAGCTATGTCCCCACCGACCAGCAAGAAGGAAACTCAGGCTTTCCTAGGCGCCGTGGGCTTTTGGAGGATGCATATCCCTGAGTACAGTCAGATTGTAAGCCCTCTCTACCTTGTGACACGGAAGAAAAATGATTTCCAGTGGGGCCCTGAACAACAACAAGCCTTTGAGCAGATTAAACAGGAGATTACCCACGCAGTAGCCCTTGGGCCAGTCAGGACAGGACAGGATGTGAAGAATGTGCTCTACACTGCAGCCGGGGAGAATGGCCCATCCTGGAGCCTCTGGCAGAAAGTACCTGGGGAGACTCGAGGACGACCGCTGGGATTCTGGAGCCGGGGATACAAAGGATCTGAGGCCAGCTACACCCCAACTGAGAAAGAGATCCTGGCAGCGTATGAAGGAGTTCGAGCTGCCTCAGAAGTGATTGGCACTGAGGCACAGCTCATCCTGGCACCCCGACTACCAGTGTTGGGCTGGATGTTCAAAGGAAAAGCTCCTTCTACCCATCACGCCACTGATGCCACATGGAGTAAGTGGATCGCTCTGATCACACAGCGAACCCGGATAGGGAATCCTAATCGCCCTGGGATTTTGGAAATCATCACCAACTGGCCGGAAGGTGAGAGTTTCGGATTGTCCTCTGAAGAAGAAGAGGAGCAGGTGACACGAGCTGAGGAGGCCCCACCATATAACCAGCTACCAGAAGAGGAGAAGCGATATGCTCTCTTCACAGATGGCTCCTGCCGCATTGTAGGGACAAGCCGGAAATGGAAAGCAGCTGTATGGAGTCCTACACGTCGAGTTGCAGAAGCGACTGAAGGACAAGGTGGATCGAGTCAGGTCGCAGAGCTGAAAGCTGTTCAGCTGGCTTTGGATATTGCCGAACGAGAGAAGTGGCCAAGACTCTACCTTTACACTGACTCGTGGATGGTGGCCAATGCTCTGTGGGGATGGCTGGAGCGCTGGAGAAAGGCCGGCTGGCAGCGCAAAGGGAAACCCATCTGGGCGGCTGAGATGTGGCAGGACATCGCTGCCCGGGTAGAGAAGCTGAGTGTGAAGGTCCGTCACGTAGATGCTCATGTACCCAAGAGCCGGGCTAATGAGGAGCATCGTAACAACGAGCAGGTGGATCGAGCTGCCAAGATTGAAGTCTCTCAGGTGGATCTGGATTGGCAGCATAAAGGTGAATTGTTTCTAGCCCGATGGGCCCATGATGCTTCTGGTCATCAAGGCAGAGATGCAACATACAGATGGGCTCGTGACCGAGGGGTGGATCTAACCATGGACAGTGTCTCACAGGTTATCCATGACTGTGACACATGTGCTGCCATCAAGCAGGCCAAGCGGGTGAAGCCTCTATGGTATGGTGGACGGTGGTCGAAATACAGGTATGGGGAAGCCTGGCAAGTTGACTACATCACACTTCCCCAAACACGCCAAGGCAAGCGCTACGTGCTGACCATGGTAGAGGCAACCACTGGATGGCTAGAGACATACCCCGTATCTCACGCCACTGCCCGGAATACCATCCTGGGCCTTGAGAAACAAGTCCTGTGGAGACACGGCACCCCAGAGAGAATAGAGTCTGACAACGGCACCCACTTCAAGAACAGCCTCATAGACACCTGGGCCAGAGAGCACGGCATTGAGTGGGTGTATCATATCCCCTACCATGCTCCAGCTGCCGGGAAAGTTGAGCGATGTAATGGACTGCTGAAAACAACCTTGAAGGCGTTGGGTGGGGGAACTTTCAAACACTGGGAGCTGCATTTGGCAAAGGCCACCTGGTTGGTCAACACCCGGGGCTCCATCAATCGAGCTGGCCCTGCCCAATCAGAACTCTTGAATACTGTAGATGGAGATAAAGTCCCTGTGGTCCATATGAGAGGTATGTTAGGAAAGACTGTTTGGGTGAGTCCCACCTCAAACAAAGGCAAACCCATCCGAGGGATTGTCTTTGCTCAAGGACCTGGTTGCACTTGGTGGGTAATGCAAAAAGATGGAGAAACACGTTGTGTACCACAAGGGGACCTAATTTTGAGCGAGAAGAGTTTGTAATGTTTCATTGTATACATGTGTATATATATGTATAGGTAAAAAGGGGGTTAATTTGGGAATGACTAGATGGAGTGGAATAAGGGGTGGATAATGTCCTAGTTCAGCTGGAGGGACCAGCTAACCCTGTGTGGTGGTGATCAAACCTGTGTATTCCACCCCCTCTATTCATTCCCCAAGGACAATGGGCCATTAGCAGCAGCTGCCCAGGGAGCCATTATCACTTCACACCCAGCCTGAGGGGGGCGGAGCTGCTAATGGGCCATCAACAGCTCAACAACCCCTGGCTCCCAGAGTTAATCACCCATTGTGTGAGTCCCCGCCCAGGGGGAGGGACTGGGTGCTCCCTGAGGGTACATAAGTGGTGGGTAAGAAGACCTCAGGACCTTCTCGTCGGATCCAGAGCAGCAGCAGGACCTCGACAGCAGGAGATCACCGCTCTCGCCCAGACCACAGCCCTCGCCTGCACCAACAGGTTTTTCTTTTCCTTTTGCTCTGGACTTGGGGGAGCCACAGGGGTCTCAGCAGAAGGGCAAACAAACCCCCTTGGGTTTGTGCCCCAGGACACTGGGTTATACTGCTGGGGTATTGTGAGTTGAAAGCAATTTCCCTTGTGTATCAGTGTTGTTATTGTAATATTATTATTAAATTTTAGCTCTGACTTATAATCTCTCTCGTGGTGAGTTCATTTCCCCTGCTGGTTCACCTTCAAACCAGCACACTGTGTGATGTAAAACTATTTGACAATTAAAAATATATTTGCTGAACTTTGATGGAACAGAGGGTCTCACACAGGGTGTCATTTAGGATTTCTGCTCCTTTCTGGTTTTTACTTAGGATCTTTTGTTGTTTGTTTTTCCTGCTGGAATAATTCAGCATGGCAAATAACATAGCATGAAGCAGTCATAATGGTCTTTTTTTTCTCTTGGTATAATTTCTTAAGGTTGGGTCTGCCAATAAGAATGACTTCCCAATTTTGGCTTGTTGTATAGGTCTATATGCAACAGGTAGGAGGAAGGACAGCAGTAGCTGGGCCCTCTATAAGTAATGTAGTCCCAAGAACCAAGATGCTAACTTGAGAGAGGCCTTTCTCACACCCTCTCGTGTGGTGGTTTGAGAAACAGTTACTTGACAATCTTTCTCTGCCCAAATCTGCTCACGGGCTGATTTCACAAGATGCAGTGAGCTGAAGGAAGAGCCCCTCAGTGTGCTCCTGGGACTTACCTTGTGCTGGCACGAGCTATAATGGGATGTCCCCGAGAACTACTTTGCTTGCCAGTCCTGGAGAAAACAAGCAGCTGGACCATGCATATCTTTAGCATGGCAAGAATGTCAGGAGTGGTGGAGACAGAAAGGTCTCACTTCCACAGGTTGGGGTGTAGGATCCAGTCCATGTAGGGTGTTGACACTGCTGGAGTAGTGAGAGAGGAAGCTGAGCATTTTAGGTACTGCCCCCTTAGCTCCTGTGCTTGTGTGCAAGGCAGGCTGATGACAGCTTTAGGAACAAGGCTTACAGATGTTGGTGTGACCGGCTGAGGAGAAAGAAGAAATTTTGGAATGTTTCGTTCTTTGCAGTAGTTTTTCCTTGCTGTGGTGGCATCAGCATTATTGAGTATTATTCTAAAAATCACACCCTTGTTTCTTTACTTGTATCTGCTTGTGTGGCTCAAAGAGACCTTGTTCCACAGCGGCAACACACCTTGTGAAATGCTGCATCCTAAGAGAAAGCTTTAAATCTCAGGGGTGCTTTGGGATAACCATTTCCTTATGCTTCAATTTGCTGGCTAGTGCACAAACCAGATTTTTGACATACCGTTTATTGCACTGATACCTGCAAACACAAAGTGAGACTGTATATTAAAGTCGATTTATGATGTAACTGCATGCAAAGGAATCAGGTCTTCAAGCTTAAGAAAACTAAAACTTTTAGAAGCAAATCCTAATGTCAGAGTTTAGTCATTTGTGTGACCTAGCTGGCCCAGCCAGCCAGATTGGTGGCAGAGAGACATCATCACTGCATAGGACATGTCTAGTGTTAACTCAGTGTTATAGAGAGCAGAGGGAAGAGAGAATGGAAAGAAATTGGACAGAAATAGTAAAAGTAAAGAGAACAGTTGGGATATACATTCATTTGGAGAGGAAAGCCATTGTAAGTCATCCTGTGAGTCTCGTGTATATTGGGCTGTGGTGGTGGCAGTATGTCCCTGTGTGGCTGGGGTTTCAGTGCTTTGATCTTTATGTAAGCAGAAGGTTGAAAAGATTCTCTGTCTAGAAGATTTATAAATAATGCGTAAGTTTAATGTGATATGGAATATAGAGTATTTATTGATCAAAACTTGAACAGAGTAGGCAAGAATTGGCTTCTTGAGGAGCTGTGTATTAACACTTAATTTTGGATTCCCAGTCTGCTTTCCTTCCAAACTTTTCTTCCCCATTAAAAGCTCACATGAGGTGAGATGTATTAGTGTGCAACCCAGTGGCTTTCCTTGCCATTGCTTAGGGTTGCTTTTCTGAGTATTTTGGAGGATTTGTCCCTGTGGGGTTCTGCTGACATTATGGGTACTCGCTCTCTGCTTCTCAAACAGTAGCTGAACTTTGTAAAATCAGGCCTTTATCTTTGCTTTGGTAAGCTTTTTTATTACAGAGCAGCAGTCTAGTAATGTGCATCTTTACTTGCATTGATCTACATAAACCTACTGTTTTTGTTTCCTTTCTCATTTCTGTCATAGGTTGGATTTGATGATCTCAGAGGTCTTTTCCAACTTAATTGATTCTGTGATTCTGCAATGGGTGTTTTTGTCCAGCTTATTAGTTTCCTTGTGGAGGGGAAGATGTGCGTGTCTTGCTGGATGACTGGTAAAACCTAACTTACTTTGCTCTGAGGCATTTCTTGAGTTTATATTATAAAAGCTAAACCCCTTTGATGCAGTGCAGAACAGCAGTTCTGCTATTATGGGCGTAATTTTCTCTATGAAGAATGCAGGATGGTTAAGTCCTTCTGTCAGGCTGGGCTCTGTTTTAGACCCATCTGACATGTAAAGAAGGCTAAGAAATAGCCATATTCTTCTTCCATGACTTTGTTTGAAGATGGAACAGGAGGTTCCTCCTCCTGCTTTTTCTCCCTGCAAAATACGTGTATTTTGGTCAAGTGATGAGTTTCCCTCTGTTTTCCCGCCGCAGTCCTGTGAGCAGTTTCAGCTTGATGAGGAATGCTTGATGTAATCTCCTGAAATTAGCCAAGTAGGTGTGTTGCGCTGCTTATTAGACTGCTAGTGACCGTTAGCTGTTTTATCTCAGTTGTAATTTAAACAGTGTTACCAGGAAAGGAATGAGAGAAGGTGGGTCAGGAAGCTGAAGCTGGAGCTGAATCCAAGGTGGGATGTGTTTGGACTTGTGGGTGAAAAAGTATCTTGCAAAGATAGTGGCAGCAAGTGTCTTCTAGCTATCAGACTACCTTTATACTAAAAAAGGAGATTTCCAGTCTCAAAACATCCAATTTACATTGTTATGTGAAGAGTTTTTGCCATTTGGTGCAAAGTTCTTCATAACTCTCCTCAAATCACCCCCACCAAGGTATGGGGAGTTTTGGTCAAACTGGATAAAGCATTTTCCTCCTATAACGCCATTTCTTTTCCCCTGCAGAGAGGTGAGAAGGTGCATGGAGTTTAACTGTGACCAGCAAAGCATGTCTGCTTGGTTTTGGAAGTATTTTGTTTTAGGATCTCACACAGACCGCATCTTTCCTTGTGAGTTGTGACTGACTCTCTGGGCCTTAGGGACATAAACCATGCTTTTGTTTCAACTTCTTAATTTACAAAATGAAAGTAAAGTTGAAGACCTTGCATGTCCTCCTGCTGTTGTGGGACTCCCTTGGAGTGGATTTGACAGCGATGCTGGAAATGGCTGGTGCTTTCTGGCTTACTGTTTATATGTCCCTGGAAGATCTATGCAGAGAGGACACTAAGTGAGTTCAGAATCATAAAGAGATTGGGAAATCCCTTCTGTCTAAATTAGTGCATTTGAAGTGATGGAAGTTTACTTGTAAGGGTACACTGACCACCATTTTAGAAGTAACTGGTAATGTCATCAAGGGAGTAGTTGAGTGTTGTAGCATCCTGAAGTGCTTGAGGAAGATAAACCAAAGCCATCTATGAGCAAAACAGTCCCTTTTACTCTGCAGGAAAACAGCCAACCTTCTGATTATCTGTGATGGGCCAGATGTGGTCTTCTGCCAGAAATTAGTGACAATTTAGAGAAGAACCAAATTTTGCTTCTAAATGGGGCAATAATGGTGTAAGTGAGATTTTTTAAAATGTTCTTATAGATTATTTTAACAAGTGCCATGTGAATTCTTTTCTTCAGATGAAACTGTGGACCATGTTGTTTGTGGTACAAAGTGAAACCCCATTTCTTTGGGGCGGGGGAAGCGGGTTGGAGTGGAGCAACAAACCTGGAAAGGCGCTGAACATGGGCAGGTCTCTGGTGAGGAAGGAAACTGGCTGTAGGTATTGTCGAGGAAGGGGTGCTGCTTTTCGTAACCCACAGGAAAGGGTGTGAAATGTGGTAATAATTGTAGGAAATAATAGTCGTTGTTCTGGCTGGACTGCGTCCTACACAGTGAATGGAAATAAACACGGATCTCTCTGAATCTCATCACAGTGCAGTGAGAAAGGAAATAAGGAAATTAAGTAAAAGGGATCTTGGTAGGCTTTAGTTTTCTTCTGCAGAGAAGTGGGAAGGAGCACAGAGTTTAAATGTACTCTGCAGAATGTGTAGATTTGGTCTGAAGTATTTCAGGATCAGGCAGAAGGCAAAACACCTATATAAACTCCTGACTTGTGCCTGTGGGCTATGTCTGTGTGGGGTTCTGGTATTAATGCTATATTAAAGTCTTGGATTTTTTAACTCTGTCTTCCCTATAGTCTTTCTGCTGCGCATGAGGAAACTTTTCTCCTTGAATTTTGATTTATCTTCATATCTTCTCTGTCTCAACACCCTTTCTTGGTCAGGTCAGTACCTTTCACCATCTGTATTTGGCTGCTTTGCTTTCAACTCTCCTCTTTCCCCCTGATCCCCTCAGTGACCTCTCTTGCTGCCCTGCTGGCACCTCCTTTTTTCAGTTCTCACTGCTCCTTTTCTGGGCTGTTCCTGTTCACTCTCTCTCATTAGTCTTGCCTGCTGTACATCAGCCTGCTCCATGGTCTCGGCTGCCCTTTCTATATTGCTCACCTGCTCTCTCTTGTTCATCTCTTCCCACTTAGCCTTTCATTGCCTTTGATGTTCCTCTCAGTGTAGCTTACTGGTGGTACAAGCTATCTTGTTACCCTTCCTCCCAAACACCTTCTTCATCCCTTCACAATTTTTCCTTGTCCTATCCCATTTGGACACGTAGTACGTGTTTATTTAGTCTCAGCCTCTTGCTCATCCCATGTGTCCAGACTAAGCCTACAATACTCGGCTACGAACTTTCGAGGAAATCTAATTCAGTTTTTACAAGCTCCAAACTTTGCAGGCTATAATTACCTCTTGCTGTCATCACTGAGACCTCCTTCTCGCTGGCTTACCTGACGCAGGCAAGCACACACACATGTGTACATATACCACATCCCTATTTGCCCCAGGTCTTTAGCCTGTGCAACCATTGGATCGTCTGTGCTGGGTACTTGCTGTCACTGCTCCTTGGCACAACTCTTTCAGCGGCTTCCGGTTCTACCTAGTTCTCCTCCTGTCTGCTGAGCCAGGTATTGTCCCCCACATTACTCTTCCCCATGAAGTGTGGAAGGGCTTGCTTGTGTGTGTCTGCAGTGTCTTTCTGGGTTGGCTGGGCCTTCCTTTTGCTGTATTCAAATACTCTCAGTGGTTACCTCTATTGGATACCTTCATACCTTTGTATGGAGATGCCTTTTCTTTAGCATGTCCAGTCCCCTGTCAATGCCCACCCTTGACATGACTGCTCTGTTTTTGTTGTTCCCTTAGTATTCTCCTTGTCTTGCCCTCCTGGTCTAAGACAGGTGGGCACCTTTCTAGATAAGGATTCTTCCACATTTCAGTCAGTCCTAGGAAGTGAACAGCATTCTAACTTGGTACTGAAATATTTTTTAACAGCTCTCGTGAACTCATCCCTACTGTGACATTGCCAGTCAGTGAGGTTAAATTCTTGTGCTGACCTCTGTGGAAAAAAAAGGAAATCCACTTTGGAAATTATTTGTAGGGTGTCTGCCAATTTATGGAAGGCATAAAAAGAAAGTAAGCTTTCTTGGGAACACAGCCTTTTGTCAGTGTAGCTTTTTCTGCCCCTGGATGCACTGTGAACATTGTCGCTGCTGTTTCTTGGGTCAAATGCCTGAACCATTAAAATACAGAGGAGAAGAAGCCCCTGTCTCATGTGAGACATGAAGTAGTGTTGCTGCATTCACTCTGGCTTGGACATGCTTGTCTGATTTCAGAGTTATTGGAGCAATCGTGGTATGCCCCTTTGTCTTCTCCCTACTTCTCCTTCGAGGGCCTCTGGCAGGTCTTAGAGGGCAGAACTGGGAATCCAGGATTGTTTGATTCAAGATTTGCAAGCAGAAACCCAAGGAAATGTAATTTTAAACATAGGAAAAATCTCTGCATGTCCAGCCCATCAAGGCACCAAGGTCACTTGGTTCATTTTCCCCATTTCTTGGTGTACATGACTTCTTATACTTCAAGTAGTGGGGCAGCAGAACAAAGCAGTGGTCAAAGGAAATAAAGACCGCTTATATCTAGTTTTAATTTCTTTTTTCTTCTATTTGGTTACCTGTACAATATTTATTAATAAAAAACTTGCTCATTCTTCTATTGCAGACTCTCAAATTAGTGTGTGCAGTATCTTCCTGACAGGTGCTGGAGATGTAATCAGGAACGAAGGTTCTCTTAGCAAATGCTTTGTTAAAGTACACTTTTAAATACCATCTTACCAGGAATGAAGAGTGCCTGTAGCCATATTAAAAGAACCTCCTTTCAGAAGCTGAGAGGTTTGGGAAGATGGGATCAGGTATATGTAGTGTTACAAACAGTGCTCATCTGCTGGGTTTATCCTCCATTAAATTTTCAGCATGGATTCTCATAACACAGTGTCAGCAGAAACACAGGCAAAGTTTAAAGGATTACTCTGGTTAACACAGGGATGTGAGTTTGGGGTTTTGTTTGTTGCAATACAGCTGAAGGAGTCATTTGGGTGCCTCACTTGGACTTATGCCCACATCTAAACATATGGTACAGCAGTTGCCGGAATCCAGATAATAACTTCGTTTTCTTTGCTATTTAGGTTCAAACTTGTGCTGACAGGTCCTCTCCCAAGCTTTGTTTCAACCCACTTTGTGAACCCAGTAGAGAAATTAATCTCTCTCTGTGCCTCAGTTTCCCCATACTGCAAGCAGCAATGTTAATAATAATATGCTGCTTCTCTTTTAAGGTGTTTGGAGTGAACAGATGAAAAGCACCAAATATGAGCTTGCTATTTAATTATTGGGCCTATTGCTTGTACTCAATTTGTCTGACCATGCAATGGGAACACACGTGACTGGGAGACCTGGATTTCTCATGTTTGTCTGGGCAGCACCTGGGCAGTGCTGCCAGCCTGCCCAGCTGGGCCAGGGCCTACAGCCTGGCAAACATAGCTGGCATTAGCCAGCTGGCCACTTCAAAGGGTGACGGTGAGAAGGGAGTGAAAACTTGCAAGGGCAAATGCACGCTTAAAACCTGATCAAAGCAACCTTTTTATCTTCTGACTAGGGAGCCTGAAAACACTGGCAGTGCTGCTTCCTAGGTGATTTCAAGCTGTATTAATAATTCAAAAAGAAGTGAGTCAAACCAGCTAATCCATGTAAACTGCTGTCATAGGTGTGTGGTGAAATGCACATCCATCAGCCCTGAGCAGCTGCTGTGTGGGGTTGCGTCAAAGCACATTGGTGCCTGTTTCCCTGAGTGGTATGGGAGGCAGGGTCACAGGGTGTGGGAATTCTAATTTCTCTTTCCCTAAGAAATTGCTGATGAATGACTTTTCAGATTTGGGGTCCTAAGACACACTGTAAAAGTGGATAGCATGTTTTTACTACTTTTTACAGTAGTAAAAATTAAATTTAGCCCAGGGGGAATAGGCTTTGGAATAGAGTTTGAAATTTATAGGCTGGCTAAAGTGATCCCTGGAGGGCTGATAGCAATGTGTGCACTATCCAGATGTGTCATGACCTCCTGAGGACAGCTGTAGATATGACAGATATATTAGACATTAAATGTCTATTTTACATCTTCCCATTTTAAAGTAAATGTTTAAACTGCAAATAAACAAGTGGTTTAGAAAAAAAGTGTAACATGGGTTGATTGTACAAAAAATTGTGTTGTGCTGTACCATTACACCAACAGTATCAAGCCTATAGGCAAAGGCTTATGCCTTGGATTTACGGAGTATATGGTGTGTCTGGGTCTCACTGTAGAAACCATGTGTAGGAGGAGACAGTTTCAAGTTGCAAGACCTGTTGTCATTAGTGGTTCCTCAGTCTCCTGGGTCTAGGGTTGCTCAGCCTGAAAGCAGCAGATAATCAGTGAGGTCAGTTTTAGGGATGTTGGGGTTGATTTTCAAAGTCATGTGATTTTATAATGTTTTCAAGAAAAATCTGATAGTAGAGTCAGATGTTACTCTGTGAAAACTTTGAGGAGATGATAGTGAACCAAAGTTTTGCACAGTTACAAACATAAACATGCAGTTAGGTAAAATGAATACTAAGTATAATTAGTTCATAGTGCCCCTGAATTTAAAAGAAAATAAATATTCAATTTCATAGTTCTTATCCAGCTTATGCCAATAGCAGTATCATCCCATAACAAATTTATGTCCTCAAGATAAAATGGAGAGCACTGATTTCTCTTTTAAGCAGGTGAAATATAAATTTATTGATGTGTTCTGAAAAATGTCTCTGTATCGGAGCATTCCAGGTGTCTACAAGCTAGTTTCAACCTAGCCATTTTCCTGCATAGTGTGATGCACATGACATATTATTTGCATTTACCCCTCTGCTTTTTTCTCTTTCAAGTTTAATTTGTTGTTTTTTGCTGTCCTGCTGTGTGGGGACAATGCTGAAAATACTACCTTTTCTGCATGTGTAAGCTGCCTTTTTCCCCTCTTCTACTCCGTATCACTGCTGTTGTCTCTTCCAGTGACTGCCACAGCTTTTATGTGAAATGGAAGTTATGAAATGTAAATGGTATCTCAACAGCAATTTAAGTACATATTATGAAATTGGTTTACCTGTAAAAGAACAAGGGGGAAGTGACCCTGTATTTGGTTTTGATCCCATAACCAATTGCTTCTTTATCTGAATGGCCTTAATAGCTTTGATCTAGATTCTCCATGTGCTCTGCAGATACACAGGTTTTGAGAATTATTTGTGCACCAAGTAGTTCATGATGATCGCAAAGTCTTTGCAGGAATAGTGTTGGAGTATCTAGCGGTAACTTTTTCAAGTACCTAGCCTACACAATGTGACTTTTTTTTTCCCAGTTATGCTTAAAATCCAACCCCAGAACTTGTTTTTATATACTAGCTAAATATTTTCTTGGTGTGCAAGCTGTCTTACTAATTCTGACTGAAGTGACTGTAGCATTAAATCACAGTGCAAAAAAAGCCAGAAATACGCAGGATCCATCCCGCTAGGTGTACATAGTGAGGGAAGAAAACCCGGCAGCATCTCACACTTTAAACTTTGCATTCAGTGAGCCCTCACTTTAATACCTGATGTCCTCATTTGTGTTATGTAGGACACAGTTTGTGTGCCAAGAAGTGGAGAAACTTGGTCTTGATTTTGACACTTGCTCTTGATTTTTTATGATTTTGACATTGAAAAGAAAACATAATTTCTGGCTCCTTTGCATATGTTTCTCCCAATGAAACAAGGTGTCACAATCTGGTGGAGTGAGTGGGAAATGGAACTGAAAGCATCAGTCACTGCACTTTCTAGCTGGTAGGCAGCTCCATGCCTTGCTGTGCTCTAGACCAGACATTTCTTGGCAGATGCTTCCCACTGGTGTTAGCAGTGATGAAGGTGAGGGTGTAAGCAAGGCTTACTGATTTCTGCTCTCATTAATCATATCACTTAGGTCATTACGGCTGGCCTCAGGAGCCCTCCTTTCTCAGCCCTGCAAGCCACATCCACCTCATGGGAGAGGTATGTTGGGAAGTTGTAAAATGGTAGGGTAGAGGCAGTCTGGGCATGTACTGGGTTTTTTTTTCCCCCTGCTTAATACCTTTTCCAACATTTTCTGAAGATCGGGAGCTGCAGAGTGCTCGCTGTCAAGCTTGCACTTGCTCTGCTGCTTTTGAAGTTTTCCTTCTTCCAGACTTCCTGAATGACTGCAGGTCTTGAAAGTTTGGTGCTTCAGATTACTGAATAACTTACTGCTACTTGTGATGTATTATCCTGACTTTTGGTCATGATTCTGTGGGCTTTTTTCAATCTCTGCTCTGTTGCTGAGGGACACTTTTTCTGGGGGCAACTTTCGTCCTTCTTGGGTAGGAAATGTCTCACATGGCTCTTGGTGATTCTCTCAGGGGTTTGTTGGGGCCAGCTTGGTATTCCTTTACAAGAGTGAGTGAGGAGGTAAGACTTTGTCTTTTATTATCTGTAATGGTTTGCAGCTGATTGAAGACATCGCAGGCTCGCTGCCTTTTCAAGTCCTGAGATCCTGGGAATGCTGCCGTGGTTGTGCACTGGGAGTCCTACAGCATGATGGCAAACACTGTAGTCTCTGTGCAATAATGTTTGCAACTTCTGCACGACAGGATGGACACAATGTATTTACAACTCTGGCCAAGCTGCGATAGCTGCTGGCTGCAAGAACTTCTCATAACTTGCAGAAAGAAAATCAAATGCCACTCTGAAAATCTCTTGTAAACCTTCCTGGATCTCCCTAGCCTGGTTGTACCTGTCCTGCTCTGAAAGTCCAGCCCAGTAAAAAGCACTGGGCTGTTGGGAGTGTTAGGAAGAGGGTTTTGTGTTAAGCCAGGAGTCTGGGGCTGCCTGGGGCAGATCTGGAAAGGATCTTTGTGGACCATCACATGGATGGCCCAGCTCTGAGGAGGCTCAGCAAGCTGGTGTTGCCACACTGCTGTTTCACTGATTTTCATGCAAGCCTTCCTTGGTGCCAGCTGCAAGGAAGGCCATCCCTGGCAGATCACTTGTGGCAAGGATGGGTTTTGTTGGTCTGCAGAAATCCAAACCGGGAGTGGGATGGGGTAAAAGTATCTGCCATGAGAATGGATCTGGAGTACAGACCCTGCATAAGCTCATGTGGGTAGTGCTATGATCACAGCCCTTACATACTGCTGTTTCCCACTGCTGGATGTTATTACCTATCAGGAAACAGGTGGAAAAATTGTCCAGGAAACATGGACCAGGATTTTGCTATAGCCAGTTTGGGGTTTGGCAACTGGGGTGAGCAGGCCTGTTTCCATTCAGCATCCGTTTCTCTGTGAAAAATAGTAGGAAATCTGGTTTTTCAATCCCTTTGACATTTGTCTGTGCATTGACTCAAATGCCCCAAATATTTCACAGCTGAGGTAGTAACAAAATAAGTTTTAATTTCAACATTGCAAAAATTTGAAGCAACATTTAAAAAAATATTGTTCCAATCCAGAATGACCATTGCCAAACCAGCACTATGTGTAGCCCTACATTATGTGAAGTGGTAGCTAGAGAAAGCATTATCCCCTCTCCTCTACCCACTTGTCTTTGCCTCCTGCTCCCCTGTTTGGGTTTGGACATCTCTCATGTTTCCCCATAACAAAACTTTCCAGTTCCCTTAGTCCATGGGAGTGATGCAAGAGAGGTGAAGAGTAGTTAGTGTCAGTCCTGTCCAACTCCCTTCCTCTCCCCTAAATTTAGGCCTGCTTAAATGTGCTTTTCATAACTGGCAGATGGGCAAGTCTGTGTGTTCCTGTGGAGTCAGGAGTAAGAGGAACATAAGGAAAGGGCTGTGTTATGAAAACTGCTGGAGCTTCATGGATTCTGCTCTCTACTTCTAGGTCAGGACAATTTCAGAGCACTAACATTTTTGCTTCTTGATCAAGATGAAGACTAGGAGCATGCAGCCCTGTGTAGTTTTCATTATGGAAGAATGAATTGGGGTCCTGGAGGGCAGGAAGTAGAACACTGGTCACAGGCTGCCTTGCTTCCAGCACTAGAAATGCCTCATTGTGTATTTTTTACCTCTATCCCCCTGGAAGGGTCCCTACCTGCATGTCTGTGCACGTGTGAGCTGAACAGAGTGGTGAGTGTCACACCACCTGGCTCTGTCCTGAGTAGCACCCACTTCCCTCTTACCTTCATGATCTCCTGTGTAAAAGTCCTGGGCCCAGCTAACCCCTCTGCAACCCAACCAGTTTGGTTTTCCTTCACAAATCACTATGAAATTCTGCTGCAATACAGTACAAATAGCTGCACAGCTTTTTTTTTCCTCTAGACCAAACCTGGACAGAATTTTACTTCTTAAGCACTGAAAACCTGCAAATGTAACTTCTCTTTTTCTTAAAAAAGGGGAAAGAAAGGTAATCTTAGCTATGTAAAGTGTATGAAACATTCATGTTTTCAAAATGCACAGCGTATAGCACAGGTGTACTTCCAAAGTCAAACCTTTTCTATAGTGAGGCGGTCAGAGCTCTCCTGCAGTTGCCAGCAGGGATACACTTTTAGGTTGCTTTAACAGTGAGCAAAAGGTTCTGTCTCTGTGGTGGCTTGCTAGATGTTATACACTAAAGCAGTTTGCATATATTCACCTGCTGTTGTGAGCTAAAGAGATTCACACACACATGCTCTTCACTTTTTCCCCCCCTTTTTTAGCTGTTTGAACTGCCCTGGAGCAGAGGTGAAAACCACTAAAACTGACAACATGACAGAAACACTCCACAAGTGAACCATCTAGGATTTAGGTTTTTTTCCTTTTCCCCTTCCTTGGCTGACTAATCTGTAAAAACAGCTGGAATGAAAAGCATCCAGCTTCATGCTTGGAGAAAAGAAGTCTTTGGGTATTTCATCAAGTAATTGCAGCAGCCAAGATTCGGAGCTGGCTGTAGGGTCCCTTGCTGTTCCTGTGTTCCTGCTAGTCAGCCTGGTTTGGCCTCAGGATTTATGGCGTGGGCTGAGAGACTGAAGGCAAAGCCCTCATGGGACTGTGGGTGCTTGCTGACCCTTTCTCCCCCATAACCTCATCTTCCTCCTCTTCCTCCTCCCTCTCTGGGTGCTGTGGCTAAGCCCAGCCACCGAGACACTTGGCAGTGTGGTGATGTGCGTGGCATACAAATGAGAGGCCACTCCTCTCCAAAGAATGAGCTCAGGAACACTCGCCCTATTAACTTGTTTTATTTGGCATTTTTGAGAAAAAGACCCAATCCCTAACCCTCTGTTTTCAGGATTCTCTTTAAATAGCCAGTTCTGGAAACAGGAACTTCCTTTACCTCTGGAAACAGGAAACAGATCTGACTATTACATATTTGTTTTAAATCTTTCAATTATCCACTGCTGCCCCTCACCTCTTTCTTTCTGCTGCTCAGCAAAATTCTCTATTTTTAATAAGCCAGTACCTGGGGGTATTGTGCAAGACTCAAGGGTGTGCTGCCGTGAAGTAAATCAATGTATTTTGTTTTAAAGCTGGCAGGGCTAATGTTTTCTGTGTCCATCATGTTCATTACACATACAAACACAAGAAGTTCTGTTAACTGAAGTTTGATGACTTAATGAAATAATTAAAAGAAGATGGGAAAAAAAAAGAGAATTGGCATCCCCGAATTAAATGAAGGACAAGATTTTTATTTTCTCTTAAGGCTAATAATCAAAGTCTACTGACAAGAAAGGACATACCAATGGAACTGGAGTACTAGAAATTCAGGGCTGGAAGCGGCTTCAAGATATCTTCTAATCCATCTCATTGCCCCCGAGAAGGATAGATGTTTATCTTCAAAACCTCTGATGAGGATGATTTCACAACCCATCAACAAATCCGTTGCTATGCCTTAACTCTCTGTATAGTCCAAAAGATTTTTCATAATACTCTCAAAAATTGTTATGTTTAGAGTAGGGTTTTGTTTTCATTTGTGCAGTAGAACAACTGATGACCGTCCTTTGTGAACAGTTATCTGGTTTTAGGACTGTGTATTCTCAGGATGTATTTGCCACCTCTGTAACCTCTTAAACATCTGAGCTTTTCCCTATAGGTCATGTTTCCAAATGTCTTTCGACTCTTGTTGCTTATCTCTTGGACTCTATGCCTGCCTTTTTTTGAACGGGTTATTTCCCAGATGGGGCAAAGTCTCCATCTGAAGCCTCACAGCTGATGCACAGAGAGAAATAGCAGCCTCTTGAGCTGTGCCTATCATACCCTGTAAGTCTGTGCTTTGGTGGTCTTTGCAGAAGCTCTGTGCAATTGACTCCTGACCTATTTGCAATCTTCTGTAAATTTGGTGTTTTGGTGGTACTGCTGCCTTTCTGTTTTGCCCATCTTTGTTTCTGTGGAACCCTCCTTTGTAAGCAGAGCATGGAGCCATTAACTGTCCTGGAGATGTGTTGGCTCTTAAATAATCACAAGTGGGGTTACTGTGCCAAGTTTTGGTTTGGAGTAACTGTTTTTTCTGCTTCCAGACCTTGATGTAGCTCCAGAAAAAGAAAGGTGTTTACAGATGCATTATGGATTAGCACCCTGGTTGCCAGCTCTTTGTAGCCAGGTCCCAGCCCTGGCTGGGTGCTGTGATGCCTCTCGTGCTCTGAACGTGCTTGAGCAGGTGGAAATCTCTGTCAGTCTGTTGCCTTCATGTCCAGACTCTCCCTGCCAGGGTGCACTGGGTTGTTCTCAAGGCCTTTTAGTAGCCTCTTGCACTCAGGGTAAGACTCATCTTTGCTCACCCTAGCCCTGCTGTTACCCTTGACACCTGAATTTGTTACCTCTTGGTTGTTCCCTCCAAGGCTGGCAGGGCATCAGTGCCTCACAACCTTCTTCCCAAGACACCCCAAGATATGCAGAGCTGCAGTTTGACAGAAGATCAGCAAGCTATATTTGCTGTCCAACCTCTGTGACGGGCTGTAGAGATCTCCAGAATCAGAGAGAAGGCTCCCTGCTGCTCCCCAACACTGCAGCTCACCCTCACAGTCCCAGGACTCAGAATCCAACTCACATGCTCCCTGTTTGTAACCATAATTTATGCTTAGCTGGCTGACTTCTCCTGTAAAGGTCTCAGGAAGAGAGATAGAGAGGTAGTGGTTAACACTGGTTTAGAAGTGATCTGCTGCCAACAGGTGCAGCTGTTGATCTCTATACACACCCCTGGATAGCCAAGCAGAAAGTAGCTAACCTGGGGAAGTTGATCTTGTTCAGTAATTAAACACCCTAACTTTTAATTCACTTCTGGTTAGTACAGAATCTGTAGTATCCCTTTGATGCTTTAAATGGTGCATCTGTGCTGGGCACCATGAGCTGCTCCGCTCAGCCCTGCGGTTCCACCTGGTCCCTGGCATTGGTCTGGTCCAGAACACAACTGCTTTTGATGTTAACTTATTAGCTCTCAGCAAAGGGTAGCTGCTTTTGGCAAAGGATCCTAAAACAATTGCCACATTAGCAATGAATTGAAACAAACCTGAAATAACTCTTTGTTTTAAATCCAGCGTAACGTGTTGGAGCAGTTTGAGTATGCTTTGGCATGCTGACTGATAATGGAGATTTTTTCTTCTGTGTTGGTTAGTTTGAAAAATAATAACCAATTGCAGCTGAAACAGTAAAGATGTGTCCTCCAGATGAATTGTAGCTCACAAAGAGTCTGCACAACTCACTGGCTCTTCTGATACCTTCTTGTTCTGAGTTAGTGTGACGGTTTTACCTTTGAAACATAATGGGAAAAAAACCCCCACTGTGATTAGCCACTAGTTGAAGATAAGCTTCTAAGTGATGTCCCCAGAAAAGTACAGGAAAAGAACAAGAAATAGCTTTTGGTTTTGCATCCAAAAGAGTAGTGGTATTAATTCTTCTCTTTGTCAAGTTTCTCTGGAGCCTGTTATGGTGTGTGTTAAGAGTTTACGTGAGGTCAATGGGAGCCTTATGGGTTATTTCATCATATCTCAGTGCAGCTCTGCCCTGGTGACAACTCATCTTTCCAGCTAGTCCGGGGAGGAAGCCGGAAATCCTGATTCTGATGCAGAGGAGTGGAATCGCCAGCTAACCGGTCTGGCTGGGTGGTTTTGGTGTCATCTTCCCAAATTACAAAAAGGCAGCTGAATCTGTTTTATTTGGTTTCTCTGAGCCAGGGTGCTGTGTTTGTGACAACATTTGCATGGCAGCTCTTGACAGTGTCAACTCACTGAGTGTGCAAATAATATTTTGCATAGAGGCTGAATTTCCTGCTTATACAGCAGTGACTTGCCAGGGCACTTGAACACCTACATGAGCTGTGCTTGGGCACAGTACTTGCTCCCACAGGCACTTCCCAAGGATGTGGCTTGTGGCCATAGCAGAGGAGGAGGGGATGCTGCTAGAGTAACCTCCTAGTCTAGCCAGATGTGCCTCCTGTGCTTCCTTCACCTGTGAGTTTTATTCAGAGCTCATGATATTTAATTATTGCTATTCCCATTAATGTATGCAAAGATACTAATCGTTTTTCTAGTGTTCCCCAAGTGCTGGGCACTGAGCAGTCTCTGGGACTGCAGTGTGTATTTTTGTAATGTGACATCTGTCTTCCTGCAAATAATTTATTTACCTGCATGAAATGATCATTGTGCTCCTGTTGGTATGTGAATCAGAGGATTCTTTGGCTAGCATTTCAGAGCATGACTCATATTGAAGGCATTAAGTTTTCAAGGAGTTAAGTATGTTCATATGTATTTCATGGGGAGGCACGTAAAAATGGTAAGTAGGTTCCCTCTGCTGCCTTGAAGAAGCGTTGCCCATTTTTTTTTTTCTTTTTTTTTTTTTTTAGCCAGAGATGATCTCTACTTGCTGCCTTTACTTTAAATAAATGTACAGCTGTTAGGTTTGTTGCTGTTTTGTTCAACTATTCAAACTTTGATCTGTGGCTTCACACTTCTTTCTTAAACATCTTTGTTACTTTCTATAAAGTATGAGTGGCACATTGTGTGAAACAGTCCCATTGCTGCGTTTTTGATGGCCAGGGGCCTGGAGCATGTGCTGTGGAAGAAGAGACTTGAGAATAGGGGTTTGTTCAACCTGGAGAGGAGATGGCTGTGCAGGAGACCTTACTACAACCTGCCCTTATCTCTGGGTAAGTTAAGGAAAAGATAGAGCCAGGCTCCAAGGGACAAAGATTGCAAACTGGAAAGGGATTTTCTGAGAAAATATTAAAAGAAGAAAATCTCCATGAGGAAAATTACATATCGATAAATTCCCTAGAGGGTCTCTACAGAGAACCTCAGAGGTTTTCAAGGCTGAAGTGGACCAAGCCCTGTGCAACATCACATTATGTCAGGGTTGGCCCTGCTTTTAGCAGGAAGCTGCAGGTTTCCCAAGGCCCTTTCCCACCTAACAGTCCTATTTAGTGATGTTACCCGTAAATATGGGCCTCTGAGGTGAGTGAAATGCAGCGTGGCCTGACCTTCCATTATCTTTGGTATTCCACTTCTAAATGGGAGTAAAGGGGACTTCACCGTGATTGTGCTGAACTTGGTGATAGTGGGAAATTCTGTCACGGAAAATATTTCCATAAGCAATTGACTGCTGCCTGTCTAATTGCATGTCCTTGAGGGCACATCGCAGGGCAAGTGAGGCGTTTATCTGATGCAGCAAATACAGCCCTGAAGTCTTCAGCCTTGCTGTTACCCTCTTTTTCCAGATTGATGGGGGAACATTGACAGACTTCTGTCTGTATGAGTTGACCCAGATCATGTTGCAAATCCAGGTTTCGCTGCAGGAAACTGGAAGAAAAATAGAAGTTTTCTGTGCTGTCTGGAGCCTCCCCTTGTTGGGTTGCCTCTTCCACAAGTCAGGGGCTGAGCCCTCCGTCGAGGGGGTATGGCAAGCCCTTGGCAAGCAGTCTTAGGAACAAAGCTCGTGCCGGGGATCGCGGGGCATGGGCGGCAGCAGCGGATCGCTCAGCATCCTCGTCAGCACCGACTGGTTTTGTGGTTGCGTTTTCACCAATTCTGGCAGCTGGTTCTGGGAAGTGAAGCCTGCGGGATGCAGGACCCAGCGAACGCGTTCCCCGTGTGTGTATATGTGTGTGTGCGAGGTGCGTGGCTCAGAGCCCGCGGCAGCCGCTCCGACACCCGCGGTGCGGTGGGTGCCTCCGCAGAGCCCCCGCGACCGCGCCGCCAGCGCCCTCCGCCGGCCCCGCGGAGTCGCTCGCCGGGCGGGCGGGAGAGTGAGGGAGGCGAGGGCCCCGCAGTCAGATCCGACCTCCTCAAGGATTGAAGTCCTCTCAGAAGAAGCGAAGAGGTGAGGTGATTCTGCCCCTTGGCTCCGCTCCAATGAGACCCCGCCTGCAGTACTGCCTCCAGCACGGTAAAGCCGCGGGGCCCGAGCAGGGCCATAAAAATGATCGGAGGGCTGGAGCATCTCTCCTGTAACAACAGGCTGAGAGAGCTGATGTTGTTCATCTCGGAGAAGGGAAGGCTCTGGGGAGACATTTGAGTAGCCTTCCAGTGACTGAAAGGGGCTATAAGAATCACAGAATATGCTGAGTGAGAAGGGACCCACAAGGATCATCAAGTCCGAACCTTAGTCCTGCACAGGACCATCCCCAAGAGTCACACCATGTGCCTGAGAGTATCATCCCAACATTTCTTGAACTCTGTCAGGATTGGTGCTGTGACCACTTCCCTGGGCAGCCTGTTCCAGCAGCCAACTACCCTGCAGGTGAAGAAACTTTTCCTAATATCTAACCTAAAAATGATGGGGACAGTCTTTTTAGCAGGGCCTGTTGTGATAGGACAAGGGATCATGGTTTTTGAGGGATCATGGTTTTTAAGGAGGGTAGATTCAGGCTGGATGTAAGGAAGAAATTTTTTACAGTCAGCTTGGTGAGGCACTAGAACAGGATGCCTAGAGGGGTAGGAGATGCCCCATTCCTGAGAACATTCAAGGTCAGGCTGGTTGGTGCTCTGAATAACCCGATCTATTTGAAGATGTCCCTGTTCATGGCAGGGGCTTAGACTAGGTGACCTTCAAAGGTCCATTCCAACCCAGACCAATCTATGATTCTGTAAGGAGGGAGACAATGCATTGTGGCTCTCTCTTTTTGTGGGATCTTTGGCATCAGCCCTCTCAGTGGATCCTCAGACAAACCCCACAGGAGTTGAGCTGAAACAGCGGCAACGGGTGAGTCTCTGCCCCAGCAGTGGACCAAAGCAGATCCCTTTCCAAATTTGATCTGTGTCTCAGCCCCAATACATCTCATGTTTTGCAGTAATTTCTGCAAGCACTGGTCTTTCTGCAGACACACAATGCGAGATCTCAGAGATGCAAAGTTGAAAGTATTACCTCTGCCTTTACGGCCTTGGATTATTTTATTCTGCTTCAGTTTGTCACATTCTCTGGGAAGTCTGTGCCACTTTAGGTCATTGGTACTTACTTATTCCCTGTTTTCTCAGTTGGGAGGATTTTAAGACAGAAATTACTGGTGGTCTGAAAACTTCCACTGCACAGATTTATCATATGGATTGTGTTTGGCCATTGCAAAGTATGTTTGACAGCAGTAAGCTAAGAGGCTAAATGCTGTGGTGATTTATAGTCCTCTTAGGGCACATAGTTATTCATTTACCTCTTCAAAACAAAGAAGTTCACTGTTAATGAGGACAGTTCATCATAGCTCAGCTGCCCAGACATAGTTTGAGACGCAAGGATCACAGATAAGCTCTGGGAGGGGTGCAGAGAGTGGAACCTGCATGCTTGTCCAGGTCAGGCAAGGTGTCACTGGGTGCTTGCCCTCTCCTTGGAGCCTGCCCCAGTGAGGCTTACACTAATCCAGTGAAAGGGAAGGAAGTACTTTTTCCTAACATAAATATCCCTGGATGTATTTTTACAGGTATTGGGTACTATGCTGTTAAGTATTGTGAATATATTATAAATAATAGCAAACATTATGCATTTAAAATCTGTCCAAAAGTGTTCTTCAAATGTAGGGTAACCAAACAATATTGAGGTACTTCACATTCAAGAGCTTTATTGAATTTTGGGCAAACATTTCTGTGAAAATGATATATATGTGTCCACTTAAAAACAAACATAGATGATCAACTGATGAAAAGCATGTTTTATACTGTTCTTTTCTTTTTTACCTCTCCAAATTATGTTACTTTTTTTTTTTTTTTAGTTTAGGTACACACCAAATCAGATTTTTCAATATAGATGCATTACTCTTATAAGTACAGGAGTACTAGGAATGTAGTTCAGAACTGAAACTTGAGCTCCCAACTTTCTGCCTTGAAGTAAGACTTTTTATTTACATTTTTAAGCTTATGAAAACTAGCAAGTTAGAAGTTTTGACAAATGGTGCTTCAGCATATTGCAATAACGCTCAGGCTGCAATGCCTGTCTGCACAGCTCACCACCATCTGCCTGTCTCTTTCTCTCTGCTTTTTTTTCTTTTGTATTGTTTAGATTTGACTGTGTCTAAACAGCAGGCTGGTTTCCTATACACGGTATCTTCTGCTATGTTAAAGTATGAATTTACAGAACAGAAAGGTGGGCAAAAATGTTTCAGAAATGAGAAGAATGGTGAAAGGGAGGAAAAAGCCTACTTGATCCACAACTTTCAAGGGATAAATGAAAGATATATCTCTATTAGCTCTGGCTCCTGGGGATTTTGACACACCATTTCCTATCTTCTTATGATGGAGATCTAAAAGAGAAATTGAACTTTGCATCCGTCAGCAGTAGCCTGGTTGTTTCTTTCTCCATCCAAACTGCTTGGTCTTCAGCAGGTGGGTTGCTCTTCCACAGTCTTCTTTTTAATTTTTCCTTTTTCAGGGATCAACTTCTGTTTCCACTCTACCTCTTCCTTCAAAGCTGCTCCTCTGTCTTTTCACAGAGCTGTCTGTCCTCATTCTTCATCCTGTCCTGCTCGGCAGCTCTGTTGGACATGCAGTGCCCTGTGGCTGGTTCCTATTTTCATCCCTTGGTTGTGCCTCCCATTCTGGGAGCGAGAATGGTGACCAGGATCCAGCAAGCAACCTGAAGGAGTCAAGTCAGCATGCAGTCTTTTACCAACGTGCACTGTGAAGCCAAGACAGCAGGAATGAAGGGCAGGAGTTGTGATCCCAGGTCAGGGATAAGGACTGATGTTGGCCAGGTTCCTGCAGCAGTGCTGCCTCCTTGCCCTCACCTGTGGTCCCACCCTAGACTGTGGCATCAATGCCAGTCTGGAGGCTCGTGTTAGTTTCAGTGTAGCGGGCTGAGACATAAACCCCCCTGTCACACAAAGGGCTAAAAAGGAGACATTCTGCAAAGTTTGTCATTGCTTATCTGGCAGCAAGTCAGAGCAGACTTGGGCTGTGGCTCAGCCCTGATATCTCAGTGGTCTTTACTTTCTAAAGCTGTAGGATAATAAACAGCAAAGTGTGCAAGAGAGAACATGACCGTTTCCCTGCCCTTTCCATCTCTGTGTCTAGTTGTGCTTTTCTTTGGTTCTGGGAATGTTCTTCTTTGACCAAAGAGGGTATAAATTATGGGATTTACAGCCCGTGGAATAGCCTGAGGCAAGTAATTCCTAGAAGATGCTTTCCTCTTCTTTAATGGGTCATTAACGTTTAGAGCTAAGAATCAAAGCAGGCAGAGGAAACAAATGGGGAAATCGTTTCCTGAAAGAGGGAAGAAAGCTGCTATTCACTCATCAGGATATTCTTAGATGTGCGTGGGAACAGCCTGGCAAAAGAAAGGAGCTTGAGAGGCAAGCCAGGTGACAGTGATGTGCATGGGACAGTTCTGAGGGAGTTTGAGCCATGTCATCCTGAGGTAGAGACATGCTAATTCTTCCTGAATGGAGTTTCCTCCCTATTCCCATCTCATTCCCCTTCTTCCAGTACAGGGAAGTGATCCTTCCCCTGTACTCTGCGTTGGTGAGGCCACACCTTGAGTACTGTGTTCAGTTCTGGGCCCCTCAGTTCAGAAAGGATATTGAGGTGCTGGAGCGAGTCCAGAGAAGAGCAACAAGGCTGGTGAAGGGACTGGAGCACAAGCCCTATGGGGAGAGGCTGAGGGAGCTGGGGTTGTTTAGCCTGGAGAAGAGGAGGCTCAGAGGTGACCTCATCACTGTCTATAACTACCTGAAGGGAAGTTATAGCCAGGTGGGGGCTGGTCTCTTTTTCCAGGCACTCAGCAATAGGACAAGGGGGCATGGACTTAAGCTCTGCCAGGGGAAATTTAAGTTGGAGATCAGAAAAAAATTCTTTCCAGAGAGAGTAATCAGGCATTGGAATGGGCTGCCCAGAGAGGTGGTGGATTCACCATCCCTAGAGATTTTTAAACGCAGATTGGATGTGGCGCTGGGTGCCATGATCTAGTAAATGGACTGGAGTTGGACCAAGAGTTGGACTCGATGATCTTGGAGGTCTTTTCCAACCCAAACGATTCTATGATTCTGTGATTCTATGAATTGTAGGGGTGGGAGGTGTTTACAAACTCATCAGCTTTGATTGTGGCTGTGCGAGTGTTAGTTGTGATGTTGCTGTTACTCTGGTGCAAGAAGGTCAGGGGAGGAATTGTGATGCAGAGCTGATCTCAGGTGAGATCCCAAGTGTTCATCTGCTCCAATGTGCCCTTCCAGGATAGTAGGATTGCCAGTGGAGTAGGGGCAGCTCTTGTCAAAGTGATGGGGAAAATGTGTCTCTGAGACCTGGACGAACGCTCAGTCAAGGAGTGTGTGTTGCCTGCGAGGAGGCAAACGAGCTCCTAAGGGGTCTGGTTTGAGGCTTGAGGCAGGTTAGGAGAACACTAAAGGATTAGAGTTTGCTGCCTTTCTCTGTTCCTTGCTGCCAGATCACTTTTGACCCCAGTGAGATTTAATTACTTCAGATAGGTAATTAACAGCTACTCTCAGTAATTAGGGGAGTGTGTGATTAGATTGCTGAGGTGGGGGGAAAGTTGTGTCTGCAAAGTCCATCTGGCAGTGCTGCTTTCATCTGCCTGCAGCGTCCAGCAGTACAAGGTGCTAATACCCTTGTAGGTCTTCACTCCCCATGGCAGGAGCTGCAGAAAGTATTGCTACAGACTGCTTGGATGTGGGTTTGGCTTCCCCCCCGCCCCGCCCCAGTCAACTAACATGAAAGAGTGATAAAATAGATTTTAAAGGATGATATGGAAGCAGGGCAGTTTGTGGACATGACAGCGTTGCTCTGCCTGTCTAGCTAGCAGGATTAGGGGAAGTGGGAAAGGTTGTGCTGAACTTCCGTGGCAAGAGATCTTGGGCAGTTCAATGAGTATCTCTCCAAGCTTTCATAAAAAACTAGATCTTGGATTACAGCGGCTGCATCAGAATTTAAATGCCATGTCTATTATGCTGTAGTTAAAAGGAGATGAAGTGTATTAATAGGTAGCAAGGTTTTGCACCTGCTTAATCAAATCATCCTTCCTTGTCGCATTTTACTCCTGTAGGTGCATCTAATAGGTGCTGATGGATCTACTGTGGCATAAGAAAATAACATTTATATTGGCTGTTACATTAATTTCCCTGATAAAATGAGGCTACTGGGATGACCCATCTGACTCCTGTGATATTTTTATAAAGAATGAAATTGAGTACATTTGTTATTATTAGCGTATTAAAAATATTAGGTTTGTTGTCTTAGTTGTGCTGTGTTTTCTCATGCTGTCTCTTATGCTGATTGCTAATGTCAGGCTTTGGCAGGAGCTGGCCTAGGCAGACCCTTCCTGTGATGGGAACCAGATGGATGGTTTTGCTCTGGCTGCCCCTCCCATTGAACACCAGGAACAGGAGGAGGGGAAGCCCTTTTGGCAGGAGGAGGCGGTGAGGGAGAGGATAGGTCACTGGTAAAAAAGTAAATGAATGGCAGAGGACCAGTTCTCATCTATCCACTGCTTCTTTTCCCTTGAGGCTCCCAGTTTTGCAACTTTCAACCTCACCCTTGACTTCAACTTCTTGGCTTTCAAGAAATTGTGCTGTATGCTACATTTTCATTACTGGTAAAATTGATGGAAAATCACATTTTAATATGTGAAAAATGCAGTGTTCTTGACTGTCAAAGCTCCATTCAGCTGGAAAAAATCTATGTGAGGCATTCTTTTATATTTCATGTATTTTGTGCATTGGTTGGAATGAAAAAATAATGAAAGGCTGTATTTTGTCAACTTTTGCATCTGTCTGACTGGCAGCACTGACTGATTTGTTTTTTAAATGTATTTATTTCTTGCACTAAGCACTATTATTCTTCACCCTTTCATGATAAATGCAAATAATATGTGGAATGTGCAAATAATATGTGAAAAAGATAGATGCAAATTATTTGGTCCCTCCAGGTAGGTCTGCAAAAAAAGCTGGAAATGTGACTGCAGTGTGGAAAAGTACTGTCTTTATACCAGCTGCAGCAATGGTATCAGGGCTACTGTCTGTCTTTGTTTCAGGTTTCTGCGGACACATCTATTTTAGGTTTTTAAATGTATTTTTTCATCTTCTCTTTTTCCCTTTCCTCTCCTGCTGTGAAACTTTAAATGGGATCTGAGCACTCTGAATATCTGAAGCACATCACTCAGTCCATAGACCCTTCTGCATTTGTGGGACCACTGCTGCACAGGTGTGATGTGTCCAAGCTGCTGAGGCTATTGGGTTGTGCCTGGGGAGTGAGCTACATAACCCTGGTGTCAGGGAGAGCGAGAGGTTACCCCTCCTGAGGTCCAGACTAATATACCTTTCAGCATGAATCAAGCTTTCCCTCTGGGGAGAAACGTGGCTTCCCTCCCTGCACAGCCATGTGCCAGCTGTGTTGGTACCTGGGCACAAGTCAGATGGAAGGGAGCCAGACTAACTTGGCATTGTGAGCTGCTGCAACTTTAGGAATATCTTTGCAGCAGGAACAGGGTTTGTTCCTACCTCACCATCGCCCCTAACCATGCTCCTGCCCCAGGGAAGATGTTATGCCACTCTGCACCGCTGAGGGGTGGGTTGTGGCCCTGGGTGTCTTGGCCATGCTCTTGAGAACTGTCTGAGCCAGTAACATAGGAAGACCATGCAGTGCAGCTGACAGATCCATCCAGCTGGCTGCCAGGTGGACTCTATGGTTAGGCATACCTGCAAGTCAGGATCTCCTATTACAACTTTTTTTTTTAAGTCAGAATTGTCTTGCTGCCTAGATCACTATGATTGCAATGTGAAATGAAGAGCCAGTGAAAAGAGGTGTCAGGGTGCTCCTACTTGGCATTGTTTCATTGTTGCCACTTACCAATTCCAATAAAGATTTTAATGTGACACAAATTTTCAATTATTCTAAATACTAAAAAAGTGATATCTTTATTCTTGCTAGTTCTGTACAGATTTTCTTTCAATGGAAAAAAAAAAAAGCTTACAGAGAAAGTAGTAGAAGTAAAAGCTTACAGAAAAATCTAGAAAATCCTTCTTTATACCTGAGGCATTGTTTCTCTCTGCACTTAACTTCCAGGTCCTGTATGTGTTAGGAGCTCTTCAGTGAGGGCTATTAGCCATTAGGACAATCCTGTTCTGGAGACCTTTCTGGACGGAGGAGGGTACCTTACTGTGCTTTTGTAGTTCACCAGCCCTGAAATTCTTGCAAGGGTGCTGGGCTTGTGAGGACTTGCTGGCCTGGATAGTAAATGATCAGTGGTGTGTTGCTTTCAGTGAGAAGGTCACACAGAAGCAGATTCCAGGAGAAGTTGGGTAGGAAGGGACCTGAGGAGGTCTCTGGTCCAACTTCCTGCTCAGGGCAGTGCCACCTGTGAGGTCAGGTTGTTCAAGGCTTAATCCAGTCAGGTCAGACTGGAAAGTCTCCAGGAACATGAAGACCTGTTCCAGGAAACTCTTGTTAATTTGATTTTTGTTACCACATGGCACTTAGAGCAGTCAGAGGTAACTATGTGCCACCATTTTCTCTGTACAAGATATTCCTGAGACATTTTGTTTAGGAGTCAGTGTAAGCAATGACCCCACAAGCCTGGAGCACTTCTCCTACATGGCATTCCCTGCCGTGAAGAAGTGGGTGCCAGGGATGAGGACTTGCTTTGTCCTCTTTTGGGAGTAGGTGTGGAGCAAGCAATGCCATCCTACCAGACCAGGGGAAGAGAACCAGTTCAACCCCTTTTATCCTTGGTTTTCTTTGACCTTTTTGCCACAGCCACATCTAAGTGATGGAGTAGGAACTGTGGTGCCCCTGAGCTGTCCTCCTTTCTCCCCAGTAAGCTATGCATTTGTCCTGGCTGAAATAGCCTGCCCTGGATTGGTGACTTGGTAGCTGTCGCTGCTGTCAATAGAAGGGCTGAGCCGTAGTGCCTGTCTTTGGCAGAAGTAATTCTCACTATGTGCATTTGGTCACAGGGCTGGGGCATGGGGATGTTGTAGTACCTCACTCAGGGCCTGAGATCTACAGTGTAAGCCGTCAGAGAGATGAGCACCTCCTGCAGCTTCAGCTGGGGATAGAAAGCCAAACCTTGCCAGCAGGACGCAGCCCAGGAGGTGCCTATTGGACTCCCTGCACATTTGCATTTTCTAATCTGCTGCCTCAAGCATTATCTTGCTTGCTCAGACAAGTCATTCACCACATCAGGAACGTGTGGGAAAAGAACTCAGTCAGTATAACCAGAGGAAAATAAATGGTTGTGTGGTTGGCCATTTGGAGCTGAGCTAGCTTGGGAATTTTTTTCTTTCAGCAACACCCTGAAAAAAATGAAGTGTGAATATAAAGAGTTTGCTTCCTTCTTGCACAGGCATGCATCCAAAAAAAGACATCTACTCCTAAATGCTTTGTTAGCGCTTTAGAGGATCCAAAGACAGTGTGTTTGACTGGTAGGACTTCGGATCTTCCCCACTCAAACGAGCTTTGAATACAAGGGAAGTCTCTGGCACAGAAGAGAGGAGAAGCCACAGTGATCACCTGGGATGTTGCAGTGTGCTGCTCAGTCACGCAGACGCTACTTCTCCTCTTGATTCTGCATTTGTATTTGAAGAGAGGATCCCAGGCATAATGTAAGTACAGAGGGGGAACCATGTCCTGTGTTAGGGGCAGTAACAGCAGGCTGCAGTGGGTGAGATCCCAAAAGGGACTAATGTTTGTTACCAGGGCGGGAAAAGAAAAAACGTGTTCAGGCTAAGGCAGTTCTGAAAAATGCAGACTTACTTTGTGTGAGATGTAAAGTGGATTTCACAGCTACTATTTGTTGTTTCTATTTAGCGAAAAAGAACAGGATGTCTTCTGCTGTAATAGAAATGCCAGTGTAAATAATTTATTTGCTAATTAGTAGACATTGATCTAATGACAGAGATATTTCACAACAAGTTATTTGGATCATATCAAACCCTGTATTCTAGAGGTGGCTTTTCCCCTCTCTTGGGTTTAAAGCAGTTGTGTGGATTAATCATACTGTAATGCAGCCAGACACTCTTGTCCGTGCTTGACTCAGGGAGCAGAGGCTTTTTGGCTTGATACATGCAGGAGAAAATCACATCCATATTTTACAAGTATATTTTGGAAATAAAAGCTTCAATTTAATTAGAAAAACCAAACAAAACACCTTGTTTTTTCCAGTAAATTAGGTCATGCAGCCTGATTGCCTGGCCCATCTGTTGCTGTTGATAAGTATGTTATTTTTCTAAAGGCCAATACTAAATGGTATTATGTAGTTATCTACTCTTTTATGCCTCTTGGCTTGTCAAGTACTGTCATTATATCAACTGCTGTTCTTAAAATGGGATTTTGGTTAAAATAGTATATACCTGCCATCTGGTTGAAAAATGTAAGCTTCCTACACAACTAAGTGGAGTGATACTTCAGTATTAGGAATAGCTCATGTTCTCTTGAAAATAGCAGCTGATGGCAGATTGCAGAAATCAGCCAGTTATCAGTTGTCATTAAGCTATTTGATATCTGACATATATGGAAAGCATGCTATTTATAAGTGTTCAATTATGTTATAGAAGTATTCCTTTTTTTTTTTTCTTTCTTTCCCTTTACGCATTTACATATGTTGGTTTGACTGGATTGGAAAGCAAAGTCTCCCTTAATATTTACCAAATAGATGTGCTGCAGACTGCTTATAACATTTCTGTCATCAAAAAATGGTCTTAGAGGAGTATAGAAGTAAACTTGGTGTTCCTGTGCTGTAGAACTGTAGATATCTAAAGATACAAAGAGTCCAAGAAACAGAAATAAGTAGAACCAACCAGCAGAAGATTGCACAACTAGAAATTTTAATGGAAAATCTGCATTTTACTTCTATATGTATTTGCATTTCTGCTAGTAGGAGAAAAGACCTCAAGATTTAGGATCAACTAAAGCAGAAACTATAAAGGCATAATTATTTGTGAAACCTGGGCAAGTCTCTGGGCAACCAAAGACTCTCAGAGCTATAGGTTGGTCACTAACATGAAAGTCTAATGGTAACCACTAAGCAATGATTCCTGTACTATGCAGGGCAGAGGATGCTGCTGCAGAAGGCAGTGAAGCATTGTGATGCTATGACCTGTTCCCTTGTCATACATTTTGAGGTAACTGATGATTACAGAAAACAAAGCAGAAGCAGTCTGCTTAAAAACAGGGATTATATATTACTTCTATGAGTGGAAATGTGAACAAGAAAACCAATCAAAATAGGATGGGGTACTTTAAGGCTATTAATTTTACTCAGAGGTGGTGTGAGGAGGTATTATTTTCATGTGGGCTGGGGGTCAGACCCTAATTAATCTGCTTCAGTGATGTTGAAATATTGTCAGCACATCCTGCAAAGTTTTGCCAAAAATAAATAGTATCACCTATAAATAAAATATAATTAAAATTAGTTAATATATTTAGTAATCTGCAAATAATACCTGATTATTCTCAAAATACTTCCATTGCATTAAACCAGAAATGTATTGAGTACTATGAGGAGTTTTTTGACCCCACTGGCAAACTTCTGATCTCTTCTCCTATATGATTTTTGACTGGAAAATTAAAGTCTTTGCTGTTTTGGCTTCAGCCAAATCTTTATCAGGTTTGAACCTGTTTGGTTTGAATCTGAATTCTCTTGTTTTTCAAGTGACATCTGAGATTCTGGTTGTGAAAAGTTCTCTAGTAGTTTTCCTTTTATAAGTTACTTCGCCCATAACTATCCATCCATAATGAAAATGTGTTCAGCTTCATAATTATAAGTTTTAGTTTTTTACAGTCAACAGAGGTATGTTCTAACAGAAAATTGGGTAGCAAAGGTGTAGGTCAGAGGTTGTGGTTTGTTTTTTATTCATTGAGTTTTCCTCACCAGAGTTTTTGGAAATTTTATTGTGGAGACGAATTATGTCTCCCTTGCTTCAGGCTTTTGGAGATCTTCTGACCCCATCAAAGCAGCTTCAGCAATCTCAGCATTTTGGCAACATTGCAACTACCTTGACCATAAAAAGACTTGAAACCGGTGCAGAGAACACTTCCTGCAGCAGAAGGTTTGCAGGAATGAGCAATGCCCAGGAGTGACTGCGGCTCTCCAGCGCACCTTTCCAGGTGTGTGTACACAAGCCAGCTCCCTGTGCTTTCCTGCTAGCCAAGCTGGTGTTCCCAGTGGTCTGAGGTGCTGGAGAGAAGCCTTCTGCTGGCACACAGGGAAGGCTGGCAGAGGAGGCAGGGCAGAGACTCTGTGAAAAATGCAGCTGTTTGATAGTTCAGGGCAGTTGGGCAGAAAATAACTCTTCCTCTCCACTTCCCAGAATGCATACAGTTATTTGCAATTCCAAGCTGATTATTCTCTAATTTAGTAGTGAACAACTCATCTCCCTGGTGTGCTCCTCCTTACCTCCCAGCCACCAGTTCTACCTGCTTGTTCACTTGCTTACCAACCAACAGGAGCAAAATTGTTGCCTGGTTTAGACCCCTTTGGCTCAGCCTTCACAGGGCATTTTCAGCTCCCTGGCCCTGGAAAAAGCTTAATGAAAACTCATTTACTTGCCTCTCTTTTTTTGGTCTGTACCTTTTTCATGTATTTATCCGCACAGCAGATGGCTAATAAAAAACCCCAATCAAATAATCTAAATGTGTCTTGTTGGGGGGGGGGGTGATTTTACAGAGAAAATTGGGAGGGAGAACAAGCACTCGGGGATCAAAACTAGCTGTATAGGCACTTTTATTTAAGGACAGAACACAGTAAGGTGCTTTACTTCTTACATTTGTGGAAAAATGTGTCAAAACACCAATTATAGTTGAAGAAAGTATTTTTAAGTGTAACAAAACTTGTAAAGATGACCAGGAGTGGTCCGTGGTAGTTAGGCATCAGTGCAAGAAGCATCCTGGAACACAAGGCTGTTTCTCAAAGGAGCTTAATGGTTCTGCAACTGCATAACAGTTTTCCTTTATATTCTAGGCAGATGCCAAAAGTACTGGATATGATAGCGTGTTACTCCTAGCATTTTTATAAGGAGGTTAGGAAATTATGTAGCAAAAAGCAGTTGTCTTTTCACAGGGGTTCTGAGAGTATTGGGTGTTCAAATGAATTCACTACATCAGGTGTAAATGTGAGAACTTACTCTCAGAGGTCCTGAAATACAAAACCTTTTCCCAGCACAAACTTGTCTTGGAAATGAGCTTTCTGGGACATTGTTCTCATGCTGTTCTCAGGTTAATTGTTCTAGGTCAAGCTTTCTCGTGGAAGCTTAAATTATTTTCTCAGCTTCTCAAATTCTGACCTCTTTATGTCAGTGGAGAATCTGGTAACACCCATATTTAGGCCACCATTAAATATACTGCATTATGAACATTTGGGGTTTTTCCTTTTTTTTTTACGGGAAGCAGGAGGTGGGAGAGAAGAACTCTAAAACTGGTTTTGTTTGCAGCAGTATATAACTTGCATTTGGCTTAAGGGAGCATCTTTGACTTGGCAAGTTCTGCTTTAATCAAGAGAGATCTAGAAAATGAAAATTTTCTTACCATGGCCTACGTTCCTTGAGAAACTTTAGTTGGGCCAGAAAATATGTGCTCTGTCTGACCACACAGGCTTTAAAGTAGCAGCAGCCAGAGAGGCTGTGGGATTGTCTAAGAAATTGTGAGATGAAGGAGAGCTCCCCAGCACCCAGCACATGCCCTGAGTACTTTGCTGAAGGGCACCAGGTGATAAAGGAGTCTCTTCCGGCTGGAAGCTGCCCAGGAGCACCCTCCAGGCCCTGCCTTCAGTGCTGAGGATGCAACTGTGCCTTGTTCTGCTTCCTCACAGAGTAATCACAGCCTTTCTCCATCATCTCATGATAGGGGGGTTGCTCAAGGTGAGAACACATGTGATGAAGTTCAGGATCAAATTCCATGGGCAATGTCCCAGGTAACCTGTCTAATCTGAAGGGGCTTTTTGTACAGTTTAAGTTTTTGATGAGTGTCATGTAGTAGTTGCTGGTACCAACAGGTATTCTGAGTATATTGCTCAGAGAATTAGTGGTTTGGCTTAAGATGGGGAAAAGAAGAAAAAAGAGCTTTTAAATTCTCTAAACTTGGCATAAAGTACTCACGGTGGGAACAGTGATAGAAGCAATGTGAGGCCCATCAGGGCAGTATGTTCTGAGATAACAGCTTTCCACAGTGTAAGAAAGAAGATATTTAGGGTTGTATGTATACAGCATGGAGTGTGCATAGTTAACTATTCTTCCATTTTCCTTAAGATACCTTATGAATTTATGTGCTGAAAGATGAAACCTGAAGTTAAAAGCTCTGAAGGCAACTGCTTTCACTTTAAGTGGCAGATATGTAGATTCTGGTACAACCTAAAGTTTTGATGCTCTTCTGTCTGTGTGTTATGACAAAACCCCTTTTGTGGTACATGTATGGATTTGCTATCTCTGTACCAGGACATAAATGACAGTTTTCTGACTCTGTGGTCACAGAAGCTCTTTAGGAAAGCATGTGTTACTGTTCCCATTTTAGAGCTGAGAGCATGAGAGAATACATAACCACATACTATGTTTTTCCCCAGGACTTCTGTTTCATACTAGCTATACAATAGATACATGAGGGAAAATACAGTATCTGGGCTGTTGTACTGGGAAGGGTGTCCTATGGCAATGCACTTGTGGCAGTATTGCATCACCTCAGGGGTTCATACATCTCACCAAATGAATATTTTCGTAAGATACAGGGAGAACTGGAAACTAACATGCTTTACCTGAAAATTATGCAAGGATCCTTATTAAATGTTTTCTTTTTGCTGTAGGGGAGACTCACTTTGTGACTGCGATTATTATGTGCAAAAATAATGGTTGTGAAGTACTCATTAGGCCCTGCTGAAGTGGATGGTTCTGATGCGTGGGGTTCCCATGGGCTCAGAGGCAATGCACCCATGTCTTTGTGATCCTGTACTGTTCTGTGGGAAAGAGGTATTTCTGCTCTAGATAATATAAAGAATTAACAAGGGTCTTTAAAAGAGCAATGTCATTTGGACTTTTTAATAATGAAACTGTAGTTAAAATGTTTCCTTGACTACAGGAAAGATGCAGACATTTGTGTGTACAAGTGGTGTATCACATTACCTTCTCAGGTAGCAAGCAGAAGCCCACTCAGTACTTGAGGACTGTTTTAACGTGCCCTTGGATCAAGGTCTTGTCTAGATTAAAAGCTCAAACTGAGTTATGTGAGGTACTGCAACTGCATGCATGCTCTTTTCTCATGGCAAATGTGAGCTTATTCGAATTATTTGTATCTCAGGTACAAGTCCTGGGGACAATAGTGCAGAGATAATGTTCAGCTGATGCCTGATAACTTTATTATTAATTGATTATTGAGAAAGAAGCAGGAGTGTTGGTATATATGTTGCTAGCTTCGTTTCATCATGCTGACTGTTCCCAGGTGAAGTCTTACTTAGCAATGAAATGCAGGTGAGCTAGTTTTAAACAGGAACAGGCTGAATTCAACCAGCTAACAGAGATCTAAAGCTCTCTGCCAAATGCTTGAGGGTTGGTTGCCTGATGTGTGATGCTTCTCAGCAGTGATTTAAATAGATATTTGGCATCACCATTGCTCTATTCCCATTGCCCAGGAAAGATGCCTGCATTTATCAGGGCTGCAGGACAAGCTGGATAGAGTGGCTCATGATCATTGGAGCAGAGTCCAAGCATTTCATCTCACTTGGGATCATCAGGAAGAACTTGTAGGAGGAGGGAGAGTTGGCAGAGATCTTTCCCTTTCTCTACGGTAGTGCCTATCATGTGCCTCTTGATTCAGATAGACTGTACTTGAGCCCTTGGCTTTCTAGGAAAAAACATGAGAAACCTTAGGTCTGGGACACCTGGCACATTGCCAGCTTAGCTTATGGGCAGAAATGAAAGAAATGGAAAGGATGGCTCCCTCACCTTCTCCCAGGAAGAAGAAAGCCTGACAAAGCAAGGCAGCTGGCTGTACTTGCCTTTTCTTGTCACTTTACTTAAAGAAAAAATGAAGGAGAAGCCTGAAACTTGGCCAGTGACATAGATTCCGAGGGCAGAACCAAGCACAGCAATGATATTAGCTATCTGCCTGTACTCAAGTCTGTGTTAGACAGAAAAAAGGATTTATGAATGAATTCTTTCTTCTTCTCTGGAATATCTCTGTTCATTCCAGGCTAGAGCAGAGATTATCTATTTGGAAAAGCATTTTTTTTAGAATAAGGTTTACTACCATAATATCTTCATGCCACTTTTGGTTCATGTACAGTGTGGAGACCTTGAATGTTTCATGTCTCATATAAAATAAGACCACAAGGTATAAGATACCTTGTGTTTTCATGTCTGTGTATGCATGTGACATGCCTGTTTCATGCAATGTGTATGCACATGAGATTTTTTTATGACCTAACTTTCTTGAAAAGGTTTTGATTTTGACCAACTTTGTTCAGTGTGATTTTAAGTAGAATGCTAATAAATTAGTTTAGATGCACAAACTTTGTTTCTGAAAAATATGCTGAGTTCATTAAATGGATCAGAATTGATAGTCTGCTGCAAAAGAATTTCCATTAATCTTCTTCGAGGCAGGAGATAAGATTTCAGAATCAGATTAAATATTTGTGTTCCACATTAGAAGACCTCCTTGGTTCTGTCTGACAGTCAATTAATCCTCTTCAGGGTCGTGGTTCCTTCAGTCTGCATTTAATTCTTTCATGTTGTGCCTTAAGGACTTTTTACAGACTGTTAATGCACATTTATTTGGAGTTGAAAATTACATCAGAGGTTTGACCTTCCTTCATGTTTGTTTGTCTTTGGTTTGCTTCTTTTAGCTGAGAGGAGGGAGCAGGGGGCACTCCCTTGAGTTTAGTAGGAGTGGCAAGAGCAGCGTGTAGAGCAGATCCCACTGAGCTGTTTGGGCATCATGTGCATCTCATGATTCAGTCTCATGCTGAGGGTGCCATACGCTCCCCACCCAGCCGCCCAGCATCTCCACTCACTCAGCATGAATTTCCCACTATGTACATGTGGGAAGTGAGGTGACAGTTTGCTCGCAGGCAGAACACAGGATACTAGATGGGGAGAGAGAGTGTAAAAAACATCTGCTTTAAGCTGGTACTGAGGATATTTGCATAATTTATTAGTATTTTTAGCAAACAAGCATAATTAAGGAAATAAATATTTGTCATGCATACAACACACAGAGTTGTTTAGTATCAGATGATGTCATTGTTCAGTGGTGCTTTGCCTTTTACCTCTGTATACAGCAGAGGGCACTAAGTGGTACTTAGCTTTTAAAGCACAGGAAAATTCTGCATTTTTTTTCTTCATTATGCAGATGGCTGCCTAAAGAGTACTTCTTGTGTGACTCTGTTACTGGCTACTACCTTTTTTGGTATCTAGAGAGATGGTGCATCCAAGGGCAGTCTGTCAACAGTTTTACATGTTTTGAAAAAAAAAAAAGTCAAATGTTATATTAATTTTCTGAGTCGATTGGCAGTCATCGCTGTCACTGTGATTCCTCATAAGTTTCCAGCATAATCATGGTGACACTGGAGAAGACCTAGATAGATCTCTCATCCTGCAGTGATGATGTATGTGAACTCCTAGAAAACCAGGGCTAAAGTTTGGAGAATTTGCCAAGCCAGAGCAACTGCTGAAAGACTAGAGACTGAAGCATGTTGATGATTTTTACAGCAAGGATATTTTGCACAATAACCACTTTTCTCAGTATCAAAATAATCTAAAACAACTTTTCTGGAAGCTCTCTGATATAAAAAGTGTGTGTAATGATTCATGACAAGTTTCATAACCCTACACTAAAAAGTAGTTTATATCACTACCATCTCTTGAGTACATTCAATTTGTCTGCTAAAAAATAAATTAAGGTAAAAATTCATTGCATTTAAGTACAAAATGTCAGGGATTAAAATATTCTTAATGGTAAGAGATGAGAAGTAGTGGACTGTTTCTTCAGTTAAAATTATTTGGAGGGAAATAAAACTGAAGGAAGATGGATTCAAAAGGAAAAGGAGGTAACTCTTCATGCCAGAAGGAGTAACCTGCAGAACGTCTATCCAGATGATGCTGTGGGTGCAAAAGGGTTTATATAGGCTTGATGAGAGAGCCTGGGCAAGCCTCTGGCAAAGAGGTCTCACAAAGACCACTTAATAGAAGAATCAGAGTAGGCACAGCAAATCCTTTGAGCTGAAAATGGGCGGATATGCAGAGTTTATTAGGAGGAGATATGACTACCACTTTATCCTTCCCTGCTGCACACTGCTGGCCTCTTTAGAAGGCTAAATATTGGACTAGATCTATATTTTGGATTGCTGGGTCCTTTCTTCCGTTTTAATGCTCTTATAATTCAAAATTTTTTTAAAAATGAAGGTGTTGAAAGCAGTGCTTGTGCAATGAATCACAAATGTGAAGCAGTTTCAGGTGTGTGACAGACTACATTCATTGCTTGGCTATCAAACTATAAATCAGAGTTATAAAGCCACACCTGTGGAAGATTTCTGCTGTATTTATTCAGATGGCTTTCAAGTCTCATTTAAGAATGTTTCTCTAAATGTTTTCAAATTATACCTTATTTTTTAAAATAGCTTGCTAAAATGGTCTGAACTGAATCATTGCACTATTAATATTTCATCCCAGATCTCCATATTCTGTTGGTTCCAGTAATAAATCTCCAGTTTGCAGCATGTTGGATTAGTAAGGTGAATAGTTGCTTTCTTTAATGTCTTATCCCGAGAGTCATGGTATCTGAGCTGGTTACAAATACAATCAGCTATTCAAATGACCAAACCATAAAACTGTGGATTAAATTAACATGAGTTCATTGCAGGAGTCCTGTGGCCACAGTAGTAAGTCCAGTCCTGTCTTCCAGCAGAAAGGCAACCAGTCCTGGCAGGGAATTACAGCTGCACATCCTGCACTAGCTGCACCTCCTGCACTTGCTGCACCTCTGTCTAGCAGAGTATCGCCAGTAGCAAAGGCATGGCTGACATCTCTGAAGGGAATCTTTGACTTGGTTGCAGTGTAATCTTCCTAACATTGCACCAGTGGGTTTTACTGAGTGGGGGACCCATCGTATCAAAGCTGTGGTTCATGGAGGGGTTTGCACAAGAAGATGAGGTGAACCAGTCTGTTGATGGGTTGTTTTCTTGCCCAAACAGGGCTCATCTTGTGCTGGGCACAGAGCAGGGTGCGGAAATGCCAGAGGGTACCAAAATGTTGTGGATGCCCGGAGCAAGCAGGCACTAGCTTCTGATGGGTGGTGTGTGCCATAGTTTTGCCAGCCTTTGGAGGAACAAATTTTCCCTTGGCTGGGTTTTTCTGCAGCTGGCTGGCCTGCCTGGACTTGGGAGAGCATTTAGAAGTACATGCTAGGGGTTTGATCTGCATGACTTTAATCATCCCAAACAAGCCAGTCCTGTCCACATGCAAATACTCAATGTCAAACTGTGTCATCACTTTGCGTTTTGTTTAAGAGTTTTGTATTTTTCTTAGTTTGGCAACTGCTGTGTCTTATGAGAATCAGAAACAACCTTTTTGCTTGAAGTTGGCCCTTTTGCTTATTTGCATATGCAATTTCAGATAAACATCAGTATCTCAAATCCTTCTGCTTTCCCCTTCTTTCTAGCCCTGAGCAGAAAGTATCTGTGTTGGGACTGGTGGGATGGTCTAGAGGGCACCCAGGCATGCTCACTGGGAACTGGGCTGAGGAGGGGCAGAACCAGTTTTCAGATGTAAGCTGATCGCAGCTTGAGCCTGGGGCTGGTGGGACTTCCTCTGACAGGTGAGAAGTTTTTGTGTGGTAATAAGCCCTGTGAACAGTCTTTATTCTTCTTCCTGCCTTAAATCACTGCTGTGTTAAAAGTATGTTCCTTTTTTTCCCATGCCATTCTTTCCTGTGTCAAACAGAACAGTTTTATCATAAGGTTAGGCAAAAAAATTAAATGCTTTTAATTGTTTTTTTTTCTTCCAGGGACACTTTACAGACAGTTTAGCATTAAAGATAAATGAAAGATTGGGATGATTTGTGTCTGTGTGTGTCAAAAACTACCTCATCCTTCTAGCTATGCTTGTCAGTTTAGGGGAAGCTGACATATAGCCCACAGATAACACATGCATGAAGAACACCTTTTTGATCTCTTGTTAAGATGCAGGGTTGGCACTACAAGATGTGAGGGTTGTTTCTAACTCTGCTCCCTGTGTGGTGCTGGGTGAGTTCCGTGGGACACCCTGGAGAGCAAGCAGCACACTGGGGTGTTCCCCTTTAGGACTCTCACTTGGAGCCTGCTGGGGACTGATTTTCTCCTTGTTTTTTAATCTGGGATGCTGAGGCCCAGAGAAAGCCAAGTGGCCACATTTGCAATTGTGGGACTTTGGAATTCTGTGAAAAATAAATTTAAAAACATCATCCTTTTCACTGTGAAAGATGATGCAAATCACTGAACAGCTTTTAAAAATGGAGAGTGCTATGTTGTGTGTCTAACTAGATGTTATACCTCCCAGAGCACTGGAAGGCTATTTCAGTTACTTGCACTCCTAGCTACAGAAATGCTGTAAGTAATAGAATATCTAGAATTAAATATCTAGAAGTAATAGAATATCTAGAATTAATAGACCGTGCAGTGGTGTGCAATTAATAAACCATACTGACACGACAACCCAAGTACTTGGAAATTATTTTTTTCTTTTCATTGTAAAATGCAGATGTGAATAGGAAAAAGATGGTTAGTACTTTCACATATTTAGAAATAATTTTTTCCTCCTGGCCTGAAGTTTTCCTTGTATTTGCATTCATGTGTGAGATTTAGTGTTCTTTCTTTGTAGTAGAATGAATAAAGATACCATGAAAAGTTGTTTCCTCTGTAGATATTACAGTTCTGTACAGAAGTATTTATGACTGCTAATTTTTATTGAAATAAGAGTTACATGCTACTGCAGAGTTTTTTTTTTCTTTTAAGAAACAGTGCAAGCAAATTCAGTTAGAAAACTAAGAGCAATGTTGTGGGGGATGAAAACTATGTTTTCATTTTGGATTTTTCTTTACGACATACAGAAATGCAAAATGTAGGATTGTATTAGTGCATTTAGACCATCTCAGACTATTACATGCTGTACATGCTGGGGGAAGGGAGTCAAATGCCACAGTTAAGCAGATGGTGTTAATGAGTCTGTCTGTGTAACACTTCCCACACCACAGAGTGGGTGGAAGGACGGGAGTAGACTTCTCTATGCTGTCACAAAGCTCAGATGCTGCACCAGATACAGCACCAGGCTGTCTTGCACCACATGTTGGTGGGTCAGATGGGAGCGTCCTGCTTGAAGCCCAGCTTTCCTGTGCTGTACCCACTTCCTTCTTTCTGACTTCAGTCTCTGGACTGTGGGATCTGCTGTTCCCACAGTACCACTCAAGTCCTCAGGACTACAAGGGTACTTTTTGCAGGAGTTGTTTGGAGCTCAGTAGTTCATTCAGAGACACTCCTCTGTCCATCCCTATAATAACATACCTGTGGATGTGGAAATGTGAAGAGGATCTGATCCTTAACCAACCGATTGATGCAACCATTTGTTATGATCAGGTTGTTTAAAATTATTAGAGAGGTGCCTCTTCCAGAATTAAGGTGCAAATGAGACTATATGCCAAAGTCAATAGTGCAGATTTTTATTTAACAGAAAATGTGAGGCAGAGACAGACAGAAAAAAATTATAGAGAGAAAAGGGATGGTGGCAGGGAGATAAAGAATGACAGAGAGACAGATTAAGTAGAAAAAAATGCAACCACTTCATGTATTCTGATAGTGTCCTGTTGGTCCTCTTCTGGTCTTCTTGGTGGTGAGGATTCCAGTCTTGTCAAAGTGATGGTTGCAGTCTGTATCCATCGAGGCAAGGCCAAGGTGGTGAGGGAAGATTCCCATGTGTTCAGTGAAGTCCATAGTGGTAAGGGAAGAATTTGAAAGAAGTCTGTCTGGCTTTTATTAGGCTTAGGCTAGGTGGGAATGCCCCTGATACCTCCCCTGGGGTGGGGAGTTTTACAATGGATGATGTAACACTGGATCACAGGACATTTTGTGAGTCTTCGACACCTTCTAGGACATTACAACTGCCTGTTACATCAAGACAGTTGAGTCCATTACGGTCCATCAGCAGGCAATGTGTGAATTGTCCCAGCGTTTCCCTCGAGGGGAGTTATCACAGCTGAGTCATTTGTGTAAGGACAAAGAATTACTACCCCACCTCTCAGGATTTTCCTCTCCTTATCTTGTTCAACACCCAGCTGGCAGCTCATGGTGGTGTGTGTGCACATCCTTAGCACTCCTGGAGTTACACTGCACATGATCAGTTTGCACCTTGATTGTCTGAGCCATTAACATTCCAGTCTGTTGAGGAATATTTCAATAACACAGGCCATAGTGTGTTATTGGAAGCCTATGTGCACAGCCCAGGCCATGGAGAGGGAAACCGGGCCCCTGTATCCTTGAGCCTGCTTCAAGAAGAGCAGTAAACAATAGAAAGAATGCAGCAGCCATTAGGAGAAGCAGGTAAACACATTGATACAGAAGGGCATAGCTTTGAGAAAAGTACCAATCCAGCTGGTAGCACGCCCTAGCCATTGACCAGTGATATTCCTGTATTATTCGTGGACTCAGAAAATATGCAATATGTGTGTGTGTATTGTAAACAATAAATCGGAGCACTGACCATACTCCTATGGAGGTTACGTCTTTGACTCTGCGCCGGAACCTGGGGAGCTCAAAAAACCGACATTTCTTACTTTACCAGTCTCCCACACTGGTGGATACATTCTTCTCCTAGATAATTGGACAATAATACCATCTTTATTTGATCTCATGTTCACGTCACAGTCCACATTAGTAGGCTTATTTATAGTAAACAATTTTACGCGGAGGAAATGGATTTCACACAACAAACCATCATGGTTTATGGTAAAAGACTTTTATTACACACTGCACGTGATTTATATAGGGTTAAGGCTACGTTCTATTGGCTAAATTGAATCTCACACCATCAAACTACAAATTCTAATTGGTTATAATCCATACCTCAAAAGTTTAGTGTTTTGATGAAATCATCCTGACTGTTTTCAGGTACATCTCCGGAGTCCTGTGGGAAACCTGAAGAGTTCTTATAAGAAACTTCTGGGGAGTTGCTGAGAACTCCCGGGGAGTGATTTCTCCTTTACCGGGCAACAGCAGCTGTGGCCTTGTTGATTCTTAGCTGGTAGTCTCACAGGGTCCATATAGGTCTGAATTGCTAATGTTTCATTTCTTTGTACCAACACATATTCAGGATGATGGAGTGGGTTTTGGTGAGCAGTCACTTCTTTGTACAGTTTGCTGCAGTGGACAAAAGCCTTTCGGTGATCTTAACCATGGTTAAGCCATTAACAATTTCAGACTCTCATGTCATCCTGTGGTCATCTTTTCATCATATACTGATCTGTGAGGGCACCTGCATCACATCCTGCATCACATTTACATCCTGCCAATTCAAAGAATCTACCAAAAAATGTCTTGCTCTACTTTCAGGACTCTTGCCAGTATGTAAAATTACACTGATTACTTTTAATCCTTTACTCACTTTAGTTGCAGTACAAAAACTTTTTGCTGGTGGGAAAATAATGCAAAAGCTCTTTGTTCAGAAAATGTGGGGTAGGAGGTGGTTACCAGTACCCTTTACAGTTGTAAGGCTAGTGGTTAACCATAGCTGAGGGCAGTAGCATTACTATAATTGCAGCTGGTGACATTTCACCCCTGGTGATTTTCAGGGGGTTAAATGGTCTCACAATGACCTTTCCTGATTTTCAGCAGCTAATATGTTGGCTAAAATATTTTAATTCTTTTCACAGCACTGTATTTTTGCATAATTGGATTTTATGTCCTTAGAAGGGCTGCATTATTCTTCTAAGCCCAGAAGATAACGAGAACAATTAAAGAGAAGACAATGAGATCAGTCCTAAATGGGGGGTGAGATAATCCAAGAAGAATCTGTATTTTCAAGGATGGTTCATATGACAGAGCTCACTGACACACAAGTGGTGCCTGTTGCTTCAGAACCATATGACAGTGCTTTTGTCATACATCATGCAGGGTTAGCATGGGAGTTGCATCAACAGGGAGTAGTGAACAGGCAGAGATTTCTGGGTAATGTGAAGGATATAGCCAGTAATTACAGACTCACTTCCCTGCCCCAGAAGACCTGAGCACTTTTGTCCTGTCTCCAAGCCAGTGAGCAGGACAGCTGTAACATTGATCTCCTTTTAACCCTTTCTTGAGCTGTGGTGTTAGACATACCAGTCATTTGACTCCCTGGCCCTGGGAAGGGTCAACTGCAGCCTTTATCATTGCAGAAGAACCCATAATTAGAGGGTCCTTAATGTTGTGTGTAGGTAGCGGTATGTACTGCGTACGTAATATAGGCATAATATATAATATAGTTGCTGCTAACATAAGGAAAGTTACTTTTTTTTGCAACTACATGAGTAAACAAGTTGAGCCCACATAAGTCATCAGACCAAGAGTGATAACTCATTGGCCATCTGCTTCTCTCTGTGACTTTGTTTTTGTTGCCTGATTTTTGGAAACAAAAATGTATCACAGGAGCTTCATCTTGCCATCTTCAGATAATTCAGTTGTCCCAATCGTCCTTGGGAATGATGGGTGATTATGTTTTGTTTCTGACTGTGAAAATCATGATATCCAAGAAAAAACTGACTTCCAAAAATGCCAAGCAAAACATGAACTCATACACAAATTATGAACACAATTTATCCAGTTTGTCAGAATAACTATTTTGTTACTGGCGTTATTTAATTTTCATCCAGAATGAGTAATTCCCCTTTTTTGGAAATGTGAAACCCTACCTTGTGCAGGAATAGGTTGAAATTTGGATAAACATAATTAATCTGAGCATTAAGTATCCAATAACTTGCCTCCATCACTTGGGAGATGTCCCTGCTTGTAGTACTTGTAATTTGCATTTGCATTGCTGCATACAGCTGTATAACTGACTCTAAAGTTATGCATCATGTTTTGGAAAGGGATTGGGCACTTCTTGCCATGAAAGGTGCATAGTGTCCTTTGTTGGGTTTTTTGGCTTGGTTTTTTTTTCCTTCAGGAAGGCAAAGATAATCCAAAGGTTTTCTGAACTTGTTCTTGTTTTTCACCACTGATTTTATTCCCAGTTGGTATGCTCAGGTCTCTTAAACAGTATTACATGAGTTAGAAGGTGTGAATTTCTTACCTAATTGTTCCAGAGGTGGTGGAATATTGTTATTAGAAGATATAATGAAATTTGTTTTTCTGGCCATGTCTTCTCTTGGTGTGTTTGTTCTGAAGCCATAAGCTTTGCACTGATTTTCAAGGTGTAGCAATCAGGAAGAATGCAGTTTTCTGAAGTGGTACAGATAAATAGGATTATGTTTAGACACCCTCTGAACAAAGACTTTGCCACTTCTGAAGTGTCCTGCTCAACACTTTGATTTGCTAAAAGAGGAATCCATGTTATTATAGTCACATGCTCAGAGATCAGTGTTCTTATTTGGCTAGGGTTTTTTTTTAGTTTAAACAGAAAAAAAGTAAAATGTGTTTGAAGCTTCTGTAACTGGTTACACAGGAAAAAAAAGAAGTAGAACTAAATATTTAAATGAGTTGTTGATAGCATACACTTAAGAAAAAATTTTACTTTTATAATGTTAGTGATATAGATCTCATTTAAATTGACAAGAAGTCTTCTCAGAAATATGTTATTTTTAAAAATATTACTATTGAATCATGCACATTTGTTTGCAAATAATGGGTTGTTGGTTACATTAGTTGAGGACAGAGAATACTAGTAGTTTTGTTTCATACTGAAATGTTATCTTTTTTTTCTCTTGGATAAACCACACTGACTGTCTGTAGTTGATCTTACAAGCAGTGTGAGTCAAGGCAAACCTGAACTGTGTCTGTGTTATTGCTTCTCACTCCAAGGAAGTTCTATGGAACTGATCTTCCCCAATAATAAATCACCTACCTACTAGGGTTTCTTTAGTGATGGTTTTTTAGATGTATACTTTGCTGAAGCCTAGGTGAGGTTACAACTGCCTGGAGTTTGCTCCTGCTTATTTTATAGGGGTAAGGAGTCCAGCAGACAGCCAGAGATCTTGACTTGATTCCTGCTATGAAGAGTGCAGATTGAATACAAGGAGCATTTTTGGCTGCCAGGGCTATGTCCAGCAGTGCCTGTTCTCCACGATGCTTCAGAGGTTTTGTGCCCCTTCACTGCCCTAACGCAGGGAGTCAGGGCAGAACCTCTGTTTTAGAAGACCCCCATCGTCTTTCAGACTGTGGAGAGCCAATACTGCCTATATGATTGAATTATTGGATCATGTTTCTCTAGTTTGGTGTGTTATAAAAGATGTCTGTGATCTGTAATCATAATTTCTGTGCTTGTTTAATCATTGTGGAACAATAGTTCTTATGCTTACCCTGCTTTGCCTTCCATCCTCCTCTATCTCACCTTGCCAAAAGCATGGGCAGCTCCTGAGCTTGCTATAACCTTTCAGTCTTTTTCTGCAGCTGGAACATTTCCATGAACAGGCTTTCCCCTCCTGTGGAGGTACCCAAATAATTTACTGATACCTAGAAGCAGAGGACAGCAGCTTGTCAAACATGCATGTAGTCACAGCAAAGGCAGTTTCTGTGGGCTGGGCTACACTAATTTGAAAATAACACAACATTCAACACCTTAAATACTTCCAAACTGCAGCAGCCTGGTTCTTCAGGCTGGTATTTCACCAGTGATTTAAGCATGAATTCACTGCTGGCTGGAGTGCTTGCTTCCCTTAACCACTTCTAGTTAAAGAGGTTTTAAACTCCTGGTACCTTTCATGACACTGAAATCCAAAGGCTCCTCAGACTGTGGACATCCCTATGGCAACCAGTTACCTTCCTCCTCAACTACACCGTGTGTAAGTCTGGACAGGGTGCTTGTGGAGCATCTTGCCAGAAGGACAGGGTTCATGAGACCTTATGAGAAGAGAAACCAAACCCAGATTCTTAAAAATTAATATAAAACTAATTTTTTCATAGAGTTTAAGATACCCAAATGAGAAAGGAGAGGCATTGAGCATTCACAGAGAGGTAGAGGACAGAAATAAAACTCCTACCACCTTGTTTACCTCCAGTGGAATGAAAGTGGACAGGAAAACGTGACCAGCTGCCAACAGTTTTGAACTACAAAGCTCATTGGTTACAACTGGGCCCTATGTCAGTGGCACGGCACCACAGTGTTTGTCTGCTCCCCATCCCTGCAAGCAACTCTCTCAGAGCTTAAGGTGACAGTACTTGGCAAAGCTGGTATGCTAAACTGATCGCTCTATTTTTTCTTCTTTGAAAACCTCATCCTGCGTAATGACCTGTGTTTGTTGAGAAAAGCTGCAGTGCAAAAAAAGCATGTTAGTTTATGGGATAAGAGGGGATAAAACAGGTTTCTCAATCCTTGTTTCTTTTGTGTGCACTAGAAGGCTCTTGGCAGGCAGATAGCTGGATTTCCAGTGCAGTAGGGAACCACACTGGCTTCTATTGCAATAATTGGGCAGATGCTATAGAAGATGATGCAATAAAACCTGTATGTTACTTCTAAGTGGCTGGGCTTTTGATAATTGCTGTAGGACCATTTATTAGATAAATAATTAGTCTTTTCAGATAAGAAGTAGGAGACAATATACATTGGAGAGATTTATGAGAGCTAAAAGGTAACACGTGCATATATTGGCAGCTGTTAACAACACTAATTTTTGTGCTTCATCTAATTCGTGAATTTTATTTCAAAAGCTTCAGGCAATGCAAGATTGAGAATATGGTGGCTGAAAGCAAAGCAACTTCAAAATGTATTTGAGAAGCCTGCATATGATATCCATTCCTTTTATAAGGAATATTTCCTTCATGACCTCCTCCTGCTTTGTATTTAACATTTCAAAGAACTTTGGGGAACTGTCTGTAGGCTGTGTCTTCATGAAGTAGCCAAGGATTTAAAGCATTGTCACTGCTGGCCCCAAGCTGAAAACTGCAGGTGGTTTTAATACCGGGATTGGGGGGTGGGTGTCTAAACCCAACCTTTTGTGTTCAGATTAGGGAGTGCAGGAAGATAGACTTAAGGGGTGTTACTGAGAATTTTTTTCACTGGCAGCTCAATAATAGCATCAGGCTTTGGAAATACTCTTTTCCAATTCTTTGTTATTTCAGTAATTACTATGTGGTGGGTAGAAATCCATGGGGTTTGTAGTTTTTAAAGTACCACAGCAATGACACAGGGATGTGGGCAATAAAAAGAAGTATTTGTTTTTATAACTTTTTACTCCTTGGAGGACTGAGGGGACTTAAATGCCTTCTTGGATAGCCTATCATTGTTTCAGTCCTGATGTCTGTGTTTATTTTGTCTTGGTTCCACTGGCTGCAATAATCATAAGATCCATCTTTGGAGAGGAAGGAAGACAAAAACAATTTGACACCAGCATCATGCTCTGACATATCTGAAATTTGCCAGTTGCAAAGGCAGATTTCATGATCTACTTTACACTGCCTGAGAGATGGAAAGGTTACTAAACATCTCCATTATGAAAAAGTTCAAAAGCCCATCGCTGACCACTTGCATATGGAGTTTCTTTTACTTTCTGTTAGACACTAAAAAACATTTGTCCTGCGTATCTTTTGATTCATGGAATACTTGGAGGTACAAAGCACTTGAAATTTTTATGTACAGGAACATGATGACTTCTTGCTAGAGTTTCTGAGATGAGCACCATACCTAATAAGATTTACCACAGCTGGCCTGTGTAGGTATTGAGTTCAGCTCAATAGTAATCAACTTTAATGAAGACTAAAGGCTTTCTAGCTCTTAATTTTGTACATGGTTCTTTCAAATAGAATTCTAACAGCAGGAAATTTTACTTGCATGTAAATGGTCTCACTTAAGATGTTTGTTTCTCTTGAGAAAGATATTTTTAGATTTCTGGAAATATTAGGTATATTAAGTATAAGTGGTTCTCTCTGCCTTACTAAAATTCATTATAATACATAAAGCATTCTGAAAGAAATCTTATCCTTTGCCACTGCTATTCACATGCTTTAAAGGATATAAGTATGCTTTTGTGGTGGGAGTGAGGGGTATGCTTTTCAGAATTAGAAAGGAATTTTTTTCTTTATTTTTCTAGTTTGATTTTAGCTTACTTTTCTTGATTTCACGATTTTATTTTGACTATTGCAATGATATTCCTTTGTAATAAGGGAATTTTTTTCTTTATAACATCTACATGTTTCTCTTGTTCTCATCTTTGTCTCTGGTCAAAAAGTTGTAAAAATTCACACCAGAGACTGCTCTTACATCCAGTGTGACACCAGTTCTATGTCAGAAACATTTTGCTAAGGCTAGAGTTTGGGTGCTGCTCCCTGCTGCTTTGCTCCACAGAGGAGTCACAGATCTTGCACTGACCTCCAGAAACAGTGCTCTGCTGCATTTAAGTCCTTGTTTGTATTTAAAAACAAATTAATTAATAACAAAGCAACGGACAGCCACACAGTAATATAGAAGGATATATGGCGGGCGGGGCGGGAGGTGGGGGTGGGGGGGTGAAGGGAGAGTAGCAGAGCTCCCTAGGGTTGATACATTTGCTTTAACAGACTGCACTGTTATGTAGGGTGTCACTTAGTAAGAAAAAATTATTTTGTTGGACTAGTCCCCAGCTGAAGAATTTAACTTTCTCACAAGGTGATGAGAGAAGTTTGAGACCCAGTGCTATAAAACGTTTTTTTTCTTGTTCCTCTACTAGAATACAAAAATCTCTGCATTCAGGAGAAATGCTGAGAACAGCTTCTACAGAGAGGCAAGTGCAAGTGGTGCCTGCATAAACCTTCATCTGAACAGGGCAATGGGAAATTGTCTCTGTTTGCACACAGGTGGGTAATATCAGACCTTCAAAGCCAAGCAGAGGGTGGCAACAAGCTGTGGTAACCAGGAGGGGAGAGGGTAGATGTCTCAGGAGTGGAGTCTATCTTCTGAGGGTGCTGCTGCAGAATCAGAAAGAACAGAGAAGCCCCAGGGTCCCAATGAAAACCAATGACTGACAAGTACTACCTTTACAGGAACAAACTGACTCTGCAACATTGCAGTCTGGTCCAGAGAACATGCAGACTGATAGTTTTGCATTGATTTTCCAAAGGCCTTTGAGTTGGGCATGTGTTGAGTCATCTAATTTCTGTCTGTGTTTATGATTTCTCTCTAGAGTTTTTTAAAGCCCAAACACCAGTATGTAGCAATGAGACAGCCTCTGAATCTAAGACTATAATAAAATATCTCAGAAGTAAATGAATTATTTTTCTGTGAGATGATGAATTGGTGCTTTTTCACTCTTGGGTTTGTTTCTTGTTTGCATTGTCTTCAAACTCCGAGTGGGAACCACACATTGTCAGCATTAAACCACTGTTTTGAAAGCCTGTTTAATATAGGCAGAACTTCATACACATATGGAAGTAAATTCATGACAAGAGGTTGTTTACAAAGGGTGGAGTAGTCTATTTTAGGCCTCCCAACTTTTCTAAGGTTTTAAAGATCTTTGCCTCTTGTTCATGCGATATATATACAAATGTAAAATATACTCACTGTATTGCACAGCTGTATAAGCAAGAATTTTGAGAGGGAGCTTAATACTGCGTTATTCAGCAAATGCTCTGTGGCGTTATAGCAGCTGCTGGGATTTAGTTCCCTTGGTATGCTGTTTTTAGGACTGCAGATATGTTCATTGCCCTATTTGCAAATGTGCCTATGGTGCTTTGTTCAGTGTTCTGTATGGCAAGTAGTTCTTCTAGACAAGAATTTAGGGTTTGAAACTAATACACTGGTAAATAATACCCATGTAACATGCACAACAGTGCCTACTTGCTACTGCCAAGGGTCTTCTTTTCTTAATGGATTTTTCCTTTGTACATGATTACCTACCTGACACACAGAATCTGCTTGTTGATGTAGCACTCACAAGCTTCACAAGAGCTCAAGGTCTTCATGTGTTTGGTGCCGCCTTTGCAACATAGGCTCTGTGGAGGAATGGGAATAGACACAGAGGTGTGTGAATTAGTCTTTAGAAAGATAAACTGTAATGGCTCTTACTGCTGGTGGGATCTACATTGACTACTCACTTCTTGGTCTCCATTATTGTTGGCTCCCAAAGCAGAGAGTTAGGCTGGGTTTCTAACTTACAGTACAGCTGGCCCCCATATATCACTGTGTTACTTAAATACCAGGGTACTAATGATATGTGACACCAGTGGAAAACAAGAAAGTCGAGGCCAACATTTTCAGCATGTCTTTTGCTACTATATCCTTCGGAAGAACAGCCAGTGAATGAACTGAGTTGCCATTTGAGCTAGTCTAAGTCCACTTCTCCAAGTTTTTAATTCCGTTGCATGTGAGATGTTTAATAAATGCTTGGCTGTGTGGAAATCTGTGCAGGATTCATGGTTTGTCTCCCTCTCTAGTTAGTTCTGTTCACTGAGGATTTACAAGCCCAGCTTCCATCCATTTTAACTAATCAGCTTTGAGCCAGTGATAATAGGAGAGGAAAAGCATGTATCAAAGTGAAAGCTGTATCCTGCACCCTGGGTTCCTGCTGGTACACTGGTATGTTTTTTGGTAGATTTGTGTACCCAGATTGAAAACCCTTCTGCCTCAATTGTCTTCTGTGCAGAGGAAGCACAAATGCAACCAGAAGGTCTGCCATGAAAAAAACAAGCCAAAACAAAACAGAGGAGCCTTTCTTCTCATAATGGAGGCAGGTTTTTCTTACAAGTCATGCAAGTTAAAATAAATACCACAGCACATAAGGCAGCACACAGAAAAAATGAATTGGTGAGCTACAGCACGTGTGCTGCAGCAGTGCTGCATTCCTGTCATCACACATTCCCAAAGCGTAACACTGAGAGACGTATGATCTGAAACTGGTTTAAGAGGTGCTATAACTAAGCCAGGATAGCACACAACCTGATAGCAAGACTGAAGACTTGCTTGTGATAAGCTCTGAAACATTTTCCTTTTTTTATATTTGGAAATTTTTACACTTAGATCTTTGCATTTTGGATTTTTTCTTTCCCTTTTTGGTGGAGTTTCTCAAATGCTCTCTCCAAGGAGAGAGTTGTCTGAGCAAACCAAACTTTTCCTTTGTCAATAAATCCATGAAGAAAGGCTGCCTCATTTTGTGACCTGGACCACAAACATATGTTACAAGTACTTGTCTTCTCTTGCATATTTGAGTAACAAGCACTATTAAGAGGTGACAAATTAGTAGCGTTAGCGTCAGAAGTCTAAGGGCTGCTGTGAAAGGGTGTACTGCATCATGAGTTTTCTGGTTTGTTCTTGCTAGTATGTCAGATTACAAATATCTGGAAGGGAAAACTGGTGCTCCCTGCAGCCAAGGACAGCTGCAACCTGTTGCCAGACTTCCTTAACCAGTAAGGGATTGCTTAAAACTGTATCTTACAGAGTCTGAGTTCTGCACCTTTGTTAATACAGAGATACAAGAATCTATGCATGAAAATGGTGAGTTTATGCAGTGGGCAACTTTCCCCTTCATGAATTTATTAATATTAGAAATGTTGGTAATATATTTTCTCAGGAAGACTGTTATGCAGAGCTGTAAATCTGATAAACCCATAGATTGCCAAGGCCTGTGATATTATACCTGAACTTGATGTCTTTCCCAAGTTCTTAATTATATTTTCCCCACCTCTTCTCACAGTCCATTTTACCCCCTCCTCCTCTGCCTGTACTCCAGGCTTTCCCCTTCCTTTTGCCTTTTATTTTCTGTTTATTCCTTTCTTCTCTCCCTCTCTCACTTTCATAAGGCTCTGCATTTCCTTCCCAGAATCTTGCAGCATCTTATCCCCATCTTGTAAAAAGTTACAGAGTTTGAAGGGGTGGTTTTCACAGGCCACAAAATGATCCTCTGCTCCCTGTTTTACCTGGCTGCCAGTGACTGTGGCCTTCCCTAGTGCAGAGTCTCCCATATGACCCAGTATTGCCAAAAGTATCCATAGTCTTTGTTTCTGTAGCTGGGGACCAGGAAAGCACCCTTATCATAGACCTGCAGAGGGTGAAGCCACAAGGATTTGTGTGGCACTTGGCATCTTGTCAGTACTGGTTCTTCAGGTGGTGTTGGGAGTTTGTCAGACACCAGCTCAGCTAACAGTAATATAGTGAAGCCCTTCTAATTTCCTCCTGTGAGGCAGCCAGGTGGCTTTGTGCAACAGGCAAGGGAGGGACAGAGTAACGGAGGACCCAGGCTTGAAATATATATGGTTTAAGAGACAATGATTTTAGAGGTGTAGCTTGTCGTAGTGAAGGGGAGGATTGCTTTTCCTCCTTGCATGTCCTATAGTTTTACATTTTTTATTTTAGTGTTTGGGTTGTGAGCTTATTTATTTTGAAAACCTCATGCAGTCAGTCCCCAAGCCAATCTATCTGAGACAGTAAAACCAGCCCACCCTGCTACTGAAGCCAGCTGCTCTCCCTGTGGAAACTTGTTTGTCCTAGGGAGGAAAATAATAGTCCCAACTGAAACTTGAATTACCGCATTGATGAGAGCAATTACCATATATGCAGAAGCACACATATATATATATATATAGTATACAGCTCACCATATTATATTCTGCTGCATTATCATTTTTTTCAACTGAGGAAAAATAAGCCTATGAAATGGAAGCTGGAACCAAAAAGTTTTAAAAGGGTGTTTATCACTGATTTCCTACAGTCTTCTTGGCCAGTTGTGTCCTTTTCTTTTCTACATTTTTCATCTACAAAATGGGATCAGATCTGCTTAGCAACTAATAAGTGAGTCTTTATGAAGATCAAATGCAATAGATATTCTTAGTAATATTTGTTTTCTCACTTTTTGAAAGATAACACAAGAGTTTCAAAAGCAGAGATTTTGAATTGCTTCTCCAAAAGCTTTCCAGCTCCTTGTGAATGTGGACTGAAGCAGGGTCGTGATTGAAAGCTTGAATATATAAGAATCCTTTGTAACATCTTATATGTACCTAAGTTTCTTTTTGAAATTCATAATGTTAAATCAGTGCCTTTGAAATGGCTAGTATTATGTTGCCAATTCCTGATAAGGAATTGTTAGGTTATAAGGGAGGTAGGATGCCTATTTTTGGTGTAGTTCAGACTTTTTTGCCAAGATCTGTTATAGTCTATTTATCCAAGCCTCACCTCTCCCTCTAGTAATCCAAGAAAGAGAGAGTACCTGTTAGACTTTAAGTACTAAATTATAAAAATTAATGCTTTGTCTGATTCTCAGCAAAAAACTTCTGCATTAAATCTTTTCCTTAGTAAAAACAAAAAAGCAAACCCAAACCGAAAACAAATCATAAAACAAACAACTGGGGATAAATTAAAAAAAAAAAGGTGCAAGCAAAAAGCTTTGAAACCATGTCCTTTTCATTTTTCCATCACTTCAATTTTTGCCTGGAAGAAGTGTTTTTGCTTACCCCTTAACAAGCTCCATCAGACTATTTCCATAGTTATTTTTACAACTGGCAAAAAGTTACCAGTGCGTAACAGGTAGGCAAAAATATTTGTAAATTAAAGTAGAATTTCCCAGTGGTTTCAGCCAAAGAAAATCGGTCCTCCCTGTCCATGCTGGAACTGTTGGATTAAACAGCATATTTTTATTTATTTCAGACAGTGATTATAAGGATACTGTACCATTGTTCACCAAGAAGGACAGCCATTTGTAACTGAAAAATCTTCTTTTCTTACCCTGCTCTGACATAGCCATATGAAGGCACAAATATATTTCTGTTTATTAAAGAAATGTAATTTTAAATGCCTAAGAATAAAATGTTGTGGGCTGGTTTGTTGGTTTGGGGGGTTTTTTAAGCCCTCAAATTTTAGCTTTCAGATCATATGAAGAAAATTGTTTTATTTCAGTTTGGCTGCTGAAGCAAAAAAATCAATTACACTAACAGTTCTAGCTCTTATTCCAAAGAAAACAGCCAAACTTAAACTCAGTCTTTAATTATATATTTGATTCATCCCAGTAACAACACTTGACTTCAAACAATGCAAGAACAGAAGGAAACTTGCTCTGAATTCCTCTCTTCAAAGAAGAGAACTCTTTCAGATACTATGTCAGAAAACTTTAAGCTGAAACAAAACATTGTAACTGTGAGAAGACTGTATATGAGGAACTTTGGAGGCCTCTAAAATTGCTTTTAAACAAATCTCCCCACATTTGGGAAGGGAAAATCAACTTTGCTAGATGGATTAATTATTCCTCTACTTCCTTCCTGTTTTCCATAGTTGTAGGAACAAATTGTTATTAATTTAAAATAACCAGAATGAAAATGCATTTTTATCTGTGCCCAAAACTATTAGCCAATCTAATTCCTACAACTGATAAATAGAAGATACCATGTGTTAATTGTATGTACTGTATTACTCTCATGACAATTCATGGATGTGTACAAATTAAGTCAATTAAAGCTACTTGAAAGACTTCTGTACGCTGGCACTGGTTCATCATTGCACAACAAATTACTTGAAAAGAATTGGGACGAGTTTTTTCTGACAGTTGCAGAGCCGCCTTCTCTTTTTTTTCCTCAATACTCGTTAGAATATTTTAGTTGGGATTATACAGAAAGCCGGTATAAAGATCACTGTGGTCTTGTTCGTTGGGGCGTGTGTGTCCTTTGTTCTATCTTTCTACTTCTTGATCTCATTTTTCCTCCTCATTGCTGATTCCTATTTGTCTCTTGCGTCATGTCTTCTTGTCTTTTTAATGGAACAGATTGATATCTAGGGCTATGTCTAGACTAGGAGAAAGGTTGAGGTTAGTTCAGCTTTAAATGGACGTTAGCTGGCCAGCTGTATTCAACCACTTCTTGGCCGCTTCAGCTTTCAGACAGGCCAATGGGAATTTATGCTTCTGGCTAGAATTTAATTTGCTTTTGCATTTGGTAAAATAGGTATGATTGTTAGGTTTGACTTACCGAGGTAGTGCTAACCTGCCTCTCCCAACCTTGGCTTTCAGTGAGAAAAGTTGAACAATTCTAAAAGGTCTCCTTACGGTTTTTCTGGTCTGAGAGTGAAAACACATTCTATTATAAGCTTTGCGTAGGTTGTTGAGTGAATTGCTGGATGAGTAAGTTCCATGGTGGAAAATCTTACATTTTTATTAGAGGAGCTCTAGGCCATCTTTTTTCTCATCTTTTTTCCTGCTGCTGCCAGTGTACAAAGCATCACTAGAAACACGTCATTCCTATTGGCTTTTCATGCAGTTGAATCTGAATGAGAAACAACCCCATAACATTTACCAATTTTTGCCAATCTTCATTAATGTAATTTCTACGCATGTGAAAGGGACTGCGGCACATGAAATCGCGAGTGGTTCTGTCGTGTATGTGCTGCCTGCAGTGGCATAGCCGGGTGGGCTGAGGTGGGCGCTGAAGTGCCTAACCCGCAGCTACGGGATTATGTGTCTTGGTCCACTGGTTTTGAGGTGCAGTTCATTCACCGATGGGCATCCTTTTACTAGTTCATCACTACTTAAAATGTCCAATTACAAAATTACAGCCCTGTTTTTCCATGCTCTAAGAAATGCGACCCAAGCCGCTGGAAGCAGGATTAGTTATAAAAATCTAAATACCTAAGTAACTTATTGCCAACATTTTCACATCTCTGCATTGCGGTTGTTCCCACTGGTACTGCTGGCAGCACCTGTCACCAAGCGTGCTCGGAGCTGTCTCGCAGAGGAGGAGCCGAGTCCCTTCGAACAGTTCTGGCAACCGGAGTTCACAGAACGCCCAGGTGGCCTGGCCCCATTCGGGATGGTTCCCTGGGCGCAGGTGTGGGAAGGGTGAGCAGGCCGGTGTCCTGTGGAGTGTGGCGGTTCCTTAACGCGGTGGTGGGACTGACCAGGCGCTGCTGGAGAGCCGGGAAGTGGCGTTCTCCAGGCGCCCCGGGCAAAGGCGGCGGCGGATGCGGGGTGAACCCCGCTGCCCTCCCGCAGGGGTGCTCCGGCTATGCCGATCTTTGCCGGCCGCCCTTTCCTCGGCTGGAGCGGTGCCCGCAGCGCCCCACGGCCGCCCTTCCCCCGGCTGGAGCGGTGCCCGCAGCGCCCCACGGCCGCCCTTCCCCCGGCTGGAGCGGTGCCCGCAGCGCCCCACGGCCGCCCTGCCGCCGCTGCTCCTCTCCGCAGCCCGGCAGTGCGCGCCCGAACGCAGCGCTGCCCGCCACAGCCACCGCCAGGAAATAAGGAGGAAAGGAAGGAAGGCCGGAAAGGAGGCGGAGCGGGCGGGAAGGGACCGGGTCCCGGTGCCGGCGGTGCGCGGCGCTGTGTGTGCGGGCGGCGGGGCCCGGCGGGCCTGGCATGCCCCCGCCCGGCACTCCGGCAGCGGCTGCTCGTGGCACGGCGCGGCGCAGGGCGGGCTGCGAGCGAGCGGGCGGAGCGGCCGGCGGCCCCCCCCGGTGGCCTCGCCCCTCGCGCCGGCAGCTCCTAGCGCGGAGCCGCGGCGGCCCAGCCCCGGGGACAGGCGGGCGGCAGTGGGTGCCGGCCATGGCGAGGTGCGGCGCGGCCGGGGGCCGCGGGCCTGAGGAGGGCGGCGGCGGCGGCGGCGGAGCGAGCGCTCGCGGTTGGATCCGCTGGTGCCGCGGCTGAGAGAGGCGCCTGCCGGCCCTCCCTCTACTCCTGCTCCTCCTCTCCCTCCTCCTCCTGCCGCTGCTCCTCCCGCCGCGCCGGAGCTGCCGCCGCCTCCCTAGCGCCGGGCGCGCCGCGGTCGGGGTCGCAGTCGGCGGCCGCCGGGATTTCGGCGTTTGTTTGGGCCTTTTGTGTCGCGGCTCACAGTTGGCTAAGCACGGCCGGGCTGAATCGGGCCATTGTTCGGGACCCCCGAGCTCCCACGCCGCACATCCCTCGCCCCCAGCCCCCCCTTCAGCCTTCCCCCTCTTCCCCCCCTCGTTTTTTGCTTGAGAAGCCACATAACGTGCCTTTCCTCCACGCAAATCTGGGAGCCGTAAGCCGGACCGATTGCAAATGAAGTGTAATGCATTGTGGGACGTGTGTAAAATTGGATCATTCGAGGGGGAAAAGAAAAAAAAAGGAAGGGACCTGCGGCTGGCGCCCTAGAAGAGGGAGCGGCGCGATGCGCGCAGGTTGCGCCCCGGTGGCGGCCGCGCTCGGCTGATGCCCGGCGGCGCCCCCGACCCGACCCATGCGGCGGCGGCTCTCGGCGCGGGCAGCAGCAGCATGAAGAAGACGCGCAGTACGACCTTGCGGCGGGCCTGGCCTAGCTCCGACTTCTCCGACCGGGCCTCAGACCGCATGAGGTCCCGCAGCGAGAAGGACTACCGACTGCACAAGCACTTCCCCCCAGCTTTTATTTCCCAGGCATCACGGGGCTACATGACATCAGGTTTGTAACATAATTTGTGTATGCGAGAGAGCTTTATTGCGAGGCTGCGGCGAGATGTGTGTCTGGCCGGGCAGGCTGTGTTAGTGGGTATGGAGGGGAGCCTGCGATCGGGAGGCTGATTTGTTATGAATAATGAAAAAAAAATAGCGTACATCCACCATTTTGTACCTCTGCAAGATTCACAGCAGGGTCCTCGCAATATGGTGTTTAAAATCTATTACTCAAGCGAAATAAATATACAAGAGAAACGGTTGCTTCTTTCTGTCGTGGAATAAAAATGACCAGCTGTGCAGAGCATGGAGCCCTTTGCTCCTTTTGTGTGTAAAAGCATGTGCTGGATATTTACTGCTGCCCCACACATTCATCGTTAAATGCAGTTAACTCTGGGTAACTCAGCGGGCTTTCGTGTTTTTCCATTTTGGAAAGGAAAAGGGTCACCTGTAATTGCAAATGCTCTTGCCTTGTTATAAGCTCTTTGGGTTGCGGCTGCATGGTTCTGCAATGGCAAAGCATGCGTTGGTGAAAATGACTGTAAACACATTTACATTTGTTTTTCGAGGTGTAGAAGGGGACCAGAGCTCTGTATGTGGCAGAACACACACGTGCATGTATATTCGTTTGTCAGTTGCTTTCAAGGAGGGCCGTTGGGAAATAATGGACACTGCACCAACATGTTTGTGCATGGGAAAGAGAAAGCACAAACAAAACAAAAAACACCGCAGGGAAAGGCAGTCATCCCCGAGAGGCTTGGCCTCCGATGGAGTGCTGGTGAGATTTCAGAAAGCCTCAGTGCTGTTAGTGGAATCTGCTCCATCCTGAAACGTGTCTTAATGGCCTTAGAATTAAGACATTTCATAAACACGCAGAAGAAGACCTGGGAAAATGCTGATCGGGAGGGGACCAGGGGCAGAAAATCCAGGAAACCTCCTTTGTTGTTCTGCTGCCTGCTTATTGTGATGATAGGACATATCATTTCATTATTATAAAATTCCGGTTTATCACAAAGGCACATTTTTCCCTCTGAGGCTCAATTTAGGTTGAGTAGGCAGATTCCTTTAAAGGAGAAAATGAAGGTATTTATTATGCATTACTGAAAACGTCTCCAGTCCTGTACCCTGTTGTGCCCCCCCACCACCACCACCCCATTTCTGCTGCAAAGGCTGAGCCAAAGATTGTGGTTGTCAGTTATACGCTTGCTTTCCTGTCTCTGGCCCTAATAAATGTATCTCATTAGTCAGGATTGGTTTCTCATATTTTAAAAATCTCTTGTGACTGTTCCTTCTTTATTTAATGCCTGCGCACAAGGGAAATAATATGCATTTTATTGAAAAATTTGCCTTTCTAACAACAAGCACAATAATTGTGCTATTTTGGCAATAGGGGCTCTGATTTTTCCTTTTCCTGGGAAGTCACATATTGAGAGGAAATAACAAGGATAATTTATGCTCTAACAGCTGAATGGGGTGGAGGGATTGATTTGTGTCGTTGGTTCTGCAGGACCTGAAAGGGGCTGGAAAGCTGAATCTGTCCATACTGCAAAGATTTTTGTCGTTCTGTGTGAGTCCTGATATTCCCACTGTAAGATACGCTGTGTCAGTTCTGTTGAAGTAGGTACTTTTAGGCCTTTCTTTCAGTGTGGAAGCCTGTACTGAAAAGAGAAGGAGCTCACATCAGTGTTTTGTGCCAAGCAGTGTGGGGTTTACATGTTTTTAATTCTTCAGGGAAGCAGTCTTCTTCTGCGAAAGCTTTATATTTGCAAACCAGACAAACACCAGCAGTCTGCAGAATCAGATGTGTCACCCTGAATTTGTTAGCAGATACCCGTTCCTTGGAAGGTAGGAGGGGGCACAGAATTTTAATCTGTTATATATGTTTTAAAGTAATCTCCAGACCTCCAGAATACTTGATTATGAATATAGTGCACATTGATTTCAGTTACAACAGCTGAAGAAGGACAAACATCATGTTTAGTTTTACTAATTTGCTAAAGTTGTTGGAGGGGGAACACATGAAAATTAAAATTGGCAAATGTTTGCTGGTTTTGTTGAGGTTTTGTTGTTTATTGGGTTTGGTTTTGTTTTTTAAACTTCAACAACAACTTAGCAGGCTCTTATCTGAAAATGCAGTTGTTCTCTCTTGATGGATAGTTTCCACATTAATTTATTTTTAAAGGATCCTTGTCCAGTCACGGCCTTTTCAAATATTAGTTTTGGGAGGAATAGCTGCTGTATCTAAACACTTCTGACTATTTGAAGAAAACTCTTGTCCTTGCAGGAAATCTATAGGAAGTTCTCTGGCATAAAAATTGTGGGGATCAGGAATACAAATACTTTCTTTGTCACCCAGAATGTCGTAGAAGAGAAAGTGTCCTGAAACACATGGGCTTTTCAGAAGGCTGCGTTCTGTTTATCCAACCATTTAACCTCATCACCATTAGGCATTGTTGTTGTTCTCGTTTAATTAAATGCCTCATTGTTTTCGATGGGGGTGGAGGGTGGGAAAGAAACCTTGGGGTTTTGCCTCAGTTACTGTGCTTAGGGAAATAAGGCAAAGCATACAATCAACCAACCTTCAATAAGATGCTGAGAAGCTCAAAATATTAATATTCAAGTATGCCTGAACAGAGCATGAAGAAGCGTGTATATATTTCAGCACAGAGAAATACTGAGAAATGGTGTTGCAGTTAATGCCATGGTGTTTTATTTGAGAAAAATACAGTCTCTAAGCAGAACCATGTTTATAATGGAAGTGCAAACCTCATGCTGGAGTGGTGAAGCACACCTGATTTTAAGCAACCTTTTCAGTAAAACTGAGTAAGGACCAGTTTGATATTTACCTGATTTGAAGCAGCATTGGTGGCTGGCCAGTCACATTTTCAGTACTCAGGGGACAAACTGCCCATAATTATAGAAATTTGGTGCAGATGCAATTCATATGAAATCTAAAGATTGTTTGACAGATGAACGGAGATGGAAGTAAGGAGGGGAAAAAAGCAGACAATTTAGAAAATCACACATTTTTGCTGCTGAATAATCTCTTGACACATGCTGTTAAATAGGCTGTACTCCAGGGTTTCTTTAGGCCTCCTAGCAACCACTAGGTTCAAAGGCCATGCAAGGAGTTCATTGTTCATGCAGAATATTAATTTCCCAGTGGAGGACTGTCTTGGAGAGAAAACACTGAAAAAGAAAATTACAACAATGTACAACTTTGACCTTGCATGAAAAGAAACATTGAAAAGTTTGAATCCAATAAAATTCATACATGTTACTGAAAAAGGGGAAATATGCTTGAAGCTTTTGATAGATTGCTCCTTAATTCAAGGGAAAATAAAGAAATTATATGCAACTGCCAAGCAGAATGAAACTTAATGAAACTTAGAAGGGCTCCAAATAGTCACATGAAATAATATGTATAGCTTTTGAAACGTTGGAAGCTTCATGCTTTTTTCTTCCCCTCTTCTAAATAACAAAGGCAAATCCTGGATTTTGTTTTAGCAGAGAGAAACTGCACCCTGTGTTTGACCCAGCCATTAAGTGTTACACGAACTGAACAGCACTCTTGAAAGAAATAACATTTTCTGCAGCCTTTCTTGAGTTACTTTGATTGAAGAATTTGGTGTTGGAGGTATTGTGTCAGTTTGAGATGGAGGTGGTGTAGCGTAACAGTGTAGCACACACAGCATGAGGAACGTCTAAAGAGCTTTCTACCATGGTAAGAACTAATTCCAGAGCGTGTTCATTTGAAGGTTACCTTCTGAAAAGTATGCAATTACTTTACTATTCTTTATATACAGTTTCCTCTCCGAGGTGTCAGCTCTCCAAAGTTGAAAGGTAAAAGTCGGTCTCTGTGTTGTGTACTGTTACTGGAGTTTGATTTCCGAGTTGAAGAAGAAGGGAAAGGAGAGAAGCATATAACGCTCCTATCCAACTGATGGTATCTGTGCAAATTAAAATTGGCGGGAGGAAAAGATATCCTCATTCTCTCTTTAAAGGATGTTTGATAAAAGGTCTAGGACAGCCTCTTCAAGCTCCTTGAACAGTAAGAAGGCTCTTGGGAGTCACTTGAGCAAATGAGAGTCCTGGATATTTTTTTTGAGCTTGAATCTCTAATTCTAAAAATTAGTATTTGGAGATAATCATGCATGATCTGAAGAACTCAGTTTAACGTAATTGAGAAATGACAGATACATGCAAAGCCTTGAAGCTTTCTCAGTTCTCCTGTCCCTTAATTCAGCTATCTAAAGGAATATGTTCTAGCTTGAAAGTAGCTGTACTGTAATTAATATTTAATGGTAATAATCAGTATTGCATCACCTTCTTTCTCTCAGTGTGGTATTGAAAAACACCTTACCATTCACATTCTTAACAGTAATGTGATCTCTCTGCCTTCCTGAATTCTGAGTAGTTTTAGGTTGTCTTAGGCCAGACTCATTGCTGGGACAGTAAAAACTGAGATCATGTAGGTGTCAATGGCTATCAGGACTGCCTTTGGCTCGTGCTCTATCCTTTTTTTTAGCCTGTGCTAACCTGGTGAATCCCAAGGGGGTCCCTCTGTTCAGTTACTTGATGGGCTATATTTGCTTAATTGCTTGGGAAGTTGCTCCTGAGCTCACTGTGTCTTCCAGTCCCCTTTGGCCTCTACAGCATCCACTTTAATTGACAGAGAATTAGAAACTTCGACTGCATCCTCATTGGGGTGAATGGTCTAAGTGTGCTCTGTCTTCAGACCCCAAACATGGTGCAAGTTCATAGATCAGTCATTTTTGTGCAGTTTCTCATTCATTTTGTTTCCTCCCCGGTTTCTTGCCTAAAAGAGTGTCAAAGACAGGGTTCTCTCTCCTCCGGTAGAACCCTGGGGTTCATTCCTTGGTTGCACGTGCAGTATGAACTCTCACTCAATTCTGTGCCTGTGTGTTTTGCCACACATATGCCTGGTCCTTGCCCACCAGATACCAAGACATTTCCTGCATATCCATGACTTCAGACGAAGCTGTGGGCAGTGTCTTGAGCACTACTTGTGCAGCCAGCTGACCAAGCTGCATTTGACTCTCTGTTGCTCTCCCGAGCTGTTGTGACCTATGAGCAAGGGAATCCAGAGTGTCTTTTTTCTTCATGGCATTATAAGTAAAATCAAAGAGGAATGAATATAAGAAAGAAAGAAGTCTCTGTGTGTGCCTATCTTACCTAGGCCTGTTCAGATTTCTGTCTCAGCTCAAAGCACTCATCCCTGCAGGGCTAAGTTTCAAGTTACCTTTCCTCCTCGACCCCGTGTTGCTGCTTGTGTTCAAAGTCTCCATGTTCTTTCTGCTGGTTTGCTTGGACTTTCGGCCAGTTTGGGGTTCACAGAGGTGCCTCCAGGATCAGATCACCAAAGGGTGCCATTGGCATTTGTACAAGGGTGTCAATCTGAATTTGAATACATTCCTAGGTACATTTTCCAGCAGTCCTGTGGTCAAGGTGCTTTTTCTCTATACACACTGGGCATCATAATAGCCAGTGAAGATACAGGAAGCTCCTCTTCTCAAGAGTAGACAAGGGTTCAGAACTAACACAGTCCTGATTCGTCACAAATAGCTTCCAGTCTTTCACAGGTGTAGAAGTTATACTCTGTTGGCAACATTTGATAAACCCGAAGGGGGTTGAATTTCTTGCCATTTTGGAATTGAATAGCAGCCATGTCTTTGCAAAATGCATTACTTGTTGGAGAGGACTGAAATGTGAGGATTTTGCAGATCACCTTGGGTTAGCCTGGTGACCTGCTCAGTTGTGAGCAACAATAGGCCTTCATTTGTATGCTGGAGAGTTCATCCCAGAGTAAACTACCATTTTTATAACATTCTTTGCACAGTTTAAAGTGGTGTAAGTACAATCAGGTGTGAAGACTAGAAGGATGATATTGTGCTAAGCACATTGTAGAAATCCTCCAAAAACTGGGGGTTTCTTTTCAGTGTTTGGGGAAGTTTCTTTATTGTGAGTCTGCTTCATAGTCCGTAGCAGGTTGTAGAATATCTGTGAATAGCATTAAAACCAGAGCCAGCATGCATATTCTGGACTGTGACTCAAGTAAAGCAGTGCTGGAAAAAGATTTTAGATAGTTACTCTTGAATTGTCCTGAATATGCTTTCCCCGTGCTAGAAGAGACCAGACAGTGTTAGAACCATGATCAAAATTGTGAGCTAATTTAGAGCTTGTGTAAAAGCTGCTAAATAATACAATATTAATAGTGTTTGGGTTCTTTTCCTTGAAAATCATGATACTTTACATTTTTTAAATTATGAAATTACCATTATCGAAACTGGGTGTCTGATAGTTTTGGTGGTGGAGATGTACACCTGAGCCTAGAAATATAGGTTGCCCCATGTAGGAAGTATCTAATGAATAGTTCATGCAATTCAATCTAACCATTGGGTTTGATTTTCACCAGAAGAGGGAAACTGAGACCTGAGTGCCTGAACTTAATCTGAACACTTTCAGTTATAGCTATTTTTTCTAGGTTAATCATATAGGACAGGAAGCAGAAATGAGGGTTAAAAGTTTTTCTAAAAGTCTCAGGAAATTGTGCTTTTGTACTTGTTCTTGCAGTGTTTTTGGTATCAAGGCCAGTGGTAACCACAGCAGTCCTGGGGAAAATGCTTGAATAGTGAAGTTTCAAAACTCTCCCAAACCAATATGTGTTGTTCCTGAGTGATGCCTTGTATCTATGAGGGGGTATGAAAGTTGTTTATAGCTACTGGCTTGCTTTTTTCAGCATGTTTTATCGAGTTGGCTGCTCTACTGATGTTGTTCAGTATCTTGGATGACATATAGGTGCTGGAATTATCTTGCTCAAATAGGCTGTGGAGGAGAGGATGAGAGGGAAAAAAGAAAAAAGGAAGACCCAACTTTACAGGAAGTATATTTGGGCATGCAGCATGATGGAGTGGGTAGAGTAGTCTAGTTTAGACAGAACCCTGGGCTGTATTGGCAGGTTTTAAACAGTCTGCAAAAGGTAACTGAAATAAGAAAACTTGATTTTCATCAGGCTTGAATTCATTATAAAAAGGATAGCAACTTTCCCTATTCCTTCCCTCAAAGAGAGATTAAAATCGCTGGCTTTGAAAGTCAGGAGGTGAGAGAGGTATTCCCAGTTGTGTCAGTCATCAGCTTTGTTTCCCTGGGCACTTTTAACTGTTTCTGCAGTTCTCTAGGCTTAGATTGTAATCTGCTCAGTAGGAGAACTGTCTCATTTGTTTTATAATGTAATATTGGCAGTCACAAAAACCCTGCCTTGAACTGGTAACGGTGGGTAAGAACAGACATCCAAAAATAGGTGCGTTCAGTGTGAACAAAGCAGTCCTCATTCTGCAGGTGAAATCCTGTGTTCAGATCAACATTTGGATGTCACTGTGTTCTTAAGAATTTGCCATCTTGCCTTCCTGCAAGCTGAAAAAGAAAGCCTGTTTATAATACCAGCAGTAAATGATGTGGAATGATTGTTATTCAGTACTGTTATCACTTCTACCTTGTCAACCAACTCCTCACAACCCAGAGATAGTTCTGTTTTTCACCAAATTGTGGATGATGCGATTCCTATAATTTTTAAAGTATAGGAGTGTTTGTTGTTACTTCAGTGGGAAATGCTATCTGCAGAAGATCACTACAAACTCAGAATTTATTAGAAATTTCAAGTTGTGCTATTTTAAAAACAGATCTCAGTGGTTTTATTGGATTTGATAGGGTGTGAAAGCAGTAGAAGAAGAATAAACAGTAGTTAAAGAACTGCGTTTATTTTGTAGACTTGATGTCGATATTTGGGTATTGTTAAAAGAATTAATGAGAAGTTGATTGTCTTTTTGCTGGTCTTTTTATTTAAGGAAAGTAGCAAATAGAGGTACAGCAGAGGCATCTTGGAAATCTTTAATTTTGTATCTGTTTTGTAAAGTTACTCTTAACTTTTGTTTCTCTGTGATACATTAGGGGTATATCCAGTACGTTGCATTCAGGTTTCAGCTCAAATGATTAAGCAGTAACTACTTCTGTTTACCAGCTTTTCTTTTCAGAAGTTGTCCAGGTAGCCTGGATGAACTGCAGCCCTCTTACTTTCCATCCCCTGCTGACCAGGGGATTTATTTTGAAAAGCATGTCTAACATTAGAGTAGAACAGGCTCCCAGACACTGTCACCTTCCCAAACGTGATCAAAAATGCATCTGCAGTTTAGCTGGGGTGCTGGAGCAGGAATGTGTGCATGTTGCCTTGTGTTTCGGTACTGTCCTCAGGTGTTACATGTGTCAGTGAAAGGATCTTGCACACCCATGCTTGAGGTGCTGATAGTGAGTAGAAATCTGCATTTAATGATCTCAAAGCATCTTTTCTAGTTACTATGATCTGTCTCAGCTATATTGTTTAAAGAAAAAAAAATGAATGGCTCTTTGTGTTGAATTTGACCTCTACATTTTGAGGCTTGAAGAGTATAATAGACAATTGAGAAATACTTTTGTAATGTGGCCTGGAAAATTCAAAGTTCAGTGTGAAAGCTGAGTTCATAATAACACAGGAAGCTGTGCTGGGAGAACCTAGATTATATAAACTAGTTAGCTTGCCCATTTGTGTTCTTTTAATTTCCTCCATAATTTCCTATGAATTTCCTGTTGATGACCTGTGACCTAGTTTCAGAAGATGAACTTCTGACCATATGTGATAACACTGTAAATGCCATAAATTGGACTCTTTATCCTGTAAGCCAGTAAAGATGGTGTACTAAATTTCATTGTGGCACTTTGCCTCTTACATTTTCAGAGTACTGTACACTGAAGTACCATTCTTCATTTTCATTGAATGTTCTAAATTCTGCTCCCCTGAGAATTTACATTCTTGGAGTATACAGTGATCTCTTTCACTACATGTAAGCCTTAAACTAAATATTTTTTAAACAGAGTGAAATGGAAAATTTTTACAAGATTTTCTTAAGATTTGTGTGCTTTTAGGTGTAATTACCGCATTGTTGGCTTGAGGAGTAGAGGAGACAAAAACTTCAGTGGAGAAGCTTATTTGCTTTAACATGAAATTTGGAACAGCTGAAACTCCCATCTGTAAACTGGGCATGTCTGCAGCACATCTCTTTTGAGAGATGGAGGACAGATATCACTGGCCATGGAAACTTCACCCAAGACCCAAGTGAGCCCTCAGCCTCTGGTGTTAATTTCAGAGCAGTTTTACTGAGGAATAGATGGGATTACGGGTGGAAGAAGCATGGTTAGCTAGTCTTTCCAGGTGCTGGCCTCCTCCCTTTGCACTAGTCCAGTCAAAAATTAGAATAAATGAAATCCATCTTTGCAGAATGTTTAGGGGTTTGTAATACCTTACTTGGTCTTTAGTCTCTGCTTTCCTTATGAATGGATGTCGTTATTTCTTCCTTTTTAGATACAAATGTTCCATAGGTATTGAATTTTCAAGAATGAAATCCTGAAATGGCATTTGCATGGAATGTCTGCGTGAGAATGGATCTGGTTGAAATGTTTTCACAGAATGCAAATGCAAAAAATAGTTTACTGCATTTTTTCCATCCAGCTCTAGCAAAGTCTCAGTTTCTGACCAATTTTCAAAATCTGGAAAGAGATATAACCATCTCTAAATGGAACATTTTGCAGGTTTTGTTTTTTGCTAAAGTCATGAGGCATTTACCCCTGATTCAATATTAGACTCAGTCTGTATAATTATTTTAATTGCAGAAATATTCTTCATTAACCATGAGCATAAAATTTACATCTTCTAGAACCCTCACTTTAAAAATTACATTCTTAACTCCCTCATTTCACTAGAGGTTGAAGTAGATATGTGAGATATTGTTTAAAGTTATGCAATAACTTTCCATCAGATATGTGGTCTGCCATATTGCCCATTGTGCAGTACAGTAAAACGTTTATATAAGTTTATTAAATTTGCTGTGTTGCAAGCCTGTGCTCTGTGTGCATGTGCTAATGGTTCTACATGAGAATGCATGTTAAGTCCCCAAGGGTCTGATTCTGTCCTTTAGTGGGAAAAGTGCACAAAGTTTTGGTTGACTGTTCCGGTAGGAAACTTTAACACCCAGCAGTGCTGCTTCCATGAATGATGCATGCACCCATCTTTCTTGCAAGTATTGTTTGCCTACAGAGGAGAATTGGAAAGGCTGAGGAGGATGTAGCTGTAAGTGCTGAGTAATGCTCTCTCTTAAATGAGGTCTGCTTTTGAAGATTGGACAGCTGGAGAAACTGGGGCAGGCTTACCAGAAACAAGGATGGAGTGCAATGGCTGAGAGCAAAGAGGAGTCGTGGGCAGAGATGCTGTTCTGCCAGAGCAGGCTTGTGTTCTTGTGTCCTGGCCATGGGATGTACACTTCACCTTCACCAGCTCAACCTTAGATTTCAATTTTAGTTATTTAACTGGCTGCATTTAATCAGGACTATCACTCCTTCACTTGTGTATCTCTGAGCTCATTTCAGAGGCTAATAATTGATACAACTTTTTTTCTGCCTACCAGATGATAATCTCATTCAGTTTTCATACCAGTGCTGATTGTTCCAAGTAGAGCAATAGGCATGTAGCAGTACAATACACTTGGCTTTTCATGGTTATCTTTTTTTATCGTAACAGTGATCCCTTTTTCACACCCATAAACAATGGACTTAAGTAAAATGAAGTGTTTCACTGTAGCTTGCATTTAGAGTTAAATCATCAAAAGGTAAGTTAAAAGAGGAGAAGTAAAAAGCTATACTGGACTGTGTCATTGTAATTTATTCACTAATTAATGTGGCAGTGGAACAGGATGGTGTGATGAAGCAATAAGAAAGGATACAAAATGGTATTGATGGTGAATTTTACTCATAAGTTGTCAATACTAGGTCTGTCGTCATTGTCTGACAGCACAGCTACCCTTTAGAAAGGTTTTACCTTTAACACCAAATTAGCTTCAAACCCATCTCTTCAGATCAGAGCATTTGACCTGTGTTTTATACTCCTGCATGGCTACTTGTATGTGATTGCTGTGCATAACACTGGGAGGAGTATTCTGTTACGGGGGACCAGCAGGGAGAAAGAAAAAAATCTAAAACCTGCTTTGGTATACATGGCCATGCAATGACAGTTTTGGATGATGTTTTTCCAGCAAGAGCTGAAAAGAGTGTGGAAAATTTTCCTTTCTTTTTTACCACAAGTGAGAACCTAACCTGGCTGTGCCAGGTAAGATCCAAGTCTATCTTGCCGACTCTGCTGTATCCAACTATAACTACAAACAGTTGCCAAGGAAGTGGAGGGAGAGAGCAAGTATGTATGCTGCTTCTCCCTGCCATGCTTCCCACCTCCAGCTGGTTCAGGCAATACAGTTTAACAGTCCTCATCATGTTTTGCTTCTAGATGTATTCTCTGACAGCAGAAGAGGGTTCGGGAGTGTCAACTGCTCACCGTGCATGCAGGGAACTGCCCTGTGGCAACCCCGAGTTGTGTGCATTATTGTCTAAACATCCATTAGGTCTTATCCTGTCCTGTTTTGCAGCTTTTTTCGCTAGTGAGGAATACACACACACATAAAGAAGGTTTTGAGGGTCTTGGTATCTTTGATGGTGGGAGGGCAGCAGATCAGCTGTTAGGCCAAGAGGCAGCATTAATCCCATCTCTTCAAATACAACATACACATTCCAGATAACTGGGATATTAATAGGACTCATGTCATCGAACATTCTCTTCTGAAGTCATGAAAGAAACATTTGTTAATTATTTCTGTAATTCCACTTATTCCTCCTTTCGTTTAGTTTCCTTCCCCTAGTTCCTTCCTTTCCTTTCCCTTTGAATTCTGGGCCTCATGAGCAATCTCATCCTGAAGGTGACACATACCTAGATGAAAGGCTTGCATTAAGCAGGAGTTTCTTGTTATATCAACTCTTGACATTCCAATAATGTCAACTCCTGATTCAAATTGCAAGCAGGATCTGGTGCCAAGGCATTAGTTGTTTCCAAGTCTTTTGCTTAATAGTAAGCCAGAACTGCTATTTCAAGACAGAGTTGACCTGAGAAAATGCTGCAGAAGTGGGTCCTAATGTTTCATGTCTTCAAGGTATCCCCTTTTCTTTTTTTGGAGGTGTTGGCTGGCTCACAAGATTAATCTTGGTTCTGCTAATAACTAAAGGCCATAACTTTCCAGCATGGCTTCCTGAGATTGTGACACATTGGATTTCTCAGTGAAAGTGCTGGGTTTTGTAGGAGCCACATGTTCAACATCTCTGGAGGCTGATAAATTGGACTGGACAGGTTTAAACATCCACATTATCTGGGATTTCTTATGGGCCTGAACTGAACCCATCCATTTTTTTCAGCAAATAGTCTGCTTTAGGAGACAGTGGTGGAGCATAGAGCCAAATCCAGTCACCATTAGCTCTCTGCAGAGCTGCCAAAGTATTCATCAAAATTATGTCCCAAAGCCCTGTCAATTAACAGACCAGCATTATAGAAATGTTTTCTGAAATAGATTTCAGATGTGTTGTACAGATGTGGATGGAGACAATTCCATGTGGTGGTTCTTCCAGAGATGCTGAGTGCATGTGCTGCACCTGGGCCAGCCTTGGCAGGGCACCCTCTGTGCACATTTTGGGGTGCTCACGGGCATCGTCTGTTGGATGTTTATGTTCAAAGTAACTTTACTGCATGTGCTGAGTGGCATAATGTAGTCATACTGCTTATATATCACTTTACTTTATACTTATGATCTTTTTAAGACTGTTCTCTCTAATCTCCACCCTTCTGCTGAAGTTTTATGTATTACTTGTTAATGTAACATCAGAGCACATCCATTTAATATATTTTATTTGAGGAGATTGTTGTATACCAATGTGAGTGTATTTTGTTTATGCTTTGTGTACCTCTGCAGGTGTTTAATTTAGTTGTGCATGCTGTTAGTAATTGTAATTGATGTTGCAGATGTGTTTCCTAGCAAGAATAATATATAAACATTGGAAAAACATGCAAATGGTAGAAAATATGGGATACAAAACACTAAATATGGTAAAAAACTGATGAAATTTTAATAATAGATTTCAGTTTTAAAAAAAATAAGAATTCACTCTCAGCAATTTTTGGATTTGTCACTTCTTGTTTCATTTGCAGAAGTGTTGTTAACCACTGTTGTGTCACAGAGATTCTCACAGGAGATTGACTTTTGTCCACTCCAGTGCATGATCTAATCTAATTGCCTAGTGGGTGCTTAATCAGAGTACCTCCAAAGTACATGATTTTATAGTAGGAAGTTACTATTCCACATTAAAAGAATAAAAACTATTTTACATTTGAGTGCACAGTAAGGACATACCAAATATCCCTTACAGAATTTCAAACCTTTTTTTTGTGAACTCTTGGAAAAAAGTATGTGCTTTTAATCTGTATTAGCTAATCTAGAAGCAACAGCAAAGGTCAAATGTTAAATGTTTAATTTGGTTTCTCTAGTAGTTGGATCATTACAAATCATCTGATAGACTACGTGGTCAGATTCTTCTTTGTATATGAGTACAACCCTACTGATTTTTAACTGAGTTATGGCCAATTTATTGTAGCATGAGAGCAAGAGCAGGGCCTTTGAGTCCATTGCTGGCAACAGCAGAATAGTTTCTCTAGACAGAGCCAGGCAACTCGATGGGAAGACCAAGGGTCATTTGCAGTATGAACATCAGCATGTGTTAGTCCTGCATTTGTTAAAGGTGTCCGTTAACTCCTAGTTGTGTGATGTAAAGGAAGGCAGTCATGGTGACATGGAGTAATGCCATGCCTGTCTTTGCAGCAGCTGTCACTGAAGTGAGAGTGCTGCTGCTGTGACAGGGGCGCTCTCACTCAGTCTCGTCTCGCCTGTGCCTCTAGGCTGGTGATCCCCTGCTGGCACAATGGCGAAAGGGGACATACCCCTCTTGGTGCTTAAGGGAAGGTGAAGGAGAACAAGATCCTGAGGCACTTAGATCAAAAGCATGTAGGTAAGGGAAGAACTGGAGCCTCAAGTGGTTATTGCTGAGTATTATTTGCAGACTATCCTAAAACCAGGGCAAGTTGCCAGGTTTTGTGGTGATATGTCATGCCTTGCTGAAATATGCTGTGGTGTGACATCACAGAGTTTATCTTTCCCTGTCATGATTCTGAACTACACCTTGATGCTGTTGCAATATGGCAGTTCCTCCTCTTTATTTTTACAGCAGAAAAGCAGGAAGAAAACCAAAGTGTTCAAAGGGAGTTTTCACTGAGTGGAGGCTGCAGGACTTTTCCCATTAGTTGCTCACAACTAGCCATTAAAGAAAAAAAAAAGCCAGGAAGTCTTTGTGAGCTGCGTTTTCCATTGCTTTATCTCGTAGATGATTTCTCCCTTGTCAGTACTCTGATGTCTCTTTGTATGTCAGGGCTTTGGCCTCAATCTTTCTGCAGTACCCCTTGTGATGGATCATTAAAACCTGTGGGAACATAAGACCTTTGAGGCTGCTCCCTCTGTCCAGTTTGCTTGAGGCTGTCTGAGAGTTACAGTGTGGAAGAACTGACAGTGCAGGCCTGAGAGACAGCAGTGTCACACCACACATTCCATCATGAAACCTGACCCTCCAAAACATGTCTGGTGTGTGAGGACCCTAATTTCAGAGTTTTTAATTTACTTAATAGTTAGCTCATAGAGAAATTGTGCTTAAACACAAAGCATTTCATTAAGTGCGAAAGGTATCTTTTGTTAATCCCAATTTCGTGCTCTCTTCACTAATAAATTAACAAATTCTTTTCAGATTCCCCCCTGTCTTAACAGTGGAGAGGAAAAAGCTGGGTAACTACTAGAAACCTGTAGGCTGTGGTCTCTGTTGCAAAGCTTCTACTTTGAAGCTAGCACAGTATATTTAATTTGGCATTAAGGGGAACCTTGTAGGTGTAAATATTAACAGAACGGGCCACAAATAAATTTGGAACATTCAGCAGCACTTCACAATGCTGAAATGAAATATATGAAGTGCAGCTTTAGCAAATGTTTATATAAAACATGCTACAGAATGATTATACCTCTCTTATCTCAGGCACTTATCTCTAGCTAAAGCCAAGTGGTTGGAAGGCTTAAATTGCTCAGTATTTTTGAAGACAGTGTGGTAATGAAATATGCTAAGTAGCTGGGTTTTATGTGTGAGCATTTTGGATATTTTTTTTGGCCTGATTACTTTTATCTGTGAAGACACAAAAATGACACAATGTCTTTCTGAAGACACAGAAGGAAAAAGGCAAAGTCTAATGAGTTTAATTGCAGGAGCTGATGTTGGTAGTTGTACTTAAACCGCTTTAGCAGTTGCATCTCAATTTTGCCTTTTTTGGAAATCTTCTGTACAGAAGTACTCACATTATATGTGTGTAGATCGTATGCCCCCCTCTTGTCAAAGCCAAAAAGAGCTTGATCACATTGGGTGTCCTGTTCCCATGGTCAGGAGCAGGGTGGTGGGACTCTGAGGTCCCTTGCTTAAGGATCTGATGGCCTGCCACCAAACCTGTGTGACCAAGCATTTGTGAAAGGATGGGAGTAGTGCAGGATAATTTGTTGAATGTCTCATGGCTGTTGCTGTGTTGTATACTTGTAAAAGCTGCCTGACACCAGTTCAGAGCAGCAGTGAGAGTAAATCAAGGTATGGCTTTTTTATAGAGATCTAGAAATCAGTTATGCTCAGATATTTCATGGTATGGGTGGGTTTGTTGTATTGCTTTTGTTCTTTGCAAAGAATAAGGCATAACGTGCTTTTGTAGTTTGCATTCAGACAGGAAGTTCATGTTTGCTGTATAGTTCAAAATGGCAGAGACTTTTTTCTCTTAGTGTGTGAACCACAGAAGTTGGAATCTTATGTTGCTTGTCCTTGCATTCGTGATTGTAGGAGATGGCTCCATTGTGATTGCAGCTATAGTTCAATGGAGGAATAGCATTAAGGAACAAATGAATATTGGATTTATAACTTTCCTTAGGATAGTTCATCGAAAAAGACCAGACAGCTCTTCCTGTGATATTAACAAATGCTCTCTGCCTTGCCACTAATACAAACCTTGGAAATACTGCAGTCTGGCTTTGTGGGTCAAAGATGGGATGTGCTTTCTGGTGGTTCTCAAAGCATCAGCAGTTTGGAACAAGCAGCAGTGTGGTTTTTTTGGTCTTCATGGTAAACATGTGTGCTGTTAAGTGGTTTCTTTTTTATTTCAAGTCTAGCACTGAAGTTCTTATGCTTCTCATCTTGACTAATCAAAGGTTAACTTTTCCTCCGCCCCCCCTCCCTTACTTCTCATTCTCTTCACTCTTCACTTTCACTTCTCATGCTGCAGCTGGGAATAAGTACAAAGGTCAGTGTCAAAATCCCTAATTTTCCTCCATATTGGGACTAGTGAAGCCAAAGAAGTAGGTATTTCTTTGTAGCCCGCTATAGGAAATGCAGCAACTTGGTGGTATGTAGTGCTAATTCATAGCTTCTTGCTGCTGCCTTCCATGTTTAGCAGTGCTTTGTCAGGCATTGATCAAATGAACCTCAGGTCCAGTATGACATTTTAGAAATTTTGATCATACCCCTGACTCTTGGGACAAAAAGCTTATCATCAGTTTTACGAAGGAGGGTTGAGTTTGCCTGGAAGGAGCTGAGTTGTGCTACCTAGAAGAGCAGCCAGACAAGTGCAAGTGAAGGAACAGTTCAGGAACTCTGAAGACAAAAGTACTGATGTAGGAAGTGATTTATAAGCTGATTTTTTGCAGTATTTATAGCCATTTTTTTCTCAAAACGTCACTGACAAACCCTTCTCACAGCTAGGAAAAATATTGTTTTTCAAAGCTGGTGTAACCAGGAGAAGGAGACTTTACTGATATCTTTCAGTGTTCTCTAAGGCATCTTCATACATCTCAGGACTGTTGGTGATCTGACAGTGAGCGGCTCTATTCTGAACTATTTCCAAAATAAACCTTGTACTTCTTCATGTGCACTTTACCAGCAACTTTCAGATAGTTTTCTGCGACATTTGTAGGCAGTTTGACCTGTAAAATGTCAGGAAGTACGAAGAGAATTTCAGAAAACCCAATAAAACCACTGATTTTGAGCTACTTGTACATCTGCTTTATCTCTGGTTCTCAGTTCTCACAGAGAGTCCATCTGTGCAGCCACAAGACATGTTTACACCTGGCCTGTACCCTGAACCCTCCTGCCTTTATCTCACCCTCACCTGTTCTGGGTGCCGTGTCAGGAAAGCTCCCTGCCCACAACTAATACTGTATTTGGAGGGAGAATATTTATGGGGTTTTTATTACTGATGATGTGTATATGTGTGTCATCTCTATGGATTCATTTCCTTGTGCCCAAAAAGAGTGGTACTTCCCTCACACACAGTCAGGACATTTTACTGGGTTTTGTTCAGTGCATTCAGGCCAAGCTTGATGCAAATGAGTGTCTTCTCAGTAGAGGTGCAACAAGAGGTCATAGCAAGTTTGATATATTTTGAGGTTTTTCTTGGAACCTTTTTATTAAACAACAACTTAATTTAAAAATCAAACCCAAATTTTATGCACTGATCATTAGCAGAATAATTGTTATTCATGGGTAAGTTGTTTTCTTGGTTTTGCTGATTTTAAGCAGGGTTAGGGGGAGAGATAAGGTAACTGTATTTATTGTTTGCATAAACAAATTGATATTTCGTCTGGAGATGACAGTGGTATGTTCAAGTAACAGTTTAAAACTATTTAAAGACAAATATGTATTTGTTGTGTAAAAGTTACTAGCCAAAAACTGTAGTAAAATGACCTTGAATTTGTTGACCTAACTTTATATAGCAGAAGATAGCAAAAAAATGTAATCCCAGAAGTATAAATTCTGATAATTTCTGATGATCTAGGATGTTACAATTCCCTCATTTTTAAGCCATTCATTAAAAAGAAGGAAAAGAAAAAAGAAACTAAGGGTTAAAGCTGAAATATTCTGTCTTTCAATCTAGTCATTCTTTGGTGCAAAAATTTACTATTTTTTTAGATCGCATGGCTCACTTATATTGCATTTAAGTTCCAGTGGCAAGAGTACTTGTTCTAATTTGGTGCATTCAGGATTTTTAAGTAGTTTAGTCAGACTTCTATATTTGAACTAGAATAAATGGGCATATGGCAAGTGGAAGAACATGTAATCACTCTGCTGCCTCAAAATTCTTTTGAGGTCAAGAATTTGAAAAGAGGAACCTATGGTGTGGTTTGTGAGCACAATAGGAACAGCTGGTGCTCAGCACTTTTGAAAATGAGGTCACTTTATTCTTGGTTGAAATGTGCAAAATGGGTCATCTGGGCATAGGCTTAAGACAAAGGCTAAGCACGTGGCCATTTATAACCAAGTTGTCCATGTTTCCAGAACTAGTTGGTTAAAAGGATTCAGTTAAACAAAGAAACATTGGGATAGGTCTGGACTTTCCTAACTTTTGGAAGCATAGTTCCTACTAGGAAAATAAATTACTACTATGTATTTTTGAAGATCTGCTTATCATGAGGATTGCATCATCCATATTTTCCAATCACCCCTCCCTCTCATGCCTTTCTGCTCATCCTTCACATAACCTACTTTAGGAAACACTGCTCTATTGTACTGTCCTTGGGAACACTGCTGCTTCTCCAGTCTCAGCCCTGGGAATTCCCTAGTCCTGCCAACGAAACAAAGGAGAAAATCCGAAACATGCACAAGCCCTATAGCATCAATAGCAAAATTCTAAAGATGCATTAAGAAAGATAACAGGAACTCAACTTAGATTTGCCTTTGGATTTTTAATTTATAAATGTTTTTTTCAAAACATACCTAAGTTGATGGCATTAGGGCCGTGTTTTGTATTTTCGTTAGCTGAATGGCTGTTGCTAACACATCTGAGGTGATGGTATGAGTCACAGGACTCAGATACATCAAAAGGTGGCAAATTTGAGACCCGATACTGATTGCTGTTGTCTGCTGCAAGATATGCATAAGAAGTTGAGCATGAGAACTCATATGTATTTCCAGTGGGAGTGGGCAGGTCTTGAGTTTCAGACCTTGCCTCCCGTCATCCCAATAGCCAGTACAATAGTATGGTAGAAATTGGCATCTGACTGAACACCCTGAATGTCAGGATTATAGGAAAAATTCAGATTGGAAGGGATACCAGGTGACTGTAGTACAACCTTGTCCTTGTGAATACACACCATTCTTCTCAAGTGGAGTTCAATCTTTGTGCACAAACGACACCTTTTAAATCAAAGTAAATTCTGTTAATTTAGTTGTGGAATAGTACATGCAAATCACACTGGTTTTAAGCAAAAGCTTGAAGCCCAGGCTGAAATAAACTGCACTCCTAATTCAAGGACTGTGCATTCTGTCCTTAATGATCTTACCTGGAAGAACTTTTTGTTAGTCTATCCTTCTATTGCCTTAATTGCAAAAAAATACAGATTTTTTTGACTGCAAAATACTTCTGTGTATTTTTTCTCATTTTTTATGCAGTTTTGTGACCCATTGATGAATAACTCAAGAAGGTCTGTAGTGATATTGGCAAGAATAAATGAAGGAAAAGGGGGGGGGGAAATTCTTTTCTCAAATCCTGTGTATTTTGCCTCCTCAGGTGGATCTGTGCTGGAGTTAGTCAGGACTGCATCTCATAGCTAACACCAGATTTCAGATATGCCCATGCGAATGGTTCTCATTATTTTCGTACTACTGGAAGTTTAATTTACTGAGGTAGGTGTGAAGATTGCCCTTGTGCAAGTGAGGAAATTTGCCTGTACAAACCAGGCTTACATTTTGGCTAGCTTTTAACAAGAGCTGTCAATAAGAGCATGGAGGAAGACAACACAGTGGTGATAGCAGCAGTACAAGGAATTCTGGACTGGAAAAGCAGAATACGATAGCTCCATGATTGACAAAGTGCAGCCAGGGCTAAGCTGGGCTATCAGCACACATTGTTGCAGAACAGTGTTTCTTGTGTAATGTGTGTGTAGGTTTGGATTGGAAAAGTGTTTCTCTTTCATTGAACTGTATGTATTGTGTGATAAGTATTCAGTGACAGCTAAATAGTTAGTATGAAGATGCATAGCAGGTTGGGTTTTTCTCTCTACCGCAAGATCTTGGATGTCTTTCAGCAGTCAGAAATACTGTCTTTTGATACCATGCAGCTTTACTACTTTCGGTTTCACTGCTACAGGAAAGTCCTTAAAAAGCAAACCATAAGATTCCTGCACTGTCTTTCTCTCTCAAAGGGTTGCCTTGGATGAATTGCTGCACTGAAGTGTAATTAATCACTAGCTGGGAGGTGGAGCAAGGGTGGCTGGCATAGCAGACGGAAGAAGAATTGTCTGTGGGATGCCCAGATGAACAGGGCATGTCTGGAGGAGCAGTGGTGATGTCTGTCTTGTTTCCATGACATGAATTGTGTCCCACTTTTGACTTCATCTCAAGTTCTCGTAGATGGTTTTCAGGTAATGAGGGAGACTACTCCAGTTTTTGCAATCACTGTAATTGATTCTGGCTTTGCAGAAGAGGTATTTTAAAGGGTAACAGTAGTATTTATTAGTCATTTCACAACACTTTTTGTATTTAATTTCATCCTTAGTTTAAACTTGCTGAACTAATAACACTTTGTAAGCTCTTTAGGATATCATGTGTAGGCGTTTTCATCTTTGCAGAAGTTGCATGCTAAAGGAATAGAGGAGCAGCTCTTGAAGCCTGTGATCCGCCTGCAGAGAAACTGCTATCCATACAGAGACCATAAAGCAATTCTAGGGATGCCTTCAGAGGACAGTGCACAAGCACTAAGTAGGGAGAGTATTGGGGAAAAAGAAGGTGTATTCTGGGGTAAGACTTCTGGATGCTTGAGCTTCAGGGAGGCAGTTTCAATCAAACCTTCTGAGAGCACAGAGCAGGGCCAGGGGAGAAGCCCAGAGCTGCCTTCGCCAGTCTTGACATTCTCTGTTAGGCAGCAATGAGAGGGGGCCAGAGCGTAACCCAATGTGCTGGATGTCTGTGCTGCAACAGCAAAGATGCCCTGGATTGCAAATTTATCTGTTTTAAACATTAACAACCCACTGCCCACCAAACCAGCTCAAGTCAAACTCATAGCACTTCGCTGTGATGTCTTCGCAGATGTCTTCTGTGAAATGCAGTGTTGCTGTTTGTTGTACTTGGTGTTGGTTGACGTGTCAAACTCCTTGATCTAAACAATGTTCAGGACATAATTAGCTTTGTCTGCAATATTCTAGGATTAACTGTCGTAAGAATTGTTATTGAACATCTTACCAGTGCTAAAATCTTTCTCACCTGCTCTGAACCTCCCCCTCATTTATGTTGACTGTAGAAGAAAAGTTTATTCACCGCCATGCATGTTTCCAGATATGTATAGATATCATAAATACTGAGACTTTCTTGTTTCTGTACTTTTGTCTGTGCTTTTTTGTTTATTTGTTCTGTACTATTTATTTCAGTGCAGCTTACTGTGATACTGAACACTGCATCTGCTTTGGTAGGGTTTTGTAGTGTTTTTACATTTTTAATTGGAAGCTGTGGTGGCCTGTGTAGATTCTTTGTCATGCATATGAGTGCATTATGCAGCCTTACTTCATTCTATCTTGCTAAGTCTTGTTTTAAATGTTTTCTGCCTTTTTTTTTTTTTTTTGCTTTTTGTGCCATGGGTGAAATCACATATGCAATGATTTTCTTTTGATTTTGTGGGCACATGTGACTCCCCAACTCAAGACCCTTTGTGATTTCCTTTGTCATTATGAATACTCATATGAATGTATATTTTCACAATTTACTATGCTTTGTATGTCTGAGCAACATTCACTTAAAGTACTCTTGGAGATCAAGCACAGGGTTTTGTTGATGTTGCAACAGTGGGTTTTCATTCTTATTTCATTGAATTAATATATTTTTGCTCAACTAATGCTGAGTTCTTCAAATATTTGGTGTCAGATGCTTTTGTCTTAGTCTTTTTCAGGAGTATTTTGACCAACAAAATTGAGTCTTTGCTGTTTTAATTTGCTTCTCTGAGTAATTCCGAGGTATCTGTCACATTGTAAAAATACTTGTTGTTTGATTCTGAGGGGAAACAGTGGGGAGGACGTAAGGGGCAATTTCTTAAGACCTGTCATGATGGTGAAATTTTTATTTAGCCTGACCTCTGCTGGGTAGGTCTTGGACATGGCTCTACCTTTCTATCCTGACATAACACTGCTCTCCTTTTGTATTTTCAATAACATCTACATGACCAGAAATTCAAGTCTTGACTCTACAAGCACAGACTTCACCTAAATTCAAGTGCCTGGTGTGCAGCTGAAGAGAAAGTGCCTTTTTAATCTTATTGTAATTATTCATTCGTATGGCAATCGGGTACCTGTTGTGTTGGGCACTTAAAATAAAGGATGGTAAATGCTGTGAAGCCTTAAACTCTATGCACTGAAAGAGAAGTAAGATGCGAAAGAGATGGAGGTGCAAAATACATGCAGAGTAAAATATTCTCCTACATATTATACTGCCAGCAAATTCTGTCAGAGAAATAATAGTGCAGCAAAGATGAATCTGAATTATTGTTTGCGAGAGAAACCTCACTTTGGAATTTGGGGAGTGTGGAATAAATTATTCTTTGAGAGCTTGTTACTTTTATTCCCTCTTTTTGCGGCAGAACCATTACCTTCCATATCCTTGTAGTTATCTGCAGAAAAACAGTTAAAAACAAGTTCTATAAATAATGCCTAAATTTAATTGATTTTTGTTTAAAAAATATCAACAGGATAGAAAGAGATAGGAGTGATTCTTAACCTTCTGTCATTTGACCATTGTCTACTGCTGAACCTCTGTGTGTGTGTGTGTGAGAGAGAGAGAGTATGTACATAAATGGAGAAAACTGCTTCTCCTTTCTTGACTTTGAATCTTAATTACATCCTGAGAATGCAGAATGGACCAAGAAAGAAAAATAAAATAGAAAAAAAACCCCAAACAACCCAAGAATCCCCCCCCCCCCAACAAACTAAACCCCCAAAACAACCAAACCTCCAACCTAAAAAAGAGTTCTTGGAATCAATTTTGGATAGCAGGTTGTGGGGATGAAGTGAGGGTGCTGCTACCTGGAAGGAATTTGACTTCTGCAATAAACTGGGTAGAAATTCTTCCTCTCTGCACCACCAGGTTGTCCCTTGACTGGAAGTGCTGAACAGGATTTGAAGGCTGTGAGTTGCATTGTGCTCCCAGTCCTCCCATCTTCCAGGTCAGCAGCTGAGGCCTCTATCCAAACAGATGCTTAGAAAATGTATTCAGAACCCTCAGTCTATTCAGCAGTGGTTTTCACCTGCCACCCCAGAAGGCCATCCCTTCATTCCCCATGGTCAAGAGCTTGGTTTTGCTTCTTTGGTCTGTGCAGCCAAGGGACCACCGTGCTGGTGCTTGGTTGTAGGTCTGCCCTGGTTGTAGACTTGTCCAGTTTTGCTTTGAGGTAAAGCACTTTCCAGAGACCTTTCCCTTTAAAAGTCAAAGCTTCATAGTGGATAGTGTCAGCATTTCCTGGAAACCCCCTCAGGATAGGTATCTCTCTCACTTTTTCCTTTAAATCTTTTGTTTGTTTGTTTTCTTAGCCTAAATCTTAAAAAATTACACCCATTTCCCAATTTCTGTAGGTGTTTTTTTTTCTCTCAGGAATTTCAAAAGTGCCTCTTTTTTTCTTCATAACTGTTTCAACCCTTCCGCCTCTTCCACTCACTCTTCCTTCGTCTTCCATCTCATTCTGAAAGACCATTTCCCCTTTCTCATTGTATCATGTGTGCTCTCCTGCTCTCCACCATCACTATCAGTCCTCCCCGCCATCCTTTCAGGCAGGATGGAGCGCACTTCTCATCACTTGTACTTTGTATCTTCTTTCTGAATCTTAAGCAAAGCCTTTCTGATCTCTTTGTGTGTTCTGGAGCAGAACGTGCCAGGATCGGAACAGGGCGAGGTTGAAAGCAAAATCACTAAAGCAATGATTGAGAGTCATCTTGAAAATAAAAAGTTAACTTTGTGATTCATTATCTTCTTTGTAAGAGCTAGAAAGTTCTTTCGTGTTTGCACATTTGAAGTGCTTGCATTTTGAATGAGCTCAGGAGGTTTATTTGAAGATGTAAGGTATTGGTATGAGAGTTTCAAGTGATTGTTCAAGAACATTTATGTGTTTTGGAGTCTGGCATTTGTCACATCAAAACACTTAAATTGTTCTTTGTTTTTTGCTTTTGTTTGGTTTTGGGTTTGGGGTTTTTTCTCTTTGAAGGAGGTACAAGGGGATTAGTCAGAGAATCAGGATAATGTCTTTATCAAACGAAATATTTTGTGGGAATAAGTCCACAAGCAGCTCCTCATTCAAGCATTATTAGAAACACTATTAAAACACTTTCACCTATACAGTTTTGTGTGCATCGTTTGGGTTTGCAATAGAAGGTGGCACAAAATTAACTGCCAAGATTAGGAATTCTCTTTTTGAAGAGGTTGCATGGCATCATCTGTGGTATTACTGAAATATCATAATTATCTTTTTTTTTGTCTCTCTTTTTTTTTCCTTTTCATGTGCTCAGAATTTACCTGAATTTTTGTAGCGGGTGTCTGCAAAAGTACAAAATCCAGTTAGAAAAAGCAGAAGTTCAGGATGAAGTTTCTAGCTAAAATCCTTTTCTGCCTCTGAAGGTTTAGCTGTGTCTTAGTTTATTTGCTACACTTTCAAAAAGTTGGTGCTTCTTTTTAATGGACATTTTATGGTTTTCAGCGAATAGCTGGTTAATGAATGGCCCTGACTGTTGAAAGCTTACAAGAATAATGCATTCAATACAAGAGAGGGAGGGGGACATTTCCAGTGGTATGTCTGTCTTGTTTTGTGAGACACTATCCATCATTAAATTGGCATTTAAAACAGCTGCTGTTGCATGGTTGTCTTTGTGAGAGGCAGCAATGTCACAGGACTTTCTGTTTTATTTGGTAATAGGTAATGAATATTAAATGATGCTATTAAGGGTCTTAGTTCCAATAAGAGACAGTAGAAAGACTTGCAGAGTATCTATATTCTTGATGACAGAGCTCAGGCATAAGATCACAGAGATGAGAGACTCATGCTTGAATGCTGTGCCCAGGTTTCAAGAACTTGTGCACCAGCTGGATCCTCTTTTCACAATGCTTATTTATTATGTCTATCCAGTATGTTCACTAGCAGTGAAGAAATGACTGCTCTTCATGGGCTGTGAGCTTTGATGAGCTTTAAGGAAAAACCACAGCAGATCTTTCAGACAGTCCTGGAGCTTTTGCCATGGAGGAACCCAAACTCATTTTTCTGGAGTATTTTTGTATGCATTAGGAGTGGGTGACACAGAATGCTTTCTTAGTATAATTTGTTTGCTTACAGAAAGATACCATTTCTGATCCCTTGAACATCAAAGTAGGAACAAACTGAGGGCTGGCAGTCCCTTCCTACATAAATGCTTGGTTAGGTGCTCCAGATCTTATTCACAGGATCAAATTTTCTGCTTCTGAGACTCTCACCTCATTCACTGAAGTTGCTTAATCTGCAGCATTGTACCAGGTCCCGGCCTGCCCCGAAAAACCCTGCTAGCTCCACATTCTTCAGCAGCAAGCCTGGGCTGCTGAGCTTGACAATGTCCTCCTGAGCTGATAAGCAACTCAGAAGGTGGGAAGGATGAAATCATGCTCCAGACAGCATCACCATTATGGTTCCTTCGCTTGGGGCATGACTTTATCGCTTTAGAATCAAGATTTGAAATGAAAAATAAACATTTTCAAAGCAGCCCTGCAGCCCCTCAGGGATTTGCCTTAATGCTTACTCCTTTGTAGCCTGTCTTCCAGGTACTCAGATACTTCTCCAGCCAACATCCTTCCCACAGCTGCCTTCTGGTAGGGGCCTGATTCTGAAGGCAGATGGGGTCTTTGAGTCCCAGCTCCTGCTACTGCTGCAGGTGACTGTTAAACCTATTCATAAATGACTCTGGATTCATTTTAAAACCAGATTTTGTCCCCACTGTTCCTCATAGAAGACTCTGCTATTACTTGCTGCTGTCATGGCTGGTCATCTTGGTTTCAGTTCCAGTCTGAATTTTCTGTTTGCTGAAACAGTACTGTTTTCTGGGTGATGCATGGTGAGTGTCTCACCAGTGCTGGCAGACTTGGATATTTACTGTTTGTTCTGTCTAAACACATAGCTTTAGTAAAGTGGTAAACTTGTGTGCAAAATTAGGTGTTTTCTAAGGTTTGCATTTTAGATTAGAAGAATTCTTGTGACAGTCACATTAGATGCTGACTAAGTTTTTGGATAGAATCTGTTCAGTAGTGTTATCAGCTGTTTTCTTTTGGTTTCTTTTTAGTTGTTTTTATTGTGAGTGTGATGGACAAGATCTCTGTCTAAGACTTAAAATATTCCTGCTTGCTTTTTGAAACATTTCTTCAAGCTCTTTCTTTTTCTTGCGTGCATGAAGTGCTTAATGCCCTCCATCTCCATGAAAATCTTTTGTGTATAACTCTAAAAGCTCCCTTAGGACTGTAGACTTTTTTAAATGGAGCAATTTAAACATTTTCCACAAAAATGGGCACTTGGGGCAAATGTCATTATAAAAATTGTAAGAATATTTGTTAGATATTTTCACTGGGTTTTATTGTTTAGGGTTTTTTTTAAGACCTGCCTCTCAAGTCACAGTGGAAATTACAAGTCAAATAGAATCAGCATGATTTATGTTATTGGCAGAGTAGTAAGGAGTTCGTGAGACTGGGAAGATAAACATTAATAAGAAAGAGCAACAATAGGCAGTCTTCTCTACTTCAGTCAACATGGTGCAGATGTTGAGGCTGATGTAATGTCATTGCTGCTTTCCTGATCGGAGTTGTGCATACATATATATAAGCACATGAAAATCAGTCAAGAATTGTGTTTGCAAGATAAATTACTACAACAGGGATTGAGATGCAGAACAAAGCCAAAAATTCAAATTCAAATCCTGCTCAGACTGAATGAAAGTTTTCATTTGCAACAACTGTGTTAAGATTCTCAAGTTTAACATAAGGAAGTACAGGATACTGGATATTCTTGTAAGGATGTATATTGAAACTTGTGTTGTAAAATTTGAGGCTTATGTACAGTTGACTAGTAGACAGAGGCTCTATTTTGTGGAGGTTTGGGGATTCTAAGGAAATTGTTTTATAATCTGAAACAGAGCTCCAAAGTAGTCAGATTTCATGTGGACGAAAATCCTAAACCCAGTATTTTTAGATCCATGCAGGATTTTAGATTCCAGCAGGATCAGACTGCTTTGTTTTAAATTTGACTGTTTAAATGTTTTAAATGTTGCTCTCCCTAATGCAGCCTTTCAGAACAAACTAATTTGAAGGGGCAAAGAGAAACTCTTCTTGTGGGAATGCAGTAAGTTCTGACATTTGTCAAAACATTTCTCCCTCTTTCTAAAATTAATATTTCACAATATCAGTATAATTTTCTGCTACATTTTAATATCAGTGGAATTGTATTCTATACATTATGATTTCTGCCATTCTTTGTGACTGTGTGTCATCTGGTTTTTGAGGAGATCCTCCAGCAGTGGGTGATGAAATGCAGGATTCTGCCTGTCTTCTCCTGCATGTTACTTTCCACTAGAACGGTCAGTGTCTGATGTCTAATAGACCAGATATTCTTTGGGAAACTCAGTTATTGCTGGTGATGGTTTTTAACCGATCTTTGGTGCTATGATTGAAAATGGGTACATGCTGTCTCTGTTGGTACAGCACTATTTTTAAACACATTCTTGGAATGTGTGCTTGCTACTTATATCCTTGTTTATTCCAGCTACATGTCCTTACTTTGTTCAAGTGTTGATGGTCTATCAGATATGACAAACTAAGCTTTGCTTTTGCAAAACTTGCCCTTCGTAGTTCAAACCAGTGCTAATGGATCTGAACCCAGTAATTTACTAAGCCTTTTTAAAGCACTTTGAAAATATCAGCTGTCACATGGACTTGCTGTCAGGATGGTGACTGTGTCAGTCATTTTTGTGATGAGTGGCCATATTGCCATGGAGTTTCATGATAACTGAGCAAGTCTTACCCATAACTGGTGACTCCCAGTGCAGGAGGTCCTGCTTCTGCATTGCCTGTGGCATCCGACTTTGCTCTGAGACAGTATCTCCTCTGTCTTAACCGGGCACCCAGTCAGGGTTTGGCATAAAATATCCATTTTTTTATTTGGCAGGACTAGCCTTCTGCTACGTTAGTTCATGGGAGAGGATCAAGCATAAATGCCGGCTGTCCTGGAGTGGGTGAGGAGAGCAATGGATAGCCTTTAGCCTGGTTAGCTCTATTATCCAGCTAGGCATTTATGATGAATGCTTTGGCAAGTGACAACTTGTCTGTGGAAGGACTTTCATCTCCCTATGAACAAAGGAGAAATACCACTGAATACCACCAGCATGGTCAGGGATTCCTCCTGCCATCCGAAGTAGCAGTGGTGACATCCAACAGCATTTTCAGTTTTAATTCAGAGGATCTAGCTGAAAATAGTTGTCAGCATTGGCACTGTTTCCCACTGTAGGTCAGACTGGGCTGGCTTGGTCTGTTTGAGGCTTACCCAAATGTGCCTGTTGGCAATGCGGCTGAACAAGGGTTGAGTGCTGTGAGCTGATTTTGAGCACGTAGCTCAGTTTTGGTTTCCCAGAGCTGTTCAAGGGAGTTTGGTTCTGGTTTCACTGCACACTCAGATGCTTTGCCTAATAAAATCACCATATTTCCTAGTGAGATGTTAGCACAGATGAGTGCATAATTTCCATCATATGCATCTGATGTGAGTGTTTCAAGGGCAGTATGGGTATGTATGGTCTTTTTATTGTCTCTTTAACCCTGTCTCTCTCTTATAAATGAAAGACTGCTGGCATGGCAGAGACCATTTTGCATAAACTATTCAGTAAGGTTTTCCAGATGCTTAAATTTCAAAATAAAAAAAAACGTCCAAGGGGTCCAAACCTGTATCTAAGATCTGGCAAGTACTAAGGGCTGTATGGGCAGTGCAGAGCTGACCCTGACCTGGGCAGCTCTGTTAGCTCTGTAACTGCTGCTCCACAGCGGTCAACACGGACTGCAAAAACTGTGTCAGTGGTGAGTGTCCCCACAGGGGCAGTGTGAAGCTGACCCAGGAACATTTCTTTTAGTTACAGTCACAGTGTTGAATGCACAACAGGTGTCTCAAGTTGCTTTCCAACACCTTGACCAACCTTTGCTTTTGAATTAAAGCTGTTTTTCCTGGTGCCATTTAGGGAAACTTGATGATTAGCCTGTAGGAGTTACGTGTGCTGGTTGTGTCCTGAAGCTTTTCCTGGTGGCTGGAAGAATCCAGGTGTGCTGTTCCAGGAACTCCTGGAATTCCTGCTGGTGAGAGCACGGCCTCAAGTTTGGTTCTTGCTGTAACTAATTTGCTTGATGATCATCTATTGGTTCAGTTCTGGTTGACATTTTAAAACTTGCATTTGAGAGGGATGTGAAGTTGAAACAAATTGAAGGCCTAGTCTAGCGTAATCTTACCATAATCTTTCCTATTTAGCAATGAAGGAGAAAAGAACAAAAACCTCTGTAACCTTCCAGCTCCAGAATTTTGGTATTTGGGCAAATCCTGTATATAGACGTTGTTATTAGATGATTCCAGGCTTTCAGTTAACACAAACTGTGGAGAATGCTAAGGAATCCTTTGCTTTCAGAAATACGTGAGCACCAGATTTTTTGTTCCTTTCTTTAAGTGCAAACAAGATGCCAATAGAAATTACGGCTTTTGATTATAGGCTTATCATCCTCAAGCTAATAGTTGTGGCACATCCTCCATGGATTGTGCAATTTGGTTGTGCAGTTGCTAGTTTAGCTGTAAGCTATTGTTAGTCAGCTTGTTCTCCCTGGTTGATTGCCAAATTCTTCCTCCTGAGGAAGGAGGAAAGAAGGAGGAAAAAAGGAATCGTGAATGTTTAATAATGAGGATATGTGGATGGTCCCAAAGTAAAACACCAAAACTGATAAAATCATTATGAACATTTTTTTCCTTTTCCTAAAGGAACTTCTAAAATATAAAAATAGAAATAATTGGTGAGTATGTAAAGCTGAGTATCTCAAGGAGGAAGTGATCTCATGCTCCCATGGCCTCAGATATGATTGCATCTGAAACATGTTGGCTCTGTCTGAACTAGGCTATGAACTCTTTAGGGCAGTGCCGTCTTCCAGATCTTGTAAAATGCCAACACAGCTGATGTTACCCACTAAAGAACCATTTTCTCATACTTGACTTGTAGAGAAAGTGATGGGTGTCAGTGGCATTAGGGAAGGAAATATGTTGCCAGCATGTAAAAGGTCTTGGAGGTCAATGGCAGAGAAGCCAAAGCAGTACTATGGGAAAGATGTATAGGCAAGAAGATGCTTCAGAAACAGTATGGTGGTATGGCTTTTTAAAAACACTTGGCACTGTCTTGGTTTGTAGTGCTGAGCTTTGGCCTGGGGTTGTGTGATCATAGGAATCACCTGCTGTTGCTCTTCTATAGAGCCTGGCATGGGGAAGGCTTATAGAGGGTTTTCAGAGGGTTTTTTTGTTTTGTAATGTTGGGATTTTTGTTCATTTGGTTTTGTTTTCCACTCAGCTATTTGTTTATTGCGAAAGGACAGTGCCAGTGGTCTTGTGGATTTTGTGTGTGGATTTCCAGAGTGTAGTTGCAGGGCGAGGGAGGTCCTAGCACTTGTGCTGTCATGCAGCAGTTTCTCGGTTTTGCTTAAAGGAGTGGCCTTTCAAAATTGGGATAACTCTTCTGTGTTACTTTCTTGATCTTCTTTTTCCAGTCTTCAAGCAGAAAGCTTCCACTTTGTTCCACTAAGCTCCAGTAATAGATTGCATGTCAAAGTGTGGAATAAATGCATTTGTGCAGCTTCCTTAAGTAATTAAAATGATGAGTGAGCTCATAAAGAGAAGAATATTGAAATCAGGGTGAATCAGTGGTTAATTTGCTTCTAGTCCAATCTCAGCTTCCCTCATGCCTGAGCACTGGAAGAGGATGAGGTCATGGTTCTGATTCTTGACCACAGCACACAGCAGACCTCCTGTGTCTTACCAGTGCTTGCATCAGCTGCACACCAAACACTGAGTTACTGTGACGCAAATACGCTTTAGCTTTCTCCTACCTGTGCATCAGCTTGGTTGTACGTACTGCTGATGCCTGTGGACCATGAAAGACACCAGCCCTAAAAACCAAGATGCTCATTAACACTCATGAAGAAAGCCTTCAGCCCAGCTTCAGAGCAAAGTTCAGATTCATCCTCAGAATCCACAACAGGCATCTACTGTTACCCTGTGATTTGCCTTTAAAACTAATTCTCCTGCTTGCTTTTGATGAGACCAAGGGAGATGCAGAATGTGATTTGGTTTAGCTTTCTGATTTGCTCTGTAGCTTTGGTTTTCAGCATGTGTGCTGATCACTGTTTTTACAAACCATGTTTATGTCATAGAACCTTCTGCATCTATTCAAGATAGAGGCAGCAGGTCTTTCTACCCTTCTGGTACAAAAACATTTCCTTTATGGGTGTCATTTTAGGCAATAACTTCCTCTTAAATGTAAGTGGTAGATGGGCCAAAGATTTTGCACAAGTTCAGGTGCTGCCTCAATAGCCAGAGGGGGAATATTCTGTTGTTGGTCCTTTGTTTCACCCTCTTAAACTCTAAAAGTGAAACAACAAAAACCTTGCCTCAGTCATGAAGCCATGTTGAATTTAAAAGTTGCATGAAATACTTGAAGAGTATTTTTGAAGTAGTTTTGAAGAAGGGGGTGGATTTGGTTGCAGCGGCTGTTCAGATTTCCATTGGGCATCAGCCCACATGTCCCCTTGCACTGCTGCCCTTGGGAGGCAAAGGGGGTTTTGTGCCTTTGCTGCTTTTGTGGAGTACCAAGCCCCCATTGTGCCCTCACTTCAGGTGGGAGGATTTCTCACGGGGACAGAGTGTTCATAGAGGCATGGGATGGAAATCTGCTTTACCATCATGTAAAATCACCAACCTTAAACAAAAGCACAAAGCCTTACAACCTCTAGGCCAAAGAAACCAATCAACCAAAAAAACAACCCTTATTTTTGCTTGTGAGCCCCCCCTGGCTGGGATTTTGGCCATTCCTGCCCCAGCTGCAGCATCCAGAGGTGCATGTCCTGTGGGAATTACTCCTGCATCCCAAATGGCAGGGGCGCGGGTGGCCTTTACAGGAGGAGAAACTGCGCTGGATTTTGGTTGAAAACGTGTCGTGCAAAGGGCGGAGAGTAACGTCGCATCTTTTGACTTTGCTTTTCCTTCCTTCTTTGGGAGCCCCGAAACGTTGCCAGCTCTCCGTAAGGGCTCGGCGGGGCTGCCGGGGCTGGGCCCGCACGCGTTGCCATGGCGGCGGCCGAGCCGCTGTGCCGGAGGGGCCAGGCCGGGCCGTTCCTCCCCGGCGGGCTGCGCGGCCCGCTCTCCCCGCACGGTAAAACCTTCGTCAGCGGCGCGGGGCGGTGCGAGGCTGCCGGGCGAGCTGTAGCGGAGGGGCCGCTCTTACCCCGGGAGACGAGGATGGTGCCGTGCCCCGGGTGCTTGCGGTTAGCGCAGGCTGTGCTGGCGGCGGCTCAGCGCGCGTTCAGGCGCAGCCGCCCGGTGGGGGAGGGCCGAGCTGCCCGCCGGGGGAGGGCCGAGCTGAGGCAGGACTGAGCCGGGGAAGGGCCGAGCCGGGGCAGGCTGAGCTGCCGCCGGGGGAGCGCCGCGGTGCCCCAGGTGTTCGGAGGCGGCCCTGGCAGCGCAGGGTTCTTCGGCTGAGCGCGGCGGGCCGGTCTCCCAGCACGGCTGAACCGCGCCGCTACTGACAGCCCTAGAAAGCTGCAGAGCTTAGTGGCAAAGCGAGTAAATCTGGTCTATCGAAGCACTTCCTTTGAGGTTCTTTATTGCTAGTGCTGGAGGAAAAGAATCGATGTTTTTAAATAGGTTACAAAATTTCAAAGCATATTTAAAACATTGTGAAACATCTCGGCAGTCCATCTGTGTTATTTCTTCTCAACTTTTTTTTAGTTTGATGGTTGAAACTCCAGGTGAAGTCTTGGTTAGCTACTGCAAAGCTCTCCAATGTTTTCTTCCAGTTCTAGAATTGAAATTGGTATTAATGCCTAATCTTGCGATGCTGGAACTATCTCCTTCCAGCTCCAATAAACTGGAAGTAGGTCCCTATTCCAAAGTCTTCCAGAAGCTGCAGGTAGATACACTGTTAGCTCAGTAGGTTAAAGCATGATGCTTTCACACCATACAACTGCTTGTACTGGTTGCATCACAGCTCAGATTGAAAATTACAGCCCAGGCTGGTTTAGGAATTTAAGATCTTAATCTTAAAATCTGGAACAGTACCTGACAGATAAATTATGATGCATAGTGCACCTGGTGTGCTGGACCTGGGGCACAGGTGAGATGAGACTACACACATGTAGTAGCCAGTTTCCGGATACCAGGCAGCCTGAGTTGCCAGGCATCTGGAAAAGTGGGCAATTACTTCAAAAACATGGGAAAAGTCCTTGCACGTGCAAGCATGTATTTTTGTGAATAAAGTAGTCAGTCTGTTGTCAGTTAGTATCATCCTTCCTTTCATTCCCCCTTCTTCCAACAGACTATAACTCACTATACAAGCTGAAAACAAATTTATGCTTTGGATAGTTGCATGGAAACCTCAGTTGTTCCTTGAGGGGCAAAGAAGCATTCATTGGAGGGGAAAATATGTGGTGACTATATTTTACAAGGTAATTTCTGCCCCTGTAAAAAGTTACCTTAACAGGAAGAAAATGTAACTGGGAAGTTGCACTAGGTTTTTGCATTCTTACTCTCCAAAGATATTATGAGAAATACCAGAATTATATTCACTAAAACCAAGAGCTTTTTACTCTGTATACTTCTTAAAATACAGTTTTGCAACCCCCAGACTTTTCTTGGAAGAACTAATTACATCAAAACTTCCTTGCAAAATGTTTGTCAGGAGCAAAGCAAAATACATGTTAATCATTTTCAAACCTCTGTGTCCTGAAGTGGACTTTTAGGCTCTTGTTTGTAGATGGAAGTATGGAGATGCATCCAAGACTTTCAGGTGTTTCCAAATAGCTTACATGCCTGTATTCTTTTTGCACTCAAGTCTGAGCTTTTATGCCAGGTTCCAGAAATGATTGGTCTAGAATTAGGCTTCTCAGGAAGTCCTGATTTTAAGAAGTACCAAGAGTACAGCAGCGCTCAATGGAAATAAAGGGAAGTGAAAATCTACATCAGTTTTGAAACTCAAGCTGTGATTATTAGAAACAACATATGGCAATAGAAGCTACATTTGGCTCCTTTAATATCTCTGCCTTTTACCATAACAGGAATTTTTTAGAGAAATAATACTTGAAACTCTGCATGTCAATGGTTGTATACTCATGAAGAGTGAAGTTATCAGAACCCACAAAAAATCAGTAGAAAGTTAATTCCTTTGTTTAAACATTTACTTTTTCAATGCATCAGGGAGAATATGATTGAACAATGGGAAGACACATCCTTGTCTCTAACAAAATTAGTATTTTATTTTTACTATTGATTATTCCATTTTTTACTTTCACCTTTTTAGACATGATACCAAAGGTCATGCAGAGGGATTCAGCAGGATTATGCATATACAACTGACTCCATTGATAGAAGTTTTGGAAGTTGTGTAAGCTAAATCAAGTTAAAACCCCCACTCATATTCCAGAATAAATGAGTATTTACATAGATATAATTATACTAAGGTATTTCTGGCAGTAAATTAGTCTTTTAGACCAAAGCACTGAGGTCAGTTTCCATGTTATCCCTGTTACACAGATGTTCCCTAAACTGAGTTCAGAGAGGGTACCCAACTGGATGCTGCATGACAAATCTATTTTGGAATAACTCAATTAAATGTAGTACTAGAAATGAAGTACACAATTTAAAGAAAAAATTCACAAGCCTAATGCAGAGGCTTTGCAGACCATGCAGGACATGCAGGATGCCCTTTGGACAGCCTCACTTTTCAAGTTCTTGTGGATTACACCTTCTTTCTATGAAACTGTATGTGCACGTGTGTTTTGAAGAGCTTCTCATAAAGCAGCAGAACACTTCTAAACACAGTATTGGTGATGACATGCTTAACTGCTTTCAAATGTTTTTGTTCAAACTGCCCAGACCTTTAACATGCTCCCTCAGTGACGTTGCATATGTGTCTTATTAGTATGCATACTGCTAATTTACTCTCAACTTTCTTTACTGTCCTGTAAGTTCCCACCCTTTTTCCAGCTTTGATCTTTCATCATAAAAGCTTAGAAACAACCCTTTTGAGATCAAGCTAAATGTGTCTTTTTAACTATTCTGCCTCTTCTAGATGCTGGAAGGGGAGAAGGGCTCATTCCAACGTGGTGTAGGATGCGGGTTCCAGAGCCAAGGCTCTGCTGGGGATGCTCCCCCTGCTGGGTCATTGGCACCGGGGCTCAGGCTTAGGGCTGCACTGCATGGTACATTTTTCCTTTCAGGCTTTCAGTTGAAACTTTGAATGGAGGCTTTGACTGAATTGTGTGGCACGAGGTGAAGGTCAGCCTAGAAAACAAAACAAAGGCAAGCACCAAGTGGATGCACATCAGCTGTCCCAAAACAACTGTCCTTTGTTCAGTTATCTTCACTGATACATGCAGCCATTCCCACTTTGCTTATTCCAGCAATGCTGTAGACCCTTAGTTTTTCCTAGCCTTCCTACAGCTGGAGGTACAAATTTTATTTCTTACCATTTGGTTATTATTTCTGCTTCTGTTCAGCCCCACTTCTTTTAACAAGTTTTCTTTCATCAGTATCATCTCAAATGCTGCATCGCCTGCTTTAGGCATCAAATGAAAATCAGCTCTTCCCTCACATTTCCTTTTAGCCTTTCGTGCGTTCTTACTTATATTGTTTCTTGTTTTTCTCTCTAATCTTCTTCTCCTACTAATTCAATCTTTATAGCCTAGGTTCTTCTTTAGGTACCCTCTGTATCTGCTCTTTAAGACTTAAACTTGTAGCTAGCAAACAGGCAGGAGAAATAGCAAAGATTTCAAGAGATGCTTCCAGGGTTATTTGCACCCCTGTAGGTGTTTCTGAGGTCTGGTCTGTGCAGCAGTCCCGGTCTCTCAAAGAGAATGCCCAGGTGAGGAGAGGGGCACGTACCATCTCCTGCACCATGTGCAATGCAGTGTTTACTGAGGATCAGAAATGCTTTTGAAGCAGAGAGTCTTGTCAAGCTCTGGCTCTGACCAAGACACTTTTTGCCCTTCTAAGCAGGAGGTGCCCTCAGGCCGATAAGGTCTGGGTGAGTTAAAGTACTGTCTGTGGGGGTAGCTCATGGAAAGAATATGATGGTAACTATAAGGCCTTTTTTCTTATGGTCAAGAATAAGGAATTACAACATGGTCACAGGATAAGGAATGACTTCCATTGTTGTTTTTGTTTTAATGTGTGTTAAGAAAATGCTATCTTGCTTTAGCATAAAATACAGTAATTTGAAGCTCGAGTTTATATATCCCCTGTGCTTTGATCTCCAAATTTTTTACAAAGGATTTTTCTCTCTGTGTTCAGTGGTTACTTGTGAAATCTGTTAAAAAAATTATCTTAATTCTCCTTTTGCTAGCTTTTTGGTTTAGTTCAGTTTAAGTTGAGATTGTCAGCAGCATCTGGGATCATCTCAGGAATCTAGCCTTGACATCCTGGTTTAGATCTCTGTACTGAATAAGAAGGCAAAGACATAACTATTTTTACATGCTCTCATCTTTCAGAAAACTGGGTCACAGCGACACTCAGGGAACACAAGAACTCTTCCACGCTCTAGTGCTTTATAAATGCTTGGTGAAAGTCCAAAAGAAAAGTCTTGTCAAGCTCAGTTTAGTATGCAGACAAGAAGAAAGAAGAGTGGCCACTTCAGATCTCTGGAAATGGTTAACAGAGTTTTGTGCAGCAGGGATCGATAGCAAATGTTTGGGGTTTAATAGCTGTATTAAAAATCTGAAGGATGGAATGGATAATGAAGTGGTAACCCTGTCTGTCAGGTCACAGTTGTTCAGGTTCATTAAGACTGCTGAGGGAGATTTCAGAAGGCACTGGCGACAGCTGAGCGAAACAGCTCAGCAATTATGCAGCACAGTGACATCAGCAACGTAGTATAAGGCAGTGCAGTGAACATGGACAGAATAGTGCTTAAATATGTTAAGTTTCATTTGTTTAGAAGCACAGTCTGCATGTTGCTGGAGTCAGTGGTGAACAAGTTAGCTGAGTCAGGAGTGGTAATTAAAAGTCTAAACTTAAGCCTCTATAAATGAGGAGATACATAAGAAGTTATGCAAGAGAGATCTCTCTCTGAAATTGACAATCTCATCCTTTTGCATACTGTGTTTGGTTTTATGGCTCATGTACAGGGAGATTTCAGATTCCTGAAATTTCACTTAAAATTAAAAGAGCAGTAGGTAGAGAGGTGTTACTGTTGTAATAGTAGGAAAATGTCTGTTGTAGGTTTTGGTTTACTGCTTCCTGTAGTAGAATGAGTGCTCAGTAAAATTCAAAAGCAAAAAACATGAGAAATGGACAAGAGGAAATATTTCATCTAGTGAGCTGTTTAATTGTGGGAGCCCCTGGTTCCAGGTACTGTCATTTATTTGAGGAGATAGGTTTTGATTGATGCATTTGCTGATAGTCATTCAGAGAAAAAATGAAAATCTGCCAGTCCTTGAGGACCTGAAAAGGACTGTTTCCATCTGGAACAAGGGCATTTCCCTTTAAGGTGCAGTCTACATTAGTGGGAGTGTGCACGGTTGGTTTTCTAATGCTTCCTCTAAGATGCTTGACTGACATAAGGGAGGCAGCAGATCTAGTGAGCTGCTGAACTATTGCACAGTGGCATTTCCTGTGTTCCCATCCTCACAGTTGTTCTCCATCCTGGTGAGACTGAAGGACAGAATTTGAAAGTATTTTGAGCCACTGTGGGAAACAGAGTTCACTGCATCTACCCCATGCAGGTAGAGCATAGGGGCAGAATATTCTAGTAGAGCTTCTTCATGTGTTGGGGTGTAAAATATTTCAATTGCATGAGCATTAAAGTACATCTCATCTGCTTACAGGTACTCCAGCTACAGTGAAAACTCTGCTTTCTACCACAGGGAAAAAAATTACCCAGTAAACTCTTTAGTCTTTAGAGTGGCTAACCTTTTTCTTTTTAAAACCACTTTGGCACTAATTGAATTGATTCCATGCCTGGCCTTTTCATCGTCTCTCTCTTCTAGCCAGGAAAACCTGGTCTGTTAAAGGCTGCTGCAGTACCATGGGACTTGTGTTCAGTGTTGCAGGTTCTTATTTTAACCTGAAGTTATCTGCCAGTCATCACTGTTGGTTTGAAAAGCTCTAACCACTGCAGTACTGTCTTTGGGATGAAAATCTTTTAATGGTTACAGCAGTCAATATAAATGAGAGACAGTACACTATGCCACTGGGTTGTGTTGCTAATTATCACTTCACCTTTCAAGAATTTTAGATCCTGAATATTTGCTGCAGCATCTCCAGCCACATTGGAAATGTGTTCTGGCTAAGCTGAGGAGGATAGTGAAGAACATGTGGCTAAGACTTTCAACAGCCATGTTCTGTGCTCTCAGGAGAATTTGAGAGGGAATATTTTTCTGTGCGTTTTTAAAATTTCCAGCCTAAAAGAAAACATCTACGTTTATCATTGTTTGTTGGGTTTTGTTTCTTTTGTTTCTCATGTGCTCTCTCTTGCCAAATCTCCTCGAGTCAGACTTGTTTAATGCTTCTGTCTTACATTGCATTTGCTGTTTGCTGCCAGAGAACAGGCAGGCTTTTCTTTTTTGAGGCCATGTGGTGTTGGTGTGGTTGATTACAATGTAACATTAATATTATTCAAATTAATTTGATAGTATCAGGTTTGTATGAAAAAAAACAAACCCAAACTCTTCTTTTTTCCCATCTTGTGGTCCTAGTGACAAAATCTGTTAGAAAATTCTTTTGTGTGGTTTAAAATATTCCATACTTTCTAGTGAACTGTAATTTAAAGAAGCTCCTTTTAGTAGTTGAAATCTAAAAAGACAGTTGATTTGCCTACTGGGCTTTTGAGAGAGGGAGTTGTGTTGGTTGCTTTGTTTTTCCTGTTAAGACTTGATGGGTTCATTCAAATGCCATTTCCTGAGCTGTTGTATTAGCAAGTGTGGCACTGGGTTATGAATCTGTTCTGCATACAGTAACATTTAAAGTATAGCTTGTTTTTCAATTTAGGTTTTGAGATTCTTTTTTTGAGTGTGATAAGTGGAGATGCTTAAAAATGGATTACAACTGAGAAGAATTGGATGATCAAAGATCCTTAATCATATCTGCAGAGTGTGCTGTTAAAGATCATGGTCTTGGGAGTCAAACCCAGAAAAATTTTCTTCAGACTTGGCGGAAGGCAGCACAAAAATAACGGGAACTGCTTGTTCAGTTGCAGGGTGACAGGGAGCCAGCAATATAGTATGGCTATGGGGGGGAAAAAGCAAGGTATAGGGTTGGGTATTTCCACTACAAGTAAGGAAATTCCAATTTCCTGGTACCTGATGCAGATGAGAGGTGAGCTAGGGCACTAGAATACAGTGCAGAATTCTGGTTGTTGCTTTTAAAGGGAAGTTATGTAAGTTACAGAAAATATAGGGAAGTCCTCTAGAAGGCTTAAAGGGACAGGAGGAGCAGTGGTATGAAAGGGCACTAGAAGAGTGTGCTTTTTTAAAAGCCAGTGGAATGTGGTCTAAAGGAGGGGAGGTGTGGTCTCTGCTGATACATTGAGGTATAAGCAGCAGGAGTAAAAAGAAAAAAAAAAGAGTATTTAAGCCCTAGACAACATTAGCACAAAACCAGATGGGCATTACTTGTTTGAATATTACTGAGCTTAATACTCTGATTATGTTTCCTCTTGTGTTTTCTTAAGTGATTTCTTAAAGAACCAGGAGATTTGTTCAGGTAAGTGAAGTGGAACTTATTAGCATGATACAAGTAAGTTATTATCAATGGAGCACTAATATGTCAAAATTTCTAGTATTAAGAGTTTTCCTAAAGAAATGTAAGTGTAAGTTTGGTGTTCCTTAGTCTGTTTTCTTCTGGAACCACAGGGTTAGTGGATTGTGTTCCTAGTCTAGTGTCCAGGTGCTTCCTGCTTTGTGAAACTGGCTCTTGTAGAAGTAATCATAATACTAATGACTGTATTTTCTGCAGATACACACTCTGATTGCTGAGTGTAGATGCCCAATTTTAGCCTCCAAAATTTGGGATCCAGGCTAACTGGTACAGGCTAGTCTGAATTACACTCTTGATAACCTTCTTGGTGTCTTTTGACCATGTTCTTTTTTAATCTTTTTTGTTCTCTGTCATGTGTGGTGAGTGTGGGGAGGAGTGCATGTGTCCCCATTTGAACATATTCCTTTCCTCGTCTTGAGTTTCCCTCTACTAATAGTGGAAGGGCTGTGGTGAAGGAAGGGACTTGCAGGCCCTGACTCAGGAGGACTCAAGGATGTATGCAAGCTAATGTGAAATTTGACAAAGGAGTCTTGTGTTGAACACTATGTGTGTGCAATGGAAGGAAATGGGATCTTTAGATCATTTCCTTCCTCAGGGTGTGATGGAGATTGATCTCAGGCTGTATTGTATTTTGTACTAGTCTATTTGGATGCATGTGCTTGCATGGAATTATTCAGAGAGAAGTACATGGTGTATTTGTACTGTACGCTGTCAATAAGACAGCTTTTGTTTCAGTACTAACCTCTGTCATGTGCTGGGAGGGGAGATGTAGGATGGAAGACCAGAGTAGCTGCCTTGATTGGGTAGTGCATGTGATGTTTTGGCTAGGCCTTCCTTCTGTAAGGCCACGCTGCAGTAGCATCACTGATGGTGGCAGCACTGGTTTATGCATCAGCTTCAGATCTTCTAAACATTCTCAATTTACATTTTCCCTTTGATGGTCTCTCCTCTTACTTTCGCTCTCTCCTGTGCTTGAGGTATCAGGAGCTTCGTGCTGTTCTTAATCACAGAATCACAGAATCTGCTGAGTTGGAAAGGACCCACAAAAATTGTCGAGTGCAACCCTTAGACCCACGTAGGACCATCCACAGAGTCACACCATGTGTGTGAGAGTATCATCTAAACACTTCTTGAACTCTGTAAGACTTAGTGCTGTGACCACTGCTCTGGGGAGCCTGTTCCAGTGCCAAATTATGCTCTGGGTGAAGAACCTCTTTCTAATATCCAACCTAAACCTTCCCTGATGTAACTTCAGGCCATTCCCTTGGGTCGTGTCACTGGTCACCATAGAGGAGAGATCAGTGCCCCTCCCTTTCCCCTCACAAGGAAGTTGTAGACTGCAGTGAAATCTTCCCTCAGTCTCCTCTTCTCTAGGCTGAATAGACCAAGTGACCTCAGCCACTCCTAACATGGCTTTCCCTCAAGGCCCTTCACTGTCTTTATTGCTCTCCTCTGGATGGTCTCTAATAGCTTAATATCTTTCTTACGTTGTAGTGCCCCAAACTGCACACAATATCCAAGGTGAGTCTGCCCCAGGGCAGAGCAGGACAATCCCCTCCCTTGACTGGCCGGCCATGCTGTGCCTGATGCCCCCCAGGACACAGTTGGCCCTCCTGGCTGCCAGGGCACTGCTGACTCACATGCAGCTTGCCATCGACCAGGACCCCCTTTCAGTGGCACTGCTTTCCAGCCTCTCATTCCCCAGTCTGAACATACATCATACTGTAGAATCCAGCAGTCCCCCTTGTTGAACTTCAAAGAGCTGGTGATTGCCCAGCCCTCTAATTTGTCGAGGTCTCTTCACTATTACACTCTGTGCTCAACCCATGAATCAGTTGCTCACCCACCACATGATGTTTATCCACCTGTGTACTAGACATTTTGTCCAGAAGGATCCTCTGAGAGACAGTATCGAAAGCTTCACTGAAATCCAAAAAGATTACATTGACTGGCTTTCCTTGATCACCTAGGTGGGTTACATTGTCATAGAAGGACATCAGGTTGGATAAGCAGGACTTTCCTCTCATGAGGCTGTGTTGGCTGTGACCAATGACTGTGTTGCCTTTCAGGTGTTTTTCAATACCTCCCAGAATAATCTCCATAACTGTACCAGACACTCAAGTGAGACTGACAGGCCTGTAGTTTCCAAGATCCCTCTTGATCTTGAAAATCTGGACAATGTTCACCAGCTTCCAGTCATCTGGGACATCTCCGGATTCCCAAGACCACTCAAAAATCATTGAGAGAGTTTTTTGCCATGACAGCAGCTAGCTCTGAGGAGTCTGGGGTGAATTCCATCAGGCCCCATAGATTTCTAGGGATCCAGCTGGAACAGCAGATCCCACACAGTTTCAGGGTTGACTGGGAGTGGATCATTCTCACAGTCACGTTCCTCCAACTCAAGGCACTGATTAAATGCTGATTAAAGGGCTGCAGCTGATGAATTTGAGTAAAGGCATGCCTAGGTGCATGTGCACATGAGATGTCTGTGCAGCCCAGGTACATGTGCACTCTCAGTGCATTCACACACTCAGTCACACATGCTAGAGGAATTCTGTCACTCAAAGCTTGCAGTAGTGTCAGTCTGTTCAGAATAGTCAGACTGGTCCTGAGGATATAATTTAGGTTCAAGTGCTAGAGAAATTTGTTAGAGAGAAAAGGTATTCGGGCTGCAATATTACCTTTATCTTTTGTCAGTGTTTTAACTTTGATGATGGTAGCATAACTACAGCTGCAAGAACTTGTGCATGTGTGTGACAACAGTGCAGTGTGCAAAAACCTGGCTGGTTAGCTTTGCGTGAGAGTTGTCTGGTGCAAAGGGAAAGCAGATTGGAGCTCTCATTTTTTTCAGTAAGTGCTTGTTGTAATTCACTTTTAAGCCCACAGAAACTTCTCTTCATGGAATGAGTTTCATTGCTGTAAAGTGGGTGTGTACTTAGCAGACAACCAACCAGAGTTTCTGCAGGATGATCCTGGGCGACCCAAACATTGCAAGTGCCAAGTTGGATTTATTAGAGGCATTGAAGCTGATCCTGCAGCCCCAGGAAAGGCAAAACTCCTGTAAAGTTTACGGCAAATGTCTTGAATGAGGCCTTCAGGGGACAGAGAAATTGATGTTTATAGCAAAGCCCCAGCTTTTCATGTTGAGATGATGGCATCTGTGTAACTACAGGTCTAGCAAAGCACCTGGTTTACCTTACACAGGTATATTAGCCTGCTTATAGTATGGGTTTACTGCATAATAGTCACCATGGACCTGCAGCCAAAAGTGGTGTTTGTTAGTTGTATAACCCAGCTGTTTACTTGTCATCTTAAAACACTTACATAGATCTATTTTAGGCTTGGTTGGACTCTTTCACTGCCAGGGTTGTTGCAGGGTTGGGGCTTGCAGTGTAGGGAGGTGGTGACTTGTGTATTTCATTCAGTAATAAACACCTGATCTGTTCAGTTATGGGAGCACTTAGAAGAACTGCCTGTTCCAGCACAGCGGAGTCCTAAAGTGCTGTGTTTCACTCATTTTGGTGGCTAAATTGTAACTAGAAGTAGTTCTTCTGCAGTAAAGACAATTTTGAATGTTTCTTTATTTTCAAAGAAAATCTCCAAACAACTAAAAATGTTTCTTTAAAACAGCAGCATCTATCTCTCATCGTGCACTATTGCACCTCTTCTATGTTTTTCTGTTGCTTTAGCTTAACATCTCCTCAACAAGCAAAGGAAAACTTAGCTCTGAGAGTGAGATCCTGGCACAGTGACCTCGTTCTGAGCATTACCTTCTTTGTCAGTAGCAGCAGAAGCTGAAGCAGCTCTGCTGGCCCTCAGCACTTGGAGCAGTTTGACATTTTCTGTCTGGCATGGTTTCAGGGCTCACTTTGTTGTGAGCCCAAATAGTGAACGGGTTGATGAAAAATGAGCTTGCAAGAACTTGTCCACTGCTTCTAATCTTCTGATAAACAGTTTGCAGCAGCACAACTTTGATCCAGTGTACAGCAGAGCTATTTGTTACATTCAGGTCTGCAGCATTCTTCAGGAGAGAGTAAATCTTCCTTTTTAATCAATAGAGTCAAAACTGGTAAGTGTCATGATAAACAGTGAATAATGTAAGAAAATAACTGCTCTGTGTAAGTGTGTGTATGCCCACATATGTCTGTGCACTTGTGTTTCTGTGTATTAGGGGAGTTGTGTGTTACATCAGAAAGATATGTTAGGGATAATTTTTTTGTCTTGAGTAGAGGGTTAAAGCTTCAACTTACTTGTCTTTGCTAATGCATGTAAATAGCTTTCTTGTCCACTTAATGAGAAGGCTGTCTTGTTATCCTGTACAGTGCAGCTGGGCACTGTTCCAGAAGCATAGGCACTTCATTTCAAAGACAAAGAAGCCAGCGCAGACACGGGGAGAAACCTGGAACATTGCGCTGTGGATTTTTTTCAGAGCGATGACTCATTTCAGTTCACAAAGGATTCTGGGCAGGGTAGTGAGAAGTCAGGTTGGCTGATCCATTCCTATGACTTCACTTTGCAGAGAGCCAGGGAGAAGAGGAGTGACACTGCAGAATCCTGAGGTACTGCAGTGGAGAGGTGTTTTGCGAAGACTGTGAGTGCCTTCGGAACAGGGGGTGGTGTCAGAACGTGATTCCAGTCATTCCATGGAAACAGGGCAAAAGAGAGAGAGAGAGAGATGTTTTCAAAACACTATGTGGGAGTTATATTTGTAGTCCCTTTTAGATTCTCTACCCCCACCTCCCCTGTAATTTCTTAACCATTTATTTCTCATGCTTATGTGAGAATTGTGTGAAATAGTGTTCCTTTCAGTGAACCTGCGTAGATAATAACTGCATATTTTTTTCAATATGCCCCGATTTCCTTCTTTAAGAGGTGGATGTTCAGCATATTAATGCCTGAAAGCATGCTTTGTTTTTTTCTTTCAGGTCCTGTGGCACTGAGCTATGCTGCATTCAGCCAGCTTCCATAGTGATATAAAGCCCCAGTTTGCACACTGTTGTTACATCACAGCTACTCTGGATACTGTACTGGAGCATGGAACCAGACCACAGGGGTTCAGGTAAGTCCCCCTTTTTTAACATATTGTGTGCCGGGAATACAGACATGGACAATTATTAAAAGATCCATTCGAAAAATGTTGTTTGGGAAAATACATTCTAAAGCACACAATATATTAAAAAAACACAGTCTCCACTCTCTTCCTTTCAAGGATAAGCAGCACTACAGAAATTTCAACTGAATCCTGTGGGAAAGTTCCATGCTCCAGCAGAAACTTTTTATAATGAGAGTTGTAACATGTGCTGGGATATCACTTTGGACCAGGACACAGCTGACCACAGGACATGAACAAAGAAAAGGAAAATTAAATCACATTAAATTAAGTTTGTTAACTATGGGCAATTTAGCACCTGTTTCTTAAAGGTAGTACCACTTGATGAACCTGAAGGTCATTATTTTAGCTGGTTCTAAATGATTAAAAAGATCAAATTATGTAGTTCAAGTTAGTAACTGTAAGGAACTAGAACTTTATTTAGAGGCAACTGTTTGTTGTATGGTTATTTGCCATGTTTTCTTCACGCTGTTTAGATTTGGAGTGGTCACAGTTTTGGAAGTGTTCATTGTTTGTTTTGGTGCACGTGCATTTCAGAGGTGCAGAAGGAGCTTGCTGGTTAGTGAATGAATGTGTGTTGCTGCATTTGTTGAGTCTTTGTTTAAGCTGCTCTTAAACAGGAATAAAGGGATGAATCTTTAATGTGTTTTTTTATTATTGTTATCAGTCCTCTGATATGTGTAGCTGTCCAGTAACCATAACCTGCAGCTTCTTTCGTAAAATACAGCAGGAAATACAGCTTAAAGGAGGATCTAGGCTATGTCTGAGAACAGTGCAAGCAACACTTCTAATTTTCTTTGTTTCAGATTTTGCCAATGAAATATTTTCTGTGTTAGTGTGCTAGTGCAGATTCAAGGTATTTTAGAGTAGTCTGGGTAATACCTCAGGAATCTGCATATTCTTCCTTTTCCCTTCTGTTGTTCAGTGAAATGTGAATGTCTGGCTTAAAATGACAATTGTATATCCTCATTGTGAATTCACATAAGAATAGTTTTGCTTGCTTCACCTATGTAGGTATTCTTTAATTAGCATAATTCAGTCACATAGGGGTATGAGGCAAAAAGGGGTAATTGTGCAACTCAGGCCAGACATGTGACTTCTTTAGCATCTGTCCCTTTTTGAAGTGAATCTGAAAATGTACTTTTTCTAGAAAAATTTTTTCCCTAACAGTATTCTTTAAAAAAAGTGATAATAGCTGGATTGAAGAGCCCTCTTTTTGCCCATTACTAGTAGGTTTTGTTTTGTTAGCTACCTTCTGTTTGAAAATTACCTTTCTGTAGTTCTTCCCAGAGTGAAATCATAAGCAAATGTTGATCAGAACAGGCTGTTGGCAAGAAATTTTTGTAGGGGAATCCTGTTGCAACCACCACTATTAGTATGAGGGGTCATGAAGTTACTCTACTCTAGTTTTGATGTTTTGTATTAAATAATGCAGCAGCTGTAAGCAGCAAAATTAGTGAAGTCAGTTTGTCCTTGGCAAGTGTTTTTGACTGGATTCTTGCCTATCTAGTGTGAGGTCACTTTGCCGAAGCTCTGTATAGATGGAATATGCACAGCAAACACTTGTTTTAGAATCACTGTTGTCTAATGAAGCTCAGCCTTTCTGGCACACGCACACACACAAACTGTGGTTGTGCAAGCCTCATTTTCTGTGGAAACCAGACTAAAACTGATGTTTAGAGGTTGTCATGATCTGTAAGAAACAGAAGGTTAAAAAGGTGTTGAGAGTTGGAAAGGAGATGGGAAATTTGGCTTCCTGTATTTTACAGGATGCAGACTGTAATCAGAGGGTCTCTTCCCTATTTCAGGGAAACAGGGTGTATAAATTCTAATATAGTGTGGTTTTACACTGTAACTTCTTTAATTTCCCTTCATAATGGTTGTACTGACTTCCCTTAAGAGGTGGTTTTTCAAGTAGTCTTTATGCAAAGTTCATAAGACAAAGAGTTTGACTTCCAGATCACTTCTTTCCAGCAGCAGAATCACTAATAAAGATTCTGTCATCAGTATGCAGTTGATAGTTGAATTGCTATACATGATGCAGAGTGTGGTCTTCCTCACTTTCTCCCAGAATGGTGTTACCCAGACTGTCAGAGAACAGACCCACTAGATACACTGGCACAGGAAGAGTTGTGGCTGGGAGGGGTTCAGGATGTCTGAATTCTCATTCCCATCTATGTTAGACCATCACTTTCTCATCTGTATATTAAGGATAGTTATAGTTCCCAGTTTTTCAAAATGTTTTGAAAACCACTGAGGAAAAATGCTGTGTAAAAGCTAAGTGTTTATTTTATGTGCTACATAATCTTTTGTTCTAACTAATAAAAATAATCTTTGCCCCTGGGTAGTACTGCAAATCCCCAGGGCATAAATTAGGACAATTTTCATTCACTGTTTGTGCAAGATATTCTTGAAAATTAAGTGACACTTAAAACAAGAAATCTAGAAAACTTTTTTTAATGTTTTAAATTATTTAGAGAAAAGTTTGGAAGGACTTCAGAAACAGCTAAAACTGTGTATGTATGTGTATATGTCTTATATTTAAACAGGGCATGCAGTCAGCTGGTGAAAACTGCTCTCTGAACTCCAGTTTTCATTTAATTGGGAACATAAACATATGAGAGTCGAGGCTAGTAATTTGATTTCCGAAGAAAGCTGCTCAAGACAAGCATCACTCAGAGCTAACAGGAGCCATATGCTAAATGTTTCATGTTAGTGATGTGGTCTTCAAAAAAAACAGGAAAAGCCTGTTAGCTTTTTTTAAAGCTGATCTTTCCTGAAGGAATTGTAGTGAACCTTCTATTCAAGAGGCTAATCAGTATTTATGTGTGTAATTGATGTTAATATATTATCTAATAGATGGAAGATATTTACTGTTATTGTGCATCAAAGAAGTTGCTTCACTTAACTATAACTGCAGAGTGCATGTACTTTCCTAGAGCCACAGGATAGCCAAGATAAAATTTGGCAAATTAGAGCCTGCTTGAGTGAGAGGATTCTGGCTTTCTGTGACCAGGCCTGCTCAAAATGTGTGCTAGCCTTTTTAAACAAGAGCTAGTAACTATCTCTAGCAGACAGTTAAGAACAAAAAGCTGTGGAGATCATTCTGTCACGATGGATGTAAAGAGAGTTTTCTTGTCATAATAAAGGTTGAAAAGCACTCACTGGAAAAGAATAGGGCCTAACTGTCAACACAAAACAGAGAGGCCCTTACAAAAACCAGTGTTTGTTGAACATTTGTATTGCATTTAAAGCAATTTAAATAATGATTTTATGGACAATTACAGTAATCTTTATAGTTAACTAAATGGTTGCTAAGCTCCCAAATATTTGCAAGCAGGATGTGTGTTACCCTGACATGAACTATACTCTGCTTTACTAGTGATTGTGTGAACATTAAGGAACCAATACTGAGTCATAGAATCAATTGGGTTGGAAAAGACCTCTGAGATCATCAAGTCCAACCCTTGGTCCACTCCAGTCCATTTACTAGATCATGGCACTCAGTGCCACATCCAATCTCAGTTTAAAAACCTCCAGGGATGGTGAATCCACCACCTCTCTGGGTAGACCATTCCAATGCCTGATTAATCTCTCTGCGAAGAATTTTTTTCTGATCTCCAACTTAAATTTCCCCTGGCAGAGCTTGAGCCTGTGCCCCCTGGTCCTGTTGCTGAGTGCCTGGGAGAAGAGACCAACCCCTGCCTGGCTAGAATTTCAGTGATGTTTTGTGTTGATGAGTTATGTGAAGAATAGTTAGTATTTCAGTGGAAACTCCTGGCTTGTTCCTGGTGACAGGAGTCCAAAATGGGGGGGGGTCATGTGCAGACTGTGTTTTCTGCACACTAACCTAGAAAGCAATTCCATGCTGAAGACCTGCCTTGAAAAGAAGGATTGTGTGAAGTTACTAAAATCCAGGCAAACTTTATTATTTCTTGTCTTGTACTGAACCAGTTTTAAGTTAACAAGTCCAAACTGGAACTGATCCCAGAGATGGATCTCTGCGGGTTTTTGGCAGTCAAAGGAGAAGGATGAGCTGCTCCTGGAAGTGAGCAGAGCAACTGCTTTCTGAGTTCTTGTCCAGGTGTCCTTCTGGGGGCAGCTGCAAGGCTGCAGGGCAAAGCTGCATGTATGAAACTCCTTGAGTCCTTTTCCCACTTCAGGAGCCTGATAATGGTATTAAGGCCCCTTCCGTATATCCTAAGTATTGGTCTGGTTAGCTGTGAATGGATTGTTCCTGTGCAAGCGAAAGTGATTCAAAGGAAGGCTCCCATGCCACTGCATTCTGCATCACTTGAAAATTGCACCATTTCTTTTCCAGCTTTTTAATTAGCCTTTTCTAATCGAATATAATTCTCCTAATGCTTCTATCCACTGCTGACTCGACTAGTTCAATCTCTGCTAGAGATGGATCTGGTTCCTGAGTTCAAGTAGGGACCTGAAATGTTTTTCGATTAAAGACATGAGATACTGGTGATATTAACCCCAAGAGTCACATATGTTATACTTTAAGTTTTCAGTATCTTTTAGCAAATGCAAAGTATAGATGGAATACGCTTAAAATACTACCACAAATAATATACAGTAAGATTTATCCCAACTGCAAGTACTGCACCTAGTCCAAATTCAAGCCACATAGATTTATGCCAAAAATCCTATCCACCGTTATCCCGAGGTGGGACTTGAACACACAATCTCAGGGCCCAAGGTGGGACTCAAACCCACAGTCTCAGACTCCTTTATATCCTGCATATGACTTACAGATTTCAGTTTCCGGGTAGGTGTCCCTACCCCTTCAAATGCCTATAATGAAAGGTACTTTAAAGAGGGCTTACCATTTCTCGGGATCTTGTCTGTCCCCATACGATCCGAGGACCGGTGGAGCCTTCGCAGAGTCAAGGGACTCTGGCGCTCCCTCTAAGGGTCCCCAGTCCTGCGGGTCACGCAGCCGAACAGAGAGGCTCCTGCTGGCTCGCCAGTCAGATTCCAAGGAATCGACCCACAGCTGAACTGGAAGCCAAAGTACTTTTATTAACACTGGTAGGGAGAGCACAGGGTCTGCCTTCCAAAACTCTGCTGAAACAGTCTTGGTCAGCTTACATAGTAAATCTCGCTAAGGGTACTGGTTGCAAGACATCTTTTAAATTGCATTTTGACCTCACATTTTTGTGGATTCATGGTTTTACTGATAGAGATCTCCAGCATCCAAGTTTGTGGCTTAAAAAAACCCAGCTATTCTATTCTTTCTTATCTTTGGCCTTGCATAAGACCCAAGCAAGGCTGATTTCCTGATTACAGCTTACCAATTAGCACGTCTTGTTTTTCTAAAGGCTTTTGCATCCTGCTAAGTCATCCTCGTGCTAAGTGAGCTCCCCTTACACACCCTTGGTAGGTTACAATATAGCATGGCTTTGTTTCAAAAGGAAGAGGTCTTCCTCCTGCTCTCCCATCCTGGCAGTGTGTAGGTAGGTGGCAGTGTGAGCGCATAGCTGGGAGCAGGCACAGGGATACTCCTGCCACGGTGCTTGGGTTTAAGAAATTGACAGGTCTTTGATGATCCAGATAAAACAATTGAGGAAGTTGCTGCCCTTCACCTGGATACTCTTTAAACTACTCTGTTCTGGGCAAAACCAGGACACCAGAGAGTCTGTTTCAGTGCCCGCTGAACCTGGTAAGATTAAACTTCAACTGAGGCCAGCATATGCCAATCTGTTTGACATTGCACTGAACTGAATTTAGTAGTTCTCACAAGAATACCCATGACACAAAATTGCTTAAATTGCTTAGCTAAATCTGCATAATTCTTGTAATAATTCTGATCCTGCTTAGACATGAAACTAATTGTTAAAGAAACTGATCCCCTACACAAAGTGCATGGTGACTGATGATCAACATTGGTAAACATATGTGTCTGGCTGATCACAAAGATCTGGCTATGAACAAGTTTAAATGACAGCAGATATAATTATTAGTAAATAGTAATAAAATAACTGTGATATCCTTTATCCACTCTTAAGTGATGAGCAACGCCATTTGTTCCCAAGCCATGTGGAAGCGTATCTCTCATGTTTCACTGTAAGCTGTTTGTGATCTTCTTTGCCATTGTCTGGAAAGCATGTGGGAGGAACTTTTAGGTGTGTATGAATAAAAAATGTCTGGAAAAGGTTTTATTTTAAGGTCATAATTCTATGGTCAGATTCTAAGAATGAGGATCTTGGCCTGCACTGTGTTGAAACTGGAAGAATGCTGCAGTGCTGGGAATGCAGCATTGATCTGGTTGGGGCTGATTAAGCAGAAGCAATCAGGAGACAGCATAGCAAAATGTGTATTTTTAAATCATTGTTGTGTCTCGGGTAATGTGTATCACTGTTGTACAACACATTGTACAGCTGGTGATTGAAAAACATTGCTCATAAGTCTCACTGAGACAGTTATGCAATTTGCTACTCCCACCAATTCTTTTTCCCTCAAAGTGCTGAATATAATGCAAGATTAAATACACTTCAATAATCAGTTTTAGAAGCTGCTCCTCTTGTTTAGTATAAGTAATAGGAGTATAGAATGAATAGGGCAAATATTAGATCCTCTGCATTGTGGGTGAAAGTTTGAATTTGAATTAATTTCTAGTAATTTGATTCATGATTTAATCACAAGGTATTGCTCTGTGACAGCAGAAATAGGGTGATTTTCCTGAAATTTCAAGCTATTTAGCTACAACTTAATCCCTGGCTATTGAGTGACCTGTGGCCAGAATAGGATTCGTAGTCAAGCACCTCTTGTTCTGTCTGTTACTCTTTATTATTCCTTTTCCACTGGCAAGGAAAATCTTTGAGCCTGCTGCTTTCCTCTCTTTGACATCATTGGGGAACTGTTACCACTTCAAGAGGAGGAACGGAGCACCAGACCAGAACCAAAAAGCATTTTTGTACTTGGATAAACTTCTCCGGGGACACCTCCTGGTTGCGGGGGAGAAGCTTGCGTGCCCTCATGAGGTTGAGAGCTATGCTGGAGGTGGTTTGTGCCACCGGTAGGATCTCCCATGCCAGACAGGTCTCAGCTGAAGGGTCAGACAAAGTGTGTCCACGGGCAGGATGGGCCCGCTAGCCATCTGGCAACCATCCTAGGAGAAGGACAACTCCAACCCCAAACCCGGGCAGATGGAGCTCGTTTAGCCTTGTAAGGCCATCCATCTAAGAGAAGGATACTCTAACCAAACCTACGTCCTGAGGTATTCACTGTCACCGTCCAAGCTCGCTAGGCCGTGGCAGATGAACCTTAGGAGTAAAGGGTGGGGCCAGTTCTGCGCACGCTGTGCCTCACCTAAAAAATCCATTGTGCAGGTTTGAAGGGTTCACCCACGTTGCAAAGCCCTGTAGTGACAGGTGAGGGTCGAAAACGGCAGGTGATAGGAAGCAGCTGGAAGCCACAGACCCAACCATGCATGCAGGCGGTTCAGGATATGGGTCATTAGAGACTTGACCCCGGAGATGACAGTCTCTTGCGGCAGCATCCTGAATGACCAAGCAGCCTTTTCTAGGGACAGCACTGCTTGCTCCACACGGAGAGGGGCCTAGCAAAGGTGGCCTAAACAAAGCTCATCTCCACACCCGGTTGGATAACCGCGGCCAACCGGCATCTTCCATGAGGTCAAACAAAAACAAAGAGATTTCAAAGGCATACACCTGCCTGCAAAGGTGTGCTCAAACTAACACTCGCATGTTGGAACATCAGAACCATGCTTGATACTCGGGATGGTGGACGTCCTGAGCGTCGTTCTGCTCTAATTGCCCAACGAACTGTCACGGCTTAACATTGACATTGCTGCTCTCAGTGAAGTTCGTCTTCATGAGGAAGACAGGCTTAAAGAACATGGTGCTGGCTACACACTCTACTGGTCAGGCAAACCCAAAACCGAAAGACACCTTTCAGGAGTTGGCTTCATGATTAAAAACTCCATTGCCTCCAAACTTGAAAATCTACCGACAGGTCATTCCGATCGCGTTATGTCCTTACGCCTCCCTCTACACAACAAGCAACATGTTGTTCTTTTTAGCGTATATGCCCCAACTCTCCAAGCTGACCCAGCGGAAAAGGACAAATTCTACACAGACCTGCACCGCCTCACCCAAAATGTTCCTGCAGATAAGATCATAATCCTTGGTGACTTCAACGCCAGAGTAGGTAAGAATTCTGAAGCCTGGAAAGGAGTCCTGGGCAAGCATGGCATTGGAAACTGCAACGACAACGGATGCCTCCTGCTAGAGTTTTGTGCAGAACGGCAGCTCACCATCACCAACACTATCTTTAAATAGAAAGACAGCCTGAAGACAACCTGGATGCATCCTCGATCCAAGCACTGGCATTTCATTGACTATATCTTATTACAACAGAGAAATGTCAGTGATGTCAGTCATACTCGAGTGATGCCGAGTGCAGAATGTCAAACAGACCACCGCCTTGTGCACTGCAAACTTAACCTCCACTTCAAGTCCAAACCTAAGAGAGGCGGCATTCCAAGGCAGAGGCTCCAAGTCAGCAATCTTCAAACAGCCACAATGAGAGACAGTTTTCAGGGAAACCTTCAAACTAGACTTAAAGATAATCCCATAGATCCCTCTCCTGAAGCACTTTGGCAACATATTAAAAGTTGCATCCTGCAGTCCTCTGAAGAGTCCCTAGGGTTCTCCTCCAAGAAAAACAAAGACTGGTTTGATGAGAACAATCAAGAGACCCAGGAATTGCTGAAGAAGAAGAGAACTGCTCACCAAGCACACCTTGCTCAGCTATCTTGCCATATAAAAAAAGCTGCCTTTCGTCTTGCATGCAGCAAGCTCCAACAGAAACTTCGAGACATCCAGAACAAATGGTGGCTCAACCTAGCAGAAAAGACACAACTATGCGCAGATTTGGGTGACCAAAGAGGATTCTATGAGGCCCCGAAAGCAGTGTACGGACCCACACACCAGGTTCAAAGCCCCCTACTCAGTGCAGATGGTCAACTGCTTCTAACAGATAAAACCTCCATCCTGAACTGATGGTCTGAGCACTTTCAGACTCTCTTCAGTGCCAACCGTGTAGTCCAAGGCTCAGCAATTCAGCACATTACACAACAACCGGTGAAACATGAATTGGATGCAGCCCCTACTATGGGAGAGACACTTAAGGCCATACAACAGGTGAAACCTGGCAAGGCAGCTGGGGTTGATGGAATTCCACCTGAAATCTGGAAGCATGGAGGTCAAGCACTCCATGCCAAATTCCATGACCTTGTTGTGCATTGCTGGGAACAAGGGGAACTACCACCAGATCTCCGTGATGCAGTCATCATCACCCTGTACAAGAAGAAAGGAGAAAAATCAGACTGCTCAAATTACCGAGGTATTACTTTGCTCTCCATTGCTGGTAAAATCCTTGCAAGAATACTTCTGAACAGATTAGTACCCACTATTGCAGAAGATCTTCTACCTGAAAGCCAGTGTGGTTTCAGAGCCAATAGGAGAACCACAGACATGGTGTTTGTTCTCAGACAATTGCAAGAGAAGTGTAGGGAACAGAACAAAGGTCTCTATATAACCTTCGTTGACCTCACCAAAGCTTTCGACACTGTGAGCAGAAAAGGCCTGTGGCAGATCTTGGAACGTTTAGGATGTCCCCCCAAGTTCCTCAAAATGATCATCCTGCTACATGAGGATCAGCGTGGACAAGTCAGGTATGGCGATGCACTCTCTGAGCCCTTTCCAATAACCAATGGTGTGAAACAAGGTTGCGTTCTTGCACCAACTCTATTCACAATCTTCTTCAGCATGTTGTTCCAAAGAGCCACAGCAGACCTCGATGAAGAAAACGGCATCTACATCCGTTATCGTACCGATGGAAGCCTCTTCAACCTAAGGCGACTGAAGGCCCACACCAAGACCCTGAATCACCTTGTCCGTGAGCTGCTTTTTGCTGATGATGCCGCCCTCGTTGCTCGCACAGAAGCAGCTCTGCAGCACTTAACATCCTGCTTTGCAGAGGCTGCTGAGCTTTTTGGGCTGGAAGTCAGCCTGAAGAAGACAGAAGTTCTCTACCAACCTGCACCTCAAGAAATCTTCCATCATCCTCACATCACCATAGGCAATTCAGAGCTTAAGTCAGTCCAGCAGTTCACCTATCTGGGAAGTATCATTTCCTCAGACGGTAAGATCAACAAAGAGATAGACAACAGGCTAGCAAAGGCATACAGAGCCTTCGGAAAACTCCATAAAAGAGTCTGGTCCAATAAACACCTGAAGAAAAGTACAAAGATTAGTGTCTACAGAGCCATTGTACTGTCTACTCTTTTATATGGGTCTGAATCCTGGGTCATCTACCGCCACCACCTGCGGCTTCTCGAACGCTTCCATCAGCGCTGCCTCCGTTCAATCCTAAACATCCACTGGTCTGATTATGTGACCAATGTGTCTGTTCTTGAACAGGCAGGGGTCAGCAGTATCGAGGCCATGCTGATGAGAACGCAGCTACGCTGGGCAGGGCACATCTCCAGGATGGAGGATCACCGCCTTCCGAAGATTGTGCTCTATGGTGAACTTGCCACCGGCTGCCACAAGAGAGGAGCCCCGAAGAAGAGATACAAGGACTCCTGAAACAACACCTCAGCCTTGGCCATATTGACTGCCACCAATGGTCCACTCTGGCCTCCAATCAGGATTCATGGAGACACACCATTCACGATGCTGCTGCTTCCTTTGAGAATGCACAGAGGGTCAGTCTTGAGGAGAAAAGACAACACAGAAAGAACCGTTCCTTGCCAATGTCACCTAGGGAGACGTTCCGCTGTGCCTTTTGTGACCGGACCTGCCTATCCCGTATCCGCCTTTTTAGCCACCAGCACGCTTGCAGCAAGCGTGGGTAGTGCCCTTCTCAAATCTTAGTTCGCGAAGCCTAGCCATGATGATGACTTGGATAAAGTATGATAAAATGCACTCGTATATGTGTATTTGTGTAGTCGTGCTAGTATTACCAAATTATAATTTCTTTTGTGACTTTTCTTAAGATCTTTCAAAGGTTTTTCTTAAGTATAGGTTAATGAATTCTTTGTCAAGACAACATGAGAAAAGTAACAGCAAAGTTAATTTTCAGAATGTCCTGAAACCAGTGAAACTTCTAAAAAATACATAGTTTGTACAAAGACATTTGACATGTAGATCCAGGAGAGGTTTATTACGGTTATCAGTCTTAAGGTCTTTTGATGCCTTTGGGACTCTAAAGAGTGTTCTGTGCTTTGTAAGCTGAGTAAAAACCTTATTCATTAACCTAGCGACATTTTTTCTGATCTTTGTTATGATTAATAAAAAATACTGTATCAAATGGAAATGATTCATACTGCTGTCCTTTGAAAAGGGAGTGAAATCTCCCCTTTTTATGTCCACAGAAATGCATGTGACTATTTTGTTTGTGCACGTAACTAGTAGAATCTTAAACATGGGGTTTTGTAGCCATGAGTGCTAATTTGTTGGCATTTTTCTGAATCTATTGTACGTAACCTTTGAGAAACTATGCCTGCATGGCATGTATCTCCCATTTTCCAAAGTTCAGCATGTCTAAGTATTGAAAAAGCTGTTGGATGGTTCTCCGTTATGAGTTTTATCCCCAGCTCAGTACAAAGACTTGAGAGCTCTGTGAATTTTTGCTAGTTATATCTCTACTTCCTTGTTCTAGAAGCAGATTTTTAAATACAACGCTTCATTGCGCATCTGTTGTCTTTTTACAGGTGATGTATCACCCATCAGCATGTCTCCCATCACTCAGTCACAGTTTATTCCACTTGGGGAGATCCTTTGCCTGGCCATCTCAGCAATGAACTCTGCCCGAAAACAAGTCACACAAGAAGCACTAATGGAACACCTCACCACCTGCTTCCCAGGTAACCAGTCATTAATAAACCATCAGGCAGATGAGTGCATGTCTGTAAAAGGGCAGTCAAACAATCCCCAGTCCCTTCTGGGTGGGATATTGACTCATCCTGACATGCTGAGCAAAAGTAAAAGGCAGCATTAGGGTCTAATCTTTATTCTTAAATATATGGAGAATTGAGTTCTCCTTGGTCAGGGTGTTCATGTGAGATGCATTTTGTGGGGTTAATTCCTGACTTTATGTAAATAATAAAATTAACTAAGGTACTAAACAACAAACTATTGGCTTGTTTCTGTTTGCAGATGGTATTGGAAAAAGCTTGTTTGTGATTTTTCTCACAAACTAACCTTCTCTGTCATCATAGTCTAAGATGTTTAGGGCTTATTTAGTAGCTGTGGAGAACAAAGCATGATGTGTCATTGCCAGAGCAGACTTAATTCACCTTGTGGCTTTCAAGCCAGTTGCAGCTAACTCAGAAGAGCTCTGTTGACCTCATTCAACCAGCTCATTGTCCAGGCTCCACAGAGATAACCTCATGGAGGTCTCCATAGACAATTCTTTCTTAAAGAGCAGGTTTCTCACATACTGTGCATCTCCTTCTGTGTGGGACAGGGTCTCAATGTGTGGTCTGATGCAAGTTGCACAGTCCAGTGACGATGATGTGCCTTCTTCAGGGAGAGGGTATATTTAAACTGCAAGGACAGTGTTAGCCTGTGTTCCAGGGAGTTTCAGACCCTTTCTTGGACACAGTTCTGGCTTCTGCTTCTATACTACCCTTGCATGAAAAATCATAAAAAAAATCCAAAGATAACATGACAGCACTCTTCAAGACTAAACTAAAAGATCTGGAGAGCCATAGATATATTTGTTGTGTTCATAAATGCTGTAAGCTGTTCAGGATGTATTCCTGTAAGCATTTGGTAATATTTATGAAATGGTAAATGGAAAATATCTTGGATTAAAGATACTGTAACACCAAAAAGTAAGAACGTACTCTTGAATATGCTGCTTCTGTACTGGTCATCTGTATCTGGAGCTGGTGAAACATGAAAAATGCATCTTGTAGAGATATTTTAAATTGTAGTGCAAAAGTACTGGGCAGAGGTTTACTGCTCAGGAGAGCACAACTTCTTCGTTTGTTCTTTGTATGATGTTTGACTACTCTGTGACTGGGTTTGCAGTTCTCCAAAGTAGTTAAGAAACTTCTCCATTGTACCTATTTTACAGCTGCAAGAAGCAGCTAATTTAGAATACTTCAGTAGGAAAACTACTGATGAATCTGCCTCATCCAGGTAGCCTAACCATAGCCATGTTTTGATGTCTGGAATTTTTTTGCTTACGTTTCAGAGCAAGAGTTGCTTAAAGCCTGAAAGGCTTTTGCTACAACTGGTACTAAATTCTGAGAGTTTAGCACGTAATTCTGGATTGAGAGCTGTGTTTGGAATAAACAATTCTATCTGGCATTTAATAATTGTGCCTTGAAAAAAAATACTGCAAGCATATTTTGTAAATACTGGATTTTTCTCCTAGTTCGTAGTTTTGTTTACCAGGGTGGGGGTTTTTTTCAGTATGTTTGTCTGGTTTTGAAAATAGGGATAAAAATGCAAAGAAGGCAAAGTTCACAATTGTAACTCCTTTTCGTTAATGTTGACAATATTTTTTCCAAGTCATCAAGCTTCTGTATAGCTGTGTACTAGAAAAATTCCATAGATTCCAAATATTTTTTTCATTGATTCAATATTTCTATATAAACAGTATCGTATGGTGGAAATTATAATCTGTTGGTGACATCCCTTGAGTTTCCTGGGAGCATGATTATCAGTTGACTTAGTGTCTTGTGCTATTCTTGTTAGACAGAACCAAACATGAAAAATAATTCAACAGGCTGGATTATTTTGTAGACACTGCCGAGAAGAAGCCTGAGGCAAGTTAGCACGTAGTCTCTTGCTGCCTTTTTTTTTTCTGCTAGCCATTGACATGTGAATTTCTCAAGTCTGAGATTAAAAACAAGGGAGAAGCTCACTTCCCAAAATGTAAAGATAGTTATTTGAATTAAAAAAGAGTCCACCAAATTGTTGTTCAATGTTTTCCCTTCTCTAGAGAAATGCCTTTCTCTTCCAACGATGACATGTTTAGCATAGCAAGCATAGATATTCTTTCAATGTATGAGGGTTGTCCAAAAAATTTCTTCTTTTCAATAAAGAGAACTTCTTATGCAGAGTGATATTTTTCTCATCTGCCCAAACTCTAATAAATCACCTGCAGGTTTTTGAGCCCTTGTGTTCTCTCTGACTATTTTAAAATATCTGATGTCCTCTCATATTCTGATAATTTATTTTTCCTAACTAGGTGCTAATGCTCTGAGGGAGAGGGAGAGCATTACCACTGTAGATGTATCTGTTGTCACATAACCTCTCTGTATCTCTTCCTGTAGCAGCACTTGTCTGCCTGTGTTGTTTGTGTTTTAATAAACAGATGCTTCACTGCATTTCATCATGTGGATAAATTTCCTAAGACTCCAGATGCTGTTCTCAAAACTGTCTAAGAATAATAGACCTTCTCCTTCAGTGCAGGGTCTTACAGTTGCAGTCTAGCCCTCTAGTTTGCTGAGCCATTGTGCAGGCATAAATCTGGGCCATGGCTCTATCTGAAATAAGGTATGCTAATTATTTATAACATCACATAGCAACCACTCCACATCCTTAACTAGTATTTCATGAGCCAATCAGAGTATTTCTTTTATCCCTTGTTAAGCCTTAGCATCAGCTCAGGAGAAAATCATTTTAGCAGATTTAACACCATTTAAATACTACTTCAGATGTTTTTTTCATTAATTTATTTTATTCAGAAAGTTTGTAATGATAATGCACATCTCATTTGTGGGTTTTGTTATTTGTCAGGTTTTTAAAAAAGCAAGAGGGCTGCTCCTGCACCTGCTCCTTTTACTCTCTCTTAGAATTAAACAATGAGATATTTGCAGAGCCTTACTTTGTAATTTATTGACCATGGTTTAAATCCCATACATTAAATGTAAGTCTTTGAAATCCATTATAAGGAGCTAAGAACGTAACCTCAGTTCTGTGTTTGGCAACCAGACCATCTTATGTGTACAAACCTGGATGAAGAAAATATCAAGCCTTAGTCTTTGCTGCCTTTAGTAAAGATATTTTTCTTTTTTTTCCTCCCCATTTTTGTTCACATTTTATTGTCCATATTTAAATAATTTTAAGATGTTCAAAATTTCAGTTTAGAAAATACACGTGTATTGGACTAGGTTGTTTTTGAAGCAAATGGTTTTCTGAAAGCTGACAAATTCCTCTGACATTCACCTTTATAACTGTTCACTCTCTAAATATGTGAAATATATGTGTAGCACTTAAAAGAAGTGTCTTACATTAACTGAGTTCACTCTAGGTCAGTGTTCTTTGTGAGCAGCAAACGACATAATCTTCTGTCTGGAAGCTCAGTGGATGGCATAGTAGACTCTCTTGAGATACAGAAAATGTACATGTCTGATGATTCAGTGTCCAGACAGTTTCTGCTTTTGAATTATTAAACCACGACATAATCTTAAATAACACCACTGCTGTCATGCAATATTTTATGTGCTAGAGTCTCTAAGCTACAGGATTTTTTCCCCTTGTTTCTATTTAATGGAAGAAGGGAGACCATAAGGAGACTTCTGAACGGAGGGGTCATGACGTGCGCAGATTGCTGTAAAGAGAGAGGTCCTGAGAAAGACAAGAAACCTGTATTGAAAATAGGAACAATGGGAGCCAGAGTAATGTTGCTGCTCCTGTCTGCCATGCAGGAAAGCATAACTTGAGTTTGGGTCTGTTTCTACTTTTGTAAGTACCTGAAAGAGCTCGGAACAAAACCCATAGCTACCCTTACCTGGCAATGCTGAGCTTCAGAGATCTGCATCTGCCATCATCACTGCTGGCCCAGTGACCCACAGAGGTGTGTGGTATGCTGGGAGTAATAGAAGCGAGGCTTCAGCTCCAGAGAAAAGGCTGACACAATTAACTCTGCAGCATCGTTGACTGCCCAGACACACTATTTTTTTTTCTTGATGTTTATCTGCACATTCTCCATTCACAGGAGTTAGTCAATTAATGTAACTACTGTGCATCCAGTGTTTAGAGACTCACTTACCCAGAACATTGTAGCCATTATGGTTTACTGGGTGAAAAATACATATTACTGTTTTTGCCATATGCTTGCAGTGCATTTTTGCCTAAATTAATGGAAAACATCAGAGCATCCATTTCAATCTCTTTCCCTTAATTTTCTGTAATCTCCCAGGAGAAATGTTTTTGTCACTTTTATTTTTGTTCTACTGTTTTTGAAATAGTATGTTAAGAGAAGTCTTTTAAGTAAAATAGGGGTGAAGAAGCAAATTCTCACAAAGGTGAGTACCTGTTGAGGCATTGACTTGTAAGCTCTCAGAAAATGCAATGGCTCGGGCAGGTTGGAAGAGAGGTAGAGGAAGGAAGAGAGGTTGGCTGTGCAGAGCAAGTGCACCTCAGTTGAACCAGGGTTGTCCCTGCCGTGCATTTTCAGCACACGATGAACAAATGAGCTTGAGTTTCATGGTCATCCACTTCTTGTCGTGATGCAAGGCATAATGTAAAAGGAGTGGCACTACTTAAGCAGACATAGCAGCTCCACTGCAGGAAGGAAGAGATTAGATGGCCACTGGTTGTTATGGGAAACCAAAATCACTGTTCATGTTCCTGTGCATTACCAAAAGTTCATTTAGAGGACACCCTGCTCTCAGGTTGCCACTGCCTCACAATCCAGAGGAAGCTCACCATATTGTTTACTGCAGTCCAGAATGATTCAGAATTCTGGACTAGAGAAGGGTAGTCTTTTTTTTTCCCCAGCTCTCTGGATTTCAGCTTTCCCCACCAGTTGCTATTTCTGGCATGTTAGCTTATCCAGGAGTTCTGAGGGTCTTTGTTACTCTCTTTAGGATTATTACATGAAGTGTGGACACCTGCATGAAAAGGGGAGAAAATGCATGCTCCTGATTCTCCATATTTTTAACTAATTTTCAGTCTCATTTATGCTCTCCAGGAATATCCTAGCTTCACCACTCTTCCTTCCTGAGTTTGGATCAGCCCCAATCTTTCAGCTCTATGGATTATACATGAAATATATTTACTGCCTCCATGTACTTCTCCCTGTGCTTTCTGTGTTGCAACTGCTTTTATTCATGCATCCATGTTATTCCTAACACTGCTGTTTCCATTGTAAGATTTTAGTTACAGATATGAGCAGTATAGTCATGTCACTGAGTTCAAACAACATTCAGAATTAGACATAAGAATATTTACTATGTTGCCCACAACCCAGTTGCAAGAAAAAGAAGGAGTTAAGGAATTACTACAACTTCTCTTTTTCTTGTTGCTGATCTTTTGGTGGAGGTGTTGCTGTCACCCTCATGTTTGCTCACACAAGGAGATCAGTGACCTTTGGCATGTTTGAGGAGAGTTGGTGACCAAACTTTATGTGCTACTGGAGATACTGTGTTTGTGGCAGGTACACATGGTTGAGATTTTTCCACTAAGTGTTTCTGTAGAAACCATATACTTCCTTGAAATGTTTTTTGAATGCATGGAATTTCTGTTCTTGAAGACACAGTTTGAATTGACAAGGTCCTGGCCAACCTGACCTAAGTTGCTCTCTGATTTTTTTTTTTCTGAATTACTTTTGTTTAAAATAAAACTAAGATCCAGAGTAAGTAATATTAACTTTTTTAGTCTAAAATAGAATGTACAAACTTTTGAAAAACGTTTCTCTAGTTCTAAAAATGTAAACCCAGCATAAAAATGCATTTTAGTTCAACAAAATGTATAGATTGAAGATAGCTTTATCCACTGAAAGCTTGGAAGTATTTTTATTTTTGATTCAGCATAAACAGATTTTTTTAAACTAGCCAGTGAACTAAAGTTCTTGTTTCCTCAGCTCTAGATGGAACTTACTTCTATGCACAACATGACAGCTTAATATTTTATCTAATAAAGTACTGAAGACTTGGTCCTGCACACTGAACCCATCAGACATACTGGTAGTGGGAAGGACACCAGTCTCGTGTTGCCAAGTCTGCCATGTGGCACTGATGCAGGCTTGTCATACTTGGCCCTCTCTCAGTATGCAATACATGCACTTAGGAAGTGTAGTGTCCCTCACATCTCACTCAAAAGGCAAGGGACTCTGAGAAGCAAATTTTTTAGGAACTAATCTGTAACTTCCAACATTATGGAAAAGTGTGTTTGGGTAAGATGAACTGTATCATTCAGGATTTATCATTTTTTAGAGTGGCCGGTATAGTTGAAACATGTTGTAATGGGAGAGCAAGTCAGTTTGATCAAGTTTATGATGAAGGGGAGTTTGAGGGGATGCTTTTTTTTCCTTGTGTAGTATTCTTCTGTGGTAAAACAACTTAGGCATCCAAAGTGTCAAATAACCACTGCTTTGTATGTGACAAGGCATTATTAGAGTAGGTCTGGTGAATTAGGATATAAATATTTAGTTGGATGTAGAATGAAAGTGAAATGTTTGCCCTTACACTCTTTGATTTTCAGTGATTCCATCTTGTACCTTACAGTCACCTGCACAATGGAAGTGACTAGAAACTCTCTCCTTTTTTTTTTTTTAGCACTTTATTAATGGCCTCCTTTCTATTTAATTAATAATTTATATGTCTGAAGGGTAGGAGATGGAGAAACAAACAGAGAAGAGAATGCCTAACAAAGTGCTTTACTGAAGTTGTTTGTTCAGCATATTCCAGCTTGTACACTAGAAAGAAAACAACTTTTTGTTGGGGAGGGGGAAACCAGAGAGTCCTGCACAGTTTTATGCACTCCCTGATATGTGTTTACTGTCCTTTCTAGGAGTTCCAACGCCCAGTCCAGAAATCCTTCGACATACTTTGAATATGCTTGTACGGGAGAGGAAAATATACCCAACTCCAGATGGTTATTTCATTGTAACCCCACAGACTTACTTTATAACACCATCTCTTATAAGAACTAACAGTAAATGGTACCATTTGGATGAGAGGATACCTGACAGGTCTCAATGTACCTCTCCACAACAAGGAACTATAACTCCCTCCACCTCGGGATGCGTCAGGGACCGAACACTACCCAAAAACCACTGCGACTCCTGCCATTGTTGCAGAGAAGACATGCACAGCATGCATGCATCTACCCTACAGAGGAAATCAGCAAAAGACTGTAAAGACTCATACTGTCCTCCCTCATTATGTCAGGTCCCACCTACTGAGAAAAGTAAAAGTACTGTCAATTTTTCTTATAAAGCAGAGACACTCACAAAGCCTAAGGATGTAGAAAAGCAGTCTAAAAAATTTGGACTCAAATTATTCCGATTAAGTTTTAAGAAGGACAAGACAAAACAGTTGGCAAATTTCTCTGCCCAGTTTCCTCCAGAGGAATGGCCACTAAGGGATGAGGACACCCCTACCACTATACCTAGAGAGGTAGAAATGGAGATTATCAGGCGCATTAACCCAGACTTGACTGTGGAAAATGTCATGAGACACACTGCACTAATGAAGAAACTTGAAGAAGAAAAAGCTCAACGAAGCAAAGCAGGATCTTCAGCTCACCATAGTGGACGAAGTAAAAAGAGCAGGAATCACAGGAAGTCTCATGGGAAGTCGAGGTCACACAGCAAGACCAGGGTGTCCAAAGGAGACCCATCAGATGGCTCTCATTTGGATATACCTGCTGAAAGGGAGTATGAGTTCTATGATCCCTTGACTCGATCCCCCCGGGAAGGCTGTTTTATAATAGAGCACAAGGGAGATAATTATATAATGCACAGTAGTCCTAACATGATTGAATCTCACTTTCCCATGACACCAGAGTGGGATGTGTCTGGTGAACTGGCCAAAAGAAGAACTGAAATGCCTTTCCCTGAACCTTCCAGGGGAAGCTCCCACTCCAAGGTCCATCGGAGCCACAGCCATACACAGGATAGAAGATCGAGGAACGAGCGGTCCAGTAAGGCTAAAGAAAGGTCTAGATCCATGGATAACTCCAAGGGACCTTTGGGCTCAGCAGCTTTAGGCACACCTGAAGATATAGGTGAAGGCTGTAGCCCAGATGACCAAACAACTAGCCAAACTTATATTGATGATAGTACCTTAAGGCCATCTCAGTCACTCAGTCATCAAAGGGCTCTGATTTCATCTGCAAGCTACAAAGAGACTTGTATCCCTGAAAAAACTAGTGGCAGTGTAGAAACCCCCAGTTCCTGTAGCCTACTGGAACAAAGCAAGCCTACAGAGAATTTGCCATCGTATAGCGAGCTCAACTCCTGCACAACAAAATCTGCAGTTGATGACTATTTTCAGTGCAACACATCCAGTGAGACTGTGCTTACTGCTCCATCACCACTGGGAAAGAATAAAGAGGATCATGATACACTAACAGGGACAGATGGGCTCAAAAAAATGACTCCTGCAGAAAGACAGTCTCAACATATTGCAAGGGAGCCTGGGGTGCACAAGGATGAGTCCCCAAAAGGCCCAAGCAGTGGTTTAGCGGTTGCTGGACAAACTCCAGAGGTGATTGCAAACGGGCGGCTGGTTCAACACCACAGCGCTGAATCAAGCAGCCTTGATAAAAGGAAAGAAATATTTAGCAAGGATACACTCTTTAAACCTCTGCACAGCACTCTTTCTGTGAATAGTTACCATAAGTCTAACACACTTCTTCTAAAACCCCATCAAAAGACCCCCTCTGACACATTGCCAGTCAGATGTGAGAAACTTGAACAAGTGAAAGTAACCTCAGTCACACAAGTCATGCCCGTTTCTCAGAGACAGCAAGAGACAACTGGGAACCAGGAGGCCTCCTTCGACTACTACAATGTATCTGATGATGATGACTCAGAGGAAGGAACCAACAAAAATGCTGAGGAAGAAAAGAACAGGGATGATGTTGGTACAATGCAGTGGCTCCTAGAGAGAGAAAAGGAGAGGGATCTGCAGCGAAAGTTTGAGAAGAATCTTACTCTTCTCACCCCTAAGGAAACAGAAAATACCAACAACCAGAGAGCCACCCACTCAGCCCGCCTGGACAGCATGGACAGCAGCAGCATTACTGTGGACAGCGGGTTCAACTCTCCACGGTAGGACTGTCACATTCATTGCAGCTTTACAGACTAGGAAGTCCATTTATAGTTAATTGTGTGTGATACTGGTGACAGAATGTAGGGCTGTATTAAACAATTTCACACATTTTCAGACAGTGTTTTCTGCAGCTCTGGAATTTTCTGTTCAGATGTGTGGGTTTCCCACCATACCGTAAGAAACCAATGACCATTTGCGGCATTGACTCTGTATTAGTTAATTTTCTGTTTGCTGAATACCTCCTTGTATCGATTTTTTCCCCTATATTAAACTTGTGTTTGCATTTAGAATAGAAGGGATGAGTTTATGTTACTCCCGCCTTCCCTTTCCTTCTAAGATACCATCAACAAGACTAATGGAAAGACTAGGCATGACTAGGTGGCATAATCTTTGGCTCAGACAAAAAAAAATTATATTGTTTTGTATTTGGTCTTTTTGTTTGCTTCCTTCAGAAATTTTGGAAGTGTATCTAGTCACCATTCCAAACAGGTAAGATTGGAACAGCCACTCCACCTACAATGCCTAAAGTGCTCAGGATATTTGAATTTCAGAGGTGACTCAGTGCTGCATCAGCTGAGAGAGAGGTGATAATTGGGAAAAGAGTCCAGATGTTTACATGTGGTGGTGCTGGTTAGTAATTTCCATTCCAGGGATTTCAGACATCATGGAAGTCTCAGTGTGCTAGAAATCTTAACAGGCAGCATAGCGAGGAGAAAGTTGCTGGTATGTTCCCTGCCCTGGAGATTTCACAAGCTCATTTCCAGGTTAAGAATTCTTTACTCGAGCCTTTTTCTTTGTCTCTCTGACCTTTGGCAGTCCTAGGTCCTTGACAGAATGGACCTTGACCAGTTTTGTTTGGCCTGGATAGCAGCCCATCAGAGTTCAGAGCAGTAACTCTAAGAACATAGAAATAATTTACCATAGTAGTTCTCTTATAGTGTCCTACTTAAGCTTAAATTATGTATTGCCTGTGTTTAAAAATAAAACCTTCCAGACTGGATTTGTATTAGGTGAAAAAAAAATTGGATGGTTTTTTTTTGGTTTTGATCTTTTTTTTTATTTTCCTCTGTAAATGGTGTTCTTATTCCACAGAACTACAAGGTTTTTTGTATCTATAGCTAAGGCTCTCAGAAAGGCATGTGAAGGATTTCCTGTTTCTACATAGGGCTAAATTTTATTTTCAGTTGAAGTCCTGTCATTCTGGAATAAATTCCTTTGGATTTGATGGCTATTCTCTCTTGATGTTAATGACAAGGCAGCAATTAGTGAGCCTCATGCAACATGCAGTGATTATTAAAATAGAGCTGGCTTTTAGCAAATGTATCCATTTTCTGAGTAAAAAAATTGAAAAATAATTTGAGTAAATTGTACCATTTACACTGAGCCCACCCTAAAAAAGAAACTTGAAAAGGTTTTGAATCCGTTTGTGCTATTGATTGTTCTGCAGACACTTCACATCTTTCTCACATACAACTGTTTTATGAAGCTGTTTGCACTGTTCTTTTTTAAATGTAATCTCTTTCTTTAGTCAAAGTGCTATATTTGCAGTTGGTTTTTGTGGGGGAGCATGTCATGGTATTTGCTTCTTGCTCAAACCTGCCTTACTGCACAGAATGTAAGAGTCACCTCCAGGACAGGATATTGACTGGATTAAAATTCAGTTCTTGGACTCCTTTTGTATGCTAGCTGAATATCAGACTTGTGTTTCTGGTTAATGCAAAGATAGACATCTTCTTCCCTAATTATTTACACAAAAGCTAAAATTTTTGTTTAACATAAACTTAGCTAGCAAGAAAACAGAATATGGTGAGCATACTGAATATAGTGCTGCTATACCACTTTGTTTAGATCAAAAGGGAAACAGATATGCAGCTTTCAAAAATGAATGTTTGTACATACTTTTAAAAATTATTTTACTGTTTACTTATTAACAAAGGCCATTTTTTGGCATGACAACATGAAGTAAACTTCAAAAAAAAAAGGCAAGATTCTGTAGGGTTTTCTTGAGTATTTATTTTACGAGACCAGCACATAGTCTGGATATTTCGAAGACTTTTTCATGAGCTTTTTATCAAAATTATTAAATTGGATGATTTTGCTGAGGTTTGGTCACTCTCTGGTATGTCTGTAAAAATAAATTTTGCTGAGGGTGAATTCTGCCCTTTGGCTATAATTGCCATGCTGTTACTACTTTCCTACCTTATCGCAAAAAATGTGCTTCACAGCCCTTTTCCAGGAAATACAAAATAGCAATCTAGCATCCATCTGGTAAGAGTCAGCCAGATCTGACAGCATCCTTTAGCAGATGCCCAGGAAAGAGTGTAAGAACAAGATGTGCATGTGCTGATGTTCCTCAGGTATATTCTCGCCTCCACTGATGATGAAACTTTTTGACTTGCTGCCTCCACTGATGATGTTACTCTCTAGTTTCTAAGGTGGGGTGGTATCTTTTCATTTAAGCTGAAGTATGCAACATTGCTTGGGGAATCAAAACTGCCAATTCCACACTGGGAAAGAGAAAGTATATGTTTAAAGTGTGACAAATTGAAAAAAGGACAGTAAAAACAAATTTTAAAAGTCCAGATGTAGTTAAAGATATTTGCAATGGTCATTCGACTTCCAAAGTATTTTTGTTTTAAATTTGTGAACAAACCAATCACTGTTGGGAAGAAAGCTTTACAGTATTTTGTGTATTGCTTTTATGCAAGCTGTATGTAGTAAATGTTAGCTGTCAAGATTAATTTTATTCCTTTATTTTTAGAGCTTATGTAATTCTGTTGTTCCTTTGTCACCTAAAGAAAGAAGTGGTCCTAATTTTGGCATTACTCTGCATGCAAAATTCTCACTGCAGTCTTTATGTATACATGTTGTAATGATCAGCTTGTAATATCAGAGTTGAAAATGTTTGAAGATCTGAAACTAGTGGTCCCATAAAGAATGACACAATACAGAATCATCTCAGACAACCAAGATTTGCATCTATTTTAATTAAAAAGCAGAGGGAGAGGAATCAAAAAATGAGCAACAGAAGTGCACCATATATTGTTGCAGCTCACAGAAATTACTTGCTATGTGCGCCAGCCGTCGTAGCAGTCTGGAACTATGGACAGTAAGACACTCATTGGCAGAAGATTATCAGTACTATTTTGATCAGTTTAAAAGATCTATGGGAGTTTTCCTAAAAGCATCATAGATTTTCTGGATTCAGTCAGTTTAAGATTATTCAAATCTGCCCTATAACTAGGCTGGGTGTTCCTTCCTCTGTGCTATGCACTGACACGTTTCTCCCGTGCCACATCCAAAGCTATGCATTCCTACTCTTCCCCTGATGCTAGCACTAATCTTTTTTTCTTTTTTTTTTTTCTGAAGGCTAGCATGTAATTGAGAACAGTCCCTGATCTGGCTGGCTGCAAGGCTTAGCCTCAGGGATGCCACAGAAACATGTGGTAGGGTCAGGTCCACACAAAGCAGGCAAGAGCTGCCCTTTTCAGTAGCAGATAAATCAGGTGGACTTTAAACTGACTATGAAACTTGCCATTAGTATCTTTGTTTCTAGTGCTTATTTAATAACTCCATTCAATCCTTTAAATGTGTTCTGTAAACATCTCCATAGCAAGTGGTGATGTAATTTTACAAAGAAAAGGGGTACAAGTGAAGGATACCTGACCAGGGACCACAAAGCTATTTGAAAGCAAAGCTCTCTGCATGGGAACACATTATTTGGCAGATCAAACATTATTAAAGAGTGTAAAGGTAACAACAAGAGTAATAGTCATAAAACTAGCCTTAGCATGTCATAGCTGAATTTATCAAAAGCCATAGACATAAAATACAGGCTCCTCTCCTTTCATAATTAGATGTGTCATTAAAGAGCTTAATCTTTAAAAATGCGAAGTGTCCTGTCACTCCTGTGAATAAACGATACGGTAGAACTAAAGGAACATTGTCCATTTTCTGATGAAGTAGCAGCAGAAGTTGTTCAGGGCATGATCACAGACCGGGCACTTAAGATTGCTCAGCATATTGGTAAGTTGCAATTGTCTCAGCTGCAAAGCAAAATTGAAGTGTTATATTTAGAAGCATTGTGGGTTTAGAGTAAAGTAGACCTTTTAGTTAATATTTTGTGTTCAAAAGTATAGGTAGAAGAGGAGACAACAGAGGACACTGTTACATAATTGCTGTCCTAGCTCTGCTTAGTCACAGTGCTGATTTGATGAAGCTACTTGGCAAAAATGCATCAGTCAGAAAAGAAAATAAGTATGTTCCAAGTGCAAGATGGAACCTGTTTCCTTGGATGAAAAATTCAGATGCTTGATACTGGTTCAGCTTACAGCCTGTGTGACAGCTTCAACTGTGCTTAGTACTATACCTGTGTGTTCTAGTATGGTGACTGCTGAGCACCTCTGGAATGCATTTTAGAGGAACATATGTGTACCATCAAAATGAGGTGCTTCATTGATGTGACATTACATGCAAACACAGGAAACCTATTATAAAACACTCTATTCTCCTTTCCTGTCTGGTCAATAGATATATAGGCATGTCATATATGAGCGTGTATATATATTTCTTTTCCATTCCAGTACTCGTGAGAGCCTGGCATCCAACACTTCAAGTATTGTTGAAAGCAACAGGCGTCAGAACCCCGCCCTGAGTCCTGCACATGGTGGCGCAGGCCCAACATTCAGCTTCCGAGCCACTGCAGACCCACCCACGAGTGAAGCTGAGAAACTGCAGAAACCTGCTAACTGTCTGCAAGCTTCTGTCACTAGTGTCTGATAGTCATCCTGCCTCAGATCGTCTGTCTCATCCTATACAGCAAAGTTTACGACACTGGGACTGATGTTTACATCTTTGGGGAAAAATAAAACAAGCATCTCAAACACAGTTTTAGTGTTTACTTAAACTGTGCTGCTATGTAGACTAGGGGCAACATAGAAATCTTTATTTCAAGGTATTGCTTTTCACATTTGCGGCTCTGTAGCAACAGAATAGCAGTAGGGATAATATGTACACTTTTTGCTTCACTTAATTGTAACTGAGCACATATATGAAAGTCTAGACACTGTAAGTGTAATCTGCATTTTCAATGTCCATGCAGTTGCCAACTTCATTTAGAAAAATGCCACAGATGTGTGATGTCCCTGGTCAGAGGCTAAACTCTGCTGCAGAGTTGATAATTTTTTACTTCAAAAACTGAGCCACTGCTGAAAGTAACTGGCAAGGATCACCATGAGGAAAAACAATGCCAAACATGACAAGTGATGATCTCAGCTCTATCTGTGAATTATTAATACTAATCAGTCATTTTCACTGTGCATTTTTGTGACACAATTTTACAAATACCTGTTTAATCAAGTAAAAGGAGGTTTGGGTTTTGTTTTGATTTGCTTTTTTCTAAGTATGAAGGGTGGGAGGGAGGCAGTTTCTCCTTTTGTTTCAAAAGTATGAGAGATGTTTAATTAATGAGACTTGCTATTTGACCTTCCATAGTCACTGATGAGGAGGTGGGCCTATGCATAGAGGGGGGAGTGGGGAGGGAACAGAAGGATAACTGTCATGGAGCCACAATGTGGAGTGACACAAAATATGTCACTTGTCTTCAGTGTAATTCACATATTTTTAAAAGGTAGTCTAATTCTTGTGTCACTTCTGGTATTGCATCTTGCCATTAATATATGAATCAGGATAGCTAATTTCTTGGAACAAAAATATCCTTTATGATATAAATGACAAGTATGGCCTGAAGAATCAATTTCTTTCTAGTGGAAGGACATAAATCTATTTTATGTAGCTTATTAAATAGAGTGCCTAAATTAGGCTATTAAAATAACATACAGTGTAGTGATTATCAGAGAACGAAATTTAGAGAATTATAAACTTCTGGCCTTTTTATTCAGTGGATGTTATTTGCAATTTAGCATTTTATGTACCTGTCTGGTTTCTAGAAATTAAATGTGTCCACTTGGTTTGCAGTAGAAATCTAAGTCCTGTAGGCACAGTGCATCCTAATTGCTCTCTCTAAACTGTTACTCCAACGTAATTAGTACTATTCTAATTACTGCAGAGTAAATTCTACAGATAGTCAAACTCCAAGAGTAATTTTTAGTTATAGGGTCAGATTCTGCTCTGTTACTCATGCAGCGTGGTAGTGCAATGAACTGACTTTTTTATCAGAACAGACAAATTCGTGGAAGAATAACAAAGATACTAAAATGTGCAACAGCCCAAATTGTTTCATATAAAAATGACGTTTACCCTGTCTAGCTCTTGTAGAACACAGGTATGAAACCCAACTGTATGTATTAAAACCCAGTATTTTCATCAGGTTCTGGTGACTTATTACTCTGTATACAAAGTCATTTGAGCTTCATTTATGTTCTCTGTTGTCATCAGAAGATTCAGACTTATGTTACACCGTTGGATATAGTTCATTTACTTATAGGGTGGATTTCAACTCTGGACACAGTTTCCAGTTCTGTCAAGAACACCCAGTCAATGCACAGGTCTGTTTTCATTGATTTCAGTGTATAATTTCCATTTCATAGGAGCAATAAGACCTTTCAGTGCACATAAAGAAAATTATTGTGCTTTTGGTTGGTTATCAAAGTCACTTGGCCTTTAGCCTTCTGCCTTATCATACCTTCCAAGATGTGCTCTAATTACCATATAATGCTTTGCATGACGCATCTTATTATTCAGTATGTAACTCCAGCCGTATTTATTCCATGCAAACTGTAGAGTCAGAGTTTTTGTGGGGAATTGTCATATACTATGCAGTGGCTAACTGTGATTTTGTTTCTGACATGAGCTCTGACATCAGTAGCATGTATCAATTCAGTAAATAAAGTCAAAATGATAAAATTTACAGTGATGATCTGAAGTACTAACAGCAGTATTAAAATGTAAAGAGCAAAGACAGATTTCATGTTTGGAGAAATAATTGTTTGTCATAAGCTAATCAGAATTTGTGCAGGCAGCTGGTTGTACAGAAGACATCATTCCAACAAAATGTGATAGTACATACCTATAAACAGTATAGTATTTTATTTCTTAAAGTTCCCAGAGACCAGCAAACAACACCACTGTCATATTAATGTTGACATGGCATTGTACCAATATTAATGTGACTCTTGGAATATGGAATGTAAACAGAAGTTTCAACTAGAAACGTTCTAATCTTGATTTGTTTTTTTTTCTTTTAAAATCAACAATGGAATATAAGGAAATTCCATCTTGAGGTTCTTGTAACAAAACCACGAGAGTGGAGCTTGAGTGCTTTATGTCACCCTAATCCTTTGATGAAGTCATAGCCTTGTATTACATGGTTGCTTATCTGTCATTCTTCTAATGTATCAATTGAAAGGTTTACAGAGTTAGATTAGGTTGAATCTGTGTTGTGTTCAACTGTAAAGGGTCAACACAAATCTGTCGGCATTTTGCACATTTAATATGTATTATTATAATACAATGTTACTTTTATGGTAATTTTTTTTACACATATAACTACCTCCATGAATTTGATGAGATGCAGCAACATGAAAAGTGTATTGTACAAAGCAAGGTTAAAAACTTTGAAGCATTAGGTCATGGCATTCTCTTGTGTGTCAATGCTTGCGTATGAAGTCATCATGTTTCCATTGCCACAATTTCCTTCTACAGTGTTAAGAAGATGGCTTTCAGATGAGTCACTTAAAGACTTTGACAAGGCTGCATAATTGTGATAAAAGTGAAAGGGAGGCTGAAACCTTCCAGCCTTTCCCCAGTTACTGCTAAATTTCTGCCTGGTAGAACTTGAAAATGTATTTGTAATTTAGAAAATTAAAAACATCTACAGTCTGTGAAATATGATTGACAGTTTGGGGTTTAACAGAAGACCCTCTGGGTATTTTCTTGGCAGCCTTCAGATATTTTGGGCCCTATTCTGCCTCCATCTTTGTCAACATTAGTACGTCATGGCTTCTCTGAACTGGCAAAGGTGTTAAAACAGCTATTCCTTTACTGATATGCACTCTGGTCACTAGATTGTGTGCATCTAAAACATTTGCTCCTATAGAAATTACCAAGAGCCTTTAATTAACTTTGCTGGGAGCAGTATTAGGGTCCCTACTCTAGGTATGTGCCTATTGTTCAAAGAACGTGGGCAAGTTTCCAAGAAAACTTAAGCTGGCTTTTGAAAAGTGACCAGCTGCAACAAGCCACCTTTCAAGAGGGACAAAAGAAAGATTTTTCCAAACAACCAAAGGAAGAAAGTGGCAGTTGAACCTAAGCAGATCACATTTATATACGAATCCCGATTTATGAACACCTTTCTGCAAACGTGGTACCATTATCTTGGTGCAAATTAATATACAATCATCAGTTGAGCTAATTTTGCCATTTAAAGTATTTCAGTTAAAAATCAGAATAAATCATTAACCATTTGACTCCCTGCATCACTGTAAAATGACTGTTATATGCGAAACAATGTTCACTCTAAAAAGTAAAAATGTATTGGAAAACAAACATTTTAATGAAAACCATGGCCTAAGTATTTGCCAGCGGTAGTCGTTTTTAGAAAAGAGAATAAGCAAACCAGTATCAGAGGCCATAATAAACACAGATAATACTTTGCACTTAAATCACACCTTTTTGCCTGAGGGCCTCGAAGCACTTGACATAGTACCAGCTAAGCCTTGTGAGCCTGTGAGGTAGGCAGAGTTCACTGACCCTGCTCTTTGTCCAGGCCCATTGGAAAAAACAAAGGCTAAGAGTCTGCAGACTGATTTCTTAAGCAGTTGGTTTCTTAAAGTTACTAGAATAAGTTTAATAGCTAACCAAAGTGTTCCATGTTTATACTCTGAAATTATTCTTTTGATGCATTCAATTTGTTTAAGTAAAAGAGAAACTGCTTTGCAGCCCTGCAGACACTCTTGGATTAACAGTGCCAAAACCAAGTTTTTAGTCATATGAGTACTGCCAGCAGTGGTTTTAGAAACAGTTATGTTAATTAAAAATTAGTTTTTCAAATACATTTTGCAGTGCTTTTCCCAACACAGTTGTTCAAATTATTGCGCTGAGAAAGCAAATAGCACTCCTAATCTGTTGTCCTACCCACAGTTTACAATTCTCTTTGCTCTTCTGAAGAAAACTGTACAGTATTAGAGAGAAAAGTTCTATTTTTTACAAAATTCTTTAAAAAAAAGGTATATATCTAAAATGTTCCCCCCAGCATAAGTAAAGTGCATCGTTACTGCATGAGAGGCGTGCAGTGGACCCACCGAAAGCCAAGCTGGTGCTAGAAGAAAATGGGACTATCATACTCCTTTCGTAGCGGCGCTCCAAACGTTGGTTTCAGATACGCGAGTGTAAATCTGGCTTAACTCCCCTGATCTCCCGAGGATCTGAGAGAGATGGGAATGGGTCGTTAACTCCATTGAAGCTCAGTTCTGAGCTGAGGGTTTCGTGTTCCTCCCCCCGCCCCGAGACACTAAATGCAGAGAAGGAGCAGAAGGCCACGTGCATGCACCTGGCTCTGGAAGGGCAGCCCGGGCTGAATCCCTGCTGAAACGCACAGCCACCCAGCTGGGTGCCGGGTGTTCCCCAACTCGGAAGGGTGATTTCCCATGTGGTGCACTGCCCTCGCGTTGTATAGTGGTTAGAGACACCCAAAGGATACCCACCCAGAAGTATGAAAGGGCCCTTGGAGTAATTGGCACAGATGTTACTTTTATATGTGGAGGAGATTTACGTTTAAAGGGATCATAATTCTGCAGGTAATTTTCTGTGAGTGACTGAATGTGGCTGTTGCATTAGGTTTAAATGAGTTAATAAATGCAAGTGGGACTTACTGTATGTTAGAAGGGAGTTTTGCAGCCAAGACTGCCTTGTATAAATGTGTTTGCACTGAAAAAAAATTTAAAAAATTACTTGGTCTCTGGTTGCTGTAAAGGTCATCCAAGATGGATGTTCTGTTTATATTGTATAGTATTTCATATGAAATAATTGCAGTTCATGAAATGTCTTCCCTAACGTTACTGATTTATAACAGCACATTTGTAACATGGTTTTTATTGTGTCAGTGTACCATATTGTAAATGATGATTACTTGTCATGCTTAGTATAATAATTTAAAGAAAAAAAAAGGACAGGGATTTTTGTAAGTCTATATTTGAAAGTCCCTCCATATGGTAATACTGTGTTCCTGTTGTTTATGTAGTGTTGTGTGAAATATCCATTTTGGATTGTGTTACTTTTTAAGATATTAAATAACATTTGGTTATATGTTCTAAGTGGATTCTTTGCACTCATCGGTGGTTTTTAGAGAATATACTTAGATTTCATTTTAAAGAATATACTTACATTTCCATTTAACATGCTATTTCTCTCCCTCACATGGGAAACCTTGCACGACAAGCCAGAAATCTCGGAAAAACAAGGGTCAAAACAATTTCCATGTTCCCCTATGCTTTACAAAAGCTCTCTGGGCCATTAAGTAGGAGTGCAAGGGAGAAAATTCACCAATTTCAAAACATCCTGGTTTGGACTGGACATGGAAGTGACAGGTGCAGGGGGAGTGTGATGTCCATGGAATGTGTGAGTGCCCAGCTGAGATGCATCCACGCTTTAGGAAATGAGAAATCCATTGTTGCCTGGAGCAACAGGTGTCAGGTCCCTCTTTTCCTCTCCTCTCCATCCTCGAGCCAGAGAAAGATCTGGTCCAGATGCCCAAAAGAAAAGGCTCTAGCAATGAGGTTTTTTTCACATTTTTCAAAAAAACTGATAGTGGCTGATGGGAAAGGCCTAAGCATGCAGGTGCCATTTTCCTTCTCTCTAACACCCACCACCCGAAAGAAGGTTTTGAGGAGGTTTAGGGTCCAGAAGATTGCCAGAGTTGTGCCATGAGAACTCCTGTTTGCCATAAACACTCAGCTATGGGTATTTACAAATGTACAAGATAAAAAGCATGGTAGCTTCTGTTGGAAGTAGGTGCTATCATAAGCACCTTGTCTTATCACTTGCTAGTGGCACATACTACTACTGTACTATTTGTAGTCTTTGCTGGTTCCCCTTCATCCATCTGGTTCCTTTGTAATCCATATCCATGAAATTGTGCATTTTGAATTACAGGGCGGGGAAAAGCCAAAGCCACACAGGGTTTGGTTAGGGCTTTATGCTAGCACTGTCCTAGTGCCTTGCACAGGCAAAGTCAGTTTTGGGTGTTGGTCAGAATCAGACTTTCCTGGCCTTTCCAGTATTGCTGGAGAAGTTTTCAAGCACCATTTCCCCCTCACAGAAAGTTTTGTTAGGCCGATCATTACCTAGAGAGAAACTACTGTTGTCCAAAGTCATCACACTTTGCACTTCAAAACTTTCTTGGAAGCCTGGCTTGAATTCTCTTTATACTTACTCTGTTGACAGGTAAACCAAAGATCTTCAGCAAGTGACATTTTTCTGGTGAAACATGGCTTATAACATACAGAAAATGTCTAGGGCTGTTGCTTGGCTGAACTACTCTCTTGATTTTAAATTAAGCCTTTCTGCTAATAGCACTGAGTAAATTTCCATCCCTCTGTATCTACAGATATCTTACATCTGTAAGATAATGTTTTTGAAAGATCTCTGCAGATTTTTCTTCCATTAGCCTCTCAACTTTTTGTTTAGTTTGGTTTTTTTCCTCAGAAATTATTTTCTATAATGTCCTTTATCCACTGAATCCCCTCTTTTGCTCCTTTTTGATATTTATTCTTCTTCAGGTTGGGTATATTTTTTTACATGTTATTTGACATGAGATGTTCTCTGCCCCTTTTCTCATCCTCCCTTTTCATGACATCATCCTAATTCTGTAGTGTCTTTTTCACTCTCCTTGCTTATCAGAAGGACCTCGGAGAAGAAAAAGTGGCCAGCTGCTTCAGGATAGGTGCTCCTGTCAGCAGTTCCCTTTGAGCCACGCTGTTGCAGGTTCTTTATTTTTAAAAAGTTCAGGAATGTAAATATGCCCCCATTTTTTCATCCTTTCTGTTATCTTTCTCCTTGTGACTGCTACGCCTTGTTTTTTGACTATGTGCTTTTCTGTCCGACATCTCTGTGCTTTGAGGGGTCAGAGAGGAGACCCATAACCCTAAACAGCACTGGAACAAGAAGTCACATTTCTCTTCCTCAGGACACCAAGCAAGAAGGCCCCAGGTAAATGCTTAGGAAGGCAATTCCTCCAGCTATGCTTTGCAGAATGGCTATGAGAAAAATGGCCTTTACTTACCAGCCTTTTATAAACTGCAGGGAGGGAGCCTGTGGCTCTGACACTCCCATTCACTGTAGCTGGTATATGAAGGCAAAAGGGGTTTGTAGCAGTAAAAGATCCTGGGACTTCGATAGCTGCCTGTGGTTTTGTGTGGAGATGGCTGAGCTTGCATTTATAAGTAACTATGCCTGTAGGTCCTCATGTTTAGCAAAGTATTTTTAGCCCAACTGTGACAGAAGTGATTAATAGAGACTGGGAATGGGAAATCCCAAGTACTTCTTTTAACATATTTTTTGTTTTAATCTTTCATCCTAATAAGCACATAAAACTTAACCCTGTGCTGCCAGCTATGTGAAAGCAAGCACACACAGTAAATAAATCTACCAGATGTTTGTGTGTACACTGAAATAGTTATGTACCCTGCTTGATTGCTTGCTTCCTTAGGGAAACCTGAAGTCTTTTGTTTTGAATTCTCTCCATTTCACTCCTCTTGTCCCTCTGCTTGTTGCTGGTATTAGACCAGTTGCCTAGTATGTGCCAAAGAGGGTCAGTCTGGCAGGGAGCTGCAAAAGTAGCAGCTTCCAATGTGTTCAGCAGTGCACCAGTAGTGAGAGGACAAGCAGGAGCCAGCACTTCTCCCATGGATGTAGGCTTTCCTCATGCAGAACTTAAAAGGTGGGCCAGCACTGGCACTTAGAGCTCCAAGCAGCAACTGTGCTGCAGCCCACGCTCACAGGGCTGCAGTTCCAATTGCAGTCAGTCAGTCTCAGCACAGATAGACTGCATCACTTGCTGTTGAAACTTCTGTACCAGAGGATGCACATCAGGAGCACAGCCTCAGCACTGAAGCCTTTTTGGGTCTTACTAGCTGGGTTTTTGGGAAAAGAACATATGTAATTAACTTTACATGGCAGCTTGTGCATTGGAGGGATTTGAATGCAAACCACATCCCACGACCCACATAACTGGAACCTGCACTTTACATCTCTACCATGCACATCACTGTGCATGTACCACAGGGCAGTGCCTACCAGGAGCAGACATCAAGCTTGCAAACTTGAGGACTCAGGAGCACAAACCTCCAGGCTCGGTGAGCTTTAGGATTGTGGGCAGTGACTGGGATGGGGACGGCAGAGAGGGGCACTTGTCTTTCTGGCTGTGGCAGGTGAATGCTGCCCCTGCCTCCACAGCAAGACCCACTCTTCCCTCTGCACTTTTGTTCCTTGCAGCTGGTTGCCCAGTAGCCTTGAACCAAACCCCAGTCTCGTCTTCCTCCCTGGTGAGCTGTGCGACCCCAGCCCATTGCTGCTACTCACCCCCAGGATGGGGAGGCCGTGGCAGGGGAGAGGCTCCTCTCTGTCCAGTTTAATGTGTGCCTCTGGCTCGGGCCTAAAATGAACCTGCCAGAGAAGTTCATTTTAGCATCCAGCTAAAGACACGATGATGACTTTCAGATACTTGTAACTGGTCCAGCTGTAACCCTTATCTAAGACATGACCCTGGTAGAACTTCTCTGTAAAACAGGAATCACCATTTTTTCTCTCTTTTTTTTTTAAATCTAGACAGTGCAGTATGGTTTTTTCTTTTCTTCTGAAGGAGTGCTGGAACTCCCCAGGGAACTTTGGGTTGAAGCAGAGGTCAGATGAAGTCTGTGGCAGAAACATCAGAGGAGGCACCATGAGGAGGAGAAGCAGAAGAGCCACTTTTTCCATCATGGTGAAAGCACACAAGGCCACCCGAGGAACAGACGTGCCAAGTCCCCAGAGACACTCTGATCAGAGCCCTGACCTTGCTCCATGTAGGAGAAGCACGTGCCCAGCCCACAAAGTAGAAGAGGAAACCCAGAAAGCTCCTCAGCTCTATTGCTGTTCTGTTGTCCTTTGGCTCCTGCATCCAGCAAGCTGGCAGTTCCCTGGCAGCCCTTCCTGGCAGCATGGACTGTACTGGTTTCCCATCTTCAGCCCTCCCTTACTTCTGAGGAATGTCATCTTATCTTCTAACCATAGTGCATTATTTTGAAGTACTCACCAGTGGACCCTGGAGATTTATTAGTAATTCATGATGATGAAATTCGAGAGTCCTCACACCTAAGGTAGACAATACATTTATTGTTTCTCCTTGAATGTACACTCTTTGCCTTTATGGTTTTATTGTTATCTATAACCCAGTATGGAGAGACACTATCTCTCATGCTTTGTTGTTAGACAACAGATAAGTTTCACCAAATCACAGTTTGTATAAGAAAAAAAAAAGTGAGAAGCTCACTTATTTTTGCAGACAGAATTTAAAAAATAAAATCCCACAAAACTAAAGCCTTACAGAATGATAAACAGGTTTGAAACATTTTTCACTGCATTTAAAGCATTTGCCTGGAGATGAGTAGACTTTCCTTTATCCAGAAACTAGTAGAAGACTATTGCCTTAAAATATTTAGACCATTGCAGATTTCAGAACTGTTTGTGTTTCTAAAAATTAGATGCTTGGAATGTTACTGAGGAGGAAACTGCATTTTTTTGACACAGGGTAAGTCCTCAGGTCCAATCAGTTGAGACCACCAGCTTCAATCTCAAGACAGAGCAGAGAGACTGAGTTAGTCCCACCTCAGGCTAAAACTAAAGGCTGTTGGCATTTACTTTTTGGTAAAAACAATATAATCCCTGGACTATACTGACATGCAGTGTGTGAATTCTGTGAATCTTGGCTGCTGCCTTGTGCCGCAGATAACGCAGCCAATGATACAACCCTGGCAGGGGTCTCCATGAACAGGCTGGTCAGCAGGCAAACAGCTTCTGTTCAGATTTCTTCCAAACTGGGATCTCTGCAATTCAAGGGGAAGAGAAGGAGGGTGGATACCTTCCCCAGAAGGAGAAAAAGGAAATTGAAGTATCAGGGCTTAAAAACTTGAGAGATTTCACCAAAATAAAGAGGACAACTCGTAGGCAGAGGAATGTGAGACTGTACTTCAGTAGCAGGGACGTCAAAGTCGGGAGCAGCAACTGGAGAAGAAAGATATCAATTGAAGACAGAAAAAAAAAATCTTCACATTACATGGAGGCAAAAGGGTCCTGGGCTCCCAAAGGCCAGCTGAGGCAGGGAACTACATGTGCCTGCCTTCATGTTTTATACAGACCTAAAATAAATAGCAACTGATACTGGAATGTTCTGACGTGTGTCTGTAGTTGTGCTGTGAGGATGTGGTGTCCCTGAGCAATGTCCAGTCAGGAGGCAGGAGGCAGTGCAGCCACTGAGGGCAGCAGGGGCTGGCTTCCCTGGAGGTGCCCCATCCACAGGTGAAGTTCTGATAAAAGCCCTGGGGAAAGGGAGGGAGAGTAATCGTGGCTGGGGCCACCTGGCAGTGCTCCCACAGGGGCTCCTCCTCTCTGCTGCCCAAGTGCAATGGCCCTCTTTATTTCTGAAGAACAACTTGCCATGTTTCACCTGCTAGGTAGGAACTAGGCACATTTGCAAAACTGGTAAGGTGCTCAGCACTCCTGAGGTATTTTCCTCTGCTCAGGCAGTCCCCTAAAACACAAGTGGTAATTGCTTGTCTCAACCCATCAGCCTTTCCCCTTCCTGTGTGCTGAGGAAGTTTCTGCTCCTGAAGGTTTTGGTAATCCTCAAGGCACTCGCATTTAATTCCAGGCTTGGAATAAAACCTTCTCCCTTTTTTCCATCCATTACTTTCATACAGGCAATAGCTTGCAGTTTGTTCCCTTGCAAAGGCTGCAAAGCACTTCCAAGTTTATTTTGTGTCCTAAAAATCATATTCTCTCTCCAGCAGGAGAAGGTCTTTGATTCATTCCAGGTATTTGCACATGGCAGCAGTCTCCAGACACAACAGATTACCGGAGGGAGATGGATGAGCAACCTACAATTGCTTCTCCTCTTGCCACTTCTCACAGGCAGGCAAGTTTTGGTACTGGCTCTGTGTGCCACACTGGTATTTGAAACCTTTTAAACATCACTCAGAGGTGTCTGCATTTCTACCTGTGTTTGTCATTGGGGACTGGAAGGGGGATGCAGAACAGTTTCAGATTATTGCGTAAGATTCATCTTAGATCTTCTCTTTGTTTACCTACTGCCAGTTCCAAATTAGCCCATTCCTATCAATTCAAACAGAAGAAAAGCACTGGCAGAGACCATCTCGGCCCTGTGGTTGCTGTGTGTGCACTCAGTACAGCCTCAGGCTGCATTTGTGGCTCTCTCTGATTGCCTCCTTTCTCCCACCCTTGCAGGATTTTTGGCAAGGACTGCTTTTCAGGCTGGGTTTGTTACTGGCCAGCTGGGGCCCTCCTCCCTGGCTGAGGTCCTGGATGCTGAGCTCATTATAAAATAATTTATTCAGTCTTTGGATGTGTTTTTTATATGAAAGCTGTTAGGCCAAAGAGGGTCTTGTGCTGCAATGACTACCTTTCCTCAGGCACAGAAGTTCTGGGAATGGCTATTTCCCACACTGAAGCTGGTTGACTGCCTTATTATCTGGCATTCTGGCTAGGATGGCGCTGTTAGGGCTGTCACGACCCACACTGGTGACAAGCAGCATGGCTAGTGGTGCAGGGTGAACACAGAACAAGAGCTTCTTTTACACAGAAAATTTCCTATGCTTCATCAACACTATGCTGAATATAGGGCCAATGAAAATAAGATTTTTTTCAAGAAAGAAGTGGCTTAAATACTTAGCTTCACAGAGTCAGGCAAGCAGCTGAGCAGCTCTTTAGAGATCCTTTTATTTAGAGGCTGCAACTGGTAAAGACCTTGTCCACTCTACCAGCAACCTCAAATGAAATGCTGTTTTGCTCAGCTTCCTGGAAGGATGCTAAAGCTTACCGTTAGTGGGAACAATCCTTTTCTATGGACAAGGGAAAAACCTCCAAAAACGCCATCTATAGTGATCTGTGCTGCCAGCTTTTTCTGAGTAGTCCATACAACTCACAATGGGAAAGAGAATAGTTTCACCCAATTACTTGGGAAGAACAGATTTTGAAGAGTAAAACGGGACCAGTCCCCTAGCCTGCACTCTGGTAGAAGGTAATTTCTATAAAATGCTGTCCCAGTGATACCTCACACTCATTGGATGCGTGGAAAGAGGTATGGTAGGAGTAAATGTGAGTGGTACAGCACTGAGCAATTGTGATGACAATCATGGTGGCATCCTTTTCCAAACAGGATGAGGAGCTTGTACTGATTCATATTTTGTTTCCATGGCACTATTTATAAATCTGCTCACACTTCCTAAATGATAACCCTAATGGCAAATTACTAATCTCTCATAATTTGTCATGTATCTGAATTATTTTATGTATTTTCAGTGGGAAAAGCAACTATTTTCTTGAGTGATTCAAAACAGCGAACACTAGAGATGGTGGACTGATCAGGAACAATGAAGCATGTGAAGCCTGGCTGGATATTGCCTGTTGGATTGGAGCAGACCTGGCTCTCATTGCAACTAAATTGGGAAAATTCACCCTTGATCTCAGCTACTTGCATTTTCCATCACAGGACCTCGCAGACATTTTCAGAGGTGCCCAGGCCATCTGCTTCAGACATCTCAGAATGCAGCTGTCCCTTGGCACCAAGGGAAGCTATGTGATAGATACACAGAGCAGCAGCTCCTGCAGTTTTGGGGGTCCTTCAGTAAAAGCTTCATTTGGAGCCTGTCTGCAGCAGGTGTGGGGCAGCTGTTGAGGGCAGTGGGGTCACGTGGCTGTCACTGCTTAACTCATCCTGCATGACAAGGCACTTCACCTGCCATGGAGGAACCCCCTTTGGAGTGCAGGTCATGTTTCAATCGCCTCAGCTCCTACACCATTAATTCCTCTATCCTCCTCCTCTATATTCATTTCCTAAGCTGCTCTAGCTGTCACATCTGCACAATTACCAGCTGCTTTCCCATTTTTAATTGCCCTCAGAGGGCTTCTGCAAGAGCCACACCTGCTTTTGTGTGGGTCTTAATTTGTCACTGTCCAAACTGGAGCAGCAAGTATTTAAAATTCAGCCTCTACGAGTGTGTTGTATTTCTTCAAATGCGTGATTAATTGCTAGGCCTTTGCAGGCTGCATTCAGCTATTTCTGCATAAAACAGAGTCTGTCTTTTGCTGGAAAGCTCCCCACATCATGGATATTAAATATCATCTTGTCAAGGGGACTTGGGTTTGTTCATCCCATTTCTTCTTGCAGAAAGAGGTAAGAAACTCAAAGAAAGCTTAGGACTCTTTCAAGTTTATTCTGTTTAGAGGGGGGGAAATAGATGTTTTTCTTTGTCAAACTGTTCTTATAAGCAAACATTTGAAATTAGGGCAGAAGGGGACGTTCCAGGTCATTCTACTCAGTCCCTGCAGCAGTGTAAGCAAGCAGGTTGTATAATCCAGCCCATAAACTACTTGAACTCCACCTTAAAAATCATTGTGTTTGGTTTTAGGGTTTTCTTGTCCTCTTTCACAGCTGCTATGGGAAAGCTCCTTTAAAATCTTAGTTTTAAGTCCAAAATTATTTCCATGATATATCCATGCTTGCTTGGAGAAGACCTCTATAGCTGGGCAAGGGGTACTTTCCTTCTCTCTTACAGCATCTTCTCAGCCTAGACGTGTGAGGTGTGGGATGTGGCCAGCATGGTTACGCCTCTCCTACCCCACGTGAGTTAGCCCTCTCTCAACCCTCAAAACCTCATGGACAATTAATGAGCTGTAAGCTGAAAAACATCTTGCTGCCTACTCTGGTAAACACAGAAACAAAATCTTGAACCCCAAAGCTCCACCAGTATGGAGGACATGGAAAGAGTATCAAGAGAGAGTGAGATTTACAGGATGGATGGATGGATGGATATATAGGCAGGCAAATAATCATTTTCAAAAAATTTATTTTTAATTTGGCAGAGCCTCCTTCTGCCCAAGGGCCAAGTAGAGAGTCGGAGGTACCTCTCAGAAATCAAAAGCATGCCCCTTCTGAGTCACTTTGTATGGACATGATCTGCATGAACCTGAATAGAGAGCACCTGACAGTGACTGCCAATGCACTGGTTTTTTAGCAATGTAGGATGAGCAGCATGTTGGACCGCTAAGGAAAGGCTAAAATGGCCTGTTATGGACACATGGCTCAGTTACATACATTTACATGGCCAGGAGCCCTCCCGTCAAGAGAGCTGGTGTGAGCACCAGGTAGGCTGAGCAGTCGACAGAGAACGTGGATGATGCCCTGCCAGCACTACCTGCACGCCATGCCCTTCGCAACTGCCAGTGCCACCTTGGCCGCACTTTTTCTGTTTGGCAAAAGCAATGCCAGTGTCTCCAGGCAATTTTGAGGCTTAGTTAATATTCACCAAACCATATATCTAAGTGCTGAGTTATGTTTAAGCATATTATTAATTTCTTGAGAACAGAAGGCTGTTCAAGAGCTGTCAGTGCCCACTCCTGCGACCATAGAAAACTGGTCATGTGGGAGATGCCCACATGGTCCCAGAAGAGGATGTGTCCCTTGGTGAGGGACACAGAAACACCTCTGCACACACCAGTGCCCCTTGCTCCCAAAGACTGCTACAATCCTGATATTAAAATTACTCATTTACTGCAACCAAGAGAGGAACAAAATGAGCTCCCTGAAGCTCAGTTAAGCTCTGATCTGTGCTGGTGTGGGAGGTGGGCACTTCATCTTCCTCATCTTAGCCCACTCTCCTCAGCCCTTCTCACCACTTCTCTGCTGCCTGTGACTGCTTTATTCAGTTCTCCTGCACTGACAAAGGCTCAGAGTCCCCAGTGTGACACTGCTGGGACACCTGACCCAAGGATGCTGTGTTCAACCTTGAGCCAAGGTGCAAGTGAACACAAATAACAAAGCAAGAGCTGCATCACTCACCCTTGCTACCCTCCACTCCCCTCTTCTATGAATGTGCTTTATTTCCCTCCAGTGGGATCAGGCTTTAATGACAACATAGGCAGCTCGAGGTGCAGCCCAAGTCCTCAGAGCGGGAAGTACATCCAGCTGGTTCCTGTCACGGGTCATTAAGGGCCACATACACACGTGGCCCTTGCTAAGCCCACTCATTCTCCTGTAGAAATGGGGGCAGGAGCAGGTGGTATGTTTGCTCTGGTCGCTACATGGAGGCAGCAGGTCTGGGGTACTGCGTGAGGAGGAATCGGCCACAGAGCAAAGGGTAACAGAGAGAGTTAAAGGGGAGAAAGAGGAAATGCTGCAATGAGAGACACAGAGGGAAGGAAAAGTCCCTCTCCTTACTGAAATAAGGATTCCTTGTGTCCAAACCCCGCAGTTTGCTGGGGCCGGCAGGGGGCGCGGCCGGGCCGGGAGGGACCGCAGGGTGCCCCGACAGTCCTGATCGCTGCCGGGGATGCTCCGGCCGGACCCGGCTAAACCCCAGCCGCCGCCTGGCAGGCTGTCTGGCACGGAAAATGGGTACGCGAGACCGTAAAAGCAGCATGTAAGGAGATCTGTGTCTAGCTTTGGGCTCCTCAGTACCAGAGAGACACGGAGCTCCCGGAATGCATCCAGCGGAGGGCAACAAAGTTCATCAAGGGACTGGAGCATCTCAGGAGAAAAGGGTGAGGGAGCTGGGCCTATTCAGACTTGAGAAGAGATGACTGAAACGAAACCTCATCAATGTCTGTAACTATCTGAAGGAAGGGTGTCAAGAGGATGGAGCCAGGCGCTTCTTGCTAGTGCCAAGCAATAGGACAAGAGGTAATGGGGCAGAAACTGATGCACAGGAAGTTCCATGTGACCATGAGGAAGAACTTCTTTGCTGTGTGGGTGATTGAGCACTGGAACAGATTGCCCAGAGAGGTCGTGGAGTTTCCCTCACTGGAAATATTCCAGAACCATCTGGACAGAATTCCAATTCTGTGGTTCTGTGATCTCCACTCCCAGGGCCTGTCAAGCCTCTCCCCCCACCCCGCTGCCTGTCCCCAGCCCACCAAGCCTTCTGAGCCAATGGAGCACATACTGCTGTTGCAGTGCTGCTGGTGCTGTGTGTCCTCCACTCCAGAGCATCCCTTCAGGCCCTGCAGGTGACAAGTTCTGGCCAGCCAGGGCAGCAGCAGTGGCCTTGGTGTGGTGGCGCACCTGCAGCAAAGCATTCCCTGCATCCTGGGCACCCTTTGGGTGGATGCCCAGCTTGGGTAGGGAAAGACCAGTACAGGCCTGCTGGCAGCTCCTGGTGGTTTCCTGATGAAACTGGGCTGCAGAGTGAAACCAGTATCATTGATACAGATCTGCCAGATTTGGGACGACATCATACTGGTTTGCAAGTCCACAGTGACTTCCATGTGTTTTAAATGTTATAAAAATAATCCACAGAGCTGTAAACATCTGTATAAAGCTTGAGAATTAGTGTCCAGTCAACTGTTATTCTGAATGTTCATATTTTTGGATACTCCCCAATAACCTTCCCTTAAAAGTTTTTCAATAACTAAACAAAAAATCTTTTTTTCCCTGTAGATGAAAGTTGTCTTTCAGAACAGCTGTTAAAGACTCCTTATGCTAAAATAGAGGGGTTTTAATTTTTCCCTTTGATAGGCCATGTTCTCTTTAAAAGTTCCTGCTGGATTTGCTGCTGCCTGCCCTCTCTGCCATAGCTCTACAGGGAAAAGGAGGCAGGAAAATGTTACATGGGGCTTTTCCAGTGCCCAGAGTTCATGTGGTCTGCATTTCCCCCTGAAGTGTGGGGTTTAACATCTGGCAGATGTTTTGACTTAGCTATTAAGAGACAAGGAAGGTGACCAACACCACAAAATCTTTTAATTCACCCCTTGGTTGTGAAGTTCCTGTAATTACAGAGGGCTCAGACCAGTGTCTGGGCTGACAGGAAAGTGTCTCCACGAGGCTGCAGTCTGTGGGATGCTGGAGGCAGGTAATGTGGGCTGCATCCTGAGGGATGCTGAAGAGCTCATCCACTGAGCCTTGTCCAGCCATGCCATTTACATGGTCACCAAGTTCATTGATCAAAAGGCTCAGCTTATTTAGCTGTGAAATTGCTGTTTCTGGCACTGTTACAGGGAGCTGGTTGAGGCTGATTCCCATGCTGTGCCCATCAGGCAGTCCCTCAGCACCCTCCTGCTTGCAGGACCCACGCTCATGGAACACGAGGGGAGCATCTCTGGTAGACCTGTTGGCACACCTGAACTGATTCTCAGCATGTACTCCCTGCCCCTGTGGTCAGTTAGCATAAGGAAAACATGATAAATTCCACTGAGTAGGTTTGGAGACTTATTTCCATTAAATTAGTCTCTTCCCTGAACATTGTTGGTTTGTGAAACTTAAAGGGAGAGTAGGGCCTCTTGTCCTTGGGGCCCATAATGTTGGTTTGTTGTCATTTGTACCACCCTCCTCTGTGAAGTGAGGGTTCTGGAAAGCCTGAACCAGTGACAATACACCTGATTTCTGTGCAAACAGCTGATGTGATGGTACCACAACGGGTTTGCAGAAGTGGGTCTTGAGAGAGCATCCAGGGCTTTCCTCTCTTCTTAGAGGAGCAAAATGTTTTGTCATGTCCATTGGCTAGCCTGAGTTACATGTCCTTGGAGGGATGTTCAAAAGATTAAATATTGAAGCAGATCTGGAAAAAAGGACTGCATATACAACCTACAGTATCTTGTGTGATGTATTTAATGTCCCTAATTTACTTTGCCATTTCTAAACAATGTTTCCATTCACCTTCCTGATAAGCAATCAGCACAAGTGTCAAACACTGTTTATCATACTTTGATGCAGCAAAGACAAGAAAGGCAAGATGTTACGGGGCACATTTTGGGTTGTTGTTTTTTTTTTTCCAAAAATCTCACAGTATTTACAAAAAGATGTGGTTTTTTCCCTAACACCATTCTTTGGATTATTCACTCATTCGCAATCAGTCATTGTATAAAAACATCATTCAGAAATAGGTTTTAAAATACACCCACTTCCATTGCATAGTATAGAGAAAAATAAGAGAGAGTTAAGACACTTGATTTTTGAGTAAGAACGTGAAATGATTCAGAGGTACAACATTTCTGAGGAAGAAAGATGCACTTTTCAAAAAATAATGAGCTGTCATTCTCCTGAAGCTAATGAGCTCCTTGAAGGTCTACTATCAAATTTCCCTTCTGCAGACCAAGTATGTTTTACTGTAGACACAATGCTTGCATTAAGGTCAAACAAACCATCTCGTATTTACAAGATTTACTCTTCAATATTTTCATGTGGACCCTGACAAAAATGAGTTACACAAAGTACTCACAAAGATCAATGTTGGTTTCATGTGGAAGAACTCAATAGACCCAATTTGATATTTTCAATTGCAATTTCTGCTTGTATAACTGAGCAGCTGGATATACCCTTACACCTTTAGAAACTTTTCTTCTGTAAGAAGACCTTGGGTTCGGTTCACTGGTAAGAGTTAAAATGGCAGGCTATGGAGGGATTAGCAGGCACTGATGGTATCTATCCCGTTGATTTTCAAACAGAACTTGGTAATATGGTTATCTTGCATGCTGATTTTTTTTTTTTGCTTTTGCTTTAAAAATGTGCTCCAGTGATTTCATTGAACGTGGTCCATTAAAGAGCAACAGGGAACTCTGAACAATAGGTGCTTGTTTTACAGCTACTGCAAATGCTTCGAAAGCACTAAATTGCCTTTTATACTCAACAGTCTAATAACAAAGACTGATTTTCTCCCTTTGTTTCCCCAATTGATTTGATGGTTCACTTGAGCTTTAAAAACACATTACATAAATCTTTACAGCTACTACAGAAGTTTTTTGTCAAGTTTAATTTGGTGTTTGGGTTTTTTTCCATGGTGTAATCACTCACCCTTAAATGCACTGTACCACACATACATGGATCATGCCTGACTCTGGATCCATAAGAACCATAAGGCCTAGAGGTTTGTTTCACCTGGGGAGGGAACTAAATCCTTCCAAAAGCAGTTTGTCACCAAAAGCTCCTGGTCCAGAGGTATATCAGCTAAAGCACTGGGCAATCCCAAAGGCACCTCTGGCAACAGTGCTATCATTTCCTACTATTTAATTTAACTTTACTGTTACAACTTTGTTTGTGCTTGATAGCCTGTGGTGGAAATAATCGCTAGGATTAACTGGGAGGGTGGGAGATCTATCAGTGTAGACCTCTCTCCCTGCTACAGAATAAAGAGGAATGTGCTGGTCACCAGGCAGAGGTGTAAAGAGTAAGAGCTGGCAGAAAAGCAGTAAGTGTTGAAAAACCTTCAGAAACACAGTTAGGTACAAACTGCCAAAACCTGAGCAGATGATAGTATTTTCACCAGGAAAAGCAAAGAAGCTGTTAAATTCCAGGCTTATTCATCCTACATTCTCCTGACCCTTGTGTGTCCAGATGCCTCTTCATTTTCCCACTGGTTTTGAAGTGGAAGATTTCTGTTGCTCTCCCCTTTCTCAGCTCTCCTCACCACTGCGGTCCATGAGGAAAGCCTGGCCCTGGAAGTGTTCAGGGTCTGGACTCACACTGGGGAGAATGAAGAAGGAAAGGCTGAGAGAAGTAGGATGCTCTCAGTGCTCTCCTGATGACCCACCTCTCCAGGCATTACAGTCACTCAGCAAAGCTCTTGGCTCTTTGAAGAAGGGGTCAGTATAGACAGGGCTTGGCTGGCACTGTAAGGAGAAGATGGGGCTCTGCTGGTGATGGAGCTGGAGATGAAGGAGTGAATTAAGAACCCAGTCAAATGCAGAGAGGTCTGTCTCCACTTCTGAGCTTCTCAGTCCTGGTAGCCAGGGTGAGCCCCTCAGTGAAAGATGCTGTGTCAGATGTGTTTGATGCTCAGAGATCCCCATGCGCACCCACAAGAAAACATCGTGGATAGCTAGCCAGGATTCTGCTCTCATTGCCAGTGCTGTAAATCTAGAGAAGTGACACCAACTTCCCTGGCTGTGTTTGGAGCATGTTGTTGTTTGGAGCATGTTACAACTGCTGTTAATGCAGGATGGATCAGATTCATGCCTGGTGGAGCACAATGGAGGAGTGGGGGACAGCACTCTATTAATGAAGCTATTATTCAAATGAAGAACTTTAAAAAAAAACAGAGAAGGATGGAGTTGCTGGTGACACTGACTGACATTGTTCAGGGATCACAGTAAGATCTGCTTGGCGAACAGGGAGAGCACAGCTAGTGCCAGGGCACAGCTGCTGCACAGGGGAAATGGTGCCAAGGGGGCTGTGTTTCGGAGCATGCACTCCACCCTGGACCAGGAGCCATTGTTGGGCAGTGGCTGTATTCCTGCCAGGCTGCACATGATGTTGTAAACATCCACAGATCTGATGGGAGGTGCTCGGTAGTTGGATCGGAAATCTGCAGACAAAAGAGAGCAGTTGACATCGTACAGCTTGGGGCTCAGCACTTGAAATACGGGGACTCTGCAGGGCGAGGGCTCCTATGCCTTTCCTGGGACTTACCCAGACAGCTGGGATGTGGCACGCTCTACAATTTATAGCTCTACGATAACATAGCTCAGTAAAAACATTTTAAACATTTTAATTCATTATTTTTACTTCTACTCTGATTTTATTCTAAAAACTGTAAAACCCCCTAATTTTTAAATACCGGAGCTACTTTACTGGGTATGCTTGGTAGACTTAATAGCCTGACATAATTGTATTGCACATTCTGCTTTGATTTCCCTCCTGTCTGTAGTTGCACCCTGGTACTTTGCAGTGTTTAAAGGTCCAGATGAAGTGGTAACCACAGGGTATGTGTCTGCTCATCAGACAGGTGGGTGAGGTACGCTGTGGATTTCCCACATCAAGTGCTCTGCATTAGTGAGTCTGCATCCACCAACAAAAGAAGAATTCATGTGTTTCAAATAGAATTAAAAATTTAGGCCAAAATTTAGGAAAAATGAGCAAAGGGGTAGAGTTACCGTGCTGGGACATCAGAGAGAGGCTGATTAAATCCCTTCACATGTCTCTGCCCTGTTTCTCCAGCTATAAAACAGATACAGAACTAGAACCCTTCTGTAGTGAGGAAATCCTGCCATCTATTTGTAATTTTGGGGTGCCGCAGAGTGCCACACCAGGGTCCTCATGTGCCAGAGGCTACAGGGATGTGGGGGCAGGGACCATGGGGCTGCAGGGGAAGTGGAACACCAGGGATGGTGGCATTGTACCTGGTCCATATGCGAGGAAGAAGCCTCTCATGTTCATGAGCTCATTGTCGTAGCCATGCCAGCCATTCTGCCAGGCCTCCTTCCTCCCCGTTGCATTCTCCCAGAAGGGCAGCTTGTCCCTGCTCTGGATGACAACAGTGGTGTGTGGTTAGTGCCTGCCTGCCCGGCTGTGCCGCAGTGCTGCAGGATGCCATGCTGTGTCTCCATGTGCTGCACCGCCCATCGGGCCCCCCCATAGTGCTGCTGGGAGGGGTGACTCCCAGCTTAGCTGTCTCAGTGAGTAGTCATCTCTGAGCTGAGAAGGGAGGACAACTCATCTTAATTTCTGCCACGAGCCCAAAGCACCACAGCCCTGTGTGACACATGTAAGGAAGGTGGTGTCCCTCTCCCCATGTGTACCCGCAGTCCTGCTCTCCCACCCAGCACCACGCACTCCCATGGATTTACTGGTCTGTTGTTCTACCCCATATGCCATTGACACCTTAGAAAAATAAGCCATTTTTTCTCCATTTGACTAGTCAGTCTAAACAATACAAACATCACCTCTACTATATACTTTCTAATTATTATTTCTTCTACTTGTTTTAGCATTAAAGCAATTAGGTTTGTTTAAGGGTACATGTGCTCTGACCTAAGACAGTCCCTCTTTCCCTGATCTAGACTCCTCTGTTTTCTTTCCTTGCTCAGTGGGTCTATGCTTTATTAATTTGTCATTATAAGTCTTTTTCTTCCTTGCCCATATTGCACTTTAGTTGTACTTTTAAATTCCTTCCTTACTATCTCCTGCTTTGTATTAACAGCTGTTACCAGTCTATTTGCAACACTGCCATATCCATCAGAACAGCAGTCCCTGCTGGACCAACCCTGTTCATGAGTTTGTCCTGTCCCATGCTCCTTAGGGATGGCAGCAGATGTGGCATTACAGGTAGCCCCAGAACTATGGCAGAAATTTCATTTAGACCTTCATCAGACCCTTGACATCGATTTCTTTGATGGTTACAGTGACGGAGCTACACAGTTGTCTAAAGGAGTCAGGTCTGGGCTTCACACCCAGACACAGAAGCACACAAGATGTCACGCAAGAATTTCCCATACTCTCTCCCTGGGCAAGTGGTGCTGCCACCCCTGCAGACAGTGAAGCAGACCAACCAAGGATGTCTTTCCTTTCCCAAACATTTAGTTTGCCTGGTTTTTTTCTTTCTCCTCCAAAAGGAAAATTGACTGTGCACTGAGGACAGCAGGGTAGCTCTTCCAGCTACTTTCCCTGGAGTATCCCTTGTGTTTCTTCACATGCAATATTCAGCAGACAGATAATTCCAGAATGGGTCAGAGTTGAAGGGACCACAGTGGGTCATGTCATCCAACCTCCCTGCTCAAGTAGGGTCATCCTACAGCACATTGCACAGAATTGTGTCCAGACAGTTCTTGAATATCTCCAGTGAGGGAGACTCCACAACCTCTAGGCAATCTGTTACAGATTAAATTAAACAATTTTAGCTGACAAATTTCTTTTCTTGTCCCAGTCTATTTCCCCCATCTATTTCCCTGACAGCTCAGAGCAAGCCAAGGAGAAAACAGACTCCTTCCCCTCTTGCTACCATAGCACCTCTTTAGGCTGTGGCTCCTTGACTGCAACTCCTGGGGACTAACTGTGCTGCTCACCATCAGGCAAGCTGTACAACATTTGCTAGTATCAGCTTCACACAAGTCAAGCCACATCAAATTTGCAGTGGTTCTTTGGCAGTATCATGACATCAATAAAGCTACACTCCTCCACTGTCCTCTCAGATGTCCTGGACTCAGTTGCTTCCTCAGGAATGCCAAAAGCAGGAGGTATGTGAGCTTTTCCATAACCCACCCAGACACCAGGAGACAACTACTTGCAACTGTACAGTCAAAGGCACAGTCATTTCCATCATTTTTACTGCTAGTTGGGTCAGAAAACATACTACTTGCTTTCACAACTGTAGCTGAAGTGAGAGCTCATGAAATGGAGCCATTAACAGCAGCAGCTTGAGGGACCAGGCTGTGCAAGCATCCCAGCACTGCCCTCCTAGAGCACCAGGCCCTTAAAGCAAACCACATAAAATCCTGGGTCTTCTCTGGGGCTAGGGCACTGGCAGCACCCTGATGTACCTGCTTGACAAGTCCACATGGGATGGAGGACTCAGCCAAGACATAATTTTCAATGCTCAGCCTAGTGCTGCTCCTGAAAGATGAAACAGGCACGTCTGGGACTACTGACAATGCACATTTCCTTGCATGTGCGTGTTTGGAAAATGTCCTAAATCTCAGGAAAGTACATTGGGATGGTTATAGAGTGAGCACATGCACCTGAGGGCTAACACCAGTGTTGCATGCAGGAGAGCAGCTGGGGGAAATTCTGTTCAAAGAATGGGGACCACTCACTCATGTGGAGTGAACAAGGCTTCTATACAGCCAGAGGTATGTGGAATCCCTCCTCATCCTGCCTTAACCCAAATGCGGATGGGCTTTAGTTCCTCAATTTACCTACTTAGACAATATAGACCCCCAGATCCTTGCTGGGGAAAACAACAGCTTTCCAGATACATCCCCTTTGTCTCTTTCAAAAAACAACAAAAATCTCCTTTTTCAAACAGCTTACAGGTATCCACTAGCCAACAGGGAGTTCAAACACCCCTTGAGCATGACAGGGAAGAGCTGAACATTGTCTCTTCAGTGGTTTGGGCAGAAAGTATAATAGAAGGCTCAAATATTTCTTTAAAAATATGACAGGAAACTTTAATTTTCATATCCCATTCACAGATAATGAAAATGTACCAAAGAGAAGGAAAATCTGACAGTATTAACGAGAGGACATTCTTGAAAATCAGAAACAATGGGAAGGAATGGGCAGAGGGACAGAAATAATTACCATAGCAGCAGTGTTTGCTGCACTGTTATTAAGGTTTGTCAGAGTTTCAATGATTTTTAAGTGTTTTTTTTATTCTCTACAGAATATGTAAAAATGTTCTGTTTTGAACTTTTGTACTAAAGAGTTTAGTTGTAAATTTTTTAAATCATTTTGGCAAAAATGTTTCATATGCCTACTTTATGTGTCTAAATCTGAGGGTTTATATTTTTTTAACCAGAAATGTGGTGCTCACCCATCTGTACTCAAATGCCACTGGGTTTTTTCAGAGGTGCATTTTCATTCAGCTGTAGAAATTATTATCCTAAATTCACACTGGCTAGTGAGAAATGTGGTAATGTGAACTGTCCTGAGCAAAGTTTGGTGAGCAGTAGCTCCTAAGGTCATGAAAGAAGATGTTCAGCTGAGTTACAATAATCTGCAAGGCAATGATGTGCAATGACTATGCTCTGACATTAAAAAAAACCCAGGACTCCTTGGTTCTGTTGACAACTTACTGAATTCAAGTATGGCTTTGGGCAAATCACTTAGTACACTTCTCAGTTTAGCTCCTTAGAAGATATATAGTTGCCTCACCCTCTGAGCTGTGCTGAGCTGCAGTCACTATCTGTAATGTGGAGATGGCTAGTACAAAATAACAACAACAGCAATTTATAGTAAGAAAATAAGCTAATATGAAAAATCTCTTCATGTGTGCATTCTCTGCTTAATGAGTTCTCCTATTTTCAGTGCGTGGACAGAGCATCTCTGAGGAGTAAACCCTCAGTCTGTCCCTTTTGGGACTGGAGGGCTCAGAGAAATGAGGCTTTTTTAGCACAGTCTGGTGCATGCAAAGCCAGGCAGGTGGAAAAGTTGCCACAAGATTCTGCTGGATGGAGGGACAGTAAGGCCTTGAAATGGAAACCCTCCTTTTGTGTCTGAAATGAAGGTAGATGGCAGGGGGAAGAAGAGTAAAGCAACAGAATTGAAATGTGAAATACAAGAACTGCTCCTGTGTTAAGAGAACAGAGAAGAAAGAACCATCTTGACCATTTAACTGTCTACCTTCAGGATAGCTGCAACCCCTTTAAGATCCTTTAAGCACACAGCAATATTTAACATTATTTTTGCAGTCAACCCATTGACTTTATGATCAGCATAGAAATTTAGAATGTACTGTTTCCATACATTGCACCTTTTCACATTCATGTCTAATAATTTTGCTTCTATACTTTACCTCTACTATGAACCATCCTTCCTCAGCCACAAGAGTTAGTGGAGACACAAATTTTCCTTTTTTGTAGAAAAACCTGTTTGGAATATCCTCTATGTTATAAACATCCATGTGTTTCACTGCTTTCAATTTTTGATATATCTGCAAAGAAAACAAATGTTAGGACACTTTGTGGCTGTAAAGAACATATGCACACCAATGGGTACACTGAAACACCTGAATTTGCAAAGCGGCTAATCCCCTTTAATGGCAAACCATCAGCACATTCAAACTAGGACTTTGCCTATCCAAAGATGATGGCTGGACAAAATCTGCTTATGTGGTTTAGGATATCTGCAAACTTAGATCACGAACACATAGGAAGGCATGAATTCATGTATTACATATAATACACACACTCTCAAATGTATGCATGTGAGTACACCAGCCTACAGAAATAGGCCAGGAGAAACTACATCTTCACAGGAGACAGGGGTGAAAGGAAAGTGGTGAAAGGTGCTCAAAGGCTGCATACAGATGTGGAAAAGGGGTATTTTTTGATCCTCTTCCACTCATTCCCTCTTTGTGCACTTGAGTGAAGAACTAGTACCACTTCACCTGTGTTTCTTACACCTTAACAGTCAATCCCTATCAAAGGGATTGATAGTGTTTAGTTATCTGCTTCAAAAGGATGCCATGAGATTAATTAGCCAATGCCTGCAGCTTTGAATCTGCACAATGCCATACAAGTGGTTTATTAATATTAATCATATTGTCTGGAATATAATCACACAAGTGTAGTTAAACCCCCAATTGTTCAAAAAATATTTTAAATCCCTACAGATGATGTTTCTGTGCCATAATGAATGCCGTTATTGGAGTCCTCAGACTCTATATTGTTCTTTTGCTTAAATATAAATAATCTTCAGGAATAAACAGCTCAGTTCTGCAAAGAATGAGAGGTTCTTCACTAGTCTTTTAGCTAAGTGACTCTTGTATGCATATGTGTGCCAGAGATGTGCATCAATATGCAGTGACCATAGGGACAGCAGCAGGGTGTGATGGCACAATCCAGCGAGACTCTCCCACCATGACTGGGACTAGACTGGTCCTGGTATTTCACCAGTACTTCTTCGAAATGGGATAATTCTTAAAGGTGATAATAACTATATTATGATATACTCTTAACTCCTAAACATAGTTCTTTGAAGTGAATTAAGAATAGATGAATTTAACTGTTGGGAAACTGCAAATCAACTTTATTTCACTTAAAAAGCAGTAATCCAGTAAGACGTCCAGTAAAGAAATGAAGGAAGAAAACAAAACCATAGTGTGAGGCATTGTACTTTATTTTGTTTAATAAGAGAGCATGTGCTCTCTTAGGCTGTCTAATAAGAGAGCATGTGCTTAAAAGCTTTGTTGGATGAAACCCCACATCTGTGTGAAGTCATAACGTGCTCTTGTTGGAAGGTCTCAGTTAAGACCAAGGAGAACACATCAATGCTGTGGACCCCTGTGATTCACTCTGAGTGAATTGCTTATGCATGCCTCTACGACAACTTCCAGTCCTGGCACTAATTTGAACTGTTCACAGTATCACAGCTATACAGTTCCTGGAGAGCCTGTTTGGGTGCAAAAATTAGCAAATATTCTCTTTTAAAAAATTGTGCAAGCTACGAGATAGTGGAACTGGCTAAAGTATAATGTAGAAAACAAGATTATTCACCTGGGGCACCTGCCCATTTTGTATATTCATACGTCTATGTTCTGAGGACAACTGAGACAACAATAATGACTTCTCATGCATTGGTTTTTGGTTAGACTATATTGTACTAGTCTGTTAGTTATGGATACTGCATTTTCATTCTTTTCAAATAATTTCAAAATTTTTTTCTCTATTGTTTTAATTTATCCCTCAAAATTCTGCTGTTCTAGTCTTGGGCTTTTGTGGTAAATACAATCCAATGTGCCTCATCAAAAACTGTTCACAGGAAAATAATGTAAAAAAATATTTTTTGCAATTTTGGTCTAATAGAGTTAATTCCTCAAACTCTATGGGAGCTTACTGGAGTATGAATGCCAGATAATTTGAAAATCCCAGCTAGGGGACAGATAATTTGACTAACATATATATGAAGTCCTAAAAATGGATTTTGAGCTATTTATCAAAAGCACATAGTGGTGGGGTGTGAAAGTGTATGTCCTTGCCATATAACGATGAAAGTTTGTGCTCTTTAATTTGCCTGGTGTGACTTTCCTTCAGAAACCAACAGCACAAGAGTGTCAAGGAATTCAAGTGTGACTCCTGGTAAGAGCCTCGGGCTGATTTTCACACACATCTCTGAGCACGATTTGGATGTTATGAGAAGACAGAAGACACAATTGGCGAAAAAACAGAGGAAATGCAAAGCTAAGTACGACTAAGCTCTACTTACCTCTGTGTGCTTTTCTGGAGCTGGCCAGAGGCTCACAACAGGACCTCGGTCCTTCATTTGTATGGTATCACTCATATTGATATATTTTTTCAGCTCAATCACTTTGTCTGCCCAGGAGATGTCTGTCATCCCATGGTCAGAGAAGAGGAGGACATTGACTTCATTCTGAAGGCCTTTTCTCTGTGAAGCAAGTGCATGACAGCAGTTACGGACGGTAAGAGCTTTCCACTGTCTCTGCCCGCTGGAACATTTAAATCCCCATCTGGTCTCCACTGATTCAGTGGAAGTTGACCAGAAGGAGCACGTCTGCAAATGGCCTGCAATGTGCTTTGCCACCACCTGTAATGCTGAACACCTACTCTCACATGCTGCTCTGGAAGACTCCGAGGGGTTAGCACCAAAGAGGTTTTCCAAAATAGAATCATAGAATCATAGAATCATAGAATCATAGAATCGATTGGGTTGGAAAAGACCTCCAAGATCATCGAGTCCAACCCTTGGTCCAACTCTAGTTCACTTACTAGATCATGGCACCCAGCGCCACGTCCAATCTGCATTTAAAGATCTCTAGGGATGGTGAATCCACCACCTCTCCGGGCAGCCCATTCCAATGCCTGATTACTCTCTCTGTAAAAAATTTTTTTCTGATATCCAACTTAAATTTCCCCTGGCAGAGCTTAAGCCCGTGCCCCCTTGTTCTATTGCTGAGTGCCTGGGAGAAGAGACCAGCCCCCACCTGGCTATAACTTCCCTTCAGGTAGTTATAGACAGTGATGAGGTCACCTCTGAGCCTCCTCTTCTCCAGGCTAAACAACCCCAGCTCCCTCAGCCTCTCCCCATAGGGCTTGTGCTCCAGTCCCTTCACCAGCCTTGTTGCTCTTCTCTGGACCCGCTCCAGCATCTCAATATCCTTTCTGAACTGAGGGGCCCAGAACTGAACACAGTACTCAAGGTGTGGCCTCACCAATGCAGAGTACAGGGGAAGGATCACTTCCCTGGTCCTGCTAGCCATGCTATTTTTGATACAGGACAGGATCCCATTGGCCTTCTTGGCCACCTGGGCACACTGTTGACTCATGTTGAGCTTCCTGTCAATTAGTACTCCAAGGTCCCTTTCTGCCTGGCTGCTCTCCAGCCACTCTGTGCCCAGCCTGTAGCGCTGCAGGGGGTTGTTGTGGCCAAAGTGCAGGACCCGGCACTTGGCCTTGTTGAACTTCATCCCATTGGAATCAGCCCATCTCTCAAGTCTATCCAGATCCCTCTGCAGAGCCCTCCTGCATTCCAGCAGGTCGACACTCCCTCCCAACTTGGTGTCATCAGCAAATTTGCTGATGATGGACTCAATCCCCACATCTAAATCATCGATAAAGATGTTAAACAGGAGTGGACCCAATACAGACCCCTGGGGAACACCACTGGTGACTGGCCGCCAGCTGGATGCAGCTCCGTTCACCAGCACTCTCTGGGCCCGACCCTCCAGCCAGCTCTTAATCCAGGAGAGGCTACACTTGTCCAAGCCATGGGCTACCAGCTTTTTCAGGAGTATATTATGGGAGACAGTATCAAAGGGCTTGCTGAAGTCCAGATAGACCACATGCACAGCCTTCCCCTCATCCACCAGGTGGGTCACCTGATCGTAGAAAGAGATCAGGTTGGTCAGACAGGACCTGCCCCTCCTAAACCCATGCTGGCTGGGTCTAATCCCTTGTCCACCCTGAAGGTGCTGTGTGATTGCACTCAGGATGAACTGCTCCATAACCCTGCCAGGCACAGAGGTCAGGCTGACAGGCCTGTAGTTGCCAGGGTCCTGCTTGCAGCCCTTTTTGTGGATTGGGGTGACATTCGCCAACCTCCAATAAATGCACCTCCCTTCTAAATAACCAGATCCTACATCCCAGACCCACAAACCAGTTGTTCCAGTTGGTCTTAGACAAGATTTTACCCAACTATTCTTATCTATAAGCCAAAACAGACAGGGAAGAGCAACTTCACCATGATACTACCTGTGGCAGGAGTGTTCCTCTCTTCCCCTCCCAAACATAAGCACTTAGCATTAGAGCTTTTATAATTTAGTGAAACTGGAGATCCATATTCCCCTCCTCACTGAAACACATAAAAAACTCCAACATGCATTTGTCATTGTCAGAAATATTCACAGAATTGCCATTTACCCAAAAGCTTGGCATCCTCCTTTTCGTATTGCAAAATCATTTAGATAATGTTTTTTTAAACTGAGTTTCAAGTAAAGAGTTCTGAATAGTGCCATAAAAACACTATAAAAGTTAATTGTCTGATTCCACAAACTTTAGGAAACACGTGGTTTTAATTTGTTCTCTTACAATAAAGTTCAGCTGGCAACACCAGCCATGAATAGAACAACACATATATTGGTTTGTGGCTTCCTGGGGCTATTGGTATAAATCCACCAGGAGGTTATAATGCCATCAATGAAAATAATAACCAGGGGAATGGTGCCTTGACTTTCACATGCTCTCAGCAACCTGTTTCTCAGGAAATGAAAGTTTACAGCAAATACATTCAGTGACAGGTGTTACATAAGCTCTTGGCAGTGCCACAAAGAGCAGTTTAAAAAACCTTTCCAAAGGCACCCAGGAGCTGGGTTTTTGGATGCCACCCACCTTGATGAGTGAGATCATGTTGCTCAAGGCTTTATCCACCTCCTTCAAAGCGTCCTTCCGCTGCTGAGACAAAGGGCCGTAGTGGTGGCCTTCCACATCAATGCGCTCGTAGTACACCGCAGCCATCTCAGCACTGCCATTGCTGCAGGTGGGAGGAAGGGAAGGAGTAAGAGGCTGGCACACATGGACACCCATCCTGGCCACTGGCATTGTTGTCTTCATGAGCAAGTAGAGCCACAAAACCCTGTTTTCTGCTTCCAGCCTGTGCTGTCCACTGTTGCACAGCTGGGGTCATTATTCACATCCAGTGTCCTGAGTTTGCCTGAGACTCTCCTCAGAGGTGGCAGTAGAGACTGCCACATGCAAGCACAGGCTGGCCTGGCAGCCCTTGACTAACCTATTTGAATTAAGAAGGCAGCTTTCCCTTTAATGACAAAGAAATACTGATTTCTGTGCTGAATGCCCTTATTAAAAGGATTGTGGGAATTACCAGACAAATGTCCTTTAATTAAAGTTTGGCACTTCTGGCTTTCTCCTGTGTGAGGTCTTCCAAACCACCGAGGTCAACTCAGGATGTGCTCTTTCTTGCAAAATACTGAGCAGTATGAAATGGGATTAGATTTTAGACGGGTTGTTATTCAGGAATATGACCAAAGGGAAACAAAGATAATCTCAGAGGTAATCTCAGAGTTGCACAAGTTTAGATGATCACATATTTCCGCATTGGATGCCCTCAGCCTAATTAGTGGGGATGGCGTATATGTCAATGCTTAACTACATTTTCATGACCACTTTAGAGTTCACTGTCAATCTCCCTGAGAGCAGTTGTGTGGATAAAATCACAAACCTATGCTCATGAAGTTCAAACCCTGTCTTCTTCTGCTGTACTTGATATAAGACAAAGTGTGCCATCCATAATACATGCTTTCATCCAGACCAAGATCCTGACAGAAAGACTGTGGGATGGCCTGACAGGTCCAGCTTCTCTGGTTCAAGGCACCTGGGTAGTCTGGTGTAGTGAGTGACAGAGGAGAGATAAAATCAGATATGAGGGACTGACTGAATGAATTAAAGTTTATCATTTGCATTTTTCAGTTTGCAGAAGGCCTCAAGGAACTAGTCCCATAAGAAGTTGAAGTTCTCTGCTGTGCACTGCTGGCCCTGCAGAATAGTTTTGCTTCTAACTCTTCAAGATTTTAAAGTAATTCAAATGAAGCAGTCCTTCCCTCTCCCCAGTTTGATTTTAAGCATTGCTTTCCATCTGTATTAGGCATAAATTATTTCTAAAGTTTAACCCTGTAACTTCTCTGTTGCATACAAACTCACTGAACCTACTAATTTTCTTCTGCTACAGTGCCTGTATTAATGAGCTACTTAGACTACTGCTGTAGTTTGGGATTATTATGTAAATTCTCTCCCCTGCCACTAACTGCCCATGCCAGCAGTTAACAAAAGAAGTAGTTAACTACTGATCACTTGGATGGGGGCAGGTTTGTCTCTTTTGTTTTTTGGGGACATCTTTTTTTCTTAGCTCCGTGGAAGGCAGGAGCGGTGGCTGCCGAGGAGAGAAGTGGCTCTGCTGGCACTGCTGGGGCTTCTGGCTGAGCTGCTGTTTTTTTTCTCCTCGCCATGGCTGTTTCTCCCGGTTCCTGCATCTGGGATCTCGGCCTCTGTTGCAGTCTGACCACCGCCTGCACCGTCACAGCCTGCCCGCCCCGGCTGGGGCAGTGACCCAGGAGAGAGAGGTTTGCAGCTGCTTTTGCAGGACACGTGGTGGTTCCCCACTTTCAGCTTTCTTTTTCCTTCATCTGGGACAAGAGACACAGAGTTCATCTGAGAGCTAACCACTCGTCTGTCTCGCTGGAGAGGGACTGGGAACTACTGGGAACTCACTCCGCAGCCAGCCGGACTGTGACATTTGACACTGCTTAAGTATAACTTTCCTCCTGGAGGAAAACCTGCTGGGCTTTGGTTTTGTTGTTTTTTTTCTTTCTCTTGTGGTGTTGGGGAAGCGGTTTTGCACTAGTCTGTTTATATATAGCAGTTAAGAACAGTTATCCTTCTTCTATTAGAATTCCTTTTTTTCTTAAATTTGATAAAGAGTGGCGTGATTATTGTGAAGGCCCCCTCCCCCGCTTGTGGGTAAACATTTTGGTTTTTTTAGCCTCAAACCAAGACAACTACTTCCTGCCTTCTCACCTGTAACTAAATGTTAGTAAATATAACTAAATGATCATTTCGATCAAAACAGAAGCTAAGAAAGAGATTTATTGCATAAAACAAATGATCTCATTTAGGCTATGGTGAGATTTCTCAGTGAGGGCTCAATGCCTTCAACGGGACAAGCTCCAGTTAAGCAGTATGCTTAAAAGTTTGCAGAACTCAGTACAGCACATCCAGAGCTTCCAAGACCAAGTTTGACTTTGTTTCCACTTTTGCCTGCTTTTCTAAGATAACTAGGCATCTCTGATCATGGCTTGCACTGAAGAAAATCTGTCTCTCTGTGTGCTTCTCCTGTCTTCACCAGTAACTTTTCAAATACATGACTGGGGAAAGCTTGCTGAAGAAAGCTGGATGGCATTGATGCCAATACCAAAAAGGGGTTTATGTTTTACCAGCACAATTTTCAAGTACCATGCAAACTTCGTGAGAAGAGGGTTGGTAGATTACAAGAGCCCTTAAGCTATAATTGTGGAAAAGACACAATGAAGGTTTTAGTTTCACTTGGCAAAAACAGATGCTTAACTTAGCTTTGAATATTTTTGGTCTACATAGTGGTCTTGAAGCACCCGTTTGAAGAGACTGGAGAATATTCCTGAAGGACAGTTTCCTTTGGTTGCAAAAGGAGCTCAGTGGGTCCCTGATGAGCTGGTATGTCTGTTGCTGTAGAGGGCATTGATAACACTTTCAATTTCAGTGAAGTAAGGATGGGGTCAGGACTCCTGTGCTCAAACCCAAATTAACCCCTAGGACATAATGCCACAATAAACACCTTACTCTCTCTATCCTGGAGTCTCTGTAAGGCTTGCTAATGGTGGGAGCCTAAGTCCAGTTTATTATCTACTAATACCTGCCAGTAGGGCAACTGAGCAAGGCACTGCTACAGGCAGCAGACTGCCCTTGCCACAGGCTGTTTTCCCACATACAGCTAATGCCAGTCTCAGCCTAATGGGCTTTTTCAATTAGGTGGTGTGTGAAAAGGAAATACACTGGACTTGTCAGACTTTGAACAGCTTCATGAGTCAAAAGCACTTGCAAAAGATGCAAATTACAAACTCAAGACTCTACTATCAGAGATGCTAATTCCTGCTAAATGAATATGCCCACAGTAAAGGCATTTCAGAGGCTTTACTTCTTATGGGCTGGCCCAGCAGCACAGACTTTTCTTTTTCTAAATATTAAAGGAATAAACAAATAGGATGAATGACAGAAAGAATAAAGAAAACCTACCTGATTTTTAATCTGTTCATTCTCTACTCTCCCTTCTTATTTTAAGTCCTTGCAGTATTTATACCCACAGCTACCAATTTTATCTATGATTGTTCCTTTTTCCTCTTTTCTGCTTTGCTGGAAACAGGGGATATAGTTTAAAGAAAAGGAACTCAGGCAAAAATTCAACAGGGATGGTGTGTAAATGGACATCAGAGAGAGAACCTCATGCAGCTGCAGGATGATCTGTAGGTTTGGGGCACTTCAGCAGGTTTTAGCTGGTATTTTTGGCAGACATCACAGCAGGGATTTGCTCTTTTCTTGAAATTATCAGGTTCCACCTCTTTCAAGCTGGCCCACTGATGCTGTTGTGTCCCTTCCCTTTTCCTCTTTTCCACCAGTCGTGGGCATTGTGGCTTGGGGTGAATTAGCTGTTGAAACATTTTTAAGGGATCCAGCTACCCAAAAGAACAGCTTGAAGGGCTGGATCTTCTAACAGTTTATGCCTCGCTTTTAACCATGTTCACAATTACAAGACTGCAAACCACCCCGAGCAGCCTTGTGCACTGTGCTTCACAGTAACCAGGCAGGGAGTCAAGCATATCTTTACCCATCCCTAAATGATACCAGTCCAAAAAGCTATCTACCATAATTCTGGGTTTCCACCAGAAGTCAGAGCTGATGTCTGTATTCAGTTTTCCATTCCCTTTTTAAGCATTGCAGAAGTTCCAGAAAGCTTCCTATGTCACATAGGACCTCCTTGTATCACACACAAATAACTTCCTGTAAATCTAAGATAAATAACTTCAGGATAAAACATCTCACGTGGTCTCAGACAGTTTCAGTGTTTCTTATGATTGGATAACTTATGGAACAAACAAGGTTTTAAGAGGAAGACTAGTTATCGCTAAGGTAAGGCATTGGCTCTGCATACAGTGGTGCAATCTTCCCTCATTTTACAGTCTATGTGGAGTTGTCCCTTGTTAATGTTTGAATGAGATGGTGGAACTTGAAACTGGGTGTGGAGCATACATTTTTCCTAGGAGTTGTCTGAGAGATACGTGCCCATCAGTTGTTGTAGGTCCCTTCCAACTATTCTATTCTACTCTATTCTATACTCGTATTTGCACAAAATGAATGCCTACTCCAAAAATATTGTGCCTAAGATGTTCTAAAATGCAGAAGCCAAAGCATCTCGTAAACAAGAGACCAAAGCTGAAATTCAGAATTTCCAAATTCCCTCTCTAAATCCAAGCATTTCAGTCTGCTCTTGCAGGTCAGTGAACAGATTCATCCAGAAGTTGTTTGAAACAACAGATAAAAGTACTAAGGATGTTTCTTCTTTGTAACCTACACAGGAAAAGAGGAGCACATCTTCCCCTCCAATCTTAATGTAAGGGCCTGTTTCTGTGGTGGTGGTGTTTCTATGACAGCACTGTAAAGCAGTCTCACCACCCATCTTCCTACTTAGGAGTCAATTCTGAAGATCTCCCTGACAGTAAATCCAAATACTTGTCCTTGAGAGAGAAAACCCCACACTACAAAAACCTAGTGACATACCACAAAGACTCGAGGGCATCGCTGATGGCATCTGCAAAGTTTTTGTCTGTTGGGACGCTGAAGTACTCACGGCAGTAACTTGGTCTGACTCCAAGGATTTCAACCTCACAACCTACAAGCAAAAAATGTGGTAAGCTCTGATGTTTCACTTTGATCACCACACTATGTAGTCCCAGTTCAGGTTTGTAAATTCCCTGTGAGATTATTTACCTTACACCATCCCTGCAGGAAACTGTGTGGTTGGGAAGGGAAAAAGGGAGAGAGGTTGGTTTGACGAGTGTTTGTAGCAAACTGTACATTGGATCCTTTTATTTCCCCCTGTAAAAGGAAGGTGTGGCCTTCCCACAATAAAACTCTTGATTCCCTTGTGGCAGACTTTCCATCTAAATCACTGGCTTGTTTTCATTTTAACTACTGTGGCCACATAGCCTTACTTCCAGGCTTCCAAAATAATAGATTTAGATATTGTTCCCTGAAAATTCAGCAAATACTTTCCAGTTGGACATGCTGTAACTTACATTGTAATATCCTCTATAAACCATATTTTATTATGTGATACTGGCACTACACTATTAAATCTGTTTCCCAGGAGGTCTTATTAAAACAGTATAAACCAATTAACACTCTTGGTAACTTGCAGCCTTCCTTGCAAAATAGTCTGTTTTGTGGCCTAAAAATTTATGGCAACAAATCCTACAGGAGAACATGGCCCTGAACATAAGAAAACATGGTTTTTTGCGAGGTTTCTTTGCCCTTTTGCTCTCCAGTTACTATGCTGCCGAATAACATTAATATTTAAAAGAAGTGTGTTTTCAGAAACACTGGATTCATGCAGATTATTATCCCTGAACCCCAGAGTCCTCCCATCACTGTTAGGCATTTTCTGGTGTATTCCTTGGGCACAAGGAAGGAAGTAAAAAAAAGAGATCTTTTGCAATCTGGTCTCTGTATCCAGCAACACAATCAGGTCAAAAAGGCAACTCTAAGCCAAAGTCTGAATTTATGTACACCTGGGTCCCTCTGCTTCTCCTTCGGGATAAAAAGGAATAGCCATTAAGGACTTTTCTAAGTTGCTTGGGTGGGAGAAGTTTGCACGGGAGGTTTAAGTACAGAGAGGGCATTAGAGTAAGCAGAGCTACTATCAGAGATGATTTACAGTGGTTTGCTTACTGGGACACTCATCTGCACAAAGCACCCTCAAGAACCTATGCTGTGCAACAGGTCCCTGCTGCCACCTAACCAAATAATCAAAAAATTGTATTCCATGAATGGCCTGAAGTCACATCCAGGAGGCTCCTGCCCTGAGGGCATGCAGCTTCAGTCTTCTGCCAGATGCCCTGGATGCTACCAGCAGCAAAACATGGGCTTACAGCGACCTTAGGTGCTAAAGGTGATGCAGCAGTCCTCTGTGGGCTTTTCTAGTATTTCAGGGGTGAACTGGAACTTTGCAGCTCACTTCTTGCCTGACACTTGAGTCTGGGGGCAGATTAGCTCCAAAGCCAGGTAAGAAGTTAAGGACACATTTGGAAAGACATTGGGAATGCCTAGTACTTTAGTTCAGGTGTATGACTGCTCACAGCCAGTGACTAATACTATCACTTTGCCTCTTTTCTTCAGATACTGACATCAGATTGTAATTTTCTCACAAACATCCCTCAGAATTACTCACAATATAATTTTAACTGGAAGCATTAACTCTTAGGGAGCTGGGATATTTTATTTGTTGAGATATCTTTGCTATTTCTAGATTGTCAAGTGATGAGCATGACATAAAAGACTACAGATGTAGCAACAATTAGAAACAATTCTGGCCACTAAATATTGGTCTTTAAGTGTGCAGTTCATTAGCAATACCACTAAAAATTCAGGCTGCTTAGACACCAAGACCTTCCTTTTTCTTTTTAGCCTCTCCGATGAACAGAACTTAAATTTGGAGTTTTGCTGTTAAGACTTGTTACAAATCCAAAATGCTGACCATGAAGACCCTTCCATATTTAAATTTCACTTTGGTAGAGGCCATGACAGATGGAAAATTTTCTCATTTAAATATTTTGGGAAAGGAAATTTAAACAGATTTGGAGCCAGACAAAGGAAATGTTAAGTTTTTCTTGTTTAAACTACAAATAGTTAAAGCTACTAAGATGCAATGTTAGATACCTTTCTGCACAGTTTTGTATGACACTAAACCTTTATTTAAAAACCTGGACAACTGCAGCAGGAATAAGGACTTCTTTCAGAGTGATATATAGGCTCCTCTTTATCTATCTGACATGGAGAGCTGAACCTCTGCCAGCTTTAAATTGCATTTCTAAACATTTATTTAAGAGTTGGACACTTCATGTCATAACAGAAGGTTTTAGAAAACTTTCCAGGCTAGCTGTATGGTCCAGTAAGTGTTCTGTTTAAATGGCAAAAGTTGAGTTTAGAGCCTTCCCCCCCACCATCCTTTCTTTCATTTTCGTGTCTAGAGAAGATGTCACTGCACTGCAGCTGAAGCAGCTGCATAGGCAGTTAGCATAGACTGCTGGAAAATGAAGGAGTTTGAGCATCTGTGGTGATGCCATCCAGTGGGCTGAGGACCACTCCAAAGCTTTGACTTTGCTGGGACTGCCAGGATGCTCTTGCACTCTCTGGACATTCTCCATCCACTGGAGCATCAGTGCTTCAGACAGGCAACCTGGACGTGAGGCTGAGAATTTCACCCCATGTGCGGTGTGAAGAATGGAGAAAAATGTCTGTACAAACCCAGGTCTTATATTTTGGCAGAAGTGATGGTTGGGACCTCTGGCACGGTGATATTTTGGCTCCTTTGCTCCTATAGTCAGCAGATCTCTGATGAATTCTGCTCATGAGCTGTCTTTGCCGTGTTTTTGTTGGGCTCACAGAAAAAGCTGTGATGGATGGTCATTTGTATCTGACAGCCCTCCTGCTCCATGTTTCTGTTTGCTGGGGCCTGGATTTTACCTCTTTAAGCACTGACTACACATCAGAGAGGAATACAGGGAAGAATACAAAGCAGCAGATTTTGAATTCAGACTTTGCAAAGATTGGAACTGGCCCTGAGGAGGAAATGGCAGTGGTGTAAGTTAATCCTGGGAATCAGCTCTCTGGCATTTCCAATACATTTCTACTATGGTTGATTGATCTCATTTGTCTTCAATGCTAGCTAAAGAGAAAATAGCATCTTCAAGAACAAAGTGTGATGAATTTGGCTGCATATTGCTGTTCTCATGAAGGGTTTCCCCAACTTTTCCGGTTTGGATCTTTATCATATTTGCAAGATTCATTACTAAGCAGCAGTATAACTTCAGGCTGGAAAGCTAATCACTAACAGCAGATTATATGCAGTGCAAATATCTACGGGACCTCTACTCACCTTGGTTATTAAATCTTTTTTTAAAACTATTTTCATTTTGTTTGCTATCACTCCTCAGTCAAATGCCTTGTTAAGAATTAAGGTTTTAAAATGATAGAACTAGAATTTTTGTAAAGGATTCTGCCCTTACTATGGAACTAGAAAACAGTTTAAAAATCATGTAAGGAAAATGTAATAAATACTACTGCATTTGGAGTGACTTCTTTTTGGCGCAGTTACACCTGGAGTCCTACTACAGCCCAACAGCCTACTACAGCCTGTGGTTTAGTTTAATAGTTCTGTGATTCACCCTGCCTCCTGCCCTGTGCCTGACCCTGTATGGCCAGTGTGTCCTTTGAGACCATGAATACCCTTCAAATAAGCATGTGCTTAATAGTTTGCTGAACTGAGGCACTGATGGCTTTGCCAAAGGTCACCCATCACAGATAAATAATTAAGGAGAGACAGATGTACATGTCACAGTCCACAGCTAAAATACCAGATCCACACAAAAAATATCCCACTTTGTGTCAATGCATACACTTGGCAGCATAAACAGTGGGAAAAGGGAGGCTCTATTGTTCCTTGCAAGTTTCAGCTGTAAATAGCAGCAAGAGAAGAGTGAAGGGGATACATATATATACACCTCATATATCTTGTCCCTAGGAAACACTGCTCCACGGGCAACATGAAGGAACTAGGTAAAGTCCAAAGGCCTTTAATGGAAAGTGATAGTTTCTTTTTTATTTCAGCAGTTCTCTGTAGGCTGTTACATCTATTCAGTACATAATTATACCTATTGAGAGCAATAACATAAGTAGTTAAAAATGAATCGACTATAGAAAGAAAAAAATTGTAAAATTTTAGAAGAATTCCTACATTCTTGTATAACTACTATTTGCATTGCTGCTTGGTCACTTGGGTGATCTTCAGTAAGAAGCAGCAATTTTTTCAGGGCTGATCCAAACCAGTCCCTTTGACTGTCTCTGAGTCCATAAGGCAATATTGGAACCCTCAGGCCTTTTTGCTCTTCAGTACTGTGGAAACACTCTGGATGGCTTTTCAAGGTTTTTCATCTTGTTTTATTCTTTCTTCACATTCCTTAGAATTATGGGCTTTTTATCCAGGACACCATTACTCACACTGCATGAAAAGACTGTGGCCAGGCACATGTGCACTGGGATGCAGAGACCAGCTGTCCAGGAGCCCACAGCATGAGTCAGCTCCCACTGCCCTACTGGCACTGGCTGGATCCAGTACAGCTCTTCTTACAGTTCCATGGTCCTCTAGCCTGCACTCACACATAGGAGGATATCTGCATACTGCTTAGCATAGGTAGCAGAGTTAAAAAGTTAAAAAGTTGAGAATCTGTGCACTTTGCAAGGGATTTGGTCTGGTTGCACAGCTGGAACATTTATTTCCCTGTGAGTCTCTAAATGGGTAGCCTAAGGAGGATACTTCTCTTTGTTAAAAAGGACTGATTATTATATATCCCTAATCATTTCAGTGGTCCAATATCTCACAAATGAGGAACAGAAAGGTCAAGTCCCTCCAAAAGAGCAGCTCAGACTCAGAGCAACTGGGACCTCAAATGAATCAACAATGAAGGAGGATAAGAGCACAAGGATGCTTCAGTTTCAGCTGGATTTTGTTGTCCCCAAGAGTAGATCATCTTCAGCTCTCAGCTACTAATGTCCAGGTTAAAACCAAACAAGCAATGGGGGAGGGAGGTTACTGTTTAACTTTGATTGGACCATGAACCATCCATGGAGCAACCATTCAGCACATCAGAAAGTAGAGGTGAGCAAGAGGAACAAGCAGTTGGTGGAGGAGGGGATGGTCTGCAAGCCAGTGCCCTCCTGAAGGTAATGTTTAGTAAGCTAAGCATATGCAAATTATCATGACCTAAGAAAAGATAATTCATTTCTATGAGTGGTTAGTAAAGCACTCAAAATTCTTATTGTATTTCAGGACCATGTTAGAGAGCCATTCTTACAGCATTTGGAGTACAGATGGAAAAATGCACTGTTAAGATGGTAGCAATTTTTCACATACTAACCTGGCCAATAGTACATTGACACATTCTTTTTAGCTTTCATCATTGTGACCCACAAAGGCTCTGATCCATTCCACCAGAGTGGCATCAGGCTTTCCTTATTCACACCAATATCGAAAGACACATTTGCCTTCTGATCCCACATGTAGTTTCCAGTCATTTGATGGACCTCGCAGTGGCGACCTTTAGGGATAGAGAAAAAAATCAGCACAATCAGATTGGTGTTCTCCAGCAGAAGGATACAACCAGCACCACCACTACTATTGGATCATTCAGCAAATCAGCTGCAGCAAAGCCTTGACTTGACCTCAGGGATCTCTTGCCTTGCAACTGTTGATACAATCTCAACCTTTTATTGAGATGCTCTAGATAACTCCCTATATCCCCCCCAGTTCAGCCACCTAAAAATTATTTGCTGAGGCTTGTCAGCTCCCTGCGTTCCCTTCATAGTCAATGGATAAGAAGAGGCATGTCTAGAAAGCAATTCATGCCACCCTACGACAGGCACTTCATATAACTAAAGGTGCATATTGCTCTCTGCTAATGGTAGACAAAGACCACAGCATTTTCTTAGTTTCAGACAGCTAAATTTTAGACAGCTGAGGCCAGAAGAAACAAACTCGCACTCTGTGGCCTGTTCAACATCCCACACCCAGCCCAGACACAAATCACATGGGGAGCAGCTCACACGGGTGCCGCCCAGCTCCTTCTGCACACACAGCACCTGCCAGGTCTGGGGCCTTTTGAAGGTACCCACAGCACTCAGAACCAGACGGCTATGGGAAGTGGGCTGTGTACAGAAGGGGATAAGAACACCACCTGAAAACATAGGACAAAGTTTGGGAAGCTTGCGTTTCTCCTTCCTTTATCCACAGGGCACACTTTTTTTGCAAACAAGCAAAAACTAGGTGAAAATCTTTGTATGTTCCATTTATTTTCCATTACTGTTAGCTTTCTGTTGTTGTTCCTGAATGATCATACTTTTTTCTTGGTTGTGGGCACAGCAATCATTTCATCAGACATGTTCAGCCCTCTTACTGTATCTTGGGGGCTCTTGGGCAACTTTGTATTACAAGAAACTAGTACATACTAACCAAGAGATGTCTTCTACTTCTTGTCAGAAGAGCAGAAACCATATTTTAAGAATTATTCTACAGATGAATTAATACAAGTGGGAAAAGAAATGTTGAAGATTAAGTTGTACAGGAGTTCCTGATTTCCATACCTCAAAAAGCAACAACTGAAGCATGTGTTAGACACTGTCATCATTAGCTGGTGAGACATGTTATTGTAGGGATCCAGATAACAGGCTTTGATTATTGTGAGCCTGAGCATGGTGATCAGGACTGAAATAACCTTGGTAGGCTTGTTTTGAACAGGCGTCATTCCAAGCAGAGGAGTCTGTATACTTTGGGTGCATGTGACCTTGAAATGGATTTTGAACTCTCCTTCCCTACTACAAAGTATTTCAATTATGCAAAACATTTCCTCCTTCCCAGAGGAGAAGAGCAGTCCCAATTTGTGGCAGACACTATTTATGATATTAAACCAAACAGGTTTAATACAGAAGAACTGGTAAATTGGATGGGCAGTAATCAGTCCTCCTCAGCCTGCCAAGTACTCTCTTTGCTCTAAGTCTCAAAAGAGAGAGAAGGAACTCTCCATAGTGCACCAGAAATGCAGCCTTAAACTTAGAGGACAACCTCATCTTCTTAAAGTCCATGTATTCCTATGCATCTATCATCCTGATAAATTGCAGACAGGCAACTTGTGCCAGTCTGGGAAACTTGTAGTTCAATACCGTAGGTGTATCTGTATGATCCCTACAGATTAGGTATCTGTATAATTACAGTGTAATCTTCTCATAGAATCAATGAGCTCTAGCTGCTATGATCCTGTAGGACTTAAGGTCTCCTATCCGTCTGCCCACGTCTTTAAGGAGGAAATTGGAGATTGTTCTTTGCAGTATCGTTGGGAAGTTTAATTAACTGTATGCACTAACACAGAGGACAGTATTCTGATCTCCACATAAGAAGACTTCCATTTTCTATGGACTCCAACTCCTTTTTTTTAATATTGAAAAGGAGATGTAGAAGACTGTAAGGCTTCAGTTTTCATTGCAGATATCTCAGGTCCACAGGGCCAGAAAAGAAGATCAGATGAGCAGACACATCAAAAGAGGTGATCATTTAATGACATTCACATCTGCTTTCCTGAGGCCCATGTCCCAGAAAGACCTCAGACCTCCTTGATCAACTAATCAGACTCTTCTTTGAGCTGCACACCCCAATATTTATCATCAGGAAGCACTGTTCAAGAAGTATGCTTAGTGCCAAATTTTATTTTTCACCTTTGTTAATCTTCAACTATGACTATTTTGAGCCTTGCTCACTAGATTAAAAAGCCCTGCAATAACTGACATTTCTGCCCGTCCCCAAAGACACTTGTACACAGAATTAAGATTGCTTCTCAAGTTTCTTTTGAGTCACCTGTACAATCCCAGTTCTTTATATCTCATTTTAACTTGTTTTCTCCAGCCTAAGAAAATTACCTTTGGTGAGCTTCTTTTGGATTATTATTGAAATAACAACATGGTGTTAGAGTGTCACCATAAAATGCTGAATTTTTTATTTCTTCCATTACTGCAGATTTTCTCTGTAATCAAACATTATCTTAAGAGTTTCAAATAGAAACAGGGCAAAAAGCAATTTCAGCACACAGATGTCATTATTTAAACACTGCAATTTTAGTAAAAATTACTCCTTCCTCAAGCAATATAGGAAAACAAAGAGGGCACAGTTCCCAGGAATATGATAACTGCTGTATCCTTCTGGAAGAGAGCCAGCAAAAGCATTTGCAAGTCTGTGTCCTACAGCTTACTTGGACATTACACTTGTTACAGCATTTGTCTAAAGCACATTCCCATGTCTCCAGGCACTTTTGTCAGCATTCAAGTTAATCTATGCAAAACACAGAAAAAAACCTAACAAAACAAAGCCACTTGGCCACCAAACCAGCAGCACAGTAACACTGAGTGCTGTGCACTCTGCACTGGCTGTGTGTGAGATCTGGAAACCAGAGCATGTGTTCCTGTAGCATTTACTATAGGAATGACCTCGTCTTTCTTGGATGGTCTTTCACTGACTGCAGGGACACCATGTTAGGGTTACAAGTAGGCACGATAAAGGGATCACCTGTGTGTAAATCTACAAGAGAAAATGCACATCTGAGACAGTGAATCTTTTATTTAAAAGAGAGGCAGTGTGTGACAGATGTGCAATAGTATATCTATACCTGAGTGCATCAGGCAATGAAATAGAGGTAAATTATCTCTGCACTGAGCAAATCAGATTTATGAGAGAACTCACAGTGTGTGTATTAGCCAACACAACAAAGGTACCATATTCTGATGCTGAACATCAGTACACGCATTTAGCTAAATGTGCTCTTTAATACTATAGCTATATTTTGCCACTATGGTGAGAACTTTCCTCTCATGTCCACCATGATGTTCTCACTCTCTAGGCAGTGTCAAGGACCAGAAGGGCAGACGCAAGCACAGGCTGCCATAAGGCTATACAGGCTGGGGAAAAGTTCCTCCAAGCAAACAGCTGGATGACTTGCCCTGGGAAATGCTCTGCTTATATGGCTGCCTGCCATAAGGAGGAAGAGAGCAGAACTTTAAAGTCACTGGCACCACATTCCTGTTCTGGAGCAGATACCATGGTGTTGCTGGCCCCAAGGACTGAGCTCTGATATATGCCCTGCTTTGCTGTTCCCTTGATCAGTCTCATCTTTTCTGCTTTGAAAAGAAAAAAAACAAGGAAAAAACAAAATCCATGTGCTACATCTTAAGCGCCCTGGAGAAGACCAGGGCTCAAGAGAAGCTCCAGGGGAGTGCTGGCCTGGGCAAAGCGACCTTGCCACTTGCAGAGCCCCAAGTAAAAACAGTACTTACAAGATGTGTACAGACAATTTATATTCCCAGAAGAGCTTGTTGGCAAAGACTTTCCTATTTTTCATGACCTCCAATACCAGACAGAGCTGAAGCAAAAACACCTTAGCCTGCATCAGGCAAGACTTTGCAGTCCAAGTAGGATCACAACAAAATGCACAGAAAAATCTCTGCTACACACACATTAATTTTTTTCCCTGAAGGAGATTAATTTAGTAAGAGCGTGAAACCCTTAATTCACTGCTTTCATCATGGGGCTAGGTCTGGGGTGCACAAAAATTGCTTATAAAGCATCCAGGTGAGGTTTTGCAGATGCTCTCCTCCTGCGTGAGAAGTCCGATCTTGTGCCCCTGGAGAGCAGGGGCTCCAAGCTGTCAGTTCCTCTCCTGAACTGAGGGACAGTGGTAGGCTGAGGGACCCCTGACCATCCACAGCTGGGTATGGCTCGAGGGCTCCAAGTGCTACAGAAGGCCAGAACAGAACAATGGGAAAAGCTGCTGCCCGCATATCAGAGAGAGTATGGGCCTCTGGCAGTTCCTGTTCATCAGCTGTGACTTCAGTTGTGGGCAAAGAAATACCTTGATATGTGAATATTCACTCACTGCTTTTAATAGCTGGTAGCAGGCACAGTAGTTGTGAGTTGTGAGGCTGTAACTAGTTAATTAGGAAAAAACTCCGTATTTAAATTTGTAGCATGTGAACTTGTGCTATAGAAAACTTTCTGGTTTTCACTTTGAAAGTGTTTCCAGTTTTTTAACTGGTAGAAAGCAAACACAGATTTTTACAGTATTTTGTCTATATGTGAAAGAGGAAAATCTTGGTGCTTGGCATTGCAGCATTTCTGCAGGTGGTGAGTAAATAAAGTGAGAGGAAAAACGTGAAAATTAAAATCCTCATGGTTACAACTGTCTTCTCCAGCCTGACCTTGCTGGGACAGTACCCCTTCTCTGCCAGTTAATAGTATTACCACAGACTTCTTCATGCTCTGCTGCTACTCAACACACAGTTTTTGAAATGGAAAGCTAATGAATTCAAGAAAAAGAAGAGACTTGATTTCAAAACTGTGTGTCACAAACAGAAACTTTTAAATCTTTGCTGCTGTTGGCATCTGTATTTGTTTAAAGAGGAGTAAAAGGAAAAAATCCTATTCCCTTGTCACTTATCATGCATTTTGTGTCCTTCTGGCTTTTTTCTAAGCTTGGACAGTGAAGTAAAGATAGTTTCAGTTCATGTGTACCAGTAATTCACTTCCCTGTTGTACTCCTATCATTTTTTTTATGCTTCCGACAACATGCAAATATTGCTTATGTAGTTAAGAACTTGCTTAACTGCTAAACAGAAATTGTCAGCATCCTTATCTAGACCAGGATAGAGTCTGGATCCCATTAACTGGGCAGCAGAAAAGAGGCATTCACTAGAACCATCATCAGGCTGGCCTTCCTTCAGGTACCAATTGGAAGGCACGTGGAGGTGATGTGCTGTAAACCAGGAGACCTCTCACAGCAAACAATAAGTGTATAGAGTGTGCACACCAGCCAGACTCCACAGGATTCCAGAGGTGGGATTCCAAAGGTATTTGCTCCCAGAAACCATAGAATAAACAGGGTGCAGTGTATGTTGATTTGCTGTGCTCAGGGGAAAATAGAAGTAGACTGGCCATTTATAAGCTTTCAGCATTATCCACCAAAGTCCCTCAGCAGTCAAGTATGCAAACATCAGAAGTGACGACTGGAGGGAAGACACTTGAAATATACAATATGGGTGACACCTTCAATCTAGCAAGAATGTCACACATCCCTAGGACCTCTGCCATCCCTTTCCCTTCTGCCACCCAGAGGAGGAGGCGATGGCACATGCAGGAATGAGCAGCAGTGGCTGAGAAAACACCACCCACCCTCCCTGTATTTTAGAGATGGCCCAAACATGCCATTACTGTGTTACAGTGAGTCTGAGACATGTTTGCAAAGGCCACAGCCCTCACACTTTGTGTGTGGGAGACTGAAATATCCTCTGTTCAACCTCCTCCTCCATCCCACAAGCTTCATAGAACTTTGCAGCCTTTCTGCCACTTATTTAAGATCAGGTCCTGTCCAAATTGGGATATGGAGGCCCCTCACTGGCTCCTCTCCAAAGCAGTTCCCCACCCACCTCTGCAATCAGGGACTCCTGCTTTCCATGGAGGCCAAGTGAAATACAGCTCTTGGATGTGGGGCCGCACAGCTGACCAGGCAGCTGGCACATCCTCACAGAGGACCTGCCAGAAAGACTTCATTTCTTGTTAGGATCTTGGAAAATAAATCCTCTCTGAGTTTCCATCTCAGATGTGATACTGTCTGCCCATGTTTATGCTGGCTGGAAATGTGAAGGGGCCCCATGTGCCCTGAGCTGGGTGGGACTTCAGGAGAGCAGGGAGTCCTCCAGCACCACTCCAACACCTACAGGTTGGCAGGTGAAGGAGGCCCAAACCCTCAGTGTGACCAGAAAGGCTCTGTAGCAGTAACTCATGCTTGCAGCAGTTACAGGGGAGACCTCAGACTTTCCACTGAGCTTGGCATGAGAGCTCCATGCAGCGCCAGGCCACAGCAGGGAAAGGGAAAAATGAAAAACTCCGCACAGCATAACAACCCGAGTGGCTTGTGGTCTTAATTCCTTCCTTTGCAAAACAAACAGCACACGGTGTGATTAAGGGAGCTTTCTGGGATACACATATTTGGACTCTTTCTTCCCTCCCTTGCCAAGTCCATGAAGAGTCCTGCAAAAGCTCCCCCATATGTCAGAAGCTACATCTCCTTTTACCTAATTCTCCATTTCATGTCTTTCAGGCGAACAACTGCAGTATCATAACTGCACCATGGAGAACTAGGACACCAGGTACAATTTAGTCTAGCGGCTCAGAAAGCAATCCAGCCACCCAAGAACCAGTCTTTATGCCACTGTGGAAGCCAAAACCAAGAAATACAGCATGAATGAAGTTATTAGAGAAGGTTACTTTCCAAAGAGTTGGATTTTTAGCCAGCACATCCTTGGGCTACCTTGCAGATTTTTGTAACAAAACAACTTCTCCAGTTGATTGTCAGTGAGATCCCTTTGCACCAGCAGTGACTCAGCTTTTGTTTGGTGCCTCTTCAAGCAAATAGGAGGTCATTATGCCATGCCCTGGCTTGGAGGAAGACTGGTGCTTCATCCCAAGCTCTGAATCAATAGGTGACTTCACATGAAGAAGCCAAACCATTAGCATTTTTCTTGTTTCTGTGCCCTGCTTTTCTTTCTCATAGTTGTTGTAGGTGTGGAAGAAAGGAAAAGACCTCTAGACAGGCCCTCAGCTTTGTGCTGAGGCTGTGTCCCCTGCAGAAGCTCCAGCAAATATCTTCTTATATGTCACCAGCAGCAGCAGATATAAGTAGAAGCAGGACCTATGAAAAGCTCTGCCATTGCCCTACAGCACTGCATGACCGCAGGCAGTCACCTCCCTCCCATGCTTCCCTTCTAAAACTGATCCTTTTTGTTTACCCAGGTTGGGCCCTACTCATCCTGCTGTGTTGATGCTTCACCTTGTCTCAGCAAAACAGGGTGTGCTTCTCTTTAGCATATATTAGACATTTCTTTTAGATACAGGGCTCTTGGTCAACAGTTACGGTTGCATCTATTTGGTTATAGCTTTGAAAATCTCAGTACACTTGCCATTTGCCATGAATATGACATTCAGTAAGGCTGCCCTCTTGAAATCATTGATGAAGTAAAATACGACGACTAGAAGATACAGCAGATAGCTGGGCAGCTGCACTGCATGCCATTGCTTGCTAGTTGCCTGTTCCAGAGGAAGGCCATGCTCTGGCAGAGCTGAAGGGTGCAGCAGTTTGGCATCTCACTGAGAGGCAGTGGGGCTGATGCTGCTGACATCCATAACCTCTGCCTGCAGGTCTGGGCAGGAGCACGAGGTGAGTTCATGTTTGAGGAGACTGACCTGTCCCAATAGTGATGGTATCTGAGCAGAGTCTACTATCTCCTCCAAAGCCACCAAAATGAGAGAGAGCTTCCCTCATTTAGTATCAACTAAACCATTCCAGAGCCATGGAGGTTGCACGTGCGTGGGGTGAAGGGCAGCAGGCAGAAGAAGAGTCTTTGCTTACAAGAATGCACAAAGGCAAGACATACACTCCAGCTGCAGCATTTTCATGCACATGCTGTCCTAGACGTGGCAGCCATGTATGCTCCTTAATGGATGTGGCATCATAAGGCCTTGTGAATGAGCAGAGAAAGAAGGGACAGGAGTATTCCTTCCTGCCCTGCCCCCTCCCCCCCAAGAAAAAAGTGGGATGTAATGAACAAGCCGGGGTGGGAATTTGTGGGTCCACAGATTTCTTAAGCTGACTCAGCTGCAAGAAGCCAACATGCTATGAAGCTACATTCACAAATGTTAAATACAACATTTTGGTTGTTGTAATGTCAATTTTTTATCAGCTCATGAAGCAGCACCACAGGGCAAGACATGAAGAATAGTTTGTCCCTGATCTCCCAGAAGTAGCAGTGAACTCTCAGAAATCCCAGCTTCAAATGGAACCAAAACCAGTTACACTTGTGTTTCTCCTCAGCAAAGGAGATGCATGACTGGTAAGACACCAGGCAGGCTTTCCCTTGCTTGTACAGCAGCACCAGGGAGATGGCAGCTTGCCAGGCTCTAAGCAGGTCACTACAGCATGATGCTCATGTCACTCTGCCATATTGCATTTTCCCCAAAAGCTGTCCCAACACTGCCAATAGAACACGCACAGACTGAACTCAGCTTAACGCTACAACTGTCACATGTCTCCCACTCACAACCCCACCATTGCATAAAGTCTCCTTTCTGTGGAGAGGGCACCATGGGCCCAGAGGGTAACAACAGTGCAGCCATGTCATGCTAGGACAGATCCACAAAGTCTGAGGGCTCAAGGGTAGTGTTTCATCTTCCTTTGGGCATGTATTATCTACATTTGTCCTCCATAGGTTCCTGACCTATTTAACACTACTATGACTCATGTGTTAGGACGGTGAATTGCTACTTGCAATTAAGCTGCATTTGCACTGATACCCTCACATAAAGTCTGGAAGACTTGCAAGAGGAGTTGAGTTTGGTCTCACAGATAATCTCATTGCTTCAGGCTGGGTTGTAGAACTTTGACACCCTAAAAATGTGAAAAGTCTACTAGTGGTATTCCATCACCTAAAACAAAACTTTTTGAGTACAAAGTAGGTTGTTTTCAAAACTTGTCAAAAGGCTGATTATAGACTTCATTCTATTCATACACACTTAATAGGAGAGATCACTAAATGTGGTAATGAGTGAAAATTTGTCACTCACTTTCCCTCTTCTCTTTAACAACACCACCCAAAGACTTTTTGCACCCACGAAGTGTTAGGCTGGTTTGCCTGCATACACCTAAGAACATGGTCTGGTGTGGAATAATACCTCCGCTTTCAGTCACGAGATTTGTTCTGAATTCAGACACTTGCACCAAGTCATGAAAAAAAAAGGCAAAAATTTGTGGTGGTTTTGTACTCTTTTCTGTTCAGAGATGAGCAAGAGAAAGGCGTTTCTCTTGAGAGAAAGGGAAGAAGGGGTTAAGCATCTTCAAAACTAGCTGGGCACAACTGATGTCAGATATTTGTCTTACAATGGCATCCATTTGCTTTCCCAGCAAGCAGTATATGGATCACTGGGCACTGCATTGTTTCAAGGATAGCAGAAGATGCCACATATCTTAGGAGAGGATAGATTTTCTCAGTCCTCCTCTTTAGGTGGAAGCTCTTGTTTGTTAAATAACTCCAGACTAGAATCCAATCAGAAACGCTAGAAAAAAAATTGTTTCTTTTTTACTTAACTGTTGTTTCCTGGGTGTCTGTCTCCGATGTAATTGGCCCAGCTGTACTCTGTGCAGCTTCCTTGTGTCACTGAAATCATGTGTTCTCCAGTTATGATTAAAAGCAAATCAGCATTGTGAAAACTATGACTGTCCTCTCAATTTTCTGAAAGCTCCTCCTGAGCATTCAGAACAACTGTAGAGGAGCAAAAGAAAAAATCCTTAAATGTTTTCCTATTTGGCTATTTCAGATTATTACAGATATGATGATTTAGGGCAAAGGTAGGACAGGGACCTGTGAAAACAAAGTCTGCTAAGTTTAAAAAGAAATTTAATGATGAACTTCCCAAAACAGACCTGCTAACTGAAATTCAGTTCTTATTGTAGGCACACTCAGTTTACACATATTTTCATTAACAGGAAAGTCACTGCAGCTGACTCCATATTCATTTTCTGTGCATTTCCGACTTGTTTTTATATTCTATGTACATGCAGTAGCCCGCATCAGTGCTCCCACCAGGAAACCCCAACTGGCCGTGCTGCTGCAGTGGCAGCAGGTAGAGACCCAGCAACACCGTGGATTAGCAGAGGAACTGCAAAAATGAGTTCCAAGCAGCATTTCCAAGTTTGGAGCAGGTTTCAGAAAAGCAATACTGTGCTGTAATGCCACAGTGCTTTTAAACTCCCACCTATAAACATGACTTGTGTTGTTCTTTGGAAGAAAACGTCACAAGGAGCTTCCCTCCACTTAAGCACAGAGAGCTGGCAGCTTCGAGAAGCATCGCAGCACAGAAATGCAAGTACTCACCCGTCATCAGAGTGTAGTAATTCGGGTAGGAAAGGCTGGGGAAGTCTGGGGTCATGTAATCCACCTTCACCCCCATGTTCACAATATCCCGAAAGCCCGGCAGACCCTCCAGCTCGCTGTCATCAATGTAGTCAAACCGAAAGCCGTCGAGCAGGAACACCAGGAGCTTGCGGGGGGCCGAAGGGGCGGCGGGAAGCGGCAGGAGGGCAGCGGCCAGGAGGGCGGCCAGGACGCTGCGGCTCCCCATAGCAGGCAACAGAGAGGGATCTGCGGCAGCTCCGGGGCCGGACCTGGCACTGCTGTCCCTCTCCCACTTCCAGCGCCCGCGTTAAAGCTACAGCGCTGCCCCGCGCCGCAGAGTGGGAGGTCACAGGTTAATTGCACGCAGATGATTAACCTCGAGCTGAGCGAAGACCTCGATACTTCCCAGCTGCAGGAAAAAAGGGCTTCGCAGCCATGGGGAAAGTACAGGCAGAAAAGTAAGTGGAAGCTCTCGGGACACCGGGCTGACACACCCGAGGGCACGCTGCCCCCAGCCCCGGCGAGTAGCGGCCGCGGTGCCCAAGCCACGCTCCCAGCGCCGCCGGCAGGGAGCGGAGCGCACTCCCCGCACACACCAGCTCCGCCCGGGCGGCGGCTTGCGAGGCTGCACTGAGAGGGGCTGCCTCCTTTAAAGCGAGTGTTACATCTCCAGCCACGTGAACGTGCACTTTCTTCTCATCTCTCCGGCACTGGTTTGAGGTAGAAACTGAGGCTAAGACAAAACACCTTCCCATCTGGGAGGTGCAGTATGTGTGAATTGAGGTCCAGTATTTCGATGGCACAGCGGTACCGCAGAGCACCCGCTGAGCAAGCACACCTCCCGGCAAAGGACCCTGTCCTCTCTGCTTCCTCTGTGCTGCTCTGGGACTAACCCAGCTCCTGATGCACTAGTAGAAAAATCTAGCCTTTAGCTAGATAATAAATGATACTTTTATTTTCTGGATGTTGATACTATTTAGATATTAAATGCCGGATGGTGCCCAATTTCATATTAAAAATTTTAAAATGTTCACATGAGTCGCCACCATGTTCTCCTTCACAGGAACCTAACTAGACCTCTAATGCAATACCAGCACCTGTTTTACATCATAATGGCATATTAACTCACTTTAATTGTTTTTGGTTTTCCCAAATAAAAGGATTTCATATTGTTCATAATGTTGTCTCATGCACTGTGGGAAATGCCCTTTGCAGATATTTACACCTGGGCAAGGTTGCAATAGCTGGCCACTAGCCCACTGTGGATGTCTGAACTTCTGTTTGTTCCTTACAAACCTTCCAGTTGCACATCCAGCATGTCCAGTTGCCTCTTACCAAACACCAGACTGATGCAAGCCTGGCAAGATGGCTTTCAGCCTCATTTGCCCCAAACACTTAACCCCTGTGCAAACCACCTCATGTCCTGGCTTGCCTTAGGCACAGCATTGTATTACCTGATGATGCCCTGAGTCAGCTTCTTCCTGCAAGCCACTGCTCCCAGGACATGGCTGGAGAGGTACTGTCTGTGCCCTTCTACCACAGGTCTTCCAGCTCAAGAAAGAAGATGCCTTGGCAGGGGAAGAGGCACTGGGATTTTCTGTAGGAGGGAGTAGTTCCAGGTGGCTGGAAGATGATGGAGTGGGAGCCTGCAGCCAAGCAGAACTGCTCAGGCCCTTCAGCTGGCTGTGTTTGTATTCATCTTCTCAGTAAAATTCCTCATTCTTCCTCCCTCCCTACTAGTGGATTAAATTTATTCCTCATGGACACCTTGCTCTCTGTGACTCACCCAGCCACTCTTTTTCTTCCCTTTTTTTTCTGTTCCCATCTTGGAGCCCAGTACTTGGGGCATACCCTCACATAAGCGTTGCACTTGAACCAAGGACTTGGAGCATTTCTAAGCTCCAGCCCAGGGATCTTTCTCCCTCTTCACATAGCATTTTTTAGAGCCTTGCATTGCTAGCTATCATCATTTTGACAACTTTAATTCTATGGTTTGACTTTTCTTATCTTGCTTGGCTTTAGTTCATGTATTTTCTCAGAGCAGTTTTCTCAGCAAAACTAACCCAGTGTCACACAGCCATGCTGCACCTCGTGTCAGAGACAGCTGAGCCCTGGGGACATCTGGACTCTGGTCCCCAGTCTGCTGCGATGATAACAGGTCCCGGTCCTCTGAGCAGACATTGCCTGGGAGAGCCAGGCGGTACTGGCATGCTGCAGTCTGAACTTTGAAGGAAAACACACAAATCCTGCCATGCAAGGGAAAGCCACAAGGCTGCCAGTCTGTGTTCTGAGGGCGTCCCAGCCTGTGCAAGGCTGCCACTGCCCTGCCCACAGGGGATGAGGCTGCAGCTGCACGCCAGGCTGCTGGGCGACGTGACAGCCTGGGCAGTGGTGTGGGCAGCTGCCTGTCTGAGGGACAGCACGTGCTGTGTGTCATACCTATGGAGAGTCACCACCTTGCTCAGTCATCTCCAGACTCAGGGGGGTCTCAGCTGAGGATCTGCCACTTCATCCACCTCCAGAAGGGAATATGCACACCCTCCTCCTGCTGCCCCTCTCTGGAATTCCAGGATGGACTATGGCACTGCCGAACCTATGCTCAGAGATCGCACTTCTACCAGTGCTTAGAGTGGATTTTCACTAAAGGAAAAACTGTATCTTATGGGGTCAGAGCCAGCTGTAATGTTGTGTCTTGGCCAAGCCACTGTGATAATTTATTATGTCCATACTTATGTTGAACTCAGAAACATGTCCAGAAATGGAGAGGGAAATATTATTGTACACCTCTTGGCAAACTCATGAGGACATTTACGTTTATGGCTTGTCCTGTTCTCTAATGGGTGGTCTCTGGGCTTACCAGCAGAGCTCAGCAGAAACAACAGCTGCTGCCCAGGAAGGAATGGGATAATAAAACAGAGACAATAAAGTGTCCATGATGGACTCCCACCTTGAAAGGATGACCAGGTTTTTGAGGTGGCTAGGCCAAGAAGGCAAGTTTTCATCATGAGATGGTACAAAGTAAATGTCTTCTTAACATTTCATGGCATGAAGAAATAATGCCTTTATTTCCAAAGGACTGCAGTTTTCTAATTAGCAGCTCCTAAGAGAAAGCTCTGCCTGAAATGATGCAGTGGCATGAGGGACAATTGGTGCTCAAGATCTGCTTTAAGAATTGGAGGTTCAGAGGTTTCCACTCAACAAATAATAGAAGTGTAAGGCCTGAGAGGGGTTAAAGGACTCATGAGCCAAGTAACCATGAGGCTGTATAATATCAACTTGTGTTCTGACAGACAATCCCCCTGAAGAGTGGGGCTGGAGCCAAACAGTCTAGCTTGGCAGAGACAGACCCTAGCAATGTATTTCATCCTTGCCAAGCAATGTCGATGTGCTTTGGTTCACATTCATTTGTAAGCACCCTGTCTGCACAAAGTCCCAGATGGCCGTGGAGACTCCAGCACAACAATATTTTGATACAAATGCTCTTACAAAAGCTATCAGAGCTTGAGCTGGTGTCCAGGGACGACAGTCCTCACTAGTTAGTTGTTAGACTGCTTTTAGAAAGAAGCATGCATAAAGAAAAAATCCCTCTGCTCAATTTGTACATGAGAAGATACTCCAAAATTTGTTTGAGAAAAGATTCTCAACCAGTTAGATTGATCAAGAAATCCTCTTGGTAAACTGTCTACAGTGTCCTTGAACCTTTTTTTTTCTTCCTGGCCCTACAGAAATCACAAGCATGGCAATAGAAATGAAAGAAAATTCTCTGGACTCACAATGACAGTTCAGTCTGGCTTGTCAAATGTTCCAGCCTTCCCAGCAGCGCAACTCTATCTGTGCCCTTAGGTCCAGAAGCACATGGAAGAACAAGACCTGCTAAAAGTAAAACATGGTTTCCCTTTTCCCCTGTGAACTAGAAAACCTGAAAGGGAAACTTGTCCTTCTTTCTCTCATGAAAGAAAGATATGAAGTCATAACATGACTCATTGTCAGCCTGGAATTCCTTTTCAGTGCCTGTTCTTCATACAAAATAGTAGTTGAACCCTTTGGCCAACACAGGCAGCAGGTGACCTCCAGACATAAAAACCTTGACCTGCTTGCATATCTTTGAAGAAGAAGAAGAGAATTTATGCCACTGTAAAGTTTTAACTCTGTTGGACTGAGGTCCTTCTTCCTCTTCTCCCCACCAAACCCAAAATAAAAAAGACACAGGTGTACCAGCCCCTCTGCAGCCTTCCACAGAATACCTCTGGCAATATATGTATCTGCCTTCTGAGCTGACACAAGGTCTTACCTTGGTAGAAGTCCTTGGCTCCAGGAGTTAAGTATCAGTTTCTTTGCTCCTGAACTGTGTGTTCTCATCAATGCTTCTGCATTGAGGTGCGCAGTAGACAAAAGGCATCTGTTGCTCCTTTTAGGTCTTGTTTTACGCCAAATCTTTCTGCGATCTTGTGCTGTGCAGGAGTTCAGTCATGAGGAATTCAAGACATAGGAAATGGGTTGCTCTTGCTGTCAGTCATGAACAGATGTAAGTGATAAAGTCACACACTTGTTGGCTACAGAGAATTTCAAGTATTTTAAGCTAAAAACTCCGGGTTTCCTGTAGAAAAGCAGAGATCTTTCACCATTTCTGGAAGCACAGTTTTTCTGTAACCTACCCAGCTGGTATGAGACTTGCCTTACTGAAAACATTCACATGCTGGATAATGAGTACATCAAAGTGGGACAGTGACCACCCTCATTGACAGCCAGAGGATGGTTAATGTTCTCTGAAGTTTCCCAGTTCAGGCAATTGTGATGTTTAGAAAGCGGGTCTCCAAATCTCTTACTCCATCCTTCACTGAAACAGTTGCAAGTCATATTAATACTTTTCTACTTAAGGAATATGGAGACACACTATTCATGATGCTGCTGCTTCCTTTGAGAATGCACGCTGAGTCAGTCTTGAGGAGAAAAGACAACACAGAAAGAACCGTTCCTCACCAATATTGCCTAAGGAGATGTTCCGCTGTGCCTTTTGCAACCGGACTTGCCTGTCCCACACTGGCCTTTTTAGCCACCAGCACACTTGCAGCAAGCGTGGGTAGTGCCCTTCACAAATCTTCATTTGCGAAGCCTAGCCATGATGATGATGATGATGATGATGATGATGATGATGATGATGATGATGATGATGATGATGATGAGTTAAGGAATATCTATTGGAAATGAAGAAATTTAACCCTCAGTGGCTCCCAGTTTCCTTGCAAGAAGCTGCATGGGTTTGGTGCATCATTGTCAGCACTGCCCTGTGAATGCTCCCTGACAATGATTTGGGAAACTACAATGAACAAAGAAGGTGGCTTCTCACACTGTAGCACCATTCAGATGGGCAAGGCCTTATCCCTGGAGACCCTGACTGTTAAAAGCATAGGTGGGACAAGTTTACAGGCAAAAAGTGCACCCAGGGCTGGTAAACGCAGAGAGCAGTGGCTCCAGCCATCCTAGAACTTTATGTTCTTAACAGGGGGTGAACAGGAGTATTTATTCAGCAAGAGAACCTTTTAAGTGTTTTGCTTAGTATCACTCTTAACACAGCTGTTATAGGATCACTACCCAGACCTCCAAGAGCATTTTCTCTAGTAGTTTTTCATGAGCAATAATTGCAGTTCATATTCCCCTGCTTCACAGATATCTGAACTGCTGCAGTGGACATTCAGAGTAAAGAAGAGAAGAAAAGAGTTGTGGGAACAGCGGGACGCAGCATGGGACACAGTCAGCTCTGCCCTACATCAGCCAGCTGCTGCTGCCCAGCAGGAGAGGCTGCTCATCTGCAGGGCTGAGGTGGGAAGGAGGCCACAAACATCACGTTTAATATATCCTCAAAAGAGGCCCCTAAGGAAGAGCACCTTTCATATAGCTTGTGTGTGTTGGAATAATTTTAAACTGAAACCTGCAGAGTCATGGAGGTTTATGAATTACTTCCTCGTGGTTGAGAAGGCAATTAAGAAATAAAGAGATCACCAGTGGGCTTAAACTCACTATGCAGTGAACCTCTGCCACTGGAAGATATGCAGGAGCTCAGGTCAGGAAGAACTGGGAAGCCCACACCAGCTGATGGCTGCATGCAGCAGAAGACCACCTTCTCCCTCACCCTGTGGTGTGTCAGCCTGTAAGAAAAATGTCTCTTTTGCATTTATAATGGCAAAATTCTGTGAAACAAAGGAAGTAAAATGGAAGGTTCATTCACAGCGCTGTGGGTGCTCCAGTCCTCCAGGATCTGGAGACACACAGCTAGTTTGGAACACACACTTTTTGTAGCCTTACAAAGCCCTGCCTGTCTTTGTCAGATAATACATATTCATCGTCTCTCTGGTCTTCCCGTGATAAGTGTCTTCTCCAAAGGGAGGGGGCGTCCTCCTCTTCTTAATTGGCTGTGGAAGATTCTTCACACAGGATGGAGGGTCTCCTTTGTTCACTGAGCCTGCTACCTGGCAAAAGAGGCCTTTGTATACAGGGCCTTCTACATTTTTGTTTTAGGTACTTTGTAGTTTCCCTTCCCTGTCCATAACAGTCCCTGGCACCAGGTCCAGACACAACCTTGTACCTTTCAATCTTCACAGTATGCCTATAAGTTCCCTATAAAATCAAAACAATATAAATAGGAAAAAACAAAGCCCTGATTTGGTAAAGAATAAAAATATTCTATCTTGGCTCAACTAATTTTGCTTGTCATAAGACTGTGTTGGTTTATTTCTCACAAGCCTGAGCACAGGACTGTGCAGGTCAAGGGTGTCATTGTCTTGGACTGAAACCAGTTCTCATTCCTTGTGATGGATTTGAGTTTTGCCTGGATATCGACCCATTTCCACCACCAGTACTTCCCCAATATTTCTAACTGATGTATCTGCAATGTTATTACTTAAGTAGCCCTAGACCATGCTTGCCTGAATACCGGTGTCCTGTAACGCAGGAGTCTTTACCTCATTGAGGAAAGCTTGGGCAATGCATTTCTCTATCAATACCACCAACTCAAGGTTGCTAGGTAGCAAAGCCAGATAGTCCTAAGTACCTGGATACTGCATTTTCTGCTTCATCCCTGCTGTGTGGTCATTTCCCTGTGTGGTGGGAGACCGTGGTGAAGGATTTTACTGATATTCTAGAAATGGGTCAATGTGCAATGGTGTGTGTGGGGATGGAAACTTGACAAGCTAAGCAGCTTGATCAAGATTAGTTGATTTATTTAATATAAAAAATAAAACTATAATCAGACAAATAAAGTAGGTATTACTAATCTTGCTGTGCTGTGACACTAGCATGTTCTTCAGGACCTGAACTCAACACATCCATTCATATGCCAGTGGCTCCTCCAAGAAAATAACAGCGTATTCTGCATACCTATCAGTGCCTTGCACAGCAGTTCCTGCCAGTTTATGACGTTGCTTGAGCATCAGCCTTAAAAGATGAAAGTATGAGCTTAAAATCTAACAGTCTCACACAATCTTACAGCCATCTAGTGCTAGCCAAAATGTAGACCTATTTAAGCAAAGTATTTGGATTTCAGATTTTCCCATTAAATAAGGGGTAATTTGAGAGGCTAAAATATCTGGCAAATCAGTGTTCATGTGCCTACTTTCCAAGAATTAAATAATATCCTACATTTGATCTTTTTGCTACACTTCTACACAGAGCACAAAAGAAACTTAAATTGTTTACTTGAACTTATTAAATGTACAAAGTAAACTATCCAGGGCTAGCATAAAATATCATTTTAAAGCTCAAAAATACTTGGCATTTGGCATCCTTTAAAGCCTGGAGGTTATACAGAGTTCAGCTTTAACTTCTGACATCAGTGCTTAAGAACTGTGGGAGTTGAGCTTGCATCATGACCTAACAAGGAAAAAGTCCTTTATTCTGACAGTAGTTATTTAAACTGACCTGAGAATATTTATAATTAGGAGCCAAAGGCTGGTCTCTGACAGGCTACCTGCAGTGCCCATGCCCGGTGTTGCACAGTTTCTAATCGTTTCCGGTGTTGCTGCCTACAGTTGCCCTTGGGTTCTTTTATGCACCACTGCACATTGTTCATTTTGGCTTTCATATTTTTCATCTCATCAGTCCTGGATTTTCATTACTGTATCTTGTTCATCAGTAAGGCTATGCTGGATGTTGAAATCCTCACCTGAGGACCAAGAATAAAGTCTCAACTTTGCCTATTGTTCAGAAACTATGAGTGTCTGGTTCTCATCTCTCTGACTACTGAGTCATCTCTGGAGAATTTGCTCCCACAGAGAAGAGACAGCTGTTTTACAACCCAACCCCTACTCTGGTTAGAGAACTATTCACATGATACCTGTTTACCAGCTTTGCGTGTTTCTCCATCAGCAAGCTACAACTTCTCAAGCACAGCCATATCTGCATGAGATTTTCTTATAAAGTTCTATCCCTGTCTAAACACTGTTGGTGATGTTCGTCCTTATAGGATGGCAGGGTCGTATCTTTACATCAGGGTCAGCATTACTTTCTCTCACCAGCTGCATGCTCAGGTTGGGAAATATGAATGTATTGCTTATGGCTGGAGCAGGATCCTGCCTGTGCTACTGTTTGCATATCTCCTGGTGGCATAGCTTTTCCTCTAGCCCAGCTCAGCCCATCTGGACACTGGCAAACAAGTGAAGGGGGAGCATGTGTAAAGCCCGTCTGTACTTGTACGCTGTCATCCCTTTTGCCTGAGTGGCCACTGCACTGGGCTGCTCTTGAGTGTTCCCTTTAGCCAGAACGACTTAGAGAAGTTAAGGGTGTAGATAGTTTTCTGATTTTCTTTGAAAGTTTTGTCACAAGCAGTCTTGGCTCTCCAACATTTTTTTGAGTGCAAATCTATTTGAAAAAAATGGTTTCTGGTTTGCCACAGGCTATGCCTCCATGAAGAGAAGTGGAGAAGTGTGGCTAAGGCCACATCAGTAGAGCAGAGGAAGCTGGTGGCCCCGAACTGGAAAGCATGGGCTGTTCCTCTAACACCAGTCCCTGGGACAGCCCAATGCCAACAGAGCTCCCTGCTCAATCTGTTTTAGTAGCACGTGGGTCATATTTTCTGTTTTCCCTCCGGACATTATTCCGATGTGCTAATCCTCTGCATGGCAGCAATAAACCTCTGAGATTTCCTGCAGAGCTGTCAGCTGCTGGAACTGGACTCCCTGTAATAACCTCCAGGGCCAACGGCCTGCTGCCTCCAGTTTCCAATAAGGACTTATTTTCCTTGGCATGGCCAACATGTGCAAAACCTCATTCTGATGGTTTTTTGAAAGAGAAAATAGGTGGCAAAGTGCTTAGCTCTTTCAAGGAAGTTAGGAAACGATAGAGAGCAACTTCATGCCTTGTGAGCACCAAGTGTGGTTGTCCAACTTCCAGCACAGAGCTGTAAATCACCTCCTCAAAGGCTGTCACAAACACACCAGATCACCACAAAGAAGCCATTTTTCCTTCATCATGGCTGCTCTTTCAGCGTACAACACCACTGCTAATGCATTTAGCAGGTGAAAGAAATGTTTGAAAATGGCTCTCTCTCCCCCCCCCCCTCCCCCCCCACCAAGAAATAAGGCTAAGAGCTTGTTTGCTCTGTTCGTTTGGAGTTTGGCTTATTTTGTTATACTGCACCACAGCTGCAGTTTCCACCACATGCTGGAAATGGTTGCACCCCCTCAGAGACAACAGAGTCTCACAGCAAAGAGGAACATTTCCAGTACTGCAGGCAGGGATTTACAAGGTGCTTTAAGGGGGAATCTCACACTGCATCCAAATGTTACTGCGCCATTCCCCAGCTGGCCTGGAGAAATATCGATGTCCCCCCACACCTGCAGTGGAGGCCAAATCCAGCTGATCCTTTGCCTGTGGCCACGCACTCTCCATGCTCTGTGCATAGCACTGGAGTTACTCCCTCCCCTCCCTGGAGAAAGGAGTCAGTGTCACTGTGGCTGACACCAGCTCAGGTGTCCCTGATGTGGTTACCTCTCATCTGACTTGCCAGCAATTCATGCTGCCTCTTGCCAGTCACTGCACCATTCCCCAGGCGGTTTCTTGTGCCCTGCGTCTCCAGCATCCTTCATGGCTCTGCCTCCACAGCAGGCTGGGAAGGTGATTTCCAATTTCTGTTCTCCTTCAGGGATTAGTATTGCACAGGGATCAGGCACATTGCTTGGGAGAGCTGTGTAGTTGGGTACCTCTCTCTGCTCAGTCAGTCCTTGCCAGGAATAGCACTGCTGCCACAGTGGAATATGCTACAGGAGTAATCTACAAGTGGCAGACTGGACCAATACTTTCTAAAGATTAATTACAAGCATGTTATTTTAAAATGTATGACATGAGCTTCTGTCAGGAAGACACTGAATGAATAGTAATTAAAGATACATTGCATGAGCCATCAAATGTTTTCCTAGTGCCTGCACTTAGAGTACACCTGAAGTGAAAAATGAGAGATGTGCGGATTATGAAGGTTTTTTGAATTATGAAGGTTTTGAGGCTGCAGGCAGCTTGAGGCCTAGGGTAGAGTGGTGCTTCTTTGTACAGCTGAGGTGAAAGATAATTAAAACTGTGAGAAAACTGGCAAGATAACTAAAATAAAGTGAGATAAGAAAAGATTTAAGAGAAGCAAGCTATGGGAATAGAATGTGTGTAGATAATTTCTCGTGAAACAAAAGGTACATCTGGACAGTGAGTAACATCCAATTAGAAGCTGTAATAAAGTCTACAGACACTGTCATAAACCTATGAAAACTGACCATGGGTGGGATATAAGATACATATAGTGTAACTTGTGGTTTGAAGAATCTTCTTCTTTTTTGCTGTAGTATACATAGTTAAATAGATTAGCTTGTGTGTGACACCTGTGGCCTGTGTCCCTTTGTCTGCCACAATGAATTGCTGTAACAGAGACACCATAAGGTAAAGGCTGCTCATACCCCGGTGTTAGACAGTGTGTTCAGCTGAGCTGGCAAAATGCCAGCTACTCAAACACAGGGTCAGAACTTCTCCCTCAATGGAAAAGGGAAAGAAGAAAAAAACCTAAAACTTGAAACAGAAAACTGGGTTATATATTTACATGAAAAAGGGAAAATTAAGTAAACTACAATATAACACACACCCACACTAGTTAGATATAACAAATAATTCACCTCCCCATAAAACTGAATGCCTCTGAACACAAATCTTACTATTCTGGCTACAAAATCACCCAAGAGAACTCAGCCTCCTGGGGGACAGACCAAAACAGAGAGAAAACCAAGAATAAACATTTTACTTTCCAGAGGCAACATAGCAGTGAAGAGGATGGCAACAGAGTCCTGTCTGTACTACGGCCATGGTCAGAAGAAAGAGAAGCTCCTCCTGTCTCTCTCATATATTTGAGATGATGTCAGAATATGGTATGGAATACCACTGGCCAGTGGAGTCAGCTCTCAGCTGGCCTGACCCAGCTCGAGTCAGCTAATAATCTAAGGCCTGCTCTAAAAATCAAAGCCTAAATTTAGGCCTAGCTAAACCCATAACAGACATTTTCCCTGGAAAACTCTCTGTGAGTAGGTCCCTTCCATAACAGCATTGCTGCTACCAGCCAAAAGACAAGACCCAAAGGAGCTCTGGAAGCAAGCCAGCATCTCCAAGCAGCCAAAACACTGGACTGAGCAACTTCATCCATGGGATATCAACCAGAGGGGCTTGGAAAAGCTCTTCTGATGAAGAGAAGAGAGGTATCAGTTTCTGCACCAACTTTAATTCTGGATAGCCCACAGGCAAAACCTCATGATTACTCATCCAAAGCTGTTGTGTTTTATGTGGCCTTTGTGCAGATGCTAGATCCCCTTTCCTCAAAAAAAAAAGCATTACATGGTTTTGCTAAATATGAAACCACTAATGTTTTACAGCAATGATTCTAAAAGCATACATTGTAACAGAGAATTGGGTTGTGTCTTCGAGCCAACATTTTGGATTTTATAGTTGAGGTGTGCTCTCAGAACAACCCTTTCTGCTCTGGTTTGCCGTGGCAGTGTTTGCCCAAGTGGGTGCCTCCAGCAGCAGCAGCTGCATTAGGAATAAGGCTTTTGGAGGAAGACTCTAATTCTTCAAGTGCTAAGTTGACCTTGGTATAATGGAAGAGGGTTATGAAACCCCAAACCCTTGCTACTACCCTTGATGTATATCGTTTGTGCAATGTCAGACTGTTTTTTCCCTAGAGGATCAACCATCATAGGACTGTACCCCTTAGCATTGGGGCTGTCACTAATGGATGCTTTCAGTAGCTGCAGGGGTTGGTGATGGGTCTGTTCCTCTCCAGAGATTTGTTTGCAGTGGCTGTTTCTACATACCAAAATCCACTCTTTGCTATTTTGGTTTTATGCTGGGGAGGGAGATTGCATGTGGTGTGATGGCAGCAATGTGGTCATGAAGAAAAAGAGAGGGTCTGTATCAAACAGTGGCCATTAATGTCTATATGTATATATCTGAACACTTCATGAAGTAAAATATACTATAACTAAAACAATAGGAGGAAACATTTTATCCTTAAATAGTTCAAAGCTTAATGTGAAGTATCTCCATGTACCTTCTGGAATTCAAGTGCATTTACAGAACAAATAGTTTCTGTTTGGACAAGATACCCTGCACCATCTGAGCTTAAGTATGAATTGCCTGGTTCTCTGAAACAAATATCTGATGGGAAATCAGAAAAGACAGACCACCTATTTAAAGGTTAAACAGCAACAGGAAACTTCCTGAGTAAACTTCAACGGCAGGATGCCTGCTCTGTCAGAATGGCAAGATCTCTCCCTGACTCCATCTGGCTCTTTTAGCAAAGCCAACTCCTGCATACACACCACAGACTGTGACCAACAGCACATAGGGAGCCCCTCTTGCACAAGAGTCCTTCCCAGTTTTGGGGGGAAAGTAGAGCACAAACACATTTTCCTCTTTCTTCACATATTTACCAGCCTGAAGTCTGTTTCTGCAGCTTTGGATAAAATGCCTGTTAAAACTTTTTTTCTGCCTGTGCCACATGGAAGGGTCAGAACAGACCTAAGTTAAAAACAGAAAAACACAGGTAAAAGGTGACACAGGTGACAACTGTTCAGCCAGTGAACAATTGGAAGACTCCAGACCTCAAAATAACCTTTGGAACAGGTACATAGACTGAAGGGGTATAAATTTTTTTTTTCTGAAATCAGATGCCTGACACCCTGCTGAAAGCAACCTAGGGTAGAGCAATTTCTTTAAGATTATTTTATTGTATTTTTGAGCTCTATTTTTATTTTCCTTGCTAGTTAATGGAGCAAGGATACTTGTGGACTTATGGATCAGGTCTCTCTAACAAAATCAGAAGAACTAAGTTAAAGAAATGTCCTGTTCCTTCTTCCTTTCAGTTCACCATTGAAGCATTGGGAGAAATGAATCGCCTGGTTCCTCTGATCCCGTCCATGCCGACACTAGGTGTCAGCCCAAACACGCGGGTGCGTCTGTTCCGCTTCGTGCTCTATGCAGACCGGTGGAGGAGCTGCCTGCTGAGCCTTGGGCTGCGCCGGCAATCTTCACCTCTGCAGGGAGGGGAGTTGTTGCATTGCAACGGCAAGGGGGAAGATAAAAGATGGGCTCTCGCGTCTTTACACAAACTCTCTTTTGTAATAAACATGTATTTATACAAGCCAAAAGGAGCCATATTTTATGGGATGGAAACTCTCACCCGAAGTTCCTGCCCTCATCCCAGATGTGCTGGAAGGGGGTTAACATCTCCTGTGGATTCTTAGCAGCAGCTTTCCTGCTCCCTGCAGACAGCTTTTCGGTCAGGCTGGGGCTGTCCTGGAACACCCTGCCAGAGAAGGCTGACAGCTGCAGGGTTTTATTGCTATTAAAAGAGAAAGCAGCTATGACTGCTACCTTGAAGAAGCTGTGAGCTGTGGGCTCTCCTGAACTCAAATGATGGAGCAGAGCAGGTGCTTTCAGTTTTACAGTGAAGTGAAACCAGCGACAGGGAAACAAGACTCACCAGGGTACTTTTTGCAAGTATTTTAAAGCTCCATTAGTGTTTTTTCTCCTCCCAGCATTGTTTCCCAGAGTGTTTAGCTCAGATACCTGTTACCAAAGCTAGTGTTGACCGAAAACCCTGAGAGAACAGAAATTGCCCAGTGAAAAAATAGCATTTCCTTTTATTCCCACTCTGGCTGGGGGCAGAGTCAATTTTCCTTTCCCTTGTTTGGAAAACAGATCTCCTTCCCATTTCCCCCTTATTCTCCCAAACTCCTACTGTAGCAGGCCAGCCTGGCAATGGCTCCAGGCTACAGAGCTGAGATGCCTTTGCAGAATCAAGGGATTAAAGGTTCACAGTGAATACCTACTCTGACATCTCTGTTCCTGCTTTTCCACCTTCTCTTTTTTAAAAAATGAATGTATGAATTTCTCTGTCAAGTCCCTGCCTTTCCCTGTGCCTTGTTATGCAAGGAGACGCATGCAGAAATCACCCAGTCAAAACCCAGCTGAGTTGCAGCTCTGCAGAGTGATGTGTATTTCCAGCACACTTGTATGGCACATCCCTGACCTGACAAGGGCTCACCTGGCAGGGATGAGATTCCTGCATCTGAACTGGCTGGCACAGAAAGGGGTCAGGCATTCCTGCATCTAGGCCTTTTGTTTCCTCAGTGAATTTGCCCCTCATTGAGAAAAAACTAGAGAGACCTTTAAGCTCTGGTACTTTTGAAAACACCTCTCCCTGTCAGTCAAGGGATTTTCAGCAAAGCAAATGCAAATAATTTTCAGGCAAAAGAACAAGTACTTAAGCTGCTACAGCCTGGTATCCTGCAATAGGTAGCCTATTCTGTTGGCTTAGCTGCTCAGTGATATGTTTCCTTTTCTGAACCACTTCCTTGAAGAACAACTAGATGAGTGGTGGATATGATTAGTTGTTGATTACCATGAGGAGAAAGAGAAGAGCAGCACAACCAACCACAAGCGCTGCTCCAAGTGATGACTCTTCAGCTGCTGGAACTTGGGTCAGCTTTGACAAGGCTGGATTGCTTGAGGCCAAGTGTGGAAAAGTGTGTGTGATGCCAGGCAGGAGGAGTACTTGAATTTCAATGGCTTGACATCATGCCTTTCCCTGGTTTGTTTGGGTTTTTTTTACTTTTAATTTCCTTTACGAAGCTCTGCTCCTGACCCGGATCCTGGCAACACTTCATTACACAACAGCAGTTGCCATGGCCACTAAAGAGGAGGCAGCAAACAGTGCTGCTGTGGCAGGAGCTGTTGCAGCTTCCCAGGCCCACGGATTCATGGTGCATGGGTAGGTGGCTGCACGGATGTGCAGGTGCATGAGTGCATGGGAGTGGGAGTGGATGGGTGTGTGGGCAGGCATCCCCCAGGGAGGCCCAGCACCTCTCAGCTCACTTGCAGGCATAAGCACTCCCCAAATGGCCACCAGTGATGAGCAAACCATGCGTCACAGACAAACTCTGATGTGAATGGGCTGAAATATTTTGCATGGGCTCAGTATAGACATCTGCAAGTTCATACCTGCTTTGGAAATAGGGATGAGTGTTAAAAAGGGAGGGGATGGAGCTGCAAGAATGCTCCACACACTGCCAGATCTCTGTGCATGTGGAAGTCATAAAGCTGATAAAGCAAAATCCAGCACCCAGCAACTCAAGGAGTGGATTTCTCTGTAAAGGCGGCCAGCCCCTCCTGCTGGTCCTCTCTCATGCTGTGCACAGGACTTGTGAAGCAGCAGGAAAGGTCAGCTGAAGTTCTTGGGGCTCAGCTGGTCTGTCAACTCACTACAGGTAATATGCCAAAGAGTGAAGCAATGTACAGCAGCTGCCAGCCAGGCAGCCATAAGGTGCAACTGAGGTAATGTACAGTACGTACTGGAGGTGGCTGTACTGAAAAGAGGTGTTCTGTGTGGGGCATCCACCCAGTCAAGGTGTTTGCTCGTGTTACCTCACCTTCATACAGATTTATTGGGGACTGCTACAGAGAAGCTGCTGCTGGGGGTTACTCATAGCCACAAGAAGCTCTTGCTGGCGTAGCTGTGAAAATTGCCACCTATTGTTTTGGTTTTGTCGCTGCATTGCTGGAGATATTGGGCAGGATCAACGGCAGCAGACCTGCACCAGCCAGCCAAGCTCACCTGAGTTTGGTGTGTACTTCTAGTGAGTGTGGGAGAACTGAGGACTTAAAACCACCGTGCAGTGGGCTGCTAGTGGAGGGGAGGCCACACTGCCTATCTTGCTGCTGCCCCTGTTGTAGCTGAGATGCAAGAAAAAGGACTGGCAACTTAAATCAGTGCAGTGAGACCTGCTAGTATTGATTTTTCAGAGCTCTTGATTACTCCTAATACATTCATTTTGTTTATATTCTGTTCTATAAAACAAACTGGTTCCCCTCTCGGTGGCTTTATGCTCTCTAAAGAGCTCTAGCACATTTCCCATCCTGTTTTACACTTGCTTGCTTGTTTCTCAAGCCAGTTCTTTCAGTGTCTCTCAAATCATGTCTTGTGTGGTTTGAATCTCTTCCAGCTTCTTGCCATCTTCAGTGCCAAAGTGAACAAAATATTCATGGTTCATAGCAATATCCACTGTGACACAGAAACTGAAGCCTTGTGGAACTGAAACTTTGGGTCACCCCAGTCAAATAACATCAAGATTGATACATTGATCTTTGTGCCTCTAGTGATGCACCTTTCTTCTTTTGCTTTTTACTTACATCAAGTACACAGGATTTCCATGGGTTAGCTCTCCTTGCTTCCTCTCTTTTCTTCTTTTCCCAGAATCCAGGGCTTGCATTGTTTTGAGTTAAAAACTCACTAAGACAAAACTTTAGACCTTAGCTTATTGACTGTTACGTTGTTTCTGATCTCTGCAGCATGATCACTTACTTGGATAGTGGTACTGTGTTTTGCAGTCCCTTTATTGTAACACTTCATGTGGGCTTCAGCCATGAAGTGCCCTGAAATCAATCTCTGACCTCTGTGGTGCTGAAAATCCATGTGGATTTTTCAGTTGTTCTGGAGTCGCTTGGGGTCCTGGTTTGTTATGTCTGGCCTTTATTTTGTTCTCAGAGTCCCAAGAGAAGCTATGCCCGTTATAAAATTCTGAGCAATCCACTCTTTTGATGGGTCTTCAATCACATTTTGCTCCTCCCAGATGTTGTTATTAACAAAAATCAACATAGTTGATTTTACCATTCACTATTAATTCCTGGAAATTGGGAAAATCACATGTTTTCCTTTAATCCAAGAGAGAATTCTCCCCAGGCTTTCTGCCTAGTCACATCTCCCACTGTGTGGTGGGAGAAGTTTGCTTCTTCAGAGCAGCACAGCCTGTTAGGTTTCTGATCCCCGAAGTGCCTTTTCTGGGAGGAGCCTTCAGACATCACTGCTCTTACTTCAGTCAACTAGGTCATCCCCTCAGCTGTAGATGTAGCTCCTCAACCACACCAACTTTCACAACTGATGTCAGCTTTCATCACACCTTGCATCAGGGAAAGGCTGACCCATCAGAGACAGAGGCTTGCAGTAGTCCCTTTAACACACACTGAAAAGAAGTTCCAGATTTTGCTTTCTGGTAGTCTTGGTTTTCATAACAGTTGCAGGTCCAGGCAGAACTCTCTGTAAATGCTATTTACTGTTTGCTGCATCTAATTTATTTACCAGCAAATGAAAGCCCACATGATAATTATCTCTTCCCTCAGAGGGTAATGTCAATTCTTAAACCTTTCCCTCCCTTAGATGAGACTTTCTCCCTCTATCGCTTGGTATGGGACATTTTTCTCTGAAGTAGGTGACTTTACAACTCTGTTGTCTAACCTTGGTGCAAATCTTTTCCCAAAAAAGTTTGATTATGATTCACTGGCATTATCCAGAGCACAGATTCTCCTGTTTAAGCAGCTCACAAAATGCTGTCAGCAGTGTGTCTGAACACCAAAAATTGCTGAGTGATAACAAGCCCAAGAAGGGCTGGTGTTGGCAGGGCAATGTCTTTTCCTGTCACGTTTAGTGTATCTGTTCTGGATGCACAGCTATAGATCTGCTCAAGAAATGCCTTTTCCCCCCAGTAAGATGAGATTAGAAAGAAGTATCAGAATAACAGTGAAAAGCTTAAAGCTGTATTGCAGAGTGGGGTGTTAGAAGAAGCCTCAAGTGGACATCTGCATCCGTATTCAGGTCCTGTGCTCTTCTACTGTTCTTTCCTCCTGTGTTCAGCTCCACAAGTGGAAGTGAGGTTGACAAGGTTCAGTGCAAACATTAGACACTTTGTTCAACATGTAGCTTACATGTAAGTGGGGAAGGGGCCAGGGCTGAACATGTTCTCTGCTAGTCTATGTTACTGGTCTTGGTGCATGCCAGAGGGTCATGGGGTAGTCTCACACTCGTACGGCAAAAACAACGATAAGCTTCCTGTGAGAAAATGTATTGCAAGAATGACCGTAACACTCTCAGCCTACCAGATAACAGTGAGAAGTCCTTGGGTTATGGAACAGTCACTTGGGTTTCTGCAAAAGCTGAACAGCACAGTCTGAAAACTTAGAAATGGTTAAAATGTTTTGTGGAGAGGGGGAAGGAAATGCTCCCACCACAGGGTGGCCATACCTGGTTCTTCCTTACATCTCATCTGAGGACTGTTGGAAAAGAGTTGTTGCTACTGGCACTGTCTCTGCTCATCAGTGTCACACGATTCATTCCTGCACGTTGTGGTCCCAACCGTGGCACACCTGCTTTGCATCCAAATCCACTGTGCCAAAGAGCTTGCAGCAGTGCAGGTCCCTGTGTTTCTTTTTCCCAGTACCTATTTGTAAGAGGTAAATTTCAGTTCCAGAATACAGGCAAAAGAAACCCACAGCAGCACCTTCCTGGCAAAGTATCTGCAGAAACTAGTTAGAAAAGTTGCTCAGTTGATGTTCTGCTGGGCAAAGTTCTTGCCCACGTGCCCATCACAGCCAGGCTCAGACACACGTGGCAGGGGGATGGGAAGGTTGGGCTGACACTAAGAAGCCTATTTTTAAGCTGCTTCTGCTGCATGACATAATGTGAAATTAAATTGTGTGGTGGTTACTTACTGATTGCTTATAGTGAAGCCACCGGAGGCCAGAGGGATGGGATCAGGGTGCCCTGCCACCTCCATATCCACCCACTGCCTCCAAGCTTCCATAGCGAGGTGCTAAAAGTCAGACTTTCAGGGACTACCCAGCAGCAGGTTGTTCACTTTCAAAGGCATGCAGGGACTTTTTAGCAAGGTTTTCTGTGTGACTTGTACTTTCTAAGAAATGAGCTGAAGCAAAGCCCAGCAGCTAAGCAGCAGAACTGCTTACCTGCCCTGGGGACAGCAGGCGCTTTGTATATGCCCAGAAAAAAATCCCTGCAGATCAGACAGAGGTGTAAAAACTCCATCAAAACACTTGAGAGAAGGAATTAGAGGTTTTTTACATGAGCAACTTGGATGAGATAGGTTTTTTTATTGCTACTAGAAACATTTTTCAGTGTGACCTAAAAGTGACATAAAACTCCAGCCTCAAAGTAGTTTATTTACAGGCTTGGGTTTAAAAAAAATCCCTGTGTGAGGAGGAGAGGTTATTCCTCAGTTAGGAGGCAGAATTGAAGCTGGGGAGATGGCTGGTGGTTCTGGCTCCTTAGGTATGAATCAGGGGGGATTGCTGTTACTAACTACAGCCAAGAGCAAATATTTGGGTGAGGGAGCCATTTAGGTCAAAGAACTAGGCAGATCATATAACCAACCATAAGCTGGATCTGGACATCTGAAAATAAGAGATTTGGGGTACACCTTCTCATGAATGCCAGAGGAATATAACTGCTTTTGAAAGTGAAGAGATGATATCTTTATAAATTTATTAAAAAGTCAACACGGCTGCATGCTTGGAAAGCTAAGGCAAGGGGTCAGGTAAGATCTTATTCAGTCTAACAATTGATGTAGACATCACTACAGACACAGAATATTGTGCAGGAAAGATTATCATGGACATAGTTCCAATATTAATGGCATTTTTTTTCAGAGAAAAAAGCAGATTATGGAGAAATTTCAGTGTGTGACTACAAACTTTGAGCTAGCAAAGGGAGATATGGCTGGCCTTGGAACAGTCAGCAGCAGCCTTTCTCTCCACTCTGGCCTTTGTCTAGAGAGCGGAGGCTGTGAGTGAAAGGTTTAGCTTGATGCCCTTGTTGACTTCTGGAGCACAGTTCCACAGGAGCCATCTTTCTTCCAGGGTGACTTCAGTGGTATGTGACAAAAGAGCCTGATGCCTGCAAGGCTGTGAGGTGAAGAGCTATAATCAGCATACAGAGCTGTGTTTTGGCTGGCAAGCCTTCCTGAGCAATCTAGCAATGGTGGCTAAACCAGTGTCTTTCAGCTGTGTTGCAGCAGTATCTTCCCATTCTTTTTTGTTTATGTTTGGGATTTGTTTGTTGGTGTTTTTGTTGATGGTAGTGATGGGTGGTTTTATTTGTTTGTTTGCTTGCTTTAGTTTCTCTTTAAGGACCTTCCACCGAAGAAAGGAGGACTACATGGGGAAGGAAGCTGTTTCTCACCAGAAAGGGATGAAAGAAAAATTGTGAGGTATTCTTGTCCAGCCTTGGCCTGTCCCTTCTATACTTGAATGAAGCATTTTGTTTTATTTTCTGCCATATGCTTTGCTGTGCCAAAGCACTGTGGTAACACTTACTGAGACACAGCTATCTGTGGCTCTCTGATCTATCTTAGCCACACTCAGAAAACCATGCTCTGCAAAGGGTATCAGCCTCTGCCCTGTGCAAACTGGAGCATGGCTCTGAGTTCACAGCATCACAAATTAATTCCATGGGAGAGAAGAAGAAAACTGTGCTGGAGGCAGGAGTACCACAATACAACCCTGTTGTTGTTCTTGGGACTTTACTTAATGTTTCTTGTAAAACCCGCCACCAAGGGTATTCATCCATAATGGCAGCTTCCCAAGTTAGATTTCCACTTTCTGCATGATGTTTCCCCACCACTGCTGTTTCTGTTATACAAAAGGTTTGGCAACTCATCACCAGCTCTGTGCCTGTGTGCCTGGACCTTTAAGCCTTCCTCGAGACACCTCTGCATGGTTCCACTCTCAGGTGGCTGTGGCTGGGGCTGCAGTATACTGTGGCAGCCCTGTACCAGTGTTATTTGCCACAAAATGCAAGATTGTATTGCAGGTGAACATGGGTCCAGTTGGATAGAAACGTTCAGATATAAGCAAGTGCTTTTACAGTTACAGTGCTGAAAATAATCTAATCTTCAGTAGGGTAAATTAGTCCTTCTAATTATGAAATTGCCAGAGTTGCATTACATTGCAAATTTTCCCCCTTCCCTATTTACTACATACTCAATATAATGCAAATATAGCTGAGTTTATTTAGTATGATTTGGATGTATTCCAATCCTTATTCCAGGACATGAGTTACTCAGAACTTTTAGAAAAAGTCATACAGGAACCTTTTACATGGTATGATAAAATACAATGTTTGGTAAGGAAATAAAACTATAACCATCTCCGGGAAAGAACAGGGTGTGATATCCTTGTCTGAACCAGCCTCCTCTGAGTCCTGCGGTTCTCGCTCAGTAACATCAGAACCAGCACACTTGCCCTAGTGGTGCTTGTTCTGATCAGCCAGTATGCTATCAGGCACAAAAGCATGCATTTAGTGCTCAACACATGAGAATTTCTGTTAGACTGAGGATGGACTGAAGTGATTTGGTGGACTGGAACAAAGTTTGGTTTACATAGTATGGCTCGATACCTCTTATGGTCGTGGGTAGCGAATTTTAAATCTTGCTCTATTTTTCAGTTTCTTTTTTCATATTGGGCCACATAAATGAAGGGAACATTTAAATTATTTTAGTTCCTGTATAAAGATGCTGTAGTTGACCCTGCTTATTATAGAACTAATAATAAACTAGGGGATTTGGACAGATGTACTCTAGTTTCTATACCAACTAACGTGGAAGGGTTCCAGGATAATATCTAGACCTGATGAAAATAAGTCAGCACAATTTTTCTCATATACTTTCTTTTAAATGGGGGGAAAACTGTGTAGAGAACGAGGCCCCATGGACATCACCTCAACACAGAGAAGAAGAAGCAGGGGGTATTCTATGAGGTACTCCGCAAACATCATGGGGCTGGACTACCACCATGCTTGCAGAGGCACCATCATCCCTTCTATGCTTGGTTGCCCATGTCTCCTTGTGTTCATGTGTTTACGTTTCCATTTAAATGTACATGCAAGTCTGATTTTTCTAGAGTTTTAGCATGCTTGGTTTTGATAGATAATTGCTACTGTCCTGGAATATGTTTTACTTGGAGTTTATTAATCTGCTCCCAGCTATAATTCCATCTTAGCCTAGTTTTGTCTAAGGACTTTGAAATGTTCTCTTGTTCCCAGAGCAACAGATGCAAGTATCATCCTGAGGATGAGAAGCTTATCAAATGCCCAGTACTGATATTTCTGATATTTCAAGAAACACTTTGTCCTGAGTCTCTTTGAGAGGAGACACTGCTCTCTGACCTCTGTATCATGCTGGACTTTTGCCTTATGGAAGTTGTGGGAGAGCATACCATAGTTTTTATTTCTTTTCCTAAAGAAATTGTAACTCAGGGCATTCTTATTATGGACTAGTCATAGACACTACAGAACAATGCTTGCAGTTACCTCTTCTTTTTTTCCCTTTCGTATTTTGCAAACAGGGTTTCCTCTTTTGATCAAAATGGGTTTTGACCATGTCTGGAAGATGCAGTGATGAAACTAGAGGAATTCTTGGGGCCTTTTCCCACCGAAGCAGAGTTGGTGAGTGCCTGAGAATACCTGTGAGGCCACAGTTACCTGATAACATGTTCTCTTTCTAGAGATTAGTAAGGATTTCAGGCTAAATATGCACTACAGTTGATGCCAAAAATGACTTGCCATTTGATCTTGCTGGGTATGAGTTTCCACTGAGACTTCAGCAGTTTTATTTGGCTACATTTCACTCCAGAGGTAGTCTGAAAATTCCCAAGGGAATGATGTATATAATGCCAGCTGGTAATTAATTAGTGCCTGGATTAGTGACTGAAGATAAGGTGCTGAAACTATTACACTGAATCCACCCATACCTCCATAGACTGTAGCATGGGAATTGCTCAATGTGAGGTTAAGAAGTTCAACACCCTTTTTAAAAACAATCCTTTTTAATTAAATTTCACTTCTTCTCTCAGTTTTGGGATGATAAGGTTCCAAAAAGGACTTCCCATTTCTTTTCTCTTCTCCCTTCCATTCAGCAGGACTGGTGTGAAGGGCCGCTGGAGAGAAGTGAGGGCAGGTGTGCTGTCCCTGCCCCGTGCCATCCTCAGGCAGCCCCTGAGCAGGGCAATACCAGACATGGGTGTCAAGAGGGAGCCGACCGCTGCTCCTCAACCTGTGCTGGCCTTGCCACAGGGGTCACTGGTCAGCAGACAGCCTGTGGATTGGTTGGTCTCTGGCATGCTCCTTCCCAGTGCCAATTCCCAAGGCCACACAAAATATCTGTCTGGATACAGACACTGCAGCCATGTGCAGGAGAGCCACTCTGGCTCAGCACATATGAAAATCACTATAGGAAAAATTCTCCTTCTCTTAAATTTAGAAGACAGCAATAACCTGAAACAAAGGAAGTAAAACAAAGAGGAAAGTTTTGTTTTCAGCACGTGCTGGGTGCCTCAAACCACAAGGTATCTGGAAGCACACCTTACATTCAAACTTCGCGCTTTTTGTAGTTTCCGAAGTCCTTCCCGTTTTCATCAGATAATGCATATTCATTGGCTTGCTGGTCTTGCCATAGGAGGTATCTTCTCCAAAGGTAGAGGGGGTTGTCATCTTCTCCTTTGTTGGTTGTGAAGAATCCACACACACACTAGATGAAGGGTCCCCTTTGTTCACAGAGACCACCACGTATCAAAGAAGCCTTTGTGCACAGGGGCCTCTGCATGTTTATTTTAAGTACTTGGTATTTTCCCTCCCCTATCATAAAAGGGCCTCAGTGCCAGGTTCTGACAGTACCTGGTACCTTACAATCTTCATGGTATGCCTATAAATTTCCTACACAATCACAGCAATATAAAGGGAAACCCTAAATAAAGGAAAGAGATATTATTCTAACTGTACTGGTTTGAAGGTGAACCAGCAGGGGAAATGAACTCACCACGAGAGATATTATAAGTCAGACCTAAAATTTAATAATAATATTACAATAGCAACACTGAAACACAAGGGAAATTGCTTTCAACTCACCAAAACCCCAGCAGTATAACCCAGTGTCCTGGGGCACAAACCCAAGGGGGTTTGTTTGCCCTTGTGCTGAGACCCCTGTGGTTCCCCCAAGTCCAGAGCAAAAGGAAAAGAAAAACCTGTTGGTGCAGGCGAGGGCTGTGGTCTGGGCGAGAGCGGGGATCTCCTCCTGTCAAGGTCCTGCTGCTGCTCTGGATCCGACGAGAGGTTCCCGAGGTCTTCTTACCCACCCCTTATGTACCCTCAGGGAGCTCTCAGTCCCTCCCCCTGGGCGGGGACTCACACAATGGGTGATTGACTCTGGGAGCCAGGGGGTGTTGAGCTGTTGATAGTCCATTAGCAGCTCCGCCCCCCTCAGGCTGGGTGTGAAGGTGATAATGGCTCCCTGGGCAGCTGCTGCTAATGGCCCATTGTCCTTGGGGAATGAATAGAGGGGGTAGAATACACAGCTTTGATCACCCCCACACAGGGTTAGCTGGTCCCTCCTGCTGAACTAGGACATTATCCACCCCTTATTCTACTCCATCTAGTCATTCCCAAATTAATCCCCTTTTTACCTATACATATATATATACACATATATACAATGAAACATTACAAACTCTTCTCGCTCAAAATTAGGTCCCCTTGAGGTACACAACGTGTTTCTCCATCTTTTTGCATTACCCACCAAGTGCAACCAGGTCCTTGAGCAAAGACAATCCCTCGGGTGGGTTTGCCTTTGTTTGAGGTGGGACTCACCCAAACAGTCTTTCCTAACATACCTCTCATATGGACCACAGGGACTTTATCTCCATCTACAGTATTCAAGAGTTCTGATTGGGCAGGGCCAGCTCGATTGATGGAGCCCCGGGTGTTGACCAACCAGGTGGCCTTTGCCAAATGCAGCTCCCAGTGTTTGAAAGTTCCCCCACCCAACGCCTTCAAGGTTGTTTTCAGCAGTCCATTACATCGCTCAACTTTCCCAGCAGCTGGAGCATGGTAGGGGATATGATACACCCACTCAATGCCGTGCTCTCTGGCCCAGGTGTCTATGAGGCTGTTCTTGAAGTGGGTGCCGTTGTCAGACTCTATTCTCTCTGGAGTGCCGTGTCTCCACAGGACTTGTTTCTCAAGGCCCAGGATGGTATTCCGGGCAGTGGCGTGAGATACGGGGTATGTCTCCAGCCATCCAGTGGTTGCCTCTACCATGGTCAGCACATAGCGCTTGCCTTGGCGTGTTTGGGGAAGTGTGATGTAGTCAACTTGCCAGGCTTCCCCATACCTGTATTTCGACCACCGTCCACCATACCATAGAGGCTTCACCCGCTTGGCCTGCTTGATGGCAGCACATGTGTCACAGTCATGGATAACCTGTGAGACACTGTCCATGGTTAGATCCACCCCTCGGTCACGAGCCCATCTGTATGTCGCATCTCTGCCCTGATGGCCAGAGGCATCATGGGCCCATCGGGCTAGAAACAATTCACCTTTATGCTGCCAATCCAGATCTACCTGAGAAACTTCGATCCTGGCAGCTCGATCCACCTGCTCGTTGTTACGATGCTCCTCATTAGCCCGGCTCTTGGGTACATGAGCATCTACGTGACGGACCTTCACACTCAGCTTCTCTACCCGGGCAGCGATGTCCTGCCACATCTCAGCCGCCCAGATGGGTTTCCCTTTGCGCTGCCAGCCGGCCTTTCTCCAACGCTCCAGCCATCCCCACAGAGCATTGGCCACCATCCACGAGTCAGTGTAAAGGTAGAGTCTTGGCCACTTCTCTCGTTCAGCGATATCCAAAGCCAGCTGAACAGCTTTCAGCTCTGCAACCTGACTTGATCCACCTTGTCCTTCAGTCGCTTCTGCAACTCGACGTGTAGGACTCCATACAGCTGCTTTCCATTTCCGGCTTGTCCCTACAATGCGGCAAGAGCCATCTGTGAAGAGAGCATATTGCTTCTCCTCTTCTGGTAGCTGGTTATATGGTGGGGCCTCCTCAGCTCGTGTCACCTGCTCCTCTTCTTCTTCAGAGGACAATCCGAAACTCTCACCTTCCGGCCAGTTAGTGATGATTTCCAAAATCCCAGGGCGATTAGGATTCCCTATCCGGGTTCGCTGCGTGATCAGAGCGATCCACTTACTCCATGTGGCATCAGTGGCGTGATGGGTAGAAGGAGCTTTTCCTTTGAACATCCAGCCCAACACTGGTAGTCGGGGTGCCAGGATGAGCTGTGCCTCAGTGCCAATCACTTCTGAGGCGGCTCGAACTCCTTCATAAGCTGCCAGGATCTCTTTCTCAGTTGGGGTGTAGCTGGCCTCAGATCCTTTGTATCCCCGACTCCAGAATCCCAGCGGTCGTCCTCGAGTCTCCTCAGGTACTTTCTGCCAGAGGCTCCAGGATGGGCCATTCTCCCCAGCTGCAGTGTAGAGCACATTCTTCACATCCTGTCCTGTCCTGACTGGCCCAAGGGCTACTGCATGGGTAATCTCCTGTTTAATCTGCTCAAAGGCTTGTTGTTGTTCAGGGCCCCACTGGAAATCATTTTTCTTCCATGTCACAAGGTAGAGAGGGCTTACAATCTGACTGTACTCAGGGATATGCATCCTCCAAAAGCCCACGGCGCCTAGGAAAGCCTGAGTTTCCTTCTTGCTGGTCGGTGGGGACATAGCTGCTATTTTGTTGATCACCTCTGTTGGAATCTGACGACGCCCGTCTTGCCACTTCACTCCTAGGAACTGAATTTCCTGAGCAGGTCCCTTGACCTTACTTCGTTTAATGGCAAAGCCAGCTCTTAGGAGAATCTGGATTATCTTCTTTCCTTTCTCAAAAACCTCCCCTGCTGTGTTCCCCCATACAATGATGTCATCGATGTACTGTAGATGTTCTGGAGCCTCACCCTTTTCCAATGCAGTCTGGATCAGTCCATGGCAAATTGTGGGACTGTGTTTCCACCCCTGGGGCAGTCGATTCCAGGTGTACTGCACCCCCTTCCAGGTGAAAGCGAACTGCGGCCTGCACTCTGCTGCCAACGGAATGGAGAAAAAGGCATTGGCAATGTCGATGGTGGCATACCACTTGGCTGCCTTGGACTCCAGCTCATACTGAAGCTCCAGCATGTCCGGCACAGCGGCACTCAGGGGGGGTGTGACCTCATTGAGGCCACGGTAATCCACCGTCAGCCTCCACTCTCCACTGGACTTTCGTACTGGCCATATGGGGCTATTAAAGGGTGAGTGAGTCTTGCTGACCACCCCTTGGCTCTCCAGCTCACGAATCATCTTGTGTATGGGGGTCACAGAGTCTCGGTCAGTGCGGTATTGCCGACGGTGCACTGTGGCTGTGGCCAGCGGTACCAATTGTTCTTCAACTTTCAGCAGTCCCACAGCAGAAGGGTCCTCTGAGAGGCCAGGCAAGGTGCTCAGCTGTCTGATTTCCTCTGTCTCCACAGCAGCTATGCCAAAGGCCCAACGCAGTCCCTTTGGGTCTTTGAAATATCCATTCCTCAGGTAGTCTATGCCAAGGATACACGGGGCTTCTGGACCAGTCACAATGGGGTGTCTATGCCATTCCTCTCCAGTCAAGCTGACTTCAGCTTCCAGTACAGTCAGCTGTTGGGATCCCCCTGTCACCCCAGAAATAGAGATGGATTCTGCCCCGATGTATCCTGATGGCATCAACGTGCATTGTGCGCCAGTGTCCACTAAAGCTTTGTATTTCTGTGGGTCTGATGAGCCAGGCCACCGAATCCACACAGTCCAATAAACCCGATTGTCCCTCTCCTCTACCTGGCTAGAGGCAGGGCCCCCCTAGTTCTGGTCATGGTATTCACTGCGCTCTCCCTGTGAATATGACCGGGAGGTTCCTTCAAGAGGATCGGGCATAACATCATCATTTCTATACTGTCTGGAGCCTTGCCCACGAGAGACCGGAGCAGCCTTCAACCTTGAAGAATTCCCTGTGTTAGTTGTGCCTCTTTGCAATTCACGTACCCGAGCTGCTAAGGAAGAGGTGGGTTTCCCATCCCACTTCCTCATATCTTCTCCATGCTCATGGAGGTAAAACCACAGATTGCCGCGTGGAGTGTACCCTTTCTCCTTAGCTGGAAGACGCCTGCTTCTGATGGCAGAGACTCTCGTTTGTTCTGGAGAGATATGAAAGAGTCCTTCCTTAATCTTCTCTTCCAGTTCAGCCAGTTTTGTTTCCACAGCTGAGACGTGGGCTCGTAATGGAGCAGTGACAGTGTCTTCATAAATCCTGAGTTTGCTGACCAGTGCACCCACCTTGTCTTCTCCCTCTCTCCACTGCAATGTTGCAAGGTAGCGAGAATACATTTCTGGCCCAAGTCGTGCAAATTTTAACCACATCTGGGATGTGCACTGGACACCATCTGGACTTTTAGGGAATCTCTCATCTTCTGAAAAGATTATCTCCAGTACGGCTAATTCCCTTAAGCACCGGATACCTTGTTCCATCGTGTTCCACTGTCCTTGCTGTACGTGGAGGTCCTCCTTACAAAGATATCTCTCCCTCACGCTTGACAACAGTCGCCGCCAGAGGCTGAGAGTTTCCTGTCTCTTTCCAATGCCCTGATCAATGACAACATCTCGAGAAAGGGATCCCAGCTGCCTTGCCTCACTCCCATCTAGAATTGTGTCATTGGCTGCAGCATCCCAGATTCGAAGTAGCCAGGTCAAGATGGACTCATTTGCCTGTCGTGTGAACTCTCTCCGGAGCTCACGCAGCTCTCCCAGGGATAGGGACCGGGTGATTATTTCGGGCTCCATTTCTTCTGCTTGAGATGAAGGTCCTGACTCTTCCTCGTCATTCACTATACGAACTGATTTGGTCTTTGATTTTCTTTTCTGGACAGGGGCAACTGCTATCGGTTTCTGTTGTCCTTCTGGCTCCTCCATGGTTTGTGTGGACATGGTGCTGGTTGATTTGTTTCCCTTTCTCTCTGGCTCAGCTGTGGTTTGTGTGGGCATGGTGCTGGTTGATGTGTCTCTTCTCTCTGACTCAGCCATGGTTTGGGTGGACATGGTGCTGGTTGATGTACCTCTCTTCCTCTCTGGCTCAGTCATGGTCTGGGTGGACATGCTGCTGGTTGATGTATCTCTCTTCCTCTCTGGCTCAGCCGTGGTTTGGGTGGACATGGCGCTAGTTGATGTATCTCTCTTCCTCTCTGGCTCAGCCGTGGTTTGGGTGGACATGGTGCCTGTGGATTTGCTCCTTTTCTCCTCCTCCTGATGACGCTGTACCACACCAAGCAGTGTGCGGTAGGCAGTGGCCAGGGCCCAGCAGGTTGCTGTGAGCTGCACATCTCTGGGACTACCAGAGCATCTTCCTTTCACATAGCTTAGCATTTTGGCAGGGTCCTGCAGTTGTTCTGGGGTGAATTTCCAGATCATTTGAGGAGAGAAGGTCTCCAAATACTGGCCCATATCTTCCCACTTCCCGTGCCACTCAACATCATCCGCTCCCAGGGCAGGCCTCCAGCAAGTCTCCTTAGAGAGCCCAGTTCTGACCCTAAACATGGTGTATACAGTACAGAGGAGACAAAGCAACACTAACAGCACTAACAGTAGGATTATGCTGTCCCTAACATCAAAAGGAAGCTCAATATTTTCAATGATTGTTGTAGCAGAGGTGAAAAGGTGGAAGTAACCATCTCCGCCTGTTTTCCCCACAGTCTGGGTGCTATTTTTAATGAGACCCCAGAGGTAACAGCCCAAACCAGGACAGGCACACCAGACTGAATATACATTCACAATGAAATTCACTGCTTCTGATGTTATGACAACATAAACATAGTATATTAATAAAGCAATTTTGATCCTTCTCCCTGGTATTAAAGAGAGCATCGAAAATAGGCACATGGTTCCCCATGTGTCGAAATATGAACAGGCCCAGATACACCATCCACATGAATACATCAAGCAACATGGTAGTCAGGGAGTTTCTGTATCCAAATACACAAAATGAAATTGTAATTCTGACTTCTCTCTCGTGGCCCCACGTTGGGCGCCAAAAGATGTACTGGTTTGAAGGTGAACCAGCAGGGGAAATGAACTCACCACGAGAGATATTATAAGTCAGACCTAAAATTTAATAATAATATTACAATAGCAACACTGAAACACAAGGGAAATTGCTTTCAACTCACCAAAACCCCAGCAGTATAACCCAGTGTCCTGGGGCACAAACCCAAGGGGGTTTGTTTGCCCTTGTGCTGAGACCCCTGTGGTTCCCCCAAGTCCAGAGCAAAAGGAAAAGAAAAACCTGTTGGTGCAGGCGAGGTGCAGGCGAGATGCAGGCGAGGGCTGTGGTCTGGGCGAGAGCGGGGATCTCCTCCTGTCAAGGTCCTGCTGCTGCTCTGGATCCGACGAGAGGTTCCCGAGGTCTTCTTACCCACCCCTTATGTACCCTCAGGGAGCTCTCAGTCCCTCCCCCTGGGCGGGGACTCACACAATGGGTGATTGACTCTGGGAGCCAGGGGGTGTTGAGCTGTTGATGGTCCATTAGCAGCTCCGCCCCCCTCAGGCTGGGTGTGAAGGTGATAATGGCTCCCTGGGCAGCTGCTGCTAATGGCCCATTGTCCTTGGGGAATGAATAGAGGGGGTAGAATACACAGCTTTGATCACCCCCACACAGGGTTAGCTGGTCCCTCCTGCTGAACTAGGACATAACTCAACTAATATTGTTTGTAACAAGACCATGTTATTTCATTTCTCACACCACTGTCATAGAAGGAAAGGTGGACCGTGGGAACTCTCCCCACATTTGTAAGTAATTCCTGCATAATGAAACACCATTTCATCCACAACTGCTACAAAATGGTCATAACACAAATCTCTGGTTAAAACTGACTACCTGTGTTTATTTCTTTGAAAAGTCTGTGAATTAAAAGGAAAAAAAATTGGATTCAGCTTGGTTTCTGGAGAAGCATCTGGCATGGCACTTAGTAAGCCCTGCTCAGAGGCTTCTCAGCCCAAGGGCCACTTTCACTCAATTTGGAAAGAAAGGGTAGAAGAAGTCTGCAGGCAAAGAGAAGGACAGAGAAACAGGTGGTATTACCTTTCTGTTCTCCCCCTTCATCCCTGTGAAGTCTAGACTTTGTGCCTACAGCTTGCAAGACTCCCAAAGGTTCAGGGCCCTTGACTGACAGTGTTACTTGTTTTCCATTCTGTTTTGTCACCTTAGAAACTCTTTTATCTCTGCTTTTCATCAGATAGAAAACATTAAGACAGCCTGCTCCCCCTCATACTGCAGTTATACTGTGTCATGTGTTCAGGCACATGTATGCACAGGTGTGAAGGTGTGTGCCTCTCCAGCTGCCTTGGGAAGGGGATGCTGACTGCAGCCCCCAACCCCGCAGGGCACAGGAGGGATGCTCAGCACACCCAGCTCTGCTGAGAGAAAGGCTTTCTGAACCAGACAAAATGCAGCTGAACTGTGGCCACGGTCCTGCAGGCCCCCTTCACTGCAAAAACAAACCCTTTCTAAGCACCTGCTTCCTCTTTGAAAGAAAGTAACACTCCTCAGTGAAAACCAGACAACAGTCTGAAGCAAGAGCTTTTAAAAACTCAAAAATAGCACACAATGGACTTTTTTCTTTGCACGGTCGGAAGTACAGATGTGCATGACATTTGCATGCTTTGTCCCTTCGAGGAGTGCTGTACCTCTGCGGTCAGGCAGGTAGCACATGGCACGCAGCCCCAGAGTGCTTCCAGCAGCAGCAGTGATGGGTTATGCACTGGCTTATGCTCACTTGCTGGAGTTTGAAAGCACCACTCATATCAGCAGGCACCCTGGCAGTGCCTCCTCCAACCCACCTTTCCTACAAACCCCCACGTGCTTAGCACAGCCCTGATTAGCTAGCTGCTATCTTTAGTCTCTCGGTGTGGTTACTCTGCTGAAGCCCATGCCCTGGGTGCCTTAAACACTGGTCAGCCCACGTTCAGGCTGATGCCCCGGGAAGCCACCACTGCTGCCCCCAGAGCACTGCAGGGACCTACACACCCACCCACTGACACTCACCTGGGAGCAGTCGAGGACAAAGTGCAGCCCTCGGGTAGCTGCTTGTCTCCACTTGGTGCCCCAGTGATCTGCTAAACTGGGTTTTTGTAGTTCTCAACTGGGCTCCTGCAGAGGTGGGACCAGCTGTGTGTGCCCAGGGATCATCACTGAAGACTCTCACTAATGTGTTTGTCCTGGTAACCAAGATTTAATATGTACCCAAACCATGTGCATGCACAGTTCTGGGAAATGTGAGCACACAGGGTATGTCTTCACTTTCCTAACCTGTATATCTGAAAAAAATCAGAATGCTTGTTTTATAGTTAAATTATCAGGCAATTCTCTGAAGCAGTTCAAGAGCAGTACTTTTTTACATAACATGTAGATGGATGAAGAAACTAATTTTCAGGGAATAGTGGAGTGCCTATTTGTGCAAGGTGTGTCCACTGGGATTATTAAATAATTATTCAGATACAATCTCCAGCTCATAAAATCTCTAAAATGCTGATCAGCAGATGCTGGGAGGATTTACCAAGGGCAAATTATTCGAAGCTTGCCCTGGCTCCAATAATCTTGTCCAAAACACTTGACCAAAATCTTGGAGACAGGATACTGATCCATTCAGGCCAGTGATCTGACGCACATCCCCGTCCTCCTGTTGTGAAAACTACCTTATGTCTGTAATAATTAAACAGTTGGAAACAGCCCAAATTCAAAGAACAATACCATGGCACTGAGCACATATTTATTCAGTCAGGGAAAGCAATGAGAAAAGGAGTTTTGCTCCAAGCAGAGCAGAAACATCTACCGGATTTACACAAAAGTGGAGTGAGAGTGCAGTCCTAGTGAAAGATATGGCTGGACTTCCCCAAAATTGCTGCCCAGTTGTGACAAAAATGAAGTTGAGCTCAATCCTCTTGGAGAGTGCTGCCCATCTCCAAGACAGTAACTGTACCCACATTTGCAGGAGCTGCTTTGTTTAGCAGGATTTTAAATAGAAATGGGACCAGAGGGGAATAATATTTGATTTTTTTAAAGTTTGCAAAGTATTTATACTGTTTTATTTGTAAGCAGGAAGATGTGCAGCTTGGGAACAAGGTGGACAGGCTCTGCCCTGGCTCCTGGAATGCAGAGGTGATGGATGGCATGGGATTCCCAGTGGAGAAAGTATGAGTTTCCAGAGCAGTGCTGTGGCAAACGCAGCCACTGGCATTTTCTGAATGCATAAGAAGGTGTGCAGATAATCAGTTGAATGTCATTGCTGAATGAAGGTGCTGCTGCTACAATAAGGGGCATGTAAAAGTTCTTCAAACCAATCTGAAGGCCAGGGTCATTCCTAAGATTAAAGTCTTCACCAGGTTGACCTCTGCCAAAAATATAGAAGAATTGGCCTCAACTAATGCATATAAATTTTATCATGCAGATAAAATTCTGGGCTTAAATTGGGCACAAATTTTTACCCAAGAGCATGATCTACTCTTCCAAGAAGGAGGGTCCCCACTCTTTTCAAACTGTGACACAGCATTCAGAAGGATGACCCAGCTGGTTTGCTGCAGGGAGGTGTCTAGACAAAATGCAACTGGCTTGCGAGTTACAGCAGTTTCCACCAGCCTGAGCCCTCTGGACACCAGGGTATGGCAAATATGACCCTCTGTCCCTGATGCAGAGGTACCCTGGGCAGCAGCATCTGAGCTGCTGTGGGTACAACGTGGAGGTTTATTGTTGCTAACTGGCTCTGTCCTAATGAGCTTGGAGTGCTACTTAGCACAGGCTAAGGGATATACCGTGAGAGCTTTTGTAGCTTTAAGGGACAAACTGTGTTCTTTTCTCCAGATCAACCAAAGCCATTGGAAAAAACCAGCAGATTGCTGGGGGGATGTCCAACCCCAGACCCCATGACAGTAATTCCCTAGAAACTCTCAAGCACACTTTCCTTTGTCCTTGTTCTCCAGCAGAGTTCAAATCCATTTATGGGCTTTGAAGTCCAATCCCATACCTGATGGCCTTTGTCCCTTCCACTGGGGACAACTGGCTTGGGGCAAGCAGCTTGCTTTTCCTCATGCTGCTCTTTAAAACTGAAGCCTATCTTTGTAACAACTTCTTTCAAGTCAGCACATGAAGAAACATCCAAAGGATGACAAAAATAACCCAGGCAGCTGCACTCCCACCAAGACCAGGTTTTCCTTTGTAAGGGAATCAAGTGCCCCTGTGTGGGAGCACAAAATGTGGGAAGATTGGTTGGGAAATCTTCCGCCCCTTGGAAAACCAACAGAACTTGAGAACGACGCCACTAACAGAGTTGAATAAACGTCTGCAGACATCGCTGTCCCTTGCATTTAAAAGAAATATAGATTGCATATGTAAACCTTGCTCGGTATCGAGAGTGTAAAACCTATGTCAAATTACTCTTTGTTCTTCTCCCCTTGTTTCATGAATAATGGATTAGCTTTAGGCCTCTGCCGTAGACAGATATACAAACTGTAAATTCCTTAGTTAAGAACTATTTGCATGTTGCCTGCCCCTGGATTATAGAACCCTATATTAAGCAAGAAGCTGTACAATAAAATGTCTTTATTCCTCCTTCCGAATAAAGTCCATTTTTGACCGTCTCACCCCGGCATTGCATGCCATTTAGCACAGGAAAAAAAATGCCTCTTGTTTAGAGGGTGCCAGTTGCTCCTGCTGATGGACAGTGTGCATCTGGCCCCAGGTACCAGATCCCAGCATGGAGCTGGGGATATTTGTGCTTCTGCCAAGGGAAGGGAAGTCAGTGAACATCCTGTTGGCTTCACCTGAAGTGACCCAGCTGGGATGTTGTTTCAGCTTGGCTGGACTGTGGTGTTGCTGTGTGCAGAGAGCAAGAGAGGTAATAACCCTAATAATCCTAGTGAAGGGGCCATATATACTGCTGTCCTGCACCTGAATGTTCTCCATCTCCTGGAGCAAGAAGTTGCTTACGCAAGAAGATGGTGTTTGGTTAATTACCACACCTAAATAAAAATCTCATCCCCTTGACTTGCTGGGATGGGTGTACCTTTAGCTAATTCCCCCTGTATCCCTTCATCAACACTATGTTACCTTCAATTAGCATTTGCTGCAGACAGTCAGAGTAGATCAGTAGGATGGGATAACTTGCTACTGCAGCTAAGCCTGCAGTGAACTTGATTTAATATTGTCTATCTGCTTTTAAAGACCTTATTGAGACGTAAACTTAAGACATTTAAGTAAAACTATTTAGAACCCAGTTAACCAGATTTCTGTGAATAAATGTGGACTTGCCTTTAGTGTAATGCCATACTGTCTATCGTGCTGCTCTGGTTTTGCTCCTTTTCCATCCCATTGGGAACCTGACACTGCAACCATAAAATGAACAGGCTCTGGTAAGGATAACTTCAGCAGAGGTAGCCGCTCTGCTTGCTGTTAGTGTTGTGAACTCCCCAGCTCACATTTACCACAGTTGCTGTGCCAGCAGGGAGCACCACGCTGACTCCAGCTGCAGCAGCAGTTGGTTGGGATGTTTGGGTGCATCCCAGTCACTAAGGGAGGATGTGCTCAGCCTGGAACTGGGCATGTGGGTGCCCAGACAGATTCCCCAGGAGAGCCAAGGGGCCAGGAAAATGGGTCATTGATCTTTAGGTAACTGATCCTAAACTGATATTTTGTTTGTTTGGTTGGTTGGTTGGTTGGTTGGTTGGGTTTTTTTAGGAAGTTTGTAGTGACATTTTATTCATAGAATCACTTACTCCTCGATCATCAAGTCCAACTGTTAATCTAACACTGCCAAGTCCACCACTAAACTATGTCCCTAAGTGCCACGTCTAAATACAATAATTTCAGAATTATTCATTCTATATTAAAGGGCTTAGAGGGGAAGTTGTGTGAGGAGTGGCTGAGGTTACTTGGTCTGTTCAATGTGGAGAAGAGGAGACTGAGAGGAGACCTCACTGCAGTCTGCAACCTCCTCATGAAGGGAAGCAGAGAAGTAGGCACTGATCTCTTCTCTTGGTCACCAGTGACAGGAATAAAGGGAAAACCATGAAGCTGAGTCAGGTGAGGTTTAGGTTGGATATTAGTAAAAGCTCTTCACCCAGAGGGTGGTTGGGCACCAGAACAGGCTCCCCAGTGAAATGGTCACAGCACCAAGACTGACAGAGTTCAAGAAGCATCTGGACAATGCTCTCAGGCACATGGTGTGATTCTTAAGGCTGTCCTGTGCATGGCCAGGAGCTGGATGATCCTTGTGGGTCCCTTCTGACTCAGGGTATTCTATGATTCTATGTAATTAATTTTATATAATTCATTTTACAGTCATTTTAGAAGAGCCCTTTGAAATGCTCATAAAGCAGTCTTGTATCAGCTTTGCTCAGGCTCATAATTTTTATTTTCCCTGTAAATTTTCCTCTATTAACCAAACATAAAATGCTCATAAAGTCTCTCTGAAGTACCAAGAAACTTGTGTCTCCAAGCAGCAGTCACCATAGTGGCAATATTCTCCTAAGATGTACTGTTCCATGACACTGTTAGGCCTTCCAACAAAACAGGAATTGTCTTGTTTTCTCCAGCCAAGTATGGCAAATGCAAAAGAAAGCTCCAAAAAGTGCAAATACAAGGCTGAGTCACACTGCATATGCTAGGGCAGTGGAAACCTTCAGAGAAGCAACTTTTAGGGAAAGGCACCTTGAATCAGCATTGCCTGCAGGATCCTCTACCCTGGTTCCAGAAGTGATATGGCTGGGCAGAGTGGGGAACTGCAGCACCCCATGGGAAGGTGCAGCATCCATGAAGGCACATGGGCTCTGTGGGTGGGTGGGTGGGTTGATTCATGCATATCCTGCCCCAAGTTGTGCTTCACACATTGTGTCAGGAGGAGCAATGTAATATTTTGGGGCAGGGGCAAGCCCCGTACTGCTGTGACTCAGGGCTACTTCATTCCATATTTTATGTTATCGATGTGAATTGGTTTATCCTCTTCCATTGTGTGACTGTCTGCTGGAGGCAAAAAGACTTAGGTAGCACAATGGTCTATGCTGGTCCAAATCCAAAACATAGCCTCATACCACTACTATGAAGAAAATCAACTCTACCCCAGCCAAACCCAGCACATTCTCCACTCCTTATTCCACACTATCTCTGTCATGCATAGGTCCCAGTCTGTCCAATACATCCTCATTGACCACCATCCCCCTTCCCATCCTTTGATAAAATATGCATATATCATTCCCATAGTCTACGGACCACCCCTACAAAATGTCCATAAAATGGCCTCAGACAAAACCAACACACTGCTCCAAGGCTGATATAACATCAAAATGTTCCTTAAAAATGCTCAGAGCACTGATGGAAGTTACTTATGAGAAGGTGAAAGCACTAAGCCATACAACTGGAAAAAATTGAAAGGTGGGGTGCTGGGGGTTGGCAGGGCCCTACAAACTGGTAGGAGAGAGGGAAGGAAGGCAGCCAGGGAAAAGGGATAAAGGAGGACCAGAGTAAAAGGGGTATGAAGCAGACTCTAGCTGTGGGATTTGCACAGTGCATGTGTGAAATGGTTAAAACCTGGCCAAAGAAACCAAAGCTGTGAGGGGAAGCCAAATGGAAAACAGAAATGAAGGCAGGAGGAGCTGGGGCTGGGGTTGCAGCAGCCCCTCAGAGGCCCAGGTGGCTGAACTGCATATGAATGTCATGAGCACCTGGAAGCTCAGCACAGCCTTTCCAGGCACTGAGACTGCCTGCACCACCACAGGCACTAAAACAGGTTTTAACAGCCATCAGCTCTCAGGAACTTGCACCAGAAACAAATCTGCACCCCTATTTATGTGTCCATATTTTCTTGGCCTCAAGAGAACTGTGTTCAGAAAGGTACCCCAGATGCTGCACTCAATAGACCTGAGCCTTTTCATGTGCAACAGGAACAAAAAATGGCCTTTAAAATTTACAGTGATTTGTATGGCATTATTTTTTTAAGTTCTAAGGAAAAAGGAAAAAAAAAGAAAATAAAAATAATAATTAAAAAAAAGTTGCCTGAGAGTAAAAATACTACTGAAACGTGACAATATTGACTGCGAGAGATGACATCTATAAACGGGCACAAAACACTCGCTCGGCTTCCTGCCTGCTGCTCCCCCACATTTCAGGGAATAGGCTGTGAGGGGTTAATAATGGAGCACCCTGGCAAATTCCCATCATACCGCCTGGGTTTGGACATTTTAAAAGTTTACCTTCTCCTAAGAAACAGTCTGGAAAAACATATGCAAAGGCACTAAGCTTAAAGGGCAGGATGAGGTATACAAATCAGCTGAAAAACTGTACATCAAATGAGCAGAGGGAACAAAGGCAGTATCATAGCAGGCAGTGTCAAGTATTCCCCAGAGAAGAGGTACAGTATAGGGGTCTGAAAGAGGTGATCCCTACAAAATTAAAACAAAAACAGTAACGTGGATTCCTCTCCAGTGTCTCTACACCAACATTAGCCTTTATAAAACAAGGATCCATTTCCACTGACATTTCATCTCCTGACCCCAGTCCAAAATTAACTCTACACAAATTCGCCAAGGAGGCTGGGCAGTGCTTGGAGCTGCAGCAGTGGGAAGCTTGGCAGCACACTCAGCTGCTACTGAATTATTTAGTCCCCAGGCATGTAATTGAGAGCAGAACTAGTCCAAAGGAGCTACCTGTTATCAGTTACTCATCAAAGAGTAAAACACTGAACTTGGATAGGGCTTCCTATGCTTTGCTGATTTATTCAAAGCCCCTACACACAGAGAAACACTCATTTGAGAAGCTGTACTGTCCCGTAGCTGAATTTCATGCATCCCGGACATTACGGCAACTGCCTTTGCTTTCTCAGAAAGCCTGGGGTCCTGGGCAAAGCACTGTCTGTGGCCCCTGTGGTTTCCTTCCTCCCCACTACTGTTTTCATTATTGTTGACAGAAACATCATGCACCTGCTGCTCTCCCAGCAGAGATGGAAAGCCCCCATCCAAGCCCTTGCCTGAATAGCAAGTTTCCTCTGCTGTAGCAGAAGCCTCTCCCGCCTGAGAAACACCTGCAGCCATGCCAGCAATCTGCATCACCAGCCCCTCCTAATAAATCCAATCAGCAAAAGTAATCAACAGATAGACTGCAAAAGCAGCTAACATAAGGCAGTGAGGATGAAGCTAACCTGGCCTACCACCTGCACTACCAGGTGGCACGATGCCATAAGGGGCACAGGGGCAGGAAGTGTTTCCCTAGGCATCTAAGGATGGGAGAAGGGGGTGCCAGCCCCTGGCCCTTGTCCACACCATTCCAAGGCCACCATCATATTGCTCCATGCCATGGCCACCTCCTGGCTCCCCTGCCAGGCACCTGACCCAAGCTAGTGACAGGCTGGAGCAAAGGGCATGTGGCAGTGCCCAGTCTCACAGTTTGGGGGAAGCCCCAGCTGCAGAGTGAAAGAAAAGAGAAAGAGATACATCTTGGGTGAGAGAGGAACAATTTAAAGGCCCAGCTGGTTTCTGCTGGCCTATGCAGAAACCCTGCAACAAACCTGGTAACTCCACAAAGCCCTGAAGAGAGCCAGAGCATAGACTGGCACAGACTATTCTCAAACTTTCTACAGACACATCTTTCTCCCATCTATCCCAGTGCAGCATCCATGTATTTTGCAGTCCTGTGGCAAAGAAACATGCAGGTTACCTACAACTACTGCCTCCCAGGAGTTTCCAATAAGGGTGCAAGTGCAGCAGGAAGTGAATCACGCTTCACCGCCTCCCTGGGTGCTGATACATCAGGCAAGGGAGGGGCAAAGCAGACAGGTGCTTACATGCAAACAGCAACCAAGTCTACCACTACCTGTCAGGATAAAAATTAAACCAAGGAAGAACCTGGTGCTGGGGAAATTTGAGCTGACTCACCTAGTGTCATTTTGAATGGGACTTTAATCCCTTTGTGTATGAGGATATTACTGGGCTCCAGGAGGAGTCAGAAGTGGCAGATGCAGACACCAGAAGGAACCTTGCCTGTAACATTATGTGACTCACAAGCACACCTGGATAAATTTATGCTTGGAAACATTACCTAATTTTTTTATATTCTACTTCATTTTCCCCATTACTTCAGTTATGGAAAGGGTGATCCTGCCTTTACAGAAGCCATTCAGCAGCAGTCTTGGCTCCTTCCAAACCAAGATTTATAACCTCTCCTGCAAAAAATGGACTTGCCTGGTCTTAGCTTTCCTAGGCAAGGGAACAGATCCCCTCCAAACAGATCTAACCCAGCTGCCCTTAATGGTTCTCTCTGTAAATCCATCTCCTACACACAGGTATATGTATTTCCTCTACGGAAATACCATTTACCTCGAAGCACCATTGATTCAGTAAACTCATATTTTGGATGGGAGCAGAAGAGCAAGTAAAATTATCCTCATGGCATGTGTTAGACTTGCATCTTCTAAATTCCCAAGACCCTGTACTTAACCTTGTTTTTTCCTCAGGTGGTAGATAAATATTTATACTTCAGTGCCTTCTCCAAGTGGAGTAGCCTAACTTCAGTTGATTTTGAACAGTGCAAGAAACACAAGCCCAGGCAAGGGATAATGGTGATAGCCGAGCATGAAGGCACCCACATTAAAAGGAGAGTGATTCCGCTTATGGTAAATCTGCACCTAGAGGAGGAGCCTGTGCTCTGTTATCTCCCTTTTGCTAAATACCACCACTCCTTGCTTTTTCTCAGATTTCAGACCAGGTTTCTGCGGCTGCAATACCTCATGCAGCCAGGTCCCCAGCTGATACCACAGGGACACTTCAGCTCTACGGACTAAACCTCTGATGTACTAAGGATCTCAGAAATCATCATTCTAGACACCATCATCCTGTGATCTCCTCCCTCCCCCCTATACACTTTGAAACCACTGAGCAGGGGCCCAGAGGGGCAGCAGTCTCTGCCTGTGGGGATACTCAAAGGTTGACCAAATGAGGCTCTAAGCAACCTGACTTACCCTCGAAGTTTTGGAGCAGGGGTGGACCAGGAGACCTCCTGCCTGACCCAAGTTTTTCCACAACTTGACATTCTACTAATTAAAAGTTCCTAAGAGTTTGAGAAAACAAGTGCCTGGATAGAAAGGAAAGCTCTCAATAGCGCCTTGCTAAGGAAGAGGCTGTTAACCTTCACTCCTTCATAAGGAGACTAGGTGGTGAGAGAGAGGGAGGTTGTGTGAGTGCCCAAACCAACAGGAGAGCTCCAAAAACATCCCCCATGCCAGGAAACACTTGTGAACACAGCCCAGATCCCACACAAATCTGCCTTCTCCAATTCTACTACTCCTGTGATGACTTTTCTCCTATCTGAGCCTTGTGGATGGCCCTTTCAAGGGGATCAGATTCCAGAGACCTTGATGTCACAGCTCCTAGCTGAGCTCCTGGAAGGGGACTCCTTGAGCTGCCAGGGCATGGGCAGTGCTTTGGTTACAAGCTATGTGGGTGCTGCACAGGGAGAGCCTGTCCCTTACCTCCCTCTCAGTCTCTGATCAGGAAGATTCCTGCAGGTTTATCTGCTGATCACATCACAGAATTGCACAAGATTAACTTGGTATTCCTTGTAGTGCTAATGGATAGGCACCTGGTTTTCAGTGTTTCAGAACCAAATCTGCAGTTACACTATTAAAGGCTGAATGTTATTTTTATGACTTTGCAAGGTTTTGCAAGCACAAGTAATAAACGTAACCAAACACTGCATTTCAGAATAAATATCTGATATCCCAGCCCAAAGAAATCCCCCATTGTATTACATCACCCTGTGGGTGGCCAGCTGCATTTGGTCTGAGCAAGTTGCAGAGGCATCACTGCCTTTTCAAGGTGAATACTCTCTTTGATGGATCAGTGTTATGGATACATACTATAACTCCCATGCTTGGATATGTCTTAGAATAGCTTCAAACATAGAAGCCCTGGGAAGAGGGGAATTTCCCAAGCAATGCAAACTGTTTCCAGAGGTATGTGTGTGTGTCTCCTGCTGTACAGCTACTGGAGCAGGATTACGTAAAGGTTAATTCATGGGTTAAGCTGGAGGTGCCTGCCTTTCCCTGCTGACTGCTTCAAAGTTTCAGGTGGATGATGCTAAGAGTAGCAAATTCTTCCCCTGGCAAGGGGCAGCTTGCTTAGTAGATAAGCATTTATACACCTAGCATCACTCAGGCCACCCTTAGGCAACTATCTTCTCACCCCAGTGACCAGCTGGGCATGCTGAAGGCAGCTCAGTCCTCACTCCTCATCAGCAATACTGTATTGGGTCAGGCTCCTGAGCGAGCCTTGGGAACTGAGGAAGTCAAAATGTTTCACCACAAAGGACAAACCTGTTCCCTCTCTCAGATGGACACACAGGACTGAAGTCAGGGACCACTTCTGCAAGGTCAGACATTAAAAGGGGCTTTGCAGGATGGCACAAGGCCTCTGAGATGCTTCCTAAGCGCCATGACTGAGGGACAGGGAGCTCAAACTGCTGCTAGGAAGGCAGAAAGCCCTCTCCCTCCTGCAGTATGTAACGCCCCTTGCCTAAAGGGCTGCAAAGACATGCCCACATTTAACATTGCCAGTCTGAACAGTGAGGAGAGAGCAAGCCATCATGAAGGTAAAAAGCAGCCCTGCTTTCAGAAAAGCAGAAGCCTGGAGTCAGCTCTGTTTACTTCAGAAGATGCTTTATGGCCCTCACACAACTCTACCTCTGGGCCTTCCCTCAGCCTAAACCTCTAACGTTAAACCCAGGCTGCGCCACAGGCAAGAGCCTCTCTCTGTCCACAGACTAAATAATCCCTAGAGGAGGAGATGAGTGCCAGCAGTGTCTACATTGCATGATACTTTCCAGCTCTACATGACTGAGCTTACTCTTTCCCTCAGCCCTGATCCTTGCCCTAGGCTCAGCCTCAGCCACAGCACTGGAGCCCTTTTCCAAAAACAAGCCTTTCCAAAAGCCCTGCATTGGGTTTGGCAGTCCCTTCCCAGCCCCAGCACAACTGCAACTTTGGACTTTCTCTTCTACCTAACTCAACTCTTCCTTCCCCACAATAAAAATTGTCAGATGACGACTCCTCCTGGCACGGAGTCTCCCCGGACAGCCCTTTTCCAGCCACTCTCCATGTGCAGCTCCCAGTTGCAGGGCAGGGAATTTGCCATGAAAAGGTAGGCTGGAAGAAAGGGATTCATGAAGCATAGACAACAATTTCCCTGCTGAAAATACTCAAGGTATTTGGTTTGACAGGGTCACGGACAACCTACTCTAAGACCATGCTTTCAACAGGAAGCTGGACCCAAAATGTCCTGGGGTCTCTTCCAGCTCCAGCTTGTCTGTGATTCTACAAGGTCCCTCCCTAACAAGAGCCCATCATCTTAAAAGGGTCTAGAAGATGCTACAGAGCAATTTCCAAACTTTAGCTGGAAAAACTTTCAAAAACCAAAGAAGACAATGTTAAGAAAGTACATAAATAGTCCCAAGTGAGTTCCAAAACCAAGGAAAAGAAACGTGCCATGAGGCTCATAACCCTACTGGAATAGGATTAAGGATGATGGAGACTCATTGTAACCCCTCCACAAATACAATGACATGGACATAACCTCCTTGAGGAAGACCAAACCTTATGGCCTCCGGACCCAGAGAGCCACTGGAAAGGTAAATACACAGCCAAACAAAAGGTACAGAAACTAGAAAGTTTACATACAATTTAAACCATTCTGATTTTTTAGCCCCACTCCAAATACTGCTTGGATATTCCTCTTCCTCCCAGCCCTAACCAAAGCTTGTCTTCCCAGGTCACTGGGCAGTGGGTTGGCAAGATAAAATTCCAAGTGCCACGTGGACTTGTGATGAAATTTGGTAGCATCAGGTTAAGAACACAGTGAAATTCCTACTGCTTCTTTCCTTTTGCAATGACCAACTAGCACATCTCCCTGTGATACAGCCATTTCTGTGCCTGTTATTGCTCATCAGCCCAAGCCACACCACCCTCAGCTCACCTGTCACGTTGGTATGAGAATGGCAATCACACCTGAAGGGTACTCTGTGTCCATGTATTTTACATATCTGAATCAAATAGGCTTAAAAAACTGCAAGAGGGTGAGCACTCTCAACCTTCACCTGTGCCAGTGACAGCCCAAAGTGCACAGCACTTCACAAAGTCTATGGCACAGCCTGTCCGCCACCATCATGCAACCCTGCAAGCCATTGTGCACCCTTAGTCAGATACTCTACAACTTCCCAGGAATCAGAACTTGGCATCAAGTAGTAGTGTTGAAAGCCTAGGGCAATGCTTATTTGACTTCTGATTTGTTCCACCAATAACAAGCTATTGCTTGAAACTGCAAAAAGAGAATTTTTCTGGACAAGGAAAACTGTAAGCAAGCCACATGGAGATCTATGAGGAATGGGGGAAGTACAGCTGAACCTGCATTGGGTGGGGAGGGAACTTTGCACAAGATCCCTTCCATGAGGTGACCTGCTCAAAACCCAGCCACAGTGCAACAGCTAAAGAGGTGCCCCAACTCCCAAACTCTACATGTGAGTAGGTCACCTTAAAATTCTCATTCCTCTTTCCACTTCAAGGTGCCTCAAGCATAGTACTTTCCATTCCCTTGGATGGGTGCTCCAGAAATTGTAAAGGTGGCTTACACTAATTGCTCACTCTGAGATGTCACATTTACCCATCAAACCCATGCCATCTGGGGCTTTTGAAAGATTACAAATGAGAGACAAACAAGGATTATTAAAAATTTAACTATATACCATATTTATTATCAATCCACAGGATAATCTGATTGCTACATGAGCTCATAAAAGCTATTTCACCTTTACAAAATTAAAAAAAAAATGTGCCACAAGAATGTAGTAACTGCTGATAACCAAGGACTGAATCTTAAAATTATAAATTTGCTGTAGAAAAGATTAAAAAAAATTATATTCACTTTAGAATTTTACTTTGAATAAAATATTCCCCTGTATAAAAAATAAAAAAGCTTGCTCTGGTTAGAATTAGAGTATTTTTCTTTTTTTTTAAATCTGGGAATTTGCATAATATCTCTGTAATAGGTTTCTTTTTTTTCCTATTGTACCACACAGCATTCAAGCATAGCATATTAGAAACAAACATGAGAAAAGCAGTCTCAGAACATATGAAAACCACATGAAGGTTTGAACTTCCTTTCTTTTCCTCTAATCTTTAGACACTTTAGCAAGAATAGCTTGGAAAAGAATACAGGTGGGGAGGGACCTTCAATGTGCCATTAAGTAGAGCAAGGTAATAAAAGGCCTTTTGTAAGTGCTTTCTTAATAAGGTGCAGAAGCAGACTGCAACGTTGCTAGTGCTGCACTATGTACAATATTCACAATAGATTTTTCTTTATTTAAAAATATTCCAGCTAGTTCACATTTTCTCTTCCATTCTGAGGCTTTCAGTTCCATCACAGCCTTGACAGCAAGAAGCGCAGCAGCACCACTTCCCTTGTGGTTGGTTGGTCCTCTTATGAAACACTGGAACCTGTGAGTGGGCCAAAGTTCTTGGGTTGTTTTCCTGTGTAGCAACCTTGGAAATCTGTCTGGGTTCAGGTGTACGTACTGATGGCTGGAGTCCTGAGTTAAAAACATTCCGGCACTGGAGTCGGACACAGCAATGTTTTATATTGCCAAGGCTTTACCTTAGATTTGTCTTGTGTGCGTCAAGGGATGAACCTCCTTTAGAGAAACGTAAAATACAAAACCAAACAAAACAAAGCTAAAAAACCCACACTTGTCAAAGGCTTAGCAGCTCTTGACTCTTGACTGGGCGATGTCTGACGTTTTCTTGATGACGCTGGCCCGTGTCTCACGATCTGGCTGGCTGCTGCTTGTGGAGGCTGTGGACACTACTTGTGGCAGAGGGATGGCTGGGAAAGGGGGCCAGGAGCTGTTGTAAGGCAGTGGGCAGCTTTCTTCTTTGATGGTGACTTGGAGGTCAGGCTTGTTGGCTACAAAAGTTGCCATGCTGGGAAGCATATGAGAAGTGTTCCTCATTCCTAGATTGCTGAGATACTGTTTGCCTTCAATGTTTTTCTTCTGCCAATGAAGTCGTCCCTAGAAAAGGAGGGAAAAAAAAAGGGAAGGCTATATGAGCGAACATAACTTTGTGAAGTATGCCAAGTAACAAGACAGAAACATCCACAAATTCCATCTCTAAGAGACCTGCGTCTGCAGCCACTGGCTTAGAATGTCTTTGTTCTCAGCCACTTCTCCCTCTGTGAAGTCATGTGCTTAAATTTTGTTGGTTTTCCAGCATTCAAAAGGTTCCATCAGTTCTTCTGAATGGAAAACAAAGGCCTTATTCCCAGTATGTCAGAGACAAAAATGGACATGAATGTCCAAACATCCAAATGCAAGTGTCTCCTCTGTTAGCAGAGAGAGTATCCTCCTGCCACAGGGCAGGCAGAGAGACCCAAGACCTCTCAAACAACATTACCCAAGCTATCAATACAGGTGAGGCTGCTGAGAAAACCACTGTCACTTGATGGTGCATCCCTCATCACAAGGAAGAGGTTTATCAAGAAAAGATGAGCATCCAGTCCTTTCCCCACCACAGATGCTGCAATGGCATATTCTGTCAAAGGAAGTTTGGGGAGTCACTATCTGCAGTCTACATATGGGTTCCAAGGCACAAAAGACAAAACCAAGCAGTTTAGCCGCGTCATTACACAGCCGCACAATCTGTGGTTCTCCACAAAGGAGGATTCAGAGAGCTGTTGAGGGGGACACAGCAGGAGAGAGATTTGCAAAAAGCCTTCTGAAAAATGCAGCTAGAGCAAAGGACATCGAAGGGCCCTCAATGAGCTTCCCTTGGCCTCTAAGTACTCAGGGAGATAGGTAGGTCTGGGCGTTTGATGACAGGACCAAAAGAAAGGGCAAGTGGTGGTTTTGTATACATGCAGCTCAGGAAACACTCACGGTCACAGGGTAGTTTTTTCCCCCATGGATTCCTTTCACCCAGTAATACCCAGCTGACTGATTGGGAAAGCTTTCTGCCACACATACCTCAAACATTCAAGCTGCATTTCATCTCAAATGTAAGCATCTCCTCCAATTGTATGAGTCCAGGTGCCATTGAAAGAGAACAAAGTGTGTGTGCTACCCAGCAACACCAATGCATCATATTAACAAACTAGCTGGCACTGCTGATGGCTCTGCAGAACATCTTACTATGCAAATTAATCTCCCTGTAGTTTGGACAGATGAGGAGGAATGAACTTGTAGACACATTAATTCTGCAACAGTCACTCAAATGTCTGTCTCCTTTGAACCTTCCTGGTTTCTTTTCTCCCCCAAATATTATTAAAATCAATACGCTACTGGTAGACAGAGTTGTAAATGGAGAAGAAGAATCCCTAACAACATTGATCTTGAGACTTTATTCCAAAGTGCTAAAAATCCAGAAAACACTTACCTCTGCATTTTCTTCATCACTTGGAACGCTGTCAGTTGTTTCACTTTCTGTCAAACAAAACAGAAACAAAAATGAAACTCCTGCTACTCCATCTACAGGAACGAATTCCAGCTCAAGAGGCCTGATCTACTTCCAGCAAGTGGTAGTAAACGGAGTCAAGCCGATCAGAAAACAACGGAAAGGCATGGAGCCTCTGCTGCAGCAATAGCAATCCAAGGGCTAGCTGCACTGAACAACTGGCGTAAATTCACATGGTTATCAGAGTTAACACGACTGTATCCTCGGAAAAGACAGCAAGAGAGAGGTAAGAAGCAGATTTGCACTTTTAGTGCAGTCTCCAGCAAGCAGGTGATGCCCCCTCTCCCTTGCCCTCTCTTGTTAGCCCCAGACCTGGACACAAGCAAAGTTCTGTTCAAACCCTTATTTTTATCTCCCTGCAAGATCAGTAACACCTTCACTGCAGAGGAGATAAATGTGGTTTTGTTTCATTGTTATGGGTTCACCTAGGTGGGCCTAGATTTGGGCTCTGAAGTTTAGACTAGGCCGAAGCTGTCAGCTAACTTGAGCTGAGCTGAGCTAACAGCTGACCTCTTCTAGCCAGTAATTTTGTATTCCATACCACATTATGACATCATCTCCAGGGAAGTAGGAACCAGTGTGGGAGTGGTTAAGGCAGTCGCTTCTCAGCCTTCCTCTTGGGAGGACGTATGATGCTGCCCCAGGGGGGATGGAGAGGACCATGCCCACCACTGGCTCACAGGGTATCTCAGGAAAGTAAAATGTGTTGTTCTGGGTCTCTCCTTTCTGCTTGAGTTTGTCTCCCTGGGGAATAAGGTTTTTCTTAAGTAATGTGTAGTTAAGACAGTAGAATTTGTGTGTTCGTTAAGAAGTGGGGACTTTGTTGTTGCAGACTTGTGTGAGTGTATATTTGTAGTCTCTTCTAATAGTCTCTTTCTTTCTGTGAAAAATATATGTAGTTTTAGTATAAATGCAGTTTGAAGTGTTCTTTTTCTTTCCCCTCTCTTTTCCTCCCTTTCCCTGGTGTTAGGAGGGAGGCTTTTCTCTCTGTGCTTGGGGGGAGTTGGCAGTTGCTTATCTCAAACCAAGACATTCATAAACTGTTATCTCAGCCTGCCACCTCAAGGGCTTGTTGTCATTTCTGGGCCTTGATTACTGTTGGTATACTCTGGTATAATTGCTATCATTGTGCTTTTGCCACCAGTATCCAGCCTCCTCCAGCACATTTCTCAACCCTTCACCCACCACTTCAGCAAGCAGCAATACCACAGGCTCCAGCCCCATCTTCCCCCCACACCGCACATGGCGGCCCCCACCCTCATTGCTTCAACCAGAGCACAAGTACAGGGGAGCAGCTCCAGTGGGACTGCCATCCTCCCACAGCTGCATCCCTCCCTTGCAGAAGAGCCTGAAATCCAGGAATTTTTACTATATTTTCAAGCCTACATGCATCTGAATACAAGTCTATAACTGTGTGAGGGTCAGGCTCCTGGTCCATGGGCTGGCTGAGACTGCTGTGCGTCAAATACATCTGAGACAGGGAACAAACCTCTCTCTTCAGTACTGGTCTGCAGTAATGGCTGCTGCCTTTAGCATGGCTGCCTACTGCCCAGACCCCAACCCAGAAAAGCAGAGTCTTGATTGCAGGTTCCCTTCAACTCATATGGTTTTGAACCACTGTGTCCTGTTTCCTGGGAGGGTAACCCTAGGCATCTATCAGGCTATCAAAGGCATTTGCAAGAGGTCTTTCTCCATCCATCCCAGAAGGACTGCACAGATAGGGCTCATTCACAAGGAACACAGAAGTCACATGTCTGAAGGAATGATGTGATCGAGTTACCACAGCTGGCAAGAGACCTCTCAAGCCCCAACTTCCACCCTCAGCTCTGTGTTACACATTTTAGCCCATGCAGACTGCTTTGCACAGCCCCTGTGATCCTGCCTTCCCGGAGAGCAACCTCATGCTCTGCACTGGACATGAGTGCTGAGAGTGCACAGATCATGCCTCGTGGATTGTGTCCCTGCACATCTTTGGAGAGACTGGCAGTACCTTGCCCTTCTCTCAAGGCTTGACTAAGCATTAGGTTTAGGCAGAGGGCTGTAAACCAGTGGGCTGAACAGCTCTTTCAGACCCCAGGATCTAAACTTCACCCAAAGTCCTCCTGAAGCAAGGAACCAGGCAGCTCACATACTCCAGACTGTTACTTCCAAAGTCAGCATCTTCCCTATGCCAAAGTCACCACTGCAGTGTGCAGTAAGCAGAGGAACAGTCCAAAATGTTAAATGTAACTGCAATGCCCTGTGAAGTTAATGCTCTGCAGAGCTTCTCGTTCTCTGGCCCAGGCAGAGAAGGCTGTGCTAATGTGATTAAGCTGAGTAATTATGCCATAGTGGGGAGAGGAGAGGCAGAAATTAATCTGTGCAAAGGTGAAATGGCCCTGAAGATAGAATCAACAGGAGGAATCCACACAGAGACAAGAAATAGATATTCCTTGACATGAAGAAACGTGTCACAACAAAAACAGAGTGATGCAGCTGAAAAGGAGTCCATCCTTGGTGTTTATACATAACAAAATGCTGAGCAAGATACAGCACTATACTTAGAAAAGCCAGGGAAGCTGGCCACTCAGGCATGAAATGTTAGAGAGGTTATTTCAATCAAGAAGGTTATTTGAATTAGTGTCAAACACAACAGGAGGCTGACTACAGTCTCAGTACTAGAAAACAATGGTTTTCATAGACATCAGTGGATATATGAGAAAACTCACACAGGCCACTCACATTATTAGTCTGAGTAACCTCAGAAAGGAACCAGCAGTGTTTTTGAAATAAAATACATTTATGTAGGAGAGCTGATATCTCAGGCTGCTTTTTTTGGTTGTTGTTTCAGAAGAACTAAACTGTTCCTGCACAGCTGTTATGATAATGCTCCTTCCTGCCATTCTTCGGTAGCACCTGACAGAGCAAACCCACAAGCACATGGCCAGGGTTCCTGTGGTTCTCCTGTATAGGTCTGTGTGGAGCAAGACAAAGCCAGAAATAGTCACAAGAGTGTCCTAGAAGTTTCAGGTTTCTAACCCACAGACCCTTGTCCTCACTCTGGGCTCAAGGGCAAATGCATACTTTAAAAAAAAAAGCAATTTATAGAACAATTTAGGCTGGAACGGACCTCAGGAGGTTTATAGCCCAACCTCTTGCTCAAAACAAGGCCAGCTACAGGACTAGGTCAGGGTGCCTGGGGCCTTATCCATTCCGGTCTTGAAAACCTCTGAGGATGGAGGCAGCACAATCTTTCTGAGTATCCTGCTTCACTGCCTGACTGTCCTTGTGGTGAAAAAGGTAACATTTTTTTCTTATATGCATCTAGACTGAGTTTTCTTGTTTCAATTTATGCCTGCTGTTTCTTATCCTCCTACCATGCACTGCTGTGGAGAGCCTGGCTCTGCCTTCTCAGTAATGTCCCTGCAGGTAGGTGCAGTTGCGATGAGGTCCTGAAAACCATCTCTTCTCCAGGCTGAACAAGCCTCAGTCCCTCAATATCTCCTCACAGAATGAGTGCTCCAGCCCCTGATCACCCTAATTAGCCCTTCTCTTCACTTCCTCCCATTTGTTTGCAACTTTCTTGGACTAGGGGGCTCAAGACTGGATGCAGTACTCAAGTAGTGTAACTAGTGCCAAGCAGAAGAAGATAATTACTTCTACTGGCCATGTTCCTGAAAACTGGTGGTCTTCTCTGTGGCTGAGGTGCTCTGCTGCCTCATGCTTAGCTCATTGCCTACCCTCCTTTCTGCTGAGCTGCTCCCCAGTCCATCAGCCCCAGCCTCTATTGCTGCAAAATGCTCTTCCTTCCCATGCAAAGGACTGAATTTCATAAGGTATAGCTGATTTTCATAAGGTTTCTGCTGACCCATTCCTGAAATCTCTCTCAATAATGGCTCTGCCCTCAGGCATATGAACTGCAGTCCCCTATTTGGTGTCAGCTGTAAAGTTCCAATGTGTACTCTAACACATCTGCTCATTGATATATTAAATGAGACTTGGCGCATGGCAGACCCTCGCAGTACTCCACTTCTTACTGGCCTCTTGCTAGAGTAACCAGGATCAAGAGCGGCCTTGAGATGCATTCAAAGCATGCTAGTGGCATGAAATTATCTGAGTTTTGGGCTAGTAGGTCCTGGTATAAGTTAGGACAGCTGAAGGCCACCAAGATACTAAGACAATCTAAGTCGAAGTACTTCAGTTATCCTTCATTTTTCTTATGCAGGCTGGCTGCAATGACTTTAGGACAGATAGGTCATGATTTGCTCATGTCAGGGTGGTTACCAGACCAGTCCTCTCTATTGTTCCAGCCCAAGAAGCCACCATGACTTCCAGACCGAGACAGTGACTTCTGTTTGCATTTCAAGACATGAGATCCTGTAGCTGAGGTTAAAAGAAAGCATCATTGTCATGCTCATGTATATAGCGAAGTCTTCCTAGAAACATTTGGAAAAAGAACAAATGTTTCAAAGGCTCCTCCCCACTAATAAATTAAAGCACCATCATAACCCCCTGCCTTAAGCTTTGTAAAGACCTTCTAAATGCTTTGGTCATTGCAGACTAAACACACTGGGAAGCATAATCATTTATCAATGTGTGAGACTAACACTGGAGACTATTTGAAAGAACATATTATTTACTCAGTCCCAAAGATAAAAATTACTAAATATACCCTTTTTAAAAATGTGTCTGGAAGTAATTTCAGCCTAATAAGTCAAATGCAAAACCATGTGTAAAATAATAAAAAGCATGGAGAAAAATTAATACTTAGGTTTGCCTTAAAAGATGACATTTGTGTTTCTACTCAGTCCCCTGAGGCTTGCACGTTAGCACCATGTTAAAAAAAAAAAGGCCAGGTTAGATCTCAAACTTTTTCTACTGTCAAATGTGGTTTTGTCCTGCTTTCTACAGAAATAAGGCTTATATGATTGTGGGAACTCTATACAGCATGTCCATATGTACATTTGGGTCTGTTCTCCCCTAATAACTTCTGAACACACTGTAGGACTTGGATAAGAGATAAATGAGTGCCAAAGACTCTTAACTTCCTACCAGTTTTATGAAAATAAGGGGCCAGATGAAAACAGAAACCAACAGCACCCTGACTGGGGGTGGTGGCAAGCCTGTTATCTCACCCCTTTTTTAGGTATCAGAGAATCCAGATGGGAGGCAGACATTGGAAACCAGATCACTTGCAAGATCACTTGTTATCAGTCACTACATGGCAGCAAGAGAGATCTACCCCCCCAGGGCCCTCAGCTCCCCATCTGCATATATACCATTAATGCAGCCCCTAGCACTCTGCACACTGTGCTAGATGTGGAGTAAACATGCAGCATAGAAGACCTCTAATCTTTAGTAAGTCATGGGGCAAGGGGAACATGCTATATTCACAGCACATCATTTGTACCACTGAAAATCCCACTCTAGTAAAAGATGGAAAGACCTCTGTATTACATCTAAAAAGGTTCTTTTTCCATTAGTCACAGGCTAAAATCTGCAGCTTACATTTCCAGTCTCAGATCTGCCAAGCTGTTTTCAAGGTGAAATGAATAGAAGACTGAGTTTTTGAGTTTCATTAACAATTCAGAAGGCAGGTGAACAGGCATCTCTGGATCTTTGTCAGCTACCCTGTAAGAGCACCCTTTCCCCCAGTGTCCTCCAAACATTTCCAGAAAAAGCACTGTGAAGAAATGCCAGGATGCTTACCTGCATAGGACGAGACAGGGGAGATCTGAAGGGGGTACAGCTGGCTCATGCTGAGGGGCTGTTCATCACTTTCTGTTGTCACTTCTACTACCTGACAAACATCAGGAGGGTTGGCAACTATCACCTGCTCCTCGCTGCTGCCATCAAAGTGCTGCTGTCCTACAACTTGGGGTTAGAAATACAAAAAATATTACTCATAACACCTTGATCCTGCTGAATCTCTAAGAGCTTGTTCTTGGAGTCTGCTTGGTGTCTGAGTGAGTCTTGAGTAGTCCCAGCAGCTTCTTCCATGCCCACCACCTGCTGTCAGTGGGAGTTCTAAAGGAAGTTTGTGATCCTCACCCAGCAAGCTCTGGCCTCTGAATGCTGTCATGTAAATTATGCAATGAAAGTCCAGAACTGGCATGCAAACCACTGGCCACAGGGTCATGCAAAACACTGTGGGACTCTGATATACATGATATGAACTAAGATAAATAAATATGAATGCACATGCCGATACACACAATCCATTACTGTATTTTATCTTTAGACACAACTTTTTGAAAAAGACAAGCCACAGGTGTTTTTCCCAGGGAAAAGCTGTGTATTATTTTGCTTTGTGAAGTGCCGGGTAAGCACTGGAAAATCTCCCAAACTTAGATGTGTATTTTAAGATACAATGCCAGCAGAGAGAAAATTACATATGTACTGGATAGACTTGTTTTTTTAAAGTTTAATCACTACAATTACTACAATTTTGTTCCAGATATTTTATTTCACCTTTCATGGTTATGACACAACCAGCTTTTTGTTGCATGTAGTGAGAGGGGTGCAAGAGCACATACACACAGAGTTAATTTTTATCTGGGAGAAACCAATATTGTGCAACCCTCTCAGGATATGAGCAGGCCACCTGCACTGTTTTATCTTTTTCCTCAATACCTGATGAATTCTTACCCACCCTGAGAGATAAAATGTACAGCAAAAATTACTGCTCACCCGGGCAATATGCCACAACTTCCTGTGAGCTGCATGCATGTCAGAAACACTGCAGGTGCTGCTTGTCTTTAGTCCCCTCCAGCTGACTTCCCTCCTTTCTGCAGAGCAGATCTAATTTACCCTTTCCTCTCTGTTTACAATAAAATCCTTTTTGCAATCCTTCTCCCTCCAGTCTGAATAAGCAGCACACTTCACATGTCAATAATTAAAGAACACTGTATGGCAGTTCCCCCCCTGACCCTCAGTCAGGGAACAGGAAGCATTAATAGCACTACAGTGCTATTCCCTCAATTTATAACAGCAGAAGCAACAATCATGTTCTAATACTCTTACAAAGGAACAGAATGCCATAAAGAGAGAAAAACTACTCACAAACTTTCAGCCAAACAAGTACTTGAGGCGAATGACTATGCCTATGAAATGGCGACCAAAAATAGTCACTGCACATAATTTCTGCTATCTCTCCAAGCAGCAGACTAACATCTCTTTCAAACACTTTTTTGTTCATATCTAAAAGTGGAATTCTAGACAAAATGGTATATGGGTCATATTCCTAAGCGTTCTTGCTGCAGTGACAACCTCAGCCAAAACAAGAGCTGTCGAAACCCAGCCCAATTATTCTACCAAGAACCAATTATTCACATGCTGAGATGACAGCTAAGTCCTAAATGCAGTCTTTGCTGTTCCTTTTTGTTAGCTCAGTGATGTTAAGAACTATTGCTGCTACTGAGGTGCCAGCAAAAAGAACCAAGTTCCTTCATTTTGCCTGCTGGTTTAAACTCGCCAATAAAACAGTACCCTACACAAACCTCTGCTTTAAGCAACAGGAAACTGTCACCCAACTCAGTTTAACTCCCACATGACACTGGCTACAGTCTCCTCATAGCTGAGGACTACCCTGTGGAGTAAGTTCACATCAGGAAAAGCCAACTAAGCATGCCTGTAAGTGCTTTACCCTCAAGGGGACCACCACACTGCCACAGTATTGCTCACTGTGCAAGGTGGTGGGGCTGACCTGCAACCTTGCAGAGCCTGTACTACTGAAAAATGGGTCAACTTGACTGCAACCATGACATTCTCCAAAGTGCAAAATGCTGATGGAAAGATAAGTTTGGCAGAGCCAAAAGGGTTTTTGAAGTCACTTGTGTGCATAGAAGCATAGAAGTACTTACCTACAACGTTCACTGTACTGTCAACTTCATTTTTTATACTGGAGGACAGGAAATAGTCAGAAGTGACATCATTTAGCCCATTAATCCCAAAAGATGATTCAACTGGCTCTTGCTAGAATAAAAACAGTACAGTTGGGTCAGGATTGCTTTATTTTGAGAGCCTGGAGACAGTTCATCTCTTTGTTCTGAGACAGTAATAAATCCCATCACTTCTGCCTGCCACATATCCCTTGCTCTCTGCGTAACACTGTCTTAAAAAATAGTTTGGTTCTCTGAGGAGAAGACAGAGTCTACTTCATTTCCAAGTCTTGTGCTTTAAAACAAAAGCTATTTTTAATTTTCAGATTTAGAGTGAGCCTTCCGAGAGCAAGGAATCAGTATGCTATTTAGTACAAGACATTCCCATTTGAAACAAACAAGGAAAAGATGTTGCTTTAAAATAGTACTCCAGTTAATATTCATCCTCATTCCCTTCCAAACATGCTCTCTCTCTTCATGCTATCTGAAAGATAGCCTTAGCTTCTGTACAGCAATTACTAAAGTCTAGCCTTAACTTTTGTCTATGGCAAGCCTGAAAGCAAACCAAAGTGTTTACATTAAATACAGCCTTTTAGATCACACCATAAACAACATTACTACAGGGCAACAGCAGTGGGAAAATGCCACCTGTTCTACACAAACTGAGCTTTCCACAAGATGCATCCCTGTAGGCCTGGTACACTTGAGTGGGAATGTAAAAAATTCCCTTCACAGTAGACATCATCAAAAAATTAATTCCATAAACTCAAGATTTCTTTAAAAAGCTATAAACACATTTAAAGGATTATCAGCGGGTCCAACTTCCTCCCTGGAATAGGCTCCCTTATAGGGTTCTCGGTTACAAAGTCTAAAGTCTTCTGATCTTACTCTGAGCTGGCCCTGAAGAGTAGTTCTACCTCACTCCTGAGCCAGAGAGACCCACAGCAAGGTGCAGAGCTGTCCACCGGATCTGATGCCATGCCATACTCATTTTCACTGCTCTAGAGCATTTCATCAAAGGCAGGGCAAAGGTGAGCCTCAGGACTTGAGATGCCAGGCCTTCACAGCACTAACTGCATGAACTGTTATCTCTGGGACAAGAAAGTGGGTCTTTCCTAGATGTCACATGCTGTGACTGTGATCCACACAAAAAGACCTGTCACTTTGACACAAGCACCTTCCCAGCCATTAAGCAAGGTAAACATACATCCTGTCCCAAGGTCCCTCTGTACATCAGAAGGGTGCAAAGTTAAGTGTCCAGATGTCTAGCCTAAGCTAAATGCATGGGGAAATGTGTCACTAAGATTCAAAAAATGTCTCTCAATATGGAGTTGCATGGTCAAAAGGATACAACTAGGATAAGGTAGACTTTAAACCTCAGTGCAGTTGTTTGTTTCAAAGGAAAGAGGCTGTTTTGCTCTGGGCTGCTCCGACACCTGAATTTCAGAAACATTCCTTCCATAACTACTGTATTTCTTCTTATATAGAAAAGCAAATGGCAAATGTATTGCTGAGACTGCCAGCCTCCAGGCATTGTAACATTGAGGCTGTGTCCACTGATGACCTAACTCAGGGCTCTAGCAGCCTTCACATTTTAAAAAAACCCAACCCAAACATCCTGGGTAACTGTAGCTACTTAACCAAACCACAACCATTGGCAAAACCCACCACAATTTACTGTTGCAGCTATTAAAAAACTATTTGCAACAGACTCTTTTCACAAGCTCTCCCACTATTGAGCAGCCATTTTTTACCTTAATTTGTTTGAATTTGTCATCCTTCTCAGACTTCGTTTTTTTTCCTGCAACAACAGAAGGAAGATTTCATAAAGTCCTGTGTGCCATGAGTTATCCTTCACACCTTCTACATTTACCAACCAATAGACCCCAAATGTGCCTCAAAATCGCAGGACCTCCTAGTAAAGAGAAAACATATTTTGCTTAATTTTACCCCTCCTTTAAGGTCTGGACAGCCAAAAATTCACCTTGAACACTATGGCTTTGTGTTTCTGTTTTAAAAGACTACAAAAGAGAAGCACTACAGGACCAAGGAAACCAACTGCAGTCAAAAAATCAAAGTGAAAACTATGGAATAGTGACAAATTAAGCAACAAGGCCAGCTAAAAAAAAAGAAGGAAGGGGGAGAAAAATATTCTTAAAAGGAAGAAAAATCAAAATGTATGCCTCATCACATTTTTTACACTCTCAGTGTAGTTATAGGAAAAGGGAGACGGTTAATTGATTTAAAGTGAAGAGAGATCACATAAACTTCAACCAATATTTTTGTAAATAGTTGCAACCTGGTGAGGAAATACATATTACAATTCATGCAAAAAAGTTTATGCAATCATGCTGGACTTGAGAATCTAGAAAACCATACAGCATGTGAACTTCACAAAATGTCATGTGCCTTGGCAGACCCCAGTGTTGCTGCCCCAGTTCTGATACGATGAGATCCTGATGCTGAAGCTCAGACTTGCTGGTGCAAGCTCAGCTCTACCCCACTGTTAGCACAGATGTGTCCCAGGAATTTCTCCCATCTCTACTACAAGACATCACTGAAAATTAGCAATGTTTGCAGCCGCATTTTTTTGCTCCCACATGTAAATTTAGGCACATGACAGGAAGAAAGGACATGTGAAAGTATGTATGGGGCCCAAGATATATCAGTTTTATACCAACTGGACTTTCTGCAAAATCTTCTCCTGCTACAGCCTCCATTTCCAGAATCTCAGCTTTCAATATGAACTTTTTTAGTTCTTACATGAGTCTACCACAAAGGAACAGGTTATATGCCTAAATATACAAAATACACCATTGACAAGAGCCTGGAAACAGTTTCAAAGCAATTGTTCTACCTTTTGCAGATTGGTCTCCTTTTCAAGTATGATTCTGCCCCAAAAATGCCATGGGTCATCATTTCTAGTCACACTGACCTTAAACTACAGCTATGCCTTTCACTTCTCAATCTAAGTAAACAGCAAACTCAGCTACAGGTGAACTGAATTGGATTTTGGAGGAACACTGTGCGTTTGGTTTGCAGGTTATCTTTTCATCTGAAATCCTAGACAACAGAGGATACCACAGGACTAAGGAAGACACTGTTCTACTTCATATACCAGTAAAGAAGCCATAAGAAAGCCAGTGAACCATAAATAAAACCATGTTTCTACTTTGAAAGAAACCAAATACTCCTGAGATTGACCAGGTGGTTAGGTCCCCTCCTGGCAGGTGGGAGATTTAATCCCTAAATTTGGGGATTCAAACAGTTTCCCATTTCACCATTATCATGCTCTGGGGGCTGGTTTTTCATGGTCTTTGTAACTAACAATGTGGTTTCATGGTTTAGTGTTCTGAGCAGAGTGTACTGCTCATGACAGAGCCAGTTTAATTCTACCCTTGCTTGAAAAGATATCAAAGTGTCTGGCACCCTATTGTGAATGAGCCCTACTGAGTTAAATGCGGTGATCTCTAATATCCCCCAATCATATTCCCTGACGGAAGGGGACCTGGAACTAGAATCTCAACACACCTCCATTGGCTTTAGCAGACACACATCAACAGCTTGGGGCTACCACATCTCACTGATCCTCTCTTCAAGCAGCTGCTTCTCTTGACTGAATGTAGCCCTTTTTTCATACAGCAGTTCCAAAGTTCTAGGGAACATCTGGATAAAAACATCCAGCTTCACAGCAGAATTGGCATGTTTTGCAGGCTCCGAAATAATACTAATTTTTAAAGTAATTTTCCTATGCTACATTTCCTGCAGCAGTGTCAGGCATCCACTTTCAAGGTGGGGGAGGAAATTAATTAAATAATTGAGTGGTCCAACAATAGGAACAGTTTAGCTTGGGTGCCTCTGGTGAGGGACCCTAAAAGAATCCCTGAACTTTTATACCTTTACAGTCTATGTACCCATTCCAATAGTTATTTTTGGGTTTGGGGTCTTCCTGTTGTTCACTGGCTCTGGCAGAGTCTCTGTGTGACTGACCACCCACCAGCCGGCCCCAGCGCCAAGCCAGCCAGCCACAGGTCCTGCTGTCCTTTGCTAGGCAAAGGGTTGGTGCCCACTTCATGCTCCTTGCTGAGGCACCAATTATTTCCCAGCCCGCCAGGTTTGCACCGGTGGCTTGCATGCTGAGATACCTGCACTAGGTGTATTTCTCAATGCAATGCCCCCATGAATATTCCAAGTTGACAAGCTCTCCCACTTACCTTTTTTGGATGGTCTTTCAGAGAGCGGCAGCATCCGGTACACTCTGAAGGCATTGTTTCCTTTCTTTATACTTTTATCCTTCACTTCTTCTATGTCAGGCAGGGAGTTCATAGCACAACGAAAGTTTGCCTTCCATGTCTTTGGATCGGGTTTATCTACTCCTGATTGGTATTTTCCTAAGGAAGAAAAGAAAGTTTAGGACATGCAATTGAAAACCGAAGGCATATTAGTAAAAGTGTAGGTTGCCTTCAAGGTATCAGTCTTTGGTTCCCATGAGAAGCATTCAAACAATAGCTGAGGTTGCAGGTGAGTGCTGTGATCTCACTTCCATGCACATTTCTAGAACACTTGATGAACAGTTTGTGCTCAAGAATGACCCAGGGTGCTGAAGATCAGATGTGACTCCACAACAACATGGAAAAGCGTGCACAGCATTTACCTTTATTATGTCTGGCTCAAATCCATAGAAAGGCACAACAAAGCCTAAGGGCTTATGTTTACAAAGTACTGACTCTGCTCTACTCCTGGCAGTTTTGAACCCACTGTTGTTAACAATATTGTTTAAATCAATTAAGTTTTACTGTGTTCATCAATGCAAATGAGTTATGGCTTCAATAACACTGGGGAGTATTGCAGGCCTTGAAAAAAGCTCTTAGCCTCCCACAAATCTTGAAACTTAAGTTCACTCTCTGTCTTAAGAAAAGCAAAGACAAGGAAGAAGGAAAACATAACTTTAAATGGGAAAACAATGTGAAAATCTGTCCTGCAGAAAAAGAGTTCAATACCTGTGTGAATTGCCCAGTTTCTAAATAAGGGAGCATCTTTTTCAACATCCCACCCATGTCTTGCAGCATGCATCCAGGGAATCTGAAAAATCTTCTTCTCCTGGAAGGGAAAACAAACAGGAAATGCCAATACTGAAAGACTTGAGGGATCTTCTGATCATCTTAAATCACTCATTTATAAGCATGGTTTCAGCATCTGCAAGTGTTTTGCTCCCTTTTAACCCAGTGTCACTGTCACTGAAGTCAACAGGAAAATATCCACTGGCATCACCAAAAGCAGAATACAGCCCAAGTGTATGAAATACTCAGAAGCCACTTCATGGAAGATGAGCCTGGCAGCTTTCCAAGCTGACACATCGAAAAAACATGCAGTACTACACATTTCTAAACATTCAAACAAAGGCTAGTTTGGCAGCACAGACACTTTTATGATTAGAAAAATTACATCTGACTCTAAACAATATATAGGAACAGAGCAAATTCAAAGGATTTAGAATTCAGGCAGTAAATACTTGCATGGTGAAGAGAAGAGTTATTATAAATTTATATGCCAAGCAAATAGACATATCATATCAGCTGTAGACACTTCTCCAGTGAGGATAAAAAACACCAGACACTCATGTGAAGAGCTGTCATTGAAGACACCTGAACATACTTTAGTTCAGAAACTTTAGGCCAAAGAGAAGTAGATTCAAAGCAATCCAAAGGAAGGGTTTTTTTTCAATTATTTTTTTAAAACACATGTAGCTAAATCAGGGCATGCTTTATGTGCTGGCAGTATAAAATAATTCCCAAAGGGACCATGGAAGATAATAGACTGGTGACTATTAAAGATGACAGTTTTGGGATGTAGCTCCAGCTGTGGGAGCCCAGTGGCTTTCAGAGCTCAAACAGCATGCATTCCTACACTCCTTCCACAAGCACTTAGTACACAGGATACTGGGCCAAATGGATGCTGGGTCAGATGTGCTTTTATGTCATACAACATGGTAATGAATTCTTTTGTGGTGACCTACAGGGCTGCTTCAGAACTCTTCATGTTTTTTTCTGCAAAGCCATACAAAAGGGGTTTGTTACACAACACTCATTTTTATTCCCCTGTTGGAAGGATTACATCTTAAGTGGCTTCATGCAAATATCTTGCACTATAAACTTTGCAGGTTTAGATCCAATTCTCAGTCTGTGAAGAGAAGAATACTTCCAGGGTAAAATTCACCCTCCTCCTGAGGCGGCCACCTGAGCTATGCCAACTGAACCGCACTCTAAAAGAGCCTATTGCTCTTCACTGACTACAAATAACTCAAGACAGGCAGCTCTCCTTTAAATGACTCCATTGTAGATGTCTGTGGTTGGGTGAGATGTATCCTTTGCCCTTTCCCCTTCCCCCAACAACCACCTTTTCTCCTTGTCTGTCTGGTTAATATTTCACTAATGTCAAGGTTAGGTTTATTTCCCTTCCTTCCCATGTGATCCTTTCTTTTTTTTAGGCTGCATTTTGTCCTTCAACTCTTGTTTTTAATCCTTTTGCTCATGTACTTCACTTGTTTGGAATTGCATTCTTCCCTTCTCGCATGGCCTCATCTTTAATTTGGTGAAAGCACTGATTTAACATGTTCCTCATTCCGCTCAAATCCTCACACCCCCGTTCTTCCTCTTAACCCTAGTCCCATCACGTCTCTCCTTTTGCCTCCTTACTCTTCCCCCTATATATAATTAAATAATCCTACAGAGATGCTCACCTTGTCCCCCAAGTAGAAGCAGCCTAAAGAAAGCCTCAACCCCACTATTCTGTGGCCCAGAGCACTGCTGTATTCAGCAGAGGTAGAATAAGCTTTCTGCCTTTACTCCCCCACAGAGTAAAACAAGCACTGGAAAAAAAAAATCACATTTTCATAGAAAACAATTTCTATCAACAAGAACTTTGAGAATAGATTAAAAAGTCTTCTCATGCTTGAGCGGTTTGCACAATGCTACAGAAATTGTATCATGGATTTCATATTCCATACAGTAATTCAAAACCTAGCAGACTGAGCAAGGCTCTAGACAGTATCCTGTCATCATCAGCTGTACTCACTGCTTCAAAGGAAGGTGCTAGAACACTCAACAGCAGTCTAAGTGGTCATTACAGAAAGTTCTTCCCAATCTCAAAGGTCTTTAAGCACAGGAATTATACCAAATTAAATACAAATAGCAAAATAATAGAATCCACATGTATTATAATACATATCTAATTTAACACACCTATACAGAAACTACAGATTTTCTCATCAACTATTGAAAATATAACTTTCTCTAAAATCCTGCAAGGCTGCTGATTGCATCAATACCATGTGGTTGTGTGTTCTGCTTTAGTTCACCTGGAAGATTTATATTTAAATACCAATTCTTTATTTTGCACATTATCAAACATTACCTATATTCTTTTTCAGTTGATGCTTCCCAGTAATGACCTTAACAGGAAAGGGCTCACCAGTGCTTTCTCTTAGACTTGGAAAACCACGAGCTGACTGGTACAGCACTGGACATTTGTGTAGGGCCTCACATTTTTGTTAAAAAATTATCCTCACCTAAGTCAAAGGCATAACCCATAAAACTTTTGCAGTGTAACAGGAATTACATCCAAGCTCCAGTTGGGACTTCAAAAGGGAAAAGTTGTGATAGTGTTAGAAATAGGCACGAAGGGGAAAATAGTATGAAATGCTTGGAACTCTAGCATTGCAAAATGCTCCAAGCAGGTGAATGAGCATGAGACCACATACTAGCTACAAAGTCATAGGACAAATTTTAAATAGCAGCATTCTTCTTGAGAGTGATACTCCAAGCATCCATAAAAGCTGCAGGTTGCCTCTCCACTTCTGTTACAGATACTCAGAATGTTACCACTCTAATTTCCTTTTCCAGATCCATGAGAGACACTGACCTCTCATTATCCCCTTCCTCTCACCACCTCTGCCCTCTACTGAACCATGTCATTTCATTCACATCTCCCAGTTTTGTCTCTCTGGCAAGGTAAACAAATTTCCTTCCTCTCTCATGCCATTCTCAGAATAAAATTTTCACCAGGGAGGTACACAAGTATTTATTTTTTAAGTCCTATAAGGAGAGGTTTGTTGTGGAGGTGTAATGTGATCAACTGACAGTAGGGGAAGGAATTCAGTAAGTCAGCTGCACCTTATTTGTCCTTTTTAAATGAGAGAGGTTTAATTCTTTTCCCAGTCTAGAAAAATTCCCCAAGAAATGACAACAAATGACAAACCCACAATGGCAGTACTTTCTTTCATATTTTAATCTTACTTGCTTAAAAGCTGCGCACACACACAAGTTTCATTCTTTATAATCTGACCCATCTTCTTTTCTAAACTCTTAACTGTCCTTCGCCAAACTCTAATTAAAATGCACAAATCACAAAATCCCAGAGCCTACAAAGTTGATTCTGTGGGTACAGAACAGGCTATGATACACATGACACTGTATCATTGATTCCATGCATGGCCTTGTTTACGATCAGAACTTAAAATAAAAATAGAGGTATTTTCGGTTTAATGATCCATTGTTGGAATAAATATTTAAACATTTTAAAAGATAAATGCTCAGAAAGGCAATGAGCTTGTTGAGCAAAATAAAGACAATCCAAACTGATACCAAATCAGAGGGTAGAAGTGGAGAATCAGAGTTTAATAAACCTCAGAGCAGGACACTTACCCTGGTATCCTTTTTCTGAGAGGAGCCAGGACTTTGGGTAAAAAAATTCAAAATAATATATCTGTGAGACAAGCCTTGGTCAATACAGAATATGCTGAAGACAAAAGCTTCTCCCAACTCTTGCATGCAAAGAGTTCATGCCAGAAGCACAAGGCAGAAACTGCTGTAACAACATGATCAGAGGGCTGCACAGATTAAACAGTGTGACATGCCTTGCAAACTGCCTTTATGGGCTGGTGGTCTGAACTTGGAAGAGGCCTTGGCAGTGGCAGCATTTTTACAATGCAAAGGAGGCAAGTACCATTCCTCAAATGTACCAAAAATGTTATGGGAACATAACCTGTAGCTGACAATATGAGTTAATATGCTCAAATCTGAAGTTACTGTGCCCTACTATCTGCAGAGAAATTATTTCAGGATTGGGCAGGAATGCCCAATAAAAGACAGCAGATATAAACTGTCAGCAGGAAAACAGACACCTAAGTAGAGATAATCAAGGAGAGGGACCCCAACATGGGACTTAAATTACAAAGACAACAGTAAAAACTGGTCTCCTCCTCTTCAGCTGTGACCCCCATTATTCAAGAACAAGGACCTACTCAAATTCACAGGGCAGCTAACCAGGGAATGGATATAGCAATATTTATTTACTCAGCCACAGCATGTGAGAGTCACTAATGCAGGAAGTTCCTGAGAAACAAGATTTGTGGCTGAAATTTAAAGGGCTCCTGATAATTTTATAGTTGTGAGCATTTCTAGCTTTGAAAGCTGAAACAAAAGGCAGCAATTTCAATTGCCATTCTAAGGTCTAAAAATGAGCCACCTAAGTTCCTATGTTTCTGCAGTCAGTTTTGTGCATTTACATCCATTCTCATAATAAAGTAGCCTCTGCAGCCAAAACAGCTTCATGGTTTTCAGTGTGGTAAATTACTCTCCTGCATACCACAAAACATATGCAACATTTCCAGGTTTTATTACTATTCAGAGTCTCAAATACACTCCTTGGTTTTACTGAACCAATTAAAAAAAATTCAAATTGGGCACTGACATTTTGGAGCTCACACCTGCGCTCTCAGAGAGTCTACAGTGCTAAGTAAGAGCTAAGGTTTGGGTCTGGCACAGTAAAAATCACTCCATTTTCTCCCAGGAAGAGAAGTATCAAAGAAGTCATACAAGTCCGAAACATGAGATCGTTGCTTCGACCCAGAGTTTAACTCAGTATATAGTCTTCCACCTGAAGAAACCTTGTATTCACGTCCCTCTGATGCTACTTGGTGAACAATGTGTTCGCAGCATGAAAAAAAAAGAACACCTATCAGAGTCTCCAGAAACGCTCACTCCAACAACAAAGAGTTGGAAAATGCTTTCAAAGGAGCCACAAATCCACCAGACCAAAGCAAGATGCCTCAGATTTGGCAGCCGAGGCTGGAGGAACAGGTTCAGCAGGAAGCATTCAGCTCTGCCCTTCCTCCCAACGTCACCCGTCACCCGTTTGAAACCCAGGAATGGGCTGATTTACCTATTCAGACCTCAACCACTGCTATAAGTTCCTCTTCAGTGCATGCATGCACCCCCCATTACCTTGTTTAGCCATTTCAGCCCTGGTATTCTGTTAGAGTTGATTTGCTCTTCCAGCCAGGGCCGCATCCGCATCCTTTCGACAGGCATTGTCACCCACCTGGGAAGGAGCTGCAGGGAAAAAGGGACAAGGTTACATATTTTCCAGACTGAATTCCCAGGCAGCTCCCCCACCTCTGCACAGTACAGACATATTAAAGTTTTGCAAGCATTGAACAATTGTAAATATAATAATGATTTTAAATCTGTGTGCGAGCCTCCCCTAAGAGCAACATAAAATCTTTATGGCAGAAAACACTCTTCTGGTACACCTGGATCAGGAAAACCTTCACCTGAGTAAGACACATGATATTGGCAAAAGCTTGGCTGATACAGGCAGGATACCAGAGGTTACAAAGAATGCCTCTTTTTGGCACGCAGACCTGCAATTTGCACAAGACCTTTTTCTGCAAATCACAAATATGTAAAGAAAAAAATCCACATGCTGGAGGCATTACTGTACTAGCTAAAATGCATCTGCTAAGAAAAGTGCTTTCAAATGTCTGTTTCTGTCCCATAAACTGGACTAAAATCATGAAAAATGCATTTCAGGTCACAGCAATTTATCAGATTGCTTCAGTTGTGGCTGAGTAGTTTGGGCCACTCCCGCCAGCTTTCTTGGATCAACCCAGTCACTAATTTTTTTAGCTGTTATTTTACATTTCAGTGCTGCTCAGCTAGGAAGTGAGTGCTTCACAGCCCACTCAGCTGCATCACGCCACCTTATGTTATTCAGTTAAGACTCCAATTGACTTCTTTTTTTCCTGTTTCTCACACACATGACCTTGATGCCACTTCCCTGTTTAGAGCTGTAAATTATTGACATAGGAGTCCAAAGTATTGAACCTGAGGCAGAAATTTTAAAAACATTAACCTATCTCAGGCACAACTCTGTAAGGGCCAACTGGCACTAGATGCATATTACAGCACTGCATTAAATGCCTGTTAAGCAGCCTGCAATCCATCATTTCCATGTTCAAGTACTTGCATTTAGGCTGCTGCTTCTCCTTGCCCCCTCTGCACCGGTCTCAGCTCCTTCCTCTCTCCTCTGTTCTTCACATCTGTGTTCTCTGCATCATTCTTAACTTCTCTGCTCCACAATTCTTGTCACCTTTGATCTTAAAATAAAAATAAAGAAGAGAAAAAAAATTGAAAGCACCCAACAATGTCACAAATGGGTTTGTTCTCACTTCCTATGGAAGCACAGGCATCAGACAGACTAACAATTAGGCAGTACCAAGCCCACACCCAGTGCAAGAGGAAGAAAAACGTTCAAAGTTTCCTCTCATTGCTCTGAGGACATGTATTTCCTGAAACTAACAAGGAATTAAAACCTGAGTGCAACAATAAGGCTCTTTGATATGTTCAGAGAATTTACCAGCAGCCATGCTTACACTAATCTCTTAGCAATGGTATCGGCATTTTGTTTACTGCTGTGCGGAGGGGTCACTCACACTTCAGTTGCCATCTGTTGCAGTAACTACAAATCTCTAAGATAGCTCAGAAAATGGTTGCAACTGCTCATCCGCCTTTCAGGAGCGCATCAGACATACAAGAACAGCAAACCCCAGAACCCAACAGTGGCCGAGCCCCTGTGCAAATCCCCTCTTTGTGCAAGAGAGAGGCTGTTTTCTGGACGAAGGTGACATGGGTACAGCTTTCTCAGCCCGCAGGTTGGTGGCAAACAGCCAGCAGTGCAGGCCCCTGCCCTTGGCACCAGCCATCCTCATCCAGGTTGCAGAAGGTGAATAGGAGATTTGCACCACCTTCCCTCACTGCTCTTTGTGTCAAAGCTGAAAAATCCAAGTGGAAATGTACTAAAAACATGAACAAATTTTTATTTGTCTGATAAGAAAGAAACAAGCATCTGCAACAGATACATTTCTTTGTAAGGTATCTTTAAGTATGCATATACTTTGAGACAATTCCTGGAAACACTGCATCAGATTCAACACTCAATATATGAGTGTTCCCATTTAGCAGTCAGACTTGTCTTCTGGGTAACACAAATTTCAAGCCCATCTGAATAAACAAATTAGACAGAAGGCAGAAAAGTCATCTTGAAAGCAGCAGCAACGAATCCCACTTGGGACAGGCAACATGGGAGAAACAGAAGCTGCCTTTGTGCAAAAGCAACACATTTCAGGAAATGAGAAAACTGCCAACAACTGCTACTGCAAGGAAGCTGGTCTTGCCCAAAATGGCACAACTGAGCCAGTCTGTCTCTTCCCTCCCACATCTCTGGGGGCTTCTCCAGCTGCTCCCCTGCAGATGCTGCAGTGTGGTGCTCATCTCCTTTTCGGCACCCTGGGACTCCTCTGGGATTAGCACCTGCAGCTGTCAGCACACACCTTCACTCACATCCATCACCCATGCCAAGGCAAAGTAATCCAAGGTAATCAGAAGAAAAATTTGGCTTCTGAGAAGGGAGGAGTGGCTTCCAAGACCTATTTATCTGAAAATAAATTCAAACCCAGCTAAAAATAACCCCATAATCATGTCCAATTGGGCAGAACAGTGGGCATTTTCTGGGGCTATGTCTCTCACAGAGGGGCAAGTACATTATGCTTCTGCTCACCAAAACACCCCTTCTTGTGCTCCTCTAAGAGTACATGCTGCCCAAAATAAAGCTGGACGTCTTCAGAGGACACCCCCAGATCTGTCTGCCTCAGGACAGTGCTGAACACAACAGTGCTAAAATATATTGGGGCTTTTTGCAGTTGCACATCAACATTGTTTTGATGAAAATATCAAGTCAGCTCTACCAAGTAATTGCCTGTGGGAAATGAAGCTGCCACATCTCCCCTCCAGACCTGACAAATGCATGATTTATTTGTACAAAAAGAAACATCAACTTCTGCAGTTCCTTAAAAGTAGCTTCTGTCTGTCCATAACTGGGGTCAATAGGTGCACTTCAATGTCTACTCCAATCGCTCCAGGTCGTTAAACCTGAAGTCCATCCCTCAGTGAGTACAGAATCAATCACCTGACATTAAGAACCATTCTAGTTTGAGAAGCCTTTTGTAATTCTCCAAAACAGGCAGCAAAGTTCCAGTGGCCATCACCTAACACCAAGCCAGTTTCACCATTCATCAGAATACATTAGTTGTAAAGGAAACCTACAAAGCCAGAAACTAAGGTAAGCCATACAAAACAGCACACATGCCAAGTTCCTTACTCCAGCCTCTCTCCAGTGTTTACCCAGCTGAAAGAAAAAAGCAGAAACAGTCTATCCTTTTAAGGAGAACGAAACACCAATATTTATGATTTGGAGCAGGCTGTAAAACCACAAGCACCTATGCACCTATCTCCCATTCTTGGTCAACCTTAATGCTGCACTTCCCCTGCACATTTACACCTAGAAGCCATGTGCAGCTGTCTGTACTTTTTGTACCATGGGGCAATTGGATTTCAAACAGTATTTTCAGAGCTGCCAAGGCATCCAGTCCCCACTGGCTTCACCACCACCATGATGTCCTGAGCTGCGGATACCCATCCACTGGCCTACGCAAACCTCTCCAGAAACCTCATTATCTTTGCCCGCCTGAACCTTCACACTCAGGTTAATCAGGAGAAAAACGGCTTAATGCCTGCCATGGGTCACTTGACACCATCTTCCTCCACCTTGGAGAGACCACAGATTTGGGTGGCCGGGGAGAGGAGCAGAGTCAGCTGGGGCTGCAGTGGCAAAGAACCACCTCACACTCCACCACCCTTCAGTGCCATCCCAATTTTGTTGCATGCTACTGTTTGCATAGGCAGCTTACTGAACAAGACCAGAAACTTAGCAGGCTTACAAGCAACACTTCTTTCTGTAGAGTCTTTTTCATCCATTTGAACCTGGACCATAGCTCTCATCCTGCTCAAAGACATAAGTGACAGCAAAACCTACAGAGGAAACACTCCAGTGTGGGAAGGAGCAGCTGGAGTGGCCAGGGAGAACCCCTTAATCCAAAACCACTAATGAAGCTCCTGTGCTTTTAGACCACAGCTTCAAACTTGAACAGTACCCAAATCCAGCATCTCTTTGGGGAAAACATGGGAAAATGCTTAATACTCCCTGAGACCCACCACTGGAGTCAAACTTTCTGGCATTATGTTAGAAATAATTCCTGCTTGTTTTTGTTTCTGGTTTATTACTGTCCCATTGTGGGGGAAGCGAAGAATAATCACCAAGAAACACAGTCAACTGCACATGGGACCTGGGAAAGCATTTTTAAGCTCTATATGAAAAGAGAAGCTCACTTAGACATTGGATGTCAGGCTACCTGCTGGGAAATCATTTTATGAATGCTTGGCATTTTTAGTAAGACAGCCAATCTTCAAGAACCACTGTTTCTATGCATGCCTCTTAAAAACGTGTTAAGACTGTTAGCTCCATGAATTTCCTTTTTCTCAGTCCATTTTTATCACCCGCCTCATTCTTAGAGGGGGCCATAGTTGGGGACATTTGTCTTTTCAGTGATAGGAGCTTATACATATTGATGGACATTAAGACATCAATAAAATTATTTCCAAACAAGCGCTGAGCGTGCAAGATACCAACCCCAATGCAACTGTCTGGAGGGGTAAACCACTGGGAGCCTGGGATGAGACACTCCCATGTGACAGGCATGGCCCACGATGTGCTGATTTGTGTGGTTTATGGAGGGATTATTTTGACCTTCTTCAAAGCTTTATTCACTGCACTATTTGTGCTAGTCCTGTGGCCAGTTCACCCTATTTTTTGCAACTAGACACTTCCAAAACACGGTGGAGGCTACCCCGTAACAAGCTATAAGCTGTCCTAATCCTGCAGGTGTGACATGGAGGACAAGTGCCATGGAACACAGAGGTCACAGGATCAGCTGGAGCTGGTGCCAGCACGGCCAAGTTAGGAATACAGAGCAGGTCAGTCAATAACAGTGCTTCTGCTACTGCACGCTGCGTTTGAAAATGAGCTTTCTACCAGGAAATCACACCAGCAGCCTGGGGTGAACCAGGCAAGCTGGCTTTTTGAGATACACACAACTGAAAGAAGAGTCCTAATGACGTAAGGATGAGAAGCACATTTTTAGGAGTAGTCATACTTAAGGGCATTGAGCAGATAGCTGTCACCACAGAATTCCTAAAGACACAGTAACCATGCTGAAATTCAGCTATATACACATTCTTCGCAGGGTGTACTTTTCTAAGATTTTTTATGCAATACTCTTGAGAAGGAAACTCGCAGCACTCAATTTTTACAGGCATAGCAGAAAATATTATTTTCAAGAGCTATTCATCTTTAAAGAGAGAGTAGAAAAACATGTGATGGTTGCAATCTGTATATACATATAAGTATTTTCACTCCATAATGTTTAATAAAGAGCTTGTAGTCCCCCCCAACTCTATGCTAAACCGTTTTAGTAAAGCTGATTTTTATCCCCTGACAGAGATAACAATCCTTCCATATAGAAAGTGTAACCTTTGAGAATTAAGAGCTCTTCGCTAGAATTGCAGCAGCTGTAGACAGAAAGTGAAAGCAATGGCATGGCAGGCATTACATCTGAGCAGTACAAGATGTTCTCTTCCCTTCAGTTTCACTCTGACAGCATCTGGCTAACTGAAAAAGCATAACGTTATCTCAAAACCACAAGCTACTCTATGCCTGTGGATATTTATTAAAAAATATATTTCTATGGAACTAAAAAAAAATCTGGAAAAGCAATTCTTCTTTCCCCATCACAAAATACCCAGTTACAAGATTTGTCAGTACATGGAAATTTTATTAATGGTTCTGAGAATGTAGGGTGAGATAAGAATGTTGGAGATACATTTGTGAAGTAGGTCACAGCCTTTCCCCAAAGCTGTGAAAAAACATCCATTCCCTAGAGGATATGTGCAGAACATTGCATGGTATCTATGTCTCTTTGCTCTGCAAACACAGAACAATATTTTTTTTAAGTTATCTTGTACTTCTGCATTGCTGATAATCTTTTAAACTATTGCTTTTGTTTGTTAACACTGCTGCAGTTCAGAAAAGCATCAATCATCCTGTGTGACCAAAGAGATATGCTGAAATGAGACCATACGCTAATTTTAGGATTCGTGGAACTGGGTTCTGTATTTGTGCCTGTGCCAAGACTGTTCTAGGATACAAGGAAACATGATCTTTTTTTAAAGAACAGTACTTGGAGCAAAATTCTGCCCTTTGGTCACAGACTGGGCTCTGCCTTTATGAGGGATTCTACAGATTCCACCACTTTTCTCAGCTATTCTGTTGTGCATGCCCCTTTCAAAGGTTTAACCCTATGCACTCTGAACAAAGTCCTGATTAGAAGTCAAACTCAGAGGGATAGAGCCTTCTCCCACATAAGAAAACCTCTTAGGCTCATCTGCTTAGAAATAGTTTAGAAATGTGAGACTGACACTGAAACAAGGACAACACAAGTCCACTTTACTCAGCTGCTTCAAATCCAGACATCTGAAATCTTCCTGCCCACAAGCTGCAGGGATACAAGACCTCTGCCTGGTGCATTTCCCATCTGCCATGAAGCAGAGGAGAATCTGATCACTAATGTTACAGAAACAGAATTAACATACCTCCTTTCTTATAATGCTACACTATGGAAATATCCATCTTTTTTAACAAAGAACAAAACACATGATTAAAGAGTAGTAAATGAGGAAAAGCAGGCATTGCTGTTCTCAGAGGTGCAAGGTTTACAGGTTCAAAATAAAATCCTGAAGCTCTTGGCTTAGAAAACAGATACGAAGCAGGAAGAAAGCAAAACCTACCCTCTCTGGTCTTTTAATTGCATACAAGGGTGCCTCTTTTGTTCCCTCCCATTATTCTGTAAGTGATGCTCTGCTGAACCAGCAGGGATGGGGGAAACATCACTGGCACATTTGCTTCTCACTAAGCACCTCTTGTCTTGTGGTCCTTTAAAGTATATGCCATGATCGACGTTCCACAGAACCAGCTTCTATGTTGGCTCTAACACTTGATCCACTCTGCAGCAATTGCAGTATTTTTCCTGCTCTTTCCTAAACATTTGGTGGCAGCAGAAAAGACATCATGAGAATGCTAAATCCTTCCTACCCATCACCAAGAAGAATAATTCACTGCAGCCAGGAAAGGGGGTATCTTATTTGCTCAGGTGCCTGCAGCAAAAAGGAAACTCCATCAAGACTTGCCAGAAAGCAAAGAATTGGAAGCAGGCAGGGTAGGAGGGCACAGGTCCTGGGCAGACTGGTCTAAGGCATGACCTGGCCATTAGGAAGAACCTGTACATGCAATCAATGAGCAGTACTTCAGCTGCTTCTTATGTTCCCACATCAAATGTGGCAGGGCTACAATAGGACCATGGCTGTGAAGAGGAAAGCTCTGTGGGGTGGTGAAAAGCCTGGGAAACCAGGTTGCCACATCACAGCTTCAATCCCTACCCAACCTTTCAAGGCCCTGCAAAGCAGGGGTCAGGTTGTGTCCACCTCAGTTCAAGGCAGATGGAGATGGAGGCCAACATTCAGCATGCCTTCCTCTCATGCTCCTCTATCCAAGTAAGATACACAAAGAAGGAAGTAAGAAAAGCCTTTGCATCCTCAAGGGACAGAGGGCAAAAAACAACCAAGGTGACTTGCCCTGAAGAAAAAACCAAACAAAATCCCCAACAAAACAAAGGCAGAAAATACCTCAAACATGTATTGAAATCAGCATTACAGACTGCATGATAAGCATGCCCAGGAAAACATACAATGGGAACTCATACTGTACGTAGAGTGTGTTTCATCAGCCCTACAGTATTTCTGTTCCACCCAAAGGGTGTTAACATTCCCTGGCTGGGATTCAGACATCACACATCAAAACAGGCTCTTTCCTTTGGTTTCCATACAAAGCTTATTCTCCCTCAGCAGCAAGACATGAGTTGCTATTTTGCAGTGATCTCAGGCATTATTAAAGGCAGCCCTTGGATTTGTAGACTAGAAGTGCACTGAGTAAAAGCCATCTTATACAATAGACCCAGAAGGATGGGGGTTTTTGCTTCTGGACTTAGCCATAATGAAACAATGCTTCAACCTCCCAGTACCAACAATGACATTTCCCTTGCACTAGCTCCTATGTTGGACACTGTCATAACACTTGAACAGCATGGTGTCAGTGGCTGAGCCCATTCACTTCTAGAGCATTGCAGCAACTTACCTCAGCTGGGAACTTGGCCCAAGCTTCTAACAGATTGTTAAAGATCATCCCCGCAGTATCCTTGCCATGATGATCATCTGCACACACTCCAATGTCTGCAAGTCTGGTGACAATACAAAGTGATTGCTTTATATTCAGCTTTAAAAGAATACTTTGTTTCCCAGGGCTTTCTTTCATTTGTTTCCCAGGTCTTTCAGGAAGTGAAGACTGGAGATGCCAGATTCTGGTGCCATTAGGATGCCAACACATCTGTGCAAGTGGTAACAGCATGTGACTACAGAAGACTCTTCTCCTGACACCTCCTCCATGAGTCTTGCAAGCAACCATAACTCAATTATTAGTAATCAGTCCAATACCTAATTCATTTCCTTCCTAAACTCTGTGTTACATCTGATGACTGACCACAATTTGTCCCCAGTATCTGGGAAATCTAACTATTTTTCTCCCAAAAGCTGCCTAGAAGAGAGGTAGTGACTTTTCAGTAGCAGAGCTGTACCTCACTCAGACAAGTCTGGGATGGGCTTGTTTACAAGAAATCTGCTGGCATGGTTGTCAAGGAGTAATTAATTCCTTGCACTGGGGAGCAATTATCCCCCAAATAATCAAATTTATTCCTGAATTAAGTGCTTACACATGAATCCACTTCTGAATAACCTCACTGCTGCTGCTTAGCTGTGTCAGTTGGAATCCACTGAAGCCAAACTCCATGTGTTCTTTAAAGCTGCCAGGAAAACTCAGCATTTGACACCTGAGTCATAAAAACATTTTCAAGCCTGGTGAAAACTAGAAGGCTATTAAGGCTCAAACAAATATCAAGAATCACTTCACTGATGCAACTCAACAGCTTGGTTCTGTTAGACCACTGCACTCTTATAAGATCCGTGACTAGGTTTACAGGAAGACACCCCTAAAACTTTTAACAAGCACGTTTTCTACATGGGTCCCTCTGAAAGCAGTGGAAAATCACACATACAAGTACCCGCAAGATCAGTGTCATAAAATGTAAAAGCACTTTTGAAAGCCTGGGCAGTCTTCATCTCCGTGTCCTGCCTAGAATTCCCCTGCCTAAGTACAGGGTAAATGCTTTATAGGGTAAGTACTTTATAGGGTGCTATACATTAGAAAAACAGCCATCGTAAAATAAAAGTGCTTAATCTCAGTGTTCCCACACTGATGGCTTGTGAGGCTCAGGCAGGATGGCAAAAAGACAATGACATTTTAGAAGCACTCAGAGAGGCAGAAAAAATTATTCCAGACAGCAAACACTAAGAAATGCATTCAAGGAGGAGTTTTCACATTCACTGGCCATGACCTGCACCTGATGTAATCCACCTTGCTCAGATTGAGATTGTTTCTCACAGCTACCTTTGTTTGTGTAACATACTGTTCTGCAACACACAGCAAAAACTATTTGCACACTATGCTAAAGTGCGATTTAATATTTGCTTAAAGCTTTCATTTTATTGTCTGGGCAAGGGCAGTTTCTACCACCGAAGTTAATAACTAACCCACACCTACACCTTTGCTATCCAAATTTCTAATCGTGAGCACAGCACCCAGATCCTAGAGCAGAAGACATAAACTACCCCTGCCCAACCTCACAGGGAGCAGCAAATTCAGCCCTTTCATAAAAGCAGTTTCTCCTTAACTTCCAAGAAAAGGTATTAAAGAAAAGTATACGCTATTTCGGATTTGTAAAAAACACTCTCACGCTTACTTAGACACTTTCTTTACAGACAGATCAGAGCAGGCACAGACTTGGGGGCTGAGATCCTCTGAATCACCCACATGGCGAGCTGGAAACATGTCTGTCACGTGAACATATTTACGGTTACAAAAATAGCACCATGAAAGCAGCAGATGTGTTGAACACAAAAAGTAAATTGAATTAGTTATTACAGAGATACACACAAAAAGTAAATTGAATTAGTTATTACAGAGATATTGCATGACACTGGAGGATTTAAGAGAAGTATCTTTCTCTTGTATACACATTTGAAAGGCTTGCACTTAAAGACTGGCAAATACTAAGTGATTGTACTTGTGCTTGTTGAAATGGTATGATTTCATTCTCCTTTTTCTAAAAATGCTACTCTTTCTTCTGCCACAGGACATATAGGATATGAACAGTTAATAGGATTGGTTACAAAATGTGCTTTTAATTTAAAATGTTTGTGTTAACCACAGACCACGAGCAATTAGACAGCCTCCATTTGTGATCTGCAGTAGCTATTTCTGTCTTGGAAGCTTCCTAAAATACTACTGAGCTAGAGTGAGACAACCCAACTCATCTTCATTTCTCATCTAAGCTGAAGAAATATTATTAAATTAAACAAAGCTAGTCTTCTTCAGCTTCCCTCATCAATCTCAAATCTCTAGAATGGTTTCGGCATCCAAAGCGTTTAGGTTTTATATGCCTTAATACAATGTGTTCAAATGTGTGAGAATTGGACCTCTGGAATTTAACTCTCTTTTATTTCACCCCAGTATAACTTCAGCAGAGCAGAGATTGTCCAAGCTTCTTGTCAACACCCAAACTTTTTGTCGATACAGCCCAGGAACCCACAACTCTGCATATGAGAAGGACATTCATTTGAGATCACTCAACCACCAAACGTTTTGCCATCGTTTGCCTAACTCACCGGGTAGTCCTCAAGGTCAAAAAGGACCTTCTAGCTGTTGACTGATCTGTGGAAATGGAGTGAAACCAATCACAGTCATTTCATGTCATCAGCAAAGCTCATACCAGATAAAATCCTTTGGTTACTGTTGATCTGCCACAGATCTAAGAGGATGACCCCAAAGATGGGCACCGCATGTTTTATACCTGATCCTACAACAACTCAAACCTCAACAAGAATAAAATTCAAATGCACCTAGCAGCTGAATGACTGACTGCCTTTCATCGTACTGGATGCCATCACCTCCATTGTACTTTCTGTGCATGTGTGCCACAGCATTTCAAAACTGTGACCAAAGAAGATGCCACTTCCCACACTGCAGGGCTGCTGACCAGACCTCTGGCTGTGAAAAGTGGTACCTGGGTAAACGAGGAGTGCAGCTCCTACTCCCTACTGGGTAGTTTGCTGGCATGCAGCAGTCAAATTTACCAACAGATGAAATAAATTGTAAAACTGAACTAATTTTTCAAGTTCAGCTCTCATGCTTCTTTGCTCTGTGTTTATTCTTTCATTTTTGCCAATTAGGAAATGAAAACCAATGGAATCAGTTTCACTTTTGTTTGTATTTGGTTTCAATTTTATCCTCAAGTTTTGCTTTCATCTTTTTTTTGTAACACTGTTGGGAATTCTGTTACCGCAGGCAAGCTTTCAGTAATTTAAAAATATTAGTTTCCTATCCTGCCTGTTTTCCTATTGTGGAGTTGTTTTTGTTTTACATAAAGTTTTTAAGATGCTGTCACAATTTTGGAAAGTGTTTGGGGTGGAGGTGTTTTGTTTTGATTTTACAAATTTTATACCTAGTCCAATTAAATTCAGTGCTTCAGTATTTTCCACTTGATTCATCTCAGTTGCATATCCATTTACATGAATCAACACCTTAGCAGAGCAGTCAGTGTACCAAATGCACAAAAGCCCACATTATGCGCCACATGTATTTTATACATATATCTCCATGAAGTGCACATAAACACCTAAATTTATTGCTACCTTAATTTATTACACAACTAAGGCATTATCTTGCTCAGATAAAGCTGCAAGAGGCTTGCCTGGAATGCTGTCAAGCAATGTTCAATATCAACAGGAATACTACAGTACAGGCTTTGTCTTCTGTGCACTCATCAGGCCCTTCAAGCCACATGTATCCCTCCACTTATATCAAAAAGCAGAACTTGAACCACACTTCAGACTTTTTAAAACCAAATGCATAAGCAACTCTTCCTTCATTTGTGCTGTGTCAGTGTTAAGTATCTAAGTATTTAAAAGTAAAATAATTTTACAGGAAAAGGGAAATTAGACAACATACACTGCCACGTGCAGTTCAAAACAAAGGACGGATTTGAACACTTTTGCTTTGCCACACCTTAACTCCATTTCTGACACCAGAACTACGCTGGGAACTACCAGCCAAGCCTGAAAAGGTTAGCTGAAAAACTACCAAACCGCAACCTGTTCTACTCTTTAATAACCAGGAATATGGAAATTATTACTTCCAAGCTTATCTTGAAAGCCAGCAACCTATGTAGCAACCACTGAATGTTAAAATAACTGAAGAGTTAAAATTTAGTTGTGCACCTGTGGTGAAACAACGTGCCACATGCAGGCAGATTTGCTCCTAATGCCTATGTCCAAGCTGCAAGGAGATAAAATGTTTGCCTTGTACTACAGACATTTACCGCAATCTGCTCCCAAGCAAACAAAGGGGTCAGAAGACTTCCAATATACACAAAGCTGGGCTTGCAGCACATTACACATTACATATTAAGGAAGTAAATATTACTGTATTAGTTACCATTTCTTTGTTTTCTCCCCAGGTCATTTAAAAGACCAGTAATTTTTCATCAGCTTCCAAGAAATTGAAAATCTATCTCACTCTAACTTTTTACAGTTTAACAATAAAAAATGTGTGCTGCACAATATATCATTGATGCTAAATAAAAAAATCTTAATTTTATATTTTATATATATGTTGATACATGTATCTACAGAGATATATTTATATACATATAAGTCAACATTAAGATCTAAACTGTTAACCTGGTTTCCCTTCCACTAACTGCCAATTGCTGATTTCAGTTTTTCTTAGTGGCTATGGTAATGTATTTTCATCTTAACACAAGAGTTCACATATAGTGAATACATGGAGGAACCTTCATACAGTTCCAACAAAACTTTGGAGGGGGGGGGAACCCAACCCAAGGGGAAATTATTTAATTACACTAAATTATTATTTTCCATAATATTATTCATACACGGTACCCAAAATCTTTCTAGCTTGCTTATTTGTGTTTTGCTTTTGCACTTGAGATCTCAAAGGACAAGCCAGAAAATGTTTTGCACTGATCACAGTTTGTTGCAGCATAAGCTACAATAAAACTTCTGTAAACACTGCCTTATGGTTTATGTCCTCAATATCACAACCATTGTAGGCCCTTTGAAGAATCGAATTTCAAAAGAGCAATCTTTACAAACAAGTCCCAGAGATAAGTAAGAGCAACACGTGATTAGTTTTATGGTTTTACCTACAAATGGACCATGACTTTCCATATAAGATGCACAAAATACAAGCTGAAGTTCTAGTCTGCAAATATCAGAAGAATTTTGCAGGGGTACCACTCCAATGCAATGTTAAATGCAGACAGGATGCACTTAACCTTACTGTAATTGCTGACAGGTTAACAAGTGCAGGGGTAACAAGCACAGATTAAACAGGATCATCACAGACATTTAATTTTTTTTTTCCGGAAGTTTCGTAAGGTTTTATGCCACAAGACTCACATAAGGGCAATAAGCAGTCTTGCTTCTCTGTGTTATCTGCAAATGGACCATAGCTCATGCTTCTCAGTGGAAGTTTCTTAGCAGTTTTCAGCAATAATTCTTGATCAGCACCTGCAGTAATTCTTTGTGGGCAATCAGAGCCCAGAATTTGATACTGAACTGTTCTGACATAGAAGTTGCACAGCAAGTTTCTCTCCCACATACTGCCTAATCAGTCATGAACCCAAGTAAACTCCTGGCATACACACAGTGGCCATGAGCACCACAATTTATGTATTGCAGTACAAACATCTGTTATTTTGAAGCTACCTCCCAACATTTTATTTGGGTGTCATTTATCTTATTTATTCACTATCTTCACAACACTAATGATTTTTAAAATATCCCCCAAACCCCTTCAGTCACATCTTTTCTAAGTTACTTACTCTTTCAAAAAAGCACCTTCATACCCTTGATCATCTTTGACACCCTTCTCTGCAGCCTAGCAACTTGCACTACATCCTGAATCAGGAGAGGGGAGCACCACGGATTTATAATGGCCCAATGGTGTTTTCTATTTCTATTTTCACTCCTTCCTAATAATTCCTAACATGTCTTCTCATTTCTAGGCCACATCTTGGCACAGAATTAATTTTTTCATTGGATTATTGAGTGAAACGTCAGTTCACACTTCACCCTCATGTAAGGAAAGTTAAGACTGCATTCCCTTCCACATGCATTACACTTACATTCGTCTCTACTGAACTTTATCTGCAAACTTATATTTAGACTTCCAATATAAGATTATTCTGCAGACTTTGTGGCTCAGCCTTTGGGATTTTCATGCTCTGAATGAATTAATACAGACAGCAAATTTGATAAATCACCACCACCTATCCCTTCTTCCACTCCTTGAATGGCATAAACTGTGGGCAGACTTGGGGGAAGGGGGTACAACCAGCAATCTCCTGTCACTGATCAAACTGATCCCGCCCTGAAACTGGCCCAGTGTTAGTAAGGACTGTACCAACCAGACAAGAGCTCACCTATACCTTTAGATAACGCTGGAAGAGTCACAACGCTGAACTCCCTGGCAACAAAAGCTGGGCCTAGTTGCCTGTCTTTGTCAACATGTCACATTTATAACTAGGTTCACTAGTCCCAGACACTAATCCCTGGCAAACAAAGAAGCAAACAAAAATGCCCATCCTTGAGTTCTCAGTCTCCCCAGAAACCCTGACAAACAGACAGCTGATCTGTCATGTTCTATTCCTGGAGCACTAAGGCAGGCCTATGCAATGAGTTACACACAACACACAACGTATGAGCAACTCCCTATTTTATGTTTCTCCAGACCTCTTTGTGCTGGTTTGAAGGTGAACCAGCAAGGGAGAATGAACTCACCACGAGAGAGATTATAAGTCAGAGCTAAAATTTAATAATAATATTATTATAGCAACACTGACACACAAGGGAAATTGCTTTCAACTCACAATACCCCAGCAGTATAACCCAGTGTCCTGGGGCACAAACCCAAGGGGGTTTGTTTGCCCTTGTGCTGAGACCCCTGTGGCTCCCCCAAGTCCCGAGCAAAAGGAAAAGAAAGACCTGTTGGTGCAGGCGAGGGCTGTGGTCTGGGCGAGAGCGGTGATCTCCTGCTGTCGAGGTCCTGCTGCTGCTCTGGATCCGACGAGAAGTACCCGAGGTCTTCTTACCCACCACTTATGTACCCTCAGGGAGCACTCAGTCCCTCCCCCTGGGCGGGGACTCACACAATGGGTGATTGACTCTGGGAGCCAGGGGGTGTTGAGCTGTTGATGGCCCATTAGCAGCTCCGCCCCCCTCAGGCTGGGTGTGAAGGTGATAATGGCTCCCTGGGCAGCTGCTGCTAATGGCCCATTGTCCTTGGGGAATGATTAGAGGGGGTAGAATACACAGCTTTGATCACCCCCACACAGGGTTAGCTGGTCCCTCCTGCTGAACTAGGACACTCTTCAACAAGGATCACCTCCTGCCTTCTACTTCATCCTTCTCAATGGTTTATCTGATACCCTCTCTTACAGATACTACACTTCAGGAAAAATTCTTCAACATGCTCACTCCTTAAAAAAAAAGCCTCCTGCAAGACAATCTCCTCAAAACTCTTTCTCAGTTAAGTAAGGCTCAAAGAATTTGTTTCACTCTTCTGCTATGACTTTATCTTCCTTGGGCACTCCTTCTAAACATAGATCACTTATCAGCAGGCTTCCTGGTTTTGATGCACCTCCAAGAGGATTTTCTAATTGTTTTCATGCCTCTAGCAGCTTGTTCCATTACTCTTTTTGGCTTATTTTACTGTGTTTAACACAGTTTTTATGCTATTTTCCACCCTTCCTATTTGAAGACAAAACTTCAACGTTTGAAAGATATCTTTTCTTTACTTTGCTTGTCACCCTGATCAGCTTTTTTGGTATTTCTGACCATGATGCCATGCAATTGCTCTGAGCCTTTACTACTAGTGATTTTGATGAATTATATGCCACCTGCAACTATTTTACACTTTTGGCTGTCTCTTACCATTTGATTAATTTCTTTCTCTGCTTTATGAAGATTTACTTTGGAAAACTGAACAGTCATAACAACTCTTGGCTTTATTGCTCCTGAAGCAACAGCGAGTTTAAAGATATTGTGATTACTGTCACATCAAAGCTGGCTGGGATTTTGAATGCATAACTCTGAACTGTATTTTTGCTGGCCAGTACCCTGCCCAGAGTTACTAGCCACAGAGTGCCTGTACAAGCTACACCTAGGAAGTATGCTTTTTTTGTACCTGGGCAAATTTCATGTTGGAGCATGACATAATCTATGTGGGGGCAACTGAGACCTCCCATTAACAATTTTATTTCCTATTCTTGTAGTTTCTCTATGCTGCCTTAACATACGACAGTTGTTGTCAACACCTTAGTTGAGCAGACAGTCATATAGCCCTAATCTCTACTCTTATACAGACCTAGAACATCAATTCATGAGACCCTGTGTTACTTCCCCAAACAGTTATTTCCTCTTCGACAAAAAGTATCTCTCTTCATGCACATGCAAGCTTCTGCATCCTCTCCATGCCTGTCTCTACAATATCTGAACATCTACAAAGTTCCTGATACTCCTACTGTTATATGATGGACATGTTTTAATACAATGGGAATGATGTGCCTCTTCATGAGAAGGTATGTCATGGCAAACTTTACATTCTTCACCCATCAGCTTTTCCCCACTGTTTGCTTTTAAACATGTATTAATATACACAGAGTATATACAAGTAAATGTTTTAATTAAAGGTATACATACCCGGGCTGTAAATTTATTTACATAAAGCCCATTCTTCTAATGTAAACTCTTTCTGTTCCAAAAGTATTTCCATTTCTTCTTGCATTAGCTTCCTTTCTTTTTCCTCACCATTTTCTCACCTTTGTATTAAGACTCTGCCTCTAACTTCACTTAGTCCCACATCCAAAAGGCCTACATGCCATGGAGAACGGGACCTTTAACCCCCCTTCCAAACAGCCTGCATGTTACTTCTCATACCTCCTGGCTACACCTTTCCATGCAACATGGGCTGTGAAGAACCCCTCTTTTCTAGAGCCTGACTTGACATCATCTGAAACCCGACCCTCCTATAGTCAGCAAGTAACCAACCAGGCGGCAGTACCAAGACGTGCCAAATTTAATGCCTGACTACTCTACTTGCATCTGTCGACCCGCTGGGACCACGAGCCTCAGAGAGGTAACACAGGGCTCAGCATGCTCACACCTTGCCATGGGGGTACCTTGCTGAAGAAGAGTGCAGCACATGACCATGACAAAGTGACACTGTGTCAAAACAGTCCTGCTCTCACACCTTCCACCACCCCTTACCAGTGAAAAGAAACCAGGAAACATAACCGGCATATGAAGTAATTCCCCACTGGTATGTTACTAACAGGGGCTAGAGAAGGACACACCACAGGGGCTGGTGGCGTGGAAAGACTGCAATTCAGACTGAAACCATCTGCCTCGCAGATTCTGCTACTTAATGTCACTGATTCTGTATCAGGGTGAATTTAAATGTTGCTGCTCCATTCAACTCTCTCTTTATTGTATTAACAGAAGCATTCTGCAAAAGTTACTGTATGCAAACCCATTAAGACTTAAATAAAATAACTATAAACATGCTGTATTTCATCTCCTGACACTGAGGTTGTAGTTTATGGCTGCTCATACCTTCAAGAGACTGCTGTCTGCAAGGCTTTAGCTCCCAGGCAGTCAACAACAGGACAAGGGGCACGGGCTTAAGCTCTGCCAGGGGAAATTTAAGTTGGAGATCAGAAAAAAATTCTTCACAGAGAGAGTAATCAGGCATTGGAATGGCCTGCCCAGAGAGGTGGTGGATTCACCATCCCTGGAGGTTTTCAAACTGAGATTGGATGTGGCACTGAGTGCCATGATCTAGTAAATGGACTGGAGTGGACCAAGGGTTGGACTTGATGACCTCGGAGGTCTTTTCCAACCCAACTGATTCTACGATTCTATGATAAGCTGGGCTATAATTTATAATCGCACACTAATCAAAAACAAAGTCCTGCATTCTGAAATTCCTTCATCTGAGCTCTGTGTCTAAATAAGCAAGACTAAGACACCAACTTTGCTGTTTAGGTGCTCAAACTGGGCATGAAGGACCTAAGCATCCCTGCGAACCTGGGCCGCGGGATCCAACCCCTCGAGTACGCTCAACTTTGACCCCAGACATCGCAAGACGCTTAGGATTTGGCCCTCCGCGCTGCGCACAAACAAACCCCCAGTTCCTGAATTCCCTCTGCGGGAAGACATCCAGGGCTTGGCCATGGGCCGGCGGGGCCGTGCCCGCACCCGCACCGGAGGCTGTTCCTGCAGGGAAAACAGAGCGGCGGCCGCACTTCCTCCTTCCGCCGAGCTCCATCTCCTCTTCCCGCAGTGCCGCTGCCATAATAACCCCTGGCAGGATGGGACCCTCCGTGCCCAGGACCGAGGGGTGCCCCGCCCCGTCGCTTGTGTAACCGGGCGCTGCGCGGGGGGGGCGATGACCCCACGAGTGCGGGGGGGGGGGGGGGTCACGGGGCGCGGCCGCGCCCCCTGACCCCCCCCCCCCGCACTCGTGGGGCCATCGCCCCCGCCGCAGCATCGCCAACCCTGCCCGCAGCCCCGCAACAAGTGCGGGTTTCCCCCCGCCAGCCCGACCGCGCCCCGGCAATCCCGACCCACCGCCCCCGCTTTGTCCAGCGCCCCCGCTCCCTCCCTCCCTATCCGAGGTGGGCGCGTACCCCTCTCTGCCCGCTCCATCTCGGCTGCAGCCGCATCTCCCCGTCCGCCCCCCTCCCCTGCCCCTTCTTCACCAGGCTCGGCCCCGGGCGCTGCAGCCCCACCTTTTGTTTTTAAACCCGATGCGCATCTGGGACGCGATGAGCCCCCCGCGGCCCCGCGCACGGAAACGGCGGCAATGCGGGGAAATAGAAATTGAGCAAGAAATAAAAATAGAAATAATAATAATAAAAAAGAACAATTGCGAATTACCTTGCCGGCCCGTTTTCGCGGCCCTTATATAATTCCTCAAGGTTACCGCCGTTGCCAGGGGACGCGAAATGGAAATGAAAACAGGCGCTGAATAATCGCGGGAGCAAAACTAAAAGTTCAGTGCCTCCGCCCGGGCGGAGAGAGGGCCAGATCGAAAGCAAAACAAGGAGAGGAAGCGGCGAGGCCGGCGGCGCTTGGAAATCCCCCCGCCTCTCCGCCGGGCCGGGCCGGCCGCGCAGGCGGCGGGGGCAGGGCTGCGGCGGCGGGCGCGGAAGCGCCGGGCACGAAGCGGAGCCGAGCGGCAGGGCACGGAGCGGCACAGCAGGGCAGGGCACGGAGGGGCACAGCAGCACACGGAGGGGAGCGGAGAGGCACAGCAGGGCACAGAGCGGAGCGGGGCGGCACAGCAGGGCACGGGGCTCTGCCACCGCCCCCCCGCCCGGCACACGCTTATCCCCGGCCTCCCGCAGCCTCCGTTGGTCCCGCAGGGACTGCACCGAGAGCTGGCGCTGCCAGCCCCGGGAAGCGAGGATCGAGGGGACACTGTTGTGAGATGCACAAGCCCACGGGTCAGAGCAGGCTTTTCCGGAGGCCGGGAAGGAGTCTGCCGCTCAGCTCCGCCAGCACCCGCTGAATCGCTCCCTGCGTCTCTGCCCGCTCTGCTGCGGGGGAGTCGTGACCTCGGACGGGCACACACGCGTGCTAGGGCTGTCACTGGCTTTGGAGCAGCACAGTGTCATAGTTCCACAACGAGGGCAGTTTCAGATCAGGTCCTTTGAACCCGGCGAGTCTCAGCGACTGGGTTACTTCAAGAGAGAGAGAGCTCTTGGATTCCAACAGATTGCATGAACCGCCATTGGTCGTGGAGTCTGTGTAGAGACTAAGGGTGTTACGCAAATGTTGATAATCCCGATTCAAACGACAGCATATAAAATCGACCGAGGAGAGGTTGCAATGTGCCATTCCTAGCCATAGCCATAAATACTGAGGGAAAGTCCCCAAGGCCTTGGGGACTGGAGGAGATATGGAATGTAGTCATACAAAAGGTGGTATATTGAGACAGCTGTGTGCATGTCTGTCACATGCACACATGTCTGTACATAGGCAATGTGCATGTACATGCATTTATTTGGGTAAGCAAGCAGTATAGCTACATGTGCTGCTACCTGATGCACAGCCATCGGTGGTAAGCGGAATACTGGGACAGGTGGTGTTTGCAGGGTGTGGCTCAGCAGTGAGGTCAAGGGCTCTTCACTTGCTTTCCAGCTGGAGCGCAAGTGAAGAGGAAGGTGTTGGCCAGGTGCTGTGAGCTGTGAGGACCCTCTGTGGTGGCAGCCCTGGACATGCAGAGGACACTGAGCTAGCGATGAAGTAGGGGGTCCACCCCTGCTGGTGACGAGTCCTCGTGTTTGGAAAAGCCTCTCCTTGCACTGAGGAGAACGTAATCACAAAATAATTTAGGCTAGAACGGACCCATGGATGTCAGGAATCTACCATCTCCCAAAAAATGTTGGGGCCTAGAAGGTGGCTGTGGTCCATGTGAGCACCAGTGAAGAAAGAAAAGGGAAGGAAGAGGTTTTCCAAGCAAGATGTAGGATGCCCCAGGCTGGACAGTAAAATCAAACATCTCCTTCAAAACTTCTCCAGCAGTATGGAGAGGTCCACACTGATGTGGGAGGACACAGGTTCCCAGAGCAGCTGACAGAGGGACTGTTTTCCATGAAACTGCAGAAATGAGTGGAATGAGAATGAGGGACATGGGATGCCTGGCTTTGAATCGGCATGCTGAGTAAATAGATGTGCAGGGAACAGGGATAATCAGCAGGACATGGTAGTGACAGGATACAGCTTGTATAGAAAGGTCAGACTAGGGCTATAGCTATAGGGAAAGAGGCTATACACTCCATGCCAATAAAAGGAGCAAAATCAGCAAACTCCAACAACTAAAGCCAGATTTTTATAGACTTAAGATCTAATTAGGAAAACAGTAGGATATTAATGCCCTCTGACCAGGATGGAGGCAGTTGCTATGCTAGGTTCAATTAGACAGCACTAAAGAGATTAAAAGTGAGAAATTTCTAACCAATTTGTTCCCACCCAGAAATAAGATCTAGCAGTCGTAATAACCCACAGAAGAATTGGTTCAGCACTCAAAAACTGTCAAGAAGCTGGTGGACATGCCAGAATGGAGCGCAAAGAACAGAATGGGAAGGGCTGCAATATGCCTCCCCATGATGACTCTTGTCTCATGTAACAGAAATGGCAAAGATCAAGAGAAGAGCAACAAACATAAGGAGAAATATGGAGCAATCCGGATGTTAGTGTGATTCAAAGATTCAAGTGACCAGGATTATCTAGGATGGAGAAGTGATAAACAACAGAAAACAGTCAGATCAGAGAGAATACACAATTGTGAGCAGAGAGGAGTAGGGGTAGATTATTTTCTTTCTTTCCAAATATAAGGACTAGAGAGCATCAAGGGAAAGTAGCAGGTGGTGGATTTAAAGCAAACAGAAGAAGGTGGATCTTCATGCAGCAGGTAATTAGAGAGTGGGACATCCTGCTTTGAGGTGCCCGTAGTTCACAGGGGATCCAAAATAAAGCACATGTACATATTCACAGAGGGAAAAAAACCCATGGGGTCTGTTAAATGTTAAGACACCAGCTGTGCCTAAAGCAGCTCCCAAAGCCACAAATTTCTAGGAACTAGGAGCTCTTTGGTAGCCTTGGAAAAGGCCTGACTGGAAATACCTGCAAATGGCCCAGGGCAGGGGAGATGTCCAGTGCTGCTTCAACACCTTCCTCCAAGCAAAGAGAAGAGTGGCTGGGGCTTGCTTTTGCCATGCTCAGTGACTGTTGTTGTTTTTAGTATGTGCTTTTAATTTGTTTACAGAATGAACCAGCTGTGAAAAAGACTGTAGTTTATCAGTAGATATTTTGCGGAAAAGATGCTTACCATAATTTTAATAATTTAAATCACACTCAGAGGACTGCTTATTCACAAAGTGGCACTGCTGTGAATGACATTAATTGGGTTTGGTCAAAGAAAACACAGTTGGCTTCCCTGAGAAACACTAGCCGATCACTGAGCAGAATCTGCAGCTTGCTCTTGCCGTTTCTTCCTAACTTTCACCTGATCTCAGTGGATCATGTTTAAGGATCTTGATGAGGTGCATTCTGTGTGTTAAAAAAGACATTTGTTTCCACATCTTCTAGCATCACAAGTTCAGAGGATATAGCAGAAGTTAAATCTTCTTTTGCGATTTCTTTCTTAATGTTGAAAGGTAATGGGAAGGGGCAGCTTTTGTTTTCTAAACTTAACTTTCAGTGGTGATTCACTCCCTCCAAAAAGAGCCTTTATAGCTCTTTTGACTTGGCTGGTTCAATAAGACCTGGCAGCTTTAAAACCAGAAAAAATTAACCCAGAAGCATCATATATCCACAGCTTTTTCTCTGCAGAATTGCCAAAATTTGCAACTCCCTTTTTTAACCACCTTCCTTAGGGATCCAGCTACTGGAATCAGCTGTTTCCATTAGCATCCTCCTTTTCCTTCACGAAAGAGTCACTATTGTGGCCTGGTCTTAATTTCTGTGAGGAAAAAATCCTTGAAACTGGGAATCCCTTAAGTTCCAGAACATAAATAAATAAACCATCCATCTCAATTTTAACGTTTAATAATATTTTTGAAAATGTTAATAGCATTTATGACATTTTCTCTTTTTGCTGTTGTTGTGGGTTTCACCTTGTCTTTACATGGAGCTGACTATACCATTACTTTGGTTCTTAAAACCACTGTCACAGGCATTGGGACTATTCATACATAGAATTGGAGTAGCTGAATTTTCTAATGGAGATGGGCCCCAGACTTAGCTATTCACCTACAGCTGACCTCTTTATTTTTCTGGTACATTAAAGCAGAAAAGCTAATTTGCATTACAAGCCAGTTATCAAGAAAATAAATCAGTTGCAAGAGTCCTATAATTCTTACTTTAACTGTATTACCCACATCTTCCTGAGTGCCTACACCCATTTTTAAATGTGATGCACAGTTAAATTTATTTTCAGTTTTAATTTGTCCTGTCAAAAATATTCTGATGCTGATGTAATCTCTTGCACTGATATTTTTAAACACTAGATAGTAAAGGCACCTTTCTTATTTAAAAAAACACACAACCCCCCCCAAAAAAGCTCATGAGATTTCTGATTATAGTTAAGAATTTGAAGTATCTGTATATTATTATAATACAAATAATCATTACTATTATTCCATTATACTAAGTAAAATGGAAGAGTGTCAGCTAACCCTTTAACAGCTTGTAATTTATTTCTTCTCTGAAATGAGTTTTATTTGTTGGAGGGTTTGGTTTTTTGTTTTTCATTTACTCTGTGTTTATACTGCTGTAAATAAAAGAATTCTCTGGGCTTTGGTGTTTCTGCAGTGTTCTAGAAGTATTTATGCTCATGTTAAAAATCATAGAAATAAAAGTCAAAGAAAAGCTTGTTGCTCTTTTTCTGCTTTTGCTATGGCCCCAGCCTTGTCATGGGAAAGGGGATGGGCAGAGCAGTGGACATCAGGAAGCATCTGCACACTGTTGCAAATGGAGCCCTGGAAACACAGCTGGGGGAAAAAAATTAACTCATGTATGTCCCAGTTGAGCAAATAGGCCTTTAAATAGATGGACATGAGTAATTCCTCTCAAGTTCAGAGGGAACCTTCATGCATCTGAAGTTCTATATCCAGGCAGGAGTGTGTATGGGGAGAGCCTCCCACTTCTCTGTCCTTGCCCTCATTTTGCCCAGGTTTCTTAACTGAGGCTTTCTATGATCTTTCCCCCTTTGCTTCTCCTGCTATAATGGCTGCAGGGCAGTGTGTAGCTTGCTCAGGCTTATATGGCATACGGACTCCTGCCCCTTCCTGGTGGGGCTCAGCCACGTCATCTCAGGGGATGTGAGCATGGGCTGTGGGGCTCCTGGCCAGCTGCAGCAGGGCCCCATCCACAGTGGCAGTACTGTATGCCGGCAGCACCACCCCAGTGCTATTTGCTCAGCACAAAGTGGAAATTTCCTTAACGTGTTTCAGAGCTAATCCACCTGTGGGATGATTCCTTTGTCTTTGGTTGGGCTATGCCAGCAGGCAGACTTACCCTTGAGAGACTTAACCAGTTCTCTAAATCAGTGAGATTACTAAGAAATGAGATCGTAGAAGTGTTACTTCATTTTTACTGGTAATAACTAAAGTAATAACAACAGAAAACTGTTCCAGGATGGAAAAATCTATTGGCTCAGACTGGATCTCTGAACAGTAGCTTCTCTAGACTGCAAACTAAAACTTTTCCATCACAACTTGAAGCCTCTTACACTTCCAGGAAGGCCATGTGCCCTCATTAAGGTGCTGCTTTAGCCAGCCCTTAGTGAACTTGGTCAGAAAGACAAAAGAGATAAAATAATAACCTGTGACAGACATCTACTAAGGAATTTTTATACCTTCCCAATCCTATTGGTCTGACTGCAGCCAGGTGCTTCAGGAGTATAGGTAGGTGGGAAGAACCTGTCTTCTGAGCCAAAAACATATATATGACAGAGAAGAACACTACTGAGGGATGTAATGCCTATTCATGTTACTTCTCACTGCTTTTATTTGGCTGCAGTACGTCAGCCCCCACCTCTGCTAGCTCAGCTGCTGTACACAATTTGTTTTCTTTAGTGTAAGAGAAGAAAGGGAACAAGGAATTTGCTTAACACCACCATTGTGAGACAGTTTTGGCCACTTGCATCTCTTGGCCTTTGCAGCAAAATTTAGAGAGGAAAGACATCCTTTAAAAACGTGTACAACATCTTGACATTTCAGGGCTGGAGTGGAGTTTGGCAGAGAAAACCTGGATGGGAGCCAGGCTGCTCCAGCAGATCATACCTGAAAGTGATCCTTCTTAGCCCTGCTTTAATAGAGTGTTCTGCCAAAGTAGAAGCTTTTATGGCAATTTTCCCAGTGAAACTGAGGTAGAATATAAAGATAAGTGATATGTCAGAACAAATACTTTTTCTTCAGGATAATAATGAGATATTAAGAGCTTTGCTTCATATTGTGTGTAAACACATGATTTGATTTATTAATTCAAAACTTGTTTAAGTCAAGTCAATTCTCTTTCTTGAGGGGGAAGAGACTTTTCTCTTTTCACCTTCCTGTTTGTAGTGGATTTTCACATATAAACTTTCCAAGGATACTCATTGCAAAAATGTTCACCAGACACATTCCCCCATCAGTCTGTCTGAAGCACATGACACCCTTCTTTGAATCCTGCCAAGGTCCCATGGCTTTCTGGGGAGAAAGGTCCCACTCCATGCTAGGGGAGTTTTCCTCCCCTCCAAAACTAGGGAGGACAGAGGAGCCAACCCACCCATGGGACCTTCTCCAGATTGCCTTGGGCATCCCCTGACAAATCAGTCTCCATGGATGAAGCCGCATCCCACCTCCCATCTCCATCTCTCATGGTCCAAACCAGTGCACCCCTTGCTGGGCAATGAGAATTGGCAGGGACTATTGCCCATCTCAGGAGGAGAGGCAGGAGATGCTGGACAGGAACACCTCACCAACCTCTCAAGGGTGGCAGAGGCAGAGGGGTGCCAAGAAGGGAGGCTCCTCCTCATGAGGTCTCCTGCTGACAAGACAGGCAGTGCTCTGTGTGATCCACAGCCTGTAAATAAAAGAATTGTCTGACCCTGCAGTAGTCTCTGATGGTACATATTTGGGGGGCTATTTAAATACAGCTTGAGCCTTTCCTCTTTGGTGCATTCCCCAGATCATACAGCAACACAGCTCAATGTGACAACAGAAAGAAACAAAATATGGGTTATTATAAACATTCAATTTAAGGCTCTTCTCTCTGAAGTTAAGACGGTGGCTGTAAGTTACAAATCCATTTTGCAGTCAGCATTCTCTTTAAAGCTTTGGTTCTTTGGCTCTTTCACCTTTCCTTATCAGTGTTTAATTATTAACAGAACAGTAATTTTTTAATGAGTCCTGTCTGCTGACTGCCTTCACTGTACGTGGCCTGGCAATCTCCAGAGCCTTCATAGCCTCTGTGCACCCAACTGACTGACCTCCCAAAGCAAGAGCAGATGTAGTGTCTTCTGAATGCACTGGACTAGCTGAAGCTGAGCTCCTCTGCTGCACCTTCAGTACTAGCCTGTCGAGTCCAGCAAGTTCATTTTCTGAAAGGCAGCAGCTGGCCCTGCTGAGCTGTTTCTGGAGCACAGCTCCTGTATGACTCATTTCTCCTGCAGCCATCTCGCTGCATTTCTCTTTTGACAAGTCATTTCTGCCACTCTGGTCGTTGCCCTGCTCTCAGGTTTGCTAAGCCCATGTAACTGAGGAGAGGCTCTTTCAGAGGGGACTGGATAATCACTATCTGGGGCTGAACAAGAAAACTTTTCATGGCATAGTAAAAGCCATGTATTTTAAGTCATGTATTCCCAGAATCTGCCATTGCTACTGGGATCTTATTAGGATTACTGGGGTGCTATATGGCAAATCTTTGAGGAAAGTGCCTTGAGTTCCCCAAGAAACTGGTTTAATGCAGCTGGAAAGGTGCTGAGTTGGTATCTGAGTGCAAGGGATCTCAAAACCCAGGACAGGGCTGCTTTATCACTTTAAAAGAAAGAGGTCGTGGGAGGGGAGGGGAGGGGAGGGAGAGGAGGGAGGAGGAAACTTGTTGGCTATTAATAGAGAGCATGAGTAGGAGCTTTATTTTGAATGGCTTCTTTAATTAGTGACATGCAATGCAGAAGCAAGGCCCATGATGCACTCTACCTGCTGACTTCCCAAGCACAGATTGGAGAGGGACAGATGGATACAAGACCATTGCACTGCAGGGGAGTTTCAAATATGTGGAGCTAAAATGTCCAAATTAAAAAGTAACCAGGAGATCAATCAACCTTGATCTTCAGAGAGACTGTCTCTGAAGGGGTACTATTGGAGTCAGTGCCAGCTTAGACTCAGGAAATTTAAGTTCCCTTCCTAGTCTTACCTGCCTTCTGTGAGATTTCCTTGTTCTCTCAGACTTTGTCTTTAATGTCCTTGTGGACACTAAGTTCCCAGAGATAAAAGATGTCTCTTCTTACTTACTCAGTGTTACAGTGCCTGGTATAAATGTGTCTTGCTTTCTCAGGAGCCCTGCTCTTGTACAGTACTACAAGAAAGAATATTGCTCTGTACAGTGGTTCTCCAGTAGCAGAATTTATTCGTACTTGTGTTTTCAATACCTCAAATAAATCATCAACAACCAGAAACAACTATTTAGGCAACTTAAAGCTAGGAGAGGGCTTGCTTTCTTAGTTCTGTAAGCCATGGCATGACACCTGGACCCATGAACCCAACTGGACTTCAGTTGTACATTACAGTAGTGGGACTGTTTTGAAAAATACAACTCAGATGCTTGTGGTTACTATTTGCCTATTTGCACCTTGCTTTCATTAATTACATGTGGGGTGGCAACTCTCCTTCTAATGAAAGGATTACTCCACAGGTATGCATGTTATGGTGCTTTTAAGCAGAAACCAACCCCACAGGAGAGTTTTAGTATGCAGATCCCAAAAGCAGAGGCAAGGGCAAACAGCTGAGAGGTGAGGCAGAACTCCTACTTTAACAGTAAAGTAGTTCTATGGGAATGCTGACTCACGTGCTCCCTGTATAAATAGAGGTGAAGAAAAAGCAGTTATGTATAATTTCACTGCATTTCTTTTCCTCCTGCACTGCCTTTTCACTTGTGAAGTGGATCTGGCTGAAGAGTCAAGAGTTCTTTGTGTGGGAAAGCTTTGTAAAATTATACCTTGGGCTAGATATGTAAAAGTCTGATAAGCAGGTGTTAATACTTCCCAGTCAGCTTCAAAGAAAGGGTAATGTTTCATTGCTTGGCAAGCCAACACTTAACGCACATAAACCTGTTGTAAATAGTTTGTGGAATAGTTACAGAGAACATTTACACAAAAGCTATTAGCAGATCTACTGGTGGTGGTTGCACAGGCTTCCCCACTTTATTCAGACTTTTCTGTGTATTTAAGGCTTTCATCACATTATCTCCCCTCTCTTCGAGGCCAGGGGAAATGTTCCCCCAAGAACATTTGAGCTCATCTGTGAATACCTCCTTCTGTGTGCAGGAACACCTTTCACTAGACCAGCTTGCTCACAGCCCCTTCCAACACTTCCAGGGATGTGATACCCACAACTTCTCTGGGCAACTGGGTGCTTCACCACCCTCATAGTAAAGAATTTCTTCCTAACATCTAATCTAAACCTACTCTCTTTCAGTTTGAAGGCATTCTTTCTTGTCCTACACTACATGTCCTTGTAAAGTTTCTCTCCATCTTTAGTAGGCTCCTTTCAGGTACTGGAAGGCCTCAGTTAGGTCACCTCAGTGTCTTCTCCTCTGCAGGCTGAACAACTCCAACTGTCTCAAGCCTTTTCTTATAGGAGAGGTACTCCATCTCTCTAATCATCCTGGTAGTGCTCCTCTGGACTTGCTCCAACAGGTCAATGTCCTTCCTGTGCTGGAGACCCCAGAGCTGGATACGGTGTTCCAGGTGGGGTCTCACTAGAGTGGAGTAGAGGGGCAGAATCACCTCCCCTGGCCTGCTGGCCACGCTGCTTTTGGTCCAGTAGTTGTGGTAGTCCTGATGAGCTGATGACATGAGAAAGGCAAAATAGACAAGCTGCTCAAAATGCCCTTTTCTCCCACTTTATTAGTGGTTCTAGTGGAAGGCATGACCTCTCTCTGTAAGCTTGGTGATAAGAGGTTGCTCTTTATATCCTAACCTCCACCTTTGTACCAGAGCTCAGATGCTTGCTGCTAAGCTGCGTTTATTTTGCTGAAGGAAATGCCTAAAGAACAAAAGAATGGGACTTAGAGGGCTCACTGAGTGTCCATCATCACAGGACTCTTTCCACCTGCCATCTCTGTTACTCCATGTTTATGAAAAATTGGGAACAGTGGATGCACAGTCTGCAGCCCATCTGACCTGATGTGGCTGTCTTGATTTTGGCAGGCCAAAGCCAGCTAATCCTTTATGGAAGTTAAACTTCTGGAATACCACAAGCCCTGATACACTGCATGGCAGTAAGTGGGGGCACAGAGGTAAGACCTCTCCCCTCTGCTCGACACTATGCCATTGAGGCTGGCAAGGCTGCCTGTGCCTTAAAACAGCATTGAAAATCCTGGACTAAATTCTCTTAACTCTCTTTGATGTTCCCCCCCCACCCCCCCACCTCCCTCTGCCTCAGGATCTCACTTTATGTTATTAGATCTCAGTTTCAGTTTTCCCATTTCCCAACCAAATCCCTATGGGACCTCAGAGAGCTGAGTTGCAGAGTTTGGCTGAGGCCGTTCTACTGTCTCCATATACTTCTCTGTGACGTGGAGCAAAAGCAGCCTGAAAGTGGGCGGCACCTGCAATGCTGTTGACTTAGGCTTGCAATCAGTGTTTGGAGTGTTTTGCAACATTTTGTAAGATGTCAAAACCAAACCCTCTGTTTTAGAAAGGAGGCAAATGGTGAACTCCACTGCAGATACCTTATCTCCTGCAGTTATGGAGAGATCCGGACACAGGTGAAACAAGAAGCCTGAGGTAAAGGAAGTTTGCCTCTGTATTTTTGCACTTCTTCAGCTCTTATCTTTGTGCTCCAGAAGTTTGTGGCATTTGGCTCCAATGTTTTGCAGGGCCCTTGCACAGAAATGTCTTGTTACTCAGTGTCACATCTATATGTATGTCCACACTGGAATCTTGTTTCCCACCTTAAGTGTGATACGACCATGGTTTTATTCCCCTGCTATCATGATTCAGCTGCAGGTGTGACTACAAGGGACACAGTTTATAGCTTAAACCCAGGGTAAGGTCAATGAGCAAATTGGCTACCAATGAGTGGATAGCAGCAGGTTCAGTGGGGTTACTGTCAGTTCTGTGAAATGTAGATTTGGTTTTCCTTTATATTGCGTTTGGCATTAAAATGAAGGAATCCTAGGAGGTTGTGATTTCTTTGCACTGCTTTCACTCTGTACATAGGTTTCAATACCGTGTTAATCTCTGTGGCATTGGAGACTCCTGTGATGATCAGTGGAAGAGCAAATCACCCACAGCGGCTGTCGCTGTCACCTCCCCTGTGAAGAAATGTGCACAGGATTCATCTGCCACCAGCCAGGGACACAAAAAACCCTGAGGAGAACTCGCCCCTTCGTATGTGTGGCATGAAAGGAACATAAACAGGAAGCATAAAGCCACAGGAAATTCAGCAACTGAAATTCTTCTGTTCATAGAAGCATTGTTGTTTGTTTTTTGGTTGTTTTGGTTTTTTGTTTTTTTGTTGTTTTTTTTTTTTTTTTACAAACTCTATTGCTATGGCTTATGTCAGTAAAGAACATTCACTTTCTTACTCTGATCAGACCTTTCACAGGAAAATAATGAAGGTATTAACCTTTTACTTTATGGATTGCTTTATGTTCTCCCTCCCAATGTTACAACCTGTTAACACTAAGTTCTAAAAATTCACACCAGGGGATGCTGAAATCCAGCTGCAGGCACACAGCTCCCGCCTGAACTCGGGAAGACTGAATCAATGGGAATATCGTATTGATTTAAATGGGTTCATAGAGCTTGGCCTCCGTGAATGTTGCTGCTGTCACTTTGTGTATGCACTCACATGTCAGTAATGAGACATCCTTCAGTTGCTCTGTGTTTCAGCCACTAGGACAAGACTGATAATTACTATTTTGTTTTGAAGTAAGGGGGAAAAGTATTCTGCTTTGTTGCATCTCTCAGAGCACTCATTTTAATCCTTCACAACACTTCTTTTGCTGCTTCTCTCAGCAAAATTCTCTCATCTACGAATTACATAGATGGGCAGTTTTTCTCCAGAATACTCCAACTTTCAGCAGTGAATAAGGGGCACTTTGTACTTAATTCCTCTTTTCCTTACTCACCGCTCATCAGGAATTTCTTCATCCACAGACACAAACCCCATTCCATCCCCTGTGCTGCTGATCCACTCTGCTCCAGCACAATTCTGTCAGACTCAAAACCAGGTTGTACTCAGTGGCAGGACAGAGAGAAACCTGAAGCTTCCAGGTCAGTCTGTTCTGAATAGTATCTGTACCTGTCTGCCTGCACTGTGACCTGGTGGGGCAGGAGCGTGGGGAGTGTGGGGTGATAGCCCTGATAAACTCTTGATGAGTTGAGGGAGACGCCTCAGCCCCCCGAGGGGTGCTCCCAGAACCTTTGTCAGAGGACAAAGACATCCCAGTGGCTTTCCAAAAGTGCTAAAGCCAGACTGATAAGATTAACAAAGGGTGGAGTGCTGTGGAGATGACATGGCCATCCTTTGGGATATCTTCTGGGAACACAGGGAGCCCCTCAGACCTATGTCATCTGTCTATCACCTCAAAACCAATTATTGACTAGAATCACTCAAACCACCTAAGGAAAAAAAAAGTAGAAAAAAGAGATTAGGCATGAGAAAAATAGGAGAGAAATGCCATCATCTGTGCGGGGGTAGCTGAGAGGAGCTGCCCTGTCTCCTCCCACCTCTTTGGACAGTGTAGGCATGAGAAAACCATGTACTCTCTATACTTTATATTCTATATCTTATGCTTTACTCTCTTACAACACCTATTACTTTATACATTCTATCTTACACTATGCCTGTTACGTTATACCTTATAAAGTACCTTATATCCTTATAATATGCTTTCACTTTTACCTCACAGCTACTTTGATGCTAATTTCACTTGGCTATATCTTTACTCTATAGGCACCTTACATACTAACTGTATTTTGCTACTTTAATAACTATTATACCTTGCCTTACACCTCATAACTTACTAGGTATACATCTTTGTATTGGTTGTTGTGTTCCTTTAAGGTGTGTAGTTCTTTTTTAACGTGTGTTAATGAGAAACAGCTCTATTCTTTCTTTTTGCTTTGTGTTATAGAGCAGGTGGTGTGCAGGTCACTGTTGCTCCATGTTACCAAGGGGGGTTCCAGATTTGTGTTTTAGGTTGTTATGTTTCTGGTTAGTAGTTTTCCGTTGTTAGTTAAGTCTGTCATGGGGGATAAACTGCTCGAGTTCTGTATTGAAATTTAAGTTTGGTGTCTTTGTCTGTAGAGTGTGTTTTGTGCTGTTTTTTTGGGGATTTTTTTTGTCATCAATTAAATACAATTATGCAGCTAAACATTGTCACTGGCAATGCAAAGCCCACAGGGAGACCTCAGCACCCTTCCAAATGTGCGAGCAGACTGTGACGGACGCTGGCAGAGCTCAGCTTACCTACACTTGCCTGCAGAGGACCCTGGGAGCAGTTTTTCCAGAGTACCCACACAGCTACAACTCTTGCTCAAGAGCTCCACATCTTGGCCACCACCAATGCTTTATTGGGCCTCCTGCAGGTGGTTTTCCCACAGACAACTTCCTGGACGTGGCTGTACTGATGGTTTTCCCAGCATTTCTCTGCTGCTTCACTGTCTTCTTCCAAATACAGTTTTCTGACATAGCCTGCTTGTCTGCTTTCAAGGCTTTTCCTGGTCCCTGTTGCCCACCACAGCCGTCCTTGTCCTGCTGCCCAGGAAGTGCTCCTCTGCTTTCTTCCTAGCTGGCACCCCCATTTGGATGATGCCCTAGAGCGGAATCATGTGCAGCACCTGGCATCTCTCCAATGACTCCTTAAAATTCTTCTATAGTAACTTCAGAAAAATCCACAACAGCTTGATACTGCCTCTTTCTACAGTGCCCAGCACCATCTCCTTGCCACCTTTTCTGCCCCACAGGTTCTGCCTGCTGTTTCCTTCTCTGTCCTTTGCTTGTGAAGTCACAGAGAATCATTTAAGTTGGAAAAGACCTCTGAGATCATCGAGTCCAACAACTGAAAGATCACCATCTTGTCAGCTAGACCATAGCACTAAGTGCCACGTCTAGTCATTTCCTGAACACCTCCAGGGATGGTAACTCCAAAGTCTTTGAGGTTGTAAAGTTTGGGGCTTTCCAGGTGGGAATAGCTTTCCTCTACTCTCTGAGGCAGCACAGGTCTGGCAGCAACTCCTTCTCAAAGTCGTGGCTGATATAATCAGCTCTTCCTGGGGACATTTTGTGCCCATCTCATGGTCCTCTTGCAGCTCTCATATAGAGCAGGTGCCCCAACCTCCTGAGTCACCCACATCTTGCACTTCTCCTTTCCGACCTTCTTTTCCTTCTTTTTCTGCCAAGCTTCATCACATGCTGCCATCTGAACACAAATTATCACCAATGGTTTACATGGAGGTTTTTACTTCTGCTATTTAGGGTATTCCCTTGCTTTATGGTTTTGCTGATTTAGTCTTTTTTATTGCTGGTCATTGTTGTGTTTTAGCCCTAAGGCAAGTGTGGCCCATGCCTGGACTGTGATCCCTCACAGTGACTATCCTCCCTCCTCCTTAATTTTCTCTACTCCCTGGTCTGTTCCCTCTTGTTCCACACCCCAGTTTTGTAAACCAGGCTGCTTCCTCTTTCCCCTCTTTCCTGGGACCATTATTTGAGTATATTTTTGTTAGCACTTCCTTTTTCCAGACTTGCTGTGCAGCAGTCGATGACGGGGGTACAGCATCTTGAGCACACACTGGAGTAACCCTCTGCTTCCAACTGCCTGCTACAGCACATTTTAATCTCATCAACAACAGCACAAACTATTTATAATCAGCTCTCTGATTACATTCCTAAGATCAACATCCAAGTTAAAAGACTCTGTATAGCTGACACACTGCTTCAAAACCTCCTCTCCCATCAAGGTTTCCAGAGCTGGTGGGCGGTAGTTAAAGGCTGCAGTCGGAGGTGCCACCTTCTGACCTTCTGCTCAGATGTCCCATCTCATTGCTCCTCCTCTTGCTTCTCCTGCCCTTCCCACTGCCTCCCACAGTGGTACTTTTGGGGAAAGCTGATCAAAAAGTGCCTGTTAACATGGCCCAGCTGGTCAAGCCTGCATGCCATATCGCCCAGCTCACCCACCCCATGTCCCTCCCCAGGGCAATACGGCCCTTGCAGCACCCAGCTGGCGACCAAAGACAGATGACAATGCTTGTCGTGCTGCTGTCCCTCCCTGCTGGTCAGGGTTTCAGCGGTAAGTGGCTGTTCTGCCACCATCACAGACCCAGGTCACTTCAAGCAGCTGAGCCACCTGCTAGTTTTGAACTGCTTTCAGTATGATCCAAATCCCCACTCTTTTTCTGTGACTTACTTAAAAAAGTAAGCCAGTGCCATCCTTTGGACTTGCCTACAGAAACATGGAGAGTCCTGTGGGCCACCAAGCCCTGCACTGCTGGTCCTTAGAACTGGCCTATAAGGGAGCCCCACTAGAGCAGGGTGCCAGCCAGAGAGGCTTATACATCACATGCAGACCCTGGGAGGACTGCAGGCATAAAATATGGGGACTAGTGAAAGGGATGGAAGTATCTGGTTTTTACTTTGCCTCTGGATGTGGGTTGGTTACCCCAAAGAAAGGAAGGCTCTGGGTTGACCTTACTGCAACGTTTTAGTACCTAAAAAGGGGGCCTAAAAAAACTTGGAGAGGGACTTTTTACAAGAGCATGTAGTGATACAACAAGGGGAAATGACTTCAAACTGAAAGAGAATAGGCTTAGATAAGGTATTAGGAAGAATTTCTCTACTGCCAAGAGAAGTTGTGGATATGCCATCCCTGGACATGTTCAAGGCCAGGCTGGATGGGGCTTTGAGCAATCTGGTCTAGTGGAAGATGTCCCTGTCCATGGCAGGGAGATTGGAACTAGATGGTCTTTAAGGTTCCTTTCAGCACAAAACATTCTACAATTCTGTGTTTTCACTCAGCAGCATTTCAGTGAACAGAAACTACTAAGCATATGGCAGAGGGAGTACCAGCTCTTGGCATGCCGCTGAAGACTAAGTAAAGCTGGATCCTTCTGATGCTTCTCCCATCTTCCATAGATCTCAGGAGACAATTTATCATAATAGTGCATGCATTGTTATATATATATGCCCCATATATGTATATACACCCTATCCTGGGCAAGAAAAGGTTAACTAAGAATTATGGACTCTTGTGTGAACCTACATCTGCTTTAAATGTCAAGCCTGAAGGGCTGAGAGACCACAGCACTTTAGGGGTTATTTAGTGGCCTCCTGAGATCTTAATGACAGGCAGGCTGAATGTGGAAGGCCATGGGGTCACCAGTCTTACCACCAATCTGGGCAATGGGACCAGATGTCAGGTGGGGAAGCCACAGTCCTCTGAGCACGTGTCCAGGTTCAGGCCTTCCCACAGCAGCAGCAGCATCCCCATCACCTGAAGGTCAGCCCTCACCCAGAAAGATCATAACCTCAGCTGAGGTGAGGTGGGAGAGCTGAGCATGGGGAACCAGCTGAGGATGGGTAGGCAAAAAAAGGGTGAAGGAGCTCTGCAGTAGAACCACTCTATGCAGAGGTTACTTCTGCCTTTAGCCAGTTTTTTTTGCATTGCATCATGCAGGAGAGGTATGGGCTGTGCATTTGAGGAAGCGGCTTTTAGCTGAATGGGATAAAAGGGAACACAAAATGTTCTGGGTTCAGTACCAGAAGTAGACAGAAAGAGAAAGAGGAAATACTTGTGTCTGTTAAGAAGGATCTAACAAAAATAAATCACCCTGTTAATGTTTACTATTATGTTTTGTGCAGATAAGTGTAAATTGCACAGTGATGGTTGTCTCCACTGCTTTTTCTTAGAGGTCATGTGGTTAAATAAATAGAATAATTATTTTCTTAATGGTCATGGAATACTGTGATAGTGCTCTTTATCCATTGGTAAATCTTTTTACATCAGATGCTCTCAACCCGCTCAGACAGTAGAGCTTTAGAGAAATGCAGGAAAACCTGGTCATCCTTCAAAGATAGTGAGATGATTTTGCTTGGCCCCTTTATGTATATAAGTCGAAGCCAGGAGGACCTATTGAATCATGATCTTCTACATACTCCATACTATGCAATTTCACTAGGTAAGTCCCTGTGAAGCTCATCATGTTCAACTAGACAGAAATATTTTGGTCTTGTGCACAGCAGACGGAGGCAGAGCAGCATCACTGGTCCTCTGACACTGGGGGCAGCAGCACTAAGCTACTGAATCCCGTGCCAAATCTTGCCTTCCAGCACTAAACAAAAACACTTTTGGAAATGACTGCTATGCATTTTGTTCTCTTTTGAGGCACTTAAATTATGTGACTGTCTTCATGACAGAACATTTTAGTCTCTAGGAAGAAAAGAAGAACATTGTTTCACTTTTTGGAAGTCAGGTCTTAATTTTTTGTTTTGTGATTATTCACAAAAGTCTTAACTTCAAAATTTTATTTTAAGACATAAAAATAAATGTAAGAACTTACCAGGCAAGTTCTTCTCTGTTTCCACTAATTGATTGTCATGATGCAGGCAAAGCAAGCTATTGCACCGCTCTTCTGTTTAAGGACCACCACCACAGGTATGACAGAAGCCTGTTTTGGGAAGTGCTTTGGATTTTTTTTCTTACTAAACTTTACAGGACTATCAGTGATATGTCAGGGATCTGCATGGGGAGATGCTCCGTAGTTAGAAGTGTTCTCTGGGTAGGTCTAGGACAGCGGAGACAAGTCTTTTTTCCTCAAAATCAGCTGATTCTGGTTTACTCTGATATGCAGTAAGACAGGGAAGTGTTCTTGGGAAGCAGCAATGCAGTGTTCTCGCATGCTTTGGGATGCAGGTCCCAGGATGTAATAAAACACAAGCTGACAGACAGCAAGCAACCACGGAGAGCTGTGAAAGGGTTGCTTCATTCAGAAGGCTTTTGGTTTTGGTTTTGAATGACTCATTAATGTGAGTTTTGGAGATTATTGTGCTGTCTGCAGTGACACACTGTGGTAATGAAGCAGTGGTTTATCTCTGACCCTGTTATCTCAGAGAGCCGGAGCTCTGCTGTGACTGTTCTGCTGCCTGCAGTCAAGAGCAGGAAGGAATCTATAGCTGAATGGTAGTTCTTCCTTGTAACAACATTCCTTATAGGATATGAAGTGATAAGTCTTTTAGTGTTACTGTTATAATTTAGTAATTATATTCGTACTGTTAATAATCACTAGAAGTGACTTCCTATGCATACTGCTTGGATGTAGCAGAAAATAAATAACTGTAATCATAGTTAAAAATAGAAATTGCGTGTGAATTGTTAATTTAAATGGCATGTAAGGCAGTTTAAAATTTAAGGAGATGTAGCGGGTAAACAAGTCAAAAATATGTTTCTCCATTGTTTTCTGCCTCTCAATACATTCTGCTAACATTGCCATGTCAGCTTTAGTGGAAAAGCTTTCTCAAGGAAATACTTCCTGCCAGAAAATCCTGCTTTTGTGATCAGTTTCCCACATCTGGACCTGACTACGTGCCAAAAAACATGTGTAGAGATTAAGAAAGCATTATAAAAACCTGAAGATGAATTCAGAAGTTAGAGGAACAAGAGACAAGGAGAAACTAGGAAGCCTCGCCTAGTCTTCTTCGGATCTCTCCTCTCAGCTCGTCTTACCTTTCTTCCAACACCACCAGCTGTCATCTGCCTCGAAGGAGAGACTGCTTGTCAGCCTGTAGAGAGGGCATCGGCCTAAGAACGAGACTGCCTGCCAGCTTGACTAGTCTGTGACTGTCTGTGGAGGTATATCCTTTCTCTGAATTTTTCTCTTACAGGCTAAAATAAAGCACCCTCTTTTGCAGCTACTCCAGAAGCCGGTCCGGTCGTGAGGGGAAATAACTGCATTTTGCATTTCAAAGACTCACAATCCTCTTGCAGCCAAGAGATAACATCGTGACAGAAACAGAGAGAACATCAGCATCTCCCCCCCCCTTCCTCTCAGTTACATCGATGAGGCACTCAAGTAGTTTTTCATGGTGGTATCTTTTCTCTGCTTCTATAAATAATCTTAAGCATTTTTCCTAACTTTTCTTATTTTTCCTCTTTTCCTTTCGCATCTCTCTCGCAATCAATTAATAAAAATCAGTTTTTGGTATTTACAGATAACTTGTTTGAGTTTTAATTTTGCTCAAGAGAATGATTCGAACTTGTAGTTCAATCTGCATAAAAACTTAAGCAGATCTGAACGTCACAGGAGAAACCATAGAGACTTCCAAGAGGAGTGCATCATGTACAGTGAGACCTAGCAGTTTCTAACAACTGTATCATTGTAGAAGCAAAAAATGGTTTGGGTAGGAAGGGACCTTTAAATGTCGTCTAGTCTAACCTCCTCACAAGCAGAGACACCTTCTGCTAGATCAGGGGGCTCAGAGCCCCATCTAATCTGACCTCAAATGTTTCCAGGAATGATGCATCTACCACCTGTCTGGGCAACCTGTTCTAATGCTTCACCACCTTAATCACAAAAAAATTTCTTCCTCAAATCTAGTTTGAAATTTTCAGTTTAAAACCCATACCCCTTGTCCTGTCACAACAGGTCCTGCTAAAAGCTCTGTCCCCATCTTTCTTATAGGCCCCCTTTAGGTACTGAAAGGCTGGTATAAAATTTCCCTGAAGCCTTCTCTTCTCCAGGCTGAGCAACCCCAAATTTACATTTTGAGTAAATTGCATGGGTTTTCCTCAGTTATGGAGCAGGGTACCCAAAGTGTGGATTCCATTCTCAGGGACAGACTGTCTCCATGTGACTTATCAGCATTAGTGTCTGACTTGCCATTTTTTTTAGTTTTTAACAAAACCTTATTTGAAATCTACACTCTCAGAGGTTGTTGTGGGAAGAAGGCAGATAGACTGCATCGAACATAAGGATTTGCTTAGCCAGAAGGGAGTACTTGACCCCACGTAAACCAGGCAGCATGAACTGCCTCCCCAGTTTCAGCCTGGGTGTTTTATTTTCTTAATCCTTCCATTGTTTAGCATTAAATGCTTTTAGTAACAATTTTTTTTTTAGTTTTACTGGAAAACACTAAAAGTTGTCAGGTATCTCATATGTCACCTTTGTTAACTTCAAAATTGATTTTTGAAAATTTTGTGGTTCTGTTGGCTTTTCAAATCAGCAAAATACTAATGTCAAGCTTTTTAAAAGCCTTCTGGACATGATTTAACTGACGATCCAGCTAGTCATGCACATATATGCATCTGCAGATGAAAACACAGGTGTGAACTTTGCAGCTCAGCTTGGAAGCCGCAGCCAGCCATGAAGGCCACCCCCAGGGAAGTGATGGTGTCTTCCCATCAGTGTAGTATATTCAAAACTGTCTTCACACTTCCTTAAAAGTGTTCTCACCCAGCCTTTTACCACTGGTGACTTAGTTTGGCAAGGAGGTCTGACTAGAGCTGGTGAGCTAAGCTAATGGTAATTGGGAAAATGTGATCTAGTTGAAAGGTTGAATTTGGGTAAGAGGCAGTGGGATGGAAGATTGTAAAGAGTAAGAGTTTAGGAAAGACATAAGGAAAAACAGGACAAGACAAATAAGGCATGAGGAGAAAGGACATTATCACCTCACCCTCTGCCTTCTCCAACAGGCTCCATCTCTACCTGCCAGTCCCAACGACTGGAACATTAGCCCTGAGCTAGAAATATATACATGCCTTCTTGGCACCATGAAGGAATTTACTGACTTGGAGAAAAATGCAGCTCTTGTCCTGAAAGGACTTGATGGGAATATCACCTCTTTCCTTAAGCCCTATCTCTACCTCTTCCTAAATGGCTGGTGTTAAGAGTATAGAAATTTTGCAGCAAATGAACTCCCTTGCTTTCCAGCTCCTCCTCAGAGCTCAGAGGGGCTCTGGGTGTGGCTACGTTTAATGTCTGACTATAGTCAACTCCTATGGAAGTGTTACACAGTTTTGAATATACTACACTGATGGGAACACACCATGCACACTACACTGTAAGTCTGGTCTCATTTGCAACCACAGGATCACAGAGTGCAGTTTATTGGCGAAACAGGTTATAGGTTCTTGTTAGATTGCAAGTGATCAATTCAATAGGCCTACAAAATCTAAGTGTACAGCACTAGGTACAAGTGTTCCTGGGTATGCTATGGCACAGGTGGAGGCACAAGTCTCACCAAAGAGACATTCCTGCTTTAGGGAGGAGAGAGGAGCAAGCCCATCAACTTGTCTGCATGGTGGTCATATTCTCATCTTCTGCCATGGAGACTTCAAATGTCAGTTTATACTTTTGCGAGAAGTGCAAGTGAGACTGTAGTCCAATATCCTATTACTGCCACCATAAATGGTGAAGTGGAGCAGACACTTTATATGTAAAAAATGAACATAAAAAGTTAAAAAGAGAGATACTACAAAGGCTGTGGGTCTTGCCCATGGGAGGCATGTGTTAGTGTCACTTCCTCTTCCACCGGGACAATTGCAGACATTAAGTAAGGTTAATCCTGCCTCCTGTCCTCCTCTGCCAGGTAACCCACCACCAGGCATCATGCCCACTGTAATCCCTCCACCACATATCTCATGGCATTCCTACAACTGGTGACTCATTGTAGCTTAGCTTTGGTTTTGTTTTGCTCTGTGTTAAAAGACTTTTGGAAAAGTTGTACAGTAATATTCCTTTAAAGGACCAAGAAGAATCAAAACCAGAACCTATTAAATCTAAGGGAAGAGCAAACTCTGTGACAGGGCTTTTTCACAGCAAAGTAACTAAGAACTCAAGGAACATCCCTATCCCCCATTACTTTCAAGCAGATAAACAGAAGGCCTGTCAGTCACTTACAAAATATAACTGTGCTTGTTGTAATTCACAACCTACATCAAGAAGAGGCCTTTTTAATTTTTCAACAGAAGGAGCAATAAATCTGCCTCGAACTGAAATGTCACAGAGTTAAAATAGATCAACCCTCTCTCACAAAACATTTCTACATGACAGAGACAAGATTCCTCCTATCCAGCAGCCAGTCATCAGGGAATTCATCCACTATGTTTAAAATTGTCTCTTCTGTGTCCCTTTTGAACATGCATTTCCTAGGTCTCAATCATTAATGTTATTACCTGGCTGTTGTCAGAGGCTTAAACATTGTAAAATCACCAAAGGACTTTTGTCCACTGTAGCAGACCGAAAAGAAACAGCTGCTCACCCAGCCAAGCCTACCCCTCCCTGAATATGCCTGCTGTGAAAGGACCTTCAAATCAGGTAAGTGGGTGCCATTGTCCAACTATCCTGAAGTTACAAAATGGATTTCCAGGTAAAGGAAAAAGCTAGTAAGAGGCAAATCTTGTCAGGTGGGATAAGCCTTCTTATCATGCCAATGTCCTCCCTTACATGATGACTCTACTGTAAAACCTTGAACACGTTTCACATCTGGCCTGGGCTATTCATCTCAAACATTGGGGTCATGATAGAACATGATTGACGCTGAGTCTTAGGAAGTGTCAGAGACTTGTGACATGTCCCAGGATGTGTCCTGTGACACTATCCAATGTAAAATTCCCCACCCCAGGGGGGTACAAGGTGTTCCCACCTGAGCTTGAAGTGTATAATAACTCATGAAGTCTTTGAGTTTCGGCAGGGGAAAGCTTCCCCCAGCCCCAAAGGATCAAGACCATCACTTAAACAGGACTGCAACCACCACTTCAACCAAGAGATATGGAAGCTGCAACTACCAAATTTCATCTCTGGATACAGTGGGTGGTGATTACGTATAATCTAGAACCCTCATCTTTTCATTCTCTTTCCCTTACACATTTTCCTACGTGTTACTTTTATACTTTAATATGAGAACACCCAAAATGGCAACATACCTGTTTACCTTTGAAACAAAATTGTTGTAAGATAAACCCTACCTATATATGTTTACAAACACCGATTATTCAGTGTCATTTCACTCTAATCCACACCAAGGGATTTATTGACAAGAACATGGTATACCCTCCCTTTCTGGGGCAGGTTGTAACAGCTATATGGCAAAGAATGCTTTAAAGGGGCTTCTTTTCAATTTCAGGTGGTAAGGGGAGAAAAGGGACATAATTAAATTTAAAATTAATTTGCAAAAGCTAACAGATCCTAAACAAATAACACACATAGGAAAACATGACACAATTTAGGAAACAGTATTTAATTAGAAAAAAAAAGTTCCAAATGCCTCTGGAAGTGAACATCAATTTGCTAACGTTGTTTATGCTACACAATTTGAAGAGTTTCAAGCCTTATTCTGCAAGCACCCTATGGTAATTTAGTATTTTGTCTTCTTCTGAGCTTAAAAAGACTGCTACAAGCTGAAACATCAACAGAAATATTTTAAAATTTTGTAGAAGTCTGTTTCACACAATTTAGAGTCAAGAAATTTACTATTGTTATCACATTTCATCTCAAGTTTTGTAATTAACTCAAACTGGTATTAGAGTTAAGAAGTGACATTTCTCCAGTACCACAAATCTAGGCTTTCACGCAGATTACATGTGGTACACACACAGCACAGCACAAAGCCACACTCATTTAAGGGCAGAAAGAGGAAAGCAGACCGTTCAGAATGCACACTTCCTTCTGCACTGATACAGTGCCCCAACAGCTCCATCCTTAGGGAGCTGCAGAAAAAGAATTTTGGAAGACTGCTTCCTTAGGCACTCAGCTTCAAGGTCAGAATACAAAATTTATTTTGAAACAGCTACCATATTGATATAATTACTTTATCTAATATTCCATACACGAAGTCAAAAAATTATCAGGAAAACCCGACTGTATTCTAAACATGCTTCCTAATTGTACGTAAACAAATTAAATGGCTGTTTTCCACAGTTTATGCCCAAAATGATAAAAACAGGTTAATTTATAACCTAAACTTTAAGAAGTTAAGAAGAAATCACTATCATACAACAATCATTAACAAACATATCAAATTCTGCATCTTCTTTGTAAGATATGAAACCAAACTATTTACAAGAAGTTTCTTTTCTCTGCTTCAGCCAAATGAAATGTAGCACCAAATAGTTCTGATAAATGACATGACCTTTCTTCAGTCTTCCCTTCCTAATTTTGTGATATTCAGAGCACTACTTTCAAATCTGCCTGTGCTTCAGCTACTGAAGTTTGCATTTCTAACACAGCCATACTATGCTTTATTCTAATAACGGACATATCTGAGACAGTTCATCGTGCCCCACACAGCAGTGAACAGTTACTCAGATTTAAAAGTGGTATTTTGTACTAACACTGCGTATAAATTGCAGATAAAAATATGAACTGAAAAATTCTTTTAGGAAGGGAAATAAAAATCTTTGGTGAGCATAGAGACAATACATGGAATCTGTTTCTTTGCATTAAAATCTTGTCGAGTTGAGCAGGACTCATATTCTGCCACTCTGCGATTTACACGAGTTAAAATCTGCATGAGTTCAAGTTTCCTGGCATGTTCCTTCAGCATTCTACACAGGGACTGAATAAACCAGGAGCCTTCAGCTGAATTCCTCCAGGAGTAATAGCCTGTGGAAGAGAGCAATGTCAAAGTGATGTAGCAGCCTTTGATACAAGACAGGCTAGCAATTAGGGGAACAATGCATTCTTTCCAACAGCAATCCATGTTTTAAAATACAAACTCAAGACGACTAACCAACAAAATTAAGATTCCTCAAATTCCAAATCAAAAGAATTTCGAATCCTCTCATGCTTTATAATCTAAGAAAACTTTAAGTAGGTAAAAAATCAAAAGGCAGGAAAACTTTCTTCAGGTGCAACAATCATAGCCACTGATCACTTACTGTTTCTTCACAGAGTACACAAATAAAAAGGAGAGGTGACAATACAGATGGAGCCAAGATGCAAGACGGATTCCAGTGTCATTGTCTTAAAGGACTACATGCATCAATTAAAGACTGAAATCTACTTCTGCTAACTGACAACATAAAGGGCACACAAAGGGCTCTGCCCCTACTAATTTTGCTTAAAGATGCAATGTAAATAGAGTTGATATGCAAAAAATATGCTGGTGTTTATCATCCACTTCTGTATACCTGATTGTTTTGTTCTCTCAGAATAGTATCTTTTCTTCCCGCTGTAAATTATTTGCACAACTCAGCTTAACTGAATTTCCAGCAGAGCAACATTTGAGGATTTGCTAGTGAGAAACATGTATATTCAGGGTTTGGGGGGGCAGTTTGTAGGAACTGAGAATAGCAACTACCTCAAAAAGAAATCAAATCGATGTAGAAAAAGTGGTTGAGGGAATAAAATTCATATTTCAATGAAAGAGTGTATTAGTTCTCTCTGAGATGGAGTTCATTGTCCCACACCAGCCCTCACAGTGCTGTGCTTTCACTGGTAGCTGGAAAGGTGGTGGTAACACACCAGTGTTTTGGCTACTGCTCTTCAACATTCCTCCTGCCCCATCAGTAGGCTGGAGGTGGATAAAATCTTGGGAAAGGACACAGACTAGTACAGCTGACCCAAACGGACCGAGGGGATATTCCATATAAGTGAAGTCACCCAGTGACTGGGTACAACTGGAAATTTTAATTTTTAGCATCAGCAGAGGCTGACATACAGATACAGTCTCTCACCTGGAGCTGTAGAATATGCATACAGGAAATCTGCTTCTACAGGTATTTTTTGACATACAGTTTCTTCTGATCCACTGTCTGCCTCAATACCGGAATCTAATTCTGTCCCTCTACAAGCCTATTCGATGGAAAGAAAAATGGAAAATAAAATTAAAATGAAGAAATAAAAGCAGACATTGTGATCAGAATATTGATTTTTTTCATGTTTCAACAATGACAATATCCCAATTAAAAAATTGCAAAAATAACAAGAATTTATGTGTCACATCTCCATAGACCAACTCAGAGGAAAAGTAGCTAGCATTTATTTAAATCAGCAACAGTTTGGATAAGACAGATATTTATTCTAAATTGTATTCAGAAACTTTTTAAAATATTGGCTAAAATTTTACTTAATCCATAGAATCAAGGTAATGCAATCTAATCTATTACAAATACTGCCTACCTAATAGGGCAGATTGTGCCACTTTTAGATCTGAAAAAAAATCTTATTCCAAAAGTAATTCCATTTAAATGAATTTTAGAAAGAATTCACTTTTTTCATTAATAATTAAGTATATGACTGATTTTATGATCGTTGTTCAGCTGTACATCACCTGAATGAAAAAGAGCTTGGGTTTTCCTGCTAAACTTCTGCACCTGTCACCTCTGAACAGGCTTGTCAGTGCTTTCAGTTCAAGAGGGCCATCTGTACCATAGATTAATCCTTCATCACCATGGCTTAGCAACACACAAACAAAACTGCTTCTCTTGCTGTGATCTTCTTCAGCAACTTGAAAGAAAAAAGAGAATTATCTTAACTTAAAAATTTTGAACATTTAATCCTTCCTATGTGACAGAAGTCTTTATGACATAATTCCCATGTTTGGAAACACCCAACCAGTTTTCACTTCTGAACAAAAGAAGTCTGCCTAACTTAACTTTAGGAAGTTTGACACAGAAAACCCCAAATTAAAGGCCAACCCTACCCATTCCAAGACATGGGCACAGAACTAGGCCAGGAATAAATGCCATGAGGAAACAAAGAGGGTGTTCAAAGTCTGAGCAACAAACCTCACTCATGCAGGAATGGTCAGTCTTGTGATCCGCCATCAGACTGATGGAAAGTTCTGAGTTTTGGAAAAGGATGGGGAAGTCCTACCTCTCTTTCCGACTGGAGATGCTTCAACTACTTTGATTACATGGAAACTGAATGCAGCATGAGAGCTGTTGCTGCAGGGACCTAGGTACTAGCAGTACCCCTCTCTTCTCACTTTTGACCTTTAATGAAGTCTAGAAAGATTTGTCAAGCCTCTTTAAATAAAAAATTAAGACATTTAAGCTTGATATAAAGTGTTTGTAGACTTATACTTTTTTCCCCTCCATCTTGTGGTATACAAAGAGCATAAAATATATATTCTTCAATGTCTTTTATTGCCCGACATTGTGGGAACTGTACCTGAGGACCAAGATGATTCTTTAAATTTATGAAAAGATACAAACATGGTTTAAAAGAAAGGATCCAAAAGGCATTCTGAGTGGTAACTCAAGTAGATGCAAGAGTTTGTACATGAAAATGTAACTGTCCATAAAGCTGAAGTCTTACTGTTTACTGCTTATCAAAACACTGAATTTCTATTCTGGAAAAAATGAACTATTTATATTTTATCAAGTGATCACACTCAGGCATTTCTACAATCTATGGAAAACCACTGCATTTAGAAGAGCCACACTTACAGCTACTGTCAGTAGACTGGTTGTGATTATACTAATAACTTAAACGTGCCTAGGAACATTCTCTGGCATAAACATTAATTGGCATCAAAGAACCTACATCAATGTTAGCAGACACTTCCATTGAAAAAGAAAAAAAAAGAAAACCAAGACCAGGATCGTTGCAAGCTAATTGGCTATTGGGAATTATAACTGGAACACTTTTACTGTTGAACTGTGACCTGCAACAGTCTGGGAGAGCACTAGCAGGCACGAGTCACAGTCGTGGCAGAAAACCTTCCACCAGTTACCTAGAATAGACTGGGTTCAAGGGCTACCAATACCTCCAGGCACCATTTAATTTAAGGACCTAGATGCAGCCAAGTCCAAACAAAGCAGGACTAACACAGTAGTGTAAAGCTTCACTTGAGAGAAGGGTGTTCTGTTTCACAAGTTAAACAGAATATGAGTTGTTTCTCTAAAAGTGTAATTCAGTCCACACACCTGCAGTTCTGGTCTCTCTATCAGAATCCCTCTTGAGTCACACCACTAAGCATGTAGCACAGAACCCCTCTACCCCATCGAGCAGGTTTCTTTCCAACTCACAGAGCTTCAGTGATCCCAGGGTCACAATATAAATCAGTCTGCATTTAAGTTTCAGTCTTTTTTCCAGCCTTCTTTAGAAGATGAGATAGGATACGGAGACAACAGTCATGGCACAAAAGATGGAGAGACAGCACAGAAACTATGATGTACATATCATCCTAGCAATAAACCAGAAGGGGTGAAACGTCATCTAAAAGAACCATGGAAGAAGAGATGTGAGGGCTGGAGATGCATTTGAAAACAGTAGTTGATTTAATACACACACTGAACATACTATTACTTACCTTTTTTCAATAGTTTAGAAATATCGTCACATGAAAGATCATTGTTGATCTTTACTTTATATCCCAACTTCATAAAAACCTCTCTGACACTTGCAGCATCTGCATCTGTACCCGAACGGGGCAGCATCCCTATATATAAGAGAAACATGTTATTTTTTTATATGATATAAATGGCATGGTCTGATTGAGCCAAATTCTTTTCTCACTTACACAGTCTGAAATATTCTATTATTCCAAATCCACTCTAACAGAAAAAGCGTTGCACTGTTACACATTCACACAACCTCCCGCTCTCTGTACCTGTATTGTAGATTTATCTGCATCTTATTTTTATATCTACCTATGTAAGGACATAAAAAGAATTTCACTTGCAAAACAGAATTCATGACTGAAAGGTATGACAGACTTGTACTGCCTATAGATTTTTCTCCTTGTTCCTGATATACCCTAACATGTTCCCTTCCCTCTATGCATACTTGGAAAAATGCATCAATCACACCCATTCAAATGACTTAATTTTACAGTGTGATCAAAATTTGTCTGCATATTTAATTTTGAAGAAGAACACATGGCACTAATTTATCTAAATTAAGGAAAAAAATATAAGCTTGAAAGTGGTACCAGTATGTCTGTGGAAGTTCTTATTGTTTATTATTATACACTCCCCCATCTCTGGATAATCCATTCTGTAACTGTAGTCTGGCAGAATTCCAGAGTCCACAGACTTGCTAGCAGGTAGGTTCCTTCTGCAAAGAAACCAGACAAAATTTACGTGTTAATTCCCAATCTCTTTATTTTCACAACAACAACAACATGGGTTATTTTAGCAAACCCAACCAAACTGGTAAGGTTTGCTATTTTTTCTCTACCCTCAGCAAGTTTGCTGATGACATAAGTTGATACTCTTGAGGGAAGGGATGTCAACAGGCTTGAGAGGCAGGCCTGTGCCTTCAACCTCGTAAAGTTCAACAAAGCCAAGTGTAAGGTCCTGAACCTGATCAGGGCAATCCCAAACATGGATACAGGCTGGGTGATGAGTGGATTGAGAGCAGCCCTGAGAAGAATTGGGAAGTACTAGTGGATGAAAACCAGAATGATTGCCAATGTGTGCTTGAAACCCAGAAAGTAAACTGCACCATGGGCTGCACTAAAAGTAGCATGGCCAGCAAGTCAAGGGAGGTGATTCTGCCCCTCTAATCTGCTCTGGTGAGACCCCATTTGCAGCCAGCTCTGGGGTCCCCAGCATAATGAGGACATGGATCTGTTGGAGTGAATCCAGAGAAATTCATGATGAGATGATTAGGGTACTGGATCATCTCTCCTAGGAGGACAGGCTGAGAGAGGTTAACAGGCTGTTCAGCCTGGAAGAAAGGCTCTGGAGAGACCTTTTAGTGGCCTTTTCAGACCTAAACAGGGTCTACAAGAAAGATAGGAGGGGCTTCTGACAAGGATGAGTAGTCACAGAACGAAGGGGAATGGCTTTAAACTGAAAGAGAGTAGATCTAGATTAGATATTAGGAAAGATATTAGTGGTGAGGCACTGCAGTGGGTGGCCCAGATAAGTTGCATGTGCCTTACCTCTGGAAGTATTCAAACCAGGGGGGATGGGGCTTTAAGCAACCTGGTCTAGTGGAAGGCATCCCAGCCCATGCCAGGAAGGCTGGAAGTAGAGGATTTTTATGGTCCCTTCCAACTCAAATCAGTCTATGATTCTAAGTTATGTCTGTGAAATCAGTTGGCAGATTTAAGTGAAGATTGTACTAGCCCAGAGGTTAAAATGAACCTAACTGGTTTGTACAGTTATGGCCCCAAATGAAACTTTTGTTTCAGTTAAAATATGCATATACACAGTGAATTTTAATAAAAAAACCGAAGTGTCATCTGTATTTGTAATAACCTTCTGTACAACTTGTAACAAATGTAAAATTTAGAATCAAGGAAGAACTGGGTTTAAAATTATAATGCCTCTGCACAGGAGAATATGAAAAGTTAGTTTAAGAATTCTAGTTATTATATCAACAAGAAATCACTTGGGTTTTTTTTTACTATCACCTTCCAAAAGCCAAGTACCTGGAGGCAAGGTTAGCTCTGAGAACACAAATCTGTTCTTAATCCTAACCAACAGTTGTATTACCATTGAGTTTTCACAAGTGAACATTTGAGACCTAGGAAGATGTGGCAGCTATGTGCTCCTTTTCTGCTTAAGCAATAGGCTCCAGCAGCAGTCACAATGGCTGCACGTGGATAAAGTTGGGACTTTGGGGAGGCATATAACACAATAACTAAGGGCCATGAGTCTTCTTCGACAGCTAAAGGCGAGCTAAGCATGCACCATCCCAAAACACAGCTGGTATGTGAATATTACTGTAAGTCAATTATCTTACTCCATGTATAGCATTAAGCCCAGGGTCCACTGAGCTCTCCTGCACACCAGCAGCGTGCACAGCAGGAACAAGATGCCTCTCAAGGTTGCTCCTTGAGGCTGAGAGATTCCTCGCTGCAGCAGATTCTTGGTAAGTAATTGATAGCATGCTAAACTTTAAAATTTTAGCCAAGTGATTTAAAGGATTGATTGTACGTGTATACTCATTTAGACATAGACAGCTGACCAAGCCTGGGACTAAGTCTGGATCCGCTGGCAGCCAGACTCCTCTCTGACAAGAAGTTTAGAATGCAAGAAGGTCCTTTCTGAACCTCATGACTCAACAGGAGGGTGTCTCTGACAGTTTTGTCTGACCCTGTCCTCTTTGCAGTAAATAATCAAGCGTACCTTGCCAGAGAATCTTGTTAGACCATTGTCACATCTACTGTTACTGTTTTTATCTATAAACACTACTTCTCTTACCAGTGAAGTGTATCACTCCAACCATGACAAAAGACCAAGACTCTATGCACAGCTGTAATTCTGCCCTAATGAGCACACCAACCATCCCACCCACTCACGACTCTGCAACAGTTGTCAATTTTACTCAGTCCATAGATGTTAAAGTTGGTATGGAGTTTCTCATTTTAAGCACATGGGTAAGTGGTTACAAGACTGGGGCTTATACTGTATTTTACAAATCAGAAATCTGTAATACCCTTAAATCTGATTTTCACTGAAATAGTAAAAAGAAAGACTTCAGAACCAAATTAATTTCCCAGAGAGACCATAATCTTACAGTGCTAGGCCAGTGTAACAACTAGCTGGCACCAGGAAGAACAGGTCTGCGTTTCCTCCCTTCCAGCCCCTAAGTTCCTCTTGCACTTCTGCTTCCACACATACAACCCCTATGGCAGCTGGGCTGTTTGCCACAGGTTCAGGTCAGTTCTAAAGGAGTTCAAGGAAAGGGGTGAACATTTAGGCTAAGGTGAGACACAGACGTCTCTTTTCAAGAAGAGCTAACCACTTCATAATACTGTTAAGCCCAGTCTAACTGCACCTCAAGTATTTTGCTTTTTAGCTCCTTGTACATGCACATGGTCTGCTCTGTCAGACACTGTGTATTTTCAAAGTCAGTAAAACTTTATGAGTTTGTGATTATTACAATTTACCATAATAGAAACTTTTCTTTTTAGCATTATTTCCTCCATGGCTCTCACCTTCTGTTACAGCACAGGATTCATCAAGACTTAAATTGAAGACTTAAACCAAAAGTACCTCACTTACCCTTTGAAACCTGGAATAGACTTTGCATCTGTCAGATCTTCTCCCAGATGTGGTCCATCTCCTATGTCTGCCATTATGGCTTTCAATTATCAGCTTGAAAATGTAAGAAAATAGAAATGTTATTACAGTTCACAGAATAACCCTATCCTAGGAGTATTAGTAGACAAAAAAATAGCATCTGCTTGTCAGATATGATGAAGATTCTTATTTAAGGCTTAGGTTTTTCATGGCAAACTATATTTCCCATCTTACATAATGATATTATTATTATATTAAGTCTCAGCTTTTTATCTACAGAACATCACAAACAGCCATTTTCTGTGGCAACAATACTCATGCATCAGAAGCACTAATCTGGTTATGTATAACCTTCTTTCTTTCCTTTTTAATTAGAAGACATTTATTTAAATATTTAGTGACTTCAAAAGATCTTCAAGGTTACTCTGAATGCCATATCTTTGTATTTTGGAGCACTGATGTAATTAGGAAATCTTCCTCACCAAATTATTCCAGACAAAAGAACTGTATTACATAATGCAGCAAATAGGAAATTTCCTGCAAATCAAATTATGTAAGTATTAAATAAGCTCAGTATTGTAGCAATAAAATACATTCTAGCAATACGCTTTAGAAATTTACTTTAAAGACAGTATCACAGAGTAGAACTAAATCAATGTTGAACTTTACTGCTTCGCACCACGATCTGGATTCCTTCATCCTAACTTCAAATTCTAATTCATTAAAAGTTCCCCATAGGAAAAAAAGAAAAGCAACTCCAAAGGGCAATTCAAGTACCTATGACCTGTGGCCGGACAGTGATCCGCCCCTATGCCTTATTACTGGGCAGGGAGCAATAGCACTGCCAATCAAGTCTACTCTACAGTGACAACTGGAGTGTCCACCCAGCTGTAACTGAAGAGCAGAATTTCTGATCCCTGGGAAGTGGAAAGAATGACTTTCATTGACAAGAACATTAGAAGTTCCTCTGCTCCTGCACAGCTCAGCTTCCAGGAGTTTCTCTGCTTCTTTCAACCCCTCCCTACTACAATCATCTTTGTCTTTGGTTCCCAGCTTTCCTAAGATCTCAGCCTGACACTTTTGAAAAAAATTGTAGAAAAACATCCAACCAGACTGACCCACAATTCAGATGCCACTCATGCCTTCTTCTGGAGAAGCACTATGTGCAAAAGCACAACCCAAACCCTTCACCGTGGCTGGGATTTATGGGAGAGACAAGGAAAAGTTTACTTCATTTCTCATTTGTTCTTTGTCTACCAACAGTAATAAACAATTACAACACATAAAAGAGCACAGCATCACATACCAACTCAATTACTGAAACCTACCAGCCATGTCAGCACAGAAATCAATTTCTAAAAATAGGTTTTTATACCAGCTGTTTGACACTGTGAAGATCTGCAGTGCCAGCACTGCAAGTACGTGAAGCACAGAGTGCAAACTAGTAAAGAGGTGGCTACATGAGTTGTAGGCAGCTCCCGTCTATCATATAAGGCAGCCTGGGCTACCAAGAACTACTTGGAGAAAGACTCACCCAAAGTACAGGGCAAGCTAACAACTCCCTGGCCAACAGCTCAGATCCTGGAATCATTAGGGAGGGTAAGTGGATCACTAGGCTGTCTTGGGTTCACATCAGGTGTGCTCCAACCAAACTTCTGCATCCCTTTAAGGACTGGTTTTAGTAAGCTGTAATGGTTTAGTTATGGTGAGAATAGCACTAGTGAACAGCAGCAGACTTAAGTGGAGACTCAATTCGATGCAACCACTGAGAGCTTCTACAACACAAACATTAAAGCATGCTGCAAAGACTGAGAAAGATCTTCAACATTTAAGTGACCTTAGATTAAGACTTAAACTGCTGTAATTGATCCAATGACAAAGAAACAACGAAACTGGAAAAAGTAGCCAGCAAAACCTACAATTACAATGAACTACAGTACTTTGTTTCTGAAAAATGTAGAACATATTCTGTAATATCATATCATAAAAATATTCCTTACTAAAGCCTCTGCAAGCCTAGCACACAGCCTACAGTGTCAGTTGTTAAATGAAGTGTTAGAGCTTATTGCATTCTACTTCATCACAATCGGAGCATGTCCAACAGATTTTACAGAAGCTTGAGACATTGTCTAGAAAGGCTGGTTATAACAAGTCAGGTATTTGAAATTCGCATGCTTTTTCTTCAGAATAGAATCTGTAACTCACCTTTAATATCCATCAATTTCTAAGCACGTTAAGGCACCAAGATATCTGCACTTGTTTAAAGAACAAAAGACATCCTCAAAGAGATATCTCTTGTTGCTAGGCTCTCAAATGCAAGTTTTCTGCTCTAAAGCACTGGCCAGGCTAACACAATGATCTCTGGAGGATGGTGCTGATTCTAACAGACTAAGAATTGCCTCATCTTGGTTTAGGTAATGCAGTGATGCCACGCTCTTTCAAGCAGAATACACATTTCCCTGTGGAGGATGATCTCATCCTATCAGGGATGGGGCAGGAGGCGGGAGGCAGCGGGAATGATGATAGTACATTAAGAATTTCATGAAAAATTGTTATTCCTCTCCTTGATACTATCTTCGCTGAAAGCTTAGGTAAGGTGAACGTTCAACCATAAGGAAATGTAAAAAACAGGTAGCTGAAAAGAGCAACAGCATTTTTGTAATTGGTGCATTTTAGAAAGCTTATTTTGCAATACTTTATCTAAAAAATTATAAAGTTTTTAAAAAACCCTGTGAGACAGAGATGGCGAATATAAAGATGATGTTAAAATGATCTTTACAGGTACTACTAAGTAGTAAATAAAAAAGAGTGGTTCAAAAATGTCCAAAGCTATGCTTAGCAAGCTAACAAAAAATGACCAATGTTTCTCTGTATGGCAACAAGAGCAAAAATATTTTTTCCTTATATGAATGCAGCTGCTCCAATATTTTTCTTTTGATAGGAAAATAAGAACTTTTTACTCTGTTCCAGCCTGGAGTTACTTATTCTGCCTGGACTGAATGAAAATAAATTCACATCATCATATATTACCACTGCCATAAGAACCGTCAGGTTTCTTTTTAAAGTGATACTTATTTGAAATGACAAGCATCAAGAGAAATGAACGCTTTAGTGATAAAAATAATACCAAAGCTTCTCTAACAGGGAAGGAAGAAAATAACTGAATTGTCTCTAGTTACCAACTGTATTCTGAAATATGCAAACCACAGGAGACAACACATGTTCAGTACATATATCTGCTGCTACAAAGCAACGACTGTAGCAGTATTAAAACATATGTCCAATACAGACATCAGTATTGTAAAACAGGTTCTTCAAGATTAGAAAAGGGCAGTTTTACTCTTCACATGACTGCAAGAGAAAATGTCAAGCATTCAAAGAAGGTATTTCATGTACATAAACATATATACAGAATTTTGCAGTAATTTGCATGCAGACATGTAAAATAACAATTTTCCACTCTACAATATATAATGCTAAACAATAATTATCTGATTCATAAGGAAAATATAGAAGCTGACTATATAGAAAAACAAAAAACATTCAAAATATACCATTATATTTACCGTGTGACACTACCCCACTGCTAAATGCTGCTACTGCTGCTGCAAGCATGGAACGCTGTGACACCCTTCCCGTTCCTGCTGGTGTGGATGTGGCTGTGGGGAACCCTGACACTGGGCCAGCACCCTGACCTCCCAAAAGCAAACAGATTTCAGTTAGTCAGCATTAAGATGCAAAATTAGCAAGAGCTGAAATTATTCCGAGTGTAGATGGGACCCTTGCTTATTAATTCACCTGTACCTATTAAGCACATCACCAACGCCACAAGCCGTATCAGGTTCCTTGGCATTAAGGGCATAACGTGTTAGTTTGAAACCCACCAACTGACAAGCAGATAATTGAAGGAGAGAACTATGAGTTGGAGGGTGAAAGACTAGATTAGGAAAAGTTAGTCACGGCGCATGTGAGGGTCTCAAACATCCTTTCTCCAGCTCTGGTAATTGGAGAGACTTATCCTTATTGATCGATAAAGTTATTGATACATCTATCATAGAATTTGCTTAATAGTTATTATAAAAGTCACTTTATATAAAGTAGCTTAGCATATGGCAAAAATCAAAAAATACAGATGTGTCCTTGAAACTTCTATACCAAGAGGCCTTAGGGATTTCTTATGTTAACTAAAATAGACTGGACACCATATAGAACAAAGATAAATCAGAAAATATATCTAAAAACCAGGATAATTAGAGGAATGCGCCAATCAGACCAGTTACAGTTGCCAACAGATCCGGTTTGGAGCAGTTTTGAGCCAAAGGTAGAAAGTTCACATGAGGAACACTACACACTTCATCCCCAAAGACCACCAGAAGACCTTCGCCCCTAATTACCAGGAGGAAAGGGACAAGTTCAAGACAGAAGATGGAAATCAGTTCTTAGAACTCATTATAATAACCCTGCCTTTCCTAAGAAAAATATTGTTTATGCATGAAAATAATGACTAAGTATAACTTACTTGCATATAAACAAGTTGTTAACTCGACCAGGTATGCATGTATTTGGAGGAGCTATGCCCCTTGCACCCAGGCCTTGAATAAACGTACCTCTCTATAATCTTATCGGATATGAATCTTTTCTCCGCAAATCACGGGCAGGGGCGGTACACGTGAGGCTTAACCCGCTTTCCTTTGGTAGATTCAAACAGACTGACCCCGTGTTTCCGGCTGGCTAATGGTCTACCGGGGGGGTCACCAGAGAGCAGCTTACAATTAAAGCGCTTTTCCTTTTTTTCCTGTCTCTTTCATCCCTCAATTTTTTTTGTTTCGGCAGCTCCTCCACAAAAGCAGGCTGGAAGGGAACACGCTGCCTGCCTTAAGCTCCTGGGAATCTGACCGAAGAGACTAACGCTGTGCCCCGCACTGTGCCCCGAGGCCGTGCCGGGAGCGCCGCGGGGGCCGCCGGGGGAGCGCCCCGAGCCGGGCCGGCCCTGGGGGAACCGCGACGGCCCCGCTGCTCCCCGTAGCCTCCTCCCTGCAGGGCACATGCGGAGGCCGCGGAGCCACAGCCTGGTCTCCCCCAGCCCCCACCGCTTTGTTCAACCCCGCACCCCGCACCGCCACTCACCGGCTCTGCCGCCCGGCCGCTCTCGGCGATGCGCTCCCCTGCAGCCTCCCTTCCCGGCGCTCGGCTGTGCCGTGCTGTGCTGTGCTATGCTGGGCACGGCGCGGCGCGGAGCAGCCCCGGCGCTGCAGCCCCGCCCGGCACAGCCTCCGCCCGCACGGTGGCACGACCCGCCCCAATGGCGGTGGCGGGCGGTGAGTGTCGGGGCGGCGGGAGCAGCCGCGGGTGCGGAGCAGGCGGGGCCGCCGTGCGGCGCCGCTCCCGCAGCCGGGGGGAGGCGATGCGGAGCCGCTCCCGCAGCCGGGGTAGGAGGTGCTAGGCCAGGCTGAGCCCAGGGCTCGCCGGGCCGGGCCCCTGGGGGAGCTCGGGCACACCCAGGGACATTGAGCCACGGCGGCCTGCGGGGTCTGAGCGCTGAGCCGCGCACTGGTGCGCTCGCTGCTGTGCGGCTTGTAGTCTGTTGTTTTAATTCCTCTGAGGTAAGTGTAGCCTTCTGGTACATTTGCACTATGTTAGTGCGGCCTCATCCTGAATGCTGTGTGGTTTTGGGCACCACAATATAAGAAATTAAGGAATTAGAGAGCGTGCAAAGGACAACATTGAGGATGGTGAAGGACCTTGAGGGGAAACCGCATGAGGAGGGGCTGAGGGCACTTGGGCTGTTCAGCCTCGTCGCAGACTACACCTTCCTTGGGAGGGGAAGCGGAGGAACAGGCACTCCGACACCAGTAACATTCCCGAGGGAATGGCCTGGAGCTGTGTCAGGGAAGGTTTAGGTTAGCGATCAGGAAGAGTTTCTTCGCCCAGAGGGTGAAACAAACAGGCCTCCCAAGGAAGCGATGCACCCAGCCGGACAGAGTTCAAGGAGCGTTCAGACAGTGCTCTCAGGCACACGGTGTGATTCTTGGGGTTAGTCCTGTGCAGGACCGAGAGCTGGACTAGATGAGCCTTGTGGGCCCCTTCCAGCTCGATATTCTGTGGTTCTTAGAGAACAGTGGATTGTAAAGGAAGTGTTCTGTGGGGATGCGTACCACAGGAGCAGGCCTGTGCGGTGCCCGCGGATGTCTGGCCTGTCCCCAGCAGCCCCTTCCCTGTCAGCGCCCACTCTGCACGGCCATTGCCGGGGCTCGGAACGCAGCACACGGGCCGGCTGAACGTGCCTGCCCGCCCATCCGCCTGGCACAGCAGCTGTCCGAAGCTCGGGGCTGCTTTCGGCTTCATCATCAACTTTCAGGTCAGTTAGTTTCATATTTGGACATTGACCTTTGGTAGCAGACATCAGAGCAAGATAACATTGGAAACTACGTGTTCCAGCTTCTCACAACAGGTACTGACCTACTTTTTGAAGTCTTATCATTAGGTCAAATATACGGAGTTTTGCGCAGAATTCCTCAATCTTAATTTGAGGAACAGATTACACACTGGAACAGATTGCCCAGAGCAGTTGTGGAGTCTCCCTTACAGGAGATACTCTTAGAACCGTCTGGACACAGTGCCATGTGCTCTAGGATGACCCTGCTGATGCAGGGAGGTTGGACCAGAGGACCCACTGTGGTCCCTTTCCAACCTGACCCGGTTCTGTGGCTCTGTAATTGTACAGGCCACTTCCTCTGTTAGGAGGGCAAGGTGAAAATTGGATGCTCCTTGTTATTGTTGAAGGAAGATGAGTAGTGTTTGTCAGTGTGCCACAGGTCAGCTCAGCATAAGGATAACTGCTAATTTTCATTAAAAAATTTAACACTAGAGACACCGTTATTTAGTATGTTCCTCTAAGGCTGTAATTGGTACTGGGAGAAAATCTTACAGATTAATTTGTGTTGAGGACCATGAATTCTGTCATAGAGCTATGTTGCAAGATACCAGATGGGAAACAACTGCAATCACTTTATTGCAGTTGATTTGCATGTCTCAGCTTCAGTTTTCAGCAGGTGGATAGTGTGTTTAGTCATAACCATTACAGATTTTTGAGCATTTTTTTTAAACAAATGAACTCACCATTTCGGAAATGGCAATTTTGTCCCTCATGCTATAGGGGAAAGACTAATATAGGTGCATTATTTCACCATATATGTCCCTACATTTTAGTAAAAAAAACAAACCAAAACCACACAAACCCAAAAAAATGCTCAAAGAAGCCCTATAACCAGGTATAAAAATACAGGATGTCCACTGTGCTCAGCAGTAAACAGTGAAGTAGTCTTCCATCAGAGAAAATGAAATAGCAAGTTCTTGAAGTCATCTCTTGGGAGACATTTTCCCAGGCTTCCCATACAGTCATCCTGCTGAATCAGTAACACTGAAGTCCAAACATGGTGACAAAATTGCTTTCTGCCAAGTGAAATAAAAATAGGTACTCCCCTTCTAGTGGGACAGAAGAGAGGAAGATGAAGTGGGAATTTCCCAGTGAATTCAGAAGGCTGGTCAGTAAGTGTACACTGTACGTGCTCTAAATAGATGTGTTGTGTTAGATACAGTGCATGCAGGAACTAAAGTTACCTTGAAAAGACCTGACATGTTGGACTGCTGAGAATCTCAGAGTGTTTGGACTGCAATAACGGTGATAGATCTGTTTTAAAGCAAGGGTCATCAACCTTCTCCCAGGTTCAGATATTCTCACAGCTGTGTTTCTTCAAAAAAATGGCCTGACATAACTAGAATGTTTAAAATAAGTTGAGAATTACGGAAATTCTCTTTCACTTTCCCTTTTCACCTTACGTGAAAGCGCTGATGAAGCAAATGTCCTTTGCACCCAATTAATCTACAACAGAACCAACAGCATCAAAACAACTGAGGGTTTTGCTAGCATTTCTGAGAAACACTGATTGCTGTCTCTAATTTCACTTTTCATTCTCCAAGAAGAAACTAATTGCACAGAAAGGGAGTGGAGGAAGTGCACAAGTCAGAAGACTGACAAGGTCTATAGAGAGAGTATGTTTGACTCCTGTTAGAGGAAAAATATTCTGTTATTTAGACTTGACATAGGCACTAAACTGTCAAAACACAGACAGGCTTAGATGTAGCATGGGCAGAAATATAAGTGTCCAGGAACTTTTGCTGTGGAAAACTTAGAGGGTGGATTTAAAGGATCTAAAATTTGGGCTTTGGGGCCCCACATGAATATTTAAATACTTAAACACCTTGTGGATCCAGCTTGTTAAAGGTTTGAATATTTTAAGTATAGTCAGTTTTATTTTTATCTTTTGTTGCAGCTGAGGGCAGTTATGAGAACCAAGTGGTTATGCTGGGCAAAACAAAAAGATTCCCCTTTGTTACTTCTTGCCCCACTTCATCTGTTTCAATTTCTTAGCAATGCTTTTTACTGATTTTCATTGCTCAGCTTACAGACAATTGTATGTATGTGTGTTTATGCTTTACTACATTACTCTCACATTTGGATTACTTTATGGCACTACAAGTTTAAAAGCTACAAGATAGCAAATGTTGCTGTATGGTGCTATTTCTTGGAAAGGGATAAGGTTGTTATCTTAAGGATGGGAGAAAGTACTTGAGATCTTAAAGGAGGTGAAAATATCACTGATCAGTAGCAAAGGTCAGCAGTGGAAAATGGAGCTCTCATTTGGGATTTCAGTTCTTTGAGATACGGAGGGCAGAGCTCAGTCACTGAAATCTTAGTTCTTCTTAAGAACTCAAGTGCTGTACTACCCATACAAATTAATGATCTCCTTTGTCTCCCCCAGCATAAAGCAGAAATAATACTATTTTTTCACTTGTTACTGATGATGTGTGGGTAGTTGGCACAGTTTGTATACTTTTTGAGGAGGAATGTAATACCATTCTGTAAACAAAAAGGAAACTCCTTAGGCCTTCCCTTATTGTGTTTTTTTTGTTGTGTTTATCTTTGATGGTGTTAATATGAAGCTCTTGTACTTCTAAAACAGTGTAGGTAGATTTAATATTAAAATGAGTATCGTAGCAAAGCTGGTTGTTGATTTGGAATATTGGCTACTCTTGGCTAACTGGTAAATTACATTCAACAAAACTGAAATCAAAAGCAGTGACGAGTCCAAATTAAAATTGCCTTGCAAACAGCAATTGATACTGACTTAACTATTTGTAATTTCTTTAGGAGAAATGCAGAGAAAATGGGAAGAAAGACTGAAGAGACTGGAAGAACTAGCATCCTACTATGAAAGAAACCCTCTTCCTGCAGTTTATAGACCAAGACTGTCACAGCCCTTTCAGCCATCCCCTGTTTGGAAAATATTTTCTCGGCAGGCTGAAGCTTTTAATTACGTAAAAACCTGCAAAGAGGTATATTATGTGTTAGGTGGCTGTCTCTATGCACTTTCAAGATTGAATGTCACTTAAAATCTTGATTGACAGTGAAGTCTTTATGAGATTGCAAGATCTCTTTTTTGTTCTTCCCTATCCTGAAACACCAAGAGGTTTTCTTGTCTTTATAGGAGATCATGTTGCAATGGAGGTATCCCTATGAAGTACTAGTTCTAATCTAACATACAAATTGATACGTGATGTTAAACACAGGGAAGTCCTTTTTGGTTACATTGTAGTGGTAGATTTGTTCCTTCTAAAGATGAGCAATCTGCCAGGGTTGGCAGGAGGGAGGATGGGAGGGTAGTGAGAATTGAGCAGGAGGAAAGAGGAGATAAAAAATGAGGAAGGAAAAGAGAGAAACAGGAAGCATGGACAGATTAAAAACACTACAACTCTCAAGTGGCATCAGAGTAGCAAGTTCAGATGATAAAAAGTGGTGAACCAAATAAATACTGCGCAAAAGGTATCCTCTCCTTTCAGTTTAATACTGTTCAAATTGATTGATGTTTTCAAATAAAGTATGCTTTTGTCCACACTGTTTTAGGTGTTTAAGTAATCCTGACAGTCTGTTTTCCAAAATTCACTCTTACTGGCTTGGCAGTAGTTTTTTTAGGGTTTTCTTCTCAGGTTTCCAATTTTTTTATTTAAATAATGTAATTTCTGAAGAATATTTGCCATAAAGCCTTAATGCTGCCATCGTGTTCAAGAGGCTGCTCCTTTCAGGATGTTCCTCCTCCCATTAGATGCACTTGCCACTGATTGAAAAAAGAAGACTTTACAGAGAAAGCAGAGGTTATGTTAATGCACAGCAAAAAAAAAGCTTCAAAGTTTTTACCTTTGTAACTGAAATCAGAATGATATTCTAAATTAAAACCAGATGCTACTTACCTTGAAAAAGTGATCTACTTGTAGGTTTGTGGTATTTGCTGGCCTTTGATCAATGTCAAATAGGAACTTCTGAAGACTTTAAATGGTTCTCTGAATAAAACTAAAAAAAAATTTCCATGTTTTTATTTAAAAAGGATGTCCATGTATTTGCTCTGGAAAAGAACACACAGAGTGGACAGAGGTTTTACCTTGTGACGACATATAAAGAGCTTTGGTTTTATTACACGTGAGTATGGGAGAAGGTACCGTGTATGTGACTAAAAGATGGTATTATACTGAAGTTCCTGTTACTTAGTGAGAGCTGTCACTGGGCAGCCATCCCCAGGAGCTCTCTGCTGCTCTGACTAGCACGAGCTGTAATGGGTTGCCTGAAGTTTTATCTTGGCCTTGAGAAAAATCTTCATAAAGACAAAACAGTACATTCTGTAGCTGGTTTCAACTTTCTTTTGAGTAGCCAACTGCCATTACTTCCTATGAATTAAGGACCCTGTCTACTGAACTTAAGTCTAATAGCAGCAGATTCACTTCTGCTGTCAGCTTTCCTCAGGGGATCATACCACCACACTACAAAACTGTATTAGTCATGTATCAATTTCAGTGAGCATTAATGTAGATGTCTGGTTATGATTTATGGGTTTGTATTTGCATGATGTAGTTCCAAGCATTGACAATTTGATCATATGCTGAACTTTTTTCCTCATTTATCTGTTTTACAATAAAATAGTTATGAAGTAACAGAAATCTGAGTCAGTTTCTATGTGAAAAGCCTTATTTTTTTCTTAAATTGAAAATGAGGTTATTTTTTAGTTTAGTTAGAAAAAAATATATAATCTCACTGTTAGTGCTTGTGCGATAACAAGTTTTTTCCTGTAGTTTTCTTAGTTTCTTAAATTCTTAACAGCATTTCTGTATGCGTTTTAAGACGTGGTGGGGTATGGGGAGGAGAATACTTTACAAAATTAAGTTCTAGGCTAGACAAATAATCTTTGTGTTGATATTTGATGCTGAAGTTAGTTACAAACTCTTTCAAAGCATTATAGGGCTGCTACGTTTTTTACTATGGGTGGTTGATTGAAAAACAAAAGACTATTTAGGACTTATGGGATCCTCATTTGCAACTGAAAAGCATGTATAATGTTTATTGTGAGAGGTTGTGATTTGTTTTTTCTTCCTTAGCAAAGGTTACAAAACAAGTCTTATGCATTGTTATGAAGTGATTCCTGAAAAAGATGCTTGCAAACTTTATTTCGATTTGGAGTTCTACAAACCAGCAAATCTCGGTGCAGATGGCAAGAGCATGGTGGCAAAATTAATTGAGGTAAACTGGAGCAAAGCCATGTTGTAGATTAATATGAATTTGTTGATTTAATATGAAAATGAAGGATTTACTCCTTTATCTTGAGTATGCTGAAGTAAAGTGAAAAAGAATTGTAGACCTAGTGGTTATTTTTAATTAAGTAAAAATACTGTTTTCATTAAAGCAAAAGTTCTTTATTAAATGAAAGGAAAAACTAAAGAGTGATGGCTTTTGGAATGTTTGTGTTCATTCTAGGTTTTCTGATAAGTTTACTTTTGGAGATTGTTTTATGTCCTCAGCCACTTGAAAGCTGTAAAACTAAAGAAATGTTTAGGTATTCTTTAAGGTAACATCAATAAAAGTTCCATTCAGATACTCCTGAGTTCATTCCCTTTGCCAAATGGTGCAGTTCTGTATCAAGGTTTAGACACATTGCTCCTCATTCCAAGTTTCTCTAGATGACCATTCATTATAATTGAGTTAAAGGATGATGCAGAGAACATCATGTGACTGCACTTACCAATGCCTGCACTTACCAATTTGGTGCCTAAAATTAAATATCTTTGCTAATTATCAATTGTATTAAATAGTGTAGTTTCCACTTTATTGCAAATGTGGTTGGAAAATGAACTTCTCTGAAAGTTCAATATGACAGAGGTGGAAAATACAGCAGGTTTTTAGAAGAATATCTTCTATTCCAATAAAATCCCTTGGTAAGTGGACATTTATTTGTGAGACTTCTGTCACCTACACATACCTAGCTAGAAAGGAAGGAAAGAAAAAGATTATTTTCATTCCTTCATAAAGAACCCTTCATGATACAGAATCTGGAGGGCATTTATCCATTGTGAATGAATTTTGAAATCTAGAGATTCCTCAGGTTAAGAAGAGGACTTTAGATTTGCTGGATGGGGAATCTTAGCTTCTAAAACCTGAAGCTTCCAGACCCTTGGGCTCTGAGTCCCAGTCCTAAACATAAGTAACCACTAGCTTAGTTTATAGAAGGTTTTAAGAGCTAATCTAGAGCCAAGTATCCTATGTTTTCTGCTTAGTTGGTGTTCATTGGGACATGCCAATGAATTAGCCAAATCATAACACTGAATTAGCTTTCCAGTCATTTATATTATCATGGCCTCCATCTTCCATTCCTAGTAAGCCTTACAAATATTGTCACTGTGGGTGTGCACTGCCTTGTGGTGCTAAAAAACCTACATGATAAAGCCACTAAATTAGACTTGGACCTGAAAAACTAAAAGTCTGCTCAGCTTATCACTGCTAGTACAGTCAGTGACTTGCACATATAAGTAAATATGTCAAATTTGGTTAAAACTAGGTATGAGTTAGTTTGAATTAACTTCATTATATGCTTAAAATGGGGAAAACCCCAAAAAGGAACCTTGAAAAAAATGCAGAATCTGCATTTGTGTTAGGTTTTGTAGATACCACTACTAAAAATAACAGAGAAAATAACATAATTAATGTTTATGATTTCAGCTTGTCAGCCAAAAATTAAAAGAACTTCATGATGTAAATTGCTCAACTAAAGATGTCTTGAACTTAGATTCCAGTACTGATGAAAAATTTAGTCGTCACTTAATATTTCTACCCCAAAAGACAGTATTCAAGGATAATAAGCATGTTGGTAAGTGTGTTATGTCTTATACCTAGAAATAAAAGATGCAGTTTTGACTTGGTACAGTGCCAGCTCACATTTGAATATTTATTTTAATGAATTTATATGTGGAAACAAATGTGTAATCTCAGCAGAAATTACGAGCAGTTCCATTAAGCCTAATTTTTTCTCATGTTCTACTTCCTTTTCCTATAATTAGCATGTATGCTTTCTTTACAAAAGTCATGGCAAGACTGACTTCCATGAAACTGGCAAATGTATGACTTCCTTGTTTACAGGTTAATGTCAGTCTTAAAAATTAAGACTGTTATTTGTGCTAAATTCAGTTCATTTGTGCTCAGCACAGGGTCAGCAAGGCAGGACAAAGATGATTTCAAGCCACCTATGCATAAACATGATTAAGCTCATTGTTGATATAAATTGGGATTTCTTGGGATATGGCAACTCCAACATGAAGAGTTGCCAGTTCAGGGTTGTCTTGACTGCATTTTAAAAACAAGTATAATACCTTCTTATTTACAAGAGTATTTTGAACACAGTTTTAAAATATGGTCTGTGAAGCACTGAAGTGCTGGTGGTGAACACTGAGGAGAGTTAATGTTGAAATTCATAATATCTTCTTACATACATATCCTTTGTGGTGCATAGTAAAGTAGTCTTGTAGGCACACTTTGACTAGTGAGGGCACGGGGGAGTATCAGCTGAATTTTGTCTGAGTGAAACAGGAACTGATGGAAAACAGTTTGCTCAGTGCTGGAATTAAAGTCTGTATCAACCTACAAATGCAGAACTCTGGGTTAATTAACATTCCACCTGCAGCCTTGGTTTTGTAATCTCTTAATATTTGAATGTTTAATTTTGTAACCTTTGTTCCCCTGTTGTGTTTTATTCAAATAAACAAAAAGTTGAGGGAAAGGAAGTGGAAATGCTGTTATACAGAGATTAATGATCTCATGGGTTATTAGAAGGGATGAAATGTAAATTTGTGGCATTTAGCTCTACTATTTGTGTTCAGGAAGAACTGTGACAACAGCACAGCATTACAAGAAATGATGTGTGTTGTTACTGGGTTTCCACTGGCAATAGAATAGGAAGCATTGAGGATGTTTGGTTCAAAATTTTGATCCCACTCAGTTTCCCACTTCTGTTGTGCTGTCTGCCTATCACAGTCTGCCTGACTGTCTTCATGCCCAGTCTACTCTTTCTCACCCTTACCTCTTTTTCTAGTGTTCCACCCTCCCTCACTGCAATATTGAGTAAAGTTTATATTGTATTTCTTACTTTTCTTCATACCTCCTGTGTTATTCAAGTAGATTCTTCCTGGGCACTGTGCATGATCCAGCAGGGCCTCGTAGAGAGCACAGGGGAGATGGCTCTTTTTGTACTTAATGACAGCACAGTGATGCCATTATTAATGACATAGTGCTGGGCTTCTGTCTAAACAGTAAAGCATTAGAGAAAGTCTTATTTTCCTTCTGAATTGTCTAATTATTTCATGGGGAGAACACACGTACTCTTGGGTCGACATGGTTTAGGGTTGACACATTTTGTATTACTCTGAGGAATCATTTATGAAAGGTCTTCTCAGCAGGAACATCTGGAGGAACAGAGCAAACTGTAAGGACAGGTTGCATATTTTAAGCCTGCATGCATGTACAATTTTTCTCCCCAAATATTTTTAGTATAAGCATTTGGTCCATGGCCTAAGCACCACTTTAGGCCAAAATTCAGGTCTTAACTGCAACACAATGAGGACAGAGTATTTCCAGAACAGAGGATTTTTTCCAGCTTTTTTAACACTAAAACCCCCAATTTCTCATTCTTGGGAGTAATGGAATCTGTGTCCCTAAATCTTTTGAGGGGTAGCTCAAGGAAAGCCAAGCAGATTGTCTTGGTTATAAGCAAATGCCTATAAATACTGGTTGCCAGCTCCAAGCGTAGCACAGAACAGTTATTTTTTGCTGTGGTGATGTCTCGGTTTGAGGGGAAAAAAACAACCAAAATGTTTTACCCACAAGCAGGGGAGGGGCTTCTTCCACGATAATCACACCACTCTTTATCAAATTTAAGAAAAGGAATTTTAATACAAGAAGGATAACTGCTATATATATATATATATGTAAACAGACTAGTGCAACTCACTTCCCCAACACCACAAGAGAGGGAAAAAAAAAACAAACCAAAAGAAACAAAACAACAACAAAACCCAGCAGGTTTTTTCTCCGGGAGAAAAGGTTATACTTAAGTGTTCATGTCACAGCCCGGCTGGCTGCAGAGTGAGTTTCAGTCCCTCTCCAGCGAAACAGACGAGCAGTGGGCTTTCAGATGGACTCAGTCTCTTCACCCTGTGTTCCCCGTCCAAGAAGCAGAAAGGTACGAGCAACCAGCGGCAAATCCAAGGCAGGTAGCAGCATCAGCACGGCACGAAAAGTAGTCCGAGGTGGGCAGCGGCAAGACAGCCAGGAAAAAAACCCCAGCAGGGCAGCCTGCCTCCTTCGAGCCCCCACTCCCCCGTTCCGCCGAGCCAAGACTCCTGAGAATATCCAAAAAAAACCTAAAAGAGACAAACCTGCCCCCACTCCAGCGATCAACAGTTAACTGCTTCTTTTGTTAACCGCTGGCCTGGGCAGTTAAGTGGCAGGGGAGAGAATTTACATAATAATCCCAAACTACAACATTATCCACCTCTAAATTCTCTTTTATGCCGATACTCTACATTAAACTTAAATTTTCTTTCAAATAATTAAGTGTTTACAAATACAGTAATATGAGTTGTTTACTTAGAGATAAGTTCTTCTTGAGGTACACATCGTGTCTCTCCATCTTCCTGCATCACTCACCAGGTGGAACCAGATCCTTGAGCAAAGACAACCCCACGAATGGGTTTGCCTTTGCCTGAGGCAGGGTTGATCCAGACTGTTTTCCCTAGCATACCTCTCAGGTGTATTACAGGGACTTTGTCTCCATCTACAGTGTGAAGGGGTTCTGATTGGGCAGGACCAGCTCGATTGACAGAGCCTCTAGTGTTGACTAGCTATGTAGCTTTTGCTAAGTTGTTGATCTCAGTGTTTGAAAGTCCTTCTATCCAACGCCTTCAAAGTGGTTTTCAACAGTCTATTGCACCGCTCAACTTTCCTGGCAGCTGGTGCATGGTAGGGGATATGATACAACCACTTAATGCCATGTTCTCTCGCCTAGGTAGCAACTAAGCTGTTTTTGAAATGAGTTCCATTATCTGACTCAATTCGTTCTGGGGTGCTATGTCGCCACAGCACTTGTTTTTCCAGGCCTAGGATGGTGTTCCGAGCAGTGGCGTGAGGCACTGGGTGTGTCTCCAGCCACCCTGTGGTTGCTTCCACCATGGTGAGCACATAGCGCTTGCCTTGGCGGGTCTGTGGCAGTGTGATGTAGTCAACCTGCCAGGCCTCCCCGTACTTATACTTATCCTAGCGTCCACCATACCACAGGGGCTTCACTCTCTTATCCTGCTTAATGGCAGCACATGTCTCGCAGTCATGGATAACCTGAGAGATAATGTTTATGGTTAAATTCACTCCTCGGTTTCGTGCTCATTTATAAGTGGCATCTTTGCCCTGATGGCCCGAGGCCTATCGAGCCAAGAACAGCTGTCCCTTGTGCTGCCAGTCCAGATTTGTCTGTGATACTTTCACTTGCGCAGCTCGGTCTGCCTGTTGGTTGTTGAGATGTTCCTCATTGGCCCGATTTTTGCGCACGTGTGCGTCTACGTGGCGGACTCTCACAATTAGTTTCTCTACTCGGGTGGCAATATCTTGTCATGTATCGGCAGCCCAGATGGGTTTCCCTCTGCGTTTCCAATTGGTTTTCTTCCATCGGTCTAACCATCCCCAGAGAGCATTGGCCACCATCCATGAGTCGGTGTAGAGGTAAAGCTTTGGCCATTTCTCTCGTTCAGCAATGTCCAGGGCCAACTGCACGGCTTTAAGCTCTGCAAACTGACTTGACTCACGTTTTTTTTCAGTAGCTTCTGCAACTTGTCGGGTGGGACTTCATACAGCTGCTTTTCATTTGCAATTAGTCCTTACAATGCGACAGGAGCCATCGGTGAAGAGGGCGTAGCGTATTTCTTCTTCTGGCAATTGATTGTATGGTGGAGCTTCTTCCGCACGTGTCACCTGCTCTTCCTCTTCATCTGCTAGACTAAAATTTTCACTTTCAGGCCAGTTTGTGATGATTTCCAGGATCTCAGGGTGATTTGATTTTCTTATACGGGCGCGCTGCGTAATCAGGGCAATCCACTTGCTTCAGGTAGCATCAGTGGCGTGATGTGTAGAGGCAGCCTGTCCTGACAACATCCACTTCAGAACTGGTAGTCGAGGTGCCAGAAACAGCTGTGCTTCTGTGCCAATCACCTCTGAGGCGGCTTGGACTCCTTCATAGGCGGCTAGGATCTCTTTCTCTGTGGGGGTATAGTTGGCTTCAGATCTTCTGTAGCTTCGGCTCCAGAATCCAAGTGGTCGGCTTCGAGTCTCACCAGGCACCTTCTGCCAAAGGCTCCAAGACAGGCCATTGTTCCCGGCGGCGGAGTAGAGCATGTTCTGTATGTCTGGTCCTGTCCTGAATTGTCCAAGGGCTACAGCCTGAGCAATCTCATGCTTGATCTGGTCAAAGGCTTGTTGCTGCTCAGGGCCCCAGTGGAAATCATTCTTCTTACGGGTTACCAGGTAGAGAGGGCTTACGATCTGACTGTATGCTGGGATATGCATCTTCCAGAACCCTATGGCACCCAGAAAGGCTTGTGTTTCCTTTTTGCTGGTAGGTGGAGACATTGCTGTGATCTTATTGATGACTTCTGTTGGAATCTGACGGCGTCCATCATGCCACTTCACTCCCAGGAACTGGATCTCTTGGGCTGGTCCCTTAACCTTGCTCCGTTTGATGGCAAAGCCAGCTCCCAAAAGGATCTGGATGATTTTCTCTCCTTTCTGAAAAACTTCTTCTGCTGTGTCCCCCCACACAATGATGTCATCAATGTATTGCAGGTGTTCTGGAGCCTCACCCTTCTCCAGTGCAGTCTGGATCAGTTCATGACAGATGGTGGGACTCTGTTTCCACCCCTGGGGTAGTCGGTTCCAGGTGTACTGCACGCCCCTCCAGGTAAAAGCAAACTGTGGCCTGCACTCTGGTGCTAGAGGAATGGAGAAGAACGCATTAGCAATGTCAATAGTGGCATACCACTTTGCTGCTCTGGACTCCAGTTCATACTGGAGCTCCAGCATGTCCGGCACAGCGGCACTCAGCGGTGGGGTAACTTCATTCAAGCCACGATAGTCCACAGTCAATCTCCATTCTCCATCAGACTTATGCACAGGCCAGATGGGGCTGTTGAAGGGTGAGTGGGTTTTGCTGACCACCCCTTGGCTCTCCAGTTCACGGATCATCTTATGGATGGGGATCACAGCATCACGGTTCGTTCGGTATTGCCGACGGTGCACTGTCGTGGTGGCAATTGGCACTTGCTGTTTTTCAATTTTCAACAGTCCAACAGCAGAAGGACTTTCTGAGAAACCTGGCAATGAGTTCAATTGTTCAATCCCTTCTGTCTGTACAGTGGCTATTCTAAAAGCCCATCTATGCCCCTTTGGGTCCTTAAAATATCCATTTCTGAGGTAGTCAATGCCCAGGATACATGGGGCGGCTGGACCAGTCACAATGGGGTGTTTCTGCCAATCTCTCCCTGTCAAGCTCACTTCAGCTTCTAGCACAGTCAACTCTTGAGATCCCCCTGTCACCCCAGAAATAGAAATAGTTTCTGAGCCCACATGTCCTGATGGCATTAATGTGCATTGAGCGCCAGTATCAACCAAAGCTTTATACTTTTGTGGGTCTGATGTACCAGGCCATCGAATCCACACAGTCTAATAGACACGGTTGTCCCGTGCCTCTACTTGGCTAGAGGCAGGGCCCCTCTAACACTGATCCTGGTCATAGCGGTCAGAACTTTTTCTCGATGAGTACACCTGGGAGGTGCCCTCCTGTGGGTCAGATTCTTGCCCGTGGGAAACTGGGACTGCACTTACTCTCACTGACTTTCTTTCATTTTCCTTCAGTTTTTGTACTCGGGCTGCAAGGGCACGGGTGGGTTTCCCATCCCACCGTCCCATGTCTTCTCCATGTTTGGCCAGGAAGTACCACATCTCAGTTCGTGAGGTCTGTCCACTTCCTCTGGCTGGGGGCCGTCTGGCTCTGACTTCAGAGGTTCTCATTCGCACTGGTGCCACTTGGAGACTTTCCCTAATTTCCTTTCTGATCGCTTTTACTTCTGCAGGCAGCGTCTTGAGACTCTCAACCAATGTCTCTACAGCAGAAATACGGGCCTGCATTGGGCTGTGGGTCATGCCTTCATATATCCGGAGCTTATTTGCTACAGCGCCCACTGTTTCTTGGTTCTCTTCCCTATACATGGATGCCAGGAAATCGGTGTATTCAGCTGGCCCCGAGTGTGAAAGGTTCCACCACATATGTGGTGTGCATCTGACCTTGTCAGGGTCATTATTGGTTTGCCCACCTCTTCCAAAAAGCACGTCTATCATTGCCATCTCCCTCAGACGTAAAATTCCTTCTTTCATCGTCTTCCAAGTCTTCTTAATATGATGTTCCTGCAGGATTTCTCTATAAACAAACTTCTCTCTTACACTCATTAGAAGTCGTGCCCAGAGTGAAAGGGGCTTTGATTCCCTCACGAACACCTGTTTAATAGCCACATCCTGGGCCAGAGCCCCCAAAAACCTGGCTTCAGCACCATCCAGTTGTAAGGTTTCACCCATAAGGTCCCAAACTCGGATCAACCAAGTCAGGATGGGCTCACCCGGGTGTCGAGCAATGTCTTTCCGCAAACTACGGAGATTATCAAATGACAATGACTCAGTGATGATCTCAGGCTCTGGGTCTGCTTGCTGTGGAGGTGCAGCAGCCCCCTCATCGTCCGCTGGATGGTCTAATTTGGTCTTATATTTCCTTTTTTGGATAGGGGCAACTTCCATAGGCTTGACCTGTCTTCCTGGTTTAGCCTCGTCCTGCATCACTGTAACATCAGAGGTTTTACCCTCTTCCTTCTCCCTCTTCACTGTAACGTCAGGGGTTTTATTCTCTTCCTTTTCTCCCTTCACTGTGGCATCAGGGGTTTTATTCTCTTCCTTTTCCCCTTTCACTGTGGCATCAGGGGTTTTATTCTCTTGCTTTTCCCCATTCACTGTAGCATCAGGGGTTTTATTTTCTTGCTTTTCCCCCTTCACTGGGCTAGGCTTCTGAATGCATTCTGGAAAAACCCTGGCCCTACTTTCAAACATTCTGTAAGCCGCAGGGATACAACCTTGCAGAAAAACCATAAAGAGCAAGATATCTCTGGCATCCAGGGAGAATTTAAACATCTCAAAAGCTGTTGTAGCAGACTTGAATGGGGAATGGACAAAGGGTTGGGAGAAGAGATTCCCCTTTGTTCCTTCCCAAGGGTCCGTACTGTTATCACTGAATCCCCAGAGGTAGCAGCTTAGGTTGCGGCAGGAAAACAGCCTGGAGAACACCACCCACATGACATCCAAAGGCATCGAATTCATGGCACCATAAATCCAGAGTAAGAACTCAATAATAATTGCGGTTATTTGAGTTTTACTCATTGATTTGTTGATAAGACTTAAACCTGCCGCTCCTTTTGGCATGAATTTGTACCAACAAAAAGCCAATATATTATACAGGATGGTCCTGATGAACCCTAAGCTCAAGACTCACATGGTGCCACAAAATAGCAGTTATCCTTCTTTGTTTACAAGCCCCATGTTGGGCGCCAAGAAATGTCTCGGTTTGAGGGGAAAAAACAACCAAAATGTTTTACCCACAAGCAGGGGAGGGGCCTCTTCCACGATAATCACACCACTCTTTATCAAATTTAAGAAAAGGAATTTTAATACAAGAAGGATAACTGCTATATATATATATATATGTAAACAGACTAGTGCAACCCACTTCCCCAACACCACAAGAGAGGGGAAAAAAAAAACAAACCAAAAGAAACAAAACAACAACAAAACCCAGCAGGTTTTTTCTCCGGGAGAAAAGGTTATACTTAAGTGTTCATGTCACAGCTCGGCTGGCTGCAGAGTGAGTTTCAGTCCCTCTCCAGCGAAACAGACGAGCAGTGGGCTTTCAGATGGACTCAGTCTCTTCACCCTGTGTTCCCCGTCCAAGAAGCAGAAAGGTACGAGCAACCAGCGGCAAATCCAAGGCAGGTAGCAGCATCAGCACAGCACAAAAAGTAGTCCGAGGTGGGCAGCGGCAAGACAGCCAGGGAAAACCCCAGCAGTAACCAGCAGGGTAACCTGCCTCCTTCGAGCCCCCACTCCCCCGTTCCGCCGAGCCAAGACTCCCGAGAATATCCAAAAAAAACCCAAAAGAGACAAACCTGCCCCCACCCCAGCGATCAACAGTTAATTGCTTCTTTTGTTAACCGCTGGCCTGGGCAGTTAAGTGGCAGGGGAGAGAATTTACATAATAATCCCAAACTACAACAGGTGAGCAGCTACAAACCCCGAAGACTTCAATGACAGCACTGCAATTTTTAGTTGAGAAGTATGGTCTTTTAACTCCTCTACTGGTATAAACACCTAAGTAATCCATGGATGATAAATAATATGGCATGACAGCAGTTTTAGCCTGTGATCTTGATAGCTAAATGACATTAGTCAGTTCTTTCCATGGAACCTTGAACAGTTTATTCCAGCCTGTTGGTTTAAGTGTTCTGTCTCCACTGTGACATGAATTTGACATGTTTACAAACTGTCAGCCTTCAAATACATGTCTAGCTTGTGTAACCTTTGCCTTTACAAAAGCATACTGAAGCCAGAGTAAAAACTGAATTTTATAACTGAGATATGTAAATGTCAGTGTTAAATTCACGTGTGTTACAATAATATTATACCCATGACTTTTCATTAATGCTTTCTAGTAACCTGCTTAACAAACTTGTGTTAAAGCATATTAACTTTGCACTTTGTGCCAAATACTCTGCTGTATTAAATAACTAAGAATGCAGATAATGTCTTAATTTCCCAGAATCTATATTAAAAAATACACTTTTTGATGTGATGGAAAAATTTTGTCTAATATTAAACTTTAAAGGGCTAATATATTTTTCAGACACAAGCAAGTGTTGGCTTTTTTAAAATTCACTGTTCTGGTGTTGGGCCTTGTCAAAAAAGATGAGTTAGTGCTATTTATTTGGGATAAACTAGAATATGAAATACCACATCTTGGATGATACTGTTTCATAAGTGTTTTATGTCAGGGGTTGTGCACAAAGTGCATGGGCTTGAAATTAAATATGATTAAAAACTTTTGGTACGTAATATTTGAAATTAGTTACTAGCAAGAATTAAAATACAGGGACTGAGTTCATGGCTCATGTAAGAAAGCACAGGAAATCAGGTATGTCCAGAGGAAAGCTGTGGAGGTCAGTGAATTGGCATTGATCAACTCAGATGATAAATTCCATGTACAAACAATATGACATACAGTCAAGAATCAAAAGTATGAAATGCAGGGTTTGTGTCCCACATCTCAGCAGTCAGAAGACACTGGAAGAGAGAAAACAAAGGTGTGTGTGAATGACAAAGAACTAACTCCCAACACAGCCTTTCACTGCTGGAACTCTCCCTGTTCTGACACCAGAGTGATTGTTACTTAATTACACACACAAAAAAAGTGAAGTGGTCAATCAGGACTTTTACAGATGCTCTTATGGCAATTGAAATAAACTTCAGTTCTGAAATAAGTACATTTTCTCCCTGAAGATCCAAGAAACTATAGTTACAAAACTAAGAAATTCTGTGTGTGTATTTGGACACACAGGGTTAAAACAGTGTTTATGACTGTGACTCATTTGTGCACCTCAGTAGTCCTGAAGTGCACAAGAGGATAATGATGATAGTGATGCTTGGTATGCTGAGTCAGTCTGCTGATATGTAGCATAGGACTTGCATTCTTTCATATTCCTGCTGAAGCTTCATCCAACAACTGCAGAATTCTCTTTGCCAGTATTCCTCCCCCATCTCTATTAATTCTATTCTCTACTTTATCCTTGGAAGTAATTTGGCCATGGTTTTGACTTGTCTTTGGTTACCTTCTAGCAGAGCCTGGAGATACAATGGGAGTTGAATTATAATACTGGGAGTTTCAAAAGTCATTACAAAATACCTTTGTAAAAGTAATTTGTTATTTGAGTAAGCTTTGATGAAACTCTTACGTGGGTGAATGCCATGAAGCTGCAACTAAAACATTTCCATTAGGGAAAGCAACAGTGAGAGAGACAATCACAAGCTTTTCAGAATCCTAAATCTCAACTTGTTAATGTTTTGGGGTTTTTTTAAAGAAGCTTAGTACAAATCCTTGCCAAGAATTGGTTTCTAATTACTGGCCAGAACCATTTTGTACAGTGGGCTGATAAAAAGATGTTTTTAAAAATCCAGAAGGGCTAAAAAGAGTCCAACCACTTCCATTTTGTTTGTTTTGAAAAATGTTTGCACAGAAACTATTTAAGTTCCTTCTTGACTCATAAATGACGTTATCTGCTTTTGGCCTTTGTTGTTTGTTTTTAAGGTAACTTTGTGAGAACTGTTTTGCAGCCTGCCATAAGATTAATGGAGAGTAAGGCTGCTGCTGCTGCTGGGATTGCAGAAGAAGCAGGACATGTTTTCCAGTGTTCTGTAGAAGCAGTTGGATTAGATGGTTCTGTTACAAACCTCTCAGCTGACAAAGATGCTTCCAAAGGCTGGCCAGCCATTGTTCACCAAACAAAGGATATGGAAATGTCACACCAGGGAGAAAATTTTGATTTTTCCTTTCTAATAGTAAATGGTAAAGAAGGTGACAAGCAACTTTTTGTGGATCTAGGTAAATATAAGTGCTTTTAAACCTCTTTGGGATGCAACAAAGGTTTTGAAATGAGATGTTCCTTAATGTTCAATTACAGACAGTGAGAACAGTGGTGTTCTTACTGTTGTCGCTATGGTCAGAATTTAAACCAAATACAATACATGATGAAACTGTGATCATAAATGCTATACTTTAAAGGAATTTTAGTTTCTTGGTCCATGGAACTTCTTATATTACTACATGGAATTTTTTTGGTAAGTTTGAAGAAATTCTTGCCACACAAGAATCTCTAATTATCTTTTTTTCCTCTGATGACAGTAATCCCATTTGAATTAAAAGAGGATAGCATATATTGCATTTTTGTTATTTCAGTTGAATTGGAAGCTGCTTAATTGTGGAATAAGTTTTACAGGTGTGGCCTTCTGAACTGTTCTGTGTATGAATTGAGCCTTTCCCTGTATGGAATGGCAGCTGTCAGGTTTCAGTGAAATTTTGGGTCGGGCACTTCATGGTCCAGCTGGGCTTAGCCTGTTCATGGTATTAAAATGTTACAAATCTTCAGGAACACAACACCCATAGTCAAACTAATGTTAGAAAGTTCCACCCTTCTTTATCCCCATATCTGGTTTTTCTGCTTTTTGCTTTGTCTCAGTGAAATGGAAATAGCTTAACACACTTCTGCATAGCAATGTGTTATGTACTTCAGGACTTTACTGTCTTTATTTTCTTGGACTCCTCTGAAGAACCTCCATCCCTTCAAATCCTTCTCATTGAACTCAGGATCACTTTCACTGAGGGCCTCTTCAGTCTGTCTGAGCCATTGAAACGTAATCCCAGAGTTGCCCATACAAAGATTGCTTTCCCATACTGTTCAAAATTCCTTCAGGCATATTCATGAATGGAAATTAAATAACGGAATATGGAAATTCAATAGTGAAAATCAAGTATTTTTTTATTCATTCACCTTTTAAGATTTTGATAATTGTGCAGCTTTTTATGCTCAGTATTTCACAAAATTAATGTGAAAGCAGATTTCTTGTTGTGAAGGGAAACTTTTAGTGATTATAATGTCAGAGTGATTAAAATGCCTATGTAGGGGCGTTGAGTGTCTCAATTCTTCTATGACATAAGAATTTACATGTGTCATGATCTTGCTCTCTTGCATTTCATTTCTGGGGTGTGAGCTGAAATCAGTAATAGTTGTTTGTTTAATTTACAAGTGCTAAGTATCTTAAATCCTGGCCAGCATTGTTACATTACGAAATACTTGCTTTCCTGTAGGGGTTTATACAAAGAATAGAAATTTCCGGATGTATAAATCATCAAAAGCAGGAAAAAATGTGATTCTGAAGATAGCAGAGGATAATAACTTTATCCCTACCTGTGAAAAGGATGTTTCCTTGGAAGAAGCATATTTTCTTTCCTCTTTAATTTGCAACGTTAGGTAATTATTCCAGTGGATTTACAATATTTTAAAATATATATTTTAATGATAATTCTCTTGCAGTAGTTACAAATAACTATTATGAATGAGCAGTTATTCCATTAACATTGTTGCAGTGTAATTTAGGAGTTCCTAGTAGAATTTCTTGTTTTTGAAGAAAAAACAAAATGCTCGAGTCTTGATTTTTGGGTTTGGCTTTTTTTTTTGAACCTTCCTTGAAATGTTTAAAGAACACAGAGCAGGTTTCTAAGTTGTGTCTCATTTCTCTGTATACACTCAAAATGCCAAAATTTAACCATTAAGTTTGGTCAGATTCTGTGTAGTTTTGAAAACAAAAACTGCAGCTTTCCAGTCAGTTAAGTGTGAGGAGCCTGAATATTTTCTAAAGTAGGATGAGAAATAAAAAGGATTTCTGTACATGTTTACCTGAATACCAGATTTCGCATTGGGTACAAAGACCTCCTTAGGCTGGGTACTCATACATACAATAATCAAGTTTTCTGTATCTAATCGAAACCTCTGATGATATATCAGACTATCTGTACTATCTTAAGAAGATCCTAATCATTGCTGCAGCAGAAAGAGGGTTAAACTGGTATAATATTTTTTATTCAAAGCTTGTATTTGTTCTGACTTCAGGTTTTATATTCTGAAATGTTCATCCTCTGAAATGATGCAAGCAACCCCATGGCATAAATCATGCAGTGTATTCAGATCATAGCCATCAGCTGAGTCTGTCATAAATATGGATGAGAAATTCTGCTGGGTTGAATTTAGACTTCTGTGATCATTCAGCTTCCAGCTAGTAACATGGCAAAGAATAGTTCATTGTAGAGAGACAAAAAAAATTGAAACCTTTCAAGGGGTCTGTTTATATAAATACTACATCTGGAGCAGATCCTGCTGTGGGAGTGTGGACCAGCAGTCCTTTAAATGGCTGGCCCCTGGGACTTGCACCAAGAACAAATGTTGCTGCTGAGGAGGAGGAACCCCTACCCTCTGCTGTCAGGCAGGGAAACTGCCAAAGTGAGAAGAGGGAGTGCTCCAGGGATAGGGAACGATGCTCACCGAATCACAGGCTGGCTGAGGCCGGCAGGGCCCTCTGGAGGTCTCCTGGCCCACCCCCTCGCTCCAGCTGGGCCCCTGGAACTGGTGGCCCTGTGCTATGTCTTGTTATCTCATACGGTGATAAGTTATATTGTGCTGTGTTATGCTGTAAGAATCACACATTTTCCTTTGTATTCTCTCCTTTCTGCAGAGTGAGTGATGACACAAAAGTTCTGTCATCTGGCTTTTCAGAGGAGGAGAGAAAAATGTCAGTTTTTTTAAACAGTAGATCCACCAGAAGCAGCAGAGGTACCTCAAGCCTTTTCTACTGCATAGAAAAAAACAAGTAGTCTTAGATTCGATGTACTGTGATCTATACACCTGGTAACCTCTAGGAGAGCTCTTCAGCTACCCTTGCACAGGAGGCAGAGCACATCTGTGCTGAAGGATGCTCTGCAGCACCTGAACACCATTAACCCTCTCCTCTTGGGGATGGGAGCAGCAGTTTAAAGATCTAGAAGAAAGTAACAGTGGATTTATCCCTGGTTTCATTTAAGGGTGTGGTGTGATTCATGTGCCTTTTCTGCCTATGATCTGTATAATGTGTAATGTGTGACAATTACATATTACCATGGCAAAACCACTAACAGTGTGTACCTGGGGCCTTTGTTTTAACAGATTCCATGGAAGGCTATCAAGGTTCGCCATATCCAGAAATTGATAATTTTGTTCATTCTTTGGTTAATAAAGATGAGCTACAAGGAGGTAAAGAGACCACTTTACTATTTACAAATTAGTGTTCTGTAGCCCTATTTTTAAAGAATTTATTTTTTTTCCTCAGGGATACGGCAATGGAATTACTTCCCTCTCAAAGAAATACTTGTATATGATATTTATGGTTACCGTTGGTGTGAAAATATTGGAAGAGCTCACAAAAGTAACAACATAATGTGCGTTCTTTATTCAGTTTTAAACAGCTTTATTTATTTTCCTGCTTAACTATTACTCTGTAAAAATGCTGAAAAAACTCTTATGGATAGAATTAGCACTTGTCACAATTTCTGTTGTCTTACTCTATGAGGATACAATGCTTCAATTACAACAAAAACCCCACCAAATCTGAAAAAACCCAGACAAACACAAACTTTCCCCCCCAAGTTTACTTTGGAGATACAAGTCCAGTTATCGTAATAGTTGTATGAAGTAGGTAGTCATGGTATTTAAAACATGCAGCCAAAGATGCTAACATATAATTCAGAGTATGTTAAAGCTATTAAGCAGTACCATGCATTTATACTTTACAGATAGGAAGCTGAAAAATCAGGGAAAAAGAACCTGACCACTTTTGAGTTCATTTACAGTGCATTTTAAATTACATTCTCATGTCATTAAAATTACTTTGTAATTTTAATAATTGAGAATTACCATTTTAGAATGATAACTCCTGCTGCTGTTTTAGTTGAGTTTTGCTAGTGACTCTGCAAGAACTCAGACTTCCTATAGTTTAGCAAAATAAGTGATGGAAAGTCAGGTTTTCTAGATTACATTAGAATTCCAGTATATCATTAGTAGAAATACTTTAACTTAAAAATAATTCCATATAACATTTAAAGTCACTGAAACATAAGGAATGAGTTTTTGAGAAACAAGGATATTCAAAAAATGCCACAGCCACTACGCTGGAAGGTATTTCTGAGGCAAGTTGCTTAAAGGTCGATGTTTCTGAAGCACAGCTGAAAAAGCTGGTTGGTCTAATCAGTTGACAGGAAATAGTGATTTTATGTGGCCTTTAAAATAAAACTATCCATAACAGTGTCAAAATCTTACCTTATGGGTAAATCCCATATGCTAATCTTACTTTGACTTTCTTTCAAGCTTAATATAATGAAGTTGATTATATTTCACTTTCAGATGTTAGTCCTAAAAATCTATTTCTTTTAACTGAAGAAGCCTGAAGGTTATTGAAAATTGTACAAAACATGTATGTAATAAGTATGTCAGAGCAGGAAAGCGGTGTCCTTAGTTCAGGACAAACAAAACCTGTCATTCAGTGTCAAGAGTTTTCTACTGTGTGAACTCATTTCATTTATGGACTGTTACTGAAAAAACGAAATAATTTTATTCTTAGGATTCTGGTAGATCTAAAGAACGAAGTCTGGTATCAAAAGTGTCACGATCCTGTCTGCAGAGAACAGAACTTCAAATCACAAAGTATGTAGTCTGTGATCTCAAAGCAACTGTACTTAATACTTTTTGGAATGTCAATTTTAATGCCATATATTTGATTTAGGTTTTCCATTACCACCTGGGATATGTCTCCCGTCTCTTTTCAAAGAGGTATGTTTTTGTCCTGTTGATATGCTAAAGTTCTTGTGAGCCATGTTGTCTCTGGAAGTTACTGAACATCCCCACTGACAGGCAGTTGAGCTCCATGCACCAGTTACAGTGGTATAGAAGAGGTTTCCAGGGCGGCTGCACTGCTCTGGTAGCACCATAGATTAATTTTTAAGTTCTCTGGCAGTGCTAAGTTACTGTAATCACCTCACTTCACCTGGGACTGAAGACTTCCTTGTGTTTTGATCTGAACAGCAGTTCCCAGTGCATAAGCCAAACAGCCACTGCGGGGTTAAGTAGAATGGTAAAACTGCCCCAGTTAAGCTCTGCTGTGCATGTTTGATTTCATGCTGGGCAAGCTAAAAGCAGAACTGCTCCGGCAACACCCGAGTCAGTCAGAGTCAAATGTAAGTCAGTGACCCTCATAGCTGAAGATCATTTTCTCCATTTTTGTGTATCAAAACAGTTGTTTCCCCAAACAGCTAGAATATTTAAACCAATACTGCACGTAGTTCTAAGCCCTGAACATACTAGTTTTTCCACTGCTTAGGCAATAGAGTTGGCATTTTTGCAACTTTTAAATTTAACTTGACAGCTTTAAAGGTCATACTTGCAGGATGGCACGTTAAGCTCTACTTAAGCAGATCAGTATCTTTTACTGTTATTTCATAGAAAGCGTAATTTAAGTGCACTTTCAGATCCTGACAGGATCTTTAAACAGACCCTGAAATTAGTTTTAACCTTGTATTATACAGACTGCTTGTAGGTTGCTAGAAAAACAGCAGATTTCTACTCGTATTGAAAGTAGGTTAACATACTGGAATTAACATAAATTAACATACTGGAAAATGTCTGTTGGCCAGCTTTCTGTAGTGTCCATTATATGTGACAGTACAAATTTCAAACTTGCAGACCAATTAAAGGTATGAAAGACCATTTTCATATGGTGTAAGTAGTACTCTGTTTCTTAAAGGAAGAAGAGTATTCAGTAATGGATGAAAGGGGGGACACAGAAGAAAAAGCAAAACCACATTGTAATGTGTCAGACTTGACGGAAAGCTCAGTATCTCTGGCAAAAAGCTTGTCTCAAGACTTCCTGTTGTCAGACAGCGAGTGGGAAAACACAAATGATGATGCCTGTTTCTTAGAAGCTGCTGAAGATGTGGAACTGGCTGAGGCTGCAAGTGATAGTCTGAATTATGCCATAGAAGAAATCCCAGATGAAGCTCTTTTGGAAGCTTTAAGGAAAGAAGACACTTGCAATGAAGAAGGCAGCTAACCAGAGGCTTGGCCAGCAGACAGGCTGCCAGCAGTGACCACCTGCATGTCATGTGCTTCTGGCAAGATGCTGCAGTGTAGTTCAAAAGCGCTGCTCCAGAGGTGTGAGACAAAGCACAGAGGAGCCAGATGGTCTTGAACAGGCAGGAGGAGATAATGGAAGATTTCACTGAGCATCATGAATGCTGCTCCAAGCTTATCACTTTTAACATTCTCTGCTGTACAGTTTCTGTTTTGTTAGTTGGATCGCCAAGTTTTATTAGTAAGCCAAGTTAAACAGACTTCTTTAGTTCCAGAAATCGGATGGAATTATTTATTTCAAATACAAGTTTAATAAAAAGATTTTTCTATTTATAGTTCAACTGAAGTGTCTGTGTTCTCTTTAAAAGTATATAATGTACTCTTGACAGCAACACTTCAAAAGCATAAGATGAAAACCCAACATTGTTCACAACACGGAAAGATTTTATTACTTTACCTGGGATTTCTATTTCAGCCATTTCACTGACATTCTGAGACTATTTGACAATGGAAAGGTACAATCTGTAAGTTGCTGACTTATTTTAAACATTGAAACAAAATAGAGCAGCAATTATTAAACAAGCTTGAAGCACTACCATTTTAAAAATTGTTCCTAACAAATGTCAAAAAGTCTTAAAAAACATCTAGTGTTTCTTTGATAGCCTCTCTCTTTGTACAGCCAGAGCCTCTTCCAGTTTCATATTAATATTCTGAAAATGTCTTTCTGCTCCTAGAATTCTCCGTGACTCCATCAGAAGAGCAGGGAGGCTGGAAGTTCCATACTGTTGATAAGGAAATAAAATTACAAGGCAACACTTTTAACTCCTGGAAAGATCACTTACATATCTGTAGTTATTTTTCCTCTATTTGGAATGGTGCAACAAGCTTTTTAAAAGTGAAGAACAGCCAAAATTAAGTGTCTTCTGAAATGCAAGGATTTCCCTTACACAGGGCAGGCATGTAGCCTTGTCAACAGAAAATACCACACCAGGTCCCAGGTAAAACAGGAAGGAGTTCTAAGACTACATAGGAAGTTACTCTGGCCATGAAATACCAGCACTGTTTTTACCATTAAATACCTTACAGAACAGATATGGAAGTACCAGAGCTTTCCCTTTCTTTGAACAATAACAACAGAAGAAATTAATTACTTGTTTCTCAGTGTTAATCTTTCCTCAATTTCTATTAGAAAGTTACAACTAAGGACATAAAGAGCAAGGCAGCAGAATCCTCTCTGACATCCTTTAGCTTTTGAGAGAAAAAAAATGAGTGAGATACTACAGTACAGTCACAGCAGCGACTCTCAAGTTGTTTCCACAAAGACAATTTACAAAATATTGCTATTTAATATAACAGACATTAATAAAAATGCCAAACAGTCCAGGAAAGAAGGAGAGAAGAGGGAGTTCCGAGCCAGAACTGTTCAGAAACACATGCAAAATATGTACTTACTACCACTTTTTCTTTTGGGTTTTCTTCTTTATAATCCAAGCAGTCTTGCTGTAGCTCCTTTAAATCAGTAAGTAATTCAACTGTTTGCTTCAAGGAAGATTTCCTTTCCTGTACATCAGCATACTCTTTTTGTAGTTTTGTCAGTTGTGGTTCAGCTCTGAAAAAGGATCAAGGCTTTGATGCTTGTATCTGCATGTTTATTGCACAAATAACTATAAACATATTTCCTCTGAAGGAGAATTAAAGGAAAGGTTGCTCAGAAACACAGAATATAGGTTAGTATAGTACACTGTTTAATTAGAACAACTAGCATATTAATTAAATAGAAGCATGAGTCCAAATCCACCAAAAACATCCAAACCTCTCTCTTATAAAGAGAAACTCTTTTCAAGAACTCTTTTTGAATTCTCAAATTGAGTCCTTTTGTCAATCTCAAAATTGTCTTTTGAGTCTGACTGAGCCCCTTTCTCTTAAGCATTTAAGTTTTTCAAATGTTGTTTGCAGGTGTTCTGCACACACCTACATGCAGGCTGGGGTGTTCAGTGCTTATGCTACAGCGTGCTCAGGATCTGTGAACTACCCACACCTCTGCCTAAGTAAAGTGGAGGGCTCAATCCATTAAAACAGCACTCCAAAAACTGAACACCAACAGCCATTTTCATTTAATAGTGCTGCAGAAAAAAGGCTTGCTTAAAATGATCAGAGTATTAGAAAACAAAAACTGTGAAGGCCACTTTCAGTCTGTGAGGGGGGTTCAAACCATACTGAGGGATTACTTCTTTGAGCATAATTTGTCCCTAGTACTGCAAAACCTCCCAAGCCTCTCATGCCATAGAGAAGAGGCTTTTACACTGGTTTTGTGGATACAAGCCCGTGGTTTCCTACAGAGTTAACTTATGGAAAGTATGTTTACATGCAGCTTGTCCTTAGCAACAACTGGGATTTGGGGAAGTCTTAACGGCTCTTCCAAATAACATGATTTCTGTGTTGTGTGTCTAAATGACACTTAAGATTAATGTCAATTTAGAGAAGGGGAATTGTGTGGCTGCATGAGATGGAAGCAAACTATGTACTCAGAGGAACCCCTGCCAAACTGCAGAGCTGAAATACACTCTCCCACCTCAAAACTAAAAAGTCCTCTTTGTTACCTTTGTAAATTTATGATACAGCACCTTTGCAATTCAAATTGTAACATCAGTGTTTGTTATGAATGTATGGTGTGAACCACCATCCTAGTAACCAGTTAGCCAAGAGAACTTTCAAGAATGACTGACTAGGCAACTGGAATATGTAAAGGAGAGGTTATCACGAGCTTTTGTAAAAACAAAAGCAAGACAGCAGTAATTTCATTACAATAAAAGAACAAAAAAAGTTACTTCCCCTTCTGAGCGACAAAATACCAGATGCCTTAAGTTCTTCGGGCTATTATTGTGCATCACTGGAAACTTACCCAATCAGCTCTTCTCGGAGTTGCACCAGTCGCTGCCTTTTCTTTTTGATGTTTGTTACTGTCTGAAACAAGTAGCGAGCAAAGTCTTTGAAACAGTTTCTGTAACTTAAGGCAAACAACTCAAATTTCATTGGCTTTTCTCTCTGAGATTTTATGCTTCTGATTCTTGTGGAAGGTTCCAAGATACCAGACCTTATAAACTGCCATATTTTACATTTGTATTTTAAACACTTTAAAGCTGTTTAAAATGTCAAACTTTTATCTCCACCCAAAATTTCGCAGAAGGAACACGGGACTTACAAGCATACAAAAGGAATTTGTGACATTTTGAACTCAAACTTGACCAACTCTGTGAGGTTATTGTTTTGAAAATGCAAACCAGTACAAATGTATGTTCAGTACAATTGCCATAACTAAGTAAGCTTTCTTTATTATAACATCCAATTAAAAATAAGAAAAAGCAACACCCAAAGCTAATCATAAAATTAAATTTAGCAACTAAAAATCCAATTTTAAGCAAATATATGAGTCAAACTAAGGATGAATGTGAGTGGCTGTGAATTCTAGATGTGTATTAAAATTTTCATTTTACATACAGAGTAGCTTACCATATCAACAAGACTGTAGCATATTAATTACTACCTCCCAGAATAAGCATTATGTTGACCTTATTTGTTAAAAGGTATTTTATCCTTGAAAAGTTGGCAGAAAATGTTAATCTGGGCAGAAAGCCACACAGTGCCTAAACTCCTCTCAAATCTCTCTGCTCTAGGGGATCCACCTCTCTCTGATAAAAGCATTGCAATCTGCTCCTCCTGTCAACACTCCCCAGCTGCATTTTCAGTGAATTACTACTCGCTCCAAAGGAACAGAGGAACTGCCTTCCTCTGAACAAAAATTCTGCATATATTTAGGAAATGCAGTTCCCATAGACTCCTCTTCTTTAAACTAAGCAATCCAATTCTATTGTCATAGGTCACCATCTTTGCTGGCCTCCTAGATTTTATATTCATTTATGTTTCTTGAAGGTTAGCTGTCAGTATTTAACTGACTCTCCAGAGGCCTCACAACTATTCATAAAAAAAAAATTCCAAAAAACAAGAGTAATTCACATGCATAGATACCTACACATCCTAATGTGTATTCCTTCTTTTTACATCATATAGCAGTCTACACATGGAGTTTGGGTTTCATCATATTTTCTCAGATATTTTCCAAAAAAACTGGTGGTTCCCTGTCCTCTATTTGTGCAGGTGATTCTGTAGTACAGTACAGCCTTTTGTCAACTATTTTATTTCTTCCGGTCAACTTCTTGAAACGTCAATGCCGCTATTGCATGCCCTACTTGCCAGTGATACGTATGTATTTACCTTAGCATTTTTTCTCTTCATATTCTTTAATTCCTGCACTCCTGCTATCTACAAAGGAAAAGAAGAATTACAGATTGACTATGGATCTTGAGTTCATTGCTATCCTAAAAACACTGCTGCAAGAATGACTTCGGAATAAGGTAAGAAGATATTTACAAAAACCAACACTGTTTCAAAGGCAGATTACAAGAGTATCAGTTGTGTATTGACTGTGTCCTCATGCCAGAGGAAGACTGTTGTACAAAATTAGTGCAATATACTCCTTGTACCAATTACTGTAATACTGGCTTGATTTTTCTGTAACTTTACATATATGTATAAATCTAACCTTTTTAAAACTTACTGCTTCTAATGAAACACTCAGAGCTATACTTTTAGTACTTATCCATTGTACTTATCACAACTCCTAAAAAGTTCTGAGTTCATTTTACTCATTGCAATTAGTGAGAAGAAATCTCAGTTTTCCAAGCCCATCAGCTTGTTACAGAATCACAGAATGGCTCAGGCTGGAAGGGACCACAGTGGGTTGTCTGGTCCAACCTCCCCACTCAAGTAGGGTCATCTCCAGAGCACATGGCACAGGATCATGTCCAGAGGGGCCTTGAGTATCTCACAGTTACAGTTATGTTCAAACTGTTAATTAAAACAGGATGATTTTCCCTGGACTATGTCAGTCTTACTCAGGCCTCTAGAGTCACTGAGACACAGTATAAAAATTAAACCATTGGCTTTTTAAAACTCTACTCCATGAGATTTTAAAACAGTGTTTGACATAGCTGTATGCTTGTCCAAATTATGCAGCTCTCCAGTTTTCCTATATAGTGATTTAGATAGGACAAACACTTCAGGATTATTAGATGCCTCCCTGTTCTCAAAAGCTGACAATTTTGCAAAGTACTTGCATGACAGCAGTGTTGTGTTTAGAGGCAATTCTCATAAAAGCCTGCACAGAGGTATCAAATCACAACCTGCACACAATAAACTCTGGTAAATTTTACATATTGTAAAATAAATGTGTGAAGAACAACATAAAACCATAGGCCCTTTGACCACAAAATTGATTTTATTTCTGGTGTACTTACAAGATCGATGATTTGGTCCTTGAAAGCAGAACAGAAGTCGTTGATAGCTTTTCTGCAAATGTTTGATTCTATGCTTTGTCTGGAGAAGTCAGAGGGACAGAACACAACCTATTTGGTTTAGTAAAGGGAAAATCTCATCCAAAAACATTCCTCCTCTGAATAACGAATAAAACCCAATGTTAAGCTGCTAGGCAACTGCAGATGTTTCATACATTACCAATAGCTTAATTTCTACCTTGAAAAATGTCAGCTGAGATGTGTTGTTGTTTGAAAAAATATCAAATCCTTGGGATCATGCCAAGATCACATATGAAAAAAACTTGTATCATAGAAAGTTAACAATCATTAAAATTACATCAGAATGTAACCATGCAATATTGCATTCCCTAAAGGACAGCTCACTAGCCAAAAATACAGGTAATTCTTTTAAAAACTTTGAACGTTCAGTCAGAGGAAAGCAGAATATTTACCTGTAATTTGCTGCTATCCTCTCAACTTCAGCCAGAACAACATCCAGTTCTGTAATATCTCCAGCAGATCTCGTCAGCTCTTTGGGACACCAAACATGTACAGAATGTCGGCTATCCACTGAAACAACAGAATAAATATAAGTGTTACACAACTCAGGTACATGTTCCAAAAGAATAGAAAAATTATTGTTCTCACCATCAAAATAACTATCTACAAGTTATCAATATTTCAATATCAAATTTGAGAAGAATGATATATTATTTATTTAATTTGTCTTTGGCTGAGCAACTATGATAGATTTATACAGGAACCCTTTAGAATTGGGATGATCAATCACATACAACTTACTCTATCATTTTAAGGAAGTCTAGGAACACATTAGTAAACTAACTGATAAATTACATAGTGTACTGTAGACATTTTTTGTGTTGTAAAAACTGTTAGCCTGAATTTAGGCAACCCATATTACTCAAAGAATCAAGAGCTTTTCTATTTGTCTTTTTCAAATTATTTTTATTTTATCTTTGTATACATTTTGTATTAATACCATATATGCTTCCTATCTACAAATATATTTCTTTAAACTTTGCAATAGTATTACCTAATTCCCCAAGAAGTTAAACAATATTTCTTCACACCTCCCAAAATGTCATTCTAGCACTACAACATGATGGAATCCCATTCAAAGGAAGCAAGATGACACAGGAGAAACAGTTTCTCCCTACTGAAAAATGCCACTGTCTTGAAGCTCCATGTCTCAAAGGTCCTGTCTCAAAAGTCTTTATACCAACAGCTGTGCCCACACTGCATGTCAGGGGCACTCCAAGTTCTGCCTCAGCTGCTGCTCGAGGCTTCCAGACCAAGGAATGCACCTCTTACAGCTTCATATCCACAGCCCCAGACTGCCCTCCAAAGGGAACCAGGCTGCCTTAGAGGTATAATGCATATGATGCTTTACCCCTTCAGGAGAGGAATAGGCCAGTCCAGGGATGCAAAACACACGAATGAAATGGGGGTATATACTAAAACTGAAAGCAAAACCTCCCATTTCTAGAAGCAGCAGCACAAAATTTGCTGAGTTGGAAGGGACCCATAAGGATCGAGTCCAACTCTTAGGCCTGCATGGGACCATCCCCAAGAGTCACACCACATGCCTGAGAGTACTATCCAAATGCTTCTTGAGCCCTGGCAGGCTTGATGCTGTGACCACTTCCCTGGGAGCCTGTTCCAGCACCCAACCACCCTCTGGGTGAAGATTGTTTTCCTAATATCCAACCTAAACCTCCCCTGACACAACTTCAGGCCATTCCCTTGGGTCCTGTCACTGGTCACCACAGAGATCAGTACCTGACCATCCTCTTCCCCTCACAGGGAGGTCTCCCCTTAGTTTCCTCTTCTCTAGGCTGAACGGACCAAGTGACCTCAGCCGCTCCTCACACAGGTCACCCTCAAGGCCGTTCACCATCTTCATAGCCCTTGTTTGGACACTCTCTAACATCTTTATATCCTTCTTATACTGTGGCACCCAAAACTACACTCAGGACTTGAGGCAAGGCCAAATCCAGTGCAGAGCAGAGCAGGACAATCCCCTTCCCTCGACCAGCTGGCGATGCTTTGCCTGATGCCCCCCCAGGACAGGGTTGGCCCTCCTGGCTGCCAGGGCACTGCTGACTTGTATTCAACTTGCCATCAACCAGGACTCCCAGGGCCCTTTCTGTGGCACTGCTTTCCAGCATCTTATGCCCCAGTCTGTACACACATCCTGGCTTGCCCCATCCCAGAATCCATCACTTCCCCTTGTTTAATTTCATATGCTTAGTGATTGCTCAGTCCTCTAATTTGTTGAGGTCTCTGTGCAGGTCCTCCCTGCTTTGAGGGAGTCAACAGCTCCTTCCAGTTTTGTGTCATCTGCAAACTTGCTTACTATCCCTTCCAGTCCTGTGTCCAAGTAATTAATGAAGATATTGAAGGGCACAGGGCCTGAGATGGAGCTTCAGAACCCCATTAGTGACAGGTCACCAGTCTGGTGTCACCCCATTCACTGTCACCCTCTGTGCTCGCCCTGTGAGCCAAATGCTCACCCACCACATGATGTTTATCCAGCTGTGCTGGACATTTTGTCCAGAGGGATCCTATGAGAGACAGTATCAAATGCCTTAATGCAATCCAAAAAGATTAAAATCAACTGGTTTCCCTTGATCAACTTGATGGGTTACGTTGTCATAGATGGAACTCAGGTTTGACAAGTGGGACTTCCCTCTCATGAAGCTGTTCTGGCTGTGACCAATGACTGTGTTGTCTTTCAGGTGTTTTTCAGTACCTCCCAGAATAATCTTCTCCATAACTGTACCAAGCACTGAAGTGAGACTGACAGGCCTGTAGTTTCTGGGGTCTTCCTTCTTGCCCTTCTAGAAAATCTGGACAATGCTCACCAGCTTCCAGTCAGCTGGGACCTCTCTGGATTGTCAAGACCTCCCAAAAATCATTGAGAGAGGTTTTGCAATGACATCAGCCAGCTCTTTGAGGATTCTAGGATGAATCCCATCAGGCTCCATAGTTTTGAAGGGATTCCATCTGGAGCAGCAGATCCCACAGTTTCAGGGTCAACTGGGAGTTGATCATTCTCACAGTCAGGGTCCTCCAGCTCAGGGCACTGAGTCCCCCTTGGTCCATCATCCATGTTGAAGACAGAGGCAAAGAAAGCATTAAACACCTCTGCCTTGTCTCTGTCCCTGATTGTGAGGTGACCATCCTCATCCTGTAACAGGCAATGACATTTCTATACTGCCTATTGCCATTAATATGTTTGAAAAAACTCTTTTTGTTGTCCCCCACATTTCTGGCAGCTTCAACTCCAACTGAGCTTTGGCCACATGAATTTTCTCTCTACAGTGGCAAGCAACTTCTTTGAATTCTTCCCATGTCACCTGACCTCGCTTCCACTGGGTATATGCCTTCCTATTTTGCCTTATCTCCAAGAGTATGTTTCTAGATACCAGAAACTAAAACCATGGAAACACATTCATCTTGAATGAGGAAAAGCTATATGGGAGTTTTGAAAAGTCTACTTTACCGGAAGAATCTGATGTGTTCTCCTCTGAAGGCTGCTTCTTTTTCTCCTGGAACTGAGTACTATTCAGAGCCTTCTGTGATACAAAAAGCAGATTAACTTTCAAATTAAACTCTTTTGTTATTAATTTAAAATTCTGAGAGATGGCAATTAGGCAGAATGCAGGAAAGCATTTCCTGCCTGAAACATCAGTATCCTTTACAAAGGCCTGTTTCATCAGCATCCCAGCACAGTGACCACCCTGCTGTGGGACAGTGGCTGCCCAACACCACTGACCAACTGACACGTTTGCCACTGGCCATGCAGGACTAGAAACATGTTATGGAGCATAAGGACCCTCAGTCAGCATAGTCATTGTGCAGCATTAACATTTCCCAGTGATCAGCAGTGCCTACACACCTTACTTTCCACTCACATTCCATCCAAATTCTTTCTCTACTTTGACTACTTTGTGACCCCAACAGCACTTCTGCACACATCCAGCTGCATACATCCAGCTTACTGATGAAAGAACAGCATTCTGTACTGAATCTCACAACATCATTTTCTACAATTCCAATAAATTTCAATAAGGAAAAAGCTTTTATACAAACCACTGCACAGCTTCTTTTATCACAGGTCTACCTTCAAGCGTGCAGATGGTTAACTTCCTCTATGTGTCTGTAAGCTAAGTGGGCCAAAAGCATTTTAAATAATGAAATAGTTCTTCATTCTAATACATATTCAAAATTAATTTTACCAATATTCTTTTCTCTCATAGATTTGTTTGCTTCAATACTGAACAAGCACAAAGGATTTATAGTCCATCTAGTATGCCATTCTTCAAGCACACATATTCTAGATACAAAGAAGATATTTGAAAGAAGGAAAGAACATATTCCCAAATGAGCAAGAGAATAGGCTACAGGATCCAGAACACCTCGCTATGATGTTATATTCCTCAATGACTGTAGCTTTAAGCATTTCACTAGGCCATTACACAGGAATACTCTGAGGATTGATTATTTTGGATATAATTAAGTACTAAGGTACTACTAAGAAACAAATGGAATGTCTTCCTCTCACCCCATCCTCTAATGCAGTCATGGCATCAAGTAAGCTAAAATTAAATTGACTGATAATAGTCATGTAACTTTTTCTGTACCACAGTCTCCTTAGGAGGTCCACCTGCAGCATCAGCTGTGTTGAATCTCTGCACATCACCATCAGATGTCTTTGAGCAATGCATTTTTTTACTGGGAAAAGAAAAACATGCACTAACACACCAAGAAAGAATGATCTTCACCACATACACAACATCATCTTCCATTTTGGGGAATATTTTGTACTATGTCACTTAGTCTGTGTTTCCCATGTAGACTACATAACGAGTTTCAAATGGGCATGTAAAGGGAACAGAACTCTCATCCCTCAGCAGCAACCCGCACGACTGACACTGGGATAGCCACGGTGTACTGAGCAGAAACTTGGAAACAGACAAAATTCTCATTGAGGACTTTTAGCAGGAATGGAGAAGGTTTTGTTGGGGAGAGGTGAGGTTGAAAATCAAAGTAACAATGCTCTGACAATATACTCTCATACAAGTACTATTATTGTCTTGCTATTCAATGAGAACTATTTCACATTTAAATCTGATTTAACAGATGAGAAATATACAAAAATTTGAATTAAAATATTAAAATATTTAAAAAATAATTTTCTTTGTGACATATAATTTAACTAGCTTCTACCCATTTTTCAGTTTTTCCATCTTTTAACATTAGACATCAGCATTTAGAGAACTAATTAATACCTCACAGAAGCATTTTGAAAATCTGTTCATATAAAAACTTAAATCACTGTACTGCTTACAGAAGGCAGACTCAGATTTATTGTACTATTTCTTTTCTACAATCTTCAACCTCACTCTTTTGGTTTCTCCTCTGGAAAATTTTAAGTTAAAGCATCTGTTTAATAACCAGCCAGGGAAACTTGACAAACAGAACATTTTTCCCACTCAATCTAAAGATGAAATTAAATGCTGGAATTTTTTTTTCACCAGACCTTCTTTCTGTATGTTGCCTTTGTGGTGCTGAAACATGAGCAAGTGACTCAGTTTGTGAATGTTCCTCTTCATAAGCATCCACAGCAGTACTATGCAAAGGGTGATCTACAAAGAACAGAAAATAAGCTGCATAAAAACTGCTCTCATCTCTTGAAGCAAGGAGCACTGCTAAGCATTTAGTTAAATATTTGTGGTTTGCTATTAAAAAGGAAGTTCTGGTTAAAAGTATTTTTTGAGGATTAGGAAAAAATATGTAGTGCAAAGTTTTATGGTTTCTGTACCCATCCACCTGCTGTTTCTTCACAAACTGAAACCAAAAGTGCAGGAAAGCTCAGCATGTACACATGGCATATAGCAACCAAAATATTTTGTACAGTGTCTTCAAGGTCTCTCTTTGCTATAGCAAACATAAATCTACACATTTAAACAGCTACTTTCCAACTTTTTTTAGATATAGACTTTAAGCTGCTTTATTGGACACTATAAGAAGGCGGTTCCAGCTGCTACAGAATATTTGTCAATGTAGAATTCTTGAAGGCAGCTACCCAAATAGATTGAACTCTGGGAACTCAGAGGTTTCAGCATGCCTTCAGTAGTATGAAATTCTTTTTTCAAACACAATGCCACAAAAAGTTTGTGTTAGTTTACATTTATAGTAGGCATCCTTTTTATAGTAAATACATAGCACAGAAGTGAGGAAAAGAAGAGCTTTTCATCTTGCAGCCTTGCCCTTATAACAACCCTTTTGCTAATTTTTTCTTTATAGCTCATTTTCAATGCTCTTTGCAGTAGTCACATGTATATTTTCCATAATTTTCTTAGAATAATAACTACTACAGTTGAGAAATAGCTCTTAGCATTTTTTCTACAACTTCTAATTACAGTTTTTCAAATATTTATATAATAATAACAGAGGACATCATATAGGAGCATCTACTTAATCTAAACTGATTCTCTGCCTGTACACTGAGGCCTCATTACAGAAGTCCAACACAAAGCATGGAAGTTGTTTTAATTACTCACCAAAATTGATACATTTTTATGTTATTTTTTTAAAGAACATTGGAAAGTGGCACAACAACATCCCTCTGAATGTCCAAACTTGCTGCCCTGAACACCCTTACAATAGCAAAATTTTCATTTCATGATTTGTGTAATTTAATAGAGAACAACTTCAGATACTGAACTTTGGGTTTTAAATGTAAATTCTTACACAACTGCAAGATTATAATCTGTGAAATTCTACCGTTCAGACTATAAAACAAACAGCCAGTATTTTTCTGTTAACTTTTACTTGCACATATTACATCATTATTCCTGTTACTTCCTAAATTATAGAAAGCAACATAAAAACTCTTTGTCTCTCGTAGCCATTACTTTCTCTGGCAAAGAACCAATACCTTTCCCTAGGTAAGTACTAAAGTATTTTGCCCATATGGTTTGTTTCTGAAAATCGTACATTAAATTACATTCAATTTAATACTAACCAAAGGAATCATCAAGCTCCTCAAGCTGATTTGTTTCTGCTACCTTCAATATCCTTGAGACATCTGGTTCCTCAAGTGGAAGTGATTTCCAGCGCAGATTGGAATTGGCTTTGTGTTTCTGGATGGGTACGAAATTAACAGATGGATTATCCAGCTTTTGAGTGTACAACAGATTAAAGATGACAACGAATTTCAGGAACATTTGACTAGAAATACATTTAACCAGGACCATATTAACTACTGAGCTATGGCATGAAATAGCTGGAGCCTGTTTTTATCTCAGGCTATGGGGTTTTTGCCCTAAGAGAAGTGATGGCACAAAATGTCTAAGTTCTGCTATTTGATACTGTACTCTAGTGAGCGTTGTCTTATTTCATAGAAATAAGTGTACAAGCTTAGAAATAACAGTCTAATATCTGGTTTCTGTGATCTGTAGCCTTTTTCTTTTCAGGCATTAAAATATTTCTTCTTTCATCTCTTTATTACATAAATTTCCATTCTTGCCTAATTGATTTTTTTCATTTTAAAAAACTGGAAAGTTATAGTGTAACTTCTTATAAAAAGTGGAATTTTTAAATTAAGGATTACACAGATACTTCTATAAAACAGAAGGGTAGAGGAGAATGACAGGGGTTTATGAAACAGTTGTGTGTCATTCATATCAACTGGAAGTGAATTTCCTCACTAATTGGTGTGTGTGCATGGAGGGTAATTTATAACCAGAAAACAGGAAGGTCTACACAGCTTGCTGAGCTTTTTAGCCCACAAGTTCTGTAATGGTACCAAGCATAGATACATCAACTATTTCCTCTAGAAATTGTTCTCTTTTCTTTTATGAGGCTGCTTTTAAATTTTTGCCTGTTTGAAAGTCAATGGCCCATTCTGTACTACTCTTAGAAGGAAAAAAAGAGAATCCCACACACTCGCCCCAGGCCTGCTCGAGCAGCGACTGTACACACTTCCAATGCCCGTGCAAACCAAGCCCTGCATTAATTCCTGTGCATCCACCTCCAGAAACAGCGCCCTGACTGCACGGGAACACAAGACAGAATCACAGAATACCTGGGACTTACTCGGATCACTGAAGTCCAAACCCTGGCTCTGCCCAGGACAGCGCCAGAATCTCACCATGTACCTGAGAGCACCAGCCAAACGCCTCTGTCAGACTTGGTGCTGTGACCATTGCCCCGAGGAGCCTGTTCTAGTGCCCAGAATCTTCCGGATGAAGAACCTTTCTCTAATTATCCAACCCAAACCTCCCCTGAGGCAACTTCAGGCCATTCCCTCGGGCCCTGTCACTGGTCACCAGAGATCAGTGCCTGAACCTCTCCCTTCCCCTGTGAGGCAGCTGAGCCCGCAGCGAGGTCTCCCCCCTGCCTCTCCCCAGGCTGAACACAAGTGCCCTTCTTCCCTCCCTTCCTCCCTCAGCCGCTCCCCCCGCGGCTTCCACCCAGGCCCTTCACAACCTCTGGACTCCACAAAAACACAACGCTGGCTCGTTTCAATTCTGCCCAACCTGGCAAAACTTACCTGTAGCTTACAGCTGGTAGGATTCTTCTTTATTTTCTTCTTCGCAGACATTTCGCTACTCAGGATATGCTGAGGATAAAGTTGGTGAAAAATTATCCCCGACGCAAAGCACCTTTCTCCGTGTCAGTATCTGCGAGAGAGCGGGAGATCTTTGTTACTTCAACTAACGCTCAGAGCACTTCAAAAGCAGTAAAACTCCCTTCGTTAGCCTAGAGCGCTGTATAACGTCTGTACACACACGCATGTGTCCGCACCCAGCCCGGCACACAAACAAAAATCGCGCCGATTGCGCCGCTCAGGCCGCGCTGCCTCCCGGGCCCACAGGCGGGCAGGGCTCGCCCTCGCCCCGCCCTCCGAGCAGGGCCCGGCCAGGCCCGCAGGGCCCTCCCTCTTCCAGCCGCCCTTCCAGGCGGGAAGGGAAGGAAGTGCGGACGCGGGGAGGAGCGGCCGGTAGAGGGAGCGGGACAGCCCCGCTGTGGGGCCCACCCCGAGCGTGTCACGGCAGTCACCCAACCCGCGCTCTGCCGAGTGGTTCGCCTTTAATGTCTGACTAAAAAAAACCCCACTAAAATTCACTTCCAGTTGATATGAATGACACACAACCGTTTCATAAACCTATGTCATTCTCCTCTACCCTACTGTTTTATAGAAGTATCTGTGTAATCCTTAATTTAAAAATTCCACTTTTTATAAGAAGTTACACTATAACTTTCCAGTTTTTTAAAATGAAAAAAAATCAATTAGGCAAGAATGGAAATTTATGTAATAAAGAGATGAAAGAAGAAATATTTTAATGCCTGAAAAGAAAAAGGCTACAGATCACAGAAACCAGATATTAGACTGCTATTTCTAAGTTTGTATACTTATTTCTATGAAATAAAGCTCACTAGAGTACAGTATCAAATAGCAGAATTTACATATTTTGTGCCATCACTTCTCTTAGGGCAAAAACCCCATAGCCTGAGATAAAAACAGGCTCCAGCTATTTCATGCCATAGCTCAGTAGTTAATATGGTCCTGGTTAAATGTATTTCTAGTCAAATGTTCCTGAAATTCATTGTCATCTTTAATCTGTTGTACACTCAAAAGCTGGATAATCCATCTGTTAATTTCGTACCCATCCAGAAACACAAAGCCAATTCCAATCTGCGCTGGAAATCACTTCCACTTGAGGAACCAGATGTCTCAAGGATATTGAAGGTAGCAGAAACAAATCAGCTTGAGGAGCTTGATGATTCCTTTGGTTAGTATTAAATTGAATGTAATTTAATGTACGATTTTCAGAAACAAACCATATGGGCAAAATACTTTAGTACTTACCTAGGGAAAGGTATTGGTTCTTTGCCAGAGAAAGTAATGGCTACGAGAGACAGTTTTTTCGCAGAATCATAGAATCGATTGGGTTGGAAAAGACCTCCGAGATCATCAAGTCCAACTCTTGGTCCAACTCCAGTCCATTTACTCAGTACCACGTCCAATCTCAGTTTAAAAATCTCCTGGGATGGTGAATCCACCACCTCTCTGGGCAGGCCATTCCAATGCCTGACCACTCTCTCTGTAAAGAATTTTGGAATGGAAACAATTGAACAAGATCACTTCTGTAAAGATAAACCTGAAATCAAGTATCAAAAACTCACAGCGGTTCATAAGTTAATTTAAAACACACAAAAATAGTACTCGCTGTAACAGTGTGGAAAAAACCCCAAACAACCCAAAAAACCAAGTAGGCTTTACCTTGAAACCTTTTAATTCCATCTCTGGCAATTAAATTACTCAGCAATTAAATTCAGCAATTCATCAAGGCTCACTAGTTGAGGGGCCTTTGATGTCACATCTCTTCATCCACAGGTGCAACTGTTCTTTCAAAGATGTTTGCTGCTAACACCTACCCACTGTTACCTAACCCAGGAAGCTCTAACAGTGAAATGAGCACTTTAGGATTAACAGGTGGTGAGTTGTCTTTAGACTTCTCAGTTACTGGCTATAGCACCCAGTCTCATTGAGCAGGCCATTGAGGCAAAGGTGATACAGCAGAGCTTTCTTTCTGTAGTGTCACGTGGCTCTTCTAGAAAGGCTTCTTTGATGGAATGCACTATGAACATAAACCTTAGATGCAGCTTTCATCCATCGCAGCCCCCTCCACTAGGAGAGGTTTGGTGACACTTCACTCTGTCCTTCCAAGCAGCACACGCACATACTTGAATATGTTATTGAGTAAGTGAGAAAAACTTTTATTTCCTTCGGTGGGGAAGAAATGTATAAAGCAACATACAAAATTACTCAAGAGGAGAACATCTACCGTGGCTAGAACCAAGTGTGCTTAGTATCTCACACTGACATCTGCATTCACATGGACCTCTAAACAGGGCCCTGCTGGTGATGCTTCATCTACCTTGATGGGGCAACTCTGCCCATGAAATCTTTCATACCATACCCTTGATTAAAGCCAGAGGCACAGTGTAAGGGCAGGAATAAGGAAAACCACTACCACTCAGGAGCTACATAAGAATTTAACAAAACTCCAATTTTCACTCAAGTAATTTATGATGATGGCAAGAACATAACTGCCAGAAACCACAATGAAGACAGACAAAAAACCTAAAGATTTCTTTGTTTAGGAATATACTGAAAGAGCAAGTTACATACAATAGCATCCCTTTCTTACAAATACTGGCCACAGCAGCAGAGTTTTACAGCTTGTCAAGTTACCAAATTACACTCAGGCTTGTTAGTCAGCAGCATTTTTCTTTGATAAACAAACACTTCACAGAGTTGAAATGCAGAAATATTTATTTTGGTTTCCTTCATTGGTTTTGAAAATTGTTTTGGTTTTATAAAAACATAGAAATAGCCAACACTAAGCAATCATCTGAATTCCAATGTAACAAACTACTGCTCTAACAGTTGACTTAGATTTGTGTACCTTAATTGCACACACATATGAAATTATGCTACAGAGTAGTGCATTACAATCACACACAAATCTTAGTGCAAACCTTGTTGTGCTTGTATTTTACATATATCCATGTTTTCAAAAAACAGCAATGAATCCTAATGCAAAACCAATTCTGTTAAGTATAGCAAAAGACTTATGCTGTAATAAGGCTTATTTCTGCTGATTTCTCAAACAAAAGGTAACTAGTTATTTTGCAATTTATCTGGGAATTAGGTTTTTATCCCTGAACAAATACCTATCCTGGGCCAACACACAGTTCTGTTGGCATATATAAATATTTCCAATTGCTGCAAAGCATCAGGCAAAAACATTCTACCTGACCTATTTTGCTATTCAGTGGAGTACTCAGTGGCTCATACATAAAGCACAGAAAACAGAGGTTATGTCAGAAGCTCTTCCACTTACAGAGGACCTGGCACATTTTTAAAAACCCATTTTAAATACAAGGTTATTACAGGGAAACAAGTGGCTAGTACAGGTGCAATGTTTACCCTGACTGTTAGCATAGCCCAGCCTCTGAATGGTTTGGTTTTTAAGTCTCTAGTGTTCTTGCCAGAGTTAGGAGCTGCTCATTTGCAGGGCTGGCACCACTCCACAATCGTGATAACGCAGCAGAGGGTACAGTTGCTGATTTAACCACATCCACACTTGCAGTGCAGAACCACATACACAGACTTACTCTGAGGAACTTCTATTCATCAGTCTCCTTTGTGTGGAATGCTGACTTCTACCTTATAAAAGTACATCTCGGAACTGGCTGCAGATACAGAAGGGAGAACTCAGATGCCTAGCCCCAGTTAATATTAGGACTAGAACAGATGTGATGCCAGCTACACAACTGTAAGGGCTTGGGGTTTTTCAGTGGCTGGGTTGTGGTGGTTTTTTGAATAAACTATGTAATTTTTCTGAGGATGCAAGATACTTAGAGGCATTTTCATAGCTGCCAAATCCTTTGTGGAATTGACAACTGCAAAACACACTGCAGACAGCAAACATGCTGGCAATAAAACCTTAGCTCCTTGGTGAAAGCAAGTCCCATTTTTGGCCAAGGATATCTTAAATAACTTACATATAGTTACCATTTATAGTTAAGGCTCTTTTTGGAAATTGTAGGTCACCATAAAAACAGTATGCAACACAACTTGACAGTAAGGCAGTGTTCCATTTCTTCAGTGTTCCTATGGCAAGTACCCATTTTTGTACAAGTTAATGATTGCACAGTTTCCTTCCCTATGTTTGCTGTAGTCAAAATACAGGTGTCAAGGCCAACAGTAGACATCCGATGTGTGCCACTTTTCTCATTCTATTTGCAGTTACATTTTGGCATTTGCATACAGTTCATCTATCTGTGACTGGAAGTATTTTCGCAGTTCTGGTCTCTTCGCCTTCAGTGTTGGTGTCAAAAGGCCATTTTCAATAGAAAACATTTCAGTGTGCAGAACAATGTCTTTCACCTGGAAAAAAAAAGAGTTACAGCCAAGCTGCCTTCCTTGAAATAGACAAGGCTATTAAAAACTTGTCCAGATATCATAAAAAAGCCCATAATTTTAAAAGTTTTTCAGATGTAAATTAAAAGTTTCTGGAGAATCAGATTATACTGGTGTTGAGAAGTTTAAAGAATTAGGTGTTTGGTTCTCACAAGCATCTTACCTGTTCAAAAGACTTCAAACCAGATTCTTTCCCAACTCTCACCATGTCTTCCAGAATGTGTTTTTTGACATCCTGTGGATACAGGAATACATTGCATAGCTTCATGCTTGTACAGGCATCAACTTGAAGAAGTTGATGCAGAACAGCTGTTTAATTAGATATGCCTCACCTTGTTTTTGCATAGCTCTTGATAGGAGCCTTCAATTCCCTTTTTCTTGGCCCAGTTGTGCAGAGTATCAGGATCAGGTACCACAATAGCTACTAGGAAGGCCTAAAAAGGAATTTTTGTCAAGCTTTTTTTCTCTAAGCCAACATTTCAGTTCCTACACATTTGTTACTAGTCAGTTAGGTTTTGGAGTCTGTTTCTGATCTTGCTGTAAAGTCAGCAGCTTTCTGCTACCTGAACACAGGAGTGCAGTTCAGAGGTTTGCACTTGAGAGAATTGCTCATAAGACCCACACTTCTATTTACACTTGAAAGAACCTGCATATTGTAGGGGTTTTCTTGGTATGGTGGGTGGGGTCTTGTATTTTTTGTTGGGTTTTTTTTTCCCTACACACTGTTAGCAATTTATATACAGTCATTAATACTCAATTCAGTTCAGCTCCGCTACTGGTCTGAAACTAAATCCAGAAATATGCTATCTAACTGGTGAAGTCCACGCAGAACCATAACATACAATGGTAGAAATTTAAGCTAAAAATTGAAGATTTCAGTCCCAAAGTTTGGGGTGGGGAGAAGGAAGAAGGGAACTCTTTCCTGCAATCTCCTTTTGTATTAATTTTTTTAATTACCTGAAAAATGCTTACCTGCAAGCTCTCTCCATGGACAAACACCTGTGCAAGTGCTTCACATCTCAGATACACATTCTCTATTTTCTCTGGTGCTATGTACTCTCCCTGGGCTAGTTTAAATATGTGCTTTTTCCGGTCAATGATTTTCAATGTACCATTCTGTTGACACAAATAACTTTCACTCAGAAGAGGCACTTCAACTGAAAAACCAATCTACACAACTTAAGCATGCTCAGTAAAACTGTGCTAGAGCCAGAGTAAAGTCAAACTAGTGGTAAGCCCCAGGATTGATACTGCCAATATTTTTTAGCCCCGAGTACATATTATTAGCTACAACAGTAATTATCCTCCTTCTCAAATACTTGTTTTTCACCTAATTAATTCTGTTAAATACCAAATATTTTATATGTTAAATTACTGCTAATAACTACAGAAGTGCCATCTCCACTATCTAAGTTTGCTTACCGGCAGCCATTTCCCAATATCCCCTGTATGAAGCCAGCCATCTTTGTCCAGAGCTTCTGCTGTTTTGTCTGGATCTTTCAAATAGCCACGAAATACAATTGGCCCCTTGACACACACCTGAAAATAGCAGTTTGTTAATGTATGCTACCGTGAAGGAAAGTTTACAATCGCTATCTCTAAGAAATGCTTTCTCTGATGGTTCTCAATAACCCCCACGAAGACGACAAGATGAAATTCATGTGTTTGTACAGAAATCTCTACTCATAGTGTTTGGAGACCTGACATCTTCCATTACTAAGTATAATAAGAAGCCATTGGAAGCGTCTGTTCTCTTCCAGTAGCGGTACTCCTACCCACTATTTGAATAATATGAATTTATCAAAGAAATATATTTTTATTTATGAGCAGAAATTCTTCTGGATCCAGAAATACTACTCCTCAGCCCGGCAAAACGTTCAGTTCAGCTTTTGGTGCATTTTGTGCTAAAACTTGTGCAGGGGAAAAAAAAAAGCTGCGTATCAAGCAAGTAATACATTTGTAGAGTCCTCAAGATTTGTCTATGAAGGAGCCCAGTAATTTCACTAAATTGAAATTTGTGTGTGTGTGTACCAAGTAGAAAACCAAGAACAACTTCCCTGAATATAACTGGACACATGGGAATTGCTAGGATCAAAAACATGCTTATAAGATATGAGGAAAGGACCAACATGACTAAAGGTTTATAGGTGAAGACATTGTGACAAACAGCTCAGACCTTACAAGCTAAATTAAAACAATTAATAAAATATCTGTCAATAACAGAACCTAAGTAAAGCCACTATTCAGAAACATGGAACAGAGCCTGAAGTATCCAGAGAAAACCCCAGATTTAAATATGTTCTTCTCAATATAACATCTAAAGGTGTGTCATTTTCTTTTGGTGGGGAGAGGGAGAACACAGTATTCAACTCCTGACTATAGAAAATCTTCCTTAGAAATGGCAACATGGAGATAGAAAAGATAAACAAGATTGAAGCAAAAATTACAGATACCCACTGCACACAACTGCTGAGGAATCAGAGGTCTAAAAACCTCAAAAACTCTACAAAAGTCCTTAGAAGCAACAAAGGATTCAAATCATCACACTAGCATGGGAGTGGTTTGGCACACATGATGACAGGAGACAGTAAGAAGGATCTGGTCTGGGCAATAGTATCAGCACTCTAGAATGACATCTAGAAGACACGGGACAGAAGATGGAGTTTTAAGTTAAGGTCAAATGGATAATAAATATCAATGGAGGCTGGCAAAATACAAGGCCATCTGTTATTCTCGGGGATTAGCACAATTGTAAAATGGACAGGAGGGACATCAGAGTGGTAGTGAGATGTTCTGATGACCTTGCAGAGACAGTACCAAACTTGGGACCAAAGCAAGATCATGTTTTACAAACCAAGTAATTTCTCTTATAAACAGTTATGTGGAAGAATATGAGTAAGGGAGAACTCTACATGTACCCGTCAAGTCGAATTCTGGCCAAACAAATGTTTCATTTTTCATGGCTCCTACAGTCACAGGAAGGCAGTAGATGACACCTTTTCTCAGCAGAGACAGCAAACCATTTATCTATATCCTGCTAACTGGCACTAAGACCTCATTTGCATAGGATCATATCTAATTCTATTCACAAATTTACTCTTCTTGAGCATGGATAAGTGACAAAAGTGAAAAGCTGGGCTGACAGAGCAGAGAATATGGAAAGCTTACTCTCAGAAAGGAAGACTAGGAATGTTTAATCCAGCTGAAAAGCAAACAATAAGAAGGAGGATTTATTTTAGGCAAAATGATAAGGAGAGCCAATTCCATAGCCATGGGCTTCAAGTTCTGTTAAACAAGTGTTATGGGTTTAGGCAGGTGGGCCTAAACTTAGGTTTTAAAGTTCAGCTAGGCCTAGGATTGTCCGCTGATTTAAGCTGGACTGAGCCAGCTAACAGCTGACTTCTTCCAGCCAATAATATTGTATTCCATACCATCCTACATCATCTCAAAGGGTGTAAAATCCAGTGTGTGGGAGTGGCTTAGTGCAGCCATGGCAGAACTAACTAAGAGGAAGACATTTAGCAGCTCCTCTACTATTCTAGGCCCTGCTCCTGTTGCCTCTGCTTGCATTTTGTTTGCATTCAGGGAAGTAGAAATATTTTGTTGTTACACTTTCTCTTTCTTGCTGAGTGTCTTTTGGAGTGCTTATGAATTTAGAGTAATGGGCTTTGTATTAATTGGGGAGTGGGAAGTTATTCCTTGTTATATATAACTTGTGTAAGTGTGTGTTATATTGTAGTTTCCTCTTAATTTTCTCTTTTCTGTATAAATACATGTAGTTAGTTTCAGCATAAACCTGTTTTAGAAGTTTTTTTCTCTCTCTCCCTCTTCTTTTTCCCTTGGCTAGTTGTGGGGGGAGGAACACTTTTTCTCTGTCTTGGACAGTTGGCGTTTTGTCAGCTCAACCCAGGACAAGTTACAACACTAATTTATTATATTCAGAATAGTGAGGAAGTTAGGCCTGAAAGACAAAGACAGTACCTGATATATTAAGGGACTACCATTTTAATCTGGTCCAAAGTGACTCCTAATGCAGCAAACTTTCACAGCAAGTGTAAGCAAAATATTTTAGGAGTTTTTTTTGAAAAAAAAAATAATCCCTACTTAACTGTTTCTTTTTGTAAGAATTTATACTCAGTTCCTCTGGTGCACCAGACAGGTAGAGAATTTTGACACTGCTCTCCACTTGCAAACAGCTTCTCATCACCAAGCCCAACAAAATCCTTGAGTACTTCTGGGAATTAAAGCCCAATGTTTTTTCTCTCATCTCATACTAACTAAAACCAAAACAAATACAGATTATAAACTGTTGTACTCAAGTAAGTTACCTGCTTAAGCTACCTTTTAACTTCTCCATTTCTCACTCCTCAGCTGCCCTCACAGCTTCTCAAAAGCATATGAAAGACAACACAGTTAATTTGGTTTCAGGGCTTGGGGAAAGTAAATTACTACATGGACATCTGCTCAAAGTCTATACACAAAGTTTAATCTGTATTTATTTTACTTGGAAAAAATAATTTAGAAGATGGTATATAGCATTACATACAAAGCTGAGTCCTCAAAGTGCAATTTGTAAAACATGTTCAATTTCTGCAGGCTGCATAAAAAAATTCATAAAAGTGTGCATGAAGTCATGACACATCAGCAGCCTTCACGGCATTTTATCTCTTTCTCTTAAAAGTGTTCCAGACACTTTAAATTACCTCATTTCACACACCACAAGCCAGGAAACCAGCTCCATGCATCAGTTGCTCTCCAGCACTTGATAACAGAGTGGCAGAGAAGTTCTCTGCTGAAGGATAAATGAGATGGCTACTTCTACTTTCTCAGCTACCCCACAGCTGGAAGATGGCATGGTGGTCATACAATCATATATACTGTGAGATAACACATGACTGTGTAAGCTGCTTCCTCTCTCCCCCAATATACATTTCCTGGTTTGCTTCTGTGAATCCTTAATTGATGCTGCATGCAGGCACTTTAGATTTTAGCTACTTAAAGTACTTAGATTTCAACACTTTTACTAAACTCAGTTGTTATTTCAGTAACAAAAACCATTTTCCAGGATTTCACAAGAGGCTCATGTTGACCTTCTGAAATTACTTACCTCACCCTCTCCTTTGGCAGCCAAGTAATTCATTTCTGGTACATCAACCAGCTTGATGATACTGCACGGCATTGGCGCTCCAACATGACCTATTCAACAGAGCAACACCACAATAGCCTGAACTGCTTTTTAGTCAGATTCTTAAAAAATCAAGCTGGTTACACACTAAAGAAAGATGGAAAACTGATCCCTGGTAGCTTAAATTTGCTGCCACTGAAACATCAAATTCTCAGATAGCCCAGAATGTTACAAGCTGAACCATGTACTTGGGCCTGCTTTTTCTTGTAATCAAGATCCTTGCTCTACAGACATATTTAAGCAGCACAAGTCCCACTACAGGTTGAATTATCAATATTATTTCAGTTAAGGAGGTAGAGATGTGACAGCTGACAGAAGAGCTGACTGTTCATTCCAACACCAAAAAATGCCATTTACATTTCCCACACATTCATTTTCCAGAATGTTCATAGCTATTTATGGGTAGAAACTTCAAGGGATTCCTTCAAAACTTTTTTATTTCACTTGAAGAAAATGAGTCTTACCCTTCATGATACTAAAGATTTAACTAATGTGATCAGGGACCTTTGAAAAATTTCAGCACCCTGAAATTTAGCAGACAGGCAGACTGTTAAACATCATACCTGCTGTCCAGTCACCAGGCAATGACAGGGAGCATCCAGCTGTGCATTCAGTCTGTCCATAACCTTCATAGAACTAGAATGGGAAATCAAAATATTATCTAAGACCATTACTTTTCAATATACAGGTTCTTCATTAAAATGAAGTTAATTTGTTTTTTGTCTAGTTGTTTAAATTCGAGTGTACCAAAATTCCCAGCATCTTCTATGAAGAATACTGCTATATCAGTATTATCACAATACACAATTTTAAGTGCCTATATTCCACCTTCAGTTTCAATATTTACTCAAAGTTTCTCTCATTTTCACATAGTTTGTGATGCCTGTTTAGATTAAAACAGAAAGCAACACAGAAAGCAAGAAGAAGAAATAAAGAACCATAGCATTAGCAATGACTTCATTTACAGAGTTTAAAGACAGGTTTGTCTAAACAGCCAGGACAGGAACTCCTACTGCCCATCACAGCTCTGTGATCATTATATATGACAGGCTTTTCTATGCAAAATGCCTTGTAACACCAGCACACTACTGAAAAACTTCAAGAAGTTACAGAAGCCTGATATTTTACGGCATTTTTGTTTGAAGATAAATGCAATGTGTGCAAACTGATTCAATCCCAATATCCTCTTCAAAGCAACAATACTACAGTATTGTCACATGGATTACTAGATTCTCTACAGTAGTTACAAATACTTGTGTAGGCAAAGCAAACCCCATAAACTTAATCCAAATATGTAATTTATTGTTTACAGTAGCCTATCAAAAAAATCTCTAAGACAGGTCAGCTGGTTTCTTCATTTAAAAGACTTTGGGATGAATACAGAAATTTCAAGGGATCGAGAGACACTTGGGAAAAGAGTATGCACTTGTGTAGCCTCCAAGAATATCAGAGAGTTATTCATATAATTAGACTACTAGAAATGCTCTAACATCAAAGCTGGAACTAGATATTAAAATCTATGTTTTATGATTAGGCCAGGCAACTCACCTGACAACCAAGAGCTGTTCTCAGGAAGGTCAGTACACTTGCAGATACAGGTGCTGCTCCTGTAACCATCAGTCTTACTTTACCTCCCAAACTTGCCTACAACAAACACAAGATACTGTGGACACCAAAATCATTTTAGAGATATTTCCAGAGTTGTCTTCTATTCCACCCTCAGCCATTGTTTACCTATAGTACCACCCACAAGTGTTAGAGAATAAAGTTCAGTCTGCTATTGCAAGCTGTCTTTCTTGCAGTGTTTTTAGTCTCATTAATGGCTGAAAGACGTGGTATCTCAAACAAACAGTATCTATACAGACTATGCTGTTGTGTCACTGCAAGGCCAAAATTTGCAGAGCTTAAGCCATGGCCTTACAGAATGGCTTAATTTTTAACTACCTTCTATCAGCTTCTCATACATCTTGATTGCTATAAAAAGTAGCCACAGGGGCACCTTATACAACCAAAGTTAAGGCCATAGCAAGTAAGTGTCAGATATAACAGCAGGCATAACTTACTAGGAGCCAACAGGGAGCAGACAGTAGGGGCTAGAGGTGGCACTGTGTCATATTTAGCATTCCTCCTTCAGAAGCACAGTGTTTGCTTTCAAAGTGGTAAGAAAGAAGCACCAGAGTGTTTTAAAGTAACTTCCTTAATACAGTTCACTGATACTATGAGAATTAAGGGAATTGAAAAGATGATGTTGAAAATAAAAAGACAGCTCTGATTTTTATTCTGAGTAGCCAGGTAGTCTTTAATTAGTGATGAAAGCCATACCAGATTATACCCATTCATATGAAATTCAGTAATTGCAAACTTCAACTCTGAGGCAGTCACACATACCTGTATTTTGCGAAAGATGACTTTATCCCAGAAACTGTTATTTCTAACTATACCACTTCTGAGTTCTGCTTCTTTCCTCTTGGAAGCAAAATCCAGCAGCCACCTCTTTAATGAAGTATTTGCCTGTCCAAAAATCTATTAATAAAGATGAACTATGGTTAGAAGCCTCACAGACTACCTACCATGCCCTTTTTCTTACAGATACATGGGTAGAGACTCTTAACAGTGAAAACTAAAGAAACTAAAACTACTTTTATTGGTAGGTATCTTAATTCTAGTAAGAAATACTTACACATTTTTATTTTGTCCTCTACCCCAGCTCAAGAGTTAAAATGAACACTTAACTAATTCTTGATACCCGTGTGATGCTGTTTCAATGTATTTTTCTTCATTAAAATGTATGAATGAAAATGGATGGCTTACTTTTCTCTTATAGTATCATCAAAATTCAAATTTTTGGAAAAGCACCCTATCATAACATGTAAAGTAACACAGGGCATTCTGAGGAGATGCAGGTAACTTCAGAAACATCAAGTGGAGATCTGTCTTACATTTACAAACTTTTATTTCAGAACACTTGTCAAAGCCTCCTTTTAGTTGTTCTCAGAAAGCCACAGAGCAGACTCAAAAGCAAATCACATTAGTACATTTGCTTGGAAAGAAGACCCAGATGCTCTTCAGCATTATGTCCCTCTGCCACTCGAATTCCTCAACTTGTCTGCCTCATGTGCCAGGTTACTGTGAGGCTGGGCGAGGGTGAAACAGTGTGAAAGCTTTAGGGTACAGAACTTAACAAGCCAGAAGACATCATGAGAAGAAAGTTCCAAGCTTTGACTCTGCTTCTCAAATTCCAGTACAGAATGCGTGTGCAGTGTGAGGTGCTACATGTTAAGCACCAAAGGCTGGTCTCAGGAATTCGTCCCCTCCAAATCAATCTTTATTCCTGAAGCCAAACAGAACCATGTGTTTGGTACTTGCTGTTCCTCTAGTCTCATGATCAGAGAAATGTCCTGGCTAAGACAACATAGACAGCTCTGTCATTTCTTTAGCAGTCACAGGACTTATTGTATCCTTTAAATCCTCTGGCTGTATCCTAACAAGAGTCAGTTGTCCATATGCAAAAGGACAACTTAAAAATCACAAGTTCAAGAAAGAATCTGCTTCCAAATTCCCATCTCAGACCACTCTGAGCAAGCAAGCAGCACACACAGGAGAGTGGGGCTACTGACACACCTTCTCCCCAGCACTCCTCCCTGGCTGGTTTACAGTTCTCCCAGCAAGAACACACCGGCTGCTGTATAAGAAACTTGTGTGTCCATGCAAACACAGGCAAACACCTGACCTTGCTTTGCAAATTCCACTCCATGAGTCAGATGCTAAAAGTGTGGCATGCAGAGGCCAAGCCTCACTTTCATGTTGTAGACAGGACTTAAATAACTTGCTCAGAGCAAAACAGTCTGTCATTAATCAAGACAGAGAGAACCAAGTCCTCTAGTCAGACTTTTGAACACTAGAATTTGCTGCCTGAAAGTGTTTTAATATCAGCAGTACTACTCCCTGCACTTTCAGCTCTCCTTTAGGAAGGGAAACACAAATTTGTTAGCATGCCAGTTTAATATCTCGGAGCACAAGTTACTCCTACTCTGGCAGCAAAAACTTCATAAAGTTTCCTAAAAACCCTGTACAAGTCTACAACATGCCTGCAGACTTACCTTGTCAAACATTCTGTTCAGCAGTCTTGGTACCACAGGAAATATAGTTGGCTGCAGTGCTTTTAGGTCATCCATAAGTAGTCTGATATCCCCTTGAAAGAATCCTATCCGAGCTCCATGGCACAGAACCACACACTATCAGAAAAAAGTAAACACTAAAAACACAGGAAGTACAATGTTTTCTAGCTGTACATGTGTGACATATCCTAAGCAGCATGGACAGTGCAGGATCCACCTTAAATCCTGTCAGCTTCTGGACTAGTTCTGCAGCATTCTCAGACTAAGATGGGACTAGAAAGATCAAGTAAAAAGACATGCCAGGTGTACACAAGCCAAAGGCTTTCAAGCTTAGCACAAAAGCCCCTATCCAAAAAGGGCAATTGGCCAAATAATGCAATATCAGTGACTCGAGAGGTAGCAAAATATTGAAAAGCAGAACTTCTCCATTTTAAATATTTTATACACTTATTTAAAAATACTAGACTTCTGTTTGTTCCCTGCTATGTACTAAGAAATTCTACATTTAAAGTCAGCTATTTACTAGTCCAGTAGGGATTTCTGCTTTGAGCTACTTCATCCGTTCTCTTGCACTCCGGTTTTCCTTCTCATTTCACAGAACTGACATGAGCAGAGGATTTGCTGTTAGGTGATGAAGATGCTCTTTAGAAGATTCTAGCAGAGCCACTGCTTATTTCTGCATCACTTCAGACCTACACAAAGGAAGGCAGACAATCCTATTGTGTTCTATATCCTACATTAGGAGTCTAGAAGCCTTTTGATCCATGCTCCCACACACACATCTTTTTTCTCCATTTTGTTTGGGTTTAATTTATTCTTTTTAACATCTCTTCTCTCCTTGTGTTAATACCGATTTGTGTTTATTTCTCCTGCTTCCTCCATAACCTACTCCTTCATTCCCTGACATCCATGCTGTCATTTTCTGCATGAGACATGCTAAAGCGTCACTTTTTCCCTTCACCTGTGATTTGTCATCATCTGCTAAAAGGAGCAAACGTGTCAGTTCAGATGGACTAAGCAGCAACTGCCTTTGCTAGGTGGGAACCCATTTGTCATGTCAAGTTCTCACAGAGCTTGTGTTCATGTCTACCCCAAACAGTAACAAATCTTCTCTCCTTTCTACTAAAAGTGTTCTTGCTTCAACTCCTCATGTAAATTCACAAGTAATCACCTACTTTGTACAGGCCTCAAACAGCAGAGGAATACGGCAATCCAAACACTCTTGTCATTTTATCCTTTAGAATAAAAGTTCCCAGCCTGTTTCTACAGCATAAGCAAAAGCAGAGCTGGTACCTACAGAGCTTGCGTCTTCTGCTGCAAGACAGGGGAGTAAAACAGACACTAAGCAGGACTGCTGTCAATGTCACCAGGAGAAAGAGTGCTGAAAGCTTAGGGGCACCTCTACACCTCAGTTATGCTCTATTCCCAATCTTTATAACACACATATGTGACACACACATATACATACATACATTTCTGTATGTATACACACACACTCTTGGCAGAAAGCTAAGGAATCCTAACAGAAATCACAGGGCAATTTCTGGCTCCACCTGCCTTTTCACATTTGCACAGATGCTGTTTGTTTTCCTATATAAACCTTTAACATATTTGCAATCTCACCTGAGGAAGAAGCATTAATTCAACTTCAGTAAGCACAGTAATTAAATGCCTGTGCCTCTGCAGTTTATAAGCAGTTTGAGGAAACTGCATCCTTTCCATGGTGTATATGCACTCAGCTACGGGCTCAGAGGTCCTCAAAACTGCCAGTACAAAGACAATCTGAGCATTCTCATTCTCAAAAACTAAGTACCAGATTTTGCTGTACAGTGAAACAAGTGATCCAAGGGAACTTCAAAGTTTGTCATTGAAATAGCATTAAAAGCCACTTGTTTCCTGGAAGAGAATTCCACAGAAATAAACCCCCTTCCTCTTTGCTGAAATTTTTTTGAAACAATGGTAAGCTTAACCAACTTAAAGTTAGTTTTGTGTAAGCAAACAGGATGTCACATAACAAAATAAATTTTTGAAGTTTGCAGACTAAAAAATGGCATGGATTTTTACCAGTGCACTGATCATACTGGAGGGAACTTCTGGGCAGTGTACATGTGCTAAGGGATTGTCTCATGTTCTAATAAAACTAGTCTTTTATTAATCCTCTCTCTAAGGTTAACGTTCATATTTTGGCATGAAAACCAACTGTCAAGTGCTCACTGGACACTATTTATGGGACACTGTTTTCCTGAACCTTATTTCAAGCTTTCATACACATATGAAGAGTCAAGAAGCAAGAGCGTTTAACACCTGGATCCAAGAGATGCATTCTGTAAGACAAGCAAGCTTCTCAGTAATTCTGAACAACAAACAGATGCTTACCTCAACAATTCTCTCGAACATATGAGCCAGGGGCAGGAATGATATCAGAACATCATCAGAGGAAGGCATGAATGTTTTCTGAAAGTGTTAGTGAAAGATTAACTCTCGTTGATTCTTTATTTTGCCTAAGTTAACAGTGAAATCAAGCATCTATACTCTAGAGCACAGCCCTCACTTCAGTTTTGTTTGTTATGAAGCTGCATTGTTTTTCCTTCATCAAAAAGATTACAGCAATGACTTCTAGAGTGAGTAAAGACACATTGACGAAATTACAGTCTTTTAGAGTTGATTACAGTGACCAGATTATCATTCATAGGACTATGAATAGAAATAAATTCTGATAGAAGCCACAGAAAGTTAAAAGAGTATGCCTTAGGGGTTAAAAGAAATACACGCTTTCAAGTTTGCTTGAACAATTTACCCTAAGGTTGAAATGAAAAGTGCCTTACATGAGCTAATTGTGAGACCAGTTGTTTAACTGTAAAACAGTTCTATTTGCATAGTACCTGGCAAAATAAGTACAAGTGTATTTTTAATTGCATCTGCATGTGTTAGAACCATCTTCCTAACTAGCCTGCAGATGAACTTCAGTTGTCTACTGTAAACTATAAATTAATACTGTATCAAGTAAAAATACAAAGTCACGATGATTGCTCCTTTATGTAAAGGCTTTAAATATTTTGAGGCTTTTAAATACCTATTAGCTTCTCCCATCCACAAGGGAAAAAGGTTAGGCTTTACACAAACCCTCTAATCCAGAGTTTGCACCAGTGAGAAACAGTATATGCCCATGGCAGAAGGTAACACACATCCACACCAGGATCTTTAACACTTTGCTTGATCAGAACAAATTTTAAACCTGCCAGTTTCTTGACCCTGACAGAAGAAGCCAGGAAACATTGACTTCTGACTAGCAGGGACAGAGCTGTCAAGCTGCATTTCCCCTTGGATCTTACTATAACTTAAGACCTAGGTTAATGAGATTTCAATGTTTGTTCTACTTGTGAGATTATTTCCCTTCATGCAAGTCCACAGGGTTAATCTTTGCAGTTTACCTCTGTAGTTTTCACAAAAGCTGAAGCATTGCTGACAATGTTTTGATGAGTGATCATAGCTCCTTTAGGGTTTCCTAAGTAAGAAGGACATCAGAATTCAACAGTGAAATTTAGATCCTTTAATTTAAGCAAGCAGTAGTAAAATGAGTCTGATAGTATTCTTTGATATTAACACATTTCTTGTGGATCAATTAAACAAAAGCTGAAAACTTACTAACCCACTTTCAAGAAAAGCTGGCAACAGTTAAGTTTGTGCTGAAGTCCTAAAATTTTTTAAGGAGAGTAAATCCTTAAGAAATTGTCATGTTTCTTGGATGAGCTGCTCAACTCATCTACAAAGATAAAGCTATCAAATGCAGACTAATTTCTGTTCTCACAGAAATTTAAAAACGTAGCTTGTGGTTTTATTCTTCCCTTTTGCTCCATTACAGTGTTGGGTATTATCTCACAAATGTCAAGTGAGTGACTTCTAGACAGTCCTTCTCTTCTGGTCTTACAGCAAGGTTGCTTAGAGGTATGGAACAATTTTGCTAATAAAAAAGACTATGGAAGAACTGATAGTCTGAAGTCTGATGCAGAGCCCTTATTATGCAAATACAGGTTTAGTACTCAATCTATTTCCAAGTGCAAAAATGTAACACCACCACCCCCAATATTGCAACTGTGTATTGATCAACAGGGAGGGGGAAAAAAATTCAACAGAGCCTGACCATTACACTTCCCCAGCTACCACTTGCTAAAATGATGCAGCAGTAGGGGGGGAAGTCTTGAAAAAAAAAGTAGGAGGGCTTCTGAATTAATTTTGCACATACAGAACAATAAATTTTGCATAATGTAATGAGGTGTACCTGTCGTTCCACTGGTGAAACAGATGACTGCTAGATCTTCTGGCTTTGGAGGCTATGAAAGTTAAGAAAGTATTAGTATGGTTAAGATAGCAAGGAAAAATATTTTCCTAGACAAAACATCAAGATACTAGTGTTACTTCTGAGCTACAGGAGATAGGGAGATTGGCTAGTTTGATCTAAAGAAGGCTAACCAACTTCAGATTGTCACTTGAATTAAGTTTCATACTTACCATAGGTTTTTGCCTATGTGTTCTTCCCAGCTCCTAAAGAGAGGAGAGAAAAGGGAGAGAGTCTAGATATAAGCACGGAGTTTTCTTGCTTTAAATTTATCAAACATTACCAACTATCATAATACTTCATTATTTAGACTGCCTGTTAAGCCATAGTAACTTGTTTAGCAACCCAATCCTAATGGGTGGGATTCCTGCCCATGGCAAGAGGGTTGCACCTGGATGATCTTTAAGGTCCCTTCAACCCAAACCGTTCTATGATTATTGTAAGAGTAACAATAGCTTTAAAGGACATTTTAATTATGTTCTATAAATACAGAAGTGATAACTTATCTAAAACTCATGGGGTTGTTTTTCCAGCTAGTAAACCAGAGGTCATGCTCAAGAGGACGTTCAAGGTTTTGCAGTGTTATGCCAAGACAACAGACAATCAACCCTATGTATACCTCATGGAGAAGATGTGCCACTGACAACTGATGAATAGATGAAGCAAGATTCACCTCAGTAAGCACTTCACATCATCACTGCTTGTGAGAAGAAAGACAGAATTTCCCCATGGAAGGGTCATTGGTGGTTTGCACGCTTTTTATACAGGAGTGGAGGTACAAGAATCTCTCATCCAGAACCTCTTTCATCTCCCTCCTTACTTACTCAGGCCTGACTATGGATGTCAGGGGTCTTTAGGCAGAAGAGAAAGGATACAAAACCAATCCTTTTATCATCAGGGATACAATGCTTAAAAGGAAATATTGGCAAGCTGATGTTCAATATCTATGAGCTTTAAAGTTTCAAATCAAGACTTTACTGTTATGCTTATCTAAGACTACAAACAATGCTAGCTTAATGACTTAAGCCTGTTAAAGTGGACCATTTGTTAAGTACAGCTTTGGAAGCACCCTTTGAGGACAGACATCAACTTCACCATGGCTTTCCAAGTATACAACAATAGCACTATGCATTCCTTTACTGGCCCTAGACTTCCTTTAGTATGATGTACCTCTTAGATCACCCAAAGAAGCTTAAGACAAGAGGAATGTCTGGAAACACAGTGAACGTTCCCATACCTGTAGGCTTGCCTTTCTGAGAGGTTGCATTATGCAAAGACTTGTCACCATGGCAACTCAGTTGTCTGCTCAAAACAGAATCTGCATTTCAAGTACCAGGGTAAGCTCCCTACAACCTGCTTTGGTTAAGATCTGGTATTTACTGAAAATACAACCAAGATTTTCAGACATTTCTCTTGATCTCCTAGAACAGAACTCCACCATCTCTCCCTGTTATAGAGCCATTTATTCACAGCTACAGCTGTGTAACTCCAGGATACATACAGATATTAGGCATCAGAAACCAAGCTGATGGTATCTAGGGGATACACAGAGGAAGTGGTGACACAACCCAAGCACAGTTGAACGATAAGCTCAAGTCAGAAATCCAGAAAACAAGTACTTAAAACTTGAAATAGTAATTCTATCCTAATCTAAGCTCTAAACAATTGATGGTTACTTTCCCACAGACACTAAGTCTCTACCTCTTAAAAACAGTGACAATACATATTCCTGTTCACTGAAGCACTATTAGAAAAATTTCAGTTTGCCTCTAACTTATCTTCACAGATTTAGCCAAAAGGATTTTGGAGTACCTGTTATCAAATGTTGTTAAGTGTTTTGGATCAATACAGTAAGAGCTACAGAGTACTACTAAAAGTCACTACTTAAGCATATAAACTTCTAATGTAGACAACATTCACCCCCTGTTTTGGTTTGTGTAGCTAAAAGATCCAGTGGAAGTTACTGTCCTCTGCCAAAAGCAGCAGTTCAATTCAAGGAAAGATGCTGATTTTAGTGTAGCAACTTACAGTAAGTGGGGCCAATCCTTTTTCAAGTTTAACCCAAATCTTTGCCCAGTGAGCTCTATATCTTACTTTGTATGATGTTTTTGAAACACCTGGCAATCTTGCTGGGGCTACTTAGCTATGATACAGCCAATCATCTTCTAAAAGACAAGCTGACATTTTTGTATCTTTACCAAAAGATGGTCCTATTAACACAGCTGTCTTAACTGCATTGAAAACAATGTCAGTGAAATGAGGCATTTCACACCAGTTACTGACACCTGCACAAGACAAGCACACTTATCTGGAGATATTCAAGGCCTAGTGAGACAAGCCTTCACCAGAACTCCAACTGAAACCAGACTAAATCCAGTTTCATAATCTCACAGCAAAGATGTAACTTATGCAATTTGATCCTGGGAGAGAGTTCTCCAAATAATGAGTGAAGTTATGAAATAAGCTTGCATAAGATCTATGCAGACAAAGTAACTACAAGCAAAATCAAAACTTGTACATAAGGTGGTTAATGAAAATGGTTTCCACTTCCAATCCCTACATCATAACCTTATTCTGTTAAAAGGTTTACTGACATTTTCTTTCTCCCTCAGGAAATATCTCAGATTCTGTGTACAGGGGAAAATGCCATGTTTCACAAGACCAAAACCTACACAGGCTCTTTTTTAAGTATTTCTGAAGTATTAGTCACAGTATATAATTACCATGTTATGCTTCACATGGGCAAGCCTTAACACTCAGATCTAATGTTGAGTTTGGACTATCGTAATAAACTTTCATTCTGCCATCTTGGCACATCCCCTTCTACAGTTGAGCATTGTGAAATACTATTAGCAAGTTGTTTTCTTTTTATTATTTTTCATATTTTGGTGTAAACTACAACCCAAGAGATAGTTAAGCACTTGGAAACTAATCCATCACAAGGAGGGAAATTAGGTTAAGCGTGCTTACTTCTATTTCTCTCATACTGAAGACTTCCACACCACACTTTTTGCCACGTTCCACAAGATCCGCACCGAAAGACTCCATGATAACGATGGTGTTGAGTATTGGAGTTTCTCCCTTTTCCACACTGGTTAGCAGAAGTTTGGCCTTGTCAGGTTTGTCACAGAAAACCAATGACAAGTCAGCTGATGAAAGAGAACCACATTATCAATCTTGACAAGTTGAGTTTAGGCTGGATCCACACATACTTCAGTATGTTATAATGGAAGGCTTTTCTGATGAAGGCTATAGTTCTGCCCTCAGTCAGCTCTGTCATCATACATTCAGTTGCTAAAGTACTGAAGGTGTCCTACCTTTGTTCACAATGTATGTAATTGCTTCAGCTCCCAGAGTATCGTAGAGTGGCACCACCACCATGGAGAATGCATAGCATGCCTGTTCAATGATGACCCACTGCACAAAGAGAAGAGATGCAAGTCACTATGCTTTGCTTATTGTAACAGAACTCCAAGAAAGATTAATATTTAAATTCTAACAAGGAAGCTAATAGGACCTAACTCATTGGGAGAAGTGTTTTTATAAAAAACCCTGTCAGTTTGTAGTATTGGTTTACTTTGAAGTTCTACTCAATTTTTATCTGTGAAAGGAGGAAAGAAACCAAATAATAAGGAGGTATGGGAAAGAATCCAATCCAGTAAAATTCAACTCTATCCCTAAAAGCAATATTAAATACTTTTGAAAAAACCCCACTTAACTGTCTGCTTAGTTTACCTATTAAGAGACTTTAAGTAGGAGTACTATTTTTTACTGGCTTTAGGTTATTGATTCAGCCAAAGCCTTCAATATTCTATATTACCATGAATCAGTGAAGGACTTGCTCAAGTCTTGACACACATTAAATTTATATACACACAGTATTCTTCCTCCTCCATTATCTGCATCTCATTTAATGGTAAGACATACAGTTAAAGTAGAAGTCATTTGGAAAGTCAGCCCTAGAAAGTTTCTAAGCATTTCTCAAGACTAACCATTCTTTACAGCAACCTAATCTGAAGACTTCTATATAAAAATGCAATTGCATCCCTTCAAGCTGCAATTAGGAGGACTGGCCCGCTAACAAGTACAGCAGGTGATAAACATAATGCATACTGCAGCCTTACTGCATGTTATGGAAGCTGACGATGCTGCACAGCAAGCCTGGTTCCATTCAACGTACACTCAGGGTAAGACAGTCATGCAAGTCTTTTTCCTTAGCATACCAATCTGTACAATTTGTAAACAACTAGCTATACCTAAACACAGACTAGCATGCAACTATGGGAGTCTCCAGACATAAAGAGGCCAGTGGAATTGGAACATCAGATTTTCCCACCTAAGTGAAAAAATTCTCGGTACCTTCGTTCAGTCCCAATGACAGGAGCAAAACAGCATGCAGCTTTAAAAGTTACCAGAACTTACAGTTCAACAAGGATTGCACTAACAAGGGTGTTTCTCTTCCCCTCCCCAAAACTTTGTCACACTTTCTAGTGTTTTTGCAGGACACTAGATGGCTACCTCACCCCCACATGATAAGTCTAAACATCATTTAGCTGGTTATTCCATATAATATCTAATATAAAGTCTATGTCAACAAAGTTGCCAAATCTCAGTTTTACAAACTGTTTATTAGAAGTCAGTTTCCCAAAGCACTCTGCTGATTGAGACAGGCTTAAACACAAGGAATTTTTCTGACAGCATTTATGCAATAGGCAAGTTGTACACCTCTCATCCAAAAAGACTTCTTATGAAACTAGCACAAGGTAACAGGTAACTATACCTTCATGTAGACACTGGACATACTATTAAGTCTAAGCAGGCACATCTCTAACAGCCATGAAAGGGTCCACTGAATTACTCTTTCTAAACAGCATTCCCCAGTGTATGCAATAAGAGGGCAGCTGTATTGCTGTTCAGCAGTCAGAACTTTAGTATTTATTTTAACAGGATAGGGGGTCTACTACAGCAGACTTCAGAAGCTGCACACAGTGATAAAAGCTTCCTGTTGCAGCCCCCAACAACTCTTGCATATCATCATTCTTAATGGTACAACCAGCATTTTTATTTTCTGGGCTATCAAGACATTTTTCTTTGATTTTTTTGCTAAAATTAAGAGTAAATAACACATGAGTGTCAAAACCCAAGCAAACAACTAGTACTGAATACAGACAACAGTTTGAGTCTCTCAGTTTCTTTTCTGACATGGCTCTGATCTTCTGTTAAGGGAAACTATACTTTCATTTTCTCAATCCAAACCAAAACTTACTTCCAGAACAGATGACCTTTTCAGTAACTCAAAGAAAAAGTAATACTTTTATTTCAAATCCAAGTTTGTTTTCTCAGTGAGCATTAAGAGGCTGGAATTTTCCCTATCAGGGGATTTCCCCAGCAGTTGTTCCCTGAACTGACAAATGTGAATCATTTCACACAAAAAAACCCTTCACATAATCTCCTGTCTGGATTAGTGATTATGTTTGGGATGTCACAACACCCATCCAGTAGTTTTAGGAAGGGAAAATCCCAGATTTAAAATTGCTGGTTTAAACAAGTCTTTTTTAGCTCATTTCTGACCCTAATCAAAGCAATGCAACTCAAGCACATTCTCTCTGTGATCCAAGAGCAAACCACACTTCCATGCTCTCCTTCAGAAAACCCACTAACCCAGCAAAGACTTTGCACCCAAAGACCCATAGAGAAACAGTTCAAACTGGCACAGCACAAACATGTCTCCCTTTTTACCTTCCACTTAATCATGTTATATGTACAGGAGACTGAACTGTGGAGTCTGTAACACCATACCTAACAGCAGCTGTTAGAACCAGAATTCCAGCAAGAAAATCCAAGTGGGGAACTACTGACGCCTTAAGAGTCTGGAAAAATTTCTTTTTTTTCCATCTGTACAAGACTAAAGTTGGAGGTTTTCTTGTGGTATAGGTTGGGAGAGGAAGAAGGAAGCCAAAGTCACTTGTCACACAGGTTGCATTTCAATGACAGCCAGAGACCAAGACACTGCTAGAACTTCTAACCCTGCCAGCACTGTGGATGGCCCTTGTCAATGGCAGCCACCTGGGACTGCTTAATGAAGAGGAACAGCATCCTTTTGACCAAAGAGGACAGTCTCCTGTCTTAATACAGGTTTAGATTGAACCAACTTAATGCAGCAAGTACTAGCTCAAGATACTAAGCACATAAACACGTTAGATAAATTCAGTCCCATTAAACAGATTTAATAAACAAATCTAGAGAATACATACTTACTGAATATTTCATAATATTTTTTGAAAAAGCAATCTAGAACAACTACTGGGTTAAAATGGATAGGCACTAGCTAATCAATCTGAATGTCCCCATAGTTGTCTCAGATGATCTTTAATTATGTCACTTTCAGTCTATCTCTTCTTATTAATTTTCAATTTTTGCCTTCATCAGCAGTTGTCCCTCCCAGAATCTTTATGCTCAGGGGCTCTGGCAAGAGACAGAATTATCATCACCTTTTGCCATCTTCTATTTGTCCAAATATTTAATCACTAAGTATTTCTTTGTATTTTGAAGGTCTAAACACCTCCTTGTGACTTCTAACCACTTTCAATTACCTTCTACTCCAAAGTAACTTAAAGAGAAAGCAAGAAGTGTTTACATTCATTAAGTACTACTTTGCTTCCCATTAAACAAGCCTCCTCTATAACCAGGAAATAGAAGACTATTAGTTAAATTCTTCTGGATTACCTGTTTTTCTTCCTGCTCTCCAGCCTTCTGTATTTAGCTTTGGGAGCAAAAAACCCACAGCAGTATAAGAAACTAACAATTGTACCAATTACCAGTTTTGGTTCTGAGCTAAAGATGCCATGTCTATGGCTGGTATGTCTACAGTGACAGCCTTTAGCCTTGTTCCAGCACCAAATGGGCTCTCAGTAGGGAAGTTCAGTACACTGCCAAGAGATACATGAGTGGGCCATTTCAATAACAGCTAGACCACAAATGCACACACTGTTGATTCAATTACCTCAGGTCTGTTTTGTGAAAAGATTCCTATATACTGAATGTGAGATGGTTTGAAGCCTCGGTGGAGTAATGCAGAGCCCACACACTCAGCTCTGTCTGAAACCTGGTGCACAAAAAAACAGAAAAGACAAAAAAAGGTAAGAGCAAGCTTGTCAGTCCAAACTCCCCTCAACATTATTCTACCATGTCTTACAAAAAAAGGACCAATAATTGGTATTAAAGAGACAGGTGTTTTCTAGGCTACTTAGGACATCCTCTGTGACTGACAACCCAAACATCGCAGTGCTATGATATTGTGCCAATTGTAGTCACTACACTGGCACTCAACATACAGCAGAAGAGACACTTAATCCAGGCAGACTTGAAAGTGTTAAAAAGTTAAGCTGACACACGCAAAAAAGGCTGTTTGTTCTATCTGTATTGAACACAAGAAGTGACCCTGGAATGAGTCCATGTTGTATTTCTGCTCAAAACACAAGCACTACATATGTCATCTTCCTGCTTCATTCAGTACCTATGGAAAAGCATTTCTCCCTATAAAAAGCAGGAGAACAATGAGGCAAAACCAGTTCTATAAACAAAGCTTGGGAAGGCAATTTTCTAATTTTTTTCCACATAGCACATGATTTGAATCCATGTTAAGTCACATGACTCAAACAGCAAAGCTTTAATAGAAGAGAGGTTGCACCTAACAAGTTCCCAACAAAGTCACCTTGGGAAAAAGTGAGGTCTTCTACATACAGGTGTTTAATGACTTTAACACTATGTAATAGGCAAGGTTTATGCAAAGTTGAAGACCAACTGATTAAACTGGAACAATCTGAAAATGCACAGCTATTAATGGAGATTTGCATACAGATATTTTCAGGGATCATGAAGCAGTATGCTGCTACTTAGAAGTGTATCTGTTAACACTATTCAGCACTATGGAAACACATTGTCAAGAAGCCCAAGCAACACCTGCAGATAGGACTTGTCCTAGTGTAAAGAGAGCCTCTTGGAAGCAGGCACCTAAAGCAGTAGCAGTCTGAGCTCCTGAACACAACTTCAAAGCTGCAGCTCTTTAGAGACAGTGCCCAAGTTCTAAACAATTCAGCATTGAGATGCTAAAGGCTGACAAGATAACCCCCAAAAATCCTGAAACAAAACTGTTAATAAACCAAGTGCAGGAGATGCTCATCTTTTCTCTCCTTTGCACATATTTGATACTGTTGCTTTAAGACACTGTAATAGGAACTAGAACCTTTGTGTAATATTCTGCTACTAGTTTAAAACAGCTGTAAATAATTCAGATTTGTTATATCACATTACTAGATGTTTTGTCAATGGTCTCAGCAAGCAAAAGCAGGTCTAGCACTATGTCAGAGAGACTACTTACCTCTTTATAAGAGATCCACTCATATGGCTGGTTTGGTTTTCTAAAACCTAGACATGGACCATTACCTAAAAGAGATAATCAAAAATTACTCAAAATTTAACCCTGACTCCTCTGTCCTGACACCACTCTCAGTGTTAAGCCTCTACAGTCTCTGCAGACACCTTCAGATGACAAACATGGGGTTTTTTCAGGGCTGTAGGGAGGGATGCTAGGAAAGGAGACGGAGACACAAAGGTTCACTTAGGCTAAGAACACAGAACCTACTTTATTCATACAACTCTACTTCATAAGACATCAGTTAAATTTGCCTTCAAGAAAACTCACATGCACAACATTTATCATATTGCTAGGTAGAGATCCCCCATCAAGAGCTCAAATATGTAGTTCTTGACATACTGAAAATATTATCTTTAATTTTAGACTTACTTGATACTTGTAAACCCCTTTGGAAAATATCATAAGCTGTTCTCACATCATCATAGTAGTAAATCAATGGTTCATCGCTGTTAAGAAGAGCGGACCTTCGAGCATGCTCACTGCCCTAAGAAAATCAATTCGAAAGGTTAGACACTTATTGGCTAAAAATGAACAGGAATTTCTTGAAAGAATAAAAATGCCTCATCCATTAAGTTTTGTTATGAACCTTGGCATATCCTTCTTGAGAGAACTTGACAGATATGCACAGTTTCCCAGGACATTGTTTCAAGAGTCAGACTGCTCCCTGCACTACCAAAAGCATGTCAGGCAAAATCTTATTCCTCAGCTACCTATGAAAGCACAGAACAAAGAAAAATAAGGACTGTCATAGGACATTTTGTCAGACAGTTTTTCTTAAGGAATGTTTTACTCTATTAGTGCAGTATATAGTATAATCAATTTCATCAAGCTTTCTAAAAATCAATCCAGCTTGAGTTCTCTACACAGAATCCTGATCTACTTTTCCAATTAAGATTACAAAACATAATCACACTTCAGTCTGAGGTTTCAAAACCTGAATGACCTCTTAAGGGTAGTCACCAACAGCCTAAACAAGTGTTCTCATAAGTAAAATATTCTGTTCCAGATAGAGTCCTTCAATCCAATTTAAAGTTCCATTTTACAGAAAGCATCTCCTCCTGATCTATTTAAATGCAGTCAAGACAATACTACTTGAGAATTAACATCATTTCTCAGCAGGTGAGCATTTACATAGGCTACAATTGGAAGTCAATACAAGAATTTAATAGCTCAGTTTTAACACTCTTTTTCGCATGACTAATCAAATAATCTCATCTTATAGCAATCCAGTTTCACAAACTGCAGTTATGCAATTACTATTGGGCCACAGTTATTAGCACTGTTATGATGACAGATACCTACAAGCAAGCTCTTATCAGGGAGAGCCCAGCTGGTTAAACAGAGGGACTTGAGTAAATACTGAATAAGATTTTTCCCTGTATCAGCAGTTGTAGTTAATTTCCAGCTCTTCCATAAAGTCAAGTCCTGGACTAACTAAATCTGTGCCTGAATGTCTATCATCCACAACATCAAAACCCTGTTGATATGTAGTCATAGGTTTTTCTTGGCCCTTGGTTTCTTCTCCTGTTTTCAAAGTATCCTGGAAGACCAGACATCTGTACGTATAAGCTACATAAAACATAGGTTTATCTGCAGAAGATGTCATATTGCCCATGTCCACAGATATGAGCTAGCACATTAAAGGCAAAGAGAGGAGAAAAGTTTTACACGAAAACAAGTCTAACTTGTTTTAGCAAAACATGATGCACCATGCAGTGCTTGCCACTCCTTTGACAGTGAGCAGAAATGTACTCTGTGAACATGACCCAGAACAAGTTAATGAGCAGCTTACCTCTAAAAATTCCTAACATTAGAAATTCAAGAGTATACTTGCTCTCAGACCAACATCTACTCTAGAGGAAATTAACAGATCTCTAGCACAGGTCTGTACCTGGAAAGAAAAGCAAGACTTTTGCATTGGTTTCTCAGACATGGAATAACCAAGGTCACCTGCTATATTTTCCTAGCTTTGCCACCTCTGGAGCTGACCTGAGGAAGATCACACAATATAGTTTGCTACCACAGCCATAGGTAACATCAGCATGTGGCTTGTATCACATGTACCATTTCTGAAGTTCTGTAATTTCTGCATCAGATGAAATACAATATCCTAAGCCATTCCTCAGTAACAGTCAAGAAGTATTTGTTTCTCTTCACGTGACCTAGTACTGTTATGCCCTATTACACAGCACCACAAAAGCAGATTTTGCAGGGCCTGAGGCACTAACCAAATTTGAGGATGAGAGTTATCAGACAGCACACTGCTTAGATACAGGAGTGATGGGTCCTGAAAAAAGAGAAGCTATAACAGACTACTATTGAAGAGATCTCATTAGTTCTTAGAAGGTTTCAATAAAGGGAAAATATAACCAACTTACAGTTTTGCTTACTTTGTTCTTTTTCCCCATAGTAAGGTAGAATTAACTATATTTTCAAGAATGCTTAAAATAAAGAGTTTTGCTGAAAACCACACAGCTCTTTGTGCAAAGACCATAGGGAGTTCAATGTTATTGATGCAGTGAAATACTCCTAGATATGCTGAAGGTCACACTAGGAACGTAAGGCAAGCTCTAAATTCACTCATCTACTAGTAAACAGAATTGGTCTACATTTTACTTGAAAGCAGAAAAAACTATTATTTTAAGAGCTTGTCCAAATGGTCCTTATCCAGAATATTTGTGGAATATCAGGGAAAGTTCTGTTTGATGCAAACTTGTCTAAGAATCACTGGTTGTTGCAACAACCAAACATCTGAATCTCAGGACTGGAATATGTGGCTGACTTCACACAAGTTATTAACTATGATCTAACAGATCTGTCTAATAAAAAGATAAGCACTCAAAAGGATTGTCAATTTTAACAGTGCCCTTAAGGAGCCAGGCAACAAAATTTGATTAATGCAAGGACAGTTTCCAGTTACTCATGTAGAACAGCCCTTGCCCCGGCTCAGGGAGTTGCAGAAAATGAACCCATTAGACATCAGGTGCTGAACATTAAGTAAAAGCTTGGCATTGGTTCAGAATAGCAGTAGCTGAAGGAAACCAATTTAGTCTAGAACAGAGGCACATATTACTCTATCAGCTCCTATTCAGGGCATATAAGACAGCTGCTTTATTCAAGCCATAGGTTTGCTTCTCCATGACACAGGATGACACACTGCTTAGGGTTAGCAGTAATGTCCAAACACACTGTGGGCTCCACCACAGCCCAGAGGAAAGAGACCGAATTGCCCTTTACTTAAGGGGGAAAGTACACTAAGAAGTGGTGTTTGTGTCACCAACATGCATATCCTAAGCAGCAGGTTGTATAAACCAGAGTCTTCAAAACAGCCACCTAACTTCAGGCATGCTAATCCCTAGGGAAGCATCCAGCACCTAAAACTGATCATTTCACAGAGAGACAAGCACATGTCTAATTCAAGTGATTCTTGAAAGATGAGGTATGCTAGAATTCTGGTAACATATCAGAACAATGTAAAAAGGCTTAAAAGCTTTCATGAGTTGAATGCCTCTCTCCATATTTGAATGTCTTTTCTTAAGGGAACAAAAAAGCCAGTCACAAATCCAAACTCTTACTCTACTAGAAAATACTTATATCTTAGTATTTATTTCTATTTATTTAATTCTTCTACATGCTTTAGCATAACTTGAGACAAATAGTTTTTAAAGCAAGATTGCAATATTTGACAGTCATACACCTGCACTCAAAATTAATAGTCAAAGTTGTTCAGCTGTCTGTCACCACTGAAAAGAAAGCAATCTACAAGCAGACAGATCCAGATGTGGATGCTCCATCCCTAGAAGTGTTCAAGGACAGACTAAATGGGGCTCCGAGAAACCTGGTCTAGTGGAAAGTATCCCTGCCACCTCAGTAACTCTTTGTAACCATATTCAACTAAGTGTGCAATCTTTATGCTTATCCAGTGATGGTTAAAAAGGGTCACTGTGTGCTGGTCTAGCCAATCAAAGATTTCCAGAGATGAGAAGTGATCTGGAACAGCAGTAAATAGAGCCCTTTTCCTCCTATATGAAGATACAAAGATTTATTATCAGAACATGTAGAAATCATATTCCAGTCAATGACTTTATTAGAGGCCAAAGAAATAAGTCACAATAACTATGTAGAAGTTTTTTCTACTTCAAAATTGTTACTGTTCATGAACACGTAGATTAGACATTAAAAGGGTAGAGAAGAGGCATTGCCGCCTGCCATGTATTTTTTGGAGCACATTGTTTACTCCTCAGACCTTGTAACACTGTATTGCTTAGGCAGAAAAAAAACCCATTAAGACATAATTTGAGGACAGTATTTGATTTTTTCCTGTGTATGTGACAACATATGCATAAGACAATACAGTATGTGAATTTAAACTCTAAGCAAAATGCAGTCAGAAACTGAATCCCAAGCACTGTATTAAGGTCTTGTTACTGTTACAAAAGAATCAATTCAAACAGACACTTGAAATTTGCTTCAAAACGTATGTTCTCATTTGATTAGCTTGGTATAGTTTACAACATTATGAATAGTTCAGATGCAGCCCTCAATGTGAACGAAAATGGGCAGATCTTGCTCATTTTAACACGCTCTCCAAGTTTTAATTCTTTTATCATCTGCTAACACACCTGCTGGTCTTCATTTGAGTTTTATTACTGTTCAGTCTTTCTATTAAAATCTATCTGCTAAAGAGGCAACGAAAAATAATGCTGTTATACCTATCTTGCTCTGATCAGAGAGCCCATGGTAATTAGTATAATATGGATCAATGATGCATTAAGTAGCTTAGTGAAGTGTCATATCACCAAACAATGATTTTAACCTCAGAATACAGCAGTGACAAGTAATTTCACATGAAGAGATAAAGGCAGCAAACTGAGACTGCTGTCAAGAGTCTCAAACAAATAAGCATTTGTCACTGAGTTTAGGGACAGTTAAGAGCCACTGCTTTATGATCTTAAAATGTAATGTCCTCCACAAATCTGCTGAAGGCTAAACTGACTAGTGAGGCATGAGACACTCCACTTTGGAAAGCTTTCACTGCTAGTGTATTCCATCAACCAAGATATGCTGCTTCACAAGACAATTCTACCCACTGTTTAAGTGGCTGCTGTCAGGATTGGAAAAACTCACCAAGAGAAATAAGATCTATCATCTAGATCCTTACTCTGCATATTGCTTGAAAAGTGGTATTTTTGTCAATTATCGTATTGCCAGAGCATACTTTTGTACTTTGTGTACCTCCAGTAGCAGACCATTACTTCCTACAGTAACACGACTGTTGTGTCAGTAAGCTTACTGTATGCCATACTGAAAAGATTAGGAAATAAATGGTACTGAATGGAAGGGTCAGCTAATATGTCATTCTTCAATCTCAGTACCATGAAACATCAAAAAAGTGCCCAGTTTGAGGCTACGACAGGAATTTACTTTGTTGAAGTTCAAGAAGTTGACTTACTGTAAATTTGAAACTGCTCTGCCACACTTGTTTACATCGATTTGTAGTCACATCTACTCTTAAGCACAAGAGTCACGTTAATTGCATTTGATACAGGACAACTAGAGGCTGTCTATTTATGCAGAAGAAAATGCTGTAAAGGGAGACTTCAGTTGCAAGTATTTATATTAAAAAAAATCTATACTTTCTGACTATAATGACTAATAGAAAAAGCTGTCAGATTTACAATCCTACATTTTTAAGTATCTCCCTTGAAGGTCACAACCTTTCAAGACTGTCTCCTTCCTTCAAGAGGAGAAAACACCTTGTCTACCCTGAAGAGACACAGAAGTACTCTTGAAAGAATAAGTAGTAGTCTTGACACTGTAGCGAACAAGAGGAATCAATATAACCACTGCTCAAGAAACTGCAGTCCTGTAATCAATTGTCTATATTTGCTTATAAAGCAACAGTTTCTCCCAGTCAGACTGTTTGCATATTTAACTTCACTTTTAAAAAGCCACCGCCTAACAGTTACTCTGTCTACCTCTAAAAAGCATAAAACAAAAGCTAAGCTGGCATATCCAGACTTTAGCAGGTGGTTGGTTTAATTTCAGCTTACTCTATGGCTAGGATCTCTTGGCAGACTAATATTTCTGTCCACAGATCATCTGAGGACAATTAGTAGTACCCTTTTCATACTTGTAACCAAATATAAAGTCTCATGTGTCAGCTATTATACACTAAAAATAACAGAAAAGTATTAGCCTAATCAGTATATACCAGCAGGCACAGTCTGAACCCCAGACCTAATTTAATAAGGCATCACCTAAGCACACAGCAAGGAATTGAAAACTACACTGTACTAATTCTAACATGAACAACTTACTGGCCATCAGTCAGATCAGAAGCTCAGTTGCCTCAGCACAGTCTTTTTCTCCCATGCTAGTTTTTACCACTATGACCTCAAAGTTGGTTTTCAAATTTATAAAGCCAAAATAGTGAGTTCAAGCCATGTTTCAGAAATGTATTTCCCCCACACTACAAATTTAGAAACACTTATGTAAATCAACTGTTTGGTCTCTCTCAATGCAGCATTTAGGCTTCAAATTTCAGTGAACTACAACACCCATCAAGTGACACTTACCTCTATTTCCACAGACTGCATTGCTAAATCACATGGTGGTTTTAGTGCCTTTGGTCTTGTTGCATACCAGTAGGTCGTGAGAGCTGCAAAGGCGCCGAAGCCCATCAGCGTATTTGTCGGAAGGGTGCGCACATACTGTCTGACATCCCCGAGTTCTGGCATTCGTAGGTACCGAAACAGCTCATGTGCTTGCATTGCAGGTCAGTGCAGTTGTTCCAATGCTGGAATCTGTTGGTATGAAAGAAAGTTACACAAAAAAAAACCCCTGAAATCCTCTTCTGATTCCCTGCGGCTGTAGGAGAGTGATATATGCTTTGTCCTACTGGCTTCCCAATACCAAAATAACTTGATCTGCTAGTAGGCAGGCAGTATCTTTAGACTTCTGTGCTGCAAGTAAGTAAGCAAGCAATTAGTAGTTCATACTCTAGAAAAATAGGTAGAGACAACGGGAGGGAATTTCTTCATGGTTTTAAGATTGCTTGTAATATAGATGGCATTAAAATAAAAAAAAAAATATCCCAAAGTTTTGTTAAAGGAGAGCATTTCACAAATGTAAAATAGCTGTTTGTAGAGTAGCTGAACTATAAGATTGTTTAAACAGTTGTGTCAAACAGGGAAGTCAGAGAGGAAGGGCAGGGGCACAGTTATCTTGCCTGCATATAATGGAGAGCATCCCAATCCTATAGTAGAATAGCAGCAGCAGAATTTTTCCTCATTTAAGTCCAGTAAAATAAACTCTTTTCTACTCTCCCTTCAGGCATGCACAGAAAGGTCAGTACAGCAAGCTGCCTTCAAAGCCAATATCCTCCCATAGCTCCTCTCTGCTACTAGCAAGTTTCCTATTTCTCCAAGCACCATGCCAGCAATTTATCTCTGGTCATGAGGCAGACTAAAGCAGCGTCAAATGAGGCCCAAGGCAGCAGCACAGAGCAATATAATCAAGCACAGGAAGCACATTTGATTTGTCACGTTTACACAGAAGGAAGAATTGCAAGAGGGTGCTCCCCGCCAGCACTTACTGACACGGATACTCCACAGCAAGAACCAGCTGCAGAAAAAAACAGACTGCAGTCAGCTCAGCTGGTGCTCTCCTCTACAGCCAAGGTCTCCCGGGACTTTTGTCACATGCCAAACCCACCAGCTCGTGCCCACTAGGTGAGAGGTGAGCAGGAGGCAGCCGGCCTGCCTGCCCAGGGCCAATGGCAGCCCGCAGCCAGTCACCCCACCGCCGGCTGAAGGGCACCCGCGTGCCTGGCACTGGGGGACACTGGTCCTGACACCCATGGACGTCTGGCAGTGCCCACTGTAAGGGAGCAGCACTTCCCTGCTTGCTTGAACAGCAAAGAGATGTACTGAGTTAGATAATTCAGGTCCTAGTCCTTTCCTATCAATGATAGAGTTAAACAAAGGCCCTAAAGAATGTCAAAAGATATGTTTAAACAGCTGGAACATACTGTGTATTAATACACCTTTCCAGGATGGCAGCACAGGAAACTCAAACATCTCAATAGGCAGAATTTTATGTTTATTAATTTTAAGACTAACCATACCAGGTTCAGAATTCATATTTTTACAGGAGAACCTTTTGTTTACAGTCCAATCTTGAAATCTTTACTGCTGCCATCAGTTATTCAACCAAGCAAAAGGAGTGATCTAGTTCACAAAAAGTCTAATCAGTATTTGGACAAGGATTTGCTAGAGACAGCAGAAAAGCCATAAAATCAGTTCAAAGGGCCCATGGTTTCACAATGTTAACAAGGCAGGCTGAAGTAAGGTCATGGATGGTGGCAGTGTCAGGATGGAGTCAAGTTCCATCTCTGGAACAGTTTTAGACCCCTGGAGTGTTCCCCAGCCTTCAGACACTGCCCTCCCCCCATCTTCTCTATTCTGGCACAGCCATACAGCACAGGGCTGTATCACCTAGACATGCAGTGCAGGGCCACTACAAAAATGCTTTTTGGCTATTTGCACTGTGATACACAGCACACTAAACTCAAAATCCAGAACATCAGGTTGTAGTGATGGAAGGTAGAAAAACCTGAATATATTAACAAGCTCTTCATCTTCTCTTGGCATTAAATTTTTATTTAAAAAAATCAGTTACTGACTTAATAGTTAGTATACCATGCTGTTGCTTTTTATGCATCAAATCATGCTCATTGCACACATGAAAACTACTTAAGTTTTAATATACATAGAGGAACAGTAAGAAAAAAATCACACCAACAAGAAAGTCTTCACTTAAAAGTTAATTTTGCATATATCATAGACACCATGTTATGAAACTAGAAAAAGGGTTTCTTTTCAAGCTCCACAATGAGCACCTTTGACTCTAAAAACTCCTTTCCTCTCTGCATTAGTCATGAAGTGTCCTGCACACACACTATGATTTAGGAATGCAATGTAATTCGAATTACTCTAAAAAGAGCCAACAAGAACTGAAGTAAATATAATTTCATTTACATGAGAGTCCCATTGTAGTCAAGGAGCTGCTATGATTTCAGCCTAGGTGAAGGGATGCACACCACTACATTTCTTTGACCAGCTGTTTGCAGAACAGCCTGTTACAAAAAACCCTTCTTGAGCAGTTATACAAGTTATCATATATGTAATGGTACATTTTACTGAATTTGTTTATATTGAGAGATTATATTTTATTATACCTTCTGCCTCATCAGCACAAAAAACAAGGTGAGGACAGTTTTCTGCAAGACTAAACAATTCCAGACTTTAACACTATCTGTTAAGTCATATCAGCTCTTGTTTTCTCTACTTAAGGCAAAGCCAGATGCAACAGGGAGAAAATTCACATTCTTAACTTATGCATCCAAATATGACCCATCAACAAGAGGAGGCTTCAATGCCTCCCAGCCTGCTTTGAGCCACCTCAGTATTTACCTGTCTCACGCTCCAACCACATCAAACATCCCAGGTTTTTACCATGACCAAGAAGAGTGGTTTAGAGCCTTTAGACTCAGATACAAAGAGCACAGTGGAGCTCAGATCTGGATTTCAGTATTTTTTCTCAAGGACTCAGCTAAGTTTGCTCACTCAAAACAAGCGAAAACACAATGCTCTCTTCACAAACTCAGGACCTGCAATTGCTTCTTACTAGACAGGATCTGGACCACAAGGTACAGACTCAGAAGCTCTACCCATTTGAGACACAGCTGGAAACACAAAGAAGATCCCAAATGAAAAGTAGCACTCTGTGATACTCAGGTTGCCACATGTAGGGGGGAAAAAAGTTACAAATTATCACAAACCAAAACACCACAAGAAAACCACACAGAACTGACTAGCTCTGAGGTCAAAAGCACTTTTTTCCTCAATGCAACCAGGAGACCTTGGTGTCTTAGAAGCACAACCAGACAGATATGGGAAAGTGGTTTTGATAACAAGGCAAAATTGCTTCAGAGATAGCTACCTATCCCAACCAACTCCACAGAAACAGTTCCCAAAATCCAGCCCAAGAAGACATCCCTCTGAACTCACAGAACCTCTTAACCAAATTGGTACTGTAACGCTCCGACAATGCCAGCTCTCTGCTCACACACGCACACCCTGCAGCACCCAAGACTCATTCTTTACAGCAGAGCCAGTATCTCAAGGCAACGACCCAAGTTGGCAGGACTGTGCCGTTCTTTGCTGCTCCTACTCTCGGCGTACAATGGTCTATTTACAGTGGGCAGCAGCCTGCCCATTGTCTGTCCATAGCCAGACATCGTTCGAGTGCAACGGAAGAGAACAGGAGCAGCCTTCAGCTTCTATATTGCAAAGAAAACAACTCCAGGAACCAATGGCCTCTCTTGCTCTCTATTCTAATATTTAGATGACCAGCACTGCAATTGCCTGACATAAAGGCAGGTGCACCATATGGTGTAAAAGAGGCTTTGTTATCTCTACAGCCTCTTGCAGGCAGGAGAAAGGTACATGACAAGTTGCCTACCTCAGTATGGACAATATGGCACTGAGGTGTTTTCAGCTATGACATGCTGGGAACCAGGCATCCATTCTTTGAGTTGTCCTGACAGATACCTACCACTGCAGTCTGTTGCTTTCTTAACCTTACAGGTTACGTTGCAAGCTCCCACGGACCTCTGTTTTACTTAAACCTTTCTTCACTCAACCTTTGAAAGAGCAAGTGCAGAATCATGTTCCAGCTCCTTTATTACGTACAACAAAAAAGGTACAACAAATAGCTTTGGCTATTAACCAGAGAAATCCTTTTGCCTGAATACATAATCCTAATCTCTGAGTGTATTTACAATCAACTTAAATTTTAGTGCAACCTGTCCCAGACACGTGCTCCCACAACTCTCTCCATGGTGGCCGGGCACTCATCTGGTGGTGTCACAAGGGAGGTGGTCTGGCAAACACCATTTTCCTAGGTTAGTTGTGTCCCAGTTCTAAACTAGATCAACTCATCTTGATGACCAGATAGTCATTAGCTCCCAGATGGAAACACAAAGCACAGCTGGGGAAAGTGATGGACTGCTGTAATACTACACATTAAGCCATGCAACTCCAAACACTGCATACAAGTCCTCCCAGGATTCTCTACCCCTGCCCTGCAGTCAAGGCACTAACTTGTCTGAGGTCTTCAAATACCGTGACTTTGTCAAACTGTGGCCAGCAAGCAAACCACAATCACCGTCTAGATACAGCAAAGGCACTTAAGTATTTGAAACTTGAAGAAACCCCAGTTTAAGCTCAGTATAACACAAATAGGACTGCAAGATGTCTCCTGTGGTGCAGCCTGTCATGTCATGTATAATGTGACAGCCTCTCCTCAGCCAGAGAAGACTTTCCTGAACAAACTGTCCAACTGTCTAAACTCCTACTCTGCCCTCCTTCTCCTATACCTCACTCCCTGCCCCCTCTCAACTAAAAAAAACCCCACATATCTCATCCAGAATCACCAAAGTTCACGCTGCCAAGCATCAGAGCTATAAACCCTCCTTTTAGAGCAGTAACTGACAGATTTACTTTCCTGAAAGAGTAAAAAGGGAGAAACTAAAAAGCTATGAGTAAAGAACACATCCCATGCTCAGAGAGGAAATATCAAGTCCTTAATATTCACCTCCCCCGCATCCAACTCCTCTTCAGCTCCCCTCTGGCCCAGTCTGGCTTTAATGCAACCACAGGGTATCACACAATGGGGTTCAGGTGTCTCTGCTTCTGCATTTAGGACAAGGCAGAACTGGAGTGAAACAGCCCACAAGCTGGATTCAAACCCATCAGCTGGGCAACAGTGATTTACTTCATAGGCTGCAACTGAAGTTAAGACTCCTTCTGCAACCTTTAAGGAGCACTGTACTGATACTGATGTGTCAATGCTCTGTTCACATCTACAAGGAAAGTCATAGCCCTGTCTTCAGACATTTGACTGCAACCCTCTTGTGATCAAGTAGAATACCACCTGTATTCTTCCCTCATAATCATGTTCAACAAGTAATCTGAGTTCACACTAGTGAGCTCACTGGAGTTTATTCAAGTTCAGGAGCTGAACCACATGACAAGAACCTGCTCAATGCCTTTTGTGCAACTACAGTCCTCCAGCAGCACTTGGTAACCCTGTGTATTAAGGAAAGCAAACACTCACCACTATAACCTTTCAGACAATGGTTGATTTAAGTTACCTTTAATCCATGCCTATACACACACAGTATGTCACTAAGCAGTCTTACTGGTTCTCTTCTTCTAAGAAGAGAGAAGATGCTTACAAAAACCTATTTTGCAGCCTGAACTGCTATCCAATAGAATTGCATCCCTGCAACTCTGATTGCAAGTACATCACAGCACTACTCTGTTAATCTAACATCAATCCAAATACAGTTTAGATGAAAATCACTCTACAGAAGCAAATTGCTATGAGCCAGCAGCTTTCTTGTAGCATAACAGTTTGAGTAGATCATACCAACTTATTCTACTCCTCCCAGGAAAAGGCTACTACTCAGAAAGCCCAGTATGCCAGATGAAGTTAACACATGCTTCAAGTGCTCACCTGAGACTCCACGAGAATGAGTTTCTTATTCATACTTATGACTCATGAAGTCTTGAAGAAGACAACCTGGGTCAGGCACACAAAGCCCCATTGCATCACAGTAGATAGTTTTTAAAACAACCTTCTGAATCTGAAGAAACATCCCTTAACACTACAGGACTGAATAGATCAGTAACTCATGAAAAGCAATTGGTTCAGAGTGACCTCCCCACATCAGCAGCACAAGAAAGAGTGACAAAGCAAGCAACCTTTGACCTCAGGTATTAAAGTATGCCTGCATTTTCTCTGAGTCAGTGATAGTAAGTTTCCTAGGAAAGCTGGAAGGAAATGCTAATTCAACCTCACCAGGCTATTATTGCAGTCCAGCTGCAGAAGCCAAGTTTTCAAAACATGGCACAAGAAGTATTAAACTAAAGCTTAAGAGTTCTGGGTTCAAGAACAGTAATTCATACAAAAAGGCAGCAGTCCTCTGCTGGAAACAAGACACCATGTCATTCTGCTATAATCATTAAATAGTCCAACTACAAAAGCCAAAACCATTTTTCCTCTACATCTCTATAAAACCATGCAAGCTGTTTACGGTTTTGAACAAACTACCAGTAGTATTAAAATTAAAATCCTAACCAAAAAGAAGTATTTTACTGTCACAGAATGGTTTGAGTTGGAAACGACCTTAAAGATTATTTAGCTCCCAATTCCCTGCCATGGCCAGGGGCTCATATTTTACTCTGTGTGGACAACCATGAAAGGCAGCAAGAGAACAGAAGCCTTACATTATCAAGTGTCCTTGTTTGAGGAGTCAGGCAGGATCTCCAAAAATGCAAGCCCCCCATCTGCAGCCAGGGTTCATCCTACAGCCGGTAAAGGTCAATGCTGTACCAGCAGAGCTTTCTTGAGCCACCCAGTATTGTAAACTCCCACGCAGAACAATTTACCAATGAACAAACCATCATCCTTCTTACTTGTGAGGATTTTTGAGAAGTTACCACTAGCTGTATTTACCAGAGCAAAATATATAACATATCTGAACTTGTAATTTTGATACAGCAGGGAAGCAGACACTCTATTCATAAGACCACCAGAAGCCCGATTTATCAGCCAAAATGTCTCTCTCTGCTGCACATTCAAAAAACTGCACACCATTAGTCTTATTGAGTCTACCCAATTCAACCAACCATATTACTAAGAGGTAGTAAAACAAACCAAACCAAACCCTACTACTACCTTCTGTTACTCACATTACTCAAGGAGGAAGAGAGAGAGAGAGAAGAAACCATTCATTTACTCTTCCCCACTGAAGAGCAACACACAGAGGATAGGGAAGGTATAACCCACCTCTGTCTCCTCCAGGAAATCCCATGAAGTATTCATTCCTAGTGGAATGATGAGATAAGATAACCAGCTACACAGATTTTGCTCAAGAAACAGGAGAACAACTTACCCAGACAGCTATTTCAAAGTTGTCTTTCCTTCCATTTTAAATTGCTGGTTTTGTTTTTCCACCAGTAACAACCTTGTACTTGTCCTCAAAGCAAAAGGTTGTTTGGGGGTTTCCTTCTCACAAGAAGGAAGGCTTAACTTCCAGCCTCATGTTGGTCAATTTGTAGCTGTAAAACAACACCTACCAAATACAGAATCTGCATTTGTATATTCATTATAATCATGCAGTCCTCAGACTAGGCTAAGGCCTTTGCTCAAGACCTTGAATTAAGTCCACTACACACAACAGCTACTTGTAATGACAAGCTTTAGGTTTTTCCCATCAGCCATCCTTCAAACATTTCCATATCCCACTACAAGCAAGCTACATTTCCTTGAACTTCGAAAAGTCGGGGAGTAATAGGAAGGTTCCACGAGGAATTTTGTGTATCAGTTTTTCCATTATTAATATTGCTACTGCTGCAAAAAGAAAAGTAATTTTCAGTAAACTCAATGTCCTCTTAGACTCAGAATTTCTTGATCCAAGAAATCTGATCCAAATCCTTGAGCTGAGAAATCTCAGCTTGTAAGTTGGAGAGCACGTTCCAAAGCAGAAAGGTAAATATAAACACATGCTCAGGAGACTGCATGATTCCCTGTAAAGCAACGTGGATGAAAAAGGAAATCTGCTAAGGCCACATGGAATAGTTCAGTGGTCTGAGTACAGGCTGAGAACCATGGGGTATCAATAGCAGTATCTTTAGAAGTCACTCTTTCCTATCACAGGACCTGACCATCCTAGCTCAGACACCAACCCAAGTGAGGCACACGTTCAAATGGATCACTTAGTCCAGGAGGGTGTCTGTAATACCCCAGACAGCTCAAAGACATGCCCTTTAGAAATTTAGAAGGCTTCTAGTGTTGCCATTCCTGTTCAACAAGAACAAGAAATGTATGCGTCCTGGAACAAAAGCGTCGTGTAACCAGGCTAAATCCCTGCGCTGTAGCACTGCGAGCCCTACCTAACAGCACAGGAGGCCTGCAAAGTCAAAGCCACTCAACCTTCCATTTTAGGCCAGTTTGCCTCACGCTGCGTTTCTATACGCGCTCTAAACTGCTTAAAAACAAGAAAAAAGAAAGAAGCTGCTTCAAGCACATGCTGCATTCGTGCCCGAGAGCACAGCTTCGGTGAAGGCAAGGTCCGGCAGCGGAAAGAGCCGGAGCGCTCGGGGCCAGCCCCGCTACCTGCTGCTCGGCCCAGCGAGCCGTTCCCCGCCAGGCCGAGCCGAGCCGGGCAGCGCCGGCGCCGAACAATGCCCAGCCGGAGTGCCGCAGCGCGGGGGGAGGCCAGACACAGCCTGCCACGCTTTCCTGGAGGCTTCTTCCCCAGGGGAAGCCGAGCCGGCTCCGCGGGACGCTAATCCCACCGCGGAGCGGGAAAGAAAGCAGAGGCAGCCTGCGGGGAACGGCGGCGGGACGGGACCGCCCGGCCCCGCGCGTGACAGCGCCGCGCAGGCCACCCCAGCCCCGCGGCCGCGGCCCCGGCAGGCCCAGCCCACCGCCCCCGACAGCCCGCGGCCCTCAGCGGGGCCGCAGCGGCAGCGGCGCCCCCGAACCGCGCTCACCTCCCGGCAGCAGCGGCGACCACGGCTATGCGCGCCTTCCCCGGCGCCGCCCTATTTAAGCCGGGCACGGCGGGAGCGGCGGGAGCGTCTGCCGAGCCCGCCCCTCCTCCGCCTCCTCCTCCGCCCCCGCCCCGCGGGCGCTGGGCCCGGCCTGCGCCGCGCCTCACCCGCCCCGGGCTCGGCCCCTGCTCCTGCCTCTGCCCTGCCCCTTCCCAGCTCCCGCCCCTGCCCTGCCCCTTGCCCGCCCTGCCCCAAGGTAACCCGCAGAGCGCTGCGGGCAGCGGGGGAAGGCGGTGCTGTGCGGCACGAGTGGCGGGGGAGCGCTGGCACCGCAGGGCGCCTCGCTGGCACCTTACGCGTGCCACGGTATTGCTACGGCTTCCGAAAGCACAGCTGCATCCCAGATAGATAGGCAAAAAGGACATATGTTTCAGTGGGAAAGTGTTGGAAGGAGGACAAGGACCTCGTTGCCGTTTGGAGAGTCATCTGCTTTAACTCTGCTAAATTTTGTTTGTGGAGGGCTGCTGGTTTGAGTGGCATCTTGAGTAGCTGGAGCTGTGTCAGCAACCCCTGAGAGTTATCACAGAATCATAGAATGGTTTGGCTTGGAAGGGACCTTAAAGATCATCTAATTACAATCCCCCTGGCACAGGCTGGAGCACGTTCCACTAGACCAGGCTCAAAGCCCCATCCAACCTTAAACATCTGCAGGGATGGGGAATCCAAAACTTCACTGGGCAACGTGTTCTAGTGTCTCATCACCCTGACAGTAAAGAATTTCAACCCATATCTGATCTAAGCCTCCCCTCAGTTTAAAGCCATTCCTTCTTGCCCTTGTGAGAAGTCCTGTAGCTGTCCTGCAGACTCCCTTTGGGTACTGCCAGACTGCCATGGGGTCTCCCTGCAGCATTCTCTAGGCTAAGCAACCCTGACTCCGTTAGCCTGTCTTCATAGGAGAGGTGCTCCAGCCCTGGATCATCCTCATGGCCCTCCTCTGGGAATGTGGAGAAAGATGTCCTAATGAATTAATTAGCATAGTAGACAAAATAATAATAGTAATGTTTTGGTGTTTGGCAGATGGAACTTAGATGCATGCAGGACAACACATGAAGTCACCAGTGCCTGAAATGGTGTATGCATTTCTTCATCACTTGTCTCCTTCATCCAAAACCCTGGACAAAATGGAAAAATTAGTTGGCAGAGCCCAGCTGTGTCTACATGAGCACAAAGTGTGGTGCAATAGGAGCAAAGCAGTAGAGCCTGCCCATAGCAGAGCAGCTGATGTCCATGTGTGCTCTGGGGCTTTACTCAGCTAGCTTTAGCGTGGTGCTATGGGCTCCATGCCCATGAGCAGCTGCAGTCAGTCAGATGCACTCCTGGATCATGTTGGTTTCTAGCTCCTTTCCTGAGAAAGGAATTGTTTTGCATTTCTTAGCCACTCCACGGTGTGAACCCAACTGCAGTTAAATGGGGAATATCAGCAACTTCACAGGTGCCCTTCTCCTTCATGCTAAAAAGTGAACATAGGCTCCTTGCTTTGTTAAAACTGTTCTGCAGGAAGCCCTTTGCCTGGTATACTCCAGTATAAACTGAAGCATCAGGAAACAGTAGTTGCTTTTACGTAAAATAAAGTACCTCCAGTAATTTGTAAAATATTATATATATCTGAGAGTGTGCAGCTGTTGTAGTTTGGGATTATTATGTAAATTCTCTCCCCTGCCACTTAACTGCCCAGGCCAGCGGTTAACAAAAGAAGCAGTTAACTGTGATCGCTGGGGTGGGGGCAGGTTTGTCTCTTTTGGTTTTTTTTTTTTTTTTTGGATATTCTCCTCAGTCTTGGCTCGGCGGAAGGGGGGAGTGGGGACTCCAAGGAGGCAGGCTGCCCTGCTGGTTACTGCTGGGGTTTTTTCCCTGGCTGTCTTGCCGCTGCCTACTTCGGACCACCTTTTCCTGCCGTGCTGCTGCCTGCCTTGGATTTGCTGCTGGTTGCTCGTACCTTTTTCTGCTTCTTGGACAGGGAACACGGGGAAGAGACTGAGTCCATCTGAAAGCCCACTGCTCGTCTGTTTCGCTGGAGAGGGACTGAAACTCACTCTGCAGCCAGCCGAGCTGTGACAAGGACACTTAAGTATAACCTTTTCTCCCGGAGGAAAACCTGCTGGGTTTTGTTGTTGTTTTTTTTTTCTCTTATGGTGTTGGGGAAGTGGGTTGCACTAGTCTGTTTACATATATATATATATATATATATAGCAGTTATCCTTCTTGTATTAAAATTCCTTTTCTTAAATTTGATAAAGAGTGGTGTGATTATTGTGGAGGAGGCCCCTCCCCTGCTTGTGGGTAAAACATTTTGGTTTTTTCCCCTCAAACCGAGACATTTCTTGGCGCCCAACGTGGGGCTTGTAAACAAAGAAGGATAACTGCTATTTTGTGGCACCATGTGGGTCTTGAGCTTAGGGTTCATCAGGACCATCCTGTATAATATATTGGCTTTTTGTTGGTACAAATTCATGCCAAAAGGAGCGGCAGGTTTAAGTCTTATCAACAAATCAATGAGCAAAACTCAAATAGCCGCAATTATTATTGAGTTCTTACTCTGGATTTATGGTGCCATGAATTCGATGCCTTTGGATGTCATGTGGGTGGTGCTCTCCAGGCTGTTTTCCTGCCGCAACCTAAGCTGCTACCTCTGGGGATTCAGTGATAATAGTACGGACCCTTGGGAAGGAACAAAGGGGAATCTCTTCTCCCAACCCTTTGTCCATTCCCCATTCAAGTCTGCTACAACAGCTTTTGAGATGTTTAAATTCTCCCTGGATGCCAGAGATATCTTGCTCTTTATGGTTTTTCTGCAGGGTTGTATCCCTGCAGCTTACAGAATGTTTGAAGGTAGGGCCAGGGTTTTTCCAGAATGCATTCAGAAACCTAGCCCAGTGAAGGGGGAAAAGCGAGAGAATAAAACCCCTGATGCCACAGTGAAGGGAGAAAAGGATGAGGCTAAACCAGGAGGACAGGCCAAGCCTATGGAAGTTGCCCCTATTCAGAAAAGGAAATATAAGACCAAATTAGACCATCCAGCAGACGATGAGGGGGCTGCTGCACCTCCACAGCAAGCAGACCCAGAGCCTGAGATCATCACTGAGTCATTGTCATTTGATAATCTCCGTAGTTTGCGGAAAGACATTGCTCGACACCCGGGTGAGCCCATCCTGACTTGGTTGATCCGAGTTTGGGACCTTATGGGTGAAACCTTACAACTGGATGGTGCTGAAGCCAGGTTTTTGGGGGCTCTGGCCCAGGACGTGGCTATTGAACAGGTGTTCGTGAGGGAATCAAAGCCCCTTTCACTCTGGGCACGACTTCTAACGAGTGTAAGAGAGAAGTTTGTTTATAGAGAAATCCTGCAGGAACATCATATTAGGAAGACTTGGAAGACGATGGAAGAAGGAATTTTACGTCTGAGGGAGATGGCAATGATGGACGTGCTTTTTGGAAGAGGTGGGCAAGCCAATAATGACCCTGACAAGGTCAGATGCACACCACATATGTGGTGGGACCTTTCACGCTCGGGGCCAGCTGAATACACCGATTTCCTGGCATCCATGTATAGGGAAGAGAACCATGAAACAGTGGGCGCAGTAGCAAATAAGCTCCGGATATATGAAAGCATGACCCACAGCCCAATGCAGGCCCGTATTTCTGCTGTAGAGACATTGGTTGAGAGTCTCAAGACGCTGCCTGCAGAGGTAAAAGCGATCAGAGAGGAAATTAGGGAAAGTCTCCAAGTGGCACCAGTGCGAATGAGAACCTCTGAAGTCAGAGCCAGACGCCCCCCAGCCAGAGGAAGTGGACAGACCTCACGAACTGAGATGTGGTACTTCCTGGCCAAACATGGAGAAGACATGGGACGGTGGGATGGGAAACCCACCCGTGCCCTTGCAGCCCGAGTACAAGAACTGAAGGAGAATGGAAGAAGGTCAGTGAGAGTAAGTGCAGTCCCAGTTTCCCACGGGCAAGAATCTGACCCACAGGAGGGCACCTCCCAGGTGTACTCATCGAGAAAAGGTTCTGACCGCTATGACCAGGATCAGTGTTAGAGGGGCCCTGCCTCTAGCCAGGTAGAGGCACGGGACAACCGTGTCTATTGGACTGTGTGGATTCGATGGCCTGGTACATCAGACCCACAAAAGTATAAGGCTTTGGTTGATACTGGCGCTCAATGCACATTAATGCCATCAGGACATGTGGGCTCAGAAACTATTTCTATTTCTGGGGTGACAGGGGGATCTCAAGAGTTGACTGTGCTAGAAGCTGAAGTGAGCTTGACAGGGAGAGATTGGCAGAAACACCCCATTGTGACTGGTCCAGCCGCCCCATGTATCCTGGGCATTGACTACCTCAGGAATGGATATTTTAAGGACCCAAAGGGGCATAGATGGGCTTTTGGAATAGCCACTGTACAGACAGAAGGGATTGAACAATTGAACTCATTGCCAGGTCTCTCAGAAAGTCCTTCTGCTGTTGGACTGTTGAAAGTTGAGGAACAGCAAGTGCCAATTGCCACCACGACAGTGCACCGTCGGCAATACCGAACGAACCGTGATGCTGTGATCCCCATCCATAAGATGATCCGTGAACTGGAGAGCCAAGGGGTGGTCAGCAAAACCCACTCACCCTTCAACAGCCCCATCTGGCCTGTGCATAAGTCTGATGGAGAATGGAGATTGACTGTGGACTATCGTGGCTTGAATGAAGTTACCCCACCGCTGAGTGCCGCTGTGCCGGACATGCTGGAGCTCCAGTATGAACTGGAGTCCAGGGCAGCAAAGTGGTATGCCACTATTGACATTGCTAATGCGTTCTTCTCCATTCCTCTGGCACCAGAGTGCAGGCCACAGTTTGCTTTCACCTGGAGGGGCGTGCAGTACACCTGGAACCGACTACCCCAGGGGTGGAAACACAGTCCCACCATCTGTCATGGACTGATCCAGACTGCACTGGAGAAGGGTGAGGCTCCAGAACACCTGCAATACATTGATGACATCATTGTGTGGGGGGACACAGCAGAAGAGGTTTTTCAGAAAGGAGAGAAAATCATCCAGATCCTTTTGGGAGCTGGCTTTGCCATCAAACGGAGTAAGGTTAAGGGACCAGCCCAAGAGATCCAGTTCCTGGGAGTGAAGTGGCATGATGGACGCCGTCAGATTCCAACAGAAGTCATCAATAAGATCACAGCAATGTCTCCACCCACCAGCAAAAAGGAAACACAAGCCTTCCTGGGTGCCATAGGGTTCTGGAGGATGCATATCCCAGCATACAGTCAGATCGTAAGCCCTCTCTACTTGGTAACCCGTAAGAAGAATGATTTCCACTGGGGCCCTGAGCAGCAACAAGCCTTTGACCAGATTAAGCATGAGATTGCTCAGGCTGTAGCCCTTGGACCAGTCAGGACAGGACCAGATATACAGAACATGCTCTACTCCGCTGCCGGGAATAATGGCCTGTCTTGGAGCCTTTGGCAGAAGGTGCCTGGTGAGACTCGAGGCCGACCACTTGGATTCTGGAGCCGAGGCTACAGAGGATCTGAAGCCAACTATACCCCCACAGAGAAAGAGATCCTAGCCGCCTATGAAGGAGTTCAAGCCGCCTCAGAGGTGATTGGCACAGAAGCACAGCTGTTTCTGGCACCTCGACTACCAGTGCTGAAGTGGATGTTGTCAGGACAGGCTGCCTCTACACATCACGCCACTGATGCTACCTGGAGCAAGTGGATTGCCCTGATTACGCAGCGCGCCCGTATAGGAAAATCAAATCGCCCTGGGATCCTGGAAATCATCACAAACTGGCCTGAAGGTGAAAATTTTGGTCTAGCAGATGAAGAGGAAGAGCAGGTGACACGTGCGGAAGAAGCTCCACCATACAATCAATTGCCAAAAGAGGAAATACGCTACGCCCTCTTCACCGATGGCTCCTGTCGCATTGTAGGGACTAATCGCAAATGGAAAGCAGCTGTATGGAGTCCCACACGACAAGTTGCAGAAGCTACTGAAGGAGAAGGTGGGTCGAGTCAGTTTGCAGAGCTTAAAGCCGTGCAGTTGGCCCTGGACATTGCTGAACGAGAGAAATGGCCAAAGCTTTACCTCTACACCGACTCATGGATGGTGGCCAATGCTCTCTGGGGATGGTTAGACCGATGGAAGAAAACCAATTGGAAACGCAGAGGGAAACCCATCTGGGCTGCCGATATATGGCAAGATATTGCCACCCGAGTAGAGAAGCTGATTGTGAGAGTCCGCCACGTAGACGCACACGTGCCCAAAAATCGGGCCAATGAGGAACATCTCAACAACCAACAGGCAGACCGAGCTGCGCAAGTGAAAGTATCACAGACAGATCTGGACTGGCAGCACAAGGGAGAGCTGTTCTTGGCTCGATGGGCCCATGATGCCTCGGGCCATCAGGGCAGAGATGCCACTTATAAATGGGCACGAGACCGAGGGGTGGATTTAACCATGGACATTATCTCTCAGGTTATCCACGACTGCGAGACATGTGCTGCCATTAAGCAGGCTAAGAGAGTGAAGCCCCTGTGGTATGGTGGGCGCTGGGATAAGTATAAGTACGGGGAGGCCTGGCAGGTTGACTACATCACACTGCCACAGACCCGCCAAGGCAAGCGCTATGTGCTCACCATGGTGGAAGCAACCACAGGGTGGCTGGAGACACACCCAGTGCCTCACGCCACTGCTCGGAACACCATCCTAGGCCTGGAAAAACAAGTGCTGTGGCGACATAGCACCCCAGAACGAATTGAGTCAGATAATGGAACTCATTTCAAAAACAGCTTAGTTGCTACCTGGGCGAGAGAACATGGCATTGAGTGGGTGTATCATATCCCCTACCATGCACCAGCTGCCGGGAAAGTTGAGCGGTGTAATGGACTGTTGAAAACCACTTTGAAGGCGTTGGGTGGAGGGACTTTCAAACACTGGGATCAACACTTAGCAAAGGCTACATGGCTAGTCAACACTAGAGGCTCTGTCAATCGAGCTGGCCCTGCCCAATCAGAACCCCTTCACACTGTAGATGGAGACAAAGTCCCTGTAATACACCTGAGAGGTATGCTAGGGAAAACAGTCTGGATCAACCCTGCCTCAGGCAAAGGCAAACCCATTCGTGGGGTTGTCTTTGCTCAAGGATCTGGTTCCACCTGGTGGGTGATGCAGGAAGATGGAGAGACACGATGTATACCTCAAGGGGAACTTATCTCTGGGTAAACGACTCATATTACTGTATTTGTAAACACTTAATTATTTGAAAGAAAATTTAAGTTTAATGTAGAGTATCGGCATGGAAGAGAATTTAGGGGTGGATAATGTTGTAGTTTGGGATTATTATGTAAATTCTCTCCCCTGCCACTTAACTGCCCAGGCCAGCGGTTAACAAAAGAAGCAGTTAACTGTGATCGCTGGGGTGGGGGCAGGTTTGTCTCTTTTGGTTTTTTTTTTTTTTTTTGGATATTCTCCTCAGTCTTGGCTCGGCGGAAGGGGGGAGTGGGGACTCCAAGGAGGCAGGCTGCCCTGCTGGTTACTGCTGGGGTTTTTTCCCTGGCTGTCTTGCCGCTGCCTACTTCGGACCACCTTTTCCTGCCGTGCTGCTGCCTGCCTTGGATTTGCTGCTGGTTGCTCGTACCTTTTTCTGCTTCTTGGACGGGGAACACGGGGAAGAGACTGAGTCCATCTGAAAGCCCACTGCTCGTCTGTTTCGCTGGAGAGGGACTGAAACTCACTCTGCAGCCAGCCGAGCTGTGACAAGGACACTTAAGTATAACCTTTTCTCCCGGAGGAAAACCTGCTGGGTTTTGTTGTTGTTTTTTTTTTCTCTTATGGTGTTGGGGAAGTGGGTTGCACTAGTCTGTTTACATATATATATATATATATAGCAGTTATCCTTCTTGTATTAAAATTCCTTTTCTTAAATTTGATAAAGAGTGGTGTGATTATTGTGGAGGAGGCCCCTCCCCTGCTTGTGGGTAAAACATTTTGGTTTTTTCCCCTCAAACCGAGACAGCAGCCTTATCCCTACACACACACACACACACACATACACTTAAAATAACCCAAATAAACCCATGAAACATGGGAAATTTATGGCAATCCAAAATGTCCAACATAGTAGGACTTTGACAATGTGGGTTGGTGATTTACAGGTCTAATGGACTGATGCAGCACATGGCCAAACCAAAACCAGCTGAGGTAACTGAACTGCCATCCAGAGGGACCTAGACAGATTTGAGAGGTGGCCCTATGTTAACCTCATGAAGTTCAACAAGGCCAAGTGCAAGGTCTTGCAACTGGGTTGGTGCAATCCCAAGCATGAATACAGGCTGGGCAGGGAGTGGATTGAGAGCAGCTCTGGGGAGAAGGACTTGGGGATGTTGATGGATGAGAAGCTTGACAGGAACTAGCAGTGTGTACTTGCAGCCCAGAAATCCAGCTGTGTCCTGGGCTGCATTAAAAGCAGTGTGGCCAGCAAGTCAAGGGAGGTGATTCTGTCCCTCTACTTCACCTGGTGAGACCTCACCTGGAGTGTTGCATCCAGCTCTGGGGTCTGCAACATAAGGACATGGACCTTCTCTCTCACACATACCTTTTCATGAATTCTATCAGCAACATGAAATTGCAGAAGTCCCAGCTACACAATATTTAAATAGGTCTCCCTAATGCCAGTTATCATCTCTCTCATGTTCCTTGACACTTACCACATTATTCATCTGGGGACTACATTACTCTCTGAAACTGGCTTTTTTTCCAGCTGATCCAAAAAGATAGGCACTCAGTCTCAGCCCAGCTATGTAGAGAAACATACACAGATCACGTAGAAGTAGGAGCTGTACATAAACAAAATCTACAATGACAATATTGGACTGTCTTATATAGGAATACTAAGGAACCTGGAGTTCTTGTGGATCATCAGGGTCTAGGACCCTTTAGCAACTACATACACATTTTTAATTATATTTGAGGTAAACCAAGTCTTTTTAATGGTGTACAAGGCATACAGAATCTAAACCCCTTTAACTAGGGAAATCTGCTTATTAAATATATCAGATAAATCAGATAGTTAATAAAGACATCCAAAAGGATATTCTGGCTTTCTTGTTTAAAGAGAATTCCCTGTATTCCAACCTATGACCATAGCCTTTTGTCCTCTCCCTGGGCATTGAGAAGGATCTGCCTCCATCTTTGCCCCCAAAATAGGTATTTATACACACCTACAAGATCCCTCCTATCCCCAAGTTTTTCCTTCTTGAGGTTGAATAATTCCATTTTGCTCAGCCTCACTTCATGTGACAAAAGCTCCAGTCCCTTTACCATATACTTGGCCCTTCACTGGGATCTCTCCGCTATGTCCACATCTCTTTTGTGTGGAGGAGCCCGGAATGGACACAGTGCTCCAGGTGTGGCCTTCCCAGTGCTGAGCAGAGGGTAATGATCACGTCTGCTTAACTGCATGTGGTGGTGGACCAGTCGAGCTCAGAGAAGGTGATCCTTAGTAAACCAATCAGCTTTCTTGGACCCCACTTCTCTCCAGGACCATGATGTTAACAAGGCAATTATCCCATAAAGAGATTACCCAAAACAGAGGATTTCCATTTCTACAATGTATGGACATTATAGAATTTTCAGCACTGGTATTTACTTTTCCCAGTAATGTTGATATCAAAGTACTGTTCTTATATACATATATTGGTTGTCATTGACAAAATAAATTAAGCATCTGGCAGAAAAAAGTCTCTTAGCTATGTTCTTTTTATCTTTATTTACAGGGTTTGGACATTACTTTAATGAATTGAGTCATCTCAAGTGTATTATTTCAGAACTACCCCAACTGTATCATTTTCATACCAAATGGACTGTCTAGCCTTCTACCTTTCTGTACCTGTATCTGCTAACACTTGTGTTCAGTCTCAAGAGAAGAAAAACAAAGAAATATCATGTGAATAAGCACTTCAAAATGTCTAGCATATATACTGACTAAAAAACATGAGCTACTGCACAGGTCCATGGAGCAGGAATAGTTACTTATGTCTTGTCAATCCTGTTCCTAGTGGGAAATGGAATAATGTTCATTTTGCATTTGTAACTTTCATACACTTGAGAAAGGGAATGTAAGTCCTGATAGGAAATGCCAGGGAGCAGGAAAGGAGAGTGGGGTCCCTCCATAGTCAGGGACCAGCAAAGAGCTACCTGGGGACAAGCATCTAGGTGAGTACCACTCCAGCAGAACCAATGCTCTTCCCCAGAAGCTGTGCTGTCCCCCAGGGCACCCAAATAGATGATACCAAGTCCTTTGACCAACAGCCTTGGGCAGTCTGAGATGACTGGGGTTCATGTGGAGGCCCAGCAGGGAACAGCAGGAACCAGTACCAGGACTGAAGGCAAGGCTAGGATGGATGTCACCTCCCTCAGCCTGCTGGCCAACTTCTTTTGATGTGGGCCAGGATGCGGTTGGCTTTCTAGGCTGCAAAGGCACATATTTCTGCCACATGTTGAGAGACAATGGTGACACAGGGACCTAAGTTTCTTTGGGGTTATATGACAGTGATATAATGATTGGATGTGGTTTTAGAGGTCTTTTGCAAACTAAATGATTCCATGATTCTATGACACCTAGAGCTGGGACAAAAGTACTGGGTCAAGAAAATACTAGAATAAGATATTGTAGGCTTGAAACAGATGAACTGGTTTGTTGAGGTCAAGGGAAACTTGTTATCCCTATATCTTTTTTTTCCACAGGTTTATGTCATTATACAAGTGCATTTTCATCTCAGAAAGCAGCAAATATTCCAAAGGTAAGAGATGCCCAGAAGAAACTCTTTCCTGTGTCAGAGAGGAAAAAATATGTAGGGGGATTCCTGCAGACTACAGTCATCTGCCTTCCTTACATATGAGTGAATGCAAATTCAAACATACAGAGGTCATGAATAAGCTGGTAGGGCTCTGGGTAAAGGTGTGCGCAGAGCCAGCCTAAACCATGTTTCACTCACCCTCCATATGTTACTTTAAATAGTTCTCCAACTTAGAAAGACAGAAGTAAGGAATTAATGAGTGCATTGAGTTCCATGAAATACAGGTCTTCAGAACCTGAGATATGCAATCAGGAAAATAAAATGTTTCCAAAATCCTCTGTATAAAAGCACAGAAAAAAAAGTGAAACTTCTATTGGGCACCAGAAAAGAGACATGAGATACATACATACATATATATGTATACACACACACACACACACACACACACACACACAGAGGTACACAAATATATCTAGAGATATTTTTCAGAAAAAAAACAGAAAAAAGACGAGAAAGCCAACTTCAATGGCAATTCCATGTTGCAACAGAATGCATGGAATTCCATGTTGCAACCTAAGCAGCAATTCCATGACTTGGTTGTGTTTTCAGGATTTGTGGGCTTTTTTTTTTTATAATACAGGAGGGATTTTTCAGCTGTCCTTTCACTTTCTGTTACTGTCTCTTTTTATCAAATATTTCTCCTTCTCCTATTCCCTAACCCCTATAAGATAAATATGTAGCTTATGGTTTGAGATCTTCTGATGAGCTTCTGTATGAACTGATAAAGTCTCCATTTAGTTCACACTCAGCACAGAGAAACTGCCCTTCTGGCAGCATCGAGGTGAGTTTGAACTCCAGGAGATATGAAGGAGCTAGAGGAGTCCTATGGTTATGGTATTCCATCCAGTAAAAACAAGACAACCCAGCCATAACTGATTCAGTTTGCTTATGTCAGGCTAATGAAAATGTTGTTTCCTCAAATGACAAGGTACCTATGTAATGACACAGGACTGAAAAAGTCAGCCTAGAACAGCAACACATTAAATTGTGTCAGCTCATTTACCACTAGTCCTTTTTCTGAACTTTGGTTCATAGGTTGCATTTCCACCTCCTCCCTCCTCTGAGCTGTACATGTGTGCAAGTTTACTAGCAAGTTTACTACTTACTTAACCAAAATGATCAACATAAAGCTTTTCAAATTTGAGAGTTATTTTAAGTGAAGCCATAAACATAAGAAGAATGTTCTGCTGGTTGTTTTTCCATTGTTTGCACAATAAGAACAAGACAACTTGTTCACTTTTTCTGTTGTAAAATATTTTCCCCAATCATCATTCCACTGTATATCTACCTTTTAATGGTGAAAAGCATCACACAAAAAAAGGATGAAATTTGTTCTTTACTTCTAGACTCAATCTGAGAAAAGAAGCTGCAATATATAAAGCTATATTACTGAAATATATAAAGCAACAATAACGTTCTGTCTACTTAACAGAATATCAAGTAAAATATTACTCAGAGATAATCAGAGCAAGAAAGCTCAGAAGTTAAATATTTATTATGTTTAAACTGCAACTAAGAAACAGTGTGTCTATGTCAAAAAATAAAATACCATCTTGTCTGCTGAAACACATCCTGATCACAACCTTTTCTGGCTCCTAAAAAGAGTAAGTTGTTTTATTTGGGTGAATGTTTAACACAAAACTGAACAACAGAACCCCAGATATTGCCGGATCGATCACAGTATATTGAATGTCCCTCACCAGTAATGACGTCTAAATGCACAGCATGTTCTCATATTCTTCACATACCCACACCTCCTTGCAACTACTTCTAATGAGAATTGATGCACAAGTTCAGTCCCAGGAGCAGGCCAGATGTCATGGCAAGGAACATGTGCTTTTCAAGGACATCTCAAGTTGAGTGTGCTCTTTCCCCAAAGCTGTCAGCTAAAAGACATGCTCCACCACTGCAAGAATTCATTTGGACTCCTACTCAATGCCAGTGCCTACAGCAGTCAGAAAGGGAAAACAGAAAGAATTAATGAACTCCAAGCTCTTTCCCAAAGCCAAAGAGCTTATACATAGTGATTTTGATGCTCTGATTTTAAATTAGTGCCAGGCATTCAAAAAAGCTCCTACAAACCTAATTTATTACAAAACACATTTGCAGACTGATCATGTACATTAATTTTATTTGCATTTTCATATAACACTTATGTCATAACACTTGAACACTTGTCAGCTGTTAGCTAGCCCAGACCAGTTTAAATCAGCTGACAATCCTAGGCCTAGCTGGACTTTAGAACCTAAGTTTAGGCCCACCTGGCTAAACCCATAACACCTCATCTTCCCTGGCTTGAGCCATGGCCTGCCATCCGTGCTGCCCTGTGTTGTCTCATGAATACTGCAGCCCAGCAGGAGCAGAGGGATCCCTAGTATAGTGTGCAGGACCTTCTGCCCCACAGAGAAGTATACTTGTGCGTTCAAGCTGTCCTCCTACAGCCAGTGTTCAAGCACGCAAGACTGCTTGAGGCTGCTTCCTTTCTCCTATGCTACACAAGACAGTGGTCACTACCACGGACCAACTCAGTGAAGTGATCATTTGCAAGCTCTTGTCTTATGGGAGGAGTTCATGAACATGTCAAGGGATGTTTTAATGGTCTAAGTTTATTCTCTATCTTGTTTTTTTTTTTATTTTTAAGATGCAAACTTCCTAGAATCAAGCTACATCTGACACTGTTTAAAGTGATGAGAAGGCATTTATCTTTGGAAATAATCTTTTACTATATAACCCAGTAGTGAAATCCCTATTTGTTATATAGAGATGGGCCTGGAGGAATAATTGAGTACTACTTCATGTAACAAACTGCTTAGTGATACTAAAAATTATTTGAGGTGCTTAGCTTTCATGGACATTCATAGACACCTACATATTTGTACTTTAGAAAAATATTTTTTCCAAAATCTCTGTCTAGAAATATCTAGCACCAACAAACATTTACTAGTTAGGAACCCCCCTAATTTTATCTGTCTCAAAAATAACTACCTTAAGTTCCTTCCTTATATTTTCTTCTATAGAACAGTGACAGATCCTACTGCAAGGTTCTTAAAACTCTGTGTGATAATGCAATTTTTAGGACTATATCCCCCTATGTATTTCTGAGACTTTAATCACTACCTGAGTAAGAGATCATGCAGATTAAGAGATCTGAGTCTCTTAATCACTCTCATAAATCTGAAATATAAAAAGTACATGGAGATCCTAAAATGAAAGTCGGTGGCACTCACGACATGTTACAGAACACACAGGCAAGTTCCTGCTGGCTGCAGGTGCTGCACAGTCTGCCAGCAGACCAGGCAGACCAGTGCTGGCCACCCTCTGCCTCAAGCAACATAGTAGCACTTCAAAGTCCTGATCAGACTCTTACCATAGTATTTTTTCATTGACTGTATGATACCTGAGGTTTTTTGTTGTAAGCATCTTTATATATGATGGTACTTCACTCTTTAAAGAAACAGAATTAAAGCCTCTAGAATTGGCTAGTGAGTCCCAGGTGCCACCAAACAAGCCAGTACAACCACTGCTTCTCAGCAGCTGGGACCTGTTCTCAACAAAACCATACAGCACTTTCCAAACCTTTGAAGTGACCATCCTGAATTTTGTTATGTAGACAAAAAACCCCAGCAGTTGGGTCGCCATTTAAATAATGATTTTTTTTTCTCCCCTCAAGGCAAAGACAGCATCTATATCGATATTCTAGCTGGAGAGCTGTAGAGAGAAACAGTTAGAAGGTAAGAAATTAATAGATCAATATGATGGGTGAAAAGAGCAAAGATTTTAAGTTTACACTTAAGGTTTAAAGTCAAATAAAAATCATTTTAAGTTGAATACTCAAACTTAAGTTTAGATTAGCTAAACTAAAAGCAATTCTTTTAGTTCAAGTTTTATAAACATTTTACAGTTTCTTTCCCTCTTTGATCCCCCATTCATTATCCATGTGAATTTATATTACAAAGATGCTTAAAGAGAAATCATACAATCAGTCAGTTTGGAAGAACAGTTTTAATCTGGACTTCCTTCAACAGCAGCCAGCAGTGCCTGGTAAGAGCAGTAGGAGGAGCAGGCACTGGCAGTGCCAGCAGGCAGGAGCAGAGCTGGCAGCGGTCGAGTCCCGGGGCTCTTGTGCTGGTCACAAGCATTTCATGTGCTCCAAACCGGACTGCTCTGCCAGGCTGCTTCACTGCCCTCCTGTGCTCTGCTTGCTGCTCCCCAGGGAGGTCAGTGCTTGCTCTTGCTGGCTGGCACAGGCCACTGTTGTGTAAAAAAGCGCAACAGGTGGCAAGGCTCATCCAAGGTCATGGAGCAGCCTGTGTCTCCCTGCTGCCCGGGAAGGAAAACTGCCTTTGCGTTCCCACTCCATCTGTGCGGCACCACCTACTGCTGTACTTATACATGAAGTTTCCCTTACATGAGCACTTACTGACAGAACTTTGAGCAAAACACACATTTAGGGCAGGGGTTTATTTTAAGTTTTAATTTCTTGAAGTGACCATGGAGAATGAGGACCTGTGGTATTAGTATGGAGCACTGAGTACATTAAACCAAACAGACAAAACACTTCCAGCTGAAATGACTAAGGGTTGAAACATAAGATTTGGCACAAAATCATTGAAGAATGCAAAAAACATCAGTATGGCTTGTCTGAGTTAATTACAAGCTGAAAATTATCTGATTAGCCAACACAAGGAAGCTTTTGCTTGCTTGTTTTTTTTCTTATTATCTGCACACCTACAAGGTTAAATACAGTTGCTGCTCTTCTCACTAAACACATGGTGTCTTAGAGTGAAACCATAAACTTCAGAATTCCTTAGCAAATATCAAATGTGGTGAAAAATTCAGTATTCTCTGCTTCCCCTTCAAATTTGGACAGTAAAAAAACCACCAAAAACAAATGTGCACCTTGCATAGGTTCTTTCCCAGAGCAAATGCAAACTTCCCTCTGCTCTCTTTGGCTAACACACAGTATAAAGTAGAGGTAACCTTTAGATAACAATTTAGAGATCAGTTGGCAACAAATCAGAAAATTAGAAATTTAAAATTAGCTCTTAACAAAAAATAAAATAAATTTACAAGAGCTAGTAACCTTTCCAGAGAGTGGGATAATATTTCCCCCCTCATGGCAGCTGCTTTACCCTCTGCAATGGCACAGCTCTGCTCTGCCCACAGCTGGCCAAGGCTGCAGGGCACATGATCCCCATGTTCTGTACCCACTTTGGAAGGAAGCAACGTTACACCAGGTGCATCCTGTAGCATGTCCCTTTCAATAAGCACAGGCTCATCTTGAATCATCAGTGGTAAGTGATGAAGCTGAAAAGTAGGTTTTGGCTTTGTAAAAATACAAGTTCATTCATTATCCTTCAGTACCCTCAATATTCTTTTTGCCTTCAAAGTCTTGTGGAATGCAACTTTCAACTGTTATCTACCCCACTAAGTGCAGAAAGAACCCCTTCAAAGCCTACACTATAAACCCTGGAGCAGCCACAGTCACAAACTATGCTGAGTTATCAGAGATCTTGCTTTCACAGGGATGAAAGGACCTTCATTTTATTACCAGAAAGCAGTGGAGGGCATGGCTTTGCCCCATGCAGAAGGAGTTCTCCCTTCTATGAGAAGGTGGTTTGAGCTTGCCCGGAATGCCACAAAAGTACATCAGTGTTCAGCAGCATGGTGCAGTCATTCCGAACACAGTGGAAGCTGTATCATTCCAAACTTCCCAAAAAGCTGCCCAACTGAAGCATGTCAACAGATGTTTCCTGACATCTGTTATCACCTACTGTAGCATAGGGTGATGAACCACAGGGACATTTCTGACAGGTTAATTCAATAAGAATTGTGAAATAGAAATACAAAGGGAGCAGGAAGAATGCAGAGATCATCCTCAACCTTTTTTTTCAACCAGTCCAAACAAGCCAAATACAGTAATGGTCTCCTCCTTATCACTGTAGTAACTAATAAAGCAGCAAAGAATTTTTAGAAGTCCTTTAGTGTAATGGTGTGCATACATGAACACTGGGGTCAGCTAATAAGAAAATCTCTTCCCTAGTTTCAACAGAATCTAGATTAGGATGTTAATAATACACAGCAGGTGCAGTGTACTGTCTAGAAGATCTACAGCTGCTTAGCAAGTTTTTATCCAGAGTAAAATGGCACAGGTTTGCACAGTTGTATTTACTCTTGGTACGATCAGATTTTAAAGGTACATATAGTTTAAGAATTTGCATGTCTTAATATACAAGTTCTCCAGCAAGTAAAAAATTCCCTTCAACATCCATGAAGGATTCCCAGAGAGTTTTACAGTACCAAAGCAAATGGGTTTGACCAAAATGTCTCTGACAAGTTAAAAACTTTGAGTATCCAAAGTCCTCAGAGTATCAAAAATATTTCTCAAGAAAGGACCTTTGCTGAGCTTTACTACTGACAGAGCATGTGACGTATCAGAAGAGCAGCAGCACCCTCCCACCAAGCAGGGCATCTCTGCAGGACGGGCAAACATGGAAAGGCCTCCTCGCCAAAGGGCAACTGTGTAGCACCTCTGGTGAGGAAAAGAGCAGTATAAGCCTTGGGAAGCAGAACTTTGTTGTTTTGGAAGGAGTGTCTTGTTTTTCAGTCATTTGAGACCACAACTGTGAAAGTAATTAGTTAATTATCCTTAAGAAATAAAAATGGGAAACAAAATCAAAGAAAAATTTCAAAAATACCATTTTCAATTTACAGGAAGCTACTTTTACTTTCAGATAACACCCCAGGTTTAAGATTGATTATTTTTGTGCATCAAAATTCCTTACAAATTACTCCCAGTTCAACAGAAATAAATTACCTCCTGGTGCTGAGGGATTCACAGGTTATTGTGGCTCTGTCAGCCCTACTTCAACTGAGATCCAGGAGAAGATTCCCCTGGCTTTTCACATGGTAAAGTCTGGTAAAAAGAAGGTCATGTTCAATTTGCTTAATGTTTCCTCTTTGGACCAGACACTCCAAATTCAGATCTAAATACCTAATAAAAAAAGATGTAAAAAGAGTTTGTTCTTCCTCAGACTTTCTTGCTCAGCTCAATGCACACCTGCTCCTTCTTTTAGTAACTCTCTGGTGTGAAAGTGTTTCAGAATCTCAGTTAGGAAAAGGGGGAGGGGTTTTAAATAAAATTTTGTATTAAGAGTCATATTTTTGGGGGCTAACTGGAAAGAGAACCAAGAGTGAGAAGATGTGACCACTGATAAATTCCTCTTTCTTCCCCAGGAGCCACATTTCTGTCTTGCTTCCTTCTAGGCAGAAAAACTGATTCTTTTCCAAAGCAAGCAAAAACCAGATTTTATTTCAGTTCTTTAGGTCATAGAAAAGCATTTGTTTGGGGTAGATTAGTCAGGATTAGTAATCCTCTTTCCTGTTTGCAAGTATTAGAAATGTCTAGAACTCATATGCTGTGTTTCAGGATGGTTATGAAATATTAATTTTTAACATGATGCTGTTTTGTAGACTTGCAGACTTTCAGTTTCCTTTATTGAAAGTGCTTTCCAAGTCAAGACAATAGCAACATTCAAATCTTTGGACTGTGGACAGGAAGAAGGAATCATCAGGGTAAACCCATTACTCAATGAAAATTTGTTTCCATGTGTTAATTATTACTTCCTAACTTTTTTCTTTAGGTGAGAGTCTGTGCACTGATAATCTGCATGCTGTTGTAACACCACGACCACATTTTCCCTTTCCTCTGTTCCACTGCTATCCCAGCACAGTTATTCCACATCTCCCACACCAGGACAATAGCACCAGGACACTCTAGGCATTGATAATTATTTTATAGGATGAGAAATGAACAGTCTTACACAGGCTGTGTATCAGGTTGCTCAACTGAGGATCAAGTTGAAATATTCAGTGTTTAAAACAACATTTGTCTGAGGTTCCTGTAAGAGAACATGGAATGGAACCGGTAACAGGGTTGAGCTGACACATGCACTGCAGGGTAATCCAAATCCCAGGCTGAATAAAAAGAGCAAGCCAGCAAGGACTTCTGAAACCAGCATCACTGTTTATACTCCTCTCTCTGCAGCAGGGCAGCAGGATCTTCTGGAGAGCTACTATTACATCTGGATTGGGAATCAGCGCCAGTTAGGCTCTCAGGAGCATGGCTGTGAGCCAGGAGAGATAAATCAGGAATTAAAACCTTCATGAGTACCTGCTGAGTTAAGCATGGTTACAAGGAAAGAAAACCAAGAAGCTTTCCTCAGTCTAGGGGGGAATCATCTTTCCCATGACAGAGCCTCCACCCTGTGCCTTGGGTGCAAAATCCCAGTGTGGCAAAGCCTTCCAGAGCCTTTCCATTCAGTTCAGCCCTATAGGCAGCCCATGTGCATCTTCACATGGTGCAGCAAATAGTGGAAGCATAGGTATAAACTGACTATAACACACAGCAAATGAATAAGTGCTCCAGAGACATCACACTAGTGCTCTCAAGGGTACAAGATGATTAAATACTTGACGAGATTTGCCCAGAGCTGACACTCTACTTAGACAAATGAGTCCAAATGGCTTTGAATAGCTGATTATCTGACATCATTGCATTGAACAAAGGTTACCTGAGAAGTGCACTAAGTGCAGCTCCCTCTCTGCAGTCACCAAGAGCTGGAGAGGCTCAGCCTTCTGTGGACATTCCTCTCCTTGCCACAGCAGAAAAGGGCAGGGTGCAGCTCTTCACAGCCTCTGTACCCCAGCATGCCATTGGGGGCTTTAGCTTTTGTTTTATTCCCCTCCAACACAGAAGATCCAAGATTCCTCATAGCAGGCTGCACAGAACTCATCATGGATCACTTGCAAGAGAACAACAGAAGCAACAAAAGAAAAACTTTGAGTTCTAAGCCAGTGCCATTGCACAGCTCTAAAAGGCTGTTCATTATCATTTGCAGCCATTAAAGGACAAGGAGTTGGTTAGTGATATTCCTACCTGCTGCAGTAAGGGGAAAGCAGATGTGGCTCCAACTCCAGGGAATTCTTCCAACTTTGGCCACCCTCTACATCATCCCACACCTTGCAGTGCCTTCAGTAGTCAAATGTCAAATACTGTGTGTCAGTGCATTTGACTCCATAATTTCATCAAGAAAGCACATGGTTTTCTTCTTAAAAGACTTCTGAGCTTAATTTATGTGATGGCAGATTAAATTTCTCTTTCAACCTTTACGTTCTGGAAGAAATTAAGATCAATAATTGTTCTTACCAGCCATCCTTTCTACTATGTGATGACCTGAGCCCAAAGCAAAGCTTAGTCACCTCCAGGCCTCCAAGGACATATGAAGTTACATCGAACCTTTGATGTAACAGGCTACTCTTCCCCAGCCCTCTACTCACCTTCACGTACACAACAACTTAATTTTTGAAACCTCATATGTGCTGGGTTGCTTGCACACATCACCTGTTGAAGCACCAATTGTCTGAGTGTTATTTTGATGGAAATGCTGTAATAGTAGCTTATCTAAATATTTTTATTTTGCTACCTTGTGTTTCTCACATCTGTTTGTGGAATTTCACATTCAGCTGCACATCCAAAACCAACATCAACTGCCATTACACAATGCAAGGCTCAATAACCCCTTGACTCACAAGGTTTGCTGGCAAGCCTCCTTATTCCTTTTCTACTCCCCTACCAGTTATGCTTCCATTTTCCAGGAAAAGAGCTTCCATTTTCATTAGGAAATAACTGGTGTGAAACATCTACAGATAGATGATTGATGAATTCTGAGTACAGTATTGATATCCGTATCTCAAACATCTGGTCTTTTACCATTAGAGCTCTTTACAAGCATCTGTGATAAACCCTCAGTGAAACAGGAGTGGGTAATAGCCAAAGACAGATGGCCCCAGATACTTCTGGTTGACTGGAAAGGCTGTTCCAGCAGTGTTACATTTAAGCAAACCATCAACTACTTTAACAGTTATTTAGGACCTTCTCCTCATGACAGTTCAAAATGCAAGCCTGTATTTTGTTATAAAGGCTTTATCACTTTAAACAAAACGAACCAAAACTCTTCAGTGCACAGGAAGAAAACCCATAAAAACCGAGCAACAATTACCACAAGGAGATGGAGATCAATGCTGTAAGATCTGTGACATAGTCCACCACACATAATTGGCCAGAGCACAACAGGAGAGGAGAGCACAGCAGTGAAGACAGTCATAACTGCATCTCTAAACAAGCCCTTGGTTTCCACAGGTAGCTACCACAACTCTGACCTACCTTCTCTCCATAGTACACAGTAGTCTCTGTCTTACCTTCTGACTAACTAACCCACTAGGAGGAAAAAACCTCAGTGACTACCCAAACAGAATGCTAGCTACAATAATATATTGAAAGAAGGTATTCAAGTAGCTTCTGCTTTCCTGGATTAGCTTAATCAATTTATTCAGTGTGGATTGCTACTGCTTCATTTGTATGGTTACCCACTCACATCCACACTGCACAGGTGTGGTGTCTACAGACAGTGGAGGTGGGAACCTGCAAGGCTTACAAAGTAATTTAAAGATTATGAGTTAGAAGTTATTTTCTGCCTTTAACTGGAGCTGGCTGCTAAGTACATACCTCTTGCTTCCTTTCTCCTTAACAGAGGAGCACAGGGTGTTAGGAACTCCATCAGCCCATGACTCCAAACCTACTCTGTCCAAAGGCAGCTGTCTTATGTTTCTGCACTACTGATCACTGCCATCAAACCCAGACTATTTTCCACGTTAATTCAACAATAGCAGTAAAAGCCCACTAAACCCTTGGCACCTACCTTCACTTCTGAGTAAAAATCTACTCTAGGGTCGGTTCAAGGATTTTATATGCTAATAAGTTGGGAAGGGAAAAAGTTATTAGGGTTAATTTGTTTCCAAATTAATTCCCTCCCTTTCCTGCCTGGAGAGAGGAATTTAGTACTGAAAAGTTTGCTTATAGGTGTGGCACCTCTTCAGAAAGGGTAGAGCAGCTGAGTTCTGAATTCACCACCTCTCTCTGCAGCAGTGTTTTATAGCTTTGCTGCTTTACAGCCAGGCTGCTGAGAGGCACTTTACACCAGAACAGTCTGATACAGCAAGTGCTTGAGCCATGCATTCATCCATGCTTCCTGTGAAAGTCCAAGGAAAAGGGTATTTGTTCAGGTTTATACATGCATTGGCATGTTTGTTCAAGGGCATGACAAAGAAGCAAGAAGTCCTGAGCTGTCCTCTGGGATACAAAGGTACCCTAATACTGCAGCTGCTTTTAAGGAGGAATTCCTTTTGCTTCAAAGAGCTCTTGTGGTGCAAGGTGGAGGGAATCTGAGGTCTGACTAGATCAAATTGTGCTACTGCAGTCCTGAGACCAAACTGCCCTGCCTAGGCTTCAAGCACTCTGATAAGCTCAGCTAATTTACATGAGTGGGGGAGGAAGGGAGAAAGCTTCCCATGCCATCAGGCGTGGACAGGCTAAGAAGCAAAAGACACCTATGTGCTGCAGTAAGGTCAGAAGATTTGGATACATCTGAAAAACAAGTGCACAGACTGTTTCTTAAAATATTGATCACAGTTTTGAAACAGGAACAGAAATAACACCAATGCAGAAATCAGGAATTTGGGAGATGGGGCAGTACCTGATCCTTGCACAAATCTAGGCTATCAAACTTGGTTACTGACTTAAATATTATTTAAGTATGTAGTTTTGCCAGTGGTTAGATAGCTGCAGAGAAATAGTTTGGATTTTTCCTCAGCCCTGTGAGTACAAACCACCTGACTGTGGAGACTTCACACATTTTTCCAAGCAGCCTCTGTCAGCAGAGAGCTTTCTGCTCCCTTATTCCCAGGTGCTATGATGGATCAGAGATCACACATATAATTTCTACACCAAGGGCTCCCTGCTCCATTCTCCCCCGCTTCCTTGTCATTTATCCCAAGGCATAACCTTCCTCTCTCCTGGCAGTAGTTTTCTTGCTTACTCTTCCTCTGCAACTGCAGTCATCTCATCCCAGCACGTACTCCATCTTCCCTTCCCACACCCAACTGTTCTCACAAGCACAGCAGCAGCTCGGTTTATACACTCCAGCTTCAAGAAGACAACCCACAAACTTGTCACCACCCTTTCCCCCCCTACTCTAAGCAGGAGTCCAAACTCACAAAGGGAAGAATAAACATCCAAGAAAAAGACCTTAATTCCCTTCCCACTTCAGATCAGCACAGAGGTGCAACATGGGAGCCTCTCTGGGATTAATGTATGGAGATAGATCTGCAGCAGCTGCTGCCAGGAGAGCCACACTTGCTTCTACTGCATGGTGCAATGGATCATCAGCCTCTTACACATGTGATGCAGTGAGAGAGCAGAGGAAGTCCTGACCCATTCTGTGTCAGCACAAGTTTCTGGTATGTTAAGAAACTTCCTGGGGGCTGAACAGACAACTGTGATCAATGGGAGCCTCCCAATCCTAATGGGATAAAACTGAAAGGAGACAAATTTCCACTATCATTTTACTCTTTGTATTAATTGGTTCTCTGATCCTACCCCAAACACCATTCAGAGAGAAACTGAGAGCATACAGCTGCATCAGCCGGCAGCAATGCAGCAAAAGTTCTGGCACAGAGTCCATGCAGGGCACGCATGGGGAATGGAGAGCTACAGACAAGGACTTATGAGGACATCAGATTCCTGTCACTCCAATAAATGCTTCCTGAGATTTTACTGTTCAGGTAACATGTCACATTAGACAAAAGCCCTGCAGTATGTTAAATCTCCTCTGCAGAGATTTTGTCTGATCTCTTTTTGCTGCTAGGGTAGTTTTGGAAACAAAAAAACAAACAAAAGAATACAATCTACATGTAACCTGAAGTGGAGTAATTCTGTTCCCTTCAAAGCAGAGAGGAACAAGAGCCTCCATTCTGGCAGAAAGATGATTTCCCACAGTGCACGTAGTGCCTATCTGCCATTTTTCCAGCATATCCTCTGAGCCTTGGACAGGAGGTGGTGAGGCTGTAAACAAACCATGGACAAGTTTCCAGGGCTGCCCAGAGGCGAGGCTGCCCTGGAGAGAGGCTGGTGTCACTATGCCAGCCTTTCAGGAAGCCTCTTTGAAATAAAGTATGTCTTATTTGCAATCATTAAAGAAAACAGTCAAGTCCTGGTTTCCTATAGAAAAGACGGTAATTGTCTCCTGGTCAACATATTTTTTTTCTTTCACAACCACATTTCCTAATTTCCTTCCAGATCTACAGCTACCACAGAGCTAACCACAAGACACTTACATCTTTGATTACACCAAAAACACGTCTCATTTAACAATGCAGATCTTTCCTTGTGTTTCACAGCATTATCATCACTAGTAGAAAGGTTACACTTTCAGTCTTACACTCCTGAGGTCAATTTTTCTGCTGACACATACCCAGACCAAAGCAGGACTGTTCCCAACTAAGTCTCAGTGATACTGACCTCTTCAGGATTCTGAAACTGCTCTGGGATTTAGCCCAAAATGGCACTGCCCAACCATCTCAAAACTCAGAGCAGCACTGTCTCCATTTCACGGATTGAGAAAGCAGGGCAAAGAGAAGGGCGCTGATTTGCCCACACAGCAAAATAAATACCAAGAATAAGAGCAATACCCCCAAATGTTCCTGCCTCTATGCCTAATACTAAGACTTCAATGAAAAGTGGCAAGATAAAAGCATGTATTTGTTTTCTATTGCTCCCATGCCTCCTTATTAGTGAATAAACCTGAAATACCAAAGATCTTTACTTCTGTTTTGAAGTTAACAGGTCAGATATGAGTTGCAAAAGTTCCCTGATGTAATTCAGGGAAAGGTGGCAAAAGGATACAATCCCATATCAACACAGTTGGGCAAGGGTCCCTGGTGTCAACACAACACTCGAAAGAGCTGGCATGGCTTATTTCACCCAGAAAAATAAGGAGTCTTGCCATGTCTGCACTGGTTATTAATGCCCTGGCAAAACATTCCTTCACCAGACTTGTCTGTGCTGCTCTGCTCAGGATGGACTGGTACAGCTGATGTTTTCATAACTCCATTTTAGTGCTAAAGTCACTTCTTAAATAGTAGCTAAAAAAAAAAAAAAGAAAGAAAAAGTGAAAGAAAACCCCCACCCATTCTCTGTATGTTCTCTTTTACACATTTCCCAACATCAGATATTTTTCCTAAAGAACACAAAAAGTGGTAACACCTTTTTTAAAGCAGACTAATGTCAGTACTCCAGTTTACTTTGTAATTGTCAGCTTTGGCTTTTTTCATTGTATAAAACATATTTGATATCTAAGATGATTGCAATAGGAGTCAATGAAAACTAGTTATATTCCAACCACTGCACTGACTTTTCTCATTCCCTTGTTGCTCACACTTTGATAAACTCTTGAATTTCTTTTCTTGCAGACATCCTCAGAAATTATGTAGGGACAGCACAAGTTGAATCACACTGTTGACATCTTCAAAGCTAGCAAGTCTCCCATTCAAGTGGATCAAAAGTCACAAACTTAACCCTTGGGTTTTCCCTACTTTAGTATGAAGGGAAATACATCAGCATTACAACCTTCTATTCCCAGATGACATTTGGTCCTTTGTGCCCTCTGTAACCTTTCAGGATTCCTACAGTATAATTGGAGCCAGAGCACAAAATGTGTTCATTCACCTCTGTATGGTGATTATAACAAAAGGAACTAAAAAGAGATTCTTTCTTCCACCTGTCAAGAAAAAGGTCTACAATATCCATGCTCAGGCAAAAGCTACTGGTAGGACAGGAATTTAAGGATAATTATGTGTTGAAGCTGATGTCTTATCATATCTTTCTCCCTTAAAAAACCCTTCCAACAACAAAACATCTGAAGGAATGAAGGCTGAATGTAGTGTGGCTTATGTCGTCAATGTTGAGCTAATATGTGACTAAGCTTTGACTCACTGGACTGTCACACAAAGCTCTTCTGTGTTCTCTTCCTCTTGAAGCTCCCCAGCAGCTTTCAGTGGCACCTGCCTTTCTCAAGATTAGCCTGAATTGGGTCAAATTTTATCTGAGGAGGGGAGGGACTCTTTCTTTCTGCTTTCTGCTTGCACACTAGTGGGGAGGAGAAGGTCAGAGATTCCTTGCAGTTGTAAAAATATGAACTAGTGTTAGGATCTGACAGACACACTGGCATAAACACTCCCCAGAGGTAATGAAAACTGAGTGATGAGATGCACATTTTGGAGTTCAGGCTCAGGTTACCCCCCATGACTAGAAAATAGCATTGAGCTACAGGATATATTCTTTCAAACTGATTAATAGAAATCTGGAGTTCCAGTGGTGACATTTATTTTTGTCCTTCTGTAAACTACTTTTGTGGTAAACTTGGGGGTGCCACTTGTGCTGATTTTGTTTTTTTAATTAACTTAAGCTCATTTGAACACTCTGAGATTTATTGGAAACTTGTTCAAATTTAGTGTCTTTCCAGGGTAAAGCCTCCATACTACACTGACCCACTAAGGACAACCCTCTTGGTCAGCATGAAGACTCTCTGGAAGAGAGTAAATTATACTCTCAGGGAGAGTAAATTATAGAAGGAGTCAGAGTTAAATAAGCAGCATCATTTTCTTTTAGTGACCCACTAAAAATTACATAGTGCTGCCAGAAGGTGTAATGGAGACCAAATAAAGTCCAGGTGAAAACAGTAGTAAATGGACTCCTAGATGAGAGGTGTAAAAACTGGGTAAAAACTCAGGTATCTCTTGTGTGATAAGAAGTTCTCGATACCTTATGTGGCATTCCCCAAACAATTGTCCCACCACTGTGGTGAGGGTTCCTTAACAGCTGGAACAGGTCTGAGACATGATTAGGCTGCACACTGTAAGAACAGCTGAGATTATCACAGGAAAAACAGGAAAAATGTGTCAGATTTGAGATTTACCTGAAAAACATGGGGGGAGGATGGGAAGGAAAGTGGGAAGGAAACCAAACAGCCCCACAGGATATGAAATAAAAGCAAGTAAATGTAAACTTGGTTTATACACACATTGATGCTTCCTGAGCTTGTTTTCCACAAGCAGGAGTCTTGTTCAGTTTGAAAAGAAAGATTATTTTTCTAAAAACATACAAACTGTCTTATGAGCAAAAAGAAGATCATGAATGGAAAATCTGTGCTCTTCAGGAGATGGTAAAAATCCCCCCAGAATACTACAATGCAACTGTTTGGCAGTTCCTCAGGTACTTGACATTCACCGTTTACAAAAACCTGCAAAGTAACAACACTGCTTAAAAGTAAGTGCTGAAACTTCACGTAGTTAAGGGTGCACAGTGGGAACTTTGCTGTCACTGGAAAGCCAGCAGTCCTCTCTTGGACATAACACAGTTATGGCTGGATGGGGAGGAAAAACCAAAATAACAAATAAACACAACTAACCAACCACACACACACAAAAAGCTGTACCTTCTGAATGTCATTGATAAGGACATTTTCATACAATCCATCAGGAAACATTACTGCAAGTGCACAATAATCCTAGAATTAAAATAAAGATAGCCCAAAGGAATTTTGGACACAGTCATATTTCAATTTTATTGCTTTGCAGAGAATAAAGCCGCCCTGTTGAAGGCAAAGCAGTCTCTCCATAGCCATTTGTTGAAAAGGACAGACACTATATAGGAACTTACACAATAAAGTAGTTTTCAAAATGTGGATGCCTGTAATGCAGATCACTTTCTGGAAGCAGCATACATTGACAATCGGAGCCCAAAGCCTTACAAAAAATGAGTGAGCAAAACAGACACAAAAGCTCACTGAGATTCTGAGCAGTGTAACAGTTTCAGGGCATGTGCATCCTGCTCTTGCAGACAATATAGCTTAGAGGAACAATTCTGTTGTCTGCAGTCAGTTTACTTTTACAAAAAAGGGTTTCATGATCTTGCATTTAAAGAGAAAACAACTCAAGACCTGCAGACTACATCAAAAAGTTAAATAGTGATAGTACAGTTTGTAACTTAATTTCACATAGCTTGTCATCACATGACTTTTCTTCCCACAAACCCACAGTATTACTGCCTACAATGAAGATGTATAATAATCTATAGTTTAATAAACAAGAATTTTTAAAAATACAAGAAAAAGTCACCCTACAGAAATGTATGCAAATATCAGTGTCCCACTATTTTCGGGCAGAATTTATTATCAGTTTGTTAAACTCCTGTTATGAGTCATACAGACATATAGCTGATATATATAAAAAAAATCAGACTGATGCCTCTGTAATACCCATTAGCAGTCAGCTGAAATATCCCAGATTTACTAAGGCCAAACACTATTTTTCCTACAATGCTGTTTCCTAAGGAAAAGTAATTTCAGATGGTAAAGCTGAACTGATCTTTATACACCAAGGTCTTGGCTGCATGACAGAAAAATTAATGGAGTCTGCTGATCAGCTAAAATACTACAGTTTCAAGTATGTTTGGATGACAGCCAAAGTCTTGGAATTGTTTTGCCATGAAATCTGCTTTAAGACAGGAAGAACAGGAAAGTTTTCAGTCTTGAAGAGGCTTCATGATGAAAAGCCTGGAAAATCAAGCCCATTATTCACATCCAATCAAGCCTGTCCCTCCCTACTCCTTGCTGCCCTCTCCATCCCTAGCACAGACATGTCCATGCATACAAGTGCATCCCACACACTACACACAAAAACCACGCCTCTAACATGCTCTTGTACTTTATTTTTGATAAAATTCCTCAATACTTAATTCCAAATTATAGTGCTGCTTTGCCATTTGAGTAAACTATGCCTCATTTACATACTACAGCTCCCTGAGATAGCTGCCCTTTAAAATAAGTTATTTGCCAGTCAGTTGTGATTCAAACCTCCTGGCTCCTACAGATAATGGAAGTTCAGGCATTCCAGAGGCTCTGCCTGCTTTTTCTTCTGCCTGCCTGCACTGCAGCCTTGATCTGCAGTTGCCTTTCAATCATCACATACTCTTAGCTGACACATAGGTTTCTGTACAGCACAGATACGTATTTAAAATGCAGGTGACATGTAGAACTCTACTGGTCTAGTGGTTGTAGCACAGGGAGCTCTCCAGGGCTGCTGCTGCTGGTGAATTACTGCAGTCATGCTCTCACTGAAGCCAGAAAGAGCACAGTTCAGAGTCTAATCCTTGAAATCAAGGCAACTGAAAAAACAAAGCCTGCACAGCTGTAAAAAACACTCCCTGAAGCAGAGTATTCAGCTATCTTGGGTCTGGGACACCCAAGAATTGCCCTCCTCCCTTACTCAGGCCTGCATGTAGCTGGACATCTCTCCTCTGTGCCCAGCAAGGACTGGATTCAGTGGAGAAGCAGCCCCAGCAGTTCAAGAACACTTGCTCAGCACTGATTCCATCTTTGTATCCATACAGAGTATTGAAAAGGTTTTCATAACATAAGCTTGTCACCACCCTAGATATGAGACTATATAGATATTGTAGTGGTTTCACAACAATAAACCTAGTTTCACAACTCCTGATATTGAATCAAAAATTATCTTCTATCAGATCATAGAACCCTAAGGTTTGATAAGTCAAATTTCTGTAAGAAGCTGTGAGAAGTTAACACTCTGCTGTAGGCTTTGGGCTAGCCCAGGTACTGTCCCCTCTCCTCTGTCACACTTGGATCAGGGCATGGCTGTCATGAACTCCATGTCAACTGCACCAATGCATTGGATGAAAAGTCATCTGCCTGTGCTCAGCTGATCCCTGCTCTGCTGTTGTGGCACAGTGGCCTGAGCCTTCCAGAGCCACGCTGAACTGGTGTGCATGCCTACCCTGTATTGCTGTGGAGAGCTGTGGTCACTGACACAAGGCGCCGCCACCAGGGCTCCAACACTGCCATCAGATTGGAATCAAAATCTGATCAAGCCTGTCTCACATACAGCCTCCCTTCTCCCTCCCACAGAGCCACTAACAATTCAAACTGAATCTTAACTCTGAAACTCAAGTAAGTCACTCTTTCCCCACCTCCCTACAAATGTGGTAACAGCTACTTGTTCTAAAAAATCTACTTTATTGAAAGATTTCTTGGTGTAAACTTACATGACCAAAATACAGCTTTTAGACCAACAGCTGTAGAGAAAATAATTTCAAATTAACACATAGAGATGGTTTTCCTTTTTATTCCAAGTTTGGAGGCCCTGAAAATTGTCATACACACATATGGCAGGGAACATGCAAGTTTTAGTCACCAAAGGCTAAGAATGACTGAGAGACATTTAGACATTGCTTTGAAGCCTTTTGTCTGTGCTAGTCTATACTTAGCAACTCGTAGGCAATTTCATAATTACAGTTTTACCCAGATGTCTCTCGGATCACTTGCAGCTACTACAGTAATACTGAAGCAGTCACACAGCCCCTCATGGCTTTGAGAAGAGTTCATTATGATCCCAAATATAGTTAATTCACAGCTACTGAGCATCTGCTTAGTAAGCCATGGGAATCAAAGTCCGCCAGCCTTGGCTCTCAGAAGCTTACAGCTGTCAGCTCTTGGATCTCACCCTGTCCCTTCAGCCATCAGGAGGAAGAGAGTCTGCAGAAAGGACAAGACAGCTTCTGTAGCTCTGAAAGGAGCTTACAAAGCTGTACAAGGAACAAGATACACCTCCACAAACTGAAGCCCCTCAGTACTCCTTCTCCTGCTGCCCAGACAGGGTACACTCACCCACAGCCAGCCTTGATCTCATGGAGAACATTTTACAGCCTTCAAGCAGAGCTATTTATGGAAACTCTCCAGAACTCTTCTCATTTGGCTATAGGTTTTATCTATGAGCCACTTTCTCTTGTTACAGAAACATCAGAATTCATGGATTTTATGCATATACATCCTACACTGTACTTCATCCAGGTAATCAAATCCACTGTAGTTTTTTCAAACTCTTCTGCTAGCTCCAGGAGAGCGAGTGAAAAGGCGGGGGGGGGGGAGAGGGGGGGGCAGCCACACCACTCTATAGTCTGGTAGAGCTCAGCTACCATGGGATACCTGGCTGTCCTGATCCATTCTGCATTAGGGTGGCAGAGATTTGTCAATGGATGGCAGTGATCAACTAATAGTAGACAAAATGAGGCATGGACCACTTCCAAAAACATGAACTGCATCCTGGGCTTGTTATTATAACATTCTCAGAGAAACAGGGGAAATTTCCTCCATTCTTGATCTACTGCTGTCACAATAAACACTTGTTTACATTGTCCTGAGATCTGTTTGTGCTGAGAGGGATTCTTTCTCTTGCAAGAAGAACTTCTGAAGATGGTCAGTTATTGACAACTTTTATGTTACACAGGCTGATATGCTTTTATATTACATTGCATACCTCCTAAGAATACTTTTGCTTATGAAGATGTTTTACTGTTGCATGACTTCTTTTTGATCCTGAATATCCTCAGAAAACAAATATTCAATTTAAATGCCTTGATTGTCTTTTGAAACATACAGAATAAGCCATTACAAACATTCTCAAATGCAATGTCTCAAAGCACAGTTTATTGCCTGTAAGCTCCACTAACTAAGGTTGTCTGAGTCATGGATTTTCTGCCTGCTTAGGTGTGTAGTCTGACTGTTACCCCTAAGTACAGTGCTTCAAGTCCACTGTTACAAGTCCAAAGGTTTCTGTTTCCTTCTTATATATAGTCAGAGATGTGACTTCACTCTGGCAGCCCCATGGCACCAACCACACACGGTTGGACCTGCATGCTCAGCATTTCTCAGTAGTCTGGGCAAAGTTGAACCATGCTTGCTCTGAGAATGAAGCAGGATGGCACACTTTGTTCTCCCTTTGGAGGGATCAAAATTCAATTGAACAGTGGTGGCAGAAGGGCTCTGCCAGACACTGCTGCCTCAGAGGAGCACATGGTACTACAGCTAAGTGAGCTCCCACATCCCAGGAAAGAGGAGGCCACAGTCTAGTTCAGCTCTTTGCGTACACAAGTGCCCACAGTATTCAGCCTATTCTTGTTCCCCTACTCATCACCTTCAAAATAGAGATATATGGTGCTGCTGACCTGGGGAGAAGAGAGAAGTGAAAAACGTGGTATGTTGTGTTTTCACCTCAACTTCTTTTTCAGGACATCATTTTTCCACTCATGTCTGTCTACCCTCAAGCAACTGCCAACTTTGCTTGCATCTAATGCCAGATTTGGATGCTACCAGGTAGTTTAACATAGTATAAAGAGACAGAAATTTGGACAAAACCTTTATACCTAGGGTTATCTCAGAACTCCCGACTAAGACACCCAGTTTTCCCCTTCTCCAAAATTGAGCAACAAGCAAGTTCTCCTGTGCAGCCCCCTGCGCTGGTACTACCTAACAGTGATGAGGTACTCCAATGAACTGGTATCTATGTCCACAGAAAAACCTTATATTTAATCTGGTCTTCAAAATGGATCAGCTTTTCTGATTTGGTGTGACATTCATTTTATGCTTAGATGTGTTTGTACTTACTACTCAGAGCATTTTTACATAGTATGGTGCAAACAGATATGTCACTGCATGAAAACTGAAAGTTTGCATGCACAAAGAATTCAAATTAATTAGACTACCATAGTTTTCAAATTAGTTTCATTTGATAAATCTGTACAACTTTTCTGGTATGGATATTACTAAAAGTTTAAGAACACTTAGGATGGCATCACATACACCAACAGTAGTTATATTCACTCAGAGGAAGAGCAGTTCTTAAGCTGTTATGTATTCTATTTTATTAAATGAGATTTCATCTCAAGAGAAGTTGGGAAAGAGAAAGACAGAGGAGTGCTTATCATTCTCTGCATCTTTTTTGCATTGTTAAATTGGTTTGTGGAATGGTTACGTGGGTATTCTTGCAAAACTAATTGTAATTCACTGCATAATCCTGAAGTGTATGTGCTTTCAATACTAAGACTCTCTTACATGTCACCATAGATATGCTTTATCTCATAGCTAGCATCTAGATGCTTATTTTAGTCCACAAACAATTGTAAGAGAATGGTTTCAGAAAGACAAAAACAAAGTGTCTGTTCTGTTTATGATCCAAAAGTGAGCAGGAAAAAAACTTAAGAGTGAGTAAAACTATCCTATGAATTGTGAGGTCAAAACAGAAACCAGGCATTGTTTTGTTTGCAGTTAAAGTTCGAAGTGATCCCAAATTATGCCAAAATCCAATCCACTTTGGCTGAAAGAAAATCACTGTATTGGAAAATGAGTCAAGAAAGAGATGCTTAATCACACTCAAGGCTTCTGCCTTCAAGCACTGCAGCTAGAATTACAAAGGCAAATATACCCTGACCTGAAAATCCAGTACAGTATCTAGTTTTTCTCACCATTCTCATCTTCGATCAAACCCAAGAAAGGGAGGAGAACAGACTTAAGGAGGTGGGTAGGCTATGCTGTATTGCTGCTGCTTGCAATTTCCACTATCTCTATCATCCTCATGCAGTCCTGTACAATCTCTTCTCTGTCATTTCCTATTTCCTCCCATTACAACTTCTCTCCACCTAACCCAGTCCTACTAGTTCATCAACACCTGTCACCTGGACTGATACTACAGATCATGTCTGAGAGAAATCCTGCAGGAAGGATGGTCTTTCTCAACACTGCAGTGTTCTTTCCTCTTCCAGAAACACCATCCACCCCAATCTGGCCCCTGCTTCTCATATTACACCCTTCCACCAGTTCTCTTCGTACATGATGTTGCTGTTTTAATCTAAGGAAAAACTGATCATATTCATTTTCCCACAACTTTATCCTCTCATGTCACCACAGTCAAATTTTTTTCATGCTCACAGGGGCTGTTCTTCTTTCCAGCCTGGACAACAAATGCCACTGCTACTACAATAGAACAAAACAAACACCACCCTGCCCCCAACAATCCCACCACCACTCCTGCACCCTCAAAAATCAAGCAAACAAACAAGCAAACAAAAACACCCTGCCCAGAAAAATCCCGACTCCCCCCAACAAAACAACAACCCCAACCCAAACCAAAACCAAGCAAAAAACATCTGACAGCCAGAGCTTATTTCATAAACAAGAGAGGAAAAAGAGCATTAAGATTCCTGAGCAAAATACCTCAACATCCTTTTAGAGCAAGCATTTCTTCCCTCAAACTACCCCAGAGGGGAACGACTAGCTACAAATGCAGTTCTTCTGTAGGGTCCTTCCTTGGGCAGGCAAACAGTTCTGAGAGAAACCTCAAACCCTACCTGCTCCTCTTGTACTGGGGTCTAGTGTATCAACTGGGCATCACGTTCCTGGGCTCATTCCCAACACCTGTTTGGCATAGAACCAGCTGCTCTCTCTAGATCCTTAAAAGCCTTTCCTCCATGTTACACTGCTCTTTTATCTAACTCCTCACATGCATTGGTGACCCTGTCCCCTCTGAGAGATGGCTGAAATTCACACCTGCTTCCATCCCCTTCCCTCACCTGGGGCCTAAGCTGCCGTTCTCCCCTCCCAGAGCAGAGCTAAAAGCCCATGCCAACTACTGACATCCACACTTAGTCATTCCATACTTTCCTTCCATCTCAATGCTTTCTTAAAGTACTGACACACTAAGAAGGCCTTCAGGAAGACCTTTAGAAAAGATCTGCTGGGACCATCATCTATCAAGCTGTACTGGAGCTTTTCAGTTTCCTCCTGCCAAAATGCCTTTACCCTTTGACCCAGACAGAGCTCCTTGGAGAGGGAGTATTTGTTTGCTCAGAACCCATTAGCACCCAGCCCAAGAGCAACCTGCTATGCACTACAGTACTTAATAACAACAATTCAGACACGTATGGTAGAACATTTCACAGCTTGTCAGATTTACTTAAGGAGATATTTCCTTCTTATTTTGTTTTTCAGAATCTGTTTCACTCAAATGTCTTACTGGACCTCAGGGAAAGTGGGAGAAAGGAGGACACTGCATAGAAATCTCAAGATGGATCAGCAGAATGGCATTATTCCTTGAAGACAACAGCCTTCATACTATACTGAAAATAATTTTGTCTGAACAATTGTTGTTTTAATCCCTGACTCAGTACACAAAGATTTCAAACCCATGATCTGTAGGTCATTGTGTTTTTCCCTGCAGCTCAGTAAAGCTAAATTTATATCAATATCAACAGCTTCAGGCCTCCACCTCACCGTTTACTCACCACTACATTTTCTTTTTTCCTTTTGACATTTTCAGTACAAAAGTTCAGCCTGTCATTTCATACTGCTCTCTCAAACCAAATTTAATTTTAAAATAAACACAAAGCAAAAAGGAATGTTTGGAGTTTTTTCTGAGCCAGTGCATATTGCAGGATGTCTCAGGAAAAAAAAAAAAAGAGGGGAAAAAAGGAAAGAAAATAGGAAGCCAAAGTTTCTTCTGTCTCTCAATTTTTTTTCATTCTTACCAACCCAGAAATTGTTATTAGCAAAACTGTAGTTTGCAAGCAGCTGCCTTAGCCTGGATAGTGCATCATCATCTCTTGATTGCCAGTGCTGGAAAAAAATGAGCAATTTTAATGTTATTTTTTCATCAATGCTAGTGGTGCCATTGCCACAAGAATGCCACTGCAGATTACTGCGTGTCAGCTGATGGCCCTCTACCTTTTCAGGCCCTACACCCATCCAAGCACACCTTGGTGGCACAGTGCTCCGTCAAAGCATAGGCTTGGGCTATATGCCCAAGAACTGTTTCTGCCTCGAGTTATGTGGGCAGATTGCTTGTGTCCAGCAGCCAAGATATTCCAGGTGCCATTCCCTTGACCATCCATCAGCCACCGTAGAGCTTCTGTGAGCAGACAAGGACAGGTCCATGAGGCTTGGCATGGATGCAAGTTGTATTTTAAACACACTAAACAGCAAAAGACATCTAAGGTGCGCCCTGACCTTGTGGATCCCATTGAAGCTGTGGCTTGCTGCACTGGAGGCAGATTGGATGCACCTCTGCTTCTTCTGAGGCTGCAGCGGGCTGGGTTTCCTGGGGTACTCTCCAAACTCCCAGTGCTGTGCCTGCCACTCACCTCTGACTGACTTGCAACACTGCATTTTCCACAGCATTTCGTCAAACTGTTGTAGCAATTTGGGTCCATGCTCTCTTTCACACTGTCTTTGCCAACTCCGTTGTGACACTGCCTCCTGGAGCAACATCCACCATTCCACAAACTGCAAAACTATTTAAAATGGCCATCTCTGCAGTTTCTTAGGCAGCAAAGACTGGAGAGTAACATGGCAGGGAAATATATTACTTTGCAGATAGGAAGTGTTTGTCCTTTCCATGTGTTATGTATTACGTTTTATGTATTTGGCGTGAATACCTCAACATTTTGCTGGGTGTGTAAGGTAGACAGAGCAGAGGGGACTGTAGTTATGATGGGAAAAGTTAAGTAGGTAAAAGGTTAAAATAATGTCACTGGTTTGGGCTTCCCGAAAGAATGCAACCAGCTATCTGAGATCAGAGTTAACCATTCACAAATGCTGAGGTGCCCTCAGAGGACAGAATGGGATCACTGGGCTCACGTTGGTGCAGAGAATTAGAATTAATTTGGGAGAGGATCACTGAGGCAAAAGATAAGCTATTAAAGAAGGGAGGAGATTACAAGAAGGTAACTCATTTTCATAATAATTGTACGACCAGCACAGTGTGCCCATCAAGCATCTCTATATCGAAAAAAAGAAACCTCAAAAAACCTCAGTCTCCCAGAATACAGTAAGCACAGTTTTTAATGAAGAAAAGCCACACAAACTCATTCATGATCTTGCATATTTATATTCGCATTTTTGCATTTCAACATGCTAACTCATCCATGCTTCTCAGTGTTGGCCCAGAGCTCACATAAATACGATTATATATGCCATATTTTATAGGTGGGCCCATATATCTAAAGACTAACCAGATCAGACTGGGTTTGCACAACCTGGTCAGAGACTGAAGGAGCTGCTGCACAGCTCTCTGACAGATTAAGTAACTCTTTGGTCCCACAGCCTTTATCCCTGGTCACAAAATGTTCTCAATGTGAGGCTGAGGAAAGCCATGCATGCCAGGCCAGTTTATACAATTTTAACTCAATTGCCCTTTTGAAATACATCATACATGTCTACTGCTTATAAAGCTTATTTGTCTTTTATTATTTGTAAAAACTCTGTAAACAATGCTACTCTTCCATGTAAAACAGAGACATGCTTCATGCAGGCAGAGGTGCCCCAAAGCTGTTTTATCACATATCACAATAACGTTTTTAATATAACTTTTTTCCTAAACACCTTTAGGGTTTAAAAATATCCATTTGTTCTTAAAAGACCTTATTACATTTAAAGACTTCTTTGGGGAAAATTGCACCTTAAAATGCTTCTGTTTTATCTAAAATGCAAAATGCAGACTGACTCAATCAAGGCAATGTGCCTTCAGCTTAAACTCCTTATTTCAATGATGGTGTTTCTTGAGTAACAGGAGAGGATTAAGTACCTAGTTTAAAAGCTACTTTCAAATAAAATAGTCTAAAGATCACCACATCTTTCTTACCAGGGAGTCTCTAGAGGAAAGGTATAATTCAAAAGAAACTCCAGTCAGAAAATAAAAAAATGACAATACTTCTGGGAATCCCACCTCAAGTAATTACTAAGATGGTACATTTACACTACATTTTTCGTTAGTATTCTTTCTTTTCACACCCATAAAAGGGAAAAGAACTACCTGAAGCACAAGAGAAACAGAACAAGGAGGTATGACTGTTGGTGGATCAATATTATTTTTCAATGTTGGAATGTCAAAATAATCCATGAGTTAGCATGTTGCTCCTTGAGATCCTCCTGAACGAAAAATTATGTCCCACTAAAAACATCCACCAGTTTCATCAATGTTTTCCAGGAACTGGAGCTCACCCAGTTACCAAAGTACATCAGTCCAGCCACACCGTCTCCACAGACCATTTCCTCTCAAGCCATCACACCTCCTTTCTTTTCTCCAGTCCTCACTGAGCTGCCCATCACAACCCCAGGAGGGAGGGTAACAGTAAGTCACTCTTGCAAGAAAACAGACTACTGCAAAATTAGTACTAGTGCTGCGCAGGTAGACCTCATACACCAAAAGATGCAGTTCTCCATCAGTCTCACAATTCTTAGTGAACCCAGGAAAAGAAACCAGAATTGTCCTGGAGAAGACGATGTTTTATCTACAATCCATGAGGCCCAGCAAAAAGGAAGGCAATCAGAAAAGCCTAATTTCTGGTAAACAGACGGCTCAAAATCACTTTGTAGGAACCTCCAGCTGACTAAGGCAGATGGAGTCAACTGTGAAACATTATACAAATGAATGAAGAGTAAGATGCCTCATAAAGTTGAGACCTGTAAGCAGTATGGTTTAAAGCACAAAAAGAAAGGAGAAACAGCAAGAGGATCTGTGACTTGTGGGAGGCAAAGAGCTACCTTTGAGTTGCCTGGTGAACTTCTAATAAGAAACGTAACTCAGACCTGGGACAGGAAGAATTGAGCAGTATACTACAGGGGGATTCAGAATTAACTTGTGACAAAGTGAAGATAATTTCCTGGCCAAAGAAAGGCACATCATCACATTGACAAAAGAGCACTACTCTGACACTGTGAGCACAGATGAGAATCTAAAGCAGCAGACAAAAGCAGATGTGACTCAGAGACATGATGGAGAGCAGTGCCAAAGGCCACAAGAAACCAGAGAATACTCTGGAAAGATGATCAGTGCCAAAGTTTCTCTATACTTAGTTACAGAGTCACAGAATGGCTGGGTTAGGAGGGACCTGTGGAGAATGTTTGGTCCAACCCCTCTGCTACAGCAGGTTCACCTTGAGCAGGTTGCACAGAATCACATCTAAGTGGGCTTTAAATATCTCCAGATATTTAAACATGTCAGCACTGCTCTGTCCTTATCATGCCAAACCGTTGCTGAAGTGCCGCCCTCTCCCCCTGCTCCCTTTAAAAAATGTTGATTTTTATAATCCCCTAATTGATGACTCGTGATCCTGCCTGCAAACTTGTATAACATGCAGAAAAAATGACTGGTTAAGGGCAAAGTCCAGAGCTGAGCTGACATGTCAATCCAAGTCAAATACTGCTTGATCTCATGGACTGTGAACTGTAGCTCTCAGATGGATCAAACCCTGAAGAAAGCTGTCAAATCTCCTAGCTCAGGATAGTCAGGCCAGCATTTGGGGGGCCTTATTATGGATCTAAAGAACTCTCAAAACTAAACTAGGTTCCTTTCAAAGGCACCGGCAGGCTACTTCCTAGCATGATGCTTAACAAAAGATGAATGGCAATTGGGCAGAACTTACAAAACCTCAATTAAATGCCTCATCTGGAAAGCAACAGTGATGGTGCTCCAGAAGCAAACAAGGCCCATGAAGAAAACTAAAGGAAAATGCAGAAAAAGCCTCCCAAAGGAAAGCAGGCACCAGTGCATTGGTGACAGAAGGCAGGTAGCCACTGTCTCCTACGTGCCTGTCAAGAGTGACTGCCAGACTGCCTCGACTCTGGATCCTGTTTTGAGGGATGTAGCATTGTGCAGGGCATCCCTGTGATTAACTGACGGGTCGGGTGTCCGTTTCTCCAGTGGGACACCCAGAATGAGCTCAAGGCTCGTTCTCAAATGCAGCTCACAAATACCAAAAAGGTCAGATAGAGAAAATGCTATTTAAAAAAACAAAACAAAAACCCCCACAACAACAACAAAAACCAAAGCCCCAGAAAAGCAAATTAGGTAAAACAGTAGCAGTCTCAAATCTCCTGTTTGATCTAAACCTAGTATTCCTGCAACAACATGTATCTGTTGGAAGAGCTTTCCTCGATCTGTAGGAGATACCCTGGATTGTTTACCAATCTTCACAGCGTGTTTAAAGGTCAAATTCTATCACCTTTCATGCATGTTGTTTTCTGAGAACCACAGGAAAACAAAACCACCTCAGTAAAAGCTTATCTAGATATTTGACTGTTGGCTTTTTGTGTTAAGCACTCCACCGACAAACCTTTCATACTGATTGAAGAGTACAAATTCCACTGGAAAAGAAGCAGTTTAAAATGCAATCTCTTTTAGCCAAATACTTAAACAAGTCCTTGAGTTAATCTGTTTTTTTAGATTTCTAAAAATCTTAAACTTTTGGACAATGCATCTCATAGATACTGAATACCAGCAATTTGCCTTCAGCAAGCTTATTACAAAATAAGCTTCTGTGCATCTGGAAACTAAAATTTACACTGCTAAATAAAGGTCCCCAAACTCCCAAAACAGTGTTGTAAAATGAAGTTCTCATATAAAGAGGGAGAATTGTCTGATCTGAAAAAAATTATGACTTCTGCTATCACAACCGCTGCTGTTAATGCTCAGTGATTAGGGTGAAATGTAATAAGGATTACAAATAGAGAATTGCTTATTAAGCAATTTACTTCTCCCTTTTACCAGGGTTGGACAATTCCCTACAGTGCTCCTCTGAACTTTCTGCCCAGGGTGTTTAAAGATGACTCCACAAATGCAGCTTCTTTGAAAGATTATGCCTTAATATAATAGATCAAATCAAGAAATTAGTCTGGTTTTCTTCCTAAATTTTCCTTTAATGTCTTACTCCTCTCTTTAACTGCTTTGCCTGAGGCCCCTCTTTATCTCCCTCTCCAACTGCCTGATAACACAACACTGGCACATAAAAAGGTGCTTTGAAGGAAAGAGATGGTGTGTCCCATGGTCTGATAAACATGACAACTTCCAGTAAAAAGTGTCTGTATCAAAACTATGTGGATGAAGGCCAGTTTTTTTCTTTTCTGGACTCACATGGCTTTTGCTAATGTGAGCTGTGAGCTCCTTTCACCATGCCCTGTTGCATGGGATACATTCCTGGCCTTTCGGTTTCCTTACAGATCTTTCTCCTCCTGCTTGGGCTTGACAGCAGCATTAGGAGATATTTTTGCAGCGCAAGTAGTCTTTTACATACTCAGTAGCCGTGATCTTAACCAAACAGATGTCCAAAACGTATTTTAGAGCTTTTTGTAATAGGAGGTTAAAGGCCAAAGCTAATTGACAGCTGCCTGGAAATGTTTGCTCAAATTTATCCCTAATGTAAATTCACTAAGTTCAGAAGCAGTATGGCAGAGGTGAATTTAACCTGTTGATCCCACACATATCTGAAAAACCACAGACCTCTTCAGACATTAGTGGTCTTAAAAAATAAAGTTACATTTTTCACGGAAATAAGTGTTCAGTGCAAAAATCAGTTGCATCATCAACAGAGAAAGTTTGTACTAACATTTTAGTGTTTTAACCCCATGTTTAGAAAATAAAGATGAACATGCAAGTGTAAACAAATACATTACATAGGATGAAACTGCAAACAAATGAAAACAGAGGAGCTCAGTGCCATGCCATTAGAGACAATATTCAATGCTCTCTGATGCTAATGGAATGACACCAAGAGATTCATATGAACTGTTTTGTAGTTAAAAGGCCCAGTGGGTGTGAAATAAAATTAGTTTTGCTCTGAGAACACCCAGGACCAAGAGTAGCAGTAGGCATGGTCCCTTTCCTCCTCCTGCTTATTCGCCTGAGCCGAGTAGCACCTACACTCCTGTGCCAGCGCCTGCAGTATCAGCTGCCAAGCCCCAGCACTCCTCTGCAGACAGGAGAGAGGCACCCAAGCAACATCCCCACACAAAGTCTAAAATCATAATCTAATAACAACACGTACACATTTACATCACACAGCTGAATGCCATGACTGGGGTGAGTCCTAAGACCTCCTCTGCAACAGACTGGGAATGGTCTGAGGGGCAAGGAGTGGCAATGCTTGCTCATGCAGAAAGAGTAAGAAATACCATAAATAAAGAACTAGAAACTGTGCTTCAGGGCTTCAGTGCTGACATCAGGAGCAGAATGACTTGGTCACTGTATGTAGTCTACACATATGGTATAAAGAAAAGCTGGAATCTGTGTTTATCATATAAAAAGGAAAATACCTATAGGTCAAGGTTAGGTCAGGATCCAAGTAACAGAACTTACAATACAGGAACTTACAAAACTGTTGATGGAAATAATCTCTTTGTTTAGAATTAAACAGCCCTTTCCAAGAGCTATCAGCCACAGTTGTGTCCACCCAGCCTCTCATGTGCATCCTGGACCAGTCCTGTCCCTCACTCCTGCCATAACAGTCAAGATGACAGCACAGATTTTTTGCCTTGTTCTTAACATAAAATTGATATTAAAACAGACCCTTAGTGTTCATCAGCCCATTAGTACATCAGTGTATCTCTCAACAGACTCCTGCCATCTTATAGAACAGTCTTATCTGGTTAACATGACTTTGTAAATAAAAATACTTTTTTGCAGATGAAGGCACCAAAGCAAAAAAATAAAAAGCTCTCCTAATATTTCACTTGCAGATTCATTAATGTTTTTAGTTTTCAAGCCAGTTTGAACTGTTATGAGAATGATCAGCCGATGCATGCTTCAAAAATATCTCAAAAACATAAAAAACATCAACATAATTTCACATCTCCCTTCTGATTTTATGTCAAATTCTGTTTATTTTGCAGTTGACTCTATACTGACGCATGGGTACTAAAAACAGGATTGAAGCCAGAAGTGGTGCTCCTGTTTTACACAGCAAATGCATTGAAATGTGTCTCTGGCAATGCTGTTTGTGCTGCTTGCTGGTGCTCTTCACTGCACATTTGCTTTTGAGAACCATCATAGCAGACAGTCACTTGTTTTCCTGTAATTATTTCCATCCAAGTTCTTCTCAGACAGAGACAGCATAATACACTCTAAGTAAAAGCAAAAATGCATGTTGAGTTAATAACCTGTTTCTATGAGATCAACTTTGGACAGTCTGTATCCCAAATTGTCAAACAAAAACATGTTTGCTACAGGTTTTTGATCACAGGTCCAGTGCAAATGGGAGAGGTTGTGACTTCCATCTCCACAAAAACTCTAGTAAGAGGAAATAGCAACATGCAGAATTGCGTACATCCTGGCCATGAGTAAGCAAATGATGAAGTTGAAGGAAGGGTTTGCAAAGACTAAAAGAGAGGACAGAAAGGGAATGGAAGATGACAGAAAAATGGTGAGAAAATAGTCTTCATGGGAAACTTCAGGATCTTTCTCTCCCTGCCTACCTCTTATCTGTTTACAACTGCCACTGGGTATCCTGTATACATGTGAGTGATGCTAAACATGACTTACTTCATTAGTATCAAATTGTTGTCAAAATGTTCCTGGATGCTTTGTTAATAAAATGCAATATTTGCTTCCTGCTGATCTGCAGTGTTTTGGTAGTTTCCTCAAATTGAGACTCTGTGCTAAGAGAGCCTGGCAAGCAGTTACTGGGCAGTTCAAAATTTACATATGAACAGAGTTACTGTTACCCAACCTGGTGCAGCAGACAACAGAGAAAAACTTTCACTGTTTAAACAGCAGTTACTCCCTCAGCTTTAATTTTTATCTCTCATCACCCTTCTCCCTCATTAGCTGAGCAAAGGAGCCTGCTTGCCAGAGCAGTGGGGTGAGCTGCTGGCAGCTCCCCTTGGCCTCTCTGGTGAGGTGGGAGCTTGTGTAACCCAGCCCAGCCCCGTAAGTCAGATCTGCTGTGACAGGACTTGGTCCTCACCCAGTTTCTTCACATGGGATTGCCAGTTATCAAACTAGACAGATAGGATAACTTGTGACGATTCAAGTGCAGGGATTAAAGTAAATTAATTTTTATCTCTTGTTAATAATTGTAAAGTTCTCTCTTCCCAGGAGGTGCATGTTGGCTACCAGGAGCAGGGCAGAGGGAAGACCATCTGAAGACAACCTGAAGAAACACAAGGCTCTGCAGACCACTATCTCTGAAGGGAGGAAAAGGCCAGTTATAACACTGGAGAAAGTTACTAAAATGCCATTCCTTGTAGTGAACTCTTTCTCTCCTTGCACTTTGTGGTTTTAGGTGACAGCACATATTCTGGCTGGTGACCAGTCACTAGTGGGGTTCCACAGGGTTCCATTTTAGGATCAGTTCTCTTCAATATCTTCATAAACAACTTGAACACAAGACTGAAAGGCAGACTAAGTTTGCTGATGACACTAAACTGGGAGAAGCTGTTGACTCCTTGAAGGCAGAAAGGCCCTGAACATACCTTGAGCAGTTAGAGGACTGGGCAATCACCAACTACATGAAGGGCAAGTGCCAGCTTCCACACCTGGGATGGGGCAACCTGGGATATACACACAGGCTGGGGAATGAGGTGCTGGAAGACAGTGCCACAGAAAGGGACCTGAGGGTCTTGGCCGATGGCAAGTTGCATGTGAGTCAGCAGTGCCCTGGCAGCCAGGAGGGCCAGCCGTGTCCTGGGGGGCATCAGGCACAGCATCACTAGCTGGTCAAGGGAGGCGGTTGTCCTGCTCTGGATTGGAATGGCCTCACCTTAAGACTTGGGTGCAGTTTTGGGTGCCATGGTATAAGAAGGATAGAAAGATATTAGAGAGTGTCCAAACAAGGGCAATGAAGATGGTAAAGGGCTTTGAGGGTGAGCTGTGTGAGGAGTGGCTGAGGTCACTTCATCTGTTTAGCCTGGAGGAGACTGAAGGGAGACTTCATCATGGCCTCAGCTTCCTCATGAGGGGAAGTGCAGGGTCAAGCATTGATCTCTCTCTGTAGTGACCAGGGACAGGACTTAAGTGAATGGCATGAAACTGTGTCAGGGGAGGTTTAGTTTGGATATTTGAAAAAGGTGGTTGAGCACTGGAACAGGCTCCCCAGTGAAGTGGTCACAGCAGTAAGCCTGATAGAGTTTGAAAAGCATTTAGAAATGCTCTCAGGCACATGGTGTGACTTTTAGGGATGTCCAGTACAACATCAGGAGCTGTTCTTGATGATCCTTGTGGGTCCCTTCCAATTCAGGATATTCTGTTATTCTGTGCAGAGCTGTTACACTTACTGCAGGCTGACTGATGCACTTGGAGCAATGAATTGTGTAAGATGACCAGGATTTTCACATTTCAAATGCTGCACTCCTAAAGATACTTAAGAGATTCATCTGTATCTAGTATCAAAAGGCATTGCTGGGGGGCTGATTTTAGCAGCAATCAAGCTTTCCAGATTCCTGGCTTTTGCTGAAATCAGTATGACTGATAAGAGTGGGAAAACTCTTATCGGGTTTCTTCTGCACACATGTACATGGTAGCAAGGGAAAGAAGTTGTTAGGAGAATAGGGGAGAAAAAACAGCCTGACTCAGGTCTAGCCAGTTTATAGGGAACCTGAAGTTACCTTGAAGTTTCTGTTTTACCCCATTGCCTCCAAGAATCAGCTCTGTTAGCACAACACCTGGTGAGATCCCTGTTCACCTTTTTGAATGGCCCAACTATCAGATTAGGGGACATGAGACCTTCCTACCTCTGCAGTTGTCAGCCATAAATGGGGTTATCTTCAAACATATCTAAGACACACTGAAAACCATGGAAATTGAGAGTATGCTGCTTTCTGAAGTACTGTGTTGAAGCAGACAAACATGGTCTTCCCATGGAGATGAGGATAGAGCATTGCTTCTCATAGCCAATAATTCTGCTGACATATTAGGGAAATTACTGTAAAAATTGGCATCTCCAGTACCAAGATATATTTAGGGCCATTCAAGATTATTTCAAGACAAGTGAGGTTGAATTTGGAACAATCATCAAGAAAGAGAGTAGCTATCAACATGGCTTATGGAGAGCTGGTTCAGGATCTGAAACACATTCCCCCCTAGCTCATCGTTTTTTCCACACAATTTTTTCAACCTTCCCCTGCCCTCAGCTGAATGATGAATCATTATGCTCTGACAGTCCCATGTTAATGAAAGATTGTTTGCTTTCTATTTGCTCCTGAAAGTTCCTTATAAGTCTTATAAATCTGGGCTTTGTAAATTATTCTCATGCCTTTGTAAGGTTTCATTTCATAAAGTTGTCTCAAAGACATTTTTTTACAACAGAAAATCTTTATAGAAAACAGTCTGATCAGCATACAAAGTGAACATTTTATTACCCAAACATATCTCCAAAAATATCAGTAGATTACACAAGAGACTCTCTGCTGATGCTGATTTCCTCCTACATCGTATGGCAGATGCCAAGAACTTTTGTAACCTTTGCCCTACATAAGTCTCAAGGATAAGTTATGAAATCCAAAGACATTGTACCTACAGATGATGGCAAGCAGTGTTCGTTGGACAAGAAGCAAGAGCACAAAAGGCATTATAGAGCAGATAAGCTGCTCTGTTCATGTATGTGATATCATGTCCCTGACTCAAAACCTGGAGAGGTCTATGTGGCTCTGCAGGGAACTTAAGCACATTCATTGCACTAAGTTTTGTTTCTGAAAAAAAGTCAGAGCTGTGAACAGCTCAATTATTCTTCCAGGATAAAAATAAAGGTGACTCCCTTGCTTTGTGTTCTAATACACAGGCCAATTAGATCCACACACTTGTCACTCTGAGGATCTTGTAATTGCAGCCACTCTACCTGCAGAACAACTCCGCTGTCTCTAACCCGCGGTTGTTGATGTTCGTGGATGAGCAACACAGCTGGGCACTACACTTAATGAGACAGTTTGTCTTAATTGACTGTACTGCGTTTGGAGCGAAAATAGCCTTAAGCTGCTTTAAATTAGATCCTAGCCAGACTGATATGAAAACAAAAATCAAATAAACCCTCAAGGCTGCCCTCTAATGCCAACAGCAGAATTCTGCTCCAACAGCGCTTTCATCAGAAACACTTGATGAGAACTTAAGCAGGGAACTGAGCATTTCGAATCACTAACTAGAGCAAAAAAGCACACATTCTACTTCTTAATTCACAGGTTTTTGATCATTTTAGCAGAGATTGGGGGGGGGAAGAAAAAAGAGGAAGATCTGTTGTGCTACTCACAAAACCAACTAAATCATGATTTGGAACCAAATATTATGTTTCTCAATAATTTATATGCTTTTAATTTTCCTATGGATATTATTTTGGTTTGGGGTTTTTTGTTTGTTTCTTTGGTTGGTTTTGATAGAAGTGGGAGTTGCTTATTATTAAAAGGCTGTATTTAAAATGCAGCAATGTTTTTGTCTAGGGAAAAAGTTTATCAATAAGCTTATTCAAACCAAGGTATATAAATTTCTAAAGAACTGAGAAATAGCTAACTTAGGTGATAATATGAGTGCCTAATACATCATGCTTGGATTGCCTTAACTGTATTTCTACAACTGTGTCAGCTGGTGTCCACTCTAGGAACAGTCCATTACCTCTTGTAAATCCTGAGATGTGGTGATTCAGACACTGTTTCATAATACTGAATTTCATGCATCCGTTCACGCACTAAGTTTATTTTTAGTAACTTGATTAGAAAAATGAGAGGCGAGTTAGAAAGCTCTGGCGATGGGGAAGATCACTAGAGGGCAGTAGCAAACCCCTAATGTGCTCACAGTTTCCCACAAAGCTTTGAAGGCTTCCGCACGGGGAAAGGGCTGAGCAGCCTCCCCGGTGACGATGCTCGTGTGTTGGATGGTGGAAACGAAGCCTTCCTGTTTGCCACGAGTGTTAACACTCTTCGCCATTAAGCTATTTTTTAAAATCCACGGTGACAACTAACACAGGCCATGTTGTTTCTTTAACTAACAGTGCCTGCCTTTAGCACCACAGACAGGCTGTGGAAGAAGAACTGGAAAGTTTCTACGTTGCAAACGCTGTGACCAGACTGTGGGACACATTCTCTGCTCTGTCCTAGCTTGTCAGCCACATGTGCCATGGGGCACAATGATGACATTCCAATTTCCATTTCATATGCACCTTCATATATGCATATAACCATGCAGAAATTAGTGCTTTTTATACCAATGTCATTTATATAATATTTTCATATAGACATTATTTTCATACATATATATATATATATATATATATATATATATATATATATATATATATATTCAGTGAAACAATGCCAGATCATTTGAATGCAATAAGTGATTCCAATGCTTGGCACTGACAAACTCTTCCCAGCTCTCCTTTCTGGCACTGACACTTCCATGCTTTATTTTTCTGGTCCCATCCCTAAAGACAATTTATGAGAAAAAGTAGTAACTAGTGTTCAAAGTTCCACAACAGTCTGGGTGCCCAGACACACTGCTATCTGTGCCATCAAGGGGATGGAGTGCGAATGTGAAGGGAGAATGGGATCAGAGATCATGCATGAGGTGGTTGTATACTCTCATGACACGTGGAATAGCCTTCCATCAAATGGTCCATGGGGACAGACATGGCATTAAAGCCAGAGGGACATGGATATGCCTTCCCAGACTGCTATAATTAATCAAAAACTAAGCCAGATGAAATGAAAAGCATGTGGCACCATATCTAGCACAGCTATCCCTTCTAGTATTCCTCAAACCTTTCTGTTTTCATTTAGCAATTCTAATGATATTTTGTGGTTTACACTTCTGCTTCAGAATACAAGGACTTCGTAAAACATAATAGTCAATTCTAATGGTAATGAGGAATGCTTGAGACCTGAGCCATAAAAGCTGGAGAATAAAAAACACCAACAGAAAACCACAGAAATTACCCACCTTCTGATGTTTTGTTGGGGGTTTTATTTATTATTTTATTAGTATTGCTGACAATTTCAAGTTCCTGTTCTTTAAATGATCTTAACAGGCTGGGGCTTGGCTCATGGCTTCCAAATGCTGGTGTTTTAATATACTCTTAATTTTACCCACAAAGTGAGACTTACTGTAGAAATATTTGGTCACCATCTGATACCTCTTTATCAGATCTACCAAGTTTTCCCAGAAGAAGGGCCCTATGAGGTAGGATCAGAGCTCTGTTATCCTCCCTCTGATGTTGGACAGGGGTGACTAAGGAAGAGTCAAAGAACAGGGTGAGCAGGGCATGATGCTTACCCAAAATGCTTCTACAGCTTTTAAAGAAGGCATTTGCATTTGATAGTCATGTTTTGCCTGTGTAGCAGAAGAGATCTCACCATGTTATTGCCCAAGGTGTACAAATGCAAGAAATTATTATTTTAAAGCCAGGACATGAAAGCAAATTTCACACCTGTGTTTGAGGAATTTGCAGGATCTTCACATTATCATAACCTTTGGGATTGCCTTTGGGCTGTGAGTTCACAAACAGAAGAGGGCTATTGGCAATGTTCAAAGACAACATGATTTGAAGAAGGACAACCTAAACTTGCCAGAACCAGAATAGTGCTTAGCCAGAAAGGCATTACTTTCACAGAATAAAACCTCAGATAGCAGTGGAAAGCTGTTAACTCTTGTAACATGCCTTTCCCCAGCATTAAACAGAACAGTGTCTCCCAGTTGCATGTCCCAGATCTCCCTTTCTGTTTGTATACGTCTCTCCTCTCTTTGAATAAAGGAGACAAACAAGACACTAGATAACTCAGAGCTACTATGGGATTCAGAGGAACAAGTGATGACTCAGCCTTCAGCAATAAGAACCACTCAGCATCCAAAAAACAGAGCCAGCAGGAAGGCTGGCCACACACACACTCAGCGATAATGAAACTGCGAAAGGCAACTGGTTGGGGCTGCAGTCCTTGCTGGAAGGCATGACAGACTCTTCAGGAATCTCAAGACATCAGTCCCTGTCTATTTTTTATTTCACAGTATAAACTTTACATTACCTGCCTTCCCAAAGTCTCTGAGATCTTATGTTTATGCTGCTTACCATATGCCAACATGGGACGATCCTCACAAAAGCCAGCCACCAGTGCAACATGCAGGACCATCGACAGCACTTCATGGTTCCTAGAGAGGAAAGGAAATGGAGGCATGGTTCCCATCATCTACCTCTTTTTCTGCATTTGTGTGTCATGACTGTTACAAGCCCAACATTTAAATCCAAAAAGCTTGGCACAGCCTGTGCATAATGCAGCATCCTAAATCTCAGAGTTAGGAATAAGGGCACAGTTAATTCTCTGGAAAACAATGTAACAGGGAATAGTGTTTGGTCCACTCAATCACTGGGAAGTCAGAGCAAAGCTGGACTGACCCAAAGGATATTTCATTGCTGAAAAGAAGTCTTTAAAGTTCCTAGTCCATGAAATAAGCTCAGTACTGAGGGTTCATAATAATAGGATGCTTGAACTATGGCATTACTAAATTAGTAGCCTTTGCAGAGTCCATAAATATCTCACAGAGGTCCTTTTTTCTACTTCAGCGAGAAGAAAGTCATGGCTAGGAGTTATAGAGGACTCCAGAGGGAATTGAGCTCTGAAGTCCTATTGAATTAGCATTGTTTACAAAGCAGTCATAAGTATAATGGATGTTAATGAGTCTTTAATGAGCTGAGTTGCAATGCAACACGTGGTGAAGTACAATAAACAAAAAGACTGCTTCTCTCCCATTTATGCTGCTTGACACAGGTGTAGAAGCCCTGAATCTAAATTAATTGTCCCACTGAGAACAGAGTAAAAGAGCTGAATCTGCAGTGTAATGTAAGTCAAAAATAAAATACATTTCTTCTATGCCAAGTCAAACTGGAACCAAATTATATTAAAACTAAATGTTCACACAGGAAGTGCACAGAAGTACAAGATCGCTGAGGCTGGCAGGCACCTCTGGTGGTCATCCAGTCAAACCTCCCTGCTCAGGCATGGCCACCTACAGCCAGTTGCCCAAGACCACATCCAGACAGCTTTTGAGAACTTCTAAGGATTGAAGACCCTACAACCTCCCTGGTCAACTTGTTTCAGTGATTAACTACCCTAACAGCAGAAAAGGTTTTTCTTTGTTTAGACAGAAACTCGTGTTTCTGTTTGTGCCTGTTGCCTCTGGTCCCATGACTGAGCATCACTGAAAAGAGACTGGCTCAAACTTCTTTATACCCTTCCTTCAAGTATTTGTACACATTGGTAAGCTTCCCCTAAGCCTTCTCTTCTTGAGGCTGAACAGTGTCAGCTCCCTCAGCTTCTTCTCCTACATGAGGTGCTCCAGTCACCTAATCATCCTTGTGGCTCTTTGCTGCTTGTCATATGCTGACACTGTATAAACCTCACAGAAGCCAGCCCCAGCCAGCCAGTCACCACTCATCCAGAAGGGAGTATGGACAACTTTTTCCTGTACTGAAGAGCCTAGAGCTGGACCCAGAACTCCAGGTGTGGACTCTCCAGTGCTGAATAAAGTGCCAGGATCACCTCCTACGACTTGCCAGCAAAAATTCTCTTAATATACCCTAGAATACAATTGGCCTTCTTGGCCACAAGGGCAGACTGGGACATGTTCAACTCAGTGTCCAACAGGATTCCCATGTCCTTCTCCACAGAGCAGCTTTCCAGCCAATCAGCCCCTCAGCATGTACTGGTGCAGGGGGTTGTTTCTTTCTAGGTGCAGGACTTAACACTTCCCCTTGTTGAATTTCATGAGATTCCAGACAGCCTATTTCTTCAGCCTTTTGAGGTCCTTCTGGATGGCAGAATGACCCTTTGATGTATCAGTTTTTTCTCATCTGCAAACTATCTGAGGGTACATTCTGTCCCACCATCTAGTTCATTAATTATGATGGTAAATGTGACTAGACCAAGTATTTAACTGCTGGGTATAAGACTAGTTACTGGACATTACTGGACACTAGACTTTGTGACACAGATCATCTCTGTCTGAGATTGGCAATTCATTCAGTTTTCAATACATGTCACTGTCTGCTCATTCAGTCTGCACGTCATCGGCTTCTCTATAAGGATGTTACAGGAGATAATGTCAAAAGCCAGGTAGATAGTATCACAGAACCACAGAATAGCTTGGATTGGAAGGGATCTTAAAGATCATTTAGTTCCAACATTTTATCAGCATTCAACATGTCATTGCAGAAAAAGCCCTTGTACTTTCAGCCTTTATTCATGCCAGACAGCCACTAAATCTATCTATTTAGCTATTTAAAATATGTCAGTCACAAGCAATGTAAGGTATATCTTGCCAGTGATTCATGACTACCTAAATTCCACTGAAAGCAATTTTAGCACTCATTTTGACAGGCTGTCCTTTAAAAAGCAATGCATCCTGTCTCAACAGTGGCGTGGCTGTCATCAGGACATCTGCAAACATCTCTCCACTGCCTTGGAGGACTCACCGTGTACAAACACACAGTGGACAGTCTCAAGTTTGTCTGTATATACACAAACATTGGATGGGCAGGTCTTCTGTCAATGTAAGTCAGCTTCTGTAAATGGCTATTTATAATGACACCTGGTTTTAGTCAGTGAAGCATTTTGTCCTATATAATTCTGTATACATTAGCTATACTACATATAAACCTAAATATGAGCTTAAAATTTTATGTCTGGAAAAAGAAACCAGTCAACAAAGCAGATACTACAGGAATATAGGAGAGAGAATTACTTTCAAATAATCCATACTCCAAAAACTTCATACGAAACAGAGTAATCAAAAAGCAAACCAGATCAGATCAGATGTTACATTCCTGAAAACATTTTAATAATGAAGACCACAGTCATCATCATCATCATGGCTAGGCTTCGCTAACAAAGATTCGAGAAGGGCACTACCCACGCTTGCTGCAAGCGTGCTGGTGGCTAAAAAGGCAGATACGGGATAGGCAGGTCCGGTCACAAAAGGCACAGTGGAATGTCTCCCTAGGTGACATTGGCAAGGAACGGTTCTTTCTGCGTTGTCTTTTCTCCTCAACACTGACTCTCCGTGCATTCTCAAAGGAAGCAACAGTGTCGTGAATGGTGTGTCTCCATGAATCCCGATTGGAGGCCAGAGTGGACCATTGGTGGCAGTCATTATGGCCAAGGCTGAGCTGTTGTTTTGGGGAGTCCTTGTATCTCTTCTTCGGGGCTCCTCTCTTGCGGCAGCCGGTGGTGAGTTCACCATAGAGCACAATCTTCGGAAGGCGGTGATCCTCCATCCTGGAGACGTGCCCTGCTCAGCGTAGCTGCGTTCTCATCAGCATGGCCTCGATACTGCTGACCCCTGCCTGTTCAAGAACAGACACATTGGTCACATAATCAGACCAGTGGATGTTTAGGATTGAACGGAGGCAGCGCTGATGGAAGCGTTCGAGAAGCCGCAGGTGGTGGCGGTAGATGACCCAGGATTCAGACCCATATAAAAGAGTAGACAGTACAATGGCTCTGTAGACACTAATCTTTGTACTTTTCTTCAGGTGTTTATTGGACCAGACTCTTTTATGGAGTTTTCCGAAGGCTCTGTATGCCTTTGCTAGCCTGTTGTCTATCTCTTTGTCGATCTTACCGTCTGAGGAAATGATACTTCCCAGATAGGTGAACTGCTGGACTGACTTAAGCTCTGAATTGCCTATGGTGATGTGAGGATGATGGAAGATTTCTTGAGGTGCAGGTTGGTAGAGAACTTCCGTCTTCTTCAGGGTGACTTCCAGCCCAAAAAGCTCAGCAGCCTCTGCAAAGCAGGATGTTAAGCGCTGCAGAGCTGCTTCTGTGCGAGCAACGAGGGTGGCATCGTCAGCAAAAAGCAGCTCACGGACAAGGTGATTCAGGGTCTTGGTGTGGGCCTTCAGTCGCCTTAGGTTGAAGAGGCTTCCATCGGTACGATATCGGATATAGATGCCGTTGTCTTCATTGAGGTCTGCTGTGGCTCTTTGGAGCATCATACTGAAGAAGACTGTGAATAGAGTTGGTGCAAGAACGCAACCTTGTTTCACACCATTGGTTATTGGAAAGGGCTCAGAGAGTGCATCGCCATATCTGACTTGTCCATGCTGATCCTCATGTAGCAGGATGATCATTTTGAGGAACTTGGGGGGACATCCTAAATGTTCCAAGATCTGCCACAGGCCTTTTCTGCTCACAGTGTCGAAAACTTTGGTGAGGTCAACGAAGATTACATAGAGACCTTTGTTCTGTTCCCTACACTTCTCTTGCAGTTGTCTGAGAACAAACACCATGTCTGTGGTGCTCCTATTGGCTCTGAAACCACACTGGCTTTCAGGTAGAAGATCTTCTGCAATAGTGGGTACTAATCTGTTCAGAAGTATTCTTGCAAGGATTTTACCAGCAATGGAGAGCAAAGTAATACCTCAGTAATTTGAGCAGTCTGATTTTTCTCCTTTCTTCTTGTACAGGGTGATGATGACTGCATCACGGAGATCTGGTGGTAGTTCCCCTTGTTCCCAGCAATGCACAACAAGGTCATGGAATTTGGCATGGAGTGCTTGACCTCCATGCTTCCAGATTTCAGGTGGAATTCCATGAACCCCAGCTGCCTTGCCAGTTTTCACCTGTTGTATGGCCTTGAGTATCTCTCCCATAGTAGGGGTTGCATCCAATTCATGTTTCACTGGTTGTTGTGTAATGTGCTGAATTGTTGAGCCTTGGACTACACGGTTGGCACTGAAGAGAGTCTGAAAGTGCTCAGACCATCAGTTCAGAATGGAAGTTTTATCTGTTAGAAGCAGTTGACCATCTGCACTGAATAGGGGGCTTTGAACCTGGTGTGTGAGTCCGTACACTGCTTTCAGGGCCTCATAGAATCCTCTTTGGTCACCCAAATCTGCACATAGTTGTGTCTTTTCTGCTAGGTCGAGCCACCATTTGTTCTGGATGTCTCGAAGTTTCTATTGGAGCTTGCTGCATGCAAGACAAAAGGCGGCTTTTTTTGTATGGCAAGATGGCTGAGCAAGGTGTGCTTGGTGAGCAGTTCTCTTCTTCTTCAGCAATTCCTGGATCTCTTGATTGTTCTCATCAAACCAGTCTTTGTTTTTCTTGGAGGAGAACCCTAGGGACTCTTCAGAGGACTGCAGGATGCAACTTTTAATATGTTGCCAAAGCGCTTCAGGAGAGGGATCTATGGGATTATCTTTAAGTCTAGTTTGAAGGTTGCCCTGGAAGCTGTCTCTCACTGTGGCTGTTTGAAGATTGCTGACTTGGAGCCTCTGCCTTGGAATACCACCTCTCTTAGGTTTGGGCTTGAAGTGGAGGTTAAGTTTGCAGCGCACAAGGGCGGTGGTCTGTTTGACATTCTGCACTCGGCATCACTCAAGTGTGACGGACATCACTGACATTTCTCTGTTGTACTAAGATATAGTCAATGAGGTGCCAGTGCTTGGATCGAGGATGCACCCAGGTTGTCTTCAGGCTGTCTTTCTGTTGAAAGATAGTGTTGGTGATGGTGAGCTGCCGTTCTGCGCAAAACTCTAGCAGGAGGCATCCGTTGTCGTTGCAGTTTCCAATGCCATGCTTGCCCAGGACTCCTTTCCAGGCTTCAGAATTCTTACCTACTCTGGCGTTGAAGTCACCAAGGATTATGATCTTATCATCTGCAGGAACATTTTGGGTGAGGCGGCGCAGGTCTGTGTAGAATTTGTCTTTTTCCGCTGGGTCAGCTTGGAGAGTTGGGGCCTACACGCTAAAAAGAACAACATGTTGCTTGTTGTGTAGAGGGAGGTGTAAGGACATAATGCGATCGGAATGACCTGTCGGTAGATTTTCAAGTTTGGAGGCAATGTAGTTTTTAATCATGAAGCCAACTCCTGAAAGGTGTCTTTCGGTTTTGGGTTTGCCTGACCAGTAGAGTGTGTAGCCAGCACCATGTTCTTTAAGGCTGCCTTCCTCATGAAGATGAACTTCACTGAGAGCAGCAATGTCAATGTTGAGCCGTGACAGTTCGTGGGCAATTAGAGCAGAACGACGCTCAGGACGTCCACTATCCCCAGTATCAAGCATGGTTCTGATGTTCCAACATGCGAGTGTTAGTTTGAGCACACCTTTGCAGGCAGGTGTATGCCTTTGAAATCTCTTTGTTTTTGTTTGACCGCATGGAAGATGCCGGTTGGCCGCGGTTATCCAACTGGGTGTGGAGATGAGCTTTGTTTAGGCCACCTTTGCTAGGCCCCTCTCCATGTGGAGCAAGCAGTGCTGTCCCTAGAAAAGGCTGCTTGGTCGTTCAGGATGCTGCCGCAAGAGACTGTCATCTCCGGGGTCAAGTCTCTAATGACTCATATCCTGAACCGCCTGCAATGCAGGGTTGGGTCTGCGGCTTCCAGTTGCTTCCTATCACCTGCCATTTTCGACCCTCACCTGTCACTACAGGGCTTTGCAATGTGGGTGAACCCTTCAAGCCTGCGCAATGGATTTTTTAGGTGAGGCACAGCGTGTGCAGAACTGGCCCCACCCTTTACTCCTAAGGTTCATCTGCCACGGCCTAGCGAGCTTGGATGGTGACAGCGAATACCTCAGGACGCAGGTTTGGTTAGAGTATCCTTCTCTTAGATGGATGGCCTTACAGGGCTAAACGACCTCCATCTGCCCGGGTTTGGGGTTGGAGTTGTCCTTCTCCTAGGATGGTTGCCAGACGGCTAGTGAGCCCATCCTGCCCGTGGACACACTTTGTCTGACCCTTCAGCTGAGACCTGTCTGGCATGGGAGACCCTACCGGCGGCACAAACCACCTCCAGCATAGCTCTCAACCTCATGAGGGCACGCAAGCTTCTCCCCCGCGACAAGGGGGTGTCCCCGGAGAACTGAAGACCACAGTATGTTACATTGAAATTACACTACCAAACACACAACGAAATGTGCCTTCTCAGAGGTGGAATACAACAAGCACATAGCAACACTCGGGAGTGCTATTGACCTGAAAGTCCTACCTGCCGCCACAAGTATCAAGAGATACTCTACAACTTCCCATGATAAGGTTCAAAATTTCAGAGTTTTAGCTTATGGCCATTACTGTATCTCACAGCATGAGAGGAACATAATCTACAGAAGCACAAACAGCACTTGCTAGAGTGCTCTAGGATTTTGAGGAGAGAACCCTGTAATCTACCCAACAATACAAGAGAGTCATGGCTACAAGCACGGCTTCTTCTGTAATAGACAATATTGGGGTGGAGTCCCAAGTACTATCATGTTATCACCCCTGCTGATACCACCATTCATGGCAGGTTAGCAAGTAGAGGAGCATGATCCTTCCACTGGGACAGAGAAGGAAGACACAAACTACAGCTGGAAACAACAGTAACGGTACCTCTGCGGTACCTCTGCGGCTGAGGAACAACATGATGATGAAGCAGACACAGAGTCAGAGAGCATTAGGAGCTGTGAAAAGACTGGGAACCCCCGTTCCAAAATTCCTAACCTCGCCTCATTGAGAGTACAAGAGTAAACAAACTCAGGGCAAAAGCCTGAACAGCATGATGAACTGCTGTATGTACAGCTGAGGGTTAAAATACTAAGTGAAATGCCTTCTCTCATAGTTGAGATCACTGCTTCTTCACACATCCAGGATTACCTAGCAATAAAGCTACCTCCTCCAACAAGTAGGACCTGTTGCACCTAGTGAGTTCTCCCATTCCCTACCATGAGATTATTCAGGAGTGTGATTGCCTCTCCACGACACAGGGCAGGACCTCCGATATGTGAGTACTGAACCGTGCCAGCACGGCCAACTCCAACCCCAGCTGCGCTGGGAACTTTCCGCACTCGATAGACCAGTTGCATAGACAGCACTTTCCATGGGAGACTGGTTAGATGGCCTCTTGCGTGTGCACAATGACAATGATTTTCAAGACTAATATCCAGAGCTTCAATTACTTGGTGAAGTAATTGTGTATAACACTAAGGTTATTATACAGGAGTCAAAAAATAGAAAAGAATGGGGGAAGTAACAGCGGGGAGACGACCAGTTTTCATTAAAAAAGCAAAGGTAGATGGCACTTCAAAGCAGCCTGATATCTCCCAAAGGACCTCCGCCTTCTCGGCAGAGCCCGTGGCTGCCAGAGGTCGGCAGCGCCAGTGCCCACGGGACAGGGGCCAAACTCCAGCGAGGCGCGGCGAAGGGCCCGGTGCAGCCGCCGTTCCCGCACAGCCGTGCGCACCCCGGCAACGCACCGCGGGGCCGCACGGGCCACTCTCCCGGGGGGCCGCCCCGCCGGGCGGGGACCCTCAGGCCGGCCGCGGGGACAGTGCGATGGGCGGCTGCCGCTGCCCGGCCTCCCCGCGCCCAGCGGTCCCGTGGCGGCAGCGGCTAATCTCACTCCGCGCGTACCGGGGCAGGGCTCCCGTTCGGTGAAAAGGCTGCGGCCGGCGGGGCACTTGAGCGGGAGTAGAAACCGGTGATGGGGACATGGATGTCCGCCTTGGGTTGCCAAAGAACCGTGCATGCGTGTCGCGCAAGGAGAGCCAACAGACGTTCACGGGGAATTAAAGCTAAAAAATATTCAAACCCGCCTTCGCCTGGCATCCCTACGAGAGCAACAGTACGACTGCGGCAGTGCCGGGGACTCTCCCTCTGGTTTCAGCCTTGCCGCAGCCCTCCGAGGATGAGGCGACGGTACACACGGGCTCCGGGCAACTCGGCCGGCGGGTGAACCAACGAGGGAGCAACCAGCTAGAAAATAAACAACTTCCCTCGTGTAAAAAGTTGCCTCGCAGGTGCCTGCAGCTGGCAGTTAACACAGACAGTAAGAGGATCAACTCCATCTCCGTCAGTGGAGCAAAAGAGGAGGAAAAAATAAAAGCCCCAGCATTTGCTATTCAGAGTTTAGTTAATTTGGATGATAACGGTTAGTGTTTAATCCCATTGTACGAGAATGAATATATAGAAACCTACAAGGCTCCTGGAAGAATAATACGGCCGGCGGCACGGCACGCAGGGGTGCCCAGGCGGGCAGCCGGCCCGGCCCGCTCCGCTCCGCCCCGCCGGCCGGGGGAGACGCGCCCTGGGGCTACTGCCGCCTCCTCCCGCGGAGCCCTTGGTGCTCCTGCCGGACGGGGAGGCTGCGGACCAGCCCGGGGCGTGGGGTGAGGGTCCGCACCGTGCTTGTCCCCCGACCGCCTCTGGGGAAGCGAACGGGCGAGAGTGGCCGTGCCCACCCAGAGAGATGCGGTGGGGTTGACTCCCCCATTTTAAATCGCAAAGGGAAACGGGTGGAGAAATGCAGGGCGCGGGACGAGTTGAGGTTTCCGAGTGAACAGCTCCCCGAACTCACTGGGAGGGGATGTCGCCGTTTCCGCAGCTCTGCCCGGGGCCCGGCGGCGTCGCCCGGGAGGGCAGAACCAGGCGCCGGCTGGCCCCGCTGCCGGCCCGGCCGCCCTCGGTTCTTGCCTCGCCCTCGGGAGTGGAGGCGCCCAGCGGCAGCGGCGGGGCCGGGGGGCAGCGGCGGGGCCGGGGGGGCAGACGGGCGGCGGTCCCAGGGCCGGTGCCGGGCTCGGAGGCGCACCGGCGGCCGTGGAGAGGCCCGGGGGGGCCTGCGCCCACCGCCGCGCTGTCGGGGGGGCGGCGGGCGGCGGGGGCGGGCGGCCCCCCCGGCGCGGCGGGGCGGCCCCGGCGGGGGCGGTGTGGGGCGGTGCGGGCTGTGCGGGGCGGGTCGGGGGCTCGGTGCGCTCGCCAGGCGAGGAGCGCGGCTGCCCGGGCGGAGGGCCGCGGAGAGGAAAGCTAACAATGCTGTGAAAATATGTTTGCAGAAAATAGACAATTGTTGGATTAAACGTATTCAAGTATGAAATAATGCCTTTTTGTGTAAAAAACCTCAGCAATGTGAGCGTACAAAAGTTCCCCTGTGGCAGTTACTTGCTCCCTTTGTGAGCTTTGCGCTCCGGCGTCTCCACTTGGCGCGTTTAACTCGGAGCCCCCCTTTAAATGCGATTGTTTCTTTCTTTTTAATGACATTTACCGGATCAAAACATGCTGTTAATTCGATCAGAAAGCTTTACCCTCCTTAACAATGCCACAATAATTTCTCCTGAAGTTTGTTAAATTGACCAAAATTAGGCAAATGAATAGGGGGTCTGTCGGCGATCCCGCTCGCAGGTGACACCGAATAATGCACTCTCGGACCAGCTGCGATCCCCTCTTTATTTGCCCCTCTTTTCTTTGACCCGCATTATTAAAATTTAGGCCCAATGAAACTATTCATACTTTTCAATGGGACATTTTCCTATAGGATAATAGGCTACAAATTGAGCCTCTCCAAAGGAGAAGGGGGGAGCAGGGGGGGTAAAACAACAACGCACAGACGCGCACACCACACAAAAAAGGAGCGTCGTGTGCCAAAGACTGGCGAGAGCCTCCCCGGGCCGGCAGAAAAAAAAAGGGGGGGTGGCGGGGGGAGATATCGTGTGCCAGTCCCCCGGTCCCACACCTGCCGGGGTGTCCCCGGCGCATAAAGCGGTGTAAACAAAAAAATCCTCGCTGCCATCTCTTATAAAGATGGACGTGTCACCAAGTCGTGTGAGAAAAGCCTGAGAACAAACGAGGCCACTCCGTCTCCAAGGGTTCTCCCTTGAACTGGGCGGAACAGCCTATTAAGGGCTTACTTAATTACTTTAATGACTCTGGACAGGCTTTAAAATGCAGTCAGCGCCGGGGCCAAGGGGAGGGGTGGGGGGTGCCGGGGATTTGTAGGCAGGCGACGGGGATGGGGCCGGGGATGCGGCGAGCGGGACGCAGGGCGCGGTATCGCGCCCTGCGTCCCGCTCGCCGCATCCCCGGCCCCATCCTCGTCGCTATTGTGGGATCGTCACGTGTGTCCCCGAGGTCCACGTGGGGCGACACAGCTGGGCCGCCCCCGGCTGCGTGGACGGGGCGAGGAGGGGGGGGGGGAAGGAAGAAGAGAGAGAGAGAGAAAAAAACTCTCATCCTCTCGCCTCCTTTCACCCTGATCTTTAATGCATACATTCTCCCGGCGCCGCTCGTTCCTAATCCTATGGGATCAGCGGGCCCGTGGAGGCCCCCCAGGGTCCCCCCCAGAAGTGATGGCTTTATAAGGGGCCCAAAGAGAGCGGGGATGCACTGCCCACCATGGCCTCCAAACTCAAGGAGCGTAGGGTGAGTCGCCGCCCGTCTTGCGCGCACGACACTGTGGGGCGACCAGGCAGACCTGGGCCTGGCCCCCTCACCGCCTTTCCCTTCGAAAAGCCCCCCCCTCCCAAACAACTACCCCATGCACCCTAAAACATCCCTGCTCTGCCGGGGCCGTCCGCACAGACGGGAGCCACCGGGACGGCGCGGAAAGGACCCGCTGCCGGAGCATCATCCCTCCTGAGGCTGCGTCGCGCTCGGCACCGCTGCTTGGAGCGGGGTGGGGACTGGCTAGAGGGGCCGGGGCCAGGACCGACTGTCCCGGCTAGACTGGATTCGGCTGCCTTCTCCTCCCCCACTAACGCGCTCCGTCTGTTTTGCAGAGGACGCCGGTTTCCCATAAAGTGATAGAGAAGCGGAGGAGGGACCGCATCAACCGCTGCCTCACTGAGCTGGGGAAGACGGTGCCCATGGCTCTGGCCAAGCAGGTAGGCGGGGAGGAGCAGACCCTACGCCCTTCTCCCCGGTGGGCTGCGACATCCCCTCCGATGCGGGGGGGCTGGAGGGCGGCCAGGCAGAGCGCAGAGCAGCCGCTGGGGAGAGGTGATGCCCATCTGCCCTTCCTGTTGCAGAGCTCGGGGAAGCTGGAGAAGGCGGAGATCCTGGAGATGACAGTACAATACCTGCGGGCCCTGCACTCGGCAGACTTCCCCCGCGGCCGGGAGAAGGGTAGGTGGGCGGGAGCGGCCTCCAGTGGCCCCCGCCGGGTCACTCGGGACGTGGAGACAGCCTCCCCAACTCCTCCCCCGGCCAGACCCTGAGGAGCTCGGCTCTCTGCTCCTTTCTTTCCAGCAGAGCTGCTCTCGGAGTTCGCCAATTACTTCCACTATGGCTACCACGAGTGCATGAAGAACCTGGTTCACTACCTGACGACAGTGGAGAGGATGGAGACCAAAGACACTAAGTACGCCCGCATCCTGGCCTTCCTTCAGTCCAAAGCGCGCTTCGTCACTGAGCCCCTCTTCACCTCCCTGGGCTCCCTGCCGGAGCCGGACTTTTCCTACCAGCTGCACCCTGGGCCTGAGTGCTCTGGGCACGGCCACAGCCCCGCCGAGGCCGTGCTCCAGCCGCCCTCGGGGGGGCCATTCCCCTGGCACGGTGCCGCTCGCAGCCCCTCCCTGCCCTATCACCTGCCCAGCGCCGCCGTGCCCCTCGCCAGCACCGGCCAGCAGCGCAGCACCTTCCTCTCCTCCGTGCAGGGGCTGGACCGCCACTACCTCAACCTCCTCGGCCACTCCCACTCCAACGCCTTCGGGCTGCCCCCGGGCCAACACCCCTCCATGCTATAGAGACTCGTCCCGCCTGAAAAAATCCTATTTATGACCGCGGACACTGCGGGCTACACCCGGGCGCACGGGGAGGCAGCCAGGGACACAGGGAGCTGTGCTGGGGTCACGGAGGGCGAGAAGCCACCGGCCGCTCGCCCCGGGGGTCTGGCTCTGCCCTCTCCTTCCCTCTCCGGGATCCTGGAGCCGCCTCCACCTGCTCTTCTTCCCACCTGCGGGTGCGGTGCGTGTACAAGCGATGTCTTGGAATAAAAGTTTATACCCGCCCCCCTTCTTGTTTCCGTGAGGTAGCTTCCTCCGGTGGCGGTGGGTTTCCCTATCCACCCGGGACAAAAAAACCCAGGAGCAAGCTGTGGTCCGCGAGGGCCAGGGAGGCTGCCGCACGCTCCGGCTGCGGCTGGCACTGCGGGCAGGCGGGCATGGGTGGCAGGTCGGGGCTCGATGCCGCCCGGCCTCAGCTCACACGCCGTCACCGAGGGCTGAGGTGGAGTCCCGGGTGCCCGGAGGTGGGGTCCCGCCCTTTCACGCGCCTGGGGAGGGATGCTCCAGGGGCACGTGTGCGAATGGCACCGGCATCTTCCCTGCGCTTTGCTAGAGAATTTCTCCGCGGCGCAGCTCGTTCAGAGGAGGAGGAATAAGAGGAACAGCGCAGCATGGGATGGGAAGGCGGCCGCTGCGGAGATGCGGACGGAGCACCGAGAACAAAACCGATGGCAGCTCCTGGGAGCGAGTCTTCCAGTCATGCCCCAGCGCGGGGCCGCGGCACGGCTCCCTCCCGGTGGGGCAACTCCGGCCCAGTCTGCACCAAACGTCCCAGGTGCCCCCGCAGCCTCCGGCAGCAGGGCAGGGGCACCTCAGCCACCCTCTGCCCCCGGGCAGCCTGGATACGCCCGGCGAGGCTGGAGCCGCCGAGGGGTAAATTAACTTATTCCAGTTGGGTGGGGAGGCTTTGAGGAGATTTGACCTGGGCTGTTTGCCCAGGTCACAGAATGGGTTGACCCACAATTTGTAAACCAACCCGAGCCTTTATTCAGAGACAGACAAAAAAGATCTTCATTACAATGAGTAAAAAATGGAATGTGTATCTTTCATTTAACCTGTAAATACGGGAAAAGCTGGTATCCCAGATTAGTGGGGAAAGGGTCACACGGCGGGATGACGTGAGGAGTCAGCCAGTGAGAGGAGAAAAACACCCGCATTTCCTCGGGACACCTTTAGGATAGTAAATCCAGAGGGATCCTCTCTCTTGGTCAATGTACACAGAGCAATTTGGGATCAGTCAAACGCATTCAGCAGCAGCAGAGTGGCTGGTGTCTGTTATGAAAACACATGTTCAACGCTCATTTTTACTAGCTCTGGGTGCAGAATATGCAGAAAATGCCATATGATTTTTATTCTGTGAGCATTAAGCTTTTGTGACCCTGCTTTGGCACTGAAGCATTAAAGATAGGGCTTTTTTCCTGAAAATACAAATATATTCAGCATTTTGTCCCCTGTTAACCAAATTAAACAAAACTTTCCTTTGTTAAGTAGATTTTCTGTCTGGGATTAGCAGAGGGCCACCATGGTCAAAACTGGGGTCATTTGCATATAATTTTGCAAACTCGCACTGGTCCATGACAGTCTTTGTCTCTTCAATGTTGTTATCCTGGACTTTTTTCTTTTTTCTTTTCGTTTTCATTTAGCTATGGAGGATAAACCTCTCTTTGGCTTTAGAATGACTTTAGGATAAAAGTCTCCCCTCCCTCCACCCTTTCAGGGCTCTGAGCTCACCCTGCAGTCCTGCAGACCCTGGCTTTTGCCCTCCAAAATTATTTTTGCATCCACTAAACTCAGCTGTACTGGGCATGGGACCTGAACTGCCTTCCCAACTCAGATCTACACCTGTGTGCCATGCTCTGTGCCCATGGGTGAATCCACAAAGACAGTGGGACACAGAGCTCTAGTCTTTTGACAGAGGTTCATATAATCTATTTTATTTTACACTTCTGTGTCTGTAGGGCAGAAACTTTTAGCCTTTTATTCTCTGGATTTATTTTAACTCTGTCCTGAGCATCATCTGCCAGTTTTGGTGCGAGCAGCTAGGAGCTGGATGTCACCTGTGTTAGGCCTGTCAAGGCTGTGCCTGGTCCCAGGTGGGGTGCCCATCTGGGCTGGCGATGCTCATAGTTCAGCATAGCAGTGCCATTTACTGGTGTCTGGCAGCAGCTACCACAGGGATTTGTTCCTGAAAACAAGCTACTTTGATTCCCAAAGCCCTCAGAATACTAGCTTTCCAGCTTGACAAAAAATCCTAATGGTGAATGACTTGCTCTGTCATTGCTTACTCCTTTTCTTCAGATAGCATCTTTCTCCTTCTTAGACCTTCACATCTCTTTTGCCACAGTTTGCTTTGCCTTCCTTGCCTATGCCTTTCATGTCCTCTTTTCCACCTCCTCTTCTTCCTGCTACCTGAACTCCTCTCACACTGTCCATGTACTACATGTAATTCTGCAGTTCTCACCCCAGAAAACAGTTGTACAGCATAGTCACATCTTAGTAGTTTCCTTGTGTTGAGGACAAATAATCACGCTGGAATCAAAGGACAGCAAAACATGAGTTTACGGTTCCACACCTGATGCCGACTGTCATTTGTCATTTACTCAGACAGTATCAGAGTTTATGTTGATCTTTGTAGTATTGAATTATTGAAAACACCTGCAATTTCCTAATTTATCACAAGGATTTATTTGCACTATCATTTAAGTAAAGTATCCTCAACTAGATGAGAGTCATAAGTAGCCTATACATAAACTCTCAATTTTAAAACTTTATGTTTTCATAAAGTAACAGGCAAAGCCTGGAAGGAAATGCAACTGTCCCCCTTTTACTATTTAAATGAGTAAAAAATGTTTATGGATGTTGAGCATACATAAGACGGATCAGAACTCTTCTTTCTTCCCATGGTTTTGCATCAGTTTGAATGCATTATTCAAAGACCTGGGGGCTTTGGTGGCAATGCCACACTGTGGAGTTTCCAGCCTTGGAAACAGAGCAAAATCTCCAAAATCATGCACACAGTCATTTTTTGGGCATTTTATCAATCAGGTAAATAGCTAACTAGAAAAGAGTATTTTTATTGTACTTTGGGTCGGTGACCCTGCTTACAATAGAACCACAAACAGTTCCATCGGCACATCTGTAGGGGTGAGCCATGGGGTGGGAAGAAGCAGTTGAGGGAAGGAGAAGGAACAGCACTCATGAAGGCCCTTAATTACAGATCTTTTCCAGTATTGATGCACATGAGAGCTGGGTTCCTAGTGGTTTGGATATGATCCTTTTCCCATGGTAAAGATCTTGCCAGTTTACAAGTCATGCTGTCCCACTGCTCCATGGGATGCTGCTGCTGTTCCTCAGGCTCAAAGGTACCCTGGGGAAGCCTGCACGATTTGACCATGATTATGCCAGAAGAGCTGAGGAGAGCAGAGGGTCTGAGGTGCCAGCATACAGTGATCATCCCAGCCAGATCAGCTTCTTGCTCTATTACCACTGTCTTGGAAACAGTTAAATAGTGCCTAGCAGCCCAGAGGAGTGTTTTCCCTTTATAAAGTGATTCAAGCATAAGGAGGAGGAAACCTCTTTGCCTGTAGAACAGTCTGCATATTAGACACATGCTGCTGATGCAGCTGCAGGCTTGTCCAGCAACCCTTTCACAAAGGCAGACTTGTGGAAAGAAATCCTCCAGCCAACAGTTTCATATTTGCTGAGATGTAGCATCTGATCTCACAGATTTGCCTCCTGCCTTGGATAAGTCTCACATCATGTCTATTTCTAGCAAACTTGTCTGTATAGAGTGTAAAGGCTGTTTTAGGAAAAGAACACTGAATTCTCTTAAAGAGAACAAGTGATTATGGAAAGATGTATAAAAAAGGCATTTTATTATGTGTATAAGGTTAAAGCTTTGATACCTACCCACATACCACACGGCATAGAGAGTCGCATGTTAAAACAAACAAAACTCATTTTAAAAGGTGAGAAAAAGCAACACTGAGAATGATTGGATTAACATCATATGGGAAAAAAGAAGAGTAGTTTGGAAGATTTGAACTCAGAATATTAAATCCAGTTCAACTTAAGGAATAGATTGTTTAGCATTTATCTTCAAGCTACAGCCATTGAAATGCACACTATGCGTCATCAGCAATAGTACAGTTAATTAGGCTGAAACAATCACTTTTGACAACAAGAAATCTAAACTTCAGCATGTATTCTCTGAAAAGTTAATTAATTTGATTTTTAATACTGTAAGAACACAACTCCTCCAAGTGCAGCCCTAGTCTATGTAATGAGAGTGCAATTAAAAAAATGAGGTTCTTCGAACAATGAGTCCTGCAAGAAAACAGGCGTCCTAATTCAGCAGCCAGGACCAGTTTATCACTGTATGGGTGTGACCAAAGCTGTGTATTCTACACCCTCTATTCATTTCCCATGAGCTGTTAACAATTGGCCATTTGCAGTAGTTGCCCATGGCCCACCTGACCCCTCAGGGTGTGAGTTAGGTGTGAAAGACACCTGTGAGATAAGAGCTGTGATAACTCCCTACCAGGCAGTTGTTAGCACCTCCACATCCAGCCGGAGGGGCCATGTCTGCTAATGGGCCATCAATGATTCCAAATACCCCATGACTCACAGAGTGAGATTACTCATTGTGTAATTCCCTCCCCTAGGGGAGGTACTGGGTGGTACTGGGAGGGGATACAATCTTGGGGAATCTGGGACTTGGGGACCGCTCACCGGATCCAGAGGAGGACCAGAACCTCGACAGGACTGCAACCACCATTCTCGACCAGACTGTGACCATCATCTGCACCAACAGAGGACAAGGAGAGAGATTCTGCACTTTCCCCTGGCACTGAAAAGGCTCCATCCTGCTCCACGTGAGTCACACACTCCCTTGTCTCTGTCTTGCTGGGAAAAGACTGAGAATTCACCTTGCAGCCAGTTGAGATGTGACACTGACACTGTCCATAAATATAATTGCACCAGGAGGAACCTACAGGGTTTTTTGGGTGGGGGTGATATTGGTGCTGGGGGAGTAGTTTTCTCTGGTCTGTTCATAGTTATATCTGTATATAGTAGTTAAGAACAGTTATCCTTCTTATATACATTTTCTAATTAAAGTTTTTTCACCCTAAATTTAATAAGGGGTGATGTAGTTATTGAGGAGGAATCCTCTCCTCTGTTTCGGTAAATATTTTGTTTCCCTCAAACTAAGACAACAGGGAATTCATTACAGGGTCTGTGACTCAGTTCTTATGCTTTTGGTGAATGTTATGAAGTTCATTTTATCCCTGCTGAGAGCTTAACCCAGAGCATGTAGAAGGATTTACACCAGCTCAGTTTGTCGTCCTTTATTTAGAGAATCTTAGACTCTTTCTAGCTTTGTGGAAACCAGGCAGTGTCTGAGCTCTGAGCTCATTGTTGTCTCTTGTGAATTCCAGCCCTAAAATTATTCTTTCAGTTCCATGAAGGGTGCAGGCATTTAGAGTAGGGTAAAGTCCAACTGGAACTCTTAAGACCAGGATCATGGCAGCAAGTACCTTCACTGTGATTCAATAGCCTGTGCCTCCACCTCCCTGCCTTCGTTCTGAGCTTAAAGCTTAGATGTTCTTCTAGGAAATCTTAAGGTTGAAGGCTAAAAGTTGTGTTCCTCTTTGGAAGCATCTTCTCATAACCACTCTGCCCCTACAAAGCAATTGCTCTTGTCTTTGAAAGAAACACTGTGCCCTGGCTCATCCTCTCAAAGGAGAGATTAGATGGTAGTCTGTCCAGAAAGGGTTTGATCTTAAGATATCAACTTGAAGGAGACAGTCAATTTAGTTTCAGTGTTCTCTGAATGCTAGGGAGGAGTGGAGGCTATAGCTTTTGCACCTGCCTTCATTCTCCTCCTCTAGAGGTACAACTGGCCTGTGTACCCCGTGCTTTGTGTACCCCGTGCTTTGTGTACCGTGTGTATACCATTATGTTTTGCACACTTAGGAAGCTTATACAGGCTCTCTTCCATAGTACAGCTGGATTCAGTTTAGTTTTTCTCAGTATTTCCTAGTCTAGTTTGGTTGGTATTGGTTTAAATGTGGCTTTATTAGATCCCGGTATCTTCCAATGCATGCTACATTAATGCTGTTCCAGGGGAACAATTCAGATAGATTACCCTTTGAAGGTCAGTCTTTTATGACTAAGATATAGGATTGGTATTTTTTGCTTTTCCCTGGAATCTAAAATATTCTTCAACTTCATGGTTTGATACAGACTGAGCAAAGATTACAAACCTTCAAGAACCTTAGGAAACCCTGAGACACTATGTATCCGTATAACATAATTACATATTGGAATGTTCTAAGGAAATCAACATAACCTGAGTCTTTCATATTACACTACAAAATCCCTTTTTATCATAGGATGTAAAAATAATTCTTCTATGCCATAAGCTTTTTTTCATACAGTACATTTTCCTCTCTAAAAGAAATGAGAAAAAAACAAGTCTTGGAGTTTTATTACTGATAGTATTGTAAATTCTCCTTGATGTCTGGAAAAGGTGAGAAAGTAATTGGAAAAAAAGCTTGAGCAAGAGTACACTTTTTGCTACATACTGCCAAAACCTATTAGACAGCAAAGATCTATGAAAACTAGTTAAATGATTATTAAAGGTGCCATGGTTTCCAGCAGGTTACAAGTCACCATCTGCAGACAAGACAGTATGTTAAAGCAAATGGGACTCCTTACTTGCTTGTTGCCTCTGTGCAGATCTTGTGCACGCATCCTTAGCTATTGCAGGCAGGCAAAGCTTCCTGGACATCCATGAAGCAATGTTTACTTCCATGAGAAGAAGACACAGTGGAGTTGCATCAGCAGAGAGCTTACCAAACAGATAAGTGATACATATTCCAGTGTCTCCTTATGCTTATTTTATTAATTCAACTATACAGCCACATATTAATATAGATGTATGGGAAGCAAATAACCTAATAAGGTTTTAAATACACAGTTGCTCTGATCATGAAAGTGAAGTCATGGACAGAACAGGCTCTAGTGCCTCTGGCACTTAGTGCATAAAATATTCCTCCAATTTTAAAACCTACACAAACAATCTACACTTAAATGAAAGGCCAACCTCCATATATATGCTTATGTAGGAGCCAATCCAACTCTACAAAGTTCAAATGATCTTTCTGTGGTGAGGAGATTCCAAGCAGCAATGTGGTATGCTGTCCTTCACGAAATATTACATCTCAAAAGTTATTTGCAACTCTCCGTGCTGCAATTTGTATCTTCTTTCCAGGAAATTGATCACAAAATCATAAGAATGATCTGGGTTGGAAGGGGCCTTAAAGATCCAAACCCTTGCCATGGACCAGGACACCTTTCACCAGACCAGGCTCCATTCAGCCTGTTGTCTTACACTATTGGATGTGGTAGGGAACAAGTAAGTAAAATAGGAGCATCCCTATGAGAAGCATTTTAAAAAGAAAGATTATGCTTAGACAAGGTGCTGCTTTGGTGCTGAACCCCTTACTCATCCAGTTTCCTTCAATTTTTGGAACAGTGTACCATGACAGAGCACAGCTTCACAACCACCATTTTTTCCCACTGAAAGAAATTATATTTTCTCACACCTAATCACTGGGATGTCAGAATCACAGCTGAGCTTTTTCACAACCTTAAATTATCAGCTCCTTTTCAGAGTGAACAATACTTAGCATTGGGAAAATATGCAGAGCTCGAGGCATAATTAAATGTCCTACAAAATCCTGAAAATCCAATGTGTTGTCCTTGTTCATAACTAAAGTTTCTCAAGTTTTCAGAGTTCTGGGGCTATTTCAGACTGGATGTCAAACCTTCCCTCAGTACACCAAAAAGACAAAATGTGATGACACTAAATCATAGAATATCCTAAGTTTGAGGGCACCCACAAGGATCATCAAAGTCCAACTCCTGGACCTGCACAGGACAGCCCCAACAATAGATAATGGCTGTTTGGAAGAAAAATAGGAAGTTATTCTAATTATTACCCATAAAACTGTGTATTTGTCTGGGTTTGAGGGAAAAAAACCAAAATGTTTTACCCACAAGCAGGGGAGGGGCCTCCTCCACGATAATCACACCACTCTTTATCAAATTTAAGAAAAGGAATTTTAATACAAGAAGGATAATTGCTATATATATATGTAAACAGACTAGTGCAACCCACTTCCCCAACACCACAAGAGATGAAAAAAAAAAACAAAAAACAAAAGAAACAAAACAACAACAAAACCCAGCAGGTTTTTTCTCCGGGAGAAAAGGCTATACTTAAGTGTCCTTGTCACAGCCCGGCTGGCTGCAGAGTGAGTTTCAGTCCCTCTCCAGCGAAACAGACGAGCAGTGGGCTTTCAGATGGACTCAGTCTCTTCCCCCTGTGTTCCCCGTCCAAGAAGCAGAAAGGTACGAGCAACCAGCAGCAAATCCAAGGCAGGTAGCAGCAGCAGCACGGCACGAAAAGTAGTCCGAGGTGGGCAGCGGCAAGCCAGCCAGGAAAAACCCCAGCAGTAACCAGCAGGGCAGCCTGCCTCCTTCGAGCCCCCACTCCCCCGTTCCGACGAGCCAAGACTCCGAAGAATATACAAAAAAACCCCAAAAGAGACAAACCTGCCCCCACCCTAGCGATCAACAGTTAACTGCTTCTTTTGTTAACCGCTGGCCTGGGCAGTTAAGTGGCAGGGGAGAGAATTTACATAATAATCCCAAACTACAACAGTATTTAGCCAACAAACTCATCGATGTCTTTCAAAATTTTTCTACGGATTATAGTTTTATGCCAACAGGCACCAGACTGCTAAAATGATGCTTGCTTAGATAGAAAATCCTCTGAATGAGGGGCAATAAGTGAATCTCCAGGGATATCCCCACCCATCATGATTCAGCCTTATTTTTACCATGATTTCTGTGGTCTTATGTCTTACTACTTCAACACAAGATACATGACCTCCTGAGTGGGACACTAGGAATTAACTTCATCTCAATCTTCAGTCTCCTTTATCACTGCATAGTGTTTATTCAGTAAGCTTCCAATTCCCTTGTGTAGCTTGAGGCAGGGAAATAAACTGTGGCAAAAAGTTATAAAAAAGATTGTGATTGTTATCATGCTGATACAATTTCTCCTTGTGATTTGTCTCCTGTTGTCTTCAACTGCCTGTACAGATTTATAAATCACAATATCACAATTTCTATGTGGTCCCAGTGATGTGTTTCAGGACCCACTGTAGTCCTGAATTTTCCAGGAGAGGAGATTACCCAGGTTACAAGTAGTGCAATGAATTTTGACAACTACCCACCTGGCAGATTAGTAACAGCAAGCAAGACCCTACTGACAGAGGACCCAAAGTCAAGATTAACTGAATGATCTTTAAGGTCCCTTCCAAACCACACCACTTCACGATTATGTGATTCTAGATTACTGCCAGGTTGCAGTCCAAAACTCCCCTCTAATTTCTCGTTTCTTCTTGTTTCTGCTTTTCTTCAGACCATAATGTAATAATTACTTTGTACTATGATATAGATCACACAGTTTCCACATTATCTGACACTATATCCAACTAATCGCTGCTCAACATTTATGCCAGGGGAAAAAATAATGCAGTTGACAGTGTTGACCCTGCACATGGCTTCCTTGACTTTGCTGAGTGCTGCTTCATTCAGATTTCAGAGGAACCAGATTTCAGAGGGAAAACAGATTGAGGTCATGTGTGGGTATTACAGGGATTTCAGAGGAACCATTAAGTTCAGGAAAAAGTAGTGGTCATAGTGGTACATTCTTTCAAATTAACAAGAATGCTATCCCTGAAAATGGCCAAGACAAAGATTACTGGCCACAAAATTGTCACCCGCATGCTTGGTAGTAGAATCTCAGCTGTAGCCCTGAGCTTTTCTATAATTTATTAACCCCAAGGGATCACAGTCAGTTTTACCCCTGTGGAAAACAAGATGGTCTTCAGGTCTACCAGTAGTATTGCAGGAGCAAGACATCTGTTTTTCTATATCTGCCCAGGATATCTTCCATCTAGGCTTTTTGGATCTGCTTATTTTTCTTATAATTTTTGCATCATTCTCCTCTTTAGGCTCAGATTCCAGACTGAACTGAGGTCTCTCATCAAAGACAGCCCTTTTCTGAAAGAGAAACAGTTGGTGAGCTCCTAACGCTTTTTTCAATCAAATAAAGTCTCTCCTTGACAACATATCAGAGAATAGGTCAGTGAGCAAAATTCCTTCCTGTAATACCTGCCAGTACAATTTTAGGTTATTTTTGTTCTTAAAAGGTAACCACGTTTACGGTACAGCGTTACTGGGGTAGCACTGTTTAAGCACAGCAGATCAGATGCTGTCCTGATTTATAACCTCTGTGAGCTCTAGTGAATGCAGGTGCCGGCAACTTTGCACATGGCCTCTGAAGGGCAAGATGCCCACATATAATGTGCATAAGGATCTATCTTTAGGGATTCCCTCTAGCCCACCTGACATGCCTCAGGTGTGAGAAGAGTATTTACCAAGTATTTACCTTGCCACCTGAAAAAGAACAGCGCACCAGAATAAGCACTCCAGGGCAAAATGCAGATCCACCACGGCAGGCTCTCAGGGCCATACTGCCTTAGTCTTGCAAATCATTTCAATGGTAATAAGGGCTGCATGACAGACACACGGACTCTGATTTCATGTTTTAATCACAAAGTGTAAAACGTGGAGCCTGTTGCCGGTTGGCAGCCCTGCCTGCCTTTCCACCCACACCCTGTGTGAGTGTGGCTTCCAAGGGCAGCAGCAGCATGCTGGAGTGTCTGCTGCTCACCACAAAACGGGGTGTAAAGGACCTTTTGAAAAAACAAAGCACCTCCAGGTGGTTAAGGGCATGGAGCTACAGCAAATGTCTGTGGTGGGCATAAGCACAGTGCAGCAGGGTTAAAAGCGAGGCTGTCCAAATTCATCCAAGACCTCCAAATCTAGAAACACGTAAACCCTACATGCATCAGATAAAGAAGCCAGAAAGAAAGGTGCCCCCTAATGAGTTTTTTTTGCGCTTGGGTGAGCGAAAGGGCTGTTTCAGGAGGCTAATAACTGAAAACCTTCCAGGCTTTTGTCCGGAGAAATGGCAGGCACTTTCCATCCCTTTGAAAAAAAGAAGGCCTTTCGGAGTCTTCACGAGAGATGTGGATTTTAAGGGCGACCTTAGGTCATACAGAACTAATCAAGCGAAAACAATAAGAAAATTAGACTGACAGTCAGCAAGTATCTGAGGACTTTATCAAAAAGAATTAGGAATGGACAAATTCACTGGAAGCAAAGGATCAGATCTGCAAGGTGGCATTGTGTGGTGGGATTAAATTATTTATTCATTGTTAATTTATTTATTTATGTATGTGCAAATGACCTAGCTGCTGCAGGTGCTGAGGACTTTCTGAAAAGGCCCAGTTTTAGAGCCAAGGCTAGAATATTGGTCCATTTAACTCATTCTTTTCCTTAAGGCGATCAAACAGTGACTTTTATCTAGGAGATAGAGGAGGAAAACCATATGTGTACTGGGAATGATGCGGGGTCTGAGCAGCACTAAGTACCCAAGTATTCCAGTCTCATTCAAGAATGCTGTGCAGTTTAATGTCCAGCAAATTAGCAAATGAATGCTTATGTCAATATGTGAAAAATCCCTAGTTGGTTTAAACAGATAAAAAGCCTCTTGGGAAATGGCAGAAAATGCAGGCTTTCTCTTCCTGTCACTTTTAAAGAAAGAGAAACAGTATTATTAACTTTTTCCCAAACTTACAAAAAGTTGCAGAAAATACCAAGAGCCTACATGGATGTTGGTTCTTATATACACAAAATTTTTCCAGTGCTGCCACTGGAAAAATACAAGAATCTTTTGCCAGGCACTCTTTGAATCACATACTTGCTATTCAGAAGAAAACAGTTAAAATGTGGGACAGCTACAGAGCCTGTAAGGTGCCATCCTGCTACCCCTCTCTTAAAGGTACAGGAGGTCAAAAGCCCTGGAGAGGGTTTGTCTTTTGCTCTGATTTATAAATTCAATCTTGAAGATGAAATCCACAAACACCTCACTTTTTCTTCTCTACATTTAACCATTGATAGGAAAGGGTAGAATTGCCATCTCATGTTTTCCTTGACCCAGCAGAGCAAACCCACAGTGGGGACTCTGTGTACAACATGACCCTGGGGAAAAAAGGAACACGAGAACTCAGCATGGGGGTTGGAGGCAAGAAGTCACACATATCGAAAATGACAGCGCCACATCAGCTAATGCCATGTGATAAGGGAGTCCTGCTGGGTTTTATGTCCTTCTGCAGAGATACACTTGAAGGTTGGCTGGTAAGGAAGACGTTTTATTAACTCCAGAAAGGTGTTGCAGATATTTGGGCAGAACAGACCATAATGGATTATCTTACTTCAGAATGGGCATCAGTAGCTGTATTGGGGATAGTAAAACTGCCCCATGGGACATATCTTGATACCACATACGCACGTTTATGGAGAATGCCATCAGACTACTGCTTTGCACACCTTATTTCCCTCCTCTTGGCCATACCAGGGAGCCTGCTGAGCTCTGGTCTTACTCCATGGGCTGTCAGGGTGCCTTTTAAAATGACAAGAGCCAAAAGCAGCATCAAATATCCCTGAGAGCTGAGCTGCCTCAGGAACAAGCAGCATAGGCCAGGCCTCTTCTTAGTCATCATTTCAAATGGATAGAGTCACATCTCATAACAGAAATACATATTATCAGCATGCCAGGGCATGATTTAGTTTTATGACTGAATTTCTTGTCCCTAGACTATCCAATTCACATTCTGTGTTGTCTCTGACTTCAGCTATATTGGCAGTGTTTCATAGTTTTATCTCATGGGCAAACTTCTCTGCTACCTGCCTACTTTTAGTGCCAAAGTCATTAGATAAAGTATTAGTATTTCCAGTAGTGTTATTAATATTGAAAGTAGAATACTTCCAGTATTACATTCTAATTTTTCCAGCTTCAGGGTTCACTTCCCTAATTGTGTGGAATAAAAATTCCTTTTTTTTGCTGCTAATTAAGACATTTTGCTTAATGTCTCACTGATATTTGGCACAAAAGAGTCAAACTGGCTGTAAGTCCTCCTTCCATCAGGGAAACAGGCTGGCTACCTCCATAAGTGGAAAGAGCTGCCCCAAGGAAGAATGGAAATACAACCTTCTGCAAGCAGGGATCAGTGCAGGACCAGAGGGAGGCTTAAAATGTCCTAGCACTCACTATAGTACACTTTGCCCAAGAGATGTACAAGAGACCTTCTCCTTTGCTCTATGCACATGCAATTGCCCTCTGTAGGCATAGTAGCCATTCATTAATGTTTTCTGGCAGCTGGTAGCCCAGACTGCTTCATGGGGCAGCAGTACAGTAGATTAGAAAGACACTAGATTGGTAAGGCTAATAAATGAAATATGGGCAAACTAGAACAGGAAAGGCTTGGTGCTTTTGGAGCTCTGCACAGTTAATTGGGCAAGGGGCTGAATTCACACAACCCAACCCCGAAAGAAGATTCTCCCAGGAATCACAAGATTCCGAATCTTAGCCTTGAACAGGATGCTGTCAACTAGTGCCATTGTATTTATCTAACAAGTCTTACTGGATGCAGTTACAAACTACAGGATATAAAAGTAGCAGAGGTTTCAATAGCCTTTCACATGGAGTACAAGACTGAGTTGAAAGTACAGACTTCATAATGCTTACAGTTATTAAATTCTGGCTTCTCCAACATTTTGCGTTTGTTTCAGTGTTCTGTTGTTAAAATAACTCTTTCCCTTCAGAGACTCTGTGGACAAGTACATGGGATGGTAAGCTCAGAGCTAGAAAGGCTGTGCTCTAGTGCCATCTTTTCATGGCACTGAAGGAAGTGTGCAGGCACAGTTTCTGCTTCTGTTTTCATGTATGTAAATCAGTGACCAGAGCACCTATTGCTTCTGTATTTAAGATGTATCACAGCTTTTTCTTTTCCTTCCTTTTTTGTTTTAAATATAATACTTCGCCATTGGTTTAAGAGGTGGACCCACAGGGCGATCCTGCCTACACATTCTCAGCACCTACGCCCACCCAGTTCAGGCAGCCAAGCTGTTGGAATCCCTTGCATTTCTACAACACTGAAGGTAAAGTACGGTACCAGAGATTTTCTCAGCTGGATTTCACACTAGCCTTCAAGGAAGAGGCAGTGGAAGTCATATATGGGGATACTTGTTTGTAAATGAAGCTAATTAAACACCTACAGCTATTAGAAATAAATGAGAAAAGGAAAATGAAGGTAGAACTTCAGCAGCCAGAAAGTAGCATGAGGAAACCAGACTCTTCTCTGAGCCAGAAGGAGGCAATTCAAGTAGGCTCTGGGGAAGTCCTGTTGCCAAGTTCAAGGTGCAGCAGCTATGGACTGATTGGTACTGAGATATTTGCATTTTAAAAATAATAACCTTCACCACATAAATAAGTGTAAAGTTACTGTGAAATTAGTGTGCTATTTCTCTATTCAGCTAAGTGCAAGGATGTTTACACCTGTTGCAGGGAGAAAAAAAGTAACAGCAATAAAAAGGTAGACTAAGTACTAAGTGAGACAAACCAGAAAATTATGTTACCTTTCAAATGAAAATTCTGTTGTATTGAAAAAAGACTATTCCAAACAGACAGATTTTACTGAAACACAAAGATAACTGTTTAAAAAAAAGCAGGCAAAGTCCAATTAAATGGATGATAACTACTGTTATAGAAGATTTCAGCATAAAGGCTAAAGGAATTAAAATGCAGAAAATAATAAAAAGATGCACAAACCCAGAACAATATTAAGAAAGATGTGACTAAAAAATTTCCATTAGAGCTGAATAGATAGTTTGCACTAATAAATACACCAGTAAGTGACCCAAAGAACCCTCCTTAGAGATTAGGAACTTTGACTTGGCTAATCAGACATTCAGCAAGACAACAACCAAGGTAAGAAGTGCCACTGTCTTTTAGGGTCTGATGACAGTTGCTACCATACAAGTGTTATCCAGGACACTTTATATTTTCCCTACCACTCAAAATGTGCAAGTACTACCCACTGAAACATTGTTTTAATCCCCAGAATCAAAAGTTGAAGGGTCCAAGACACCAGGAGCATTCTGAACTGGAAACGTATGCATTCCTTGTAACACTGCTCTGCTTAGTCATAAAAAAGACACTATTTCTGGACTTCTTTCAGATATTATAATATTAAACAAACTTACATATGTTTTGTGAGACAAGGGATGAACCTTTAATATACTTACTGTGTGGCTGGTTGCAACTTCTGTATGCCCTTTTATATAGTATTTTGAACAGGGTCTGAAATAATAGGTACAACGCAGACAACAGTGAGAAGTTTGGACACCCAGCAGCTCAGCCCTATTTAGTGTTTTCAGGAAATGAAGCAGGGAATTAGAAAGCTGTTTGGCTGGCACAGATGCATATTGCAGTCTTCCTCTCAAAGGAAGAGGTCTGGCAAAATTCTGTTTGGTGTACTTTAAAGGGAAGACCTGGGGGAAAAGAAGTCACAAAAGTAAATAATTTTACTGGATGCCACCAGAACAGACCCCCTTAAAAATCTACAGAAGTAATATTATTCTATAGAAACTCTGCCCCTTCTAGAGACAACATATCTATTGTTTCTTATATTTTGGTCTGGGATAAGCATATGAAAATAAAATATATATACAATCAAATATCACAGGATCACAGAATATGCCGAGTTGGAAGCGACCCATAAGGATAATCGCATCCAACCATTAGCCCTGCACAGGACCATCCTCAAGAGTCACATCATGTGCCTGAGAGTATCATCCAAACATTTCTTGAACTCTGTCAGGCTTGGTGCTGTGACCACTTCCCTTGGGAGCCTGTTCCAGCCCCCAGCTACCCTTTGGGTGAAGAATCTTTTATCCAAATTAAACCTCCCCTGACACAACTTCAGGCCATTCCCTCATGTCCCATCACTGGTCACCACAGAGAGGTGCCTGCCCCTCCTTTTAGTGTTCAGAAGAAAGAGCATTTTCATATTTCATGTTGATTAGAAGATACCAAGGGGAAAAAACACATTAAAAAATTTGCAGATAATTTTTTAAAATCTTACAGTAGGCTACTACGTGAAGAGAAAGAACTTCACAAGGTCTCCCTGACTGCCAAGATGCTGTTGTTCCAAACACCCAAGAGTTAATTAAAAGTCAAGTGTAATTACACAGCAAGGTTCTTTCTCTAATTCAGAAATCTGGAGTAAATTATTCAAGAGTTTTTCCTAGAACTGTCATAACGTTTAACTCTTTTATTCATAAGATATTCCACCTAGAAGATCTAGAGTTAAAAAGGAAAGGAAAGCAGCAGATGTGACATCACATATCCTTGGGACAGAGAATAGTTCTTTCTCCTTCTTTACAGAAACATGGGAAACCACTGCGACAATTCAAAGGCACATTAAAAAGCAGCCTGAAATTATGAACTAAAACTGAAAAAAATATTTTATAGACCTCAAGTCTGAAGATCAGAAACAGAAACTAACTAGTTTACTTCTGTGTTCATAGCACATTAAATTACGGTTTGCTGACAAAAAAATTTGTTTCAAAGTAGTGTCCAGTTATAATAATCTAATTGTTACCAGAGAAACTGAAGCAATTCCTAAAGACTGAATTTTAAACCCTATGAATTGTTGCAACCATCTCAAGGAAGCGATGACCTTATGTGTGAGATGCACAGTAGGTACTCGTGGCCCAGGGTGATTCAAATTACCATGCTGAGGCAGGTGAAATCAGTAGAGCCAGGTACCCAAGCACCACTGTCTGTGCCTTGGGTGCCAGGTCACTAATGGTGATGACAGCAATGGTAAGACGGCTGAGGGAGGTGGCAGACTTATCTTCCTATGGGCTGCCACTGTTAAGATTCCTTCAATTGTAATTGCTTCAGCCCTTCAAAGCAACTTGGTCTGATTTATAAGAGAGTAATACAAAGCAAATTATGAACAGAAGAATTATGAAAAAGGCCCATCCCAACATCCCATTTACATTATGACTGCTTCAAATGTTTGAGTAGACTCAAATCAAAATGGTTTGCTTTTGCCTGGACTAAAACTAGATCAGAACACCCTCAGATGTCCATAGGTCAGGTCCAGCTGGGACACAGTAGTTCACATCCCTCCACATTTCACTGCCAGTATAAAAGGGTAAGGACTTGGAAAAATGCACTGGTCAATGGAAAGATCTATTGTGTTTATCTTTTTGTAACAGTCTTGCTGGGAATGCAATGCTGACTGATGCCTGCCCATCCACCTGCTGTTGTCTGATGGCTCAGGAATGCAAGTGGGGCAGGACAGTTCAAGCAGCATGTCAGCTCCAGTGGCTCTGCCAGGTGATTCCAGCAGCGGCTGTGCTACACGAACTGTGCTATGGGCTGGAAAGGTTCCTTTTGTGCACTTATTTCCAGCTTAGCTTGGCTCATGTCAGCTGGACATGTGACATACTGAGGATGGAGTCTGGACCCTTCTCTCTGCCCCTAATTTCCCATTAATATTGTATTTAAACTAGTTTCAGTTTAAAACATTTTGCAGCACCCCTCAGTCTGTCTTAAAGTTTCATCAGGTGGAAAAGCTATTCCCTCCTCCTTTCCACCTCCCAGCCTTGCCAGGTCACACTCCAAAACAAGGCTCACCAGAGCACAGTGCCTCCTGGGAACGCAGAGATGCACTGGCACAAGCACTCTGCCCACCAAAGATGGGGACAAGCACTCTGCTCACTCTGCAGAGGGGGAATATCCATATGCAAACTAGAGTGGCTTTCCAGATACTCAGTAATTCAAGACGCACCCAACTGTACGATAGAACAGTCAAGGTGGGGAAGAAGCAAGTAAATAGCAGGAAACCTAAGCTTAAAAGTAAGTGTGCTGAATGGGCAGGGACATGGACTTTGGTTTAAGGCTCTCCTCAGACATAAGTTAAATGAAATCTGAATGCTGATAATCTCAACGTCAGGAAATCTGGCAGGGGAAAGCCATGTTGTCCCAAGCGCAGGACTTCTACCAAGCTCCCATGCTTGGAATTGCCTAACTGGATCGAGTTTCAGCTGCTGTTTAAGGCACCCGCAGCCATTTCTCAGAAAACACGGCCCTCGGTATCTGACGGAATCTGCAACTTTTTTCCAGCACTCCTCCAGCAATCGATCTAACCAAAAAGAAAAGAGAAAAAAACCCCACCAAAACCCTAAACAAACAAAAAAATCCAAACAAAGAAAAAACCACCCACCCAACAAAAAATAACCCCTACAAACATACAAAGCAACCCGAAAGCCGAATTCCCCTCCAAAACGCGGTGGACAAGCTCTGATGTTTCTTTCTGACTTCACAAAGAACTTATCGTCGGGAGTAAACCATTTCCTTCCTCCTCTCGCTACTCAGCCCCGGAGGTCCAGGCGTGCGGGTTACCGGGGGTGCTGAGGGTGCGGGGGGTGCTGGATGTGGCTTCTCGGGGGTGCCAGGGGTGCCGAGTGCAGGTTCCCGGGGGTGCCGGGTGCAGTTCTGGGGGTGCCGTGTGCGGGTTCCCGGGGGTGCGGGGGTGCCGTGTGCGGGTTCCTAGGGGTGCGGGGGTGCCGGGTGCGGGTTCCCGGGGGTGCCAGGTGCGGGTTCCTGGGGGTGCCAGGGGTGCCGGGTGCGGGTTCCCGGCCGTGCCGAGCGTGCCGGGTGCGGGTTCCCGGGGATGCTGGGGGTGCCGGGGGTTCCCGGGGATGCTGGGGGTGCCGGGGGTTCCCGGGGATGCTGGGGGTGCCGGGTGCGGGTTCCTGGGGGTGCAGGTTCCCGGGGGTGAGTGGGGGCCGGGGGTTCCCGGGGGTGCCGGGCAGCGGCGCCGCCGCGCCCCCTGCAGGCCCCGCAAGCTCCGCTCTCTCTGTGTTGCCTGTCGCCGTCCGCGCTTCCCCGGCCGCCGCTGTGCCGCGGTTCCGAGAGGAGCAGGAAGACAGGAATGTTTGTGCCTGAAAAGTTTCTGCTGCTTTTGCCCTGCAAAACGACCGCCCGGTAGGTGCCTTTAGCAGCCCACCTCTACGCACCATCCTCTAGTGTCTTGTCCCACCCCGAGTACCCAAGATAAGGTGACTACATAATGCGTCCTGCCACTGCCAAAAAGAAATTAAAAATGAATGTTGCAAAACCTAACTCTGATCTAAAACTCATCACAAACTTTTGGGGAAATACGAACAAAGCCAAGCCACAGATATGAAACTTATTTGCTAGAGAAAGCTCTGCCGAAAAGCATCCTTTTTCTGTCAGACTCTGTATTTCCACCTCTTTTTACAGCTGCTGTGACTGAGGTCAAGTGATATGTCACTCTGTCAGATCACACAGCGAGTCAGTGGCTCTTCCCGGATTAGAACGGTTCCACACAGTCCTCTGAAAAGATTTGCAACAAATGTCAGCGCCAACCATCCACTGTTTAAAGCATATGTTTAAAGCTCTCAGACATCTCAGTCAAAAGGTATTGTAAATATACAGACAAAGCTGGTAAATGCTTCACTGTGGCATTTTAATAATGGCAAACCAGAATTTAACAGGGATTAAAAAATCCCTAAAACAGGTCACCTTCAGCAGGGAATATGTGCTCTGTTTGGGAGCCATTCCAAGAACATAAAAGGATTCGTGTTTTTTTCCTCTAGTAGTAAATAAAATGATCAAGATACTTGTGGCTCTGCACAGTAAGGTCACAGGGCCAGAAGGCAAGAAATAACTTGAAGATAACTTTCTCTGTCTTGCTTGCTAGCCATTGTTTTCAGTTTGATTTTGGGGTTTTTTTGGGGATTTTTTGTTTAGTTGGTTGGTTTGGGTTTGGGGTTTTTTTGGTAACAGAAACGGAACCATGTTTGAAATGGTCATTCTGTTATGTGCAACAGACTAAAATGCCTAAAGCTGCGGTCTTGTCATATTTCTTTACTAATGTCATCAAAATACAAAAAATTTCCTTGTACAAATCTTCCACATGCAGAGAGTAAATACGACTTTTAAGTGAAATCAAAACCTAATACACAACAGTACCCCTTTATAATCTTATAATCTTAGCAGGAAAAATTATTCCAGTTATTTAGCAAAAGAACATCACACCACATGGCCCATAGATAACTCAGGTCCCACTGGAAACTTGTTTGAGGTTTTGAAGAAGTGCAGAAGTTTAGAACGGTGCAGGAGGAGTGTGACTAATGTGCTGGTTCTGTGAGCAGAACCTGAAAAGAAGCATAGCTGAAACTGGGAAGACTAAAGGGAACTCCTCTTTTGAAATCCAAGACAGGTCAAACAAAGATAATATCAACATATGTACATAACACATGATATCTTCATCATATCGTGTGAAATCATGCCCTACTGTCATTCCCCTTGTGTTTTCTAAGACTTTCCTGGGCTCTTAGAGCTTCTCTCAGAAATATCAATCACATTGTCCCTCCTGTCCTCTCTTTATGCCTGACATCATATATGAAAAACATGCCTGTGAAGTAAGCTGAGAGACTACTGATTACTTTAAGATGGGGAAGGAGGAGGACAAAATAAAAATCTTCAGAATGAACTTTTTGATAAATACTTACTGTAAACACCTAAAGCTCCCAAATTTTGCAGAGATTTGCACCTGGCAGACAGCTTTCCTTGAAAACAAAAAGGAATGTTTATTTCTTAGAAAGGTCAATGTTTTAAGGTGATCAATACACCTAAAAAAGGCAGTAGGCATTTAAGGTTATGCTTAGGGTTTTGGCTATCCATCCACTAATGGGCATAATGTTCTGCAAGACACACCTTCCTCTCATAATGGATCGGTGCTGACCTCTTTCTGTGCAGACAGTCATTGAATGAGTTAAGCAAGAGGAGGCAATGAAGGATCTGTTTGTAAAAACACATTGTTGAGGGATTCTGACTGTAAGATGAGTTTCTGTTCACTGAAGCTGGCTCCTCTCCAACATTACCAATAAAATCTGTAAAAGGTACTATTTTGCAGTTTTAACCTCAGCTTCATGTTCATCCCATTGAAGTGGTGACAAACCTGGCATCACAAAAAAAGCCAATGTCAGCTTTTAAAGTGCTGCTAGATGTAAGGGGAGAGGCAAAAATCAGCCCATGAGAGAAGCTGTAAAACTGTAGCTGGATTTCTTGTGGATTCTGGTGTTCTGGATTTTTTTCTCCTTTTAGTCTTCAAAGCGTTTCCCCCCAAATCCAGCATTATACAGTTTTTTTCTGTGTAGGTTTTACACTGATGTTCATGAGCTTTGTGATATGGTAATGAAGTTTTATTTTAGTTCCTTTGTAAATTGCGGAGAAGGACTTTAAAAGGTGAAGTAGTTACATGTTTCAATTAAGCAAACATGACTTGCTGTGCCATTGCTGTTTCCTGATGCTACCCACCCCAACAGGTTCCTTTGAGGCAGAAATGCTCCCATAGTGCCTTCAGATTTTGCCATATTTTCTTACTTTGCATAATGTCTTCCTCCATAAATGGTCCATAACAACATTAAAACTGGCAGCAGAACTAGACCCCAAGATATTACAACCATAGCAATAAATATCCCATCAAATCACATACAACTTGCAAGTACCAAGCACTTGGTGTCTCAGGAGGTTATCTGCATGAGCTTGTCCTGGTTTGAGGGGAAAAACCAAAATGTTTACCCACAAGCGGGGGAGGGGGCCTCCTCCACAATAATCACGCCAGTCTTTATCAGATTTAAGAAAAGGAATTTTAATACAGGAAGGATAACTGTTCTTAATTTATATATATATATATATATATATATATATATATATATAAAAACAGGCTAGTGCAAACCGCTTCCCCAACACCACAAGAGAAAGGAAAAAACAACAACAACAACGACGACAACAAAAAAACCCAGCAGGTTTTCCTCCGGGAGGAAAGTTATACTTAGTGTCAATGTCACAGCCCGGCTGGCTGCAGAGTGAGTTTCTAGTCCCTCTCCAGCGAGACAGACGAGTGGTGAGCTTTCAGATGGACTCTGTCTCTTCCCCCTGTGTTCCTTGTCCTAGAAGCAGAAAAAACACGAGCGGCCAGAAGCAGGCCTGGGGCAGCCAGTGGCAGCGAGCGGCCAAAAGCAGTCCCGGGGCAGGCAGTGGCAGCGAGCGGCCGAAAAAAAACCAGTCCGGGTCAGGCAGCAGCAGCTTCCCTCCTCGGCAGCCACCGCTCCCACGTTCCGCCGAGCTAAGAAAGGAAAGATGTCCCCAAAAACAAAAGAGACAAACCTGCCCCCATCCAAGTGATCAGCAGTTAACTACTTCTTTTGTTAACTGCTGGCATGGGCAGTTAGTGGCAGGGGAGAGAATTTACATAATAATCCCAAACTACAACATAGCTGAAGACCATGTCTTTCATAGAGCTGTTTGGTTATACAAGTCATTACTGGCTAAGACATAGGATCATAGAATATCCTGAGTTGGAAGGAACCCACAAAGATCATCAAAATCCAACTCCTAGCTCTGCACACAACAGCCCCAAAATGGCTCTTGAACTCTCTCAGGTTTGGTGCTGTTCCAGTGCCTGACCACCCTCTGGGTGAAAAACCTTCTCCTGATAGGTAACAAAAACCTCCCTTGACACAACTTCACGCCATTCCCTCTGGTCATGTCACTGGTCACCGGAGAGATCAGTGCCTGATGCTCTGCTTCCTCTTGTGAGGAAGCTCCCTGTGATAGGGTCTCCCCTCAGTTTCCTCTTCTCCAGGCTAAACAGATGTAGTGACCTCAGCCACTCCTCAGATGACTTCCCCTCAAAGCCCTTAACCATCTTCATAGCCTTCTTTGGACACTCTCTAATAGATTAATATTTTTGCCCAAAAATGTACACAGTATTCAAGGTGAGGCTGCACCAGCGCAGAGCAGAGTGGGACAATCCCCTTCCTCAGTTGGCTGTCGATGCTTTGCCTGATGCCCCCCAGGACATGGTTGGCCCTCCTGGCTGCAAGGGCACTGCTGACTCATATTCAACTTGCCATCAACCAGGACCCCCAGGTCCCTTTCCATGGCACTGCTCTCCCGCATCTCATTCCCCAGTCTCTACAAACATCACTGAAGAGAACTGGCCCTAAGACGGAGCCCGGTGGAACACCACTAAATGACACGTCACCAGTCTGATGTCACCCCATTTGCTATTCCCCTTTGCACCTGGCCCATTAGCCAATGATGTGTTTATCCAGCTGTTTGCTGGGCATTTTGTCCAGAAGGGTCCTGTAAGAGACAATATCAAAAGCTTTACTGAAATCTAAAAAGATTACATCAACTGGCTTTCCTTGATCAACTAAGTGGGTTACTTTGTCAACATTTTAATACAGCTGATGTGCTTTATACAGAAAGTACTGCACAGAAATAAAACCTGGCACAGAGGTATCTAAGAGCACTTATAGATCAATTCCCCTTTTATGCATAGACTTGGCAGTCACCACTGCCCATGGAAATGATCTTTCACTTCTGCAAGTAAGGCAGGTGGACCAGAGAACTTTCCAAATAAAACACACATTGGATAAACAATCATGTTCACCAAACTACAGTGCAGATCAGGCCACCTTGGCTCAGGTATTAACCATACCTGCATTATACTCATATTCATAGAAAATACTTGTTTGGTAAAGACAGGATTTATACCCAGAACAGCTAGCACTGAGTTTGAAAATTACTGGTCAGGTGTGAAATATCCTACAGGGTCATTCATTAACTTGGCCTTATGCATAAGTTAAACCCC